>NC_066621.1:46441468-47789325 GCF_025201925.1 Gopherus flavomarginatus
AGAATCTGGCCTGACAGGTGAACTCTTTTACACCTGTTCAACGCCATTAAAATCAGTGAGGTTGCACAAGTGTAACTGTTGCAGACTTTGAGAGCCCCATCTGCCCTTGACATGATTCTCTTATTTTTTTTGTTTGGAATTTTTTTTTATCAATTCCTTTGTTAATTAAAACTTTAAAAAAAATCAAATAAAATGACAAAACACCACCCTTTATACTCCAGATTGGCATCAGTTTAACTGACTATACATTATCCATTGGTCTTTCAACAAACTCCTTAAAGATGAAGGCTGATCTTGTGGCTAAGGCCTGGACTGGGGCTCAGGGGATCTGGATTCAGTTTCTGGCTTTGCCCGAGACTTCCTGTGTGATCTGGGGCAAATCCTTAATCTCTCTGAGGCTCAGTTCCCTGTCTGTAAAACTGAGATAATCATACTTCCTTTCCCACTCTGCCTGCTGACCTATTGAGATTCTAAACTCTTCAGGGCAGGGTCTCTCTCTTGCTATGTTTGTAGTACAGCCTAGTACAATTGTTCCCCAACCTGGTGTACGTTTCTAGGCGCTACTGTAATGTTGAAGTTGAATAGGTGCTCTGGTAATAATTTTTTTTTAAGTGTGAATTTTTAAAGAATTCAGTATCTAAAACATGGATTTCTCTGTTCCACTAGTGCCCTCCTTGCTCTGTCCTGGCCTTAGGTTTCTGGAAATCTCACATGTAATCCAGCAGTTGGAATAACCAACTCTTGTTGAAAGTCCCACTTGCCTCTTGTCTCAAAGTTGGTGCCAGTGTAAATCACTAACAAAGAGTTCTATGTTTTTGCAACGAACATACTCACTGGGGTGATCGCTGTAAGTTCGTATTGTATGTTGTCCAGGTCAGCATCACTAGCAGTTACGCTCGCCTCAGGTATAATGATCGTATTCACTTTTGTATCCTGAAAACAAATATGCATGATTATTTTTTCCATTTTGGCAAATGGTCCTCACTGGTAAATACTTCCTAGTCTCCTTGTTCTGTATGGGTCAGTGCTCTGGAATTAGAGAGAATCCTCCCACTGCCACCTCTGATCAAGTTTAATTGACATGGTGGTAAAAATGCTGGATGCCTCCAGAGCATTGTCTATATTAGGGCCCTTACCGGTACTGGGGTTGCTGAATTGAGATGGCGCCAGAGGCAGGGGTGGCTCTAGACATTTCGCCGCCCCAAGCACGGCGGTATGCCATGGGGGGCGCTCTGCCAGTCACCGGTCCCGCGGCTCCAGTGGACCTCTCGCAGGCGTGCCTGCGGAGGGTCTGCTGGTCATGCGGCTCACCGAAGCAGCGGGACCTGCGGACTCTCCGCAGGCATGCCTGCGGGAGGTCCATCGAAGCCGCAGGACCAGCGGACCCTCCGCAGGCATCCTACTGAAAGCTGTCTGCCTGCCGCCCTCTCAGTGACCAGCAGAGCGCCCCCCGCGGCTTGCTGACCCAAGCACGCGCTTGCCGTGCTGGGGCCTGGAGCCGCCCCTGGCCAGTGGTGTGTATTCTAAAATTCCCTGGTGTAGATGTGAGAGCTGCCATCTTGGCTGGCACACCAGGGACTTAACCAGAGCTGAAATCAGGAGCTGCTATAGCTTGAGCTAAAGAGCCAAGATTCCCAAGCTGTGGCTGCAACAGGTTCCTGTCCTCTGATTGGTGTGACCAAGAGGGGCAGGCCTCACGAGAGGACCTGAAGTGTTTTGAAACCTGCCAGGGTCTCTACATGGAAGATGGGTGACACCTGGTGAGCTAAGCCTGCATATAAACTGCCTGTTTTTTAGGATATGTCTTCTCTGTGCAGTGCTTTTGATCTGACTAAATAGTACTTTGCTTTATGAAGGCTGGCTGGTCTCTGGTGAACCTTGTCCTTGCCCCTGAGAGAGCAGGACTGCAAGTGCTGGGCTAAAGTCAGTTCTGCTGAGGTGATCACAGTGAATTGCAGAAATCTGCAGCCTAAGTTTGAAGGGAGAGGATAGTGAGATCGTGCCCCAAGAAAGTCAACTACTAGAGGCCTGAAACTTGGATGGGATCCCTCAAGGTGGCCAGTAAAAGGTCGGAGATGCAGTTACCTTAGGAAATGTGGACCGTCAGCAGAGAGGAGGACCTGTAACATGTACTGAGAGGTGGAGTTCAGAGACAAAGCCCCTGGAGAGCTGCACATGTAAGGAGTGTCACTGTTGGCTGCAGTTGCTTTCCTCTGTGTGCTTTGATTTTGGCTAAAATAGGTTAAGGACTGATTTCAGAAGTACTGAGCACCTACAACAACACAGCTGAAGTCAACAGAAGCAGCAATGATTCAGCACTTCTGACAATCAGGTTTAAAATGACTCTGACTGCATGGGCAATAATTCTAACCTGAAATGTCAAGGAAATATTGTCTTCACCTCATGCACGTCCTCTAATGTTCATGGGTGAGAATGGGCTGCATACATGCTTATAAATCACTTTCCTCTTGCCAAGATTAGAGTCCCACATGAACTGGAACTACCTGATCTGTAATCTTCCTTTATTATAACAACACTTTAATAAAACCCTTACCTCAGGAACCATTACAGTGAGATTTGTTTCCTTGAATACTGGGCTGTGTCATTCAAATTGCCAACATATACTAAAACAATCACAGAATGGACCTGGTGGGGAGGTAGGAAGAGGGGAGAAAAATCACAAATAAAGTAAGATCGTTAGGAGCAACACTGACTGGTAGGCATGAGACAGTGTGAGGATCAGAAACTGGATCTGGACTATGTGTGCATTTGGGCTGTAGGCTGAATGAAGGCTTGGGTTTGAATTTGGATATGATGGCACTGAATCTCATGGGCAGTGGGGTTTTTTTGCTCTTTCCAGGAGAAGACAACCATGAGAATGAGCAGTTTCTCACAGAGGGTATGTGCTGGGAATAGTTAACATCCGAGCCAAGTGTGGTGTTCTGTTTCTAGTTTCTATCTAGCAAATATAACAGCATATTAGAAATTATACTCACCTCTACACCCCCTTTCCAGCAAAGCAGGGTTACTAGTAATACATTTTCTGTCTGTGTTTTAAAAACAGAAACAAAATAATCTGTCATTTTAAAAAACATCCATTGTGGCACCAACATTCTCCTCAGGTGTGACTCACTTCAGTCCTGAGGCAACAAAGTAACTGAGGCACCTGCTTTTGTGCATTTTCAGCATGAGCTTAAATCCAGTTGGGATTTAGGGACAAGTCTCATTTGAACTCAATGGAATTTAAGTTTATGCTCGAAATAAGCTAGTGAATAAGTGCTCTGCTTCAGCTGTGTTTATATATATATATTATATAATTTCTTTTTTTTAAGATAGATATTTTTCTTTCTTTCCTTTTACAGGCCTTCAGTTAGCTTCAGATCTCCATTACACTGGTGTCAATGTGAAATCATACCATTGACTTCAGTGGAGTTACTTTAGATTTGCACAGATGCAGATAGGATTGGAGACTTTCCCCATGCATCATGCTAGGGCTTGTCTACACTACCTGCCGGATCAGCGGGCAGCGATCCATCCAGTGGGTCTATTATCACGTCTAGTCTAGACACAATAAATCGACTGCCGAGCTCTCGCCCGTCGACTCTGGTACCCCACTAGGGCGAGAGGCTCAGGCAGAGTTGATGGAAGAGCGTCAGTGACATCGCAGTAAGTAGATCTAAGTACATATTCACGCAGCTGAAGATGCGTAAACTTAGATCGATCCCCCCATAGTGTAGACCAGGCCAAAAGTGGGGCAGTGAGAGAGAGTTCTTTGAGGCTGCTGCTCAGCGAGTTTCTGTTTATAACAGATACCAATTAGCCCAGCCTCTTTCTTCATGGCTACATCTGTTCCCACAGCCAACACCCTGTCTACCTGACTGCAGAATTAACATCCACCCTGCTATAGTGCCCCTTCATTGCTTCTGCATTACAGTGAGTCTAGCTGGAAATTCTCCAGCAGATCAGGTAAATTAAACCAAAGTTAATATTGACAGTGAGTACAATGTCCCCCACATAGTCCTGTTTTTACAGAAATCTTTCATTGTTCGATATGCTGCAGATTTGTACATTGGGAAAGGCAGGACTGCATTGCAGAAACTATTGAGAGGGTGGGAAGGAGCTGGAGGCTTTTGTTGCTGGGGATAGTTTAGGATTGGCACACTTGCTGGCTATTAAAATAATCGGCAGTGAAATAGTTAACAACGCTGCCATTTAAATTGCCATTAAATTTCCAAATTAGAACTCCACTAAGGTGAACAGAATCATCTCACAGCTCTAGACTGTCATCATTTTGTGTATGTATGTGTACGATATTAAAGCAGCCATGGGGAGGATCCGAACTCTACTGAAGTGTATTTACAAGTCTTTAAAGTCTGCTTTAAAACCTGCACCGTGTTCTCCAGCACACCTTATGGACCTCTGGAATAGACTTCAGGGGTGGGGAACATAAGAACAGATATACTGGCCAGACCAGTGGTCCATCTAGATGAGTAGTCTGTCTTCTAACAATGGCTGGTGCCATATGCCTCAGAGGGAATGAACAGAAAGGGCAGTTATGTGTTCCCAGCTTCTGGCAGTTACAGGTTTAGGGACACCCAGAGCATGAGGTTGCGTCCTTGACCATCTTGGCTAATGGACATTGATGGATCTATCCTCCATGAACTTATCTAGCTCTTTTTTGAACCCATTTGTACATTTAGCCTTCACAAATCCTCTAGCAAGGAGTTCCACAAGCTGACTGTGCATTGTATGAAGGTTCTTTGTTTTAAAACCAGATGCCTATTAATTTCATTGGGCGACTCCTGGTTCTTGTGTTAAGTGAAGGAGTAAATAATACTTTTTTTCTCCACACCAGTCACAATTTTATAGACCTATATTATATCCCCCCTTAGTTGTCTCTTTTCTAAACTGAACAGTGCAAGTCTATTTAATCTTTCTTCATACAGAAGCTGTTCCATCCCCTAATCATATTTGTTGCCCTTCCCTGTACTTTTCCCAGCTCTAATATATCTTTTTGAGAAGGGGTGGGTGAATAGAACTGACTGCAGTATTCAAGGTATTGGTGGACCGTGGATTTATACAGCAGCATTATGATATTTTCTTTTTATTATCTCTGCACTTGTCAGCTTTCCCCCAGTGCTCACTTGAAAAAGAGAGAGTTGGTGGGGGGAGAAAAGGTTGAATTTACACATACAAGTTCCCTGTTCGGGATACCAAACGTCAGTAAAATAGAAAAGGAGACGCCATTTTAAAAGCCAGCTGTGCTGTGACCGTCAGAGGTAATTAGATCATGTCTCTTCCAGGTGACCTGTACTCTGTGAAGAGTGTTTTACAATATTAACTCAGCGACTAATTGTCTCTTTTTTCCAAATAAAAACTTACCTCATAATCCAAGGAATCAGTTAGAATCAATTCTGTGCCATTAATGGCAAACCATCTGGAGTCGGAAGAGTTCTCAATTGTTACTGTGACACCAGGCTCCATTGTAATGGTGGTAACAACAGCCCCCAGCAGATTATTCTCATTTATTGTTGGTTCCTTATTTCCTACAGAACATTCTGGAAGAAGCACACAATCATTTGTGTCAGCGTTGGCACAAAATTGTCAGCCAGTTCTCTTTGGATGTTGGAACCATCAGACTGGATCAGACTTAAGGTCCAGCTAGGTCAGTATCCTGTTTGCTGGCAGTGGCTAGCACCAGCTGCTTCAGGGGATGGTGCAAAACCCCTTGCGACAGGCTGTTATGGAATAGCCCGCTCATAGGGAAAATTTCCTCTGTGCTTGTAGGACTCAACAAATGTGGACTTACCTGTGGTGCTCGGTGCGAGAACTTGTGTTAAGGGCAGTAGCAGAAGGAACGCAGCTGCAGGGAACTGATTAGAAACCGCCATGCGGGAAGCAGAAGGAAGCCCACGTCTTTGGGCAAATGTAATCCACCACTTTTTTCTCCGTATTGTCACTGAAGCATGCTCACCCATTCACTGCCCCAGGAAGAAAAGAAACACTGCATGTCTGGAGCAGACACCCACCTGCTGCACTTCAACCTTTGCCTCCCTGCTTTATTGTTTAACTTATTTATTGACTTATTTACTGGTTCCTGTTTTCAGAATGTGTATAGGTGGTGAATTCCACATTCTTCTTGGCTCTGGATCTCTGGATTTTTAGCTGCGTTAGGATTTAGGTGTTGAATACCCCCCAAATAAACACGGGGGCAGGGACGCTTTGGCACCTGTTAAATTGACTGTCAGTTGGCAGGTGCGATTGTAATCACCAGAGCGCACGGTGGAGTGTTGTACTGAGCCAATGATTTGGAGCAGGGCTGCACTTCAGATGTACCATAGAGACTCTCTGCTTCATGATAGGGTGACCAGATGTCCCGTTTTTAAAGAGACAGTCCTGTTTTTGGGACTTTTTTCTTATATAGAAGCCTATTACCTTCTCACTCCCTGTCCTGTTTTTTTTCACAGTTGCTATCTGGTTACCCTACTTCATGGGGAGGTTTCATGGCAGAAATAATATGGGCTGAAGCAAATCTTCTGTGTCAGATCTCAATTCGGCTACTGGCCAGCACTGTCCTGTGCAAGCCCCACATCAGGTCTGTGCTCAGCTCCATAGCAAGCCGTGTTCTCAGGGCCGGTGCAACCATTTAGGCAACCTAGGCGGTTGCCTAGGGTGCTAGGATTTGGGGGGTGCCGTTTTCCTTTGGCAGCGACCGCGGCGGCCAGATCTTCAGCCGCCCTGGTCGCCGCCAGCATTTAGGCGGAGGGAGCTGGGGCAAGGGAGCGTGAGGAGGGCCGCCTGCAGCAAGTAAGGGGGGGGGAGTGGCAGGCAGGGGAACTCCCTGCCCCAGTTCTCCCCTGCCCCATCTCCTCCCTGAGGCATGCCATGGCTGCTTCACTTCTCCTGCCTCCCAGACTTGCGGCGGCTAAACTGATTGGCAGCGCAAGCCTGAGAGGCGGGAGAAGTGAAGCAGCAATGGCGTGTTCTGGGTCCTCGTGCGCGGAGCAGGGGTGAGCTGGGACGGGGGGGGTGCCTCAGGTGGAGGGTGGGGAGCTGCTGCAAGGGGGACACCTCAGGGCGGAGGGGGGGAGCTGACACGGGGGGGGCGCCTCAGGGCAGGGGCAAGGGGAGGGCAGGGGAGGGGAGAGGAGGGCCCAAGGTGGAAGGGCACAAACATCCTTGCACCGGCCCTGCGTGTTCTCCAGCACATTCTCTATGCTCTCCTCCTGCCAGGGGCTGGCTTCTACTGTTTTGCTGCCCCAAGCAGTGCACTGAATTGCCCGCCGGCAGAAGGTGGGGGCAATCCATGTGCCCTTAGGGCGGGCATGTGCGTTTTCCGCGGTGGGCTGGCAATTCAGTGGCAGCTTCTGTCTTCAGCCGGAAGACCAAAAGCTGCGCTGCCGCGGACAGCTGAACATAGAAGCTGCCACGGAAACACCCATGCCGCCCTAAGGGCACACTGACAATTCAGCGCGCTGCTTGGGGGCAAAAACACACTGACTGCCACCCTCTTGCAGACTGCCACCCCAAGCACCTGCTTGGAATGCTGGTGCCTGGAGCTGGCCCTGCCTCCTGCTTCTTATTACAATATGTTGCATAGCTCTCTGGGATGTTTAACTACAGTGAAAGATCTTGGTAGTGCAATGGATTGGGAGCCAGAACTCCTGCTTTGTTTGGACCAGCAGGAAGCCTCTGTTCTCCTACTAGTTCTACCGCTTCTTTCTTTGGTGGTCTGAGCAAATCTGCTCCTCTGTGTCCCCCCCACCACACACACACATTTGTAAAATGTTCATAAACGTATCTGCTTCAGAGGGATGTTAGGAGGCCTAAATTTTCAAAAGTGACAAGTATTTTTGGCTGCCCGACCTGAGATGCCTTTGAGGGAGGCTGATTTCAGAGAGCTGGTGCTCAGCACTTTATGAAAATCAGTGCTCTTTAAACTGTTTCAAGCTGGGCACCCAGAATTGCTGATCACTTTTACAAATGCTGCAGGTTGCCGTATCTGCAAAAGTATTTTGCGACCCTTGGGCCTGAAAGGCACTGGAGAATTCAGAGTATTTGAATTCTATCATAGGAAGTTTCCTTTTGTCTCTCTTTAAAAACTACTGGAGTGTGAATAGGTCAGTGACTGCTGTCGATCCCCATATGATCATGCACCATGTCAGAGTGATGGGAGTTACTAACAAAAAAGATGCTATTTAGTGAGACAATTGCACAATAGAGGAATATATGTTTTAAAATCTCATTTGTATAAAGAGGCTTTCTCTGCATTATGGTAACACCCTGTTAAATAGAGACCTGATATTACTAGTCTGATGTTTCTCTGAACAAAAAGCTCACTGTTGTAATCAATATTGTTTTGTCTCTTATATTTACTTGGCAAGGATTTGTAAACCTAAAACTTCTAAATAAGGTTTAAAAAATCTCATTAAAAGGATCATTGAAGTGAAAGGGTGAATGCCTGGAAGCTGTAGCAGAAGAATGCATGCACTATTGATTTACTGCAGTGGTTCTCAACCAGGAGTATATGTACCTCTTGGGGCACGCAGAGATTTTTCCAGGGGGTCCATCAACTCCTCTAGATATTTGCCCAGTTTTACAACAGGCTACATAAAAACACTAGCGATGTCAGTACAAACTAAAAATTTCATACAGACAACGACTTGTTTATACTGCTCTTTAACCTATACACTGAAATGTAAGTACAATATTTATATTCTAAATGATTTATTTCATAATTATATTGTAAAAATGAGAGTCATCAGTGTTTCAGTGATAGTGCGCTGTGACACTTTTGTATTTTTGTGTCTGATTTTGTAAGCAAGTAGTTTTTAAGTGAGAGGTAACTTGCGGGCGCACAAGATAAATCAGACTCCTGAAAAGGGTACAGTAGTCTGGAAAGGTTGAGTGCCACTGATTTTACTGCACTTGAAGAGGAGGATTGGTCTTGTGGCTAAAGCATTGGGCTGGGAAAATGAGAGAGGATGGCTCTCTGTTTAAGGTCCTGGACTGTCACTCAGGAAATCAGGGTTTAATACCTTGCTCTGTCAGAGTCCTGGTGACCCTGGGCAAGTCACTTAAACTCTCTCTGCCTCAGTTCTCCATCTGTAAAATGGGGATAATAATCTCTTTTTTTTTTGGTCATGTCTATTTAATTGTAAGCTCCTAAGGGTAGGGACTGTCTCTTACTATGTGTATGTACAGCACCTAGCACACTGAGGCCCTCATTCAGGCCTGGTCTACACTAAAAAGTTAGATTGACCCAGGCTACATCACTCAGATGTGAAAAATCCACACTCCTGAATGACGTAGTTAAGCCCACCTAACCCCGGTTGTAGACAATCTTCTGTCAACTTCTCACAGAGGCGGATTACTTATGCCAATGAGTGCAAACCTTCCTTTCAGCATAGTTATTGTCTACGTTGAAGTGCTACAGCAGTGAAGCTGCAGCATTTCAAGTACAATGCCCTTAGGTGAAATCTTGAGGTACTACCATAATACAAATAAAACAACTTTTAGCTTTTCTTCCCTGCCTTTCCTTTGGATTTCATCTGACTGCTTGTGACTTACCAGGGTACAATCTGGACCGTGGAACAGCTGTGTTCCCTCAATTCTCCAGCCAGGGATGCCTTTTACACTGCTTTACTGTGAGAGCATCTACCTGGTCTGCTCTCACACAGCCTCCAGCATGTAAATTACTCCCAGCTATTCTGTATGAGTGCTATGGACAGCTACTCATGAATTACACTCGAGAGCAACACCAGCAATTCCAGCCTCAGATGTTCCCCCAGAAACGTGTGTTTTGTACAGCCCAGCCCTCTCCCGGACAATACAAGCTCCTATAAATCCATCATTTCATTAATATTATATGCACAAATTCTGTTATCTCAGGTAGGATTTCCCCAAACACTTCAGTCCAAACACACTGGTTTAGATAAAATAATAAAACAAGTTTATTAACTACAGACAGACTTTAAGTGGTTACAAGTAATGAGGCATAAAAGTCAGAATTGGTTACAAAGAAATTAAAGGTAAAACGCAGCTATACCTAACTTAACTAGCTACATGAATTCAAAGCAAAAGATCTCTCAGCACATGCTTCAGCAGTCTTACTGGCTGAATTAGTTTCAGACAGGATCCCTCCCTCAGTCCAGAGCTGTTACTTTGTTCCCTAGGTATTGTGGTTGCAGAGGATGGAGAGAAAGGAAGGAATATTTTGGGGGCAACCTGTTCCCCATTCTTATTCTCTTCTTTGAGAATCATCTCCAGCTGGGGGTCAGGAGACAAAGTGTAAATTTCTCACTCATGCCAGTTTTTCCTGCTGAGGGATGGCCACTTAACCAGGTGATGGTCCATTTGATTTTGTTGATAACTTGCTGAGGCATCAGTTTGCCTTTTGTCTCAGAGGCCATGGCTGCACTGGTGCTGTTACAGCACTGCAACTTTCGCTCTCAGGGGTGTGAAAAAAACACCCCCTTGAGCGCTGCAAGATACAGCGCTGTAAAGCCTCAGTGTAAACAGTGCCGCAGCGCTTGGAGCACGGCTCCCAGTGCTGCAAGCTACACCTGTAGAGGATGTGGAGAAACGTGCAGCGCTGGGAGAAGCTCTCTCCCAGCGCTGGCCGCTGCGACCACACTCGAAACTTCAAAGCGCTGCCGTGGCAGCGCTTTGAAGTGCAAGTGTAGCCATGAGGAACTGGTTTGTGGCTGTTTCCCCAGATCTGGAATATGTCTCAGTAATGTCATACAGTAGAATTTTTTATAACTTTACCTACAATGTTGCCACACTTATTTTACCAGGGCAATAATGACCAGTGAATTATCCGTTTTCAAATGATGCCTCACAAGGCATACTTTATACAAAATTCACCATAGTCTTGTAAAGGGGGTGAAATTGTGGTTATAGGCTGTCACACTGCACATGGCAAACTTTTTCTAAGAGGAATTTTACAGCAATGTTTTGTGGCTTGTGCTTGAAGATCAGCAAAGCTTTTATTATACCCAGAATTCTGCATTCTCATAACAAGCCATTGTCCTCAAGTGTTAATTCCTTTTAATGTTTCTTTGTGTGGTGCACGCATTGGCTAAAGATGTTTAAAAGGATTGATTGCTGTAGTGAGCCGGTCACGCAGCAGACTGGATTCTCTGTGGAATGCTAGGTATTTACTTCACAAGAAAAGGCTGCCACTTTCAGGATAGAGGTCTTGGGGGCTGCGGAGAATATGGTGGGTTTTGTTAGTAGGTATGATTCATTTATGAGAATCATTAATAGAAAAAAATTCACTGAGAATGAGACTAGATGAGTGTGAAAATAGGCTTAATCTCAGTAACGGAATGGTGAGGTAACGAAGTACCTTACAAAGCGAGGAACTTGAGAGCTTGCTGTGAAATGGTTGATCGATTGTTCATTTGAACTTGTTACTTTCCTGACTCTTTGCAATTTGTATCTTAGGATGATATCTATGACTAAACCTTTATTATGTCCCCATCTGCAATCAGGTCCCATTGTGCTGGGCACTGTGCATACACACACAATGACATACTCTCAGGGCCAGATGACCCTTTTGTGAGCCCTGGTAGTGGGACTGTGGCCCCTCCCCCACACTCCACCTGCATTCTGCCCTGAGGCCCCACCCCTACGCGACCTCTTCCCCCAAGGCCCCGCCCAGCACTTGCAAGGTGGGGAGGGGGCGGAAAGGAGTGAGCGATGGGTGTGACCTTTGGGGGGAAGAGGCTGATGAGGGACAGGGCCTTGGGGCAGAGCAGAGGGTGGGCACCATTGAACCCGGTACTGGATACTCTGACCTGAAGAGTTAAACATGGGGAAATAAGGTGAATAGATGAGGTGTGGGGGCTGGTTGAAAATCTTTGTCTCAGTACACTTTTTCCATGGAAAACTGGATTTTGATTAAACAAAACCTTTGGAAAATGGCTGCTTTCTCCAAATTTCTGATTTTTTTTTATAAAAAGCCAAAAAAATAAAATAAAAAGGAGGTTTCAGTACTTTTATGGTTTAATGGAAATTCGAAACTGTCAGCTAAAATTTGAACAAAACTTCTTGTTTTAATCATATTCCCTGGGGGCGGGAACTCATTTCCCTGTGACTTCTAAGTGTCTGTCTTCACTTACGACTTGGCTACACTTGCAAGTTACAGCGCATTAAAGGAGCCCCGGGCAGACTAGCTCACTACCCCTCCACACTGGCAAGGCATGTATGGTGCTCTGACTCCACGGCTAGAGTGCTCCTGGTGCTCCACCTCGGCAAGTAGACTAATGTTTGATGTGCCTCCGCTGGAGCACCCCAGCGTCAGTGTGAACGAGGTGTTGCATTACTGCATTCTGATCAGCCTCCAGAAACGTCCCATATCCCCTTAAATCAAGTGGCCACTCTTGTCATTGTTTTGGATATGCCCTTTGACAGCTCCATTTGACAGCCGGCATGCTTATCTGCTCCGAGGCAAAGCAACCATTACTGTGGAATGCTGTGTGTGAGAGAGAGAGGCTGTGGGGGGGCGTGGGAGGTCTGCTGCTGTCTGAACTTACAAGATAGCGCGCTGACATGCTCTCAGCCCCCCAAAAAACCCAATATCTCTCCCCCCACATACACACAACACACTCCCTGTCACACTCCACCCTACACCACGCCCCATTTGAAAAGCACGTTGCAGGCATGCTGGGATAGCTACCACAATGCACTGCTCTCTGTGGCCATTGCAAGAGCTGCTAATGTGGCCACACCAGTGCACTGTCAGCTGTCAGTGTGGACAGACTGCAGCACTTTCCCTACTGCGCTCTACGAACACTGGTTTAACTCAAAGTGCTCTACATCTGCAAGTGTAGCCATGCCCTGAGAGTTAACCTGGGCTCTCACTTGGGTGTCACCCTTAGCCTCTCTCCCTTCCACACACGTGTTGCTCACTGGAGTTTAGTGGTGCTTTCAGCCCAGACTGACTGACTTGCCTAGGGCTTTAGGCTAAAACCTGAATGCTGCTTTACCCCTGGCTGGTAACCTGCCCACACTGCAGTGCAGATGCAGGCTAAATCCCTGAGTGCTGCTGATAGTCCTCCAGTGCCTTCCTACAATTCCCCTGTGTCCCAGAAGGACAAACTGTCTCCTACAATTCACTGGGGAAGAATTGGAGAGGATCAGTTTACTGCAGCGCAGAGAACTATGGGATGTTTCCCCAGAAACCATAGTGACCCATGTGGGTGGGCACAGAACCAGTGAGGGGATGGTAGCTCGGGTAGGGGTTTGCAGTGGGGCTGCTTAAGCCTGGGTAGAAAAGACAGACCCTTAAGTGACTTCCCCAAGGTCATACAAGTAGTCTGTGATGTGAACCCAGGTTTCCAGAGTCCCAGTCAAGTGGCTTAACTGCTGGAACATCCTTCTTCTATAACTCTGACTAAGGAGAGTATACACTATACTAAAACAATCATCAGTTTAGCCACAAGTAGTGGAGTTTCTTCTTGCTGAAAAGACCAGGATCTTTGCAGTCTTCCTCCCCACCCCCGCTACAGGTTTGGCTTAGTTTTGCTCTTGGCTTTTGGAGATTACATTTCACCATGTCTTTTACCTACAATGATTAGGTCAGTTCTTATTTCTGCTGTGGAGTTTGAAAGCAATTTCTCATAATGGGGTTTTCAATACAGAAAGGAGTATGGGAAATCTAATTTGAAACTCTCTTCTCAATATGCACCCCACTTGGCAAACATTATGGGCATTCCTTCTGTCCTGAGGATTATTTTTTGGTGGGGAGGGCTGAGTAATACATGCTTTTTTGCCTTGTGTTTTGCATGGAGTCCTCTGCTTCTTTACATGCTGCTGGTGGTGATTTCCAATCTAACAACAATTCTGAAGCTGATATTTGCTTCTTTCATCTTAATCCTTGTTCTACACTTGGCAATATAACAGCACATCATTTTTACATCATTTTTCTTTCTTTTCCTCTGTCTCTTAGGTGCCTGCATCATCCAAAACTCAGCTTGTCTTTTCGTGGGAGACAGAGACAGAGTCATATAAACAGGAAAGTGACTTCATTCCCTTTTAAATGAGTGCAGAATGACAATGCCTTGTATTCACTGCTCTTCACCTGGGCTAAAATGTTCAAACTTGGGGACCTAAAGTTAGGCCTTATCTGCACTTGGGGATAACCCTGATTCATTCATCGATAGCCAGCACTAGTGCTGGCCCTTAACTGTAGATCTAATTAGGATAATTCTTGTAATCGGGGTAAACGCCAATAAGCTCAGCTGGTCCACTGAGGCACCTTCCTCGCCAGGAATGTAATCATCTCTTAAATTTGCTTTTCAGCCATTGAGTTAGCTGGCACCGTGCTAACTGGCCAATTTAGGGCAGTGCAAGTCCCATTCAGCATCATGTCTAGCTGGCACAATGCAGAATCTGACTTGACTGACTGATCACCGCAGACAAGGGCAAGGTTAGCATTGTACCAGCTAACTCAATTGTTAAAGCATGTTTAAACATGATTACATTTCCTAGTGAAAACAAACTCTTAGGGTTTAACACTAGAACAATTGCTGGACTCTGGCTGAATTCAGGCTATGTCTGAATATAAGCAAGCTTTGAAGAGTCCAGTTCCATGTTTTAGGCACTTAATTAAACATTTAGGACTGAATTTCAATGGGCTTAGGGCACCTAATTCACTTACGCTGCTCTGAAAATCCCAGTCAAGGTGCTGTCAAAGCCAGGTTTGAAAATTTTAGCCATGCTGCTTTTAGTGATTTAACCACATAAATATTTCCAAATATTCCTTTGAGATTTTTCTAACGTTTTGGTAATAGAAAGTTACAGCAGCATGGTTTCCCACATGCTGCAATAAATGGAAGCTGGCCTGTGAGACATGGAAATGGTTCTTCAGTGCTACATTAAGGGAAAGGACATATGTTTGTGTAAGACTAACTGCTTTGTAAATGTCTCTGAAAGAAAAATGAATGGTAATTTTCTGATGAGCTACATCATAAACAGTCTTGTAGACAACAAGGAATGATCTGTACAGTATGTAAATGGCTATTGGCCAGGATGGGTAAGGAATGGTGTCCCTAACCTCTGTTTATCAGAGGGTGGAGATGGATGTCAGGAGAGAGATCTCTTGATCATTGCCTGTTAGGTTCACTCCCTCTGGGGCACCTGGCATTGGCCACTGTTGGTAGACAGGATACTGGGCTAGATGGACCTTTGGTCTGACCCGGTACGGCTGTTCTTATGTTCTTTAGCCACCTAATGTTTAGAGATGATAGTTGAATTTAGTTCTTTTTGCATTAGAAGTAGATCCCCTGATCTTTACAAGGAAACAGCATCAAAACCATGCAGTGTGACATAAGCAGCATGTACAAACTTGAGTATTAAGAATGAATTTCTGCTTTTCAGTTGGCTATAGTGCCTGTCTCTAACTGCTAGAAGACCAGTCCTGTAAACAGAAGGGCAGAATGGATTGGAAATTGATCCATATGTAGCTGTCATCAGTGTAGTATAGTTCTCACGGAGATCTTTGTCACAAAACCCACCACCCATCTGACATTTTCTGTTTAAACAAAAGCACTGATCTCTTTGTCTGTGTGATGTCTCCTGCTCTGTCTTTCTAACATTGGGGAATCAGAGTAAGGGTGAGACCTTGATGAACAAAGAGGGTCAGATCTTCAGCTGGGCTAAATCTACTGACTTCACTAGACCGCTGTGTGTGTGTGCGCGCATGCATGCGCATACACATATATAGTTATGCGGGAGAGAGGGAGGGACAATTCTTGTCCTGACCTAGCAATCCCCACAGTGCTATGCATAGCAGCCTTCCTCCTGTATTCTCAACTGCTTCCTGGTACTTGACCAGAGGAACCAAAACACAAGCCAAAGCACAACAGCTGCTGAAGAATCTTTATTAAAATTTAGAAGCAGACAGGCCTGGAGCAGTACTGTGTAAGCTGCTTCCATCATTCATGCACCATCTACTAACCCCACCTTCTATTTTACACCAATACACACAGTGCCCTTGATTACATGCTTTACTGTTATTTTGGCGGTTTCTGATCCCATCATTTACTCTTGAACCAGATTCAAAAGCTTCCTTATTTATTTGTAAGCTGCACACGGAACCCACCCCACCATGCTGCAGTTTATGGAGAGGTTTGGCTGCTGTTGTCCCCTTCACTTCTAGTCTAGAACAGGCACTTCTGCCTTCATCTCTTCAGTCAGTGGTTTGGAGGCTGGGCAAATGTATTGGCCCATCATCTGAGTGGCTTCTCTTGCATCACTCTTGGACAGTCTGTATTAGGACAAACAACAGGGAAGTATCTGAGATTCCACAGGGGAAGTGGACTAGAGGATGGCGATGAGACTGAGTTACAAAGTTAAGGAAAAAAGTAAAACGAAACACCTGCCAGTTGCCCCAAATTATCATCATCCGCCTGATGGTGGCAGACTACAGCCAGAATAGGTCCCATTGTACTAGGCACTGCACAAACACAAAATAAGAGGCAGTTGCTGTCCCAAAATACTTACTACCTAAAAGGACAAACTGGGCAAAGGGTAGGAGAAGGCAAGTATTATCCCCATTTTACAGATGGAGGAGCTAAGGCACAGCGAGGCCATGTCTACACTGCAGGGACTATAGCGGCATAACTACAGCATCATAGCTATGCTGCGAAAACCCTGTGGTATAGACACATCCTACTGAGACAGAAGAGGCTTTTCCTCTACTATAGGAACACCACCTCCCTGAGCGACATAGCTAGACTGATGGGAAGCATTCTTCTGTCAATATAGCTTCGGCCACACCAGGGATTAGGTTGGCATAGCTTCGGCACTCTAGGGGTGTGGATTTTTCACACCCCTGAGATCCATCACCATAGTGACCTGAATTTTGAGTGTAGACCAGGCTACATGACTTGCCCAAGATCACACAGGAAGTCTGTGGCAGAACCAGAAACTTAGTGTAGATCTCCTGAGTACCTGTCCAGTTCCTTAACCACAAGACCTCCCTTCTCTCTCCTAAGGGGACTGGGATGGTTGATAAAAATGCCAATAAGAAAAAAGAGACCATCTTTGTGGCAATGCCAGTAACTTTAAACATTAAATAAGAATGATCTGGCTCAGAATATTTCAAATTCAGAAAACTAAATAAAGATGCTATAGAAATTGAGTTAGAATAGTTAGACTTTTCTACAAGAAGTAGAAGATGGCTTGTCCAGAATGTTAGATCTAGCCTCTCTACAATCAGAGAAATATTTATTTCCCCCCATATTATTTAGTTTTAATAACAACCTCATACAGGGTGGGTTTTTTTAGCCATCGATCTCAAAGATTGATGTTAGAAGGTGAAACTGAGTGTCGTATGTGCTCAGATCTCCAAAAGCAAAACATCAGAATTAGCCTGAAGAATCGCATAGAATTTAAGTGCATTTCTATGGTGATAGCTACATGCTGACTACATGCATCCGATGAAGTGGGCTGTAGCCCACGAAAGATTGTGCTGAAATAAATTTGTAAGTCTCTAAGGTGCCACAAGTACTCCTGTTCTTTTTGCCGATACAGACTAACACGGCTGCTACTCTGAATGCTGACTTGTGTTTCAGCTATGGAATTGTCCCTCACCCCTATGCAAACAACCTCTCATACATGCAGGCCTTTGCAGGATGACACTGGATGTAAAAAATTGTGACAGACCCAAAATAAGAGACAAAGCAACAGTAATACATTCCAGGAGGAGATGAGCAATGATGAAAGTTTGATTTAGTTTAAATGTGTTTAAAACTTTCTCTGGATCAGATCCTCAATTGCTGTAAGTCCTTGGAGGGCAATTGAGCTATTTTGATTCATACAGCTGAGACTCAGTCCCAGCAGCTTTAGTGTTAAATGTCACTGATGATAATAGTGCGGTACACCAAGGTTCTGTGTAAAGTTCAGGCTGTGACCCTGTGAATGCTGGCTTGTGGGAATAGTCCCATTGGGATTCATGTGGGCAGAACCCTTGATAAGTATTTGCAGGCTCAAGCCTCAACTTTGAGTCTAAAATGAGTGACATATGGTACCCAGGCATGAGATGTCACCATCTAGCATGAAGAATAGGCCCTTAAGGAAACAATAGCCTGGGTTTTCCCAAAGTATTAACTATTCCTCTGGGACCATCCTCCTCTCTCCCATCTCCTGCACTTCGTCCACTCTAAAAATCCCAGGAACCTTAAAAGGACACATCACAAACAGGTGTTGACTAACCTCCTTGTCCCTGCTACCCTTAAGGGGATTGTCCCCCAGTTACAAGCTCATGTAAACCTCACTAAGACCCTGATTCAGCAAAGCACTTAAGACCACTGAAGTCAACATGACTTATAGCTCAGTCGTTTGAGGGTTGTGAGTGCAATCTTGAGGGGGCCATTTGGGGATTGGTCCTGCTTTGAGCAAGGGATTGAACTAGATGATCTCCTGAGGTCCCTTCCAACCCTAATAATCTATGATTCTATGTACAGAATCCAGTTCATTTTCCTCTCTTGTACATTGTCTTTTGAGGCTAACCATTGCCTCTATGAGAATTTAATAGCGATCCTATCGCAGGATCACATTTACAATATGAGACCTAAGGAATTGGCCTTAATTGCATTACAATTAACTCCCATTTTTTCAAAACACTACAAACCTTAATTACCATCCCTTGAGTCCATTAGCACAGAACTCGTCAGCTCAGCTGTGCATTTTTTCCCTCGTCTTGAAACTATGAGCTCAAGACCCAGTTCTGCAAAGCTCATAAAGGTAAGATTTTCCAAAGTGACTTAGAGTCAGATTTCAAAGGTATTTAAGTGCCTAAAGATGCTGAGAGGCTCCCAGTGGGATTTTGAAAAGCAGCTAAGCCTAACTAATAACTGAAATCAACTGGCCTTAGGCATCTAAGATGCTTTGAGAATGCCTGAAGTGCCTAGGCACCTATCTGCATCTTTAAATGCCCAAATAACTTTGTAAATGCGGTCCTATGTCATGTAGTCAATAGGATTAGTGCTCCTAAATCACATAGGTGCTTTTGTAAATCCCATGCTAAACAAATGCACAGCTTTGCTCATGTGAATCATTCCATTGAAGCCAATGGAAGGAAAAGAGGGGGGAGCGAAGGCATGGCAGGCTTGGGGGAAGGAGCAGGGGCCTTGGGGGAAGGGGTGGAGTGGGGGCTGGTCCTGGGGCAGAGCAGGGGGTTGAGCAGTGAGCTCCCCACAGCACATTGGAGTGTTGGTGTCTGTAGCTCCAGCCCTGGAGTCAGCGTCTATGCAAGGAGCCACGTATTAACCTCTGAAGAGCTGCATGTGGCTCGGGAGCCACTCAGATGCTATGATAATGAAGGCCATACGAGTACCACAATCAGTCTAGGTTATCCTTGCTGATAGAGTAGAAACACACCGTACATACCTATCATTCAGAAAGCTCTGGTATAACCACATGAAGCAAAAGTCATCGTAAGAGCTGCCGGTCTCATGTGTCCTTGGTATATCCAGATGGATTAATCCTTCAGAGCCGTCCACCTCATCACTGATTTGGAGGAGAGGTGGGAAGAGTACTGTTAATATCACCCATGCCACCTGCTTGTGGGGAATGTTTTTCAAGCAAAAGCTGAGCTGCTGTGAACAAGAGGTTGTGATCTGACATCTTGAGTAATGCCAGTTCCTGAAGGTTACACTGATTCCCCTGTATCTTAATATACAGTGACAGCCTGTTTCCTTCTGTTTCCAAAGGATGCCATGATATATGGCACCCTAGCGTTTCTTAAACCAGAGAAGTATAGTAAAGAAAACAGCTACAACAACTGACACAAACAAAACAAGTTCCCGTACAGCTTGAGTCCCAGTTTTGGCTCCTTATTTAGCAAGGACTGCATGCTGCCTGGAACAGAGACATTTAGCAGCTGAATAATATACTGCAAGTAAGCATGGCATTACAGGGGCTATCTCCATTGTGTTCACAGATTAGCACCAATTGCCTTGCCACCTCCTGCTAGGCTGCAGTTGTGACATGTAGAAGCAATGACTTCTGATGCCATATCAAACTGACCTCCCCAATACTTCCCTGCCTGATTATTGATGGGACGTGCTGCAGCTGGGCGTGAAGGCCTCTTGCAGTGGTGACATAGGTGAAGTGAAGGCACATGTGGAAGGCACATATACACCTCTACCACAATATATTGCAACCTGATATAACATAAATTCGGATATAAGGTGGTAAAGCAGTGCTCCGGGGGCGGGGTGGGGCTGCACACTCTGGTGGATCAAAGCAAGTTTGATTTAACGCGGTTTCACCTATAACACGTTAAGATTTTTTGGCTCCTGAGGACAGCGTTATATCGAGGTAGAGGTGTAATTGAAAATTTTTATTAATTTTCTAGGGCAAAAAGTTTGGGTCTTTAAATAACTTGCTGCTGCTATTCTGGGAGCTCAATTCTGTTCTGGGGAGAGGAAGCCAATATAGCAAAGACAAACAGCAATGCTGGTAAATGCTTCCTCTCAAACAGAAATCTACTTTGCTGATCCTCTGAATAGGGGAAAATTGTGCTCAGATCTCCCTGGCTGCTGACGGCAGTATATGTGCTAGCCAGCTGGAGTAGGGGGCTGGATATGCTCAACAATGAAGCCGGCATTCCTCCCAGTGTATTCCTGTGTAGTGTGGAAGGATTCTGCCTTATTTGTAGTATTGAAGCAAGAGGAATGATTTTCCTTCTATGACCATCTTCCCCTTGCACACTAGCAGAGGACAGGCTATAGTTAGATAGCTGAATCCTCCTATGCTAATGATTGTATTGGTCAAAATATCAGGTCTACTTCAAGTACGTATAGGTGCACTGTAGCGGTCAAAGAACCAGACAGTGTCTCTAGCTACACCCCAGCTGGGGAACAGGAGTGGCAGCAGAGAGAGGCTGTTAGAGTTGGTTTTGTGTGGCTTATCTGTCTCCTAATATACGGGACACATTTACATAAATATGAAATTTGAGACATGGAAATAAAAATCCAGGATTATCATAACCTCATCTGACACAACAGGAATGATAAGGCAAGGAAACAGTGGCCTAAATCTTGCAACATGTCTTTATAAACTGATCTTCTAATCCATTGTAGATGTTAGCTCTGGAGAAAGATGCACAGTATCCTTACATGCCTAGAGTTACTATATGGGTCAATGGTCACAAACAGGGATGAGCAGGAGAGAAGAGATGGGGAAATAGTGATGCCCCGAGAAAAGACCACCAAAGGATGGCTTGCTATGTCCCTCAGTAGCCCTGCCAGTGGGAGTTCCTTTCCCTTCCCTTGACCAGGTATGGTCCGTGGGGATTACTTAGTGGAGAGACCAAGCCTGAGGCTTTGCAGTATCAAAAAGGTACAGCAAAGTAAGGAAATAATACTGAGTTTTCCCCTTACCTTCCTCTGAGATTCTGTACGTGGTGCAGGAAAGCCTTTAGTTTAGTGAGCTTCTCTTTGGAGCCCAAGTCATTTTCAGCATGATCAATAAAGCCAGAGTCTTCCACCTGCTCCTTCAGTCCAGATGATTCGGGGACACTACTACACAAGAGTACAAATATACAAAGCTAAGGCTTATTCTTCCATCTGCACATTACTTACCTACTTGATTCTTGCAATATTCCTCCTTAACTTGCTGTCCTACCAGTTCTTAAAGACAATGATCCTCAGCTGGTGTATATTGGGAGAGCTCCACTGAAGTCAGATTTATATCAGCTGAGGTGCTGACTTTTATGTGAAAATGCCTACATAGAAATATAGGATTGGAAGGAACCTCAAGTGGTCATCTGGGCCCACTCATACCCTCCCCACACTGAGGCAGGACCAAGTAAACCTAGTCCATCCCTGACCAGTGTTTTGTCTAACCTGTTCTTTAAAGACGTCCAATTATGGGGATTCCACAACCTCCCTTGGTAACCTATTCAAGTGCTTAATTATTCTTGTGAAAAAGTGACCAAAAATTAGTGAGAATTTTTTTCCTAATATTCAACCTAAATCTCCCATGCTGTAAAAAAGCTTAAAGCATGCCAAAACTCAGCTCAATCGTTGTGCTGAATGTTATCTTTGTAACAAGCTGAGATAAACATGTATCCTGCTCAACTCAGGCAACAAATTTTAATTCAGATTGGCTTGTTCAGGTGCCCTAAAGATCACTGATAATGGTCTGCGCCAGTAAATTATGGAACTGTTTAGCAATGAGCTGATATGTTGATTCAGCTCAGACTTTACCGAGGTTAGCCTTATTTTTAACAAGGGCTGAGATCCAGCAAATCCCAGGGAGTTTAGTGGGAGCTGCAGGTGTTCTGCACTGCTGGGAGACAAAGCAAGTGTTTGAAGGATAACATTGCTTCTCAATATTGCCTCTCTTCCTCTGCAGCATGGGTATGGGTCACATGATGGGATCATGTGGGCACATCTCACCCAATCAATTCCCTGCCATTGCAGGGGCCTCACATAGTGGTGCACCTCAGTCTCTCCTGTTCTTTGCCTTTGGCACACTACAGCTTAGTCAAACCAAAGCATTTCAGGAATGAAAATCACTGGGCTCAATGGAGGGATATTTGGGTGGAATTTCATGAGCTGTGCTATACAGGAGGTCAGACTAGATGATCTAATGGTCCCTTCTAGGCTTAAACTCTATGAAACCTATGAAAATCCCCTTCCTTGGTGCCTAGCTCATTGTGACGAGACCCTGGCCCAGATTCTCAATGGAGTATGCCGATTTACATCCTCTTGAAGATGTGGTCCTCTGTTTTTAATACATCTTATCCTTGTGTCACCTATCCCAGCTCCATTCTACATCCTGATTGGTTTTCCAGAACATACATTCTTCACAGTAGGCAGCCAACCTAGGGAGGAATGACTTAACTTCCGCGCCATCATCCCCAAGAGCACCCATACAGCATCTTGAAACTAAAATCTAATGCATCTGCAGGGATCACACTAGAGGTGAACCTCCCAGGAAAAACAAAATGCCTCCGGGGGGGAACTGGGAAGGAAGTATTTTGTTATCTGAGGAGGCTCTATCCTTGAGGAAAAGGCCAGGACTGAATTAGGCCTTAATGCTTCCATTGATCTTTGTGCTCTAGTTATTTGCTAGAGCCCAGGGGTGGGGCAGGGGTGGATAGTATTGTACTAAGCGTCTAGTCACCTGACTTAGATTGGGGCCCATTGCATTAGGTATTGCATGGACACACGTGACCTGACTGACTTCAGGGGGTGCTCGGTAGCTCAACACCTCGGCTGATAGAAAAAGACAGTCTCTGCTCTCTGTAGCTGAAAATTGATATAAAAGGCAAGACTTGACAGGTGGGGCAATGGAAAAGGCATTGGACGGGTACTTGGGAGATCTCTGTTCTGTTCCCAGCTCTGCTACAGACCTACCATGTGACCTTGGGCAAATCATTTCACCTCTGTTTGCCCACCCACCGTGTGTCTGCCTGGTTTATTTAGACTGTAAGCTCTTCAGGACAAACTCTCTCTCTTATTCTCTGTAACTGCAGACGCATCTTATGATGAGATGTGTTGGGCAACCTTAATATGTGATGCTACCAGCATTGCCATTAATAACACACAAGTGGGCAGGGTAATGTTGCAGAGGGGTGTTTACATGCCTGTGACTGTACATCAGACACAGGCAGTCAGGGTAGGATCAGCAGTAGTAGTGAATGGGTGGGGAAAATACAGAGCTAGCTCTGGTGTCTGAAGCTTTCAGAAGTCCGGGAAGTACATACTGCTCTCTCTCCCTGGAGGATGGGTATCTGTCACTCTGCATTCTGGCTGCCTGTTTTCTAGCTGTAAGCTGACGCCTGTAACAGATTGAATTGCCAATAAGTCACTTTCCTTTCCTAGTATATGTATTTGTTACCTGCGCTTGTAGCCCACCAGAGACTTGATTAGTTTCTGAACCTGAGCGTTTCCTCTCATCTTGCTGAGTTCGCTGGTGAACATGCCATCAGAGTGCCTCTGGTACCTGCGCTTCCGGAAAGAGAGAAAACAAATGTGCTTGCCCTGAGACTGCTCTCTCTCTTCTAAGGGACTTGGATTGCATCTGTAACTGCTGCACAGGTGGGCCTTTCCTGCTCAGATAGGCTCCTGCTCCCAACACTGTGTATTAGGATTGACCCACGGGATCAGAACTTAAAGGAGAGACAAGTTGCCTCTCTTGTGTGTATTAATTATGCACTGACATAGGTAACTGAAAAGGAACAGTTCTATACTGGCATACGGCTTACTCTAGATGACATATGATCAAGTCAGCTGTTTGTATTTAGAAAGGATGATCAATTTTTTTAAAAATAAAGGTGCTATTCCCCTCCTCACCCCCACCCCCCCACAAAAACATCATCTAGTTGCATAAAAACAATGAGAAGTCCAGTGGCACCTTAAAAACTAACAAATTACCCACAAAAGCTTATGCCAAAATAAATGTCTTAGTCTTTAAGGTGCCACCAGACTCCTCATTGTTTGTGTGGATACAAACTAACACAGCTACCACTCTGATATCTAGCAAAAAGAACAGGAGTACTTGTGGCACATTAGAGACTAACATATTTATTTGAGCATAAGCTTTTGTGGGCTACAGCCCACTTATCTAGTTGCATGAATTTTGAGGGAGTTAAATGGTGTGTCACTTCCCCCTGTTCCTTAACGACAGCTTTGAAATATTGGCATCTGTATAAAGTTACAAACCTTGGGCTAGATTGTCACTTTACCACCTGCCCTGGATAAGTGGCCATGCGCAGCTGTGTGGTCCAGGAGCACACCAGGGAGGGAATTGTGACTCTCAGACTTGCTCCACGGAGGAAGCAGCCTGCTACTGGACTACACCATTAGAGCAGTTCCCTTCCCCCTTCACACCAGCTCAGCTCAGCCTATGGGGGTTCAGAGCCAAGGCTGCACCACTCCCTGCTCCTTCCCACCCCCTACCTGCTCTGGAAGGGGAGGACTGGCCCTGCAGAAGCTGCTCTCCCACCAGTGCTGTGACCTGAAATGTTGGTATCCCATGTAGGGGAGTAAGAGAGCACCATACCTTATTATTTGTATTGCAGTGGTGTCTAGGAGCCCTCGTCACGGACCGAGACCCCATTGTGCTAGGCACTGCCCAGACAGAGCAAAAATAAAAAGGTCCCTGCCCCAAGGGACATACAGGGTAAGAAACCCTTCTAAGGGATAACTTTTTTCCCCCAGGTGTGTAGCCACATTGGGTGAGTGATGATTTAGCCCCTTAGTCTTACATGCAATGAAGAGGAGAAGGCAGCAGACTGTCTCTGCTTTTTCCCTTGTTACTTCAGGCTTGGAATTGTAAGTGTAAAGCAACACACCACGCCTCCGTTGGCATAAACACCCAAGGGGAAAGGGGAAGTCCTTATTCCAGCCCTCCTCAGGCAAAACTCCTTCCCAGTGTGTTCAGAGGGAGCTACGCCTGAGTGGGCTCTGCAGGGCTGACGAATGAGCTCTCTAGAGTCAGACCTGGTTGCATGCAAGGCAGGGTTTGTCCCTGAAGCACTAGGGCTGGATTCTGCCCCATGCTGGCTCCCCTTTGGGCTGCTCTGGCTACCAAAGGATTCACCTAGAGAATTTGAAGCTGTCCTGAAGCAGCAGTTGGGGCTTCCCGTGTGGAAGGAAATCACCTGTGGCTTAGCTGGCTCTATGCCACTCTCTCCTAGCCCCCCTCTTGTTGGAAGTAATGGGCCATTAAGAGCCCCTTGTGGGGTCAATTCCAGTGTGTTAGAGCAGTCCTGAGACCGCTTTAGCTTTTGCAGCAGCTGAGCTGGCTTCTGGGTGCTGTCGGGACGGAGGTTTCAGGAACCCAAGGTGCACCTGAGGATCTGGCCTCACATTTGGAATCAGGCTCCAGAGAAGGCCAGGCACTTTGCTTGCTAGTATTTGACTGGCTTGCTCTCTAGACCAAGCTATAGTCTCTTTTTTTAAGGCTCATCCTGATCTTTTTACACTTTGGAGTTCAGAGGTCACAACAGAACGAAACAGGGAAGAACCAGTATTTTTTACCTTTGATTGAGGCCCACGAGAGATTTGACTAACTTCTGCACATAGGCATTTTCATTCATCTTGCTGAGTTCACTGTTAAATACCCCGTCGGCATGTCTCTGAGCCCTGGGAGTTTAGAACAGAAAACCAAAATGGGCACAATGCCATGCTTTGGATGGAGTGGGTGTTTAAAACCATCCCTTTGGGAGAGGGGGAAGGCTGGGAGGCAGCACCACAGCTAACCATTAATAGAAATCATAATTACCTTGGCCCACAATGTGAAACGGAAACGTTCCAAGTAGGGGTGAGGGAAGGAGGGTGAAAAGGCAAAAGTTCAAAACATAAAAGGAGCAAGTATTTAGAGATTTAAATATATTTTAAACTAATCAGAAAATTGAAATGTCTTATGTTCCTTTCTAGCTAGATTTAGAAGAGCCTGCCCATCACCACGTGTGATGGAATACACCCTGTGTTCACACCCTACACACTGGTGTAGTAATCTTTCTATAAAGTATGCCTTGTGAGGTATCATTTGAAAACTCATAATCTGCTGGTCAGTTGTCGTGGTAAAATGAGTGTGGCAACATTGTGTGTGACGTTATAAGTTTCCCTGTATGATGTTATTAACACATGTTCCAAACCCCATAGCACTGCCCAGGCCGAAGTCAGGTCTGTCCTAAACCAAGGAATGTGTGCTTGCCTGAATTTCCATTTAAGCAGTAAACAGAGCCATCAAGCAGTGCGGGAAAACAAAGGAAGTTCAACAGGTGATTTAAAAACCAACAAGGAATATCCTTCCACACAGACTGTTTGTGGTCTTGGTCACAGCTAGGAATTTTTCCCAGGGGGACTGAAATTATAAAAAGGAGGGACAAACATCCCCAAGGCTTCCTGTGTGATGGTGGGTTAGTTGCTTAGCCTTTCTGTGCTGTAGTTCCCCATCTGTAAAATGGGGAAGGTACTGTCCTATCTCCACAGGGGTGCTGTGAGGAGAAATACAACAAAGACTCTGAGGTGGTAGGGTAATAGGGTACATATAAGTACCTGAGAGCAGGGGTACTGGAACAATTTGTATAGTGGAAATGCTGAGAGCCACTGAACCAAACTGTAAGCCCTGTGTATAATGGAAACCTCTTCAAGTCAGGGGGTGCTGCAGCACCCCTTCACCCCACACCCCTAGTTCCAGCACCTGTGCCTGAGAGAGATGGGATTCTCAAGATTGGGCCACTACAGTGTCTCTTTGGGGCAAGGATCTCTACAGGTCTACTGAAATATCTGGCATGCTTTGGCATTATGTAAATCAGGTAATGATACTTGGTGTAGCAAAGAACTTCTTCAAAACAAAAAACACACCTCACTTAAATGAATGTTTCACTGTAAAGAAATGTCCAGTGTGCACATACTATCACCCCTGAGGGGCTGTAGGGTCAGACCCTCAGGGGCTCTACTTCAGTGGAGTCTCACTGATTTACCGTGGCTGAGGGCCTGGCACTACCAATGTTTTGTCAGCAGTTGGTTGGACTAAACTAAACTAATCTATACAAAGGCACTCTTAGCGTGGAATAAGCATATGCACACAGGGAGCAAGTGCAGAATAGCTACTGTGCTTTAAATTAACACCCTAGCTATTTTGTACTAATTTCCCCATGAATTTGTTATGTAGACAAGACCTAATTTAGTTCCACTGGTGCAAACTTTTGTGTAGGCACTTAAATTGGTTGAAGAGTGAGTGGGTCATTTCAGTTTAGCTTATTCTGTTCTGACTGCCAAAATAAGAGTGTCCACACAAAATCTTGCACCGGTTTAACCAAATCAGTTAAAAAAAACAAAAACAGTTGCAACTTCTGTATGTAGACAAGACCTTAGTTTTCTAGCTGCTGGATCCTTAGAACAGAAAGTCATGGAAAGAAGAAGGGAAATGAAGTCCCAAAAGGATTCTTACCTCTCCAGAGCAGGAAACGTTGCCGAGAGCTGAGACAGGACAACCACAGAAATAACTAGCTGCCAGAGTCCAGTCAGCAGGGAGGCCATGATGTCTCCTGAAATGAAGCACTAGGTTTTGTGAGCAGTAAAATGAATGACCCTGTTATTTGTTTGGAACAATTTACCGATTGCACAGCGCCAGATATTGCTGTATTGCTACGCTAATAACACCATTGTAATGACATAAGGTGGTTCTTGCCAACAGAAAGAGCATTCTGTGAAACGTAAAAGATGAACAGACCCAAATAATTTGCCCAGTCAGTAAATTACAAGCTATTTGTATTCTATATGCCCCAGTGAAACCACAGGTTGGATGTTTTAATGTTGGGATTCAGCGCAATATAGAATGACTAGACTGGTAATACGTCTGGGCCATAACACAATGGAGCAAATCCCACTCTGTTGTAACTGGATCTAAGTCAAAACTCCAGGGATGAATTTGGCCATATATTTAGAAATGAGAAGATTAAAAAGAAAATTCACTACCACTGAACACATTCAGCTGCCAAAATACCTATAAGAAATCCAAGTCTAATATTTCAAACTGTCAGGCAAAAAAGCATATGCAACACTATAATTCATCTGCACAAGCTAGGGGTTTGCCAGTGCTCATAGCCATGTGCAAGCATCCACTTGACACTAGAAAGGGGTGAGTAGCCAGTCTCAGCATCTGCACCTTCAAGGAAAATTTTCAGGCAGATGTTTATACATGTATTGTTTAATTTTTTAAAAAACTCTGAAAGATGATCACCTGCAGTTGGAGCATGAGATGTTTTATGGACATTGGGGTATAGCCATAGCATAAATAAGGACAAAAATCCCTCAGAGAAGGCAAGATCACAGGAAAGCCACGGGAGGAGAAGCATGTTCTACTCCATGCTGATAAAATGGAGAAGGAGGAAGTGGACAGTGACAGCCTGCAGTGAGTGCTTAATACATGAGAGGTTCCTTTCAGTGAGCTCTGTCTAAGCAGGCTAGATATGTACTGGCCTCCCTGTTCCCCAGAATCCCACAGAAAGAATACCTCAGCTTCACTAAATTCTAGTTAGAAGTATCACCCCTTAACCAGCAGACACCCAAACAGCTCCTTTCCGAAGCCCATGCCATCAGAACAAATTCCTTTAGCTTACTGCCCATCTCATGGATGGGAATGTGTCTCATATATAAGCAGTGGCCCATTCCCCTTGTCTATGCTTATTTTCTGCAGCCTGCTTCTCCGGCTGTCATCATCCTGAGCTGTACTTGTTATGCACTGCAGGTGAGTTCACAATTTTATTGAATTTACACATTTACGAATGGTGCTATGTGTTCTTATATACCAGTAGATGGCACACTTTCTATTAATTATATCCATATCTCACCATTATGTGGGTCTTTCACATAGAACCCGTGAAACATTCCCCAGTCTCTTTCTGTACCCTTGTTCTAAGAGGTTACAAAAAAGGAAGGCAGACACATGCACTAATCTAGACTTCACATTGCTCATCAATGGTGTTTAGAAAGGAAGGATGGTCAACTGGTTAGGGCTTGGGAAACCTGGAGTCTAGTCCCTGCTCCATCACTGATTTCTTGTTGTGAACCTGGCAAATTACTTTACCTCTCTGTGCTGCTGTTCTCATCTGTAAAATGCAAATAATACTTCTCTACCTCACAGAGGTGAGCTGAGGAAAAATAAAGATTGTAATGTGCTCAGCTACTGTGGTGCCATATAAGTCCTTTGGATAGATAAATTAAACCACTACCCAGATCAAAGATATCATGGTTTTCTGCTTGCAAAGAAATAGATCCTAAATGTCAAAATAACACACGTTATTTTCTCCCAAATGTCTTGGGTTCAGAACCCTCAGTACATATCTGTGTGTGTGAGAGCTAACAGCAAAATACATCTGCAGAATTCTGGGTCCTCATGCTTGGATGCTCATATCAGAATCTGAGCAGATAGTATGAAAGATATTACTTAAGGTAGCATCCAGTTTGCTAGGAGAGCTGTGAGGAGGACAGAAGTTCTGTTTCACAAAGGATTTTGAAATCTGCCTTTGTTCCCAATCAGAATGAAAACCAAACATTTTTTAAATTGTTTCTGAAGGAAATTGCTAATACAAAATTTTTAAAAATTCAAACCAAAAAGCCCCTTCAAAACAAAAAATCAAAATGTATTGTTCTGAAAATGTCAAAATGGGACATTGTTGGAACTTTTGCCCCATTTTTGTTCTGAAACAAAATTCCAGCGAAATCAACCTAGTTTTCAGTTTCAACAGAACCATGTATTCTGACAGAATATGGTTCCCTTGCAATTCCTCTGAGGAGTTTACTATCCAAGGAGAAAGAAGTAGAGAGAACCAAATGGAACAATGGACAATTTGCATGCAACATATATGCAAACTAACTAGATTCAGCATAAGCAACACAACATGTGCAGAGGGAAGGGACCTTGCAGATGAGTTCTGAGAGGTTGTACTCTGCACAGGCTGCCCCATGGAAGAAGGCACAGAGGATGGCCACACTGTAGCAGACCTTAAGGTGGCCATCCTGCAGCAAAAAAACTTCAGGACCAGACTTCAAAGAGAAACTGCTGAGCTTCAGTTCATCTGCAAATTTGACACCATCAGCTCAGGATTAAATAGACTGTGAATGGCTTGCCAACTACAAAATCAGTTTCTCCTCCCTTGGTTTTCACACCTCAACTGCTAGAACAGGGCCTCATCCTCCCTGATTGAACTACCTCATTATCTCTAGCTTGCCTGCATATATATACCTGCCCCTGGAAATTTCCACTACATGCATCTGACGAAGTGGGTATTCACCCACGAAAGCTCATGCTCCAAAACGTCTGTTAGTCTATAAGGTGCCACAGGATTCTTTGCTGCTTTTACAGATCCAGACTAACACGGCTACCCCTCTGATACCCCTCTGTCTAGTTCACCTCCCATTCAGCACCATTAACAAATGTCAGCATAGATTTTCAATACTTACTGTGCTATGTTCACACAGGGTTTCTTCACTGTCTCACACCCGCGATATGCCACTAATCCATCGTTGCCTGCATCCCCTATAAATATTCAGCCCTTATCAGGTGCACTAAATTAGGTAAAGATGGAAATGAGAGTAACATTTATTAATGGCATTGATATCCTGGCAGAAATGTATTTTTAATTGCATTGTAAACCCAAGCAGGTAGGTACAGCGGTTTGATTGACCATTTTGCCACTGTATGTTGGTTCCTGTTTCGGGCATATAATAAAACTAATTTGTCAGACAAACATCCCTGGACTGATACTGATGATATCAGTAATGACTAATTGGTTTTGAATGTCACCAGCATGACCTCTCTTAGCTTTAACTGCCTGCTTGATGGGACTTTAATACAGTTTCCCTCCTTTTCGTTAGAGTTTTGTTTGCAAATAGCCTAGAGAGAGTGTGTGTGTGTACATACAAGGAACGCTCTTGATATGTGGACATATATTAGAATAATTTGCATGAAGTAATTGTCAAGATTCAGTATCTGTACAGTGGGTGAGGTTCTGGAACACCCTCCAAGTAGTAGTTGTGGAGGCAAACAACATAACTGAGAGCTGGAAAAATTTATGAGTGCAGTTGCCTGATGGAGTTGCTTGTAATGGTGGGGGGCCGGGCTGGGACTCACTTACGTTCCTAAAGCTCATACTTCAAAGTTTCAACTGGCCACCAGCAGGGGTCAGGAAGAGATTCCCCCCACCCCCGCTTATCCCCCAAATGTCTTCTGTGAGGGATTTTTATATCCTTCCTCTGAAGCATCAGGAATGGCCACAGCTGTAAGTGGGATATTGATGAAGTTGGCCGGGGCTCTGGGGTGGCAGTGAGGTGATGGGCTGGCTGGTCCCTGCTCACACGTGCGGGGTCTAACTGACAGCCATAGGTGGGGCTGGGAAAGAGCCCCCAGATCAGCTTGGCAGTGAGCGTGGCGCGGGGGGAGTGGGTTCATCCTTCTCTGCAGCATGTGGGTGGTTCGCTTGTCAGCATTATCTGAGTATATCTCACTCATTGCCCTGCCACTGTAGGGACCTTGGGCACTGGTGCACCTTGATCCCATCTATCTCTGCCTCTATCACATTATAATGTAGTCTCCTGTGGGCTGTAATACTTTGGTCTAATTTCAGTTGCTGGGTTTAGTGTGCAGGAGCTGGGTAGTGTTGGTGACCTGTGATACACAGGGGAGGTTGGACTAGATGATCTAGTGGTCTCTTCCGGTCTTAAACTCTGACTCATTTGAGGGCAAACCTTGACTGGTCTTAAGTAGAAATAACCCTGGCTTTGGAATAACAAGGCTATTGCTGCTGAGACTGGAGTTGCCTGGACAGACCTGGGAAGTGTCAATTCCTGGAATAGCAGAGTTTACTGCAGCTCAGCAGTGGGCTGCCTAGTTAGAATTGTGTGGGAATTGGGCATGGGCCTAATCAAAATACACTGATGTCAGTGGAAAGACTCCCATTGACTTCTGTGCCCTTTGGATCAGGCTAGGTTCAGTCAATGTTCTTAAAGGGCTGGAAAGAGAGAGGAAATAGAATTATGCCCTTTCCTTGCATCTTCATGACATTTTAGGTAGCTTGAAAGTCTTTTTCATTGAAAAGAACAAATCTCCTTGTCCTCTACCACAGAAGTTTGAGGAATATTAAGTCTTGGCTTCCCTGTTTTTTTTTCTGGAGGATTCTTTGGAGGAGTAGAGGATTGGAGTTTTCTCAGCTCCCAGTTGAAGAGATGGCAAGGACCTGAATTTTCACAAAGAGATCCTTTATCCTGACCGTTTGGCACGCATTAGAGTTAACTGAGGGTTAACAAAAACAAACAGATAACAGAGTTGTAAATAATCTGATAGTGGGCCAGAATGTGACTCTAGGAGTTTGGCTACACTTGCAGCTGTACGGTACTGGGAGTTAAAGCTGTCTTCGTACAGCTGTGTAGGGAAAGCGCTGCAGTGTGGCCACACTGACAGCTACCAGGGCTGCAGTGTGGCCACATTTGCAGCATTTGCAGCGGTGTTGGGAGTGGTGCATTATGGGCAGCTATCTCAGCATTCAAGTGGCTGCAACGTGCTTTTCAAAAGAGGGGGGTGGGGTGGAGTGTGACAGGGAGCATGGGGGAGACAGCAAGAGTGGATTTTTGGAGCTGACACTGTGTCAGCTCCCTGCCTTGCAAGTTCTAAGGACTTGAAGATACACAGCACCAACCTTCAATCATTTTAAAAGTTTCGACCCCTTCGCCCACCCCTCTCTCATTCACTAAATGCAAATTATGTACTCCTAAATAGCCTTCAGACCAGATAAGCAGCTGCTCCAAAATGGACCCCCGCTCCCCCTCTCCGGGCTGCTTCTCTCCTCAGGCAAACACTAGCTGTAGACATTCATCCCCCTGCCTGCCTCTGCTCGAGCAAGCAGTAGCTGTGTTTGTTTTTTAGTAAGCAGCTCCAGGAGCCCCGAGTTCACAACAAAACAAAGAGAGGCATCACAACAAAACAAAGAGTGTTATCTTTACTTAAAAAGCATTATGGGAAGGTTCCAGAGGTCAGTTACAGCGTAGTCAGATTAATCACTGTTTACACTGGCACCCCAGCGCTGCAAGAGCAGTGCTATAGGGCTTGGCTACGCTGGAGAATTGCAGCGCTGGTGGTGGCTTTACAGCACTGCAACTAACACACCGTCCACACTTGCACGGCACATCCAGCGCTGTATCTCCCTGGATACAGTGCTGGCTGTACTCTCCCTCTGCCTGGGGAATAACGACTGCAGCGCTGGTGATGCAGCACTGCTCTGCCAGTGTGGCCACCAAAAGCGCTGTTATTGCTCTCCAAAGGTATTTGGAAGTATCCCAGAATGCCTGTTCAGCCACTCTGCTCATCAGTTCAAACTCTACTGCCCGGGTCTCAGGTGACGCGCCCTTTAAATGCCCCTGGAATTTTAAAAATCCCCTTCCTGTTTGCTCAGCCAGGTGTGAAGTGCAATCAGTGAATCTTTCCAGGCGACCATGCCTCCACGCGCCAAATGAACCCCAGCTTGGAGCAATGGCGAGTTGCTGGACCTCATCAGTGTTTGGGGGGAGGAAGCTGTGCAGTCCCAGCTGCTCTCTAGCCGTAGGAATTACGATACCTATGGGCAGATATCGAGGGATATGATGGAAAGGGGCCATGACCAGGACGTGCTGCAGTGCAGGGTTAAAGTGAAGGAGCTGTTGAGTGCCTATTGCAAAGCCCGTGAGGGAAACCGCCGCTCTGGTGCTGCCCCCACGACCTGCCATTTTTACAAAGAGCTGGATGCGATACTTGGGGGTGACCCCACCGCCAATCCGAGGACCACGATGGACACTTCAGAGCGGGGAGGGGAAGCAGAGGAGGACGGGGGGGAGGAGGAAACCAAGAGTGAGGGTACTGGGATGGGGGGAGACACCCCGGAGTCCCAGGAAGCATGCAGCCAGGAGCTCTTCTCAAGCCAGGAGGAAGGTAGCCAGTCGCAGCAGCCGGTACTTGGTGAAGGACAAGCAGAGGAGTGGGTTCCCAGTAAGTGGCTTGTATTTTCAGGATGGAAATGTTTTGGGAGAGGAGGAAGGGTTAGAGCTGCATGCATGCATGCCTAGATGTGGAATAGCCCATTGATGTGGTCTATCACGTTGCGGTAATTGGCCTCAGTAATCTCTTCAAAAGTTTCAGCCAGAGCATGGGCAAAGTGCTTGTGCAAGTTTATTGAGAAAGCCACTGTGATCCTTGTCCCAGTCAGGCTAACGCGTCCACGCCACTGTGCCGTGAGGGGTGTGGGGGACCATTGCTGCACACAGACAAGCTGCATAGGGGCCAGGGCGGAATCCGCATTGCTGTAGAAGACCCTCCCGCTCTTCCCTGGTGACCCGCAGTAGCAAGATATCTTGCAGGATCAACTCCTGTTGAAAATGTTGGGAGACTGTTCAGTGTAGGTGCCCCTTGCAGCTGTTTGCTTTCCCCAATGCACAGAAACCACAGTACATCCCAGAAGCAATCATTCCCCCTTCCCAGGTGACCCGCAGCAGCGAGATATCTTGCAGCATCAACTCCTGTTGAAAATGTTGGGAGACTGTTCAGTGTAGGTGCCCCTTGCCGCCGTTTGCTTTCTCCAATGCACAAAAACCCCAGTACAGCCCAGAAGCAATCAATCAGTCCCCCTTACTCACCATTTCAGGGCTCCTTTGGGTTATGTGCGCTCTCTTTGGCATGGGAAAATTATGCTATTGTGAAGACGGTAAACTCCTTCACTGTGTGGGAATAACTGTCTGAGATATAAACTGTCTGAGATATAAACAATGCTGCCTCTGTTAACTGTTGCCATTTTTGCCTTTCTACAAGCAACCTTGACTTCTCGGATGCCCGTATTATCAACAGCTGAAAGACTCCAAAACCTCCAGAAGAAGCCGCGAAAAAGCAAAGACGACCTGCTGCAAGCAGTTATGGATCACTCTGCCAGAGAGAATAAAAAACTGCAGGACTGGAGGGAAAGGGAAAGCAGGATCCGCCAGAGAAACGCATCGGCCAGGAAGAAAAGCACAAAGCAGCTGATAAGCATCCTGGCTCGGCAAGTGGACTCTATCCAGGCACTCGTAGACATTCAGGCAGAGCACTACCATGCCAACCTGCCCCCCCCCCTCCCCGTGCCAAAGGTCTTTCACTTGTGCCCCAATGTCAGCTCAAAACCCCCTTCCCCAGCATCCAGGTTCTTACCACTACCACCAGCTGCCTCCAATACCTGTACGTTCAACAACCAGCCCTGAGAACTATGACCCTTACCCTCTGCACTCAACCTCCATCACCATGCAATATAGGCATCCTGAAGTGCAGCAGTCATTGCACAGCACTCCAGACAGGACATATTCAAACCTGTGACTGTACAGTTCCCCACCACACCCCCCTACCCTTTTAGGTTTCCAAAATGTTGTGTGTCTGTCAATAAAGTTATTTTCTTTTCAATAAATGAATTCTTGGCTTTGAAAACAGCCTTTATTATTGCAGAAAGTAAAAAGATACCTTAGCCCAGGAAAGAAACAGGCACTGCAAATCAGCTTAGGAAAAACAGATTCCTACTAACATTGTAACCACTGCACTTCACTCCCGTGCAAGGCACCAAACATTACTGTTGGTTTTCAGCCTCAAATTCCTCCCTCAAGGCATCCCTAATCCTTGAAGCCCTGTGCTGGGCCTCTCTAGTAGCCCTGCTCTCTGGCTGTGCAAATTCAGCCTCCAGGCGTTGAACCTCGGAGGTCCTATGCCTGACTGAATGTTTCACCCTTCCCTTCACAAATATTATGGAGGGTACAGCACCCGGATATAACCGCAGGGAATGCTGCTTTCCCCCAAGTCTAGGTTCCCATACAGAGATCTCCAGCGCCCTTTTAAACGGCCAAAAGCACACTCCACAGTCATTCGGCACCCGCTCAGCCTGTAGTTGAACTGGTCCTTGCTCCTTTCAAGCTTCCCTGTATATGGTTTCATGAGCCAAGGCATTAACAGGTAAGCGGGGTCTCCAAGGATCACAATGGGCATTTCAACGTCCCCTACTGCGATCTTCCAGTCTGGGGAAAAAGTTCCTGCCTGCAGCTTCCTGAACAGGCCAGTGTTCCGAAAGATGCGTGTGTAAGCAGAGTCAGGATGAGCTCTACCCTTCCAGGCCAGCCTGTGTTAATGTCAATGAAACTGCCCACGGCGAACCACAAGCGCCTGGAGAACTATAAAGAAATACCCCTTCCAATTAACATACTTCTGATGCTAGGTGGGGTGGTGCCAGAATAGGAATATGCGTCCCATCTATCGCCCCTCCACAGTTAGGGAAACCCATTTGTGCAAAGCCATCCACAATGTCCTGCACATTCCCCAGAGTCACTGGTTCTTCTTAGCAGGATGCAATTAATGGCCCTGCAAACTTGCATCAAAACGATCCCAATGGTCGACTTTCCCACTTCAAACTGGTTCCTGACCGATCGGTAACTGTCTGGAGTTGCCAGCTTCCAGATTGCAATAGCCACCCACTTCTCCACCGGCAGGGCAGCTCTCAGTCTCATGTCCCTGCACTGCAGGGTGGGGGCGAGCTCAGCACACAGTCCCATGAAAGTGGCTTTTCTCATCCGAAAGTTCTGCAGCCACTGCTCGTCATCCCAGACTTCTGTGACGATGTGATCCCACCACTCAGTGCTTGTTTCCCGAGCCCAAAAGTGGCGTTCCACGGTGCTGAGCATTTCCGTGAATGCCAGAAGCAATGTCGTGTCGCATGCATCAGGCGACTCGCTATCATCGTCAGACTCCTCATCGCTTTGGATCATAAGGAATAGCTCAACTGCCAAACATGATGTGCTGGTGAGACTCATCAGCATACTCCTCAGCAGTTCGGGCTCCATTTCCCACAGAAATCGCGCTGCACAGAAACCATTGAGAGAGTCAAGATGGCGCCAAACATGGACGGAAAAACAGGGATTACTGGGATGTGAAGAGATGCATCACGGGGTGTTGGGATAGGAAGCAGAATGACCTGCACCCTCCGCCTCCTTCCCACAACCCACGGCTCCAAAATGGGACGAGGTGCTCTGTGGGATAGCTGCCCATAATGCACCACTCCCAACAGCGCAGCAAAAGCTGCAAATGTGGCCACACTGCAGTGCTGGTAGCTGTCAGTGTGGCCACACTGCAGTGCTTTTCCTACACAGCTGTACGAAGACAGCTGTAACTCCCAGCGCTGCACACCTGCAAGTGTAGCCAAGGCCTTAGTCGTTATTCCCCAGGCCGAGGTGGAGTACAGTCAGCACTGTAGCCAGGGAGATACAGCGCTGTATGTGCCTTGCCAGTGTGGACAGGGAGTAAGTTACAGCGCTGTAAAGCCACCACCAGCGCTGTAACTCTCAAGTGTAGCCAAGCCCAAAGGCACAGCCGTGAACAGGGAACAGTGTGTAAATTTCACCATCCTCGGAGGAGCCCTTGGAGGCATTTTGACTCAGGGTATGTCTACATCTGCAATTTTGCAGCACTGGTTGTTACAGCTGTGTTAGTACAGCTGTATAGGGCCAGCGCTGCAGAGTGGCCACACTTACAGCAACCAGCGCTGCAAGTGATGTTAGATGTGGCCACGCTGCAGCGCTGTTGGGAGTGGTGCATTGTGGGCGGCTATCCCACAGAGCACCTCGTCCCATATCGGCGCTGTGGCTTGTGGGAAGGGGAAGGAAGTGTGATTGTCTTTCCGCTTCCTGTTCCAACGCCCAGCGGTGCTTTGTTACACATGCGGAGCAGTGTGGCAGCATTGTGACTGTACAGCGCTTTTTCTGCGAATTTTTTTAAAAATGGATCCTCAGCAACTGACGACCTTATTGATGAATGTTGCCAGCACATCGCACTTGGCAGTGGAGCTATTCCTTCACCTGCAAAGTGAGAGTGACAGTGAGAGTGACAGTGAGTCAGACGATGATATTGAATCGCCTCACTGTGAAGACAGTACATTGCTTGTGTCAGTAACAGACGTGCTCAGCTCCCTGGACCGGCGCTGTTTGGGCTCAGGAAACCAGCACTCAGTGGTGGGATCAAATCGTCCTGCAATCCTGGGATGACGAGCAGTGGCTGCAGAACTTTCGGATGAGAAAAGCCACTTTCATGGCACTGTGTGCTGAGCTCGCCCCTACCCTGCGGCGCAGGGACACGAGATTTAGAGCTGCCCTGCCAGTGGAGAAATGGGTGGCTATTGCAATCTGGAAGCTGGCAACTCCAGACTGCTTCAGATCGGTGGCGAACCAGTTTGGAGTAGGGAAGTCTACCGATGGAATGGTGCTGATGCAAGTTTGCAGGGCCATTAATCGCACCCTGCTAAGAAGAACCGTGTGTCTTGGGAACGTGCAGGACATTGTAGATGGCTTTGCAGAAATGGGGTTCCCTAACTGTGGAGGGGCAATAGATGGGACTCATATTCCTATTCTGTCACCACCCCACCTGGCATCAGAGTATGTTAATCGCAAGGGTTATTTCTCCGTGGTTCTGCAAGCGCTTGTGGATCACCGTGGGCGTTTCACTGACATTTACTCAGGATGGCCTGGAAAGGTGCACGATGCACGCATATTTCGGAACAGTGCCCTGTTCAGGAGGCTGAGGGCCGGGACTTTTTTCCCAGACCGCAAGACCACAGTAGGGGTCGTGGAAATGCCCACTGTGATCCTTGGAGACCCCGCTTACCCCTTAATGCCATGGCTCATGAAACCATATACAGGGAAGCTTGACAGGAGCAAGGACCGGTTCAACTACAGGCTGAGCAGGTGCAGAATGACTGTGGAGTGTGCTTTTGGCCGTTTGAAAGCTCGCTGGAGGTGTCTTTATGGGAAGCTAGATTTGATGGAAAGCAGCATCACCGCTGTTATATCCGCGTGCTGCACCCTCCATAATATTTGTGAAAGGAAAGGTGAAAGATTCAGTGAGGAATGGACCTCCGAGGTTAGACGCCTGGAGAATGAGTTTGCTCAGCCAGAGAGCAGGTCTAATAGGGAGGCCCAGGAAAGGGCTTCAAGGATTAGGGATGCTTTAAGGGAGCAATTTGATGCTGAGAGCCAGCAGTAATGTTTGATGCATTTGATGTGCTTTGCTCTACCTCATTGTGTATTATTTACCACTTCCAGCAGCAATAAAACGTAGTGAAAGAAATAGAAAAAAAAAACTTTATTCAGCATACAGTACAAAACATGCAAGGGGGTAGGGGTGGTTGACAGTACATTTACAGGTTTTACTATGTCCTATTTTGATCAATATTCACTGTCTGTTGCACTTCAGCATTACTATGCTGCAGAATGATAGGGGTGGAGTGAACAGGGTAAGAATTATAGTTATCAGGGTTAGTAGGTGATCTTATAGGTGTTGGGGGCAGCTGGGGATAATAAGGAACTGGCTGCTGGAGAAAGTTGTTTTGTGAATATACAGGGTGACAAGAAAGAGGGCTTTGGGAGGGCTGTGGGTTAGCACGGTACATATTTGTCTGCATGGCTACAAGAGACTCGAAAGACTCAGTTTGGCGAGACAGGAGGCTTATCATCTGCTTTGTTGTTTTTTTGGCAGACAATTCCTTTCTCCTGCTTTCTGTTTGCCTACACAATTCCTTTCTCCTGCTCTCTGTTTGCCTCCATTCATGTACAGTCTTTCTCCACTCCTGTACACTGCTTCTCCATTCCTCTGTCTTCCTACTTTCCCTGTTGTAGTGGCTCAGAACAGACTTGATCAATTCCTCTTTTGATTTCCTAGGATTGCGTCTCAAGTTCTGCAACCTACGTGAGGGCGGTGATACAGCTGCAGTAGTCAAGGCCCTAGAAAACAGAGAGATAGAAACATGTAATACACAGAGGCATCATTGTTTATTATCAAATTTTGAAGGACTTTTGAGACTTTAGGTAGCATCCTTCTCACATACCTCACATAACACAGAGAGGGCAAGCAAGCTAAGTCATGGTGAGCAATGGGGTGAGTGTTTTTAGCAAAAATTACCCCTTGGGAGTAGGAATTGACCACTGGGTCGCTGGGGTTTATCAGCAGTGGGTACAGGGGGTAGCTGGTGTCCTGAAGAAGGGACAGTAGTGAACAGGAAGGTGGTGAGCTAGGTGCTTGGGGGGTTGGAGTTTTTTTTGGTCCACTTTCAACCCGTCCTGATACTGAGGGGGGAGGGTGGAAACGCGGTGCTGGATGCCTGCACACCGCGTGGCTGCCTCCATGCTGGGAGGGTGGCTGGGGAACACGGCAGCACACCGCGGGGCTGGATGCCTGCTTGGGGGTGGGGAGAACACCAGAGCAAACCGCGGGGAAGGATACCTGCTTGGAGAGGGGGTTCGGGGAACACCAGAGCAAACCGCGGGGAAGGATACCTGCTTGGAGCGGGGTTTGGGGGACACCAGAGCAAACCGCAGGGCTGGATACCTGCTTGGAGGGTGGCTGGGGAACATGGCAGCACACCGCAGGGCTGGATGCCTGCTTGGGGGGGGGGGGGAACACCAGAGCAAACCGCGGGGAAGGATACCTGCTTGGAGAGGAGGTTCGGGGGACACCAGAGCAAACCGCGGGGAAGGATAGATCAAATCAATGGGCTATTCCACGTTTAGGCATGCATGCAGGCAGCCATAACCAAAATCCTCCTCTCCCAAAACATTGAAATCTACTTACCACGAGCACGATCCTCAGCTTCCTCCTCACCGTCAGCGTCCAGCTGCTGCGACTGGCTAGCCTCCTCCGGGCTGGAGAAGAGATCCTGGCTGCATGTGTCCTGGGACTCTGGGGTGTCTCCCTCCACGCCAGTAGCCTCACTGTCTCCGTCCTCTACACCATCCCCCGCTTCTCCCTGCTCTGAACTCTCCATCGTGCTCCTAGGATTCGTGGTGGGGTCACACCCAAGTATGGCATCCAGCTCCTTGTAAAACCTGCAGGTTGTGGGGGCAGCTCCTGAGCGGCGATTTCCCTCACGGGCTTTGCAGTACGCACTCCTCAGCTCCTTAATTTTTACTCTGCACTGCAAGGCGTCCCGTTCATGGCCCCTTCTCATCAAGGACTGTAATATCTGACCATACGTATCATAATTTCTCCTTCTGGAGCGCAGCTGTGTTTGCACAGCCTCTTCTCCCCACACACTAATGAGGTCCTGCAGCTTTGCATTGGTCCATGCTGGGGCTCATTTGGTGCGTGGAGGCATGGTCGCTGAGTGATTGATAGATTAATTGCACTCCACACCTGGCTGAGCAAACAGGAAGGGGATTTTTAAATTTCCCGGGGCATTTAAAGGAGGGGTCAGGTGAGCCCAGGGCAGTGGAGTTTGCTTGATTACCAGAGAGGCTTCCTCAGGTATGCTGGGATACCTGCTTATTCCACGGAGGTCAACAAAAACGCTGGTGAGTGTCTACACCTCATGACCAGCGCTGGTGATCCAGCGCTGGATCCTCTACACCTGAGGTTCGACCGGGTGTATGGCCAACGCTGCAAACAGGGAGTTGCAGCGCTGGTAATGCCGTGCAGGTGTGTACACCTCCTAAGTTGCAGCGCTGTAACCCCCTCACCAGCGCTGCAACTTTGTGGTGTAGACAAGGCCTCAGACACCCTTCTTAGGCACAGGAGCTGAAACATGGATGTACAAACCAAGAAGAAAAAACGCTTTCTGGCTTCTTTTAACATCAGAGGTAGCTAAAAAGGACCCAAGCAATTTTGTCCTTTTCCAGGGCTCCTTTAATAGTCCTAAATTTCACAACACCTTTGATGGCGCTCGATTAGTGTTTTGCAAAGCTCTTTGAAGCACTCAGATGAAAAGCACAAGGAAAAGATTCATCATGATGATTAATTAAATGGCCCCATGATGGCAGCAGAGGACGAGTAGTAGGAGAGAGCTTTTGGATGCTTGAAGAGTGACTGCCTGAGAACTGGGGTAACTGGATTCACCTACCTCCCTACTAAAAATACATTTTCCCTTCTCACCAACACCAAATGTAAGGGCTGTGGAAAGCTGGAGAATGCAGAGAGTTCTTTCAGCATCTGTGGATTCAAAGGAAGTCTTTAAATAGAGGAGTTTTTCTCTCCTTTAAAAGTTCCCCTGTTGTAGGAAACTCTCTTTATAGCATGAAATCCCCTAGCTTTTCTGAAATGGCCTCCTCTCTGGGTGAGAGGAGTCCCCAAAGGGCATCCTAGAAGATGTGCCAAACCCATGGAGTACTGAAATGCCACCTGTGGCCACCATCCTCATTTTTAATACGGAAGTGCCACTCCCAACTTGCAGTGTTCCGAGTTGAGGTGAAAGCTCTGGCTCCTTGAGACTGTAATAATTAGTGGGATTTCTGTAGCACCTCAAGGCCCCCAGACTCGATCAGGGCTCCATTATGCAAGGTGCTATACAAACATATAATAAGACACTCTCCCTGTCCAAAGAGTTTACAATCAGAATAGACAAGACAAAGGGAGGATTGTTATTCCCATTTTACAGAGGGGAACTGAGGCACAGAGAGATTAAGTGACTTGCCCAAGGAGACACGTGGAATGTGGCAGAGGCAGGAATTGAAACCCACATCTCCTGAACACTAGTCCAGTGCCGTAACTGAAAGACTCTCCTTCCTGTCATGAGTTCGTGGTACAAAGATTTATGCAGCAAAAAAAAGTACATGTGGCTATTTGAATGGCTGTAGGATGCCATTAGACACAAGGACCTGTGCAAAGTGCAGTGGATATATCAATAAAACAGATCCCAAAATGAAAAGCTGACTGACAAGAAAAGAAATGACTTCTTACTCCAAAATTAATGCCCAATCCTGCTCACACTGAAATCAATGACATAACTCTCACTGACTTCAGAGGGAACACTAACAGGACTATACTTCCACAGAGCAGGGATTTAAATGATGGGAGAATGTACCAGTCTAAGCCCCGGCCAGATTCTTAGCTGATGTAAAATGATGTAGTCAGTGAGACATTGCTGATTTACCCCAGCTGCAGATCTTGCCCCATATCTTCCTCTCCCCATTTGAGTAAGCATTTGAACTTGGAGATTCCCAGTGAGGCACAGGGAATTTGATTAATTCTTGGCTGTAATCACCCTAATCTAACCCAAAAGCACTGTACAGGCATCATTACAGTGAAAAGCTTCCACTTTAAAGAATGACAAAAGAAATGAAAATTATAGCCCCTGCCTGATTCCTGCTCTTCAAATACTGAATGTGCACACTAAGAAGCATGAAATCTGCAATCTGCGGCCAGGGCTGAATTTATACTTTCTTGATGACTGTCGTGCATATCTATAATCCACTTATCAGGATCCAACCAGCCTCATGTCTGCCCAAGTCAGCCTCTGTCTGGGAAAAGGATGAAAATGATTTGCTTGGCGATTTCACATGAGATGGCTTTTCTTATCTTTTGCAAAGAAAAGGGTTAAAGCATCATGTCTTTTTTTATGGGGGCTGGTGTTAGCGGAAACTGACGGTAAACCACTGGTGGCTGTTGCCAGAGGGACCTGTCAAACACCCCCCAAGAATACAGAGATTATTTTTTCAGCTACAAATGTAGCAAATTGAACACAAACGGGGACAATTTGGTGGTCACATACACGTGCTAAATAATTTTGACAGAAGGGCAGTGGAGCGAAGTCTGGAGCTAGGTATAGTACATGTTAAATCTGATTCAACAAAACCTGTCCAGTATCAGATGAAAAGTGGACTGTGATTGCTAGGCCTACATCTGGAGCTCTCAGTACTAAATGGGTTGTTATTTAAAGTCACTAGATGGTGTTACAGGAAAATGTTTTAAAGGATCAATTAAGGTAATTTAGGGATTGAAGAAGCTAAGAGAAGGTCCAAAGACATTTTATACTGGCCTCAAATGAACAGCAACGTTGAAGAAGCTGTCAAGGTTTGTCGTATATGCCAAAAATACAGACCAGCTCAAGCAAGAGAGCCTATATTAGTGGCACAGGAAAAATTGCCCCCCTGGAGCAAACAAAGTAGGCATAGATTTATTTACATTGTCTGGAAAGAAAAATATGTACTTGTCCTAGACTGTTATTCTCACTTCCCTGAGATTGCCTCACTGGACGATACTGCAGCTTAACAGGTGATTATACATGTCAAATCAGTTTCTGTGAGACATGGTATATCTGACATAGTAATGTCTGACAGTGGCCTGCAGTTTAGTGGGCATGATTTTAAAGTGAAGTATGGGTTTCAATATGTAATCTCTTGTCCCTATTATGCCCAACAGGTTGGTGGAAAATGGTGTCATAATAACAAAGCACCTACTGGAAAAGGCTGCGGAGTCAGCTTCTGATCGTTATTTAGCCCTGTTAAATGATCGAATGGACCAAGTGAAGGGTGAGTTGTCACCTACTGACATGTTCAACAGAAAACTGAAAACAAAAATGCCTGCACTGTTAGAAACTGATGCCAGAGCACTGGGGGCTTGAAGATGTATACATGGATATGGCTAAACAAAAACAATATAATTTTATGTCCTGGGAGCTGCCACCACGTATTGAAAATGACACTTGTGCATATCTGTGGCAGGAAATGGTTACAAACACAATGGTATCACAAGAGGCAGCCCAGGATCATATGAAGTTGGCACCCCAGATGAGTACATACTGCAGTGCAATAGACGACACCTTTTCCAAATCCCAGAAGGGAGGGAGATAAATGGCACTGAGAAAGTCTCAGACAGATGACAACCAGGGCTGGTGCAACCATTTAGGCGACCGCCTCACTGGGATTTGGGGGGCACCATTTTCTTCGGCAGTGACCGCGGCGGCCGGATCTTCGGCCGCCCCGGTTGCTGCCAGCATTTAGTTAAGCAGCCACGGTGTGCTCGGGGTGGAGGCAGGGCACGGGTGAGCTGTTTCACTTCTCCCACCTCCTAGGCTTGCGGTGCCAATCAGCTTAGGGAGGCGGGAGAAATGAAGCAGCGACAGCGTGCTCAAGGTGCTCGTGCTCATGCGCGGAACAGGGGTGAGCTGGGGCTGGGGGGTGCCTCAGGGAGGAGGGTGAGGGTGGGGAGCTGCCGCGGGGGGGGGCGCCTCAGGGCGGAGGGGCGCAAGGTGGAAGTTTCGCCTAGGGCACGAAACATCTTGCACCAGCCGTGATGACAACCACAGCAGGTTAAGATGGCTAAACCCAGGAAACGGCACAACCAGACTTCATGGACTTACTGCTTCCGGACAGTAATGGGGCTGACATCTCAAGGGAGCCCAACAGGTCTATGCAATGGCACAGTGCACCTCAGAGACTACTGAACACTGCTACTTAGTTTAGTTAGTAGGCAGGCTATTTGACTTTCTATATTATTAATGTTGATTGTTATGTTTGTCTGGGGAAGGGAGATATGGGGAACTGTACCTTTAAGAGGTTCTGGCAAGAGCCCATTGGAACCCATTGTGATTAATAGATTTATAGATTCCAAGGCCAGAAGGGACCATTGAGCTCATCTAGTGTGACCTCCTGAATAGCACAGGCCAGAGACCTTCCCCAAAATGATTTCTAGGGCATGTCTTTTAGACAAACATTCAATCTAGATTTAAAAATGGGCAGATAAGGAGACTCCACCATGATCCTTGATAAGTTGTTCCAATGGTTACTTTCATTGTTAAAAATGTATGCCTGATTTCCAGTCAGAATTTAGCCAGAATTCTAGCTTCAACTTCCACTCCCTGGACTGTGCTATACTTTTCTCTGCTAGACTGAAGAGCCCATTATTAAATTTTTATTCCCTATGTAGATACTCATAGACTGTAATCAAGTCACCACTTAACCTTCTCTTTCTTAAGCTAAGTAGATTGAGCTCCCTGAGTGTATCACTATAAAGGTAGGTTTTCTAATCCTTTAATCATTCTCGTGGCGCTTCTCTGTACCCTCTCCAATTTATCAACATCCTTTTTGAATTGTGGACACCGTAACTGGAAACAGTGTTCCAGCAGCAGCCACACCAGTGCCAAATACAAAGGAAAAACAGCCTTTCTACTCCCGTTCATGATTCTCCTGTTCATGCATCCCAGGATTGCATTAGCTGTTTTGGCCACAGCATCACTCTGGAAGCTCGTGTTCAGCTGATGATCCACCATGACCCCAAAATCATTTTTAGAGTCATTGCTTCTTAGAATGGAGTCCTCCATCTTCTAAGTATGGCCTACATTCTTTGTTCCTAGATGTATTCATTTCCATTTAGCCATATTAAAACCATATTGTTTGCTTGCACCCAGTTTACCAAGAGATCCAGATCACTCTGTGTCAGTGACCTGTCCTCTTCACTTCATTATTTACTCAATTTACCACTCCCACAATTTTTGTGTCATCTGCAAACTTTACTAGTGCTGATTTTATGTTTTCTTCCAGGTCATTATTAAAAATGTTAAATAGTGTATGGCCAAGAATCAGTCCCTGCAGGATCCCACTAGAAACCTACCTGTTTGATGATGATTCCCTATTTACACCTACATTTTAAGACTTGTCAGCTAGCCAGTTTTTAATCCATTTAATGTGTGCTGAGCTAATTTTATGTCGTTCTAGTTTTTTAAACAATATGTCATGCAGTACCAAGTCAAATGCCTCACAGAAGTCTCAGTGTATTACATCGACCCTGTTACCTTTATCAACCAAACTTGTAATCTCATCTAAAAAAGATCTCAAGTTAGTTTGATGTTATACAGAGGCTCGCATTACACGGTGCTGATCAATCAGAACTCACGATATGTCTAGGCTGAGAGAAAAAACCCGGAGCATCAAGTTTCAGAGCCTGGGGCATCTGACTCAGGTTTGTGGGGCTTGGGCTGTGAGGCTAAAAATTACAGTGTAGATGTTCAGGCTCAGATTGCAGGCTGGGCTCTGAGCCTCCTACCTCACCAGATCCCAAAGTCTGGTTCTAGCCCAAGCAGACATGTGTACATTGCAATTTTAGCCCTGCAGCCCGAGACCTGCGAGCCCGAGACAGCTGACCCAGGCCAGCCTTGGTGCTGCTGGGGGTCTTTTATTGTATCTTAGACATTCTTTTAGACATTGAGTGAAGCACAGCTCTGTGAGACTCCTTGGCTTGGAGTGACTACAGAACACAACGGTGGGTTAAATTCCTGGCCCTGGGTGACTTCGTTACTTTCAATAAGCCTTCGTCAGCGCCTAACTCACTTAGGGACTTTTGAAAATGTTACCTTTAGGGCCTAAAATCTCCTCTCATTTACACTGGAGTTATTTCATTGATCAACAGAGTTATACTCGTGTAAAGTTGCAGTGTGGGAGGTCTAGGCTGGATATTAGGAAACTGTTTCACTAGGAGGTGGTGAAGCACTGGAACGGGTTACCTAGGGAGGTGGTGGAATCTCCTTCCTTAGAGGTTTTTAAGGCCTATCTTGACAAAGCCCTGGCTGGGATGATTTAGTTGGGGTTAGTCCTGCTTTGAGCAGGGAGTTGGACTATTTGACCTCCTGAGGTCCCTTCCAACCCTGATGTTCTATGATTCTAAAACCAGCAGAACTGAGAGAATAATCAGGCTCTCAATCTGTTTCTCACCTCCCCATCTGTAAATGGAATATGATAATACTTGTCCACTTGGACTGCAAGCTCTTTGGGTCAGGGATTGTTTCTTGCTGTGGGTCTGTACAACACCTGGCATGATGAAGCTTTGATCCCATTTTAGGCCTCCAGGTGCTACTGTAATACATGTCATAAGTGCTGCCCTCCCTGACTCTCACCAGCCTGGCTGGGGCCTGCAGTCTTGTTAGATAATTGGAGCCCTGCATTTAATCTGGCTGTTGGGACAAAGCATCACGACACAGTGAAATCATTGCACACAGCAGCGTGGGGATGTGATGCTGCATGTGATGCAATATGATTATTGTGCCATCCCCAGAAAGAAAATTAATTTGATAATGGGCTTTTGTGGCACTGGGCAGCACAATGCAGCAGCGGGCCAATAATAAAGAACTCCTTGAAGTAAATGGAAAAACCCTCTTGATTTCAGTGGGCTTTGCAACAGGCCTTAGTGAAGGGTGTGTTGTCCTGTGTTGGCGACTAGGGAGGTTACCATCTGTAGAGCAACTGATAGCTTTGCACAGTCTCCTCTGGAATCCTGCCCTTGCTGGGATCACTGATAGTCTGAGCATGTGCACGGAAAGCATGGAGAGACCTGACATAATCTTCATGACTTAAATCCAATTAACGTGAGCTAATATGGCTGCAAATGTTTGGAGTGCTGAAGCTGGCTTCCCACTCAGCTGGAAAAATGGGGCCCTACAGCTGAGACAAGGGACAGCCTTGTTTGCGTGGGGAAGAGGCAGTGGAGTGGAATGGGAGGGTGGATCAGGTTGACCAGAGTGAAAACATTGCTCTGTATTTCTGTAATGAACAGCAAACAGAGGGTGCTCTTGGCAGAGAAGGAGCCTGTCTAGTGATCAAAGACATGGGACTGGGGGTCAAGAGAGCTCGGTTCTATTCGCCACTCTGACACTGGCTCCCTGTGTGACCTTGGGAAAGTCACTTTGCCTCTGTGCCTCAGTTTTACCATCTATAAAAATGAAGTTGATGATGATAATGATTAGTCTTCTCGGGATTTTAAGTTCCACAGGGAGTGTCTTCCATCAGAAACTATTTAATGTCCCCTCGGGAGAATGGCATGCTCCCATTTCACTACCCACAACCTCCCTCAAGCCAGCACTGCCCTGCAGTGTCAGCATGCAGGGGGCAGGCTAAGGTCATTAACTTAGCTATAAGGGGATCAAGCATTCAAGCCATGGCTACACTAGGGAATTTTACTGAGCAAGTACCAGTGGGGCCCTAGTGTAGACATGGCTCCAGTAGCTCCCAGGATTTTTATCATTATGTCAGTTAAACCCGCTGATGGTGTTAAAATGGGTCCAGCTGCAAGAACCTGGTGCCAGTAGGAATTCTTTGGTCAAATGTCCTAGTGTAGATAAGACTGAAGAGACTGAGTGCAGGAAGGGGCTAAACATTTAGGCAGCTACTCCAAGAGGTTTACGAGAGGGGGAGAGAAAAGTCATTCATGGAGCAAAGCAGCTGAAGAGAGAAGAGGGTCAAGACTGATTAATAAAAAAAGTACAGTAACCCTGGCAAGGGGCCTGATTCAGCTCTCATGGACATCTATGGAAAGACCCACACTGACGACAGTGGATGTTGGATCATGCTCATGGTAGGCTGTCAAATGAGGAGCAGTGGCTTAAATGGGATGTTCAGTCCTGAAGATAGCCTGCCCCCTGAAAAGCCCTCGCCCTGACACATATCCCGTCCTGAATCATGTGCAGGACTGATTCATCTGGAACAGCAGCTTTATGTGTTAGGCTGCCTCTGCTACTGACATCGGGACTCGGCACCAGTCCTGCCAGCCCTCGCTTGTGTGCACAATTCCTGGCCTTGGCATGAAGGGCAGCACAGCCATCAGTCAATGTGTTTAAGGCTGTTTGACCCCAGGAAATCTTGATGCCAATTGGCAGAGACCTCAGGAGTCATGGGGCATAGGCATCCCTGGGTTCACCAAAAGGATATTGTGTAAGGTCTGTAATGAAAGCCTGTGACAAACCAATCATCATATTCGTTGCAAGATGACTGTATGGGGAATATGTGAGGAGTTATGGATATATGCTGGAAAATGATGTTCTCTAAGCCTTGTAATTAGTTAAAGGGAGGTCACTCAAAGGTATGTACCCTGTGACAAACTTCTCCAGACAGGAGGTGGGAAACAGTTATCTCCCTGCTGGACCACAGTGTATTGTGTGTCTCACAATAGAAATCTATCTGCAGACTGAGCCAAATGCTGCTGAAGAGCTTGGGGCAACTTCAAAAGGATTAAAAAACAGTGGGGAGGGATAGCTCAGTGATTCGAGCATTAGCCTGCTAAACCTAGAGTTGTGAGCTCAATCCTTGAGGGGGCCATTCAGAAATCGGGGGCAAAAATGTGTCTGGGGATGGGTCCTGCTTTGAGCAGGGGGTTAGACTAGATGACTTCCTGAGGTCCCTTCCAACCCTGATATTCTATGAAGTGAAGATCAGTGGTCCAGTCTGGTATACCTATGTGTACACAAAGACACTCTGGTATCCTTCAGTCTGAGAAGACAAGCTGTCAGTGGGCTTGATCTTATCAAAAGTGGGCTCTCAGCCAACCTGGCTGAAAATGCTGGGAAAAGTACTTGGAGTAAGCTCTGTCATAGGAGATAAGGAATGTCTTGTGAGTTAAGTTTAGGCTGTAGAAAGCATGTTATGGTTTTATTGTATATGGAACTGTTTGTTTCCAGTGTTGGTATTTACTATCATTTGAATCTCTCTGTTCTTTGATAACAAACTTATTCTCATTTTCACTCTAACTATTGCTGAGTGCTGTGTGTTAAGCGGAGTGGTCATCATGAGTTAAAACCTGTACACTGGTGTGTGCTGTTCCTTTGGGAGGAGCAAATCTGAGAGCTCTGTGAGTGCTCAGTGGTGGATCCAGGGCTGGGCACTCCAGGGGGATGTTTGGAGGACTCGGGGGTTGGTGGGTGCCCATTGCTACCCTGTACAGAGAGTGCGGAGACCTGGAAGCCATTGCTTGTGTTGCCAGAGGCTGGGGGTTTCAGGGACCTGACTCACAGCAAGTTCAGACAAGACCTCCTCACGCTAAGGGCAGGTGGTAGCAAGGTGCCTCTCAACCTGCGGGAGCATCACAAAGGCCTTGATGCTGCTCCCACTGAGCTTCTCTTGAGGCAGGAGGGAACAGGAGTGGGCTCTGTAAGGGACGCTAAGGAACAAGTGTGGCAGCGGGCTGGCTTTGCAGCCTCAAAAGCTGGCATGCTGCCAGTCCTGACTCTAGCAGCAGAAGCTTTTTTGTACAGTGCAATGACCAAATTATATAGTGTGTTGGGCAAGGCGCGCTGCTGGCGGAGAGGAAATTCCATGCTGGGTAATTCCCTTGCAAACCTTGAAATTGAGCCAGTTGGTCTCACACTGGAACAGTGCCTGCTGGGAGTGCCGAGCCCAGAGAGGAGAATGTGCATTTCTCCGTTCCAAAAGGAAGGATGGCTCTGTGCTGAGTGCACTGGATTGGGACTTAGGGATTTATACCATCACCCATCACCATGGCTTCTGGGCACCTTCCATGTTAAATCAATAGCAATAGCCAAGTCTCTAGTGGAATCCCATTGGAGTCTCCAGCTCTTCTCACCTTTCACAGTAAAACTGTGCTTGGAGAAGCCTTTTTGTTTTAATTTTTTCCATTAATGTACTTTGAACACTGATTTGTTTCAGGCCTGTTGGTTTTGGGTCGGTTGTGGTTTAGGAGTTAAACAGCCCCTTAGCCCAAACCCGGCGAGCCTGTATCAGCTGTCCTGGGCCTGCCAGCTGCATTTGTCTAATTGCAATGTAGACATACTCTCAGTCTCTCCAAGCCAACAGCAGCCTGGAAGGAAATAGTGATGAGGACTATGCTTTCCCTACTCTGGCGGCAGTGCTGTGGTATTGACTAGGTGGCCCGGTGGTCCATTTCACCAAGCAGCCCAGAGGGGCCAGCAGAAAAGCCTGCTGTGCAGAGACAGAAGCTGAGCTCACGTAGAATCATAGGGTTGGAAGAGACCTCAGGAGGTCATCTAGTCCAACCCCCTGCTCAAAGCAGGACCAACACCAAATCCCCCCTCACTCTTCTCTTCTGCAGACTAACAAGCCCAGTTCCCTCAGCTTCTCCTCCTAAGTCGTGCCCCAGGCCCCTGATCATTTTCTTTGCCCTCCACTGGACTATCTCCAATTTGTCCACATCCTTTCTGTAGTGGAGGGCCGAAAACTGAATGCAATACTCCAGTTGTGGCCTCACAAGTGCCAAATAGAGGGGAATAATCACTTCCCTCCATCTGCTGGCAATGCTTCATGCTGCCACCAGAAAAAAATAAGCTGGAGCATTAATTTTCCAGCTGGTTTGCTGCTCATGAAATAGGCAGGGCATCCACAGTGCTGCCAGTTCCTGTGATTTTGTTACAAGTCTCATGATATTTTTCTCAAAAACCCAGCTCCAATGGTTGTGTCAGAATCTCAGCTTTCATTTAAGAACAAAGTCTCTAGCCTGAAAACATGACCTAAGTGCACTCTAACGACTCAGAACCAGACGGAAAAGAAAAAGAACCCAACGCTTGTTGTTTTGTAAAAATCACATGATTGTTAAACTGATCTCATGAATTTTCTAGGTCAGACTCTTTAATTTTGAATACTTGGGTCTGGCAATACTGCATCTATCACTGCTTTCTGACCTTTTATTTGAAATCAGAGGATGGTATCAGAGTAATTATCAAACTAATACACCCTCTATTTGGGGACTGCATCCTAATCTTGCAGGAAGATGGACTCAATAATCTAATAAGTCTTTTCCATCTCTATGATGATCTCTCTGTCATGAAAGAAGCATAGCTGTATATAATAGGACAGGGGTCAGCAACCTCTGGCATGCAGCTCTCCAGGGTAAGCACCCTGGCAGGCCGGGCCAGTTTGTTTATCTGCCGCGTCGGCAGGTTCGGCTGAATGCGGTTCCCACTGGCTGCGGTTCGCCATCCCAGGCCAATGGGGGCTGTGGGAAGCACCGCGGGCGGAGGGATGTGCTGACTGCGGCTTCCTGCAGCCCCCATTGGCCTGGAGCGGCAAACTGCAGCCAGTGGGAGCCACGATTGGCCTAACCTGCCGGTGCGGCAGGTAAACAAACTGACCCTGCCCACCAGGGTGCTTACCCTGGTGAGCTGCATGCCAGAGGTTGCTGACCCTTGTAATAGGACAAGTGGCATGACAGCCAGTTTAAATAGGATTGCACTGGGTCTTGCATTTGCCCTGAATGCAGTGAGGGCAGTGGCCACCCTCACTTCTTCTGGCAGAGGGTTCCATATCCTTGGTCCGGCTCCTGTGATGACGCTGTCTCCAACGGCTGCGCTCCTCCCCCAACTGCTCGACAGTGGAGAGACATCTCTTAAGCAGCCAGGACCAATCCCAGCTGCCAAAATTTCCCACGACCCCCAGAGATGAGCCGATACAACCTGCGCCTCCTCCATCACACAGCCTCTAGGAGATGTCCCCCAACCTGACCCTCTTTCCCACTCCAACGTCTTCCTCCTCCCTCAGCTTGTTATTTGTATTTAGCAGCACCCAGGAGCCCTAGATATGGATCATGACCGCACTGTGCCAGATACTGTACAAACACAGGACAAAAGGCGGCCCCTGCCCCAAAGCGCTTACACTCTAAGGTAAGTTAGAGTTCAAGGGTTTCTTGTTTCAAAAAACTGCTTTTCAATTATCTGTTAAAAAAAAAAACAAACCCAGCCACCAGGCTGGTTTATTTATAGAGGACGTGACAGCATCTGTTAGACAATTTGTGTTAGTGTGAAGCTGTGGATCAGGGTGCAAAGCAGTTCTCTCCTTTAGGAATATCCACAAAGGTTCATTGCCAGTAATACTGCCTGAGTGACTGCACCCGCAGAAGGTGTTACAGACTCCAGCAATGCTGTGCAAAGCACTTGAGAATAGAAGTGCTGGAACAATTTCTATAGTGGGGGTATTGAGAGCCATTGAACCAAACTGCAAATCTTCTATCTGATGGAAACTACTTCAAGCCAGGGGGTGCAGCAGCATGTCCAGCACCCCTAGTTCCAGCACTTATGCTTAAGAAATATGGCTTTAAACACCACCCCCCAAAACCAAGCAACCTACATATTAGAAGAAATAGAGAGTTAATGGACTATAGACACAGCACTACTCTGGCAGTGTTAAGGGGGAGTTAACTGGTGTAAAGAGGCCATAGTGCAAACAGCAATCAGCCCCAATGGCCACATAAGACTGACGTATGCAAGATCAGAACTGGGCTGACAGTCACAGTGCATGAATCCATACTGACACCAACGGCACAAATTCGGGGTTCAGAATGGACTCTGCTCAGACCTCAAACCTGTAAAGTGTCTCTCCAAAGAGTCTGAGGTTCAAGATCGGTTCACCCAGTAACTGGAAAGAACCTTACTGTGCTACCTCAGTCCTATGTTCTGAAAAAGTGAAAGCTAATTGAGAGGGGATGGTCACATGGCTAAACCCCTCGCACAGTTCTGAAGAGGTGTCCTGTTGGGTACTGAGGAACCACAGCATCTGCTCTCACTTGGACTCCCTTGGCACCGAGTGTCCAAAGAGTGCTCAGTACAGCAGACAAAGCAGGTTTGAAGCCTGAGTGTTTCTCCCTGACATCTCTCAAACTGATCTTCTGCGTGACTTTCTCTCCAGCCATGTTAATGAAACACAGCTGCAGGCCAGAACATTAGTTGTAACAATGTACATAAGAGTGGCCCTACTGGGTCAGACCAAGGGTCAATCTAGCCCAGTGTCCTGTCTTCAACAGTGGCCAATGCCAGGTGCCCCAGAGGGAATGAACAGAACAGGTAATCATCAAGTGATCCATCCCCTGACACCCATTCCCAGCTTCTGGCAAGCAAAGGCTAGGGACACCTTAAATCAGAGGTGGCCAACCCGAGCCTGAGAAGGAGCCAGAATTTACCAATGTACATTGCCAAAGAGCCACAGTAACATGTCAGCAGCTCCCCATAAGCTGTCCCCACCCCCACTCCCAGTTCCTCCCATCCACCGGCAGCCCCACCTGTCAGCGCCTCCCCCTCCCTTCCTGCACCTCCCAATTAGCTGTTTTGTGGCATGCAGGAGGCTCTGGGGGAAGGGGAGGAGCGAGGACATGACAGGCTGAGGGAGAGGGTAGGAAAAGGTGGAGCGGGGGCAGGGCCTGTGGCAGAGCCAGGGCAGGGTTGAGCAGTGAGCACCCCCCTGTAGCTCCAGCCCTGGAGTCAGTGCCTATACAAGGAGCCACATATTAACTTCTGGAGAGCCGCATGTGGCTCCGGAGCCACAAGTTGCACACCCCCTGCTTAAATGTATCACCTTAAAGTTCTCCAACTCCTTCAGCCAGCTGGAACACAGGACAGTGAATCGTGCAGCCCTGCCCTCAGCCAATGGTATTCCTGTGTTGTGGCTGCCCTGATGCTGCTAGTTTGTGGCTTTGATTTTATCAAGGTTAAATGAACTTTCAGAGACCTAATCAGTGTGATTAGCTGCAAGTGGAAAATGGAGCCGCGCGATGCACAGCCACATAGTGATGATTCTCAGTGCCGCTGTCTTTCATTTTTCCAGAAAGCACTGAGCGCCAGCCCTGCATCTCCTTACAGTAAGCATTGTTCTGTGACCACCATCTGATGCTTCCTCTCATGGACCCGTGCGCAGGAGATTATGCAAGCCCCTTCTCCCCCAGGAGGAACATATGCTTTGATGGATATGGCACTGGTCCCATTAGCAGGGCTTTTACTTGTTTTTATTGCTTGTAAACCAAAAAAAACCATGGAACAGTAAATTAAAGCCATTGCTGCTGTTCATCTGCTGTTTGAATATCACTGGCAAATAGGAACTGTTGGCTGTTGGCTTATCTCCAGCCATATCCAGACAGGCAAGGAAAGAAAACATTATTCTTACCAGACAGCTAGAGCAGTGAAGACAGGTGGTACTACTCATTGGCAGTTTGATGTCGCACAGCAAACACCAGGAATCCAGACTCTTCAAAATGTCTCATGCTGGGCATCTAAAAACACGCCAATTAAACATTCATGGACTGTTGTTCTATATACCCTAGTATTCATGCAATGCGTGGAGCAGAGGGCCAGCAATGAAGCAGCCATGGAGCCATTAGAGCAAGATATAACATGGTCTGAAGGGAAGGGAATTATCTATCACACACTTTAGTCTGCAGGGCACATCTCTCCAACAGAGGCATGCTTTCTATGTACACAATAAATGCATTGAATGTACAACTGATGCCTACTTGGTCCAATTGGCAACCTGCAGGACAATTCCATCTAGCCCATGAACACACATGGAGGATGCATAATCCTCCATGCAACGTGACTTCACATGCACCATATGTGTGAGGTCACACCACGTGGAGGATGCCATTTTGTGGACCGTCACTAAGAAGGCACGCAAATGTAGAACTGAATACCCAAGATTTTAGTGGGGACTTGGCATTATGTAAGTAAAGAAAGGAACAGCACTCTTTGCATGATTCAATGATTGAATACTCATTAATGAGACATCATGTCTTTGTATATTTCTGGCAGATGATTAGATTAAGTGCACTATAGATATTTAACTTTGCTGTTTGAGGTCTGCATTTTAATACCATGCAGCTGCTAAAACATCCACATGCAGATAAGATCAGTTGAGAATAGCTATATGAAAACATTGCGGAGTTCTTGAGGTGAGTTTATCTAATGAACTTTTGTCTGGAGGCCCATAAAGGCATGCAAGTGTAGAATTTAATTGTCCATGATAAAACAAAGATAGGTATCTGCACATCTTACCAGATTTCCATGACTTGGTCACTGAGGAATTTCTTAAAAAAGAAGAATGGATTTTTGATTTCAGTAGAAAGAATAAGAAACCACATATTTGTCTATTCTTAGCTTTCATTATATTTGACTACTAGTATTTGCCGAAATGAATGCATTTGGTTTATTAATACTTTAGAAAAAAATCTTTTTATCTGTCCCCTAAAATTTTGTTGCAGGCCTTATTAAAAAATACCATCGCACGTCACTGCTCGCCAGCATTAAGTATTAAGAAACAACTCACTTCCTCCACGTTCCTCCACAACAACTCACCCATCTGAAAAAAGGGTATCTCTCCATTTCTGTGGTGAAGATAAATAGGAAAGAATTAGGGCTAAAGATTCACAAACCCACATGGGAGCACTGAACTGGGAAGGGGCATTGGCTAAATCAGGTCAGTGGAGGAGCTGGGAGCTCAGAGGTTTCTTGTGGCTATCACCTGTTAAGAGCTAGATTTTTCCCATCAAGTGCATGAAGAATCCACTGATAATGTGATCTCCACTCCGCACTACAGAGAAGCACTATACAGGTGCTCTGGGGTGAAGAAGGGGGCTGGTGCTTTCAGGGTAAGGATTCGCTGCACTTCCCTCAGCTATCAGCATTGTAAATAGAGCTGGTCCAATTTTTTTTTCCCCCATTGAAATTTTCAATTAAAAAAAAATGTTTTCATCAACATTCTCCTTGGGAAAATTTGAGTTTTCAGAAAAAAATTTTTTTTTTTGCCAAAACCAAAGTTTTCCATTGAAAATGGGAGTTATAGTTTGCTCCTTATGTCCCCATTCTCCTATATAGGCCAGGGCCCCCAGCTAGACTACATCTCATGTAATGCACCCCAGTCTCCCTTTCGGTGAGGGAAGCTGTCAGTCATGGAATCCCTGGGCATGGCTCATAGTAGGAGACATAGCCCAGCTGTGGATCCCACCTGTTGAAGAGAATGGGTACATGAGGCACAAACTATGACTCTAATGAGTCTAGGCAGAAGAGCTGTTTTGTGATTGGGCAGGGCAACTTCAGCAGCACCAGCAGAAGAGCCAGCTGATTCTTCCTCACCCACTAGGCTTCTGCTGGGTCCTAGTGACAACAGGGTTGGGTGGTTCTCGACTAGTAGTGTGCCATTAGTGGAGAAATGGTGCTGATGTTTAACTTGACCATTGAAACAGTCCTTTTCCAGTGTGGCTGGGCTGCTTTTTGGTGCCATTATGTCTTTGCATGGCTGAATGGTTTTCCTAACTAGAGGTTCAGTCATGCTCATCAATTCTATTCCCAGGCAAAACTCCAGGTTGCCTCAAATGCCCTAGGAAAGAGGAAAGCCTAGGTTCTAGGAGAGATGGAAAGCAGAGGAGGTGTCAAGAACAAAAGGGCCAGTCAGCAAACATCCATAGCAAGCAGACAGTATCCCAGGGAGAGGGATTGCAATGAAGACTGATGGCCCTGTGCTAGCACAATAGTGTGAGGAAGCTGTTGGAGGACAGCCAGCATGGAGAAGATGCTCTTAAATCACAGGCACCTGGAAGAGAATGTTTGACTGGTTGACTCTGCCCCAGCAAAGCCGTGGCTGATGTACTTTCTGACAGAAGCAGCTCAGGATCAAAGCATGGATTTGGGAAGGGAGGGGTGGTCTTAGCAACACAGCTTCTGCTGGCACCCAAAGCTTTTTCGAAGACAATGATGCCAACAGAGCAGCAGTGGCAGCCGGCATATTGAAAAGCAGGCTCCCTGGGGTAGGAATGAAGGAGGAGGAAGTTAAACAGGGCTGTTGCCAGCCACATCCCCTTGGAATGGAAGAGTTCTCCTCAAAAAAGCTGCATTCTAAATGAACTCCCCATCTGCGGTGTGTTTTTAAATAGAACACGGCTGGGGGCCTCAGAGGCAGCCGTGGAGTGTGAAGCCAGCAATGCCGAGGGACAGGAGATGACTGATTGTGGGTTGAAAAATGAGCAGTGTGCATGGTTGTAATTTTTAGTAAATTGCAGGAATCAGGCACCCGCTAAATGCTACACCCACCCAGGTTCTGTAACAGTGGGGGCTTGTTTTACTCTTTCCACATTCAGGCTGGCATCCTGGAAAAACACCATTCACTTCCTTCTATTTCTGTGTGTGTCCAAATTCTTTATTTTTTAAAATGGCTGGTGAAGGATGCCAGGCTATTTGACCTCAGCTGAAGATGTCAAGGCACTTGACAGAAGTTCTCTCCCTCTGCCTTCCCCTGAAAAGACACCAATAGCCCATTCGTCAGTCAGTTTGGAGGAGCCAGAAAAAGAAACCAAGGTTAACTGAGAGAGCCTGCCCAGAGAAAATGGAATGGACAGTGCAGGGTGTGAAGGAAACTGGCTTCACTGCCTTCCACCACAACTCATTCCAGGTGTGTCCTGAGCACAAAGGTGTATATACAGCTCTGCAGCTCCCACACACCCTGAGGGACCTCTCCTGTCATGCCTGAGAAATCAGATCTGCTGTTGGCTGCTCAGAGGAAGTCTGGTGTCATGACACCAGAATGGCCAAGTCGCTACCAAGAAGTTGGCATCTGACAACATACCAAAGTGCTGAAAGAAGGCCTGTACAGTGTAGTTGTAGCCTTGTCTGTCCCAGACCTGAAGAAGAGCTCTCTGTAAGCTTGACAGCTTGCCTCTCTCACCAACAGAAGTTGGTCCAATAAAAGAAAGTAGGCCTGGAAGGCTTACTTGAGACAAGTAATGGAGGATTTGATCACGAGCCAGTTTGAATGAGCGGCAAGAATGCAAAGACAGAGAACTGGCAGGGTTTACAGGAAAACAGAGAACTCCTTATTTATCTAGTTATTTATTCATTGCATTTAAGGTATTGAATGTTAAGAGACGGGCGGTTGGGGGGGGGAAGAGACTCTCCTTCCCTTTCCCAGTTTTCAGTAAAACCATGCAAATGCCTTAAGTGGGATGGTGAATGGTATTCTTATATCTGGGCAAAAGGATTGTGCTAGCTTAATCATATAGAACAATGAAAAGAGGATAGAGTGCTCTTAAGGTCAAGCCTATGCTTTTTATCTGATACATTTAGCTAGAGAAATCCAACCTCATCTCTTTGGGAAAGCATCATCTGCAAAATTGCTCCTGTTATGCAATCTGCCTACTGTTCTTTTCCACGTAAATCTACAATAAGCAGGACAGTGCATTTCAGGCTGGTCTTTGTTGGGGTTGCCAGCTCCCTCCTACCTCTTTGAAAATAAAATGCATGGACTCTTTGCTGTTTTAAGAACACCTGACTCCTCTGTCAGCGGAAGAAGGGTTTTCAATGTACTCTGAACAGATCTTTCAACTTTCACAACTCTGCTAAATCATGACAAATTTAAATTAGACATAAGGCACAAAATTAATAGTGAGAGTGATTCACCGCTGGAACAAACTATCCAGGGAAGTGTTGCATTCTCCATCTCTTGATGTCTTCAAACCAAGACCAGATGCCTTTCTGCAACATCTACCTTAGTCAAACACAAGTAACTTGGCTCTGTACAGGAGTAACTATGTAAAATTCTATGGCATGTGCAATACAGGAGGTCAGACTAGACCTACTGGTTCCATCTGGCATTAAATCTTCAAAAACTATGACTGTACTGGTTCACCCACTTACAAAATCTCCTGTGGCGAGACGGAGCCAGTCAAAATTTGTCAAATTTCAGTGAACATTTTTGAATTCAGATTAAAAATAATGGGGAATGATTTTTGATGAAATGTTAATAATCTTCCCCCCTTGTTTTGTTGACATCTGTTGAGCTTGTCAAAATTTTCTGACTTTTGTAACTTAGGCAAAACTTTGAATTTGAACATAAAAATGGGACAACATTTTTGAAAAAAAGTTGATGTTTCATTCCGTGTTTTTTGACCAGCTTTAAGCATCAGATCCTAATGTCTTACCAACAGTCTTCAATCCAGTAAGCAGGACCCACTGACTATATGCCATACCCTGGCTGAGCAAGTGAGACTGTCTCTCCCCCTAAAGGCTGGTGTCAGTCACTACACAGTCTACTACCATCTCACAGCCAGAGGAGTTCTCCTTTAGCTTAACAGATAGAGAGGCCTGTTGTTTTTTTTAATGCCAAGCACTTGCCCTCTGAAAATCAGACCCCTTTATGGTGTCACAAGTTAGGAAGCCAAAATCACTAGTCATTTAGGTGAATCTTGGATATCAGGGTTTGTATATTGATTATTGGAACAGTTGCTTAGACTTTAAGGCCTTTGGGGCAGCGACTGTCTTTTTGTCTTGTGTTTCTACAAAGCCTAGCACAAAGTGGGTCTGCTAGGCACTTCCACAATACAAATAAATAACAACAATTAGGCGTGGTCACTAAGGTGACTTTAAACTGAAAATTGCAAGCTTTTAACTATAGAGCCGCTGGCAGACCTCAGCAACAATACAGACTTGTACCCAGTAAGCATGTAAAGGGAAGCAGCTGGAGACTGGAAATGCAGCTGAATTTAAGGGGCTGCAGACTTTGCAAACACACCGATTGAGCATCTAACTATGCCTCTTTCTGCAAAAACAATCATTTTTGCAAAGCCAATCCCTTCACAGTCAGATATTTCTCTCTCTTGAGGTTATGAACGCACTTTAGACAGGGATGCAGTCATAATAAACCAAAAGCAGTTAGCAGCTATTTGTAGCCATTTTGGTTTTTGCTGGCACGGCACACCTGGAACAGCTGGGGCAGGATTTCCCGCCAGCCAGAAAGAGGAGCATATCGTGTTTATAATGAGAATTAATTCTCCAAAGTGATTTATCCTCTTCCCCATGCAGCAAACAGCCAGAGGATCACATTACAGATGCTTATACCCTCCTGTAGTGCTAGACCAGTGGGAAGCATTAATGCACAGCTCTGCCACGGAGAAACCAGAAGAGACATTACATATATGAGTGCCTATGTTATTTGTATCAGGGAGTAGCTCTGTTAGTCTGTATCTACAAAAATATCGAAGAGTCCGTTGGCACCTTAAAGACTAACAGATTTAGTCGGGCATTAGCTTTTGTGGGTAAAAAACTCACTTCTTCAGATGCATGGAGACCCCATTGCTCATGCCATGCATCTGAAGAAGTGGGTTTTTAACCCATGAAGGCTTATGCCTGAAAAAATCTATTAGTCTTTAAGGTTCCACAGGACTCCTTGTTGTTTTTATGTTATTTGTATTGCACCAGCAAGGTACTAGGCACCATACAGATGTGTAAAGAGAGATAGTCCCTGCTGTCATGTTCTTAACAGCCTAGGAGAACATCCAAATACAAGGACAGGAGGCAGCAAATAGCACCAGCGGTGAAGTATGCACCAAGTCTGGTTAGTGCTAAGATTTGTTCTCATGGGAGTGGAAGATGTTACCCACGGGTTATGGAGAAGTACACATCAGTATGATCTCACAGCCTTGGCAAAGGGCTTGAGGAAAAGGCCCAAGGGGATGTGAGTGACATCAAGGCTGAGCTTCCACATTAAAGTGAGAGGATGTGGTTGGTACTCAGTGAGCCACTGGATGGCAACGGGCCAAATACTCAGCCCTGCCCCCTCGTTCTTTTCACTGCTCTGGTGGCCCAAAGAGGATGGAAAGCTGGTTAAACAGCCAACTGAGGATTGGGTTCCCCTTGTTTTGGGGTATCCCCAGTTGGTGTGAAGCTTGCATAGTGTGTTCTACACCCCAGCAGTAGGGTGGGGATACCGTGCTCCAGCAAGCCTGAACCACCACATTGCCCCAAGGGATCTATTATGGCCAGTACAAGGAAGAGCAGCCATGAGACATCATATTGACTCCCACATGGTTCATCAGCAAGGCTGGAACCTTTAGATCCACAGCACAGACCTCTGCCACTTGAGTAACAATAGCAGTAGCAGGTTATCATCTTTTGCGTGGACCAGCACCAAAGCGGGATCAGACACACACATCTGTCAGTGGGTTTCACAGGAAATTGCTCACAGCAGAGAGATGGTGAGACTCAGGAATCTTGGGTTCTGTGGTCACGGACCCTTCTGCCTTTCTTCACCCAAAGCCTAATTCCTTCTGCCCCATTCCCTCCAGCTCATCCCTGTCCTAGTCCTGCCTCTTTCTCTCCCTTCTGGTTCCTTGTCCCATTCTCCCGCTCTGCCCCAGAGCCCAGCTTCCAATTCCATGCCCAATCTCCTCACCTAGCTAGACCCAGCCTCTACCACTCAGCCTCCTTGCCAGCTAGTCCTACTCTTCCTAGGTTCCTCAGCCAAGTTTCAGTCTTCCCTTAGAATCATAGAATATCAGGGTTCCCAGTCCCAGGCTCTTCATCCCAATCTTACCCCAGGCTCCTTGTCCAACTAGTCCCATTTCTACCTTCTTAGCTCTTTGTGAAATATCTGTCTCCCCCCTCACCCACTAGCTTCCAGCCCCCCTGTCCCTCCCCTCCTCCTAGGCTCCTTATTCCAACCTCCACAGACTCCTCCCCAGGGTCTGACTATTGTCCCCTCTGCATTTGAGTCAGGCAGGTCCCTCCTCCATTGCCTGGACTGTCAGCATGAGGAGCACTTAGAGCACAGGTGAACTAGTCTCCCTCTCACAATACCTGTGCCCCTGGTGGACAGGAGAAGGCATTTCAGGGAAAGTCTTGCTCAGCCCCAGCAGTTCCAGGCTAGCACATCCTCACTGCAGACAGAATCTTCTGCACATTTAGCAGCCAAACTCTAACAAGTAGCTACTGAGCATGTGCAAACTGAGATTTTTCAGAGGCTAATAGCTTGGCCATATTTGAATATGTGAATAGTTGTTCTTTCAAGCATCCAAACCTTTGCCTTTTCACTGCAGCTAAGAAGCATTTTTCTCTGTTATTCACCAATTAACATTTTTTGTTGTTGATTTAAAAATAAATCAACATGAATCCACGGACATAAAGGAGGCAATCACGATTGTGCTACATACACATCAAAGATGTGCTTCCCATGTCTAAAGGCCTTGACCAAAACCAAGGGGAAATACCACAGAGCTAAAGAAAGAGGCAGAAAAAGAAAGAGGAAGCTGAGCAAAACTATGAGCAAGTCAGAAGCTGAGCACAACCAAAAAACCCTAAACAAACCAGTACAAAAGCTTAAATTCAAACATCCATGTTGCAACAAAGTATCACCTCCAAAGGGAAAAATAAAAGCATTATCCCATTACTGCAGCAGAAGTCAAAAGCACAAAACTTCAATGGCAGATGGAATCCAGCCTCGCTGCTTCAAAATCAGGATCCATGGAGCTACCAAATCAATAATTCCTCTTTACATCTTCAGAAAAACACCCTTCATGTTCCCCACCTGGTGTCTTCTAATCTGAAATAAGACCAGAGCCGGGCAAGCCCATTTTTAAACAATTCAGGTCACATCTGCAGTGAAAAGGTGCTGGACAGGACAGCTGGGGGGTTCCTCTCTTTGTGCCTTCCATATTCAGGACCCTGCTGGGGGATCTGCCCCCCACCCCAGCATAATGCTGCCTCCATGCTTGTAACAACCCATTAGAAGCTGTTGCACCAGCTGGGATTAGCTGGTGTGCAGTGTGGTCTGGCCATGCCCACTTCAAACCTTTCTGGCCACTGACACCCTGCCCTACACTGGGGGCTGCAAAAGGAAGTGGTATAGAGCAGACATAACAATTCCATGCCATCCTGGACATGCTCCCCTGACCTTGCACTGGGGTAATCCTGGGGGGGCAGGTTCCATTACCTTCACATCCCCTTTGATGACACTGGAGCAGCACAAAGAGGCCGGAGAGGAACACAGAATCGCCAGCAAGCAAAGACGTTAAAGTGCGGAAACACAAACAGTAGCACTGATTTCATTAATGAGGAGGTAGGAGAGGGATGAATTCTCTCCACCTATGTGTTTCCTATGTATCTGGTGAGACTAAGAGGCCATTTCTCCAGCTGTAATACACTCCATCCACAACAGAACAGACCAGTTTGAGCAAATCTGCCTTTTGCACAATGGTGCCTTTCACAGCAGCTTTGGAGCAGTCATCATAGTTCCACTCACTCCTCGGAGTCAAAGCACCACCCTTCCCTCCAGCCCTACTTCTGCATGGCTTTTATTCTTCATTACTTAGCCCTTGCAACTCTGCCTGCTGCCTGCACATCCTGACTGCTTTCACCATCTGTCTTTTTAAGAACATGTCACTGAGTTTTACACGTGCCATCACACAGTTAGCTCCGTTTGTTACAGGAGATTGCACTCCCATCCTCACCTTTCCTTAGCCATTCCGAATGACAATGGGAAACAACATGGCACCATCTGTTTTAATTGCACTCTGGGCAGCGGGATGGATTATCAAACCCCACTTAAGCAGTTTCAGCAGAGTAGCTCTCAGGTGATGATACTACCCCTAAATATCAAGGGCCAACTCCCAAGCTGGTGCAAAGCAGCTTTTGTGTGAAGGACCCTGAAACCTTCTGCAATTTGCAATCTAGGCCTGGTCTGCACTAGCAAATTATGTTGGCTTAACTATGTCACTCAGGGGTGTGAAAAATCTGCACCACTGAGCAATGTAGATAAGCCAATTGTAAACAGTGCTAGACCAACAGAAGAATTCTTCCATCGACTGCCTCTCAGGGAGGTGGAATACCTAGGCCAAGGGGAGAACTCTGAAGCGCTCCAGTTGTGCAGCTGTATCACTGTAGCATTTGAAGTGTAGACAAGCCCATAGTTGTAGCACTGAGAGCTACCAAGGGGGTTCTGTGATCCACGCTTAAACTTGGCCATTTTCTCCCGGGCTGGCAGTGACCCTGCTGGTCATGTTGGGAACAGCATCCATCCTTCTTCAGCCAAAAGGAGGGTCACTGAAGTTGGGGAGGGGCTTTCAAGGCTGAGAAGAAGAACAAGTGAAGATGGGAAGGTCTGAGAGGCACTGGGACAGTCACATGGATGAAGTTCCTGTTGTGTGACTTGCAAGTGCAGGGTGCAACCCACCACACTTCTGCACATACAGCCATGTCCTCCAGCAAGGGTTGGTTCACGTCACAGGCCCATACACTGACAGGACTCAGGAGAGCAGCGACAGGGGGGTTGCAGGCCTGGTAGGAATTGCATTCCCAGAGCTGTGTAGGGGCCCAGGATGGGAGCAGTAGGGGGGTGCTGCCAAATAGTAAGGGGGCACAATGGCAGAGCTGTGGGGGGGGGCACCAAAGGAAGGGCAAGAGGGATTAAGACTGAGGCGCATTGGCAGATCTGTGTTGGGGCTCAGGGCGGGAGGCTGCAATTCATGACTGAGATCCAGAATCATGTGTGGGAACTTTGCACACGGCTCCTACCCACAGCATGCCTGGCTCTAGCTAGTGGGATCAGGTGTCTCTGCACCAAAAGAAGTCCCAAAGTCTGCAAAAACATTATAGGGTGGAACTTGGAGCAAGAAACCAGACTTCAGGCTTCCTCCCCCTCCTCCTCACAGTGCTAAACAGACACATTAGGGAAGTACCAGCAGAAGGGCCCTAGCCTCCAGCATGATGCCTGCAATTTTAAACTGCACAGGGTAGGAGACAGTGCAGCCTCTTCAGCGCTAAGATTACTGAAAGACCTGAACGTGCATTTGATGCTACCGTTAATGGGGAGAAAGGGATGGAAATGCCCCCTAAGCTGCTGGAATCCAAATCCTTTGGAGGAGGAAGCTTCCATCAGAGCTCACAGCTGGGATATGGCACATTGAAATAATCCCACAGAGGGATGGAAATCCTCCAAGACACTATTTCCCAGTGTATTCATCCCTAACTTGGTCCTTAAGAACAAAAGAGTAGCCATATTGGCTCAGACCAGTGGTCCATTTAGCCCAGCATCCTGTCTTCTGGCAGTGGTCAGTGTTAGATGCTTCAGAGGGAATGAACATAACAGGGCAATTATCAAGTGATCCATCCCGTCATCCAGTCCCAGCTTCTGGCAGTTACAGGTTTAGGGACACCCAGAGCACGGGGTTGCATCCCGGACCATCTTGGCTAGTAGCTATTAATGGACCTATCCTCCAGGAACTTAACTAGTTCTTTTTTGAACCCAGTTTTACTTTTGACCTTCACAACATCCCCTGGCAATAAGTTCCACAGGTTGACCGTGCATTGCGTGAATAAATTCTTCCTTATGTTAGTTTTAAACCTGCTGCCTATTAATTTCATTGGGGGACATCTGGTTTTTGTGTTATGTGAAGGGGAAAATAACACTTCCCTATTCACTTTCTTCACACCATTCATGATTTTATAGACCTCTGTCATATCCCCCTTGTTCGTCTCTTTTTTAAGCTGAACAGTTTCAGTCTTTTTAAGCTCTTCTTGTTTGGAAGTTGTTCCATACCTGTAATTATTTTTATTGCTTTTCTCTTTTTCAAATCTTTTTCAAATCTAATATATCTTGTTTGGAGATGGGGTGACCTGACCAGAATGGCACACAGTATTCAAGGTGTGGGCGTACCATGGATTTATATGGAGGCATTATGCTATTTTCTGACTTCTTATCTATCCCTTTCCTAATAGTCCCTAACATTTTGTTCACTTTTTTGACTGTCGTTGCACACTGAGCAGATGTTTGCAGAGAAACTGTCCATGATGATTCCAAGATCTCTTTCTTGAGTGGTAATGGCTAATTCAAACCCCATCATTTTGTACGTATGGTTGGGATTGTTTTCCAATTAGCATTACTTTGAACTTAAAATTGAATTTCAGCTGCCATGTTATTGCTCAGTCACCCAGTTTAGTGAGATCCCTTTTCCCCTGGAGTCTGGTCTGCCTTGTACGTATCCTCCCTGCAGACCCTTGGTGCCACAGAGCAGGGGCAAGGGCTATTGGAAATTATCCTTCTACGTCCCTGCAGTTTTCTCTGTTCACTCTCCCATCCCTCCCCCTCCACCCCTACACTACTGCAGCAGAACCCAGAAATCAAGTGTTAAAGATTAATGCCACTCCTGAAACCATTCCGTGCAATAAAGGCACATTTGAAAAGCTAAATCCTCCAATCCCCTTATTCCAATTAGGGTCCTTTCTTATGTGGCCGCTGGAGCTTTCCTGAAAATGAGTGCAATCCGCTCCCGGCCAAGAGCACAGTCACCAGCAGGTTCCTGCTGGGCTTTTTGTAAAATAAAGTTCTTCTCTCCCCACTTCTCTTAAGCTGATTAAAGGGTATTTTACTTTTACATAGAAAGGATTTAGCCAGGCAGTCCCTAGTACTATCTGACCTCAATATGCTAGCCTGGCATTTGGTGGGCACAAAGCTAGGCTGGGGGTCATGACCTTGTTATGGAGTATTTGCACTGTGGTAGTGCCAAGGCCCCAGTCAGGGATAGGGCCCCATTGTGCTAGGAGATGTACACACAGAGAATGAAAACAGAGTCCCTACCTCAAACAGCCGATCATCTAAGTGACAAGAGACACACCGTTTGGATTTGGCAAACAGATGGCAGGAGTACAAGGACCAGCCCATATCTGTCTAGGATAAGGTACTTCTATGGCCCACATGAGTGCCGTATCAGAGCACTCGGGCAGGGGAGAACTGTTCTTTCCATTGTACAGGCGGGGAACTGAGGCACACCCAGGGAGACTAAGTGACTTGCCTAAGGTCCCACAAGAAAACAGGGGCAGAGCAAGGAACTGAATGCAGCTCTCTCAAGTCCCAGACTAGCATGCAAACCATCAGACCATTCATCCTCCCTATTGGTTTCTGTTGAAAGACCAGTGAAACCTTCCCTATAAATCATGACAAAGTACAACCCAAATGCTTCAATTAGGCAGACTCACACCCCTCAAGCCAAGCAGAAAGCTGATGATTCCCATTTGAGTAGTGCAGGGTGATGCCAAATGCTGGGATAGAATCCACAGCAAGGTATTATTGTGGCTCCTGGTTAGCAAGATGCTTCCCCACACAGCTGCACTGCTACAACAAAGACCAGTGTGGTACCAATGGCCCCGACTACCGCAGTGACCTGACTAGTATGGGGAGGGCTGTTGAGTTTGTAGACATTTCAGCAGCATATCGTATTATACAGGAATAGAGGGAGAGCGTGAGGAATGATGATGGCCAGCAGTGACTGAGCACAAGTTAAAACCCAGAGCGCTACATCCAGATCTCAGTTACAAAAGTGTAAAGCCAGAGTAATTTTACTCCAATGGAGTAACCCTGGATTTATAATGGCCGAGTGCCATGGGTGTTACCTCTCAACCTGCCAAGGTCCAAACACACGGTGCAATGTGGGACAAAGACCCAAAAGAAGGAACATACATGTTATCCATGTAGGAAGCTTAAAATACTGTAGGGGATCCCTTCCTTTAGTGCAGATAACTCTACATACTCCCAGTTGTATGATGATTTCTGCAGCAAATATTTTTTCAGCAATAAAAGTGAGGGTTGCATGACATTTGTCTGGTAACTTTGGTACTAAAATGAGTGAGATTCCTTGAAATAATTGATATTTGAGAGGCACAGTCTGGGGTCTGCAGTATTACCAACCCCAAATGAGTCAGGCTCACCAAAAATCATGAGATTAGCATTAAAATCCTGAGATTATGTAAAGATAACAGATGTGGTGACCTTTTTATTTGCCTTCCTCTTGCTGAGCCTTTAGGGTGCACTGGGTTCCCATTTCGAAGCTTTCTCCACAGCCATGATATCTAGAAACTTACTTTTTCCTTAAGAGTGAAGGCTGAAATCATCACCCAGCCGCTTGACTCCAGGAGCTGGAGCTTTAAGGAAAACAATAATTATGATGGAACTCATTAAAAAATCATGAGAGTTGGCAATACAGAAAGGTCACAGCAAAGATTTATAACCCAGGGCTTGAAAAGGGGCTGAGCCATCATTCTGAACTCAAACTGCAGCATGTCCAGTTGGTGTGATCTCACGAACAGTCATAACTCACAACTGCTAAGTCTCAGGATTGCCAGCTGGGCAAGTATTGCCAATACTTAGATGTTCCATTGAAGGGGATCGGTGTGAGACAACCTGACAGATGACAAAAAATTACCATAAAAATACGTCAGCCAGTCAAGAAAGCTACTCACTCATAGAGGAACAGGCCAATATTTTCAAAAGCTTCCATTTAGGTGACCTAGGCGGTCGCCGAGGGCACCAGGATTTGGGAGGGCGGCATTTTGCAGGCCTCGGCGGCAATTCGGCGGCAGAGGGTCCTTCCGCGCTCTGGGTCTTTGCTGGCAATTCTGCAGCGGGTCCTTCACTCGCTCCGGGACCCGCCGCCGAAGTGCCCTGAAGACTGGGAGCGCAGAAGGCCCCGCCCCCACCACAGAATTGCCGCCGACTGGGAGCACAGAAGGACCCCTGCCTAGGGTGCCAAAAACCCTGGCGCCACTCCTGAGGAGATGTGGGACCAGTCCTGACTTGCTGTGTGAGATTGAGCAATCCATGTTAACTGTATTGTGCCTCAGTATGTCCATCTGTAAAACAGAGAAAATAATGTGTCCCCCACAGGAATGTTGTGAAGCTTAACTGAACAGACACTGGTAACTGACTGGCTTTGAGATCCACTGATGGGAGGTGCTAATGCAGTGCAGTTAGCTCATTCCTCCCCTCATGATAGAATGTGCCTAGTCAAGCAACAGCTCATTATATATAGTTATTTGTCTGTCTTGTAAACTCTTTGGCACAAGACCTGTCTTCTCTTATGTGTTTATACAGTGTCTAGCATAATGGAGGCCCCAATCCTGGCTTGAGGCTTTTATGTATTACTGTAATACAGTTTGGCTTAGCCTGGACTGCTTTGCCTATGGGCTCAAAATGCTTTGGTTTCACAATCAGCCTGAAAAAGACAGAGGTCATGTACCAGCCAACACCAGACCACCAGCATCATGAGCACCATGATCCCATCATCACAGCTGGCAACACACCCCTCAACGCCATCAGGAAATTCTGCTACCTGGGTAGCCTACTTTCCAGCAACATCATGTTGGAGGATGAGATCATTCAGTGCCTGGCAAAGGCCAGCTTGGCATCTGGCAGTCTCATCCACAGCAGCTCTGGAGGAAGCATGGAGTCTGCCTCAGAACCAAGATAAAAATCTACCTGTTGTACTCACCTCACTCCTCTACAGCTGCAAGACATGGACACTCTAGAGATGCCACATCAAACATCTGGAGAGCTTCCACCTTCTCTGCCTAAGATCCATCTGCAACATCAACAGGACAGAATCCCCGACACTGAAGTCTTGGAGAGGTGCCAAATCCCCAGCATGGACAGCATGCTCATCAGGCTCAACTTTGCTGGGAGACATGTGGTCCACGTGGTGTGTCCCGCATACTAAAAGTGCTGCTCTGCAGCCAGCTGAGCATGGGAACCCGCTCTAAGGATTGACTCATCCTCAGATATAAAGACACCTTGAAGGCCAACCTCAGTGCATGCAAGATAGGCATTAAAACCTAGGAACATGTTGCACTGCATAGCCCCAGACTGAGAGATCGGTGCTATGAGGCCATGTCCACTTTCGAGGAGTGGCATGTGAGGTCTCTGCAGGAGAAAAGAGCACGTCGTAAGGTCAGTACCTCAAACCCTCCTGCCAACAACAACTACACTTGCAAGACATGCAACTGCACTTGCAAATCCAGGATTGGATTTGTATCTCATGTGCTAAGCCATAAAAACAAATAAACCCAGAACCCAAGCCAATACTAGTTGAACATTCATCTGTCGAAGCAATGGGAGAATCCATTCACCCAATACAATTATTTAATAATGATTAATAGTAATTACTAATCATGCCACAACATCACAGAACCCTGCATTGCTTGTTAAACATAGCAGGCTAGACCTCTATATAGATATAGTACCTCAACATATTCTACTTCCACATTGTCTAATTTAGAGAATCTGAATGCATCAGGGGGATAAAAGTTGGTGTTTTTTTTTTTAAAGCTGATTAAAGCTGATTTTTTAATTTAAATTATCGTCAGGTTGATTTTTTAGAAAAGCCCGTTTAAAATTAAATTTGAAAATTGACAACCTACATTGACTTACATTTATTACAATCTATTAAAATCATTTAAAGAAAAAATAATATTAAGCAGTACCTATTTCCTGCCAAGTTTTAAAGAAAGTCACCCCACTGAACTGGTGGAAGTCACTGGCTAAGTATCTGGAGCCAGAGATTGCTGAAGTGCTAAACCAGCTTTTCACAGCAGGAACCCCTTCTGCAGGTAGAGAGAGAATATTTTCTTCATTTCAGTTTATTTGACAGTTCAGTATAATGACTCATTCATTCAAAGTTAAGAACTCAATTGGGAGTTGAAAAAGTCGGAAAACTTTTTTCCTCTTCCAGTCTATGATTAAAAACCAGCATAGGGGATAGAGTCACAAAGGGATTTAGAGGCCTAACCACCACTTTCATGGACAAATAATTTTAAAGTCATTGGAGCAGGGGGACTGGATCCTGGTTCCATCCACTCCAAGCTAAGTGCTCTACCCACCTGGCTACAAAGTTGTTTGCTTTTTTGCATTGCTGTCTTTCTCTCTCTCTCTCTGCCCCAATGATTTTTCATTATTTATTCACAGTGGAACAGCTTCAACAGGAGAGACTGAGGGCACCCAGTCAGAATATTCCAGAGCCCAGTGGTTAAAGCACTTACCTGAGAGCTGGGAGAGATCCCCTCTTCAAATCCTCCCTCCCTCTCAGCTGGGCACGGGACTTGAACCAGCAGTCTCCCACATCCCAGATGAGTACACTAACCACCGGGCATTATAAGGAAGCTTCCTCCACCCTGAGCTTCCTGCTAAAACAGTGTAGGTCCCTAACCCCAAGTGAGGGTTTGCACCTGAGGGCTTGTCTACACTAAAAAATTGTTGATGTAAGTCAACGTACAGCCACCGCACTAATGAAAGCGGTGATTCACATCCACACTTGCTCCTTCTGTCAGCTGTGCACATCTCACCAGGACCACTTCCACTGACTGAAGTGGGGCATTGTGGGGCACTGACAGCTGAAGCCTGGCAGCCCTGGGGCTGACAGCCTCAGCCCCACATGTGGCTCACAGCTGCCCTCTTCTCCTCTTCCTTCGCACCCACTGGCCCCCGGGCACTGACAGCCCAAGAGAACCTCTCTCATTGGTGCAGGTAGTGTCTACACTGATGCTGATTAAAATCAATGATTTAAATCATTTTGATTTAAATGTATCCATCCTGGAACCCACCCCCTTTATTTTTTGTCCCCCAGTGCCTTGGATGAAATTTATCCCTGTGCAGAGGGTTAGCAGAAGAGATATGCACCACTTATGCTCTTCTTAAGATTTATGTTGAAGGCACAGGTCTTATGCTGGCCCAATGCACAGAAGTAAATTTCACCCTATTTGACAATGTTGACTTTTAAGAGTCTGTTGCAAGATACTTTGTGCACTCCCAGCCTTTTCTCTTAGGCAGGGGTAGTCAACTACTTTTTGTCAGGGTCCAGATTTCTTGGTCAAGGTATAGTCAAGATCCAGACTTCAGAGAAATTAATAAAAATAAAATAACAAAAATAATAATTCAATAAAAAGATTTCAAGATCTGTTCAAAAGTGTCTGATTGTCTGGATTTGGCCCACAGTCTGACTATTGACTACCCCTGCCCTTAGGAGTCTGTAATGATGAATCTGTCAGGCAAGGTCTCAGTGCTCCTTTGAACTCTAATCATTAATGATGTCAAAGATAGGAAGTGATATTGATGGGAGTGTAGAACCTTCTCACAATGAGGTTACTGATTTGAATTGAGCACAGGTGGGAAGAGACTGAAAGTTATCATCTGTAGGCTGTTTGGTGGCCTAAGGGGAATGAATTGTGGTAATTTCAATCCTGCTTTTGTGGACAGACATTCACATCACACAAATCACAATCATATACATTGTGGGTCTTTAGTCTCCTTCTCCACTTGAACCTAAACTAGCTTTCTCCTTGCTGAAGAAGAAGCCTGTGTCTTTTGGGCCTTCAGGGTTTCATTATATGATAAATTGATTTTCTGGGTGGGTTTGCCTCTCTCTGTATGGGGTCAAATCCTCAGCTGGTGGAAATCAACAAAGTTCTATTGCCTTCAGTAGAATTGTGCTGATTTGCACTGGCTTGAAGTTCTGACCTCAGGCACTTGAACAAGGAAGGGAAGTGGATGGTCTCACATTACGGGAGGGGAGCTGGCATCCTGCCCTGGCACACAGACATCCTGGCCTCTGAGTCCCTAGCAGGGCTGGTGCAACCCATTAGGCGTCCTAGGCGGTCACCTAGGGCGCTAGCATTTGGGGGGGCGGCATTTCTGGTCCTTCAGCGGCAACCATGATGGCTGGATCTTCAGCTGCCCCGGTAGTCGCTGGGATTTAGGCGGAGAGACCTGGGGCAGGGGAGCGCAGGGAAGGCCACCTGCAGCAAGTAAGGGGAGCGCGGCACGCAGGGGAACCACTCCCTGTCTCAGCTCACCTCTGCTCCGCCTCCTCCCCTGAGCACGCTGCCCTGCTCTGCTTCTCTCCCTCCCAGGCTTGCGGTGCCAAACAGCTGATTGGCGCCGCAAGACTGGGAGGTGGAAGAAGTGGAGCAGCAACAGCGTGCTCAGGGAGGAGGCGGAGAAGAGGTGAGCTGGGGTGGGGAGCTGCCACACTGCTCCCCGGGCCGGGAAGAGCTGCCGCGGGTGGGAGGTAGGGGGCACCTCAGGGCGGGGGGGGGGGAGCTGCCGCAGGGGGGAGGCCTCAGGGCAGAGAGGGGGGCGGAGAGCTGCCACAGGGCTCGGAGGGGGGCACAAGGTGGAAGTTTCGCTTAGGGTGTGAAACATCCCTGCACCCACCCTGGTCCCTAGGGCACACTGTGACCTACTGAAATGTGATATGGAGAAAGAGGAGTATGGGTAGCCCCAAACCAGCCTTTCACAGGGTGTGGTAATCCCTTTAAGATAGTTAGGCATGGCCTTGACTAGCCAGCCTCCTGTGGGTGAGAAAAATGGCCAATAGCAGCTCAGTTGAAGGGAGAGCTGCAGGAGACCCTGAATCCGGGAAAGGGCCTTGCCACATGTGCTAAAGGAAAGGCCTGACTCGGAATATCTGCTGTGTAGGGAGCTGCAGAGGCCTTAGGAGGGACCAGGCCTGTTTTCCCTGTTTTGGCTGATAATGATGTGTCTGCTTTTTGAACTGCACACATCTCTCTGGTAAATGGGGAGGAAATACCATTACCGGTGGAAGCTTCATTGATGCAGCTGCCTGGGGAGTTGCCTGGGCAGCTGCCTGCTGCCTTACCCAGGAATGGGGAAACTGAGGTAGACGTAGGGTCTGATTCCAGGCTTTGGGGAGACTCTGCTGTACAGTACATGTTGCCATCAACAGTGTGAACATTGCTACTGTTAAGAGAGGCAGCGATATGTGCCCTCACCAGCATCTCTTTGCCCTGAGCCATCCTGCCAGGTCACAGCCTAATGGAAACTTAAATCCTTTTGCAAGAGGTATATCAAAGCAGAAAGGTGTGTTCAAAACCTCTGACCGCTTCAGAACACTTCCCCTGTGAGCTTGTAAACATGCACTATCATCACTTAAACTTCCTGATCCCCTCAAACTGTCCCAGTACAGAATACTCCTTGGCTTCCTTGAGAAAAAAAACACAACAGATGACAGGGCCCCAGATTCCATCACTCAAATGGGGACCATACTGAGTCCCTGGAGGGGACAGTCTTTAGGACAAAGGTCGCCGGCTAGTAGTTTGGGCATTGGAATATACTAATAGCTTGTCATCATTATTTTAGGGCAGCCACTCTAAATGTGAAAGGAATTCAGCCTGTTATTGATCCGAAGAAAGTTCTTTCATATTTTAAGACAAGAAGACAAATGCTTCTTTCTCTAGAGAGCCTCTTAACGCATGCTGAGCACCAGATATTGCAGAGGGTCAGATGGTTGTCATCTTTTTATATATGACTCACAAAAGCATGACAAGGTTATGCATTTCACTGTTGTTGCTATTATGTCCTTGGATTGTGGAAGTGCCTAGAGGCCCCATGGGGCTAGGTGCTGTATGCACACAGAATGAATAGCTGGTTCCTGCCCCACAGTACCTAAAATTGAAGGGCCAGTTTATGAACCTATTAGTCATCTTGGTGAGCAGTCACTCACACAACAGTCCCATTAAAGTCAATGGAACTACTTATGTAATGGCTCACCAGTGGGAAGCAAGGGGCTCTGTTTGTCAAGAGACAACAGGTGCATAAAGTGAACAGACAGGAGGGAAGGGGGAGGACACATTAACAATGCATTGATTGATCGATGTGATAAACAGTGGTCACAGAACATCAGCTACCTATTCATTGTAAATGGTTTTGTAGGCATCGCAAAAGAGGTAAATTTTAAGGCTTACATTAGCCATGTGCAGCTCAAATGTTAGGGAAGACAGGACTGTGCTTATTCCAAGTCATTTGATGGAAGAAGTGTGTACCCAGTGCAATAAGGTAATTACTTTGCATTTACATAGTGTCTTTCATCCATGGAGACTGAAGCTCTTTCTTTGGCTACACTGGCACTTTACAGCGCTGCAACTTTCGCGCTCATGGGTGTGAAGAAACACCCTCCTGAGCGCTGCAAGATACAGCGCTGTAAAGCGCCAGTGTAAACAGTGCTGCAGCGCTGGGAGCATGGCTCTCAGCACTGCAAGCTACACCCATAAGGGATGTGGTTTACGTGCAGCGCTGGGAGAGCTCTCTCCCAGCGCTGGCACTCTGACCACACTCACACTTCAAAGCGCTGCCGCGGCAGCGCTTTTAAATTTCAAGTGTAGCCATACCCTAAGGGTAGGTAAAGAATAGGATGGATGAGTGGATGAAGAACACACACATAGCTTCCCTATCCATCCTATACTCAAAAGAGTAAAATACCAACCAAGATTATGACAGAACTCTTTTTGGTGTGCATTTTCATTCAGTAGCTCCTCAATACACACTAGCAATAATCATCTTCATCAAAGAAACCTTCAGACAAGATTTAGAAATCATACATTTAGTCTCCTCAGGATTGAAATGCTTTAGTCTAACTAAAGTCATTGGGCTCACAATAGGGGTAGCTGGGTTAAAGGTACAGTAATAGCTTACAGCACACCAGAGGTCTGAGTAGATCTAACAGTCCCTTCTGGCTGTAAAGTGTATGAAACAAGTCAAGTGTCATTACTGGGCCATCTGAGAAGTCAGTAGCCCAGCGTTCAACAGAAATAACCCCGTCTTTGAAACCTCCTGTGTTCAGAAAGTGTCAAGGCCTGGACAACTTGATGAAAGAGAATTTCAGAATATCTCATCTTAAAACACTGACTGCCGATGGACTTAATGTGGAGGATAACTTCATAATTTGGCTTTTTCATGCTACATACTTTGCAGTGTTTCTTTTAACAAGAGTTTCTGTTTCACCAGTCTCATATCCAGCAACATATTTTATAAAATCTGTGAGCAGCATTTGAGCAGCCACTATTTAACACACGCACACCCTGTCGCCACCCCAAAAAAATGCCACTGTGTTTTTTTCCCCTGCTCTCATGTAGAATTCTCACACTCCACCATTCTCCTAGATTTCACTAATCTGAACTATGGGATGACCATCATTCAGACCTGGACCAGTGACAGATTCAGATTCTGAGCCAAGGCCCATGGAAGTGAATGGAAAAGGCTCCCATTGGCTTCAAAGGACTTTGGATTGAGCCCTTGAAGCCCAATAACTCCTGAACTGCAATGGCTAGAAATAGGAGCTGGGAATCTCCACTTTTTAGTGGTACAAGGCTTGTGCATCCATCCCTGGGAGATTGTGATACCAGGCTTTAAAAATACAGACTTACAGAGAATCTCTATCAAGCTCAAACCATATTTTTGGTTATCACTGCACTGTCCCTCCAAGGTCTGCCTAGTTGGCCTCATGGTCCTATGTTGCCTGGCTGCAGAAGCAGAAAAATATGAAAAACGTGTACCAATAGAAAATGCTGCATTCTACAGGAGGTGTCAGATTTTTTTGGGTAAAATCTGAGGGATATACAGCCAGCCAGCCAGAGGCACTATGGCCCTCTAGGCTCCCAGAGTCATGAGATTATGTCAGAATCTCAGCCTGTTTTTTTTTTTTTTTTTTAAACATGACTGTGAAGAAAAGCTTGAAAAGTGACTCAGGTGTAACTGGTGCAGTGACATCTGCCTAAGTCTGCTGGCAGCCCAAACCAATAGCTCTGAAAAGTGCAAACTGCCCCATGCATCTCAGTGAGGCATTAAATTGAAGACTTACTACTCTGGGGCCCTGGCTAACACCACCCTCACAGAGGAGGATGCTGGAGGAGAAAGCAGCAGGCCCAGCCCACCCACTAAAGCAGAACTGGTGGTTGAGTACTGGGTAGCCTCTGAGCTGCTCTAAGAGAAAGCAGATCCCTACTGCTGCTGAGGGAGAAGCCGGGTCTCATTCCATTGCCCCTGCCACTCTGGGAGGGGAGGTCCCCACCATCACTGCAAAGAGTGGGGGGGGGGGCACACAGGGATGGAGCCAGGGGGTTCCTCATGTCATAGTGTCTAGGGCCACAGATTGCCTTAAGGTGGCCCCGCATATGCAATACACATGGTGAGAGGCCGATGGTTCTCTCAGACTCCTACCGAGAGAACCTGTAGACCATGCTACAGTGTAGAGAATTCCCTGATTATAAAGGGCCTGATCCTCAGCTGGTAGAAATAGGTTCAGCTCCATTCATTTCAATTGAGTTAAATGCACAGCCCCCAGCTCCGGATCTGGGTCAGAGTGAGCTCTCTGGACTTTTTACTGACTCACTATAGCTCTTGGACAGCACTCTTTATCTGTAGAACTCAGAGCACTTCCTCCCAGGAAGGTAACCTTAATCTGTTTATCTCCTCTGAAGTATGTGGCATTGGCCACTGTCAGAAGACAGGAGACTGGGCTAGGTGGACCAGTATGGCTGTTCTTATGATCTCCTCTTTCAAACTTGGGAAACTGAGGCAGAGAGAAGTGTAGAAGCCTATTGCAGTGGTGCCTGTAGCCCTGATCCTGCAGCCTGCTCTATGGGGAATAGAAATTTCCCTGCACAAAACAGCTTTTTGAATTCGGGGCGTAAGTACTGACATAGTGTGGTAATGAACAATAATCACAACATCTCATGTAATGAGGATATCCAGTTTCCTCTGTTATAGCCTCCTTCAGAGTGTAATTAGCCAACACATGGCGAGTTTCACGCCGCTTAAAGAGGTATCCCAGTAGCTGTTCACCAGTAGTGCAAATCTCCTCTATAATGTCTTTGCATTTGTTTTTCATAGGCATTTTTTAGTTTAAATACAAATATTGTCTTGTTTCCTTATTCAGCCATCCACAAAGGAGACAATGATACATTTTGACACTAGACTTTCTTGGCCTAGGAATTAATGAGTAATGAATACAGAGGTGCTAATAGCTATACACAGAAAAGTACAGCTAAGCCAAGTAACAACATAGCAACAATAAAAATAACAGTAGTGTGGAAGTAAAACGTTGGCATGGTATTTTGTCTGCGTGGTTAAAAAGCATAATGAGTCCGGATTTGATGGGAACTGGAGCTATATAAATACCTTAGGATAGAGGGCAGGTTTGGAAAAAAGATAATTGAGGTCGAAATTAACAATAGAATTTTTCTCAGGCCACTTTGCTGCACAGGGCTCCCCTTGGCTGCCCGTGGAGTTTTGCCCCAGAGTAGGACTGAGACAATATAAATGGATTTTCACTCAGTCGAATGAGGGATCAGTGTTTCGTTACGTCTATGTGAATGTGGTGGGTAAACCGAACCCCACGTCTGCCGGCGCTAACCCCATCACTGCCTAGCGAGATGTGGGGAGAGGATGCCGTGGAGCACGGATTAAGATCTCGGAAAGAGCTGGAGGGTTTTGCCGCAGCTTTGTTACAGGCACCATGTCCCTGTCGGGACACTTGTCCCGGGGGAGGGGAGGATCTCTCGCCGCAGAGCTGCTGCCCCTCGAGGCACTGCTGGCTCCCCCACGGGGAAAGAGGGAAGAGTCTCAGGTCGTGGCACAGGGGACTCCTGGGACTGACCCAGGGCAGGTAGCAGCGAGCTGGCTGCAGGAGAAGGGGAATTTACGGCGGGATGAAGCTGTACAACGCCCCCTCTCCGCCCACGTGCTGGCGGCCACCCTCGCTGCTCCAGCCTGAGCTGCCGCCCCAGCCCTTTTCATAAGCCAGCAGCTCTCAGCAGCTCCTGTAGCTCCGGCAGCTGCCGCGGTCCCCGGCTGGGGTCACGGGGTGCAGCGCCGAGCGAGGGCGGGCGCCAGGAGCGGGCTTGGAGAGCGCCCGGGAGCCGGCGGCCGCGCCCCACGCCTGGCAGCAGCTGAGCGGGGGGAACACGCGGGCAGCTCCGCCTTCGCGGCTTGCTCGCGTGCGGCCCGGGCCGCTGCCTGCAGCGCGGGGAAGGAAAAGTTGAGGCTGCGGGGCAGGGACTTCTCCGGGCGCGGGAACTCTGCGGGGAGCAGGGGCCGCGCCGCTGCCGCCTCCTTAGCCCGCGGGTCGGAGGTCGGAGCCGGGCTGACCCGCCTGCTGGCTCCCACCGCAAGTGGGATGGGCGCGGAGCCCCGCCCAGCCAGCAGCCGGGCGCCGTGAGCCCCGCCGCTGCACAGACCCCGCACGCGGCTCCGCGGGGTGGCGGGACCCCATGAGCCTCCCCCGGCCGGAGCTGCTCCACGGCCCGGCGGCTGCGGCGGGGGGTGCCCCGGGACGGGCGGTCATGCCGGGCAACGGCAGCGGGGAGCTGGGCAACGCCACCGCGCCGGGAGCGGCGCCCGGCTACAACTTCGCCGCCTTGGTCTTCGGCGTCTCGCTCATCCTCTGCGTCCTGGGCGGGAACCTGCTGGTCTGCCTGAGCGTCTGCTCCGAGCGCGCCCTCAAGACCACCACCAACTACTTCATCGTCAGCCTGGCCGTGGCCGACCTGCTGCTGGCCCTGCTCGTCCTGCCCCTCTACGTGTACTCCGAGGTGAGTCAGGTCCTCCAGCAGGGGCCTCTGGGCACAGAGCCCGGCCGCCCTGGCTTGTGCCCCCTGGGTGCTTCCCCGCCGCCTTGCGCCTCCACTGGGTCCCTGGGTTTGTAACTGCTGCATCCCCTCTCCCAGCCCCGCTAGTGCGGCCAGGCTGTGCCTGGCTCTTCTGACTCTGCTCTGCGGCTTGAGCTGCGTCCGCACTGCAGAATGACAGAGCTTGGAGCCCAGTCACAGCTGGAATGTGGAATGATCCCCCTAGAAGCTGGGGGCTGAGTGATTCCTGTCTCAAGTCAGATTGATTTGTGTGTGTGGCGGGGATCAAACCTGAGTCAGAGCCCAGGCCTGATGTGCAGTGCAGACATAGCCTCCAGGGCTAGTTCCACCAGGCTGGGGTGAGGGATTATGTTATCCCTAGGGTCCTGTTTGTTTGTTTAGGCTTCCAAATCAAAAGTAAAACACGGTTTCTGGAGCTTCTTTCAAGATGTGTCCACTCTGCCCCACTGAAATGCAAGGGCAGGCCCATACATTTGAAACATCTCAGCAATTGGACTGAGCATCTGGCTGTAGATATTTGGATGGATGATTTATTTTGGTTGCATGAGTGGTGGCCGGTTTTGTGGAATATCTGTGTCTGTAGGACAAATCTGCTAGTGGTAGCCCAGTCAAAAATACTTCATGAGAGTAACTTTTCTGCTCTGTGTGGGGCTGGGGAGTGAAGGGTAGCAAATGTGTAACAGACTGAATGTCAGGCCTGTGTTAATTAGAAACTCTGATACAGCATATGCCTGATACTATTATGTTATCGCAACAGAACTGTTATGATTAAAAAGAGCTCTTAATTTCCTAAACTTGCATATAGCATATGCAAGAAGGATAAGCTATAGAGCTGGGATGTTTTTGACTTGCAGGTGTGAATAGAAATAGTTATCCTTCAGTAAAGCTCATCAAAGTCAATTAGGGTGACCAGATGTCCCAATTTTATATGAGCACCTATTACTCCCCACCCCGACCCGATTTTTCACATTTGCTGTCTGGTCTAGGGCTGCCCAGAGGATTCAGGGGGCCTGGGACAAAGCAGGGGAGCTGCAGTGCTTGTACTCACCTGGTGGTGGTCCGGGTCCTGGGTGGCATTTCAGCGGCGGGGGGCCCTACAGTCGCTCTGCGTCTTTGGCAGCACAGAAGGGCCCCCTGCCGCTGAAATGCCGCTGAAGACCTGAACCACTGCTGGGCCAGGGCTCGGGGGGCCCCTCTGGGGCCTGGGGCAAATTGCCCCACTTGCCCGCCGGGCGGCCCTGGTCTGGTCACCCTAAAGTCAATTGAAGGACTCCCACAGCCCATAAAAGTCAATGCTTGGGCACTTAAGCTAGTGTTTGGATGTGCCCAAATCGTTTGAGAGACAGCAGTTTTTTGCTCCAAGGGTGCATATTGTGGGGGAGGGCAGCCCAGAGAGAATTGCTGGAAGGCCCAGCAGGGCTTGGAGACATGAGTAAGGCCAGGAAGCCCAGGTTAAAGTGATCAAGCAGCCGTGTCCTCCCTCTCCCCTCCTCTTGTCTGAAATCCCTGAGGGCACAGCACACAGAGTGAGAACACTTTTTTGTGCTCCTGCATGCGCACACACGAGTGAGAGACAGAGGCTTTACTGAGGGATTATAGGATTAGTTTGGTGCTGGAGGAGAAGGGTTAAAGTGGGGGTTAGGAGAGCTGGACAGGGTTAGGGTACACATTGATGGTGTCAGGAAAACTGGAGGTTGCAGGCAAGGAGACACTGCCATCCAGCACCTGACCATGAGGAAAATCAGGGAAAGGAGGCAGCAGGCTAGGGAGGGCGAGGCTGAGAGTTCAGGGTGCCCTTACCTTCCTTGCAACGTCCATGGAATGCTGAGCACTTTCTCTGATCTTTCTGAGGCAAGGGTCATTCAGAAATGCAAGCTCAGCTGCAAAGCCATCCGGTGTGAGCTCGTGACACTCACCTAGAAGATCCCGGTGCTCTGCTTCCCATACAGCATCACTGCAGACCAGATTGTTAAAGGTATCTAGGCCTTGCTGCACTCATTGTTGCAATGCCTAACTGATTTAGGAGCCTAAATCTATCCTTCAAAAGGGATTTAGGCATTTAGGAGCCTAAATTCTAATAACAGCTGGTCACTGATTTAGGAGTCTAAATCCTATGTGTTGCAATGCTGAGCACAGCAATGACCAAATACCTTTAAAAATCTGGACTTAAGTGACTTAGCCCCTTCAGTGCCATTTCAAAACTGATTTAGGCACCTAAGTCCCATTGACTTTCAATGAGATTTAGGTTCCTAAGTGCTTATGGTCTCAGTTTCTGGAGCTGGGATTTCTCTTGCTCTCTCATCCTCTCTGTAGTTTTCCCTATTACCTATGCCAGCTCCAAATGCTGTGGCACTTAACCCTCACCACAGTTGCTTGAAAATAGCTTGGCCCTAACACTAGATCTAGTACAATGTGCTATTTTACATATGTCTGTGAATCTAGAAGGCATTTCCATTCAGCTCGGAGTACCTGGGGAATTTCCTTGCATTGGATGCACTTGAAAATCCCATAAGTGCTGGATCCTGACAACTTGGGTGCAGCCAAATACCAGTTTTGAAAATTCCCAACTCCTATGTGAGCCCCTCAGTGGTGATCCCACTAACTAATTGTGCTTCCACAAGCTTTTGAAAACGTTGATGCTTCATGGGTGCTGACCATCCACAAACCAATATCAGCATTTAAAATCAGGCTGGAGTTCTAGAAGTGTCCCTTATCTGCCTCCTGCTGCATTCCTACAGCATTTGAAAGCAGCATGGGAAAACTGTGTGTTTTAATATTACTTTAAAAAATCAGTGATCACCCTTTTCCTACCACACACATTCAGACTAATTTCAGAGACTTTTCTAGCAATTCAGGTGCTGGGGCAAACAGCAGACTGTTCCAGCAGGCTACAGGTGTCTCATAGCTGAAGTATGTTAAGTGATTTTTTTGGGAGTGAGCCCTCGTCCAGACTACCCCGCTGTATCAGCGGGTTAAAATCGATCCCTGAGCGCGTTTATATCGATTCCGGAACTCCATCAACCCCAACGGAGTTCTGGAATCGACACGGAGAGCCGCAGACATCGATCCCACGCCGTCTGGACGGGTGAGTAATTCGATCTTAGATATTCGACTTCAGCTACGTTATTCACGTAGCTGAAGTTGCGTATCTAAGATCGATTCCCCCCCCCCAGTCTGGACGAGCCCTTAGTGTGTAACATCTAGATATAGGGAGAACAGCAGCGGTACTGAAACAGCATAGCATCATAGAGCAGCAAGGCTTTTAGAGTCCCTTTGGCTGGGCTGGAAGTACTTGGACAGCTAGGGCTGGGCACATAGTAGTGGGAGCAGGTTTTCCAAGAAAAACCTTCACCCACATTCTGTTTTAAAAGTTTACTTTGTTGTCTGAGTGCTTAAAGGGGCTTTTGAAAAGTCCCCACTACTACTTGTTCAAGAGGTGACCCCAAGTCTTCTGCCTCCCAGTCCTCTGCTCTAAATTAGTGATCATGCTGTCTCACACTCAGAATATGGCCTTGTCTGCATGCAAATTTGCACCAGTTTAAAAGACAATTTTCATTAAACTGAGTCAATTTAATAGGGCTAGTCTGTTATATTATCCCACTCAGACATCAATGCATCTAGAGGTTTGTTTCTTACACTATCTTGCTGGAATATATTTTACATGCGGGAGCGTGTGAGAATGAATATGGGGTGCTTGATTTTCAGTGCTTGATTTCCCCCCCCCCTTTGTTTCAGTCCAGGTTAATTCAAACTGCCCCACCAAAGTGGGCCAAGTTATGCTTAGAGATATGCTGGAGTAAATCATGGCAGTAATCCATTGATTACTAGTTTAAATCCATTGATACTAGTTTAAATCCAGGAGTAACAATTAACGTTTTGGCTGAGTAGGTTTTTTGTAGTGAAGCGAACATCAAATCTAACAATCTCAAACTTTGGAGCGGAGATTAAAAATTGGATCTGAAACTTTCAGCTCAGATACATCACTTGCCATAGAAACTAATGCCCTCATGGTCTTTCTTTGATTCACATGTCACTTAGGGTACGTCTGCACTACAGGATTATTCCGATTTTATATAAACCAGTTTTGTAAAACAGATTGTATAAAGTCGAGTGCACGCGGCCACACAAAGCACAATAATTCGGCGGTGTGCATCCATGTACCGAGGCTAGCGTCGATTTCTGGAGCGTTGCACTATGGGTAGCTATCCTGTAGCTATTCCATAGTTCCCGCAGTATCCCCTGCTCACTGGAATTCTGGGTTGAGATCCCAATACATGATGGTGCAAAAACAGTGTCGTGGATGATTCTGAGTAAATGTCGTCACTCAATCCTTCCTCCGTGAAAGCGACGGCAGACAATCATTTCGCGCCTTTTTTCCCTGGATTGCCCTGGCAGACGTCATAGCAGGGCAACCATGGAGCCCGTTTGCCTTTTTCACTGTCACTGTATGTGTATTGGATGCTGCTGACAGAGGTGGTACTGCAGGGCTACACAGCAGCATTCATTTGCCTTTGCAAGGTAGCAGAGACGATTACCGTCTGCCATGCCATTGTAAATTGGTGATGGGATGACGGTTATCAGTCGTTCTGTACCGTCTGCTGCTATCATGGGTGCTTCTGGCTGGCCTTCGCTGAGATCAGCCGGGGGAGCAAAGACAAAAATGGGAATGACTCCCCGGGTCATTCCCTCCTTTATGTTTTATCTAAAAATAGTCAGTCCTGCCTAGAATACGAGGCAAATGTACTAGAGAACCAGTGTACCAGAGAGCACAGCCGCTCCGTGTCAGATCCTGCAGAAATGATGAGCTGCATGCCATTCTAGGGGGTGCCCCTGCAACAACCCCACCTGTTGCTTCCGTCCTCCCCCAGCCCTCCTGGGCTACCGTTGCAGTGTCCCCCCATTTGTGTGATGAAGTAATAAAGAATGCAGGAATAAGAAACACTGACTTTTTAGTAAGATTAAATGAGGGGGAGGCAGCCTCCAGCTGCTATGATAGTCCAGGCAGTACAGAATCTTTTCTTTAGACGTGAAAGGGGGGGGGCTAATGGAGCTCAGCCCCCAGTTGCTATGATGAAGATGGTTACCAGCCGTTCTGTACCATCTGCCGGGAATGACCAGGAGTCATTCCTATTTTTATCCAGGCACCCTCGGCCGACCTCACCGAGGCCAGCCAGGAGCACTCGCAGGATGACGAGGACGGCTATCAGTCCTTTTGTACTGTACCATCCCCCACCGGGGAGGGAAGGGGAGAGGATGCTGCTGTTCAGTGCCGCAGCACCGTGTCTACCAGCAGTATGCAATAGACATAGGGTGACATTGAAAGAAGTCAAGAAACAATTTTTTTTCCCTTTTCTTTCACTGGGGGGAGGAGGGGTAAATTGACGAGAGATACCCTGAACCACCCCGGACAATGTGTTTGACCCTACAGGCATTGGGAGCTCAGCCAAGAGTGCAAATACTTTTCCGAGACTGCGGGGACTGTGGGATAGCTGGAGTCCTCAGTACCCCCTCCCTCCCTCCATGAGCATCCATTTGATTCTTTGGCTTTTCGTTACGCTTATCACATAGCAGTGTGCTGTGGCCTATGTCTATCATAGCCTGGAGATTTTTTTCAAATGCTTTGTAATTTCGTCTTCTGTAACGGAGCTGTGATAGAACAGATTTGTCTGTCCGTACAGCGATCAGATCCAGTATCTCCCGTACGGTCCATGCTGGAGCTCTTTTTGGATTTGGGACTGCATCGCCACCTGTGCTGATCAGAGCTGCACACTGGGCAAACAGGAAATGCAATTCAAAAGTTTGCGGGGGTTTTTCTGTCTACCTGGCCAGTGCATCCGAGTTCAGATGGCTTTCCAGAGCGGTCACAGTGGTGCACTGTGGGATAGCGCCCGGTGGCCAATATCGTCGATTTGCGGCCATATTAACCCTAATCTGACATGCCAATACCAATTTCAGCACTACTCCTCTCGTTGGGGAGTAGTACAGAAACCGGTTTAAAGAGCCCTTTATATCGATATTAAGGGCCTCGTGTGGACAGGTGCAGAATTAAATCGGTTTAACGCTGCTAAATTCGGTTTAAACGTGTAGTGTGGGGCAGGCCTATAGGAAGGAAAGGTGAGCAGACGCTGCTGCAGGTCAGAGAGATGAGGGGGTGGAGTGTGAAGCAATTATCACTATCTGTTTTTAAAATTCAGTAGCTTTCTCTTGCCTCCAGTGTAAATTCTATTGGTATTTGATGTGTGGTGACAACAACATGCAATAGTTTGAATTTAGATCCTGCCTCCATCTCATGCAGTGATGAGTGAATCATCAGTGGTTAGCTGAGGCAGCCCTCCTGAGAGGTTTTATGCCTCTTGTTCGGTTTAGGTTCCTGAGTGCACAACAGAGCCGTAACAAGGAATTTTTGCGCCTGAAGCAAGGGCGGGCTCCAGGCTTCAGGCTCTTCGGCTATTCAGCCGCGGGTCCCTGAGTCCCTGTTGGCGGCAGGTCCTTCCCTCCGAATTGCTGCTGCCGCTTCATTCATTCTTTGGTGGCAATTTGGCGGTGGGTCCTTCCCTCTGAGAGGGACTCAGGGACCTGCCACCAAATTGTGGCCAAAGAAGCAGCGGCGGTAGAGCTGCTGTCGAAGCGCCGCCTATCGCGGTAGAGCTGCGCCCCTCCGCTTTGTGTGTCCGAGGCAAGTGCCTCACTCTCCTTGTCCTTGTTACGGCACCGCTGCACAAATCTCCCTTTATCTAAATAAATCAGTGTGGATTTCCCCCCCTCAACAGGACAGGCCTGAGCAGCTTGCAGTTTCTTGTTGAAATGCAGGAACCTCTTATTTCTGATTTTTAGAGGCATTGGTGGTTCTGTTGATAATGTGGTTGAGGTTCACAGAGCTGACTAAAAGATTTAGACATAATTGGGGGTGAAATCCTGGTCTGACTAAGTCAGTGGGAGTTTCGCTGTTGTCTTCAATGGGTTTCACCTGTGATTCCCTTAATTCTTTCTTTCTCCTACCTTTTTGTCTGTGATATATTTAAAGCAGGAATTCTCTCGCAATGTGCCTGTTTAGTGCCTAGCACCAGGGCCGGCGCTTCCATTTAGGCGGCCTAGGCAATCGTCTAGGGCGCCACGATTATTGGTGGGCGGCATTTTGCCGGAGGGGGTGGCAGGCGGCTCCGGTGGAGCTGCTGCAGTCGTGCCTGCGGAGGGTCTGCTGGTCCCGTGGCTCCGGTGGGTCTCCCGCAGGCACCACTATGGCAGCTCCACCAGAGCCGTGGACCAGCGGACCCTCCGCAGGCACAACTGTGGCAGCTCCACCGGAGCCGCGGGACCAGGATGCGGGGCGGCGAAATTGCCATATGCCTAGGGCGCTAAAACCCCTAGCGCCGGTCCTGCCTAGCACAATGGGGCCCTGAACTCAGTTGAGGCTTCTGGCTATTACAACAACAATAAATCAAAAGAGCTAGTTGAAGTTGTTGACATGGGCTGTGTTTCTGTATCTCAAACGCAACTTTCTTTATTACAACTAAAACTCTAGTCCTCAGGAGAGGATTAAGGAGGTTGCACGTTATTGACTGACTGAAGTTAGGCCCTGTGCTCAGTTTGATGGCATTTCTCTGTCTTTAACACGATAACTTTTGAAAACCACATCTGATCAATTCCAGAATTTCAGGGAATGCTTTAGGCATTCTCATCAAAATCAATAGGATTCTGCATAGGAACTAGAAAAGCCATTTTCACTCTTTTTTAGCAGGACTGCACTGGAGTGTGGCCAGGCTTGGCAGCATAATTGCACCAGTTGCTGTGATGACCCCACTGGCTGTTGCCATGGGAACCAAATTATGAAATAGGTGAAATCACAAGGATGAGGTCAGGTGGGTGTAGTCTTGGGGATGCCCTGCCTTGTTTCTCCTGGGGTTCTGCCCAAGTCTTAACCTGTTGGCTTGGTGAGATGGAGGATGCAGCTGGATTTTGGGTTTGTTGAGACCCAACTGTTCCAGAGGGAGCAAGGCCAGTGTATGCAGCTTGGGGAGATCATGCCCTGGGTAAGAGCCTGACCAGGGGATCGTGGGAGTGGCTGGGCCAGTTGCAGCTATGTGACTGAGTGAACCCAGGAAGAGAGAGGGCACCAGCTATCAGTCCTTCCCTTTTAATCTGAGGGTGGGTAGAAAGGTACTTGGAAGGGGGAGAAAAAGGAGACGCACATACTTGGCATGGGGTAGAGGTTGAATGGGGAACCCTAATATGGGGGAGCAGAAAATGGGGGGGACACATGGAGCCTCTGACATAAGGCAGGGTGTGTGTACTACTTAGCATATGCACAACGTGCCTCAGGTGGCATGTGACCAGGATTCATCACTGTATTTGGTTCACTGGTTGGACTGTTAACTTCCTCAGCCCAGGCTGAGTACTGACCGGGTGTGCGATGGGAATGTTGATCCATGACCCCGGGTGGCAGGGGGGGGTGTAAAAAGAACTTTAAACTCACAATTTAAAAGAAGTAAGTCCCTACATAGGTGTATTTATCACTTCTTGAATTTTACACTTTGCTACCTGTATCATACCACAAACAAAATTGATACCTATAAAGACTAAGTGACAATCCAAATGCTTTTCATGTGAAACTCCTCCTTAGTGAGCTACCAATGAGTGCCATGCAATTGCCCATGCTATGGAAACTACACGATATTGAAATCCAATTCTGCGAGGTGACCAACAGCATCATGCAAAAATAAAATAAAGGATTATCTTAGACAACTTCACAATCAAATTGATGTTTAGTTGAGCATTCTGTAAAATTGCTAGAGGTTGTACATAGATTCTATAATTAGACTTTTTTGTTTGTTTTTGTTTTCAGAAAATCTGAAACGCCATTTGCACTTAAAGTTGACTAACCCATAAAGCTCAGCCTACAGAAGCAATGAAGTGTGCAGCCCTCCCTCAGGCTGAATTAAAAAAAAAAAATTAAAAAATTAACAGTACCTAGGTCTACAGTTACAGTAAAGTTTCTCAGAACAGATTTAGGGAAAATAACCTTGTTCTGAGAAATAGCGTAACCATTTTAACATATAAAAAAAAAATCAGCTCAAATAGTTTATCTAGCAGAGTTAGAAGCACTTGAAAACGGTCTTATAATGTTAAGGTTGCCTAACTTTCCTACTTGTGCTGTTTATAACAACTGAGAAAAGAAAAGGTTGATGTAACGGTGGTGAGTTGTAAAGACTTTATGGCGAGTTTGGGATGACTGCATTATTCATGGCTGGCGAAATGTGGTGTTTTTTCAGTAATGTCGAGAGGCCATGTGACACAGAGGCCCATTCGTGGTTCACTATTCTGTGTCAGCAACTCTTGTGAGGCCTGACATACTCACTACACCTAACACACTGTTGTCATGATATTTATCCAAAAGGTGGCCTGTAATATATCATTGGAAAACTACAAACTCACTGATCATTAATATTCTTGCACGATGTATGTATGGTAAACCCATAAAGGACTTTACAGATCAGGGGTTGGCAACCTACAGCATGCATGCCAAAGGTGGCATGCATGCTGATTTTTAGTGGTATGCTGCTGCCAGCTGACAGCCCCGCTCAGCCCACTGCCGGCCTGGATGGATGGAACCCGGTCGGCAGTGGGCTGAGTGGGGCCAGCTGCTGGGACCCTGGCTGGCAGGAACTGGTGGACGGAACCCCAGACCGGCAGCAGGCTGAGAAGCTCAGCCCGCTGCTGGTCTGGGGTTCCATCTGCTGTCCACACTGCCAGTCTGGCACGCAAAACCTTAAATTAATGAAGACTTGGCACACCACATCTCAAAAGTTGCCAACCCCTGTTATAGATATATGCTGAAAATACATGAATTAAATGTGTTTAAACCAGGGGTCGGCAACCTTTCAGAAATGGTGTGCCAAGTCTTCATTTATTCACTCTGATTTAAGGTTTTGCCTGCCAATAATACATTTTAACGTTTTTAGAAGGTCTCTTTCTATAAGTCTATAATATATAACTAAACTATTGTATGTAAAGTAAATAAGGTTTTTAAAATGTTTAAGAAGCTTCATTTAAAACTAAATTAAAATGCAGAGCCCCCTGGACTAGTGGCCAACACCCGAGCAGTGTGAGTGCCTCTGAAAATCGGCTCACGTGCTGCAGGTTGCCTACCCCTGGTTTAAACCATGCACATCAGGGAGAGTTGATAAATAAGTTTCTCCCGACAAAGGATACATGATTTCAAAGATTTACTGAACTATTAAAAAAAAAAAAAGGAGTAGGAGTACGGACTCCATAGTTGTCCATCACTTGGGGGACTCAAGTGGCTAGAGCTCTTGAAATCACAGAATGCTATGTCCTTTAACCAAAGGGGCTGAAGTCTCTGAGAACTGAGTTTAGGTGAGAAACCTGCTTAGGCAAAGATTTTAACTTGCTGAAATTGTTTTAGTCTTAGAAGCATATTTTTACTTTTGTTTGCTTGTAACCCTTTCTATCTTTATTCCTTAAGAACATAAGAACAGCCATACTGGGTCAGACCAAAGGTCCATCTAGCCCAGTATCCTGTCTTCCGACAGTGGCCAATGCCAGGTGCCCCAGAGGGAATGGACGGAACAGGTAGTCAAGTGATCCATTCCCTGTAGCCCATTTCCAGATTCTGCCAAACAGAGGCTAGGTGCACCATCCTTGCCCATCCTCCATGAACTTATCTAGTTCTCTCTCTCTTTTTTTTTTTTAACCCTGTTACAGTCTTGGCCTTCACAACATCCTCTGGCAAGAAGTTTCACGGGTTGACCGTGTGTGAAGAAATACTTCCTTTTGTTTGTTTTAAACATGCTGCCTATTAATTTAATTTGGTGATCCCTAGTTCTTGTATTATGAGAAGGCGTAAATAACATTTCCTTATTTACTTTCTCCACACCAGTCATGATTTTATAGACCTCTGTCATATCCCCTGCTTAGTCATCACTTTTCCAAGATGAAAAGTCTCATTCTTAATCTCTCCTCATACGGAAGCTATTCCATACCCCTAATCATTTTTTGTCGCCCTTTTCTGAACCTTTTCCCATTCCAATATATCTTTTTTGAGATGAGGCAGCCACATCTGCACTCAGTATTCAAGGTGTGGGTGTACCATGGAGTTATATAGAGGCAATGAGATTTTCTGTCTTATTCTCTATCTCTTTCTTTATGATTCCCAACATTTTGTTCACTTCTTTGACTGCTGCTGCACATTGAGTGGATGTTTTCAGAGAACTATCCACAATGACTTCAAGATCTCATTCTTGAGTGTTAACAGCTAATATAGACCCAATCACTTTATTTGCGTAATTGGGATTGTTTTCCAATGTGTATTACTTTGCATTTATCACCATGGAATTTTGTCTGCCATTTTGTTGTCCAGTCACCCAGTTTTGTGAGATCCTTTTGTAGTTCTTCGCCGTCTGCTTAGAACTATTGGAGACAGTTAAGTCTAATCTCATACTTCGTATCACTTAAACCTATGGCTTTTTGTTTAATAAACTTATTTTCATTCTATTATAAAACAATAATCCTGGAAGCGGCCAGGATATCCGGCAGCAGCTCCTGGGAGGGAAGGGTCTCCACATGCTGCCCTCACCTGCAGGCACCAGCCCCTGCAGCTCCTATTGGCAGAATAGCCAATTGGACCCAGATCCCATAGGCTCAATCCAGTCACTTAACCACACAACTATCCTTCTCCTTGTACCACAGGTTGTTGTAAAGCTCTGCCAATAAAACCTTCATTCTACCACTTGCATCTTGTATCTGTCTCACATTGTTTCAGAAAAGAATTATTTTAGACATTGGAGGGGGGTGGTGGTGGTGGTAGTGGTTGTTTTTAAGCTGTTTGGATCCCCACCCCACGTACTCCACTTTTCCTGTTAGATTTACCTGCCTTAGCACCATGAGTCAATGCTTGAGAGCTTTGCAAGAGAGAACAACACTCTGTAACTAACTGAGCAGAGATCCTTCTAGAGAAGTTTTCTATAAATCCTAATGTTGTGACACAAGGTTTGATATCTTGCAACTGACCAGGGCTAGAAGCCTTATCCTGATGGACAGGAGCGGGAAATGCCAGCTCCCCAGTGGGACAAAGCATCCATTTCTCACCCTAATGGCTCATGAGATAGCGGATCATAGATTATTGCCTGTCTGTCAGACACCTCAAACCAGTAGTCTTAGGAGTGGAAGGGACTCATTTCTGCAAGCAGATTTGTGTGGCTTGGTTACGTAAACTACTTTGTCTCTTAGCTCTTTGTAATTGATTAAGGAGGAAAGGAAGATTTTCAGCGGATCTGCTAAACTTAACATGCTCTGACTACAGGTCATCAGTTTTGGAGCCAAGGCATTTCTGGGTCTCTTGGGTGATTCTTGGGACAAAGTACTTCTCAACCGTTTATTACCTATTTCTTTAGACTGGAGTTAGATAGTGTGGCTTTCTGTATGGTATAAAAGAGCATCTTGCTTGGTATGTGTCTCGTGTGTTTGCTCACCTATTAGAGAATTTTTCTCTTGAAGTCCTGGATGAAAAATGAGAACATTTCCCTCCAGTATTTCCCATGGCTTTTGGGAGACTTGTACTCTTTCACTGATAACACTTAAAGATTCAGTCAGAATAATGCAGTCTTAATGGGGCAAACAAATTCATTCATCCCTAGAATTATAAGGATATTTGTAATCTGGAGCCAGAATGGTTCTGAGGTGGTGGTGAAGACTAGTTGTTATAGTCCAAAGCCTAGATTTTAAAAGTGACTATATTTGGGGTGCCTCAGTTTGAGTCCCTAACCTGAGACAACTTAAAGGGACCTGATTATTCAGAAAGTGCTGAGCACTCGCCTTCTGAAAGTCAACCCCTTCAATGTGTCTCAAGCTGGACAGCCAAAAATTACTAGTCACTTAAAAAGAAAACACACACACAGAAAAACTTGGCCGCAAAGATTAGACATGGGAAAGGACCTTGGGCAAATTGCTGATGGTCCTTGTTTCTTCCAGCCAACTTGCTCTTCCTTCAGTCCTGTAAGAGGCTGGTTCTGGTTGACGCTTTCCTGAGGAAAGAGGACATTTGCACTACACATCAGAAAAATATCTGTCTTCTAGAGTGAACAGTTTGTTCGGGTTAGTCAACAAGAGAGCTCCAGCAGTGGCTGCCCCCAGTGTATCTGGCATGTGAACTGGAAATTCCTAGAAGTTCAGATCCTGTAAATTACACCTTCACAAGGTTCGTGTATAAATCATTTTACTGGTGTAATTTTTGCATTGATCCTTTAGGCGGCAAGGATGTCAGTCTCTCTCTCAACGTGACTTACTGCAGTCACCATATTGTTAGTCAAAGAGGACTAGAGGCAGCTCCTTTCAGAATCCATCAGTGCTGCTCCTTATTCATCCAAAGAGGCCATTGTTATGTGGTGCAGGACATCTTGGGTTAGCTCCACAAAGGGGACTTAGGGCTTGTCTACATCAGAAAGTTGCAGCGCTGGTGAGGGAGTTACAGCGCTGCAACTTAGGAGGTGTACACATCTGCAGGGCACCACCAGCGCTGCAACTCCCTGTTTGCAGCGCTGGCCGTACTCCTGTTTTGTCTCGGGTGTAGAGGATCCAGCGCTGGTGATCCAGCGCTGGTAATCAAGTATAGACACTTACCAGCGCTTTTCTTGACCTCCGTGGAATAAGCATGTATCCCAGCATACCTGAGGAAGCCTCTGGTAATCAAGCTGGTCTCCTTCCCCGGCTTGCTCTCGCGTTCCCCGAACCCCGAGCAAGCAGGTCTTCTTCCCTGCGGTTTGCAGGGTGGTTCGGGGAACGCGAGAGCAAACCGCGGCGAAGCTTGTCTCCTTCCCCGGTTTGCTCTCGCGTTCCCCGAACCCCGAGCAAGCAGGTCTTCTTCCCTGCGGTTTGCAGGGTGGTTCGGGGAACGCGAGAGCAAACCGCGGCGAAGCTGGTCTCCTTTCCCGGTTTGCTCTCGCGTTCCCCGAAAGCCCTTGAAGCCGCCCAACAGCGCTGCAGTGTGGCCACATCTAACACCACTTGCAGCGCTGGTTGCTGTAAGTGTGGCCACTCTGCAGCGCTGGCCCTATACAGCTGTACTAATACAGCTGTAACAACCAGCGCTGCAAAATTTTAGATGTAGACATGGCCTTAGACTCTGCATGATGTTTAGGTGCCCTGCTACATGGCAAATCCATAGCCCTGAGCTAAGCACCTAGGCTGCTTACGCATTATGTGCCTAAGAATGGGAGTCACAAAAACTAGCATGCTCAGTGGGGAGCCACCTAAGCTAGCCAGGAAGAAATGCCATGGAGAGGCACATGGCCTATGCCACTCCTCTTCAAGGGAGTTAGGTACTTAAGTGCAGGCAGAAGGGGGTCATATCCCTCCACGTTGGATTCGCAGCCATGACTAAGCCAGGTCATCCCTTTCTTGCAAACAATGACGGGCCAGAGAGAGCGAGTGACTCTATAGCCCAGTAGTTGGGGCACTCACCTAGGACACCCAGATTCCAGTTCCTGCTTCAATGACTATTTAATTGTGTCTATATAAAGTGGAACAGCTTCAACAGGAGAAATTGAGAAAGACCCACCCCAGAATATCCTATAGCCCAGAGGTTACAGCACTCACCCAAGAAATGGGAGTTCAAGTCCCTGCTCCCAGTCACGCAGAGTAGGGACTTGAATCTGTGTCTCCTTTGCCTTGGGTGAGGGATACAATCATTGGGGTAAAGGGGGCAGCAGCACCACCTCAGGCTCCTGCCAGATCAGGCCGTGCGGACGAGTTAGATGAGAGAATGCCTACTGGGAGGATCCCACCGGGACTTTGATGCTGAGCTGTGTTAGGAGGCGTCAGGATCTGGGCAGCTTTGTGAACACCCGCTGGCAGAAATGTAGGCACCTCTAGAGCTAGGGAGCAGCTGAGTGGGGATTCTGAGGATCTAAATTTTGGACTTGGACACCTAAACTGGCAGTTGCACACTTAAGCCCTTTATTTCATCCTCCTTCTTTACTTCTTCTGTTAGCCCAGCAAGCAAGCCACCAGGAGTCCAGCCTGGGCCTCCCACCTGGCAAGGCAGAGTAAAGCATCTAGCTCTGGGGCTGACACAAATACCATCATTCTCTCCCCTCCCCCACCCCCAAGATTTCATTAGCTTTGTTGCTTCTCAGTGGATAGCCAGTGTGGGATTGCTGCTGACATTAGGGTTCATGTTTGTTCATGAGAAGGCACATTCACCGAGATCAGTCCAGCTCTCTTCAGAGAGGAGTCTCGGATCCAAGAGATCAAGGTAATCTGAGTTGTTTCCCTGTCTCATGATTTGTCGTAGGATCTTGGGGTGGCTGCACATGATACAACAGGTTTGGCAGCTGGTGTTCTGATAGGAGTTGCCAGATTTGGATCAAACCTGTGGTCCATCTAGTCCAGTGTCTTGTTTCTGACTGTGGTCAGCACCAGATGCTTCAGAGGATGTTCTGATATATTCATAAATTGAGTCTTAAGGCCAGAGGGGACCACTGTGTTCATCTAGTCTGATCTCCTTTATAGCACAGGCCTCAAAACCTCCCTGAAAAAAGGTGTGAGAAACCCTATACTGGATAATTATGGAAGACCCTGCCTATAAAGAAAGCTGCTTTCTAACCCCAGTCAACTAGAGATTGACTTATGCCTTGAAGCATCTAGCTTTATGTGCCTTCCAATACACCAGACTGTCAGTGAATCCTGTTAAAGGCAGTGTGCGTCACCTCTGCCAAACACAGACCTATGGCTGCCCATCTTCTAAGAAGTGATGTTAAGACAACTAAAGCTCTTTGAATAGGGACTAGTTAATTAGCCTGGCCTCTCATTAGCCTTCAGCAGGCTGGTTATTGATGCAACTCTTGCAAGAGCTGTGCAAACCACGCCTAGAGAATTTTGTAAGACCTATTGAATGGGATTTGGGGTTGGGGGGTGGCAGCTGGGGGAACCCACTTCTACATTGAGTTCCATTATCTGCTCTGCGTGAAGAGAATGTTCACTGAAAAGATATCCAGCTTTGGCAGAAAAGCTGCTAATATTTCCCATGGAAAAAACAGAACACTTTTCCCCGTTAAAAAGCAGAAAATAAAAGCGGGTGGAAACTAAGTTGCCTTTAAGCACTATTTAAAGGAGGCCTAAGCCATATAAGATCTTTAAAGCTTTACACTGTGTGCCTTGACAGGCTAATCTCCTGCAACCTAGTGTAATTAGGTAGCAATTCATCACATGACCCAATGAAGCCAGTTCTGTCTCTATTAATTCCAAGTCAGTCAAGTATCCAAGAGGCAGTTGGAGGTGTCTTAGCTAATGCATCCGGAGGGTCATGCTGCATGGCAACAAGTCATTCTTAAATGCTGCTAATACCACATGGAAAACAGACTTTTTCTATTTAGAAGTGATTCACCTTTATATTTTCTCGTCTCCTTCTCTACTGGAGCCTAGAGAGGAACTAAAACCCTAGGCTGAGACCTTTCAGAAGTGACTAGTGATTTTAGGTCCCCAACTTGAGGCGCCTTAAAGGGGCCTGATTTTCAGAAAGTGCTGAGCTCCTGCCCTTTGAGAATCAGGTCCCTTTAAAGTTGGGCATCCCAAAAATGAGGTGCCCAAAACTCACAGGGACTTTTGAAAATCTTGGCCCTCAGATCCGAACTTCCTGTCTTTCTAATAGTCAGACCTAGCCCTCAGGATGTGAATGTGGCAAGACTTGAGGGTTTGACTTGAGGACTGAATCAAAATGCCTTCCCAATGCCAAAGGTGTTGGTGTTTGTATTTGGCCAGCTCTAGAGAGAGGTTCAAAACATTAAGTCTGATCTGAACCTTCATCTGGCTCCAAGGTTCTGGTGAGGGTGTTTGCACAAAAATAACCATTTCCCTGGAGTCCATCTAGTCCTACTCCTCAGCAGAAATCACAACCTTGCACTGACATCACAACTGATTGCTATTAATCCTTGTGCAGCTCCCTTCCCTTGTAAAGTATGTGTTTGGGAAGGATTCTGAATACAGTAGAACCTTGAAATTGCAAAGAACTCAGGGGACCACCTACAATGTTAATAAAATCAAAGCTCTGATGGGAACTAAACTTTGAAACCTATTACTTCTAAAGAGAGCAGAGTTCTTACGTGTGCAAAATCTTAGACCTAGCTTCATGGACCATCCTTCTAACTAGAGCAAGGGAAGGAAAGTTATCAGAACTTGGGATGGAGGCATTTGGATTAAACAATTCCTTAAACTGAGTTAATAAAATGGAAGCTTTTCAGCAGATGTTTGTTGATGGTTTTCCATGGGGCATTGGCATCTCTTTAACTTTGCAGGAATACCTGAGAAATGGCAATGTAGTATTTATTTGGTCTGAGGCTTACTGGGTTGCCTGAATGAGACTTGCCCAGTGACAGCGAGCAGCTTCCAACTGGGGATTTCCCTGGCTCTCCTTCAAACTTTGTCCCTTCCTATTCTGGGGGACTTCAAAGGGATATGGTATTAATGTCGTTGCTTCTGTTGAAAAGGATGGTGCATGAGCATAGGGTTTAGACTTTCACACATCAAAGCTCAACTCAGAGATGAAGGGATTCAAAGTTTAGTTCCCATTGTTTGCATTTATAGTGGACCTCACTGAGATCTGGGGCATCTGTCTGGAGAATGGGAGAACCAGAGCATTACTATCACGAATCATAATTTGGTTGCTGGTTTGCTCCTGGGGCAGCACAACTGTGCTGGCAGTTATACAGGGCTTGTGGTTAAACCACACTTTCCCTCCAGAGAAAGGGACAACTAAGCATCAATAAAATCTGACTTGGGGTGCTCACTCTGGAGCAAGATTTGCATTATATAATTGTAATTCCCCTCGAGCTTCTGTCGCATGCAATGGAGGCTGGAGTGCAAGGTGCATTGGTCCATTAGACACTAGTTTACGTATTTTATCTGTATTTATATATAAAAGGACATTTTTACAAAATGTATTTACTTGGATGGCCCCTTGCCCACCCCCTCCATGACTGAAGATGTTTGTGCTTTACCAAAAAACAGCCCAGTTTCTCCTTTCGACCCCTGTCCATGGTGTGGGGGACACATCTTGTAAATGACCTGCAATGTTGCAGAGTCAGCCTTGAGATATCACTGAAGGATGGACAAAGAGAGGGGTTGGGAAGGAGCAGAATCTTGTTCAGATATACAGAGTATGTACAGCAGTTGGCATACATGCCAGTCTGGCTCTGAGACAGTCCCCTATTACTGTGCCGGGAAGGATTCCCTGGTGCAAAAGTCCCCCTCTATAGCAAACAACGGGCAAGACTGAGTGTGTACTTTCAGCACTGAGCAAGGGAAAGCATGAAGCTCTACCACCCCAGCAAGCCAAAGCGATTCCAAGTCTCAGTTCCCTTTGAGCCTGCTTGCCACCTTGCCTCCAGTCTTCTCCACCTCCGGCCCTGCCCACATTCTCACCTGAAAGGAGTGTCAGACATGAAGCAGCTGCTCTTCCTGCCCACCCCCGGGTCCCTGATCTGGGGAAGCCCTGTACAATCACACAGCAGGAGGAACCTTATGCCCCCTGACTTTCTTGCACAGCCCTGCAGGGCTCAGTCACAATCATTGAAGCTAGAGCTGAAAGAGCCCTAGTGGCTCACCCAACCTGTCTCTTTGCCAGACTGTTCCTGTGACATTCCCAAGGAAGCTGGGAGTCTCAGATTTCAGTGAAATGGTTTTCTTTAACAACCCCCTTCCCCCCCCACACACAACGACATAAGGGATGAGGCCTGGTCTTAGAGAGAGCACCTAACCTGATCCAAGTAAGTCTCTAGTGTCCCTCCCGTGAGATACCTGCATTCGCCCCAGGATGGTGCTGTGCTGTAATTCCTGATGCTGCATGTTTTGTTCACCTGTCCCAAGAAATGGAGTCTCTGTCACTAGCCCAAGGAAACTGTTCCACATGCTAAAATATCTCAGTGCCAGGAAGCTGTTCCTGATATCCAGTCTAAATTCCTGCCTTTCTGAGCACCATTCCATTGCTCCTAGTTCTACCCTTGCATATCCTGCTAAATAACTCCTCTTCCTCTCCCAGGAGCATACAGATTCTTAGCATGTCTCAACGGTGTTTAGCTCTTTCCTTAAAAATACTTAGCTCTTTATCTTCCCCCAGACGCTATCTCTAGCTCTTCAGCTCCCACAATCATTTTTGTTGCTGTTTTCTCAACTCCTTCCAGTTCCATCAATATCTTCCTGCTAATGCAGTAGCTGAATGAAATATTCAGGCAGCCACTGCACCAGGGTTGTATAAGAGAGTGACTGTTACTCCTCAGCTTGGCAATGGGATGTTTCCGCAGTATAATAAGTGGACAAGCGGTTGTGCCTTAGCAAATGTCATAGTTAACAGCGCGCTATGAGATTTGTGTAACTCTGTGCTGTTTTCAGCTCACATCATCCGCTTTTCCGGCCACACTCGGGTCTCAAAATGCCATTGGCTCACCTGCAATGGGAAGTGAAACTAGGACACTCGGATGTTACTGAGTGGGTAATTAGGTGTCATATGGGGAGATAAATGGTCACCAAATATTCAGCCTCTGTGCTGATGTTAGCCTCATAGACAATATGGGCTTCCGGACTTCAGTCAGTCTGCACTCAGGTTCAGTGCCTGTGGGGACTAGCTCTCAGATTCTGACTGCATCTGAAAGCAGAAACGTCCCCAGGTGAGGATGAAAATTGGGCAGGGACTGTGCTTTGCACGGCACCTAGCACGCACGTGTGCGCTACTGGAAGCAAATAACAGTCATGGAGAGCAGGGAACTTCTGGGGCTTGCAGTCCTGATTCTGGTCTCAGACTGATGTAATTCCATCAGCCTCAGTGGGGTTACTCCTGATTTAGGGCTTCAATGGGAGTCTTTTCGATATATTCCAGTGGCATTGTATCAGGCCCTTTATACTGGTCAGTGAGATCAGAATCAGGCCTCATATCTCCAGGCAGAACTAAGTGAGAGATCACTGGTCAAAATAACCTGCTTCCCTAAGAGAGAGAGGAGCAGATGCAATGGGTGTGAAGATAAGGGTTACTTATTGGAGAAGTCATAGAATATCAGGGTTGGAAGGGACCTCAGGATGTCATTTAGTCCAACCCGCTGCTCAAAGCAGGACCAATCCCCAACCTTTTTTTTTTTTTACCCCAGATCCCTAAGTGGCCCTCTCAAGGATTGAGCTCACAACCCTGGGTTTAGTAGGCCAATGCTCAAACCACTGAGCAAACCCTTGCTGGGGCATTGGCAGCTCTACCCTAGCACAGTCAGAGAGCACAACCTCTGCGCTTCAAACATCTGGTTTATTCTAGATCGTGGTGTTAGCATGCCATAGCTTCAGAAAAAAATGTGATAAGGTAAGAAATACATAAATACATTACTGAATTGCTAAGTGACCCTGATGCTGTGATTAAATATAAAACTTCTTTAAACAGAAAGAAAACTCACTCTCTATGCAAAGGAATAAATGGACACAAATCAGATGTCAAGAATTATTATAACATTCAAAAACCAGTCAGAGAACACTTCAACCTCCCTGGCCACTCAATTAAGGGACCTCAAAGTCACAGTACTCCAACAAAAAAAAGCTTCACAAACAGACTCCAATGAGAAACTGCAGAATTGGAATTAATTTGCAAACTGGACGCCATTAAATTAGGCTTGAATAAAGACTGGAAGTGGCTTGGTCATTACACAAAGTAAAAACTATTTCCCTGTGCAAAATTTCCCTCGCCGACTATTACTCAGACCTTCTTGTCAACTGTTAGAAATGGGCCATCCTGATTATCACTACAAACTTTTTTTTTTCTCCTGCTGATAATAGCCCACCTTAATTGATTACTCTCCTTACAGTTGGTATGGCAACACCCATTTTTTCATGTTCTCTGTGTGTGTGTGTGTGTGTGTGTGTGTGTGTGTGTGTGTGTATATATATCTTCCTACTTTATTTTCCACTGCATGCATCCGATGAAGTGGGTTTTAGCCCACAAAAGTTTATGCTCAAATAAATTTGTTAGTCTCTAAGGTGCCACAAGTACTCCTGTTCTTTTCACACAATACTTATATTGCAGAAAGGTCAAAAGAGCCTTGTAAATGACAAAAGCTCTCAATTTAAAACCATATTATGATCCATGCTATTTGAAATTACACATGTTGTTTGCTAACCTTCTTAGTGTTTTGTTTGTAAGGGGACATTGGTTCTGTTAGCTGACTGTTAACTTTTCCAAAAACTGAGGGCTTGTCTACACTTAAGCAGCTGCGTGGCGCTTCAGTGAAGATGCTGCCTATGTTGATGGCAGGGATTCTCCTACCTGCGCAGGTACTCCACCTCCCCGAGAGGCGGTAGTGTAGCTATGTGATGGGAGAAGCCCTCCCATTTACCTAGCGTTGTCTATGTGGGGAGTTAGGTCGCTATAACATAGTTATGGGTATAACATAATTATACCCATGTAAATTGCATAGACCAGCTCTGAGACTAGAGAATTGCATTGCAAAGTAATGCCTAGGAAGGGTATTATTCCTAGTAATGTGTTATCCATTGTAACCCTGAAACTCCACCTTGATCAGCCAATTACAGAGACAAGTCCCTTCTGCACTGCTCATGTCGATGCAAGCATCAGCTCAAGGCTGGACTGAAGTTCCTTGAATGTCTCCTTTCCATCAAGTCCACCCATCCGTGTAGGTGATTGTCAGCTGGCTGCTTAAAGCTGTTTGACAACTCGGAAAATGGGTTCATAAAGAAATTCAAAATGGTTTTTTTTCCTTTCTGCAGGGTTCAGAAAGGACCCATTTTCCATAAATGCTTTTCGCAACCTGATCAGTTCAACTGTTGGGGGACGGTCCATTGTGGGGTATATACTCTGCAAAGTTTATACTCCAGCCAATCTGTGCTAGACAAATGTGGCCAAGTTCTGGAATGAAAATTGCTGCTGGCACTTTTCCTCTGCCCTGCACTAAGGTTGGTGGCTGTGATCACACCAAGAGAGATTATGTTGTTCATTTCCCCAAAACTAGAACTGCTTTAGCATACTCCCAGAGGGTCTGCTTTAGCATACTCCCAGAGGAGCTGCTCGTTATCTAGTGTGGCAGGGTAAAATAATTGTGTAGTAATGAGTAGTAATTTATCTGCGTAGTTATTTACAAATGGAGCATTCATACTTAGACCAAGTAAAAGAGGAATCACTTTTTGGGGTTGAGGATCTGTAAATTAACTAGGGAACCCATCTCAGATTAAATCGGTTACCTCTTTGTTCTGAGGGCTTAGGGGTGGTGGTTATGGACCCTGATGAAAAATGACTTTCAGGTGGGTTTCCCCCCACTCCTTTTAGCAGTGGTTGTATTGTATCCCAGTTCTGCTGGGTGGTGTTTTGGGTGGAAACATTAACCTTACCTTAGCATGAACCTCCAGCCAGGCTAAAAATTAAGGGATAACAAAGCTGTGATCTACAACATGTGAATAAACCACTTGCGTGGACGTCAACTCAGTGGGGGATCGTAGCTAGGACAGAGAAGGGATTACCTGATTTTAAACCTTTTTTTTCTTCCCCTCTAGGACAATCCCACACCTTGTGAATGTGTCTAGGATCCCCTATTAAAACATGTTGAAGTGATACTTATAGTTCCAGGGTGCACAGATCCCTACTAATCGCACAAGCCTGAGCCAATCTGGCCCCCTGAATCTGAGCTGGGATGGCTAGCTCAAGCTGCTGCCTGAGTTGCAATATCCGCACAGCTGTTTTTTAGCGAGGAGCGAGAGTCTGTCTACCCATAATGACCTGCAAAGCCCTGTGCGGCATCAGGGACTGACATGCCCTGACTGCCCCTCTCTCTTTGCCCTCAGTTCCAAGGAGGAGTGTGGGCCTTGAGCACGGGTCTGTGTGACGCACTGATGACCATGGATGTGATGCTGTGCACGGCCTCTATTTTCAACCTCTGTGCTATCAGCGTGGATCGGTAAGCACATCCCCCAGCTACTTAGCCCATCCGAGCTTGTCTGTTGTCTGGGCATTACAACCCTTCCCCCGGGAAATCATTGAAGGGATGTTTCTCCACCTGCCTTCTGTATTGAAGCGGTGCTGAGGTCAGATGGGCTGGGACTTTCCTCATTGCCATGCAGGGAATCCCTAGCCCTGTTCCCCCTGGGGAAGTCCCTCTTGGATTGAATCAGTTTCCCCTATCTCCAGCCCCAGTTTTGGTGGAGATTTGCTCCCTCATCTCTCCAAGGCTTGGAGTCCAAGCAGTCTGGGAGCAGTTAATAGTGATGCCAAAGGCAGAAACCGGGCTGATGAGAGCTGCCCCTTGTTGGGTTTGACTTGAGAGAGTGAACTATGTCTAGAATAAGCCTTCAGCCACTTGGATTCCAGAGTTCTGCCCTAATTCCCAGATCAGAGGACCAAGCTGAGGTAAGCGGAGCGTTAAGTCTCAGGGCCCCTTCAGTCCTGGCCTCTCTGCTTGGATGGCCAAGGGGTGTGGTGTAGACACCAGTCCATTAGAAGCTGGATTTAGACCAAACACGCTTCACACAGGCCACCAAACAGCTGTTGGATGCCGTCTTTGTTTTTGAGGCTGGGAAAGCTGCTACGCCCAACACCACATGCAGATATCGCCTGTTCCTTGGTGACAAAGCTCCATGTTAGTTTTCTGCCTATCACTTTGAAATAAACAGAGCAGAACCCAGCGTAGCAGGTCGGGATGATATGGATGGCAGTGGCAGGATATTGCTGCATCACAAAAGGCTGTTTATTGTTCAGGAAGGTTGTCCTTCCTGGGGATTTGGAGGTGACAGTCAATTCCTGAACAGAAATACGTTAGCTGGGCCAGTGAAGGAATGAGTAAGAAACAGCTGGGAAGTGATCAATTGGTCATAGAGTGCCCTTTGCAGAGCTCAGCTCCCTCTTTGCTCTGTGGTCCCAGTGCTCCAAACACCAGCCTGACCTCCTCCTGGCAGCTCGCGTGTAACAAGAATAGCTCCCTACAAGATTTAATTACAGCCCCAGGCGCTCATTTCATTTACATTTCAATAGGCTGGCTATGGCATGTCAGCAAAATAAGAGTTGAGAACCTATTTACGGAGGATTAATAACTCTGTCCGAGGGTACATTTGCTACATTGCTATTGCAAGCTGTGGCTTTTAATCCATGGTCAGTGTCTTAAACACCATGGGTTATTGCACATACATCATCTGTCTCATGAATTGAAGTGACAACAGCTGTCTGGAACCCGAGGTGAGGAAAGGAGAAGCTTTGCTGGCTCAGAACTGACTGATCCACATTAATAACCTGGCCACCGCCATCTGCCACATGCTTGGTGACCTACAGTAAAATGCACTATCCCCTCCACGCTGCAGAGGCTTTATATTGAGGGAGTCTTGGTGAGGTGAACGCCAAAATCCCAGGTAGTAGTGAGGCACACAGGCAAAGCATTCTGTATAAAGCAGATCGTGTGGGCGGACGTGTATTACACTGCTGTGTGGGAAGCTCAACCTGGGAATGATATGGCCACCCTCTTTCTAGGGGAGAAAGCGGCAATTGTGGGAACTTTTAGTAATGATTAGGGTGAAGGGAAGGCAGCTGAGAAAGTGCCCCTTTCCTGTTGTCAGGGAGCCATGCTATTCTCTTCTGCAGTGCAGCGTGGGAAATAAATACCATGTGGGGGGTGGGAGTTGGCAGTGAGATCAGGAGCTCATGCACTGAGTAGCACTTGTGGGTATGATGCACCATATTCTTGGGAATGATGAGGGGAGAGGCGGTGCCACCACATAGGGCTTCAGCAGCCAGTCTGCTAGAGGGAGTGACAGCCTGGGAAGGAACTGAGCATCCCTAGATGGAGAATAGGGGTGATGAAGGAGGCGGGTGTCAGAGTGGGTCAGGGAAGAACTAACTGAGGGAGCAGCTATCCTAGAACAAAGCAGTGAATGTCGCCCAAACAAATGGCTGGACTTCACCTTCCCTCCCGTCCTTTGATCACCAAACATGGCCCCCCAAAATGGCAGGAGTAACAGATGTTAAGGCCAGAAGGGACCATGGGGTGACCAACCAGCCTGAGCTCCTGCACAAGTCATAGAATCTCACCCAGGGATGAGATGAGATTTGTCCTGTCCTGAAGAGACGCTAAAGCCCTGCTTATGTTAAGGGAATTCACACCAGTGTAACATCATGGATGTAGAGACAGCAGCACAAACCCCTATTGTGCCACAGTGCACAGGCACCATGGGGGGCTAATGCTGGTGCAGCTGGATCTTGGCTGCTGTTTCACTTTGTGCCAGTGCCATGTGAGTTATGAGGATTTGGGTACATCAACGTAGCGATACTGCTGGGAATGGCCTAGTGGTAGATGAGGCTTAGTGGTCTGATGGTGTTCTCCTAAACGTGCAGGGGAAGAAGGGGTCCCAACCAACAGCAGGATCTCAGCCTGGTGTGGGGCTGGGTGTGGGAGAACATTGACTGACTGCTCCATTTACTGTCAGAGTCATTGCGCAGGCAACTCACTCAGTGATCGATGGGAGAAGAGGACATGCTCTGCTAGCACCACTCGCCCAGCTCAGGGCAGCTCCATGCTACCAGCCTTGACCCTGTTTTCTCTATGTCACAGGTTCATCGCCGTTTCCATCCCGCTGAACTACAACCGGCAGCAGATCGACCTGCGGCAGCTGATCCTCATCTCCACCACTTGGATCTTTGCTTTCGCCGTGGCATCCCCAGTCATCTTCGGCCTCAACAACGTCCCAGACAGGGACCCCACCTTGTGTCAGCTGGAGGACAACAACTACATTGTTTACTCCTCCATCTGCTCCTTCTTCATCCCCTGTCCGGTCATGCTGGTCCTCTACTGTGCCATGTTCCAGGGACTGAAGCGGTGGGAGGAGGCCAGGAAAGCCAAGCTGAAGAGCAGCGTGTATGCGGGTGGCCAGAAACTGTGCTGCCCACCTCCCCTCCTGGAGAGGAAGCAGGCTGAGATCAAGCTGCAGGAGTGCAGTCTGTATGACCGCTCCGAGTGCTCTTTCCCCAGGGGGTACATGATGAACAGTGGCATCCAGACTGTCTCCTGCCCTCACCTCAAGTACTCCCACCCGACACACAAACAGAAACAGGCCAAGATCAATGGCCGTGAGAGGAAGGCTATGAAGGTGCTGCCGGTTGTGGTCGGTAAGTGGATGTTCCTCATTACATGGCTGCTAGAACAGTGGGGTGGGGGGGGGGGTTTATACTGGGACTGGGATTTTCAGAAAGGCTTTGTATGTTGGGGGCTGTCTGTGTTTAAAAATTGGTCTCTGATTCAGGTGTTGTCTTGAATATCTGCCCCCAACTGTCAGCTTTTTTAAGCATCTGTAAATGTGGTCATGAGTGCATTTGAAAATCTGGCCCCAGGTGGGCTCTTGTATTTTAACAGGGCACCACTAGCCTTCTTCCCACCCCGCCCCCCTTAGCCAGGATTAGCACTTGATTGTCTCAGGAACATCTGGACTAAGATCTCACCTGGTGTTCCAGTCTCATGTCTGCTTCAGATGCAGCTGTCATGCTTAATTCTTCAGCGTGATTCACACCAATGGGGAGCGCGCCAGACTCTTCCGTTCCAGCTCTGCAGTGTTCTCCTTGGGTGCAAGACTGGCAAGGAAGACAGGGGCCCCAATATGCCCTTAATGCAGCACTCCCAGCATGGTGAGAATACTGGCTGCTGTACTGGGAGGAAGAAACATGTCACCAGTTCTCTGATCTCATGCCCAAAGGGCTAGGCTGAGATCTATTTGCTAATGGGGATTGGGTGGTGAACAGAAAAGCTTCCCTAAGCAGCAAAGATGGAAGTATTTGAATCCTTTTGTTTAATGCAAGGATCCCATGATGATCAGCACACGGTAGGTGATTGTCCATCCCAGGGAGCTGGCTATGGACAGGACAGGGTCCCTGCAATTCCCAAGCCTGACAGCAGCACTGTGGTCCAGAAAGTGAGCTTGCATTTAAACAAACACACGGGCTTCAAAGGGCAGAAGCAACTAGTGAGTTTTGATAGGTTTAGTCTCTAATGCACGATGACTCGTTGGCCTTGGTAGGATGGACTGTGTGGTATTTCTAGCCTGTCTGGAAGTGTACAGTACTGAAAGCCTCAAGAAAAGGCCTAGAGGTTTGGATAATTAGTTTTGCTAGTATCTGTACTTGAAAGTGCAACTGAGGGCCGGGTCCCAGCGTGGCTTGGGCAGATGGTCCAGGGGTGTAAGGTGCCCCCTTGTTTTCCCACCTCAACTACCTGCACTGCAGGACAGAGGTAGTTGCTACCAAGCTGCTACATCCTCCCCTGGGTAGGTAGGTGGGGAGTAGGCAGGGGTGGGTGAGGCATAGGTGGGGCCAAGGTCTCCATTCCCCCCCCCCCCCCATGCTTTGCCAGGTGCAGGGCACTCCTCCTCCCACCCCCCACCAAAGTGGGGGTGAACGAGGCAGAGTCAGCGTCTTGTGCTGCCCCCTGTGTGGGGTGAAGGGCAGAGCTATGATTTAGCCCTGCAGTTTTGGAGGTTTGATTGATTGATCATCATGACTAATCAAGCACCTAGAACTAGAAATGATTCTCTAGCCATCCTGGCTCAACTGCTGTGACCTGCAGTGCAATAGGTGAGGGAAGCAAAGCTGCTCTGACCAGGGCTAATCCTATCTCATCTCCCCTGTCTGAAAATACTCATACTACTCCCACATGGAAATCCATGCTGGCCTCTCTTGTTATGGCTAATGATGATGCTTATCCTAAAACCTTTACAGCTCTTTAATCTGATAGTGTCTGTCTGTGCCTTCAGCTGTCTTTTATTGGACCAGTTTCTGTTGGTGAGAGAGACAAGTTTTTGAGCTTACCCCAGAGCTCTTCTTCAGGTCTAAGGGGAACTCCCAGCATCACAACAAAGCACAAGGGGGGACACATTGTTTAGCATAAGTAGTTGGCACATATTGTAAGGGACCATTCAGGATAGAATGGTCCATTAACACTTCTGCAGTCAGAGGACAAAAAGAGAGGGTTAGTGGATTACAGATTGTTGTAATAAGCTAGAAATCCATTGTCTCTGTTCAATCCATGAAGGCCAGGGCTACACTACAGAGATTTATTGATATAACCATGTTGCTCGGGTGTGAAAAATCCACATCCCCGAGCAACGTACTTATACCAGGCTAATGCCCGATATAGAGCTTCTCCCATCAACATAGCTACCGCCTCTTGCGGGCGTAGATTAAGTGTGCCGCCAGGAGCGTCTTCACTTAAAATGCTGCATCAGCACCTATGCACTGCTGTAGCACTTGTGTGCAGACCTGCTCTAGCAGAGGAATGAATTCAGGCTCTCAAGCTTGTCTTGTGAAATTGTTGTGCAGGTTTCCTTTGAGGATGAGGGCTGACAGGCCCGATATAGAGGGATCGCTTTGTGAAAAGTGTTCACCTGCAGGTGATAGTGCTTGTCTTTTACTCTTTTCTTGTGTGAGTTCATTCCGCAGACAGCGCAGTGATTGTCTGCCATAGTGAGAGCCCCTGGCTGGAAGCCAGAATAATTCAAACTGGAAATGGACAAAGCTTTTTATTACTAAAGAGCAGGGATGTGGTGGCGTCTTTACATCAGAGTTGGCTTGCTGGCTAAAAGCTAGGCAAGAGATGGTCCTGTTGGGCTTTAAAATCTGTGAGTCCCGAAAAGCTAATGACTCAAGGGCCTTTTCTGCCCTTATTTGTCTCGTTGAAGGCTTTTCTGTTACGTGGGGACTAAACACTCAGGCATCAGTATCATGACTATTCACCACATGCTGCAGAAGATACGTTTGGTTCAAGAGCCATTTCCTATTGAAATGGACTGTACATAAAGGCAGGGATTCGATGATGTAGCAGGACAACTTATTCCACCACTCAGACCATGTCTACACTACCACTTAAGTCAGCAAAACTTGACACTCAATGGCGTGAACCCTCCCCCCGGCCTCCCAGCGACAAGTTTCACCGGCATAAGTGGTGGTGTGCACAGCTACTACTGCTCGTGGAGGTGGTAGTAATTATGTCAATGGGAGAGCTCTCTCCTGTCGCCATAGAGTGGCTACGCAAGCGACTGTACAGCAGTGCATCTGAATCAGTACAGCCGGGCCGCTGTAAGCTTGCTAGTTTAGACATGGTGTTATTGCTCAGCCTCCTGTCTGGGCACAAGGGCACAATGCCAGGATGCAGACTGGGGTGTGTGTCCGTAGGTCCCTGTGGGTCTAGAGCAGAGGTGGGCAAACTTTTTGGCCTGAGGGCCACATTGGGGTATGGAAATTGTATGGCAGGCCATCAATGCTCATGAAATTGGGGGTAGGGACACAGGAAGAGGTGTGGGCTCTGGGGTGGGGCCAGAAATGAGGAGTTCAGGGTGCGGGGTGGGGCTCTGGGTTGGAGTACCAGGGGGTGGTGGTAAAGGCTCTGGCATGGGGCTGAGGATGAGGGGTTTGGGGTGCAGGAGGGGGCTCCAGGCTGGGACCATTGGGTTCAGAGGGTGGGAGGGGGATCAGGGATGGGGCAGGCTGTTGGGGCATGAGGGGGTACAGGCTTGGGGGGGGGGGCTGGGGATCAGGGACTTGGAGTGCAAGAGGGGGCTCTGGGCTGGGATTGAGGGGTTCAGAGGGGGCATTGGGGCTATGGCAGGGTATTGGGGTACAGGGGCGGGCTCAGGGTGCAGGCTTCAGGCGGCGCTTACTGCAAGCAGCTGCTGAAAGCATGTCCACCATCCGGCTCCAAGGTACAGCCAGGCGACTCTGCGCGCTGCCCTGTCTGCAAGCACCACCCTTGCAGCTCCCATTGGCTGGGAACTGTGGCCCATGGGAGCTGCGGGGGCGGTGCCTGCAGACTGGACAGAGTGCTGAGCCGCCTGGCCATGTCTCCACGATCTACATAGGAGCTAGAGGGGGGTCGTGCTGTCTGTTTTCTGGGAGCCATGCGGAGCGGGACAAGCCTCTGACCCTGCTCCCTGGCTGGAGCTGAGGGCTAGATTAAATGGTCTGAAGGGCCGGATGTGGCCCACAGGCCATAGTTTGTCCACCCCTGGTCTAGAGGGTGGGGATCAGTTTGTTCTTGAAGTAGCTTTCCATGAAGGCCAGGAGTCCAGCTGTTTTTGTAATTGATCCATGCACAACCAACAGAGAGATTTTGAGTAACTCCATGAGAGTATCACATACAACTGTGTGCAGCAGCGTTGAGACCCTCATCACAGGTGTGTTAAAGGGCCACAAAGGCAGTGGGGTTGCACCCCATTCCCTTCCACTGTTCTGTCCTGCATGCTCAAGAAGTCACTATTGTTAATAACAAAAATCTGTCACTGGTTCAAGAGACTAGGAGAGAATGTTGATTTTTTTTTTAGGCCTTCCAGGCAGCAAAGCTAAGGAACAAAGCCACCCCCCTCAGAACTGCCAGACTCAACCCACATTCCAGCCTATTGTAATGTTTATGCTCTTCCAACTGCCAAATTATGTGTCTCAGGGTATGTCTACATCTACAATTTTGCAGCGCTGGTTGTTACAGCTGTATTAGTACAGCTGTATAGGGCCAGCGCTGCAGAGTGGCCACACTTACAGCAACCAGCGCTGCAAGTGGTGTTAGATGTGGCCACACTGCAGCGCTGTTGGGCGGCTTCAAGGGGGGTTCGGGGAACGCGAGAGCAAACCGGGGAAGGAGACCAGCTTCCCCGCGGTTTGCTCTCGCGTTCCCCGAACCCCCCTGCAAACCGCAGGGAAGGAGACCTGCTTGCTCGGGGGTTCGGGGAACGCGAGAGCAAACCGGGGAAGGAGACCTGCTTAATTACCAGAGAGGCTTCCTCAGGTATGCTGGGATACCTGCTTATTCCACGGAGGTCAAGAAAAGCGCTGGTAAGTGTCTACACTTGATTACCAGAGCTGGATCACCAGCGCTGGATCCTCTACACCCGAGACAAAACGGGAGTACGGCCAGCGCTGCAAACAGGGAGTTGCAGCGCTGGTGATGCCCTGCAGATGTGTACACCTCCTAAGTTGCAGCGCTGTAACCCCCTCACCAGCGCTGCAACTTTGTGATGTAGACAAGCCCGCAGATCCTGAAATGCTTTACAGTGATAAGAAAACCAGCTTAAGCCTCTAGTTAACTGTAATCAGATGCGCATTACAGGCCCTTTGATCAGCTAAGCATGACTCAGGGTAGTTTGTGTCTCAACTTTGCAAAACCTGAGCTGAAGGAGTAGTGCATGGATGGCTGCAATCCAAACCAAGCCAGTGGGACAGCAGGTCAGATGAGGAGTTTTAGTGGAGGAAACTTGGAAGCTGGCACTTCACATGACCTTTGCTAGGGGAAACCCACCTAAATGCTTCTGTAGGATGTGAGCATCTGCCACACGGTTATGAATTTAAACTACCCTACCTCCAAGGGATGGTAGCGCCTTTGCCAGCTAAGGCACAGAGAGCGATTCAGTGACGAGCCCAGGGTCACACAGGTCCGTTATAGCAGAGCTGTGACTTGAGGGCCACCCTGCTGTGGACCAGGCCTGTGCCTGAGCAGTAAGCCCAGGCTTCCTCCCTCAGCCCATCTGCTTGGGGCCTGTTCTGTCCTGCTCATCGGTCACTATAAATGAGGTAAAATTCAGCCCACCACGAGTGCCTCCCTCTTTGCAGTAAAAGGGCCTGGAAACAGCAAGGCAGCCAGAGCCGCCCTTTGATCAAAGGGGGTGAAATCCTCTCCCCCAAGAGGCTCTGAACTCAACGCTCTGCAAGAGGGCAGTCTTCAGGGACAACTGCTTCCCTGCCTTATGGGCCCTGGAGCACAGCTCCTCTGTCGGGGATGGAGTAACAACAGCTCATCACTTAAAATCCAGTCTGCTGTGATGGGGGCAAGTCCAGTCCATCCCGGAGCAGGTGGATACATGGACCCGTCTCCCTGGAGGGAGGGACTGCCCTAGAGGCTAGTGAAGCCCTAAATTCCTGCTGGTGCAGGGTTGCAGAATCAGACACCCCCTAGGTGGGAGCTGAATAGGGCTGCGTCTGATTTTCACTGTCCTGGCGAGCGGAGTGCCAGCCTGCTCATGCAGAGGGCCACATTTCTCTGGCAGTAGAAGCTGAGAAAGCACAGCAGAGTGGGCATGAGATGAAGTAAGGAGCATGCTTGCTCCTGAGATGATTTCACCAAACACGGTGTTGTTGTAACCTCGGGGCCAATAATTCCTTGTGCAGCAGCCACCATTGCTGCTGCTGTAGGTCAGAGGGTGAGCCTCAGAATGTGATCGCTTTCCTCTTGTTACAGCTAGAGAAATATACTGCATATTGACACGGGCCTCTGTAATATATTCAGCAGCAACTTGGCTACCACCAAAACATCCCACCCCCCACCAGACGTAAAATGCTGTGCTCAGATACTGCTGCACAGCTCCCCAGTGTAGTCACAGGTGTGTAGCCAAGGGCAGTACCTGCCCTCCAGTTTCCACTCGTTCCACCTTCTCACCTGCCCTCATTCAACCCACACATCTAGTCAAAGAGTTGAGTTGTTTCTGTAAGGAGAAACTGACGATGGAGGCAGGGAGTCCTTTGATGCTCTTGGGTTTATTATGAACACAAGAGAGCTTCTTTGCTTGTAGTCCAAAGCCTCTTTAGTCAGCACCAGAGCAGAAGCCTCTTTTCCCAACTTCTGTCAGGGTCACACTGTGTGACCCTGGCAGAAGTCTGGAACACACCCTACTTCTCCAATCTGTTCTTTTGCTTATGCTCCCCTATCCCCCAACAATACCCAGCAAACCACTCTGCCCAGGGTAGCAGATTTCTGGACAGCCTTGCGTCTGCCTGTGGTTTGGGGCTGGAGACTGCTATTTCAGTCACGTACATTCTGAACGAAAGGCAGCAGTTACGCTCAACCTGTAACCACAAGGTTGAACCCAATACCCTGATAGTTATTTTTCTCTAAGCTGTGGGTTCTCAACTTGGGGGTCATGAAAAAGTCAGTGGGTCTTAACCATCCTGCCGTGGAAAAGGTTGAAAACCCCTGCTCTAGGTGATTGATGGGTTTCCCCTCCTTTTGATGTCCAAGTTGATGCTGGCACCACACTTGATCTGTGCCTGTAATGATGCAGGAAGAGATGGCTAGAGAGGTTGCTTAATGCTTGTCCTGGTTTCCACTTCCTCCATTTGGGTCCGAGATATGTCTCTCTGTCCATTTCTGTAATGCCTTCTTTAGCCCCAAAACCCTACTAAGCCAGACAGGTGCATGGCAATTCTGTAATAGCACAATACAATTTCAGGATCTCATGCTCTTTGGATGCTGGCTTACCTGCTGTGTTGTCTGTATCAATACTATACCCAGAGGTACAGTCTGTAATATGTATTTGACAATAATGCGTAGACTTCATGATACAGACACGTTGTAAGAGACCGTTCCGCTCAAGACACAAATAGTGGGAGGGTATTTCACAGAGAAATAAAGTGACTTGGCCCAGGTCTCCTCATTTAGCCTGTGACCCTTCCACAGGGTTACACAGCCTCATCTATCAACCCACGAGCTACATATACCACCCCACCTCCATGGTACTTGTCTGCAGTGTCTGACTTTGCTGTCTGTTCTCTTTCACAGGCGCTTTCCTCTTCTGCTGGACACCCTTCTTTGTAGTACATATAACAAGAGCCCTGTGCAAATCCTGCACCATCCCCAGTCAGGTCATCAGCATTGTCACCTGGCTGGGCTACGTCAACAGTGCCCTTAACCCCATCATCTACACCATCTTCAACACAGAGTTCAGGAAATTCTTCCGCAAAGCTTTGCACTTCTTCTGCTGAGATTGGTGCCTGCTGGAGTCAGGGAGGAACTAAAGCACAGGGCACAGCAGGGAGTAAAGATGACCCAGTGGGTTTTTTTGTATAGCCCATTAAAGTTTGATTTCTTGCTACGTTCCTGTGTTTTACACTTTTTTTTCCATGCACGCTGAAAGCACAACAGCCTGCCCCAATCCTGGGAGGAATTGTCCATGGAGTCTAGTACCCCCAGCCTGATGCACTTGTTAATAGGCAGGAATAAAAATTGGGCCTCTGGTCAGTTTGCAGTGCAAAAATCTGGAAGGTGCCAAACGAGAGAGACTGTGTAACAGCCAAAGTGGCCTATGGTCTGTTGTTCTGGCTCTTCCACGAGCCAGTGCCCAATACTGAAGAGGAAGGCATGAGACTGTCAGACGGTGCCTCTCCAGACCCTTGGGGGAAGACAAGAGGGGTCCAATTTCTTCCTACACCCCCTTTGCTTTGAGGGATACCTCAGCATCCTGGTGGATAGACATTCAAGTGCACTAGCCCCAGGGTGCTCACTGTAGCATTTAGCAAGTTGACCAGGTGACCTACTGTAGAGGGAAGGAGGTGCAAGTTTAAATACTAACATTATCGTCCCCTATTGGCACTGCTGCAGTGTAACTCCCCAGTGGGGATTATGTACTGATCAGGGAAATAGCACAGAATATTTGAAAGTGCAGGTTGATGTGTCAGAGCACAAGAGAAAATATTTTAAACCCTGATGATTGCCATCTCGATTAAACCATTCTGGCTGAGCACTCCTTGCTCGCTGGGAGCATAGTTAGTGCCCGTGCTGTGCCAGACGTGAAGCTGGCAAAGTGCAGAGCAAGGTGAACACTACTCGCCCTCAAAAGCAACAGAGCTACTGCTCCCCTGGAGAAATCCTGGTCCCCTCTGGCTCTCTGCTACATTGGGGCCCTCCAGCCCCACTGCACAATGACAGGCCTCCAGGGAGGATTCTTAGCCACATTGTGAAACTATCTGCTTTGTTGCAGCCAGCATCCATCTGTCCAATCACAGATTCTCCTGCCAGTTTCAAGGCAGACTGTCAAGAAGCAGGGCAGGGATCCCAAACTGGTTGTATGTTCTATAATTACATGTTATGGGGTTGGTGAAATGTGTGAACTCCTAAAGCACTTTAACAGTCCTACTAAGGTGTCACAGACACCCCTTGTGCTTTCCACTCTATTTTGCTACGCAGGCAAGCTGACCTTAGTAATAGATGGTTGCTAGACACCAAAGATCACAAAATAGTCAGGTTACTCCCAGTCCCAAAGGACCAGTCACTTATCCCAGGTCAACTGAACTCAAACCAAAGACAATGCTTGTAGCAAGCCCGGTAAATAACAAAAGATTAACTAAGAAAACAAATTATAGTTATTACAAGCTTAAAGTAGGCAAACCAGGATGATATACAGGAAGATCTGGATGACCTTGTAAACTGGAGTAATAGTAATAGGATGAAATTTAATAGTGAAAAGTGCAAGGTCATGCATTTAGGGATTAATAACAAGAACTATTGTTATAAGCTGGCGAGGCATCAGTTGGAAGTAACAGGCGGAGAAGGACCTCGGCGTATTGGTTGATCACAGGATGGACTATGAGCTGCTAATGTGATACAGCTGTGAAAAAAGCTAATGCGGTCTTGGGATGCATCAGGTGAGGTATTTCCAGTAGAGCTAAGGAGGTGTTAGTACCATTATACAAGGCAATGGTGAGACCTCATCTGGAATACTGCGTGCAGTTCTGGTCTCCCATGTTTAAGAAGGATGAATTGAGACTGGAATGGGTACAGAGAGGGGCTACTAGAATGATCCGAGGAATGGAAAACCTGTCTTATGAAAGGAGACTCAAAGAGCTTGGCTTGTTTAGCCTAACTAAAAGAAGGCTGAGGGGAGATATGATTGCTCTCTATAAATATATCAGAGGAATAAATACCAGGGAGCAAGAGGAATTATTTAAGCTCAGTACCAATGTGGACACAAGAACAAATGGATATAAACTGGCTATCAGGAAGTTTAGACTTGAAATTAGATGAAGGCTTCTAACCATCAGAGGAGTAAAGTTCTGGAACAGCCTTCCAAGGGGAGTAGTGGGGGCAAAAGACATATCTGGCTTCAAGACTAAGCTTGATAAATTTATGGAGGGGATGGTATGATGGGCTAGCCTAATTTTGGCAATTAATTCATCTTTGACTATTAGCGGTAAATGTGCTCAGTGGCTTGTGATGAGATGGGGTGGGATCTGAGTTACTACAGATAATTCTTTCCTGGGTGTCTGGCTGGTGAGTCTTACGCACCTGCTCAGGGTTTAGCTGATCGCCCTGTCTGGGATCCGGAAGGAATTTTCCTCCGGGGCAGATTGGCAGAAGCCCTGGGGTTTTTTTGCCTTCCTCTGCAGCCTTGGGCATGGGTCACGTGCTGGAAGGTTCTCTGCACCTTGAAGTCTTTAAACTATGATTTGAGGATTTCAATGGCTCAGACACAGGTTTGATAAAGGAGTGGGTGGGTGAGATTTTGTGGCCTGCATTGTGGAGGAGATCAGACTGGATGATCATAATGGTCCCTTCTGACCTTAAAGTCTGTGATCCTATGAACATATACTAGGGCTATCAAGCAATTAATCATGATTAAACAATAATAGAATATCATTTATTTAAATATTTTTGGATTTTTTTATATGTTAAAATATTGATTTCAATTAACACAGAATACAAAGTGTACAGTGTTCACTTTATTTTTGATTAAATATTTGCACTGTAAAAACCAAAAAAATATTTTTCAATTCACCTCACAAAAAAAACCATAGTGCAGTCTCTTTATTATGAAAGTTGAACTTACAAATGTAGAATTATGTACAAAAAATAACTGCATTCAAAAATAAAACAGTAAAACTTTACAGCCTACAACTCCACTCACTCCTACTTCTTGTTCAGCCAATCGATAAGAGAAACAACTGTGTTTACATTTACAGGAGATAATGCTGCCCACGTCTTATTTACATCACATGACAGTGAGAGCAGGCATTCCCATGGCACTTTTGCAGCTGGCATTACAAGGTATTTACGTGCCAGATATGCTAAACATTCATATGCCTCTTCATGCTTCAACCACTATTCCAGAGGACATGCTTCCATGCTGATGATGCTTTTTAAAAAAATAATACATCAATTAAATTTGTGACTGAACTCCTTGGAGGAGAGCTGTATGTCTCGTGCTCCATGGTTTTACCCGCATTCTGCCATATATTCTGTGTTACGGTAGTCTCGGCTGCCGACCCAGTGTATGTGATTTAAGAACACTTTCACTGCCGATTTGACAAAAGCACAAAGAAGGTTCCAATATCAAATTTCTAAAGATAGCTACAGCACTCAACCCAAGGTTTAAGAATCTGAAGGGCCAAGGTGTGGAGCATGTTTTCAGAAGCCTTAAAAGAACAACACGCTGATGCAGAAATTACAGAACTGGAACCACCAATCAACCAACCTTCAACTGGTGGCATCCGACTCATCAGCATGGATGCATATCCTCTGGAACGGTGGTTGAAGCATGAAGGGACATATGAATCTTTAGCACATCTGGCACATAAACAGCTTGCAACGTGAGCTACAACAATGCCATGCAAACACTTGTTCTCACTTTCAGGTGACACGGTAAACAAGAAGTGGGCAGCATTATCTCCTGTAAATGTAAACAAACTTGTTTCTCTTATCAATTGGCTGCACAAGAAATAGGACTGAGTGGATCTGTAGGCACTCATGTTTTATATTTTGTTTTGAGTGCAGTTTTGTAACAAAAAAAAATCTACATTTGTAAGTTGCACTTTCACAATAAAGAGATTGCACTACAGTACTTGTATGACGTGAATTGAAAAATACGATTTATTTTGTTTTTATTTCATTATTTGACCTGTAAAAATGACAAGTAATATAAAGTGAGGAGTGTACACTTTGTATTCTGTGTTGTAACTGAAATCAATATATTTGAAAATGTAGAAATACATCAAAAATATTTAATAAATTTCAATTGGTATTCTATTGTTTAACAGTGCAATTAATCACGATTAATTTTTTGAGTTAATTGTGTGAGTTAACTACGCTTAATCAACAACCCTAATATACACACAAATGAGTTACAGTCTAAGGTTCCAAAAGGTGACAGAGTTGTAGTAATCTGTCAGCTCTGCATGACTGACTGCGGGGGGGAATCTCTGCTTTGGTTTTGTAGCTCCAGCTCTGTGAGAGTCCAAACAGCAAAAAGAGAGAGGAAAATTTTCTTGTCAGCTATTTGTATTGCCTTCTGCCAGAATTCAAGCTGATGGGCGGAGCCCTTTTGCACCTCTCTATATGGGTGTGATGTCCCAGAATGACCCATTTAGTATTGATGGGCAGGAGATAAGCTTGTCTGACGGGGTTCATAGTTACAAAGCAAAAATTTAAATATTATGTTATAGCATGTAATAAAGACATTGTAAGTGAGATTAACTTAGCAACTTACAAGCATATCAAAGCATATCACACTGTCACAAGTCCAATCCCCATCTTAAACATACTAACACATGGGTGAAACAGACTAGTTTCCAGCAATGCATTCTTCTGTGCTTAGATGAGGCCTAAAGCCTTGGCAAGAGCTGGCACCAGGTCTTCCAGCATCACTCAAGGTTTCTGACAGGAGATAAAACATGAAAAAGAGCAACATCAGATTCAGCACAGCCCACTTAGTGCAGTGTCAGGGAGCTGTGCCCTAGCAAACAGAGCCAGGAACAGGTCAGTTCTAATCCCAGTTCTGTCACTGATTGATTTACACTGACACACCCCTTATGGTGGCCTGATTTACCAGAGGCGTCGAGCAGCCCAAGTTCTCCTTTGAACTCGATGGGAGCTTCAGGTGTTCAACACCACTGAACATTGGCCCACAATTACCTCTCTATACCTTGACTTCCCCAGCTGTGAAAGAGGGAGAATCCTTGTTACCTCACTGGAGGCAGGGGGCATGGAGAGTGTGCGTGTTATACCAATTATATTAGACCAGTAAAAACCAGCAGGATCTTATTAAAGGGGACAAGGCAAAGATGCCACATTTATTATGATAACAATTTATGACTAACAACTAATATCCTAATTTTTATACACACACATTATACCTTATACCTATACACACACACACACATCCATCAGATGTTCTGCAGCTGTTGCATAGTTACCAGCCTGATACACACACATTATACCTAATACCTATACACACACACACACACACACACACACATTCACCAGGTGTTCTGCAGCTGCTGCATAGTTACCAGTCCTGAAGATAGCTTAAGTTCATGGCTTGATTTTGCAGCTTGGGTTCGTAGCTTGTGGCTGCTAACTGGCCAGGAAAGCCAGGCACAAGGACAAGCTGGATCTCTGTTGGGCAGGCACTGATGTCCTTCCATGTTGGCAGCAGAATGTTACCCAGAGTCTCTCATCTCACCCTTCTTTTTTATAGGTTTTTAGTTTGGATTCAAAGTCTATAGGTCTTGCTGTGTCACGCTGCCTCTGGGTTTAGATTGATCACCCATCAATTGCAGGCGTGACTTTCAGCCTTGGACCTGGCTTTGATCTTCCTTCTGTTGTTCTGTTGTCCTTTTCTTTTTAGGGTGGATGCTTCTTACTTTGTTTAGGGCTGTTGTCTAGGTCTTCAGCCGTTGGTATTTGAACTTTATCTCATCAGGACAGGCTGGGGCTGGAGGTTGATTCCGTCATTCATACATACCTCATTCACACATCTAAATTAAACTAATAAGATTACAGCAGGGTTTGCAAAAATGAAGGTTGGAGGAAGCTTTTACAAAATGGAGTGAGTGTTTTAAAATGGGGTTTGAATTACACTATGGAACAGAAGTTACAGTATAGGCAAGTGTAGTGAATGGTGAACAGAAGTTACATTAATAAAGTGAACAATTGAAAACAATTTCATTTATCAGTTCTACATCCGTGCGTGTGAGTGATGATTATAAATGCTGAGCATTAGGCTCTGGGCACTGAAAATGACATAAAAGGGAGAACAAACAAAATACAAGGGCTCTGCTTCTGTGAGATGGGGAATTGCCCTGCCCCAGAGAGGATTTTAGTCAGTACCACAGCCAGCAGCCTGTTGCATATGAAGCTGTTAAATGCTTTGCCTTTCATTAGACTCCAGATGTTTGTTTCCCCTGAACTCTCACAGCTGGATTTTCCATTCTTTCTAATGAGCTCCTGAAATACTAAGCAAACTCTCTCATGAGAGGGACCCTGCTGCTTCCTGACAAACACACAGGGGTGGTAAGTAGTGGAAGAAAGCCAATTTGCAGGCTAGCTAAAGCTCTTTTCTAATTAGCTGTCAGCTTTGCAAAGAGGGCCAGGCTCAGCGATAAACCAATTCTCTCATTTTTATAACAGATTACCCCAGGGATTACTCCCAACACGCTCAGTCCCTGAAAAGTTTCTTTTTATGCCATATACTTATCAGGACTGTCACATCTGGTCTCCTCTGCCTTTGCTGGAGAGTTTTGGAGATTCATTGGGCAAATTCACACCCTAATGGAAGGGGCTAGGAGCACTGAACACCTAATGCAGACTAGTGTTAATTAGGCATTGGAGTTAAATGGGCATTAAGGTTTTATGTCCACTAAAAACAGCAGCCCCTCTCAATGGCTACCCTATCAGAGTTTAATTCATGATCCAGAAAGCCTTGTCTACACTTGCACTTTCACCAGTGCTAGCACTGGTTCAGCTGACACGGAGGTAGCATGAAATTCCCATTAGTGGGAAAGTTGGAGGAGAATTCCTGTCATCGTTTTCTACTGTAAAAAGCAAGCACTTTTTTCCCCTTCATTAAACTCAAGCTTGCTTATCCATCCTAAAGCAGCACAAAAAAAGGGCACAAGCCCATTTACTTATTTTTGCAGCTCACTTTTAAAAGTGACCAGAACAGTGCTTAAAATGATGCAAACTCTGAACAACGCAGAGAGGCAGACTGAAAAACCTCAAATTTGCAATGTAAAGCAGTAGCTGGAAATCAGCTCCTTCCCTTACCTCCCCTCCCCTGGCTGGTCTTTGTCTTTGCTGAGTTTGAAGACACTACAGCCATCACCTTCCGTAGCGAGGTTACGGCTAGACACTAACAATTTGCCCCCTCAGCCAGGGATACACATGACCTTCCATCCCTAATCATCAAATCCTCCCTCCCCACATATCCAGCAACTCTGCCATCCTATCCCTGGCCTAATATCCCTTCACCACCATGCTTCCCCCATCCCTGTACCTCACTGAGACGGCTCCTCTTCCTCACCATAGAACTGGCAGGTGGTTGTCCTGTGCGTGGGTCCCCTGTGGGGCAGGGTTGGGAAGCGAACACAGGATGGAGGTGCTCTCACCTACCTGTTGGGGGAGGGGTGAGAGAGGGAAGCAGCTCTCCTTTGGCCATTGGGTGTGTGGACAGAGAGCTTCAGGCCCTCTCCCTGTACCAGTTTGGCCTCAGTTCTCCTCCTTTCACACAGCTGGAGCAACCAGTGTGGCCACCAGGGGGTGGGGAAGGGGGGGAGATAGCATGGTGCACCCTCAATGCACATTGAGCAGCTGGAGGCCTTTGTAACAGCTGCTGCATTCGCACTGGAAGAGCTGAACACTTCACTGAGCAGAGCCAGCTCTACCGTTCTGAGTGGGCTGCGACACATTTTTCTGTTAACTCCCACGCTGTGTCCCAGAGTCTGTCCGGACTCCCTCCCTTGTCCCCCACACCCCTCACTGCACTCGCTGCTGACAGAATCCCAGGACATTCTTCCCCACTGCTCCCCCCTCTTAGCCCTCATGCTGGGAACCCATCTCAGAGCAGAAGGGTGGCAAACCAGACCAGCCAGCCATGCCTCAGCCAGTTCCCACTGCAGAATGGGATTTTTCAACACTTGGAAGGAGAAGCTCGACTGTGGCCCATGAAAGGATCTTACTAAAATCATAAAAGACAAAAACCAAACAGACCAAAAAAACAGAAAGATGTATCCACATTCCCAACACAGGCTTCCCCAGGCAGGGCCCCAAAGTACTTTGAAGGGCCATGTCGGCTCTTATGCTGCTTTGGCTGCAGACTTCCACTGTACCACAAGAACACTTGCTTCCTGAGCCACAATGGGCCAAATCCATCCGTAGTGCAACTCTATTAACTTCTCCCAGGGCTGGAGAGAGTTTGGCCCACTTTGCCGTGCGCCAGCACTCTGATAGCAGCCTCAGAATTAATTCCCTCGTTGCCTGAAGCTGGGCAGAGGCGCTGCAGTCATTAGTGGCATGCCGGGAGTGGTGGTAAGATTTTCCTTTTGCAATTTGAGTGACACACTCGTGTCCCTGTCAGCTTCCCCCAACACAGCAGGTGCCTTTATGTGCAGCTAATTCTAGCGGCTGAGATAATCTGTGTGTGCAGCCTCACAACATCCCGGCAGGAGGGACTTCATGCAGTGCCACAAGTGTTCCAGAAAATGCTTAGCATCTCCCGTGCGTTATTTCCCGCTGAGTTTAGATTAGATGTTTGACTGGTGTTTCCGGCCTTTTAATTCAAATGATTTTGGAAATAAGAAACTCGGGGCTGTGGGAAGCCTGGCAGGGGAAAGCAGGAAACTGGGGCTGGAATGAAGGGATATGAAAATAGTTTACCAATAAAAAGACAGAGGAGACAGTGGGGTCAAGTGGTTAGAGCAGGGGAATGGGGGTGAGTCAGAACACCAAGGGTGAAATCCTGGCCCCATTGAAGTCAATGGGAGTTTTGCCATTAACTTCAGCAGGGCCTCAGTTTCACCACTGGATTCTATCTATGGCTTCACCACTAATACACGATGTTAGCTTGGACAAGTTGCAAAGTTCGTGCCTCAGTTTCCCCATCTATAAAATAGGGATAATACCTTGGTCAAGTTAAGTTGAATTCACATGTGCAGAGAGCCTCTGTTCTTGCAGGGAAGGCTCGGCAAATTCAAGATATTATTAAATCATTTGAAATATACTGCAATACTCAACAGGTAAGCAACCAAGCAATGAAGAGCTATAAATCAGTCATGGAGTTAAAATGACGTAACTATGAACAGGGACCAAAGTCTGCTCAGTGGCAGCACTGTATATCAAGAGTATAATTGTCATGGAATACAGTGGAGTTACTCCAGATTTACACCATGGTAACAAATTAGAATATCTTACTGATATAGTGTGTTTGGGCAAAACAGTAGAACATTTTTATTTTCACCTTGTTGCACATTTGTTGTGCTTAGATTATAAAGGTTTTCATTTGACATGAGTATAAGAAGAAACCATTTTACGATCACTATCAAGGAGTGAGCTTTGCACTCCTACAGATCTAACATTAAGAAAACTAGAAGAGACAAAGAGGAATTTTCAGAAACTGACTCTTTTAAAGACCTCAAAAATTAGACAATACAATAGCTAAGCTAACGTGGAGAAAGCTCTTTTTAAACTATCCAACTTGGACCAGCTGTAGGACGTTTCCTATATTTTATGGCCAAGACTTTCAAAAATGACTCAGTTTTGGATGCCCGATTTCAGATGCCTTAAAGGAGTCTGATCCTCAGATAGTAGACACAACACATTGGCTGAAAAATCCGAACCCTTTAATGTGTCTAAAGTTGGAGACCCAAAAACTGAATCACTCCAAATAACTAGTTACTTTTGAAAACCATGGTGTATAAATAACAGGAGTACTTGTGGCACCTTAGAGACTAACAAATTTATTTCAGCATAAGCTTTCGTGGGCTACAGCCCACTTCATCAGATGCATAGAACGGAACACACATTCTATGCATCTGAAGAAGTGAGCTGTAGCCCACGAAAGCTTATGCTGAAATAAATTTGTTAGTCTCTAAGGTGCCACAAGTACTCCTGTTCTTTCTGCGGATACAGACTAACACAGCTGCTACTCTGAAACCTGGTGTATAAAGCACAGTATGCTCTAGCAGTGCATTGGGCATTTTAAAATGAAAAAGTCATATTCAAAATATTTGTGTAACATGTTGGATAAGGGTGCAAGAGCCTAAAAACCTCACATGCTCTATGAAGCACTTATTTCACTACCTTGGAAAGAATTCTTCACAGTTAGAAATTGATTTTCAGAAGGGGGGGCTCCCTGAGACCCATCGGTGGGTACCATTTGTGCCTGCATTTCAACTGCAAGGACAAATCAAATAGCCTAGACGTGCCAAATACTCAGTTTTATGCCTGGAAATCATTTTGTGGGCTCTCACAAACAGGGATGCTCCGGACTTCAGCTTGGCTCACGCTATACCCCTTAATATACATATTGCATAAACACAGAATTATCATGCTCTGCCCACTTTTCCAGTTGCTCTACGTTGACACGCTGGGTTCATCCTCCATCATATTACAAATGAATAGACAATCTTATACCTCACATGAATAAGCTGGAATTTTAGTCCCCATCCGATAAAGGCCAGAGTCTCTCACCAATCATGGGAGATCTGATGGGAACAGAAAACATGTAGTTCCCACATATGCTAAATGCTCCTTTTAAGCCTCATTAAAATGAGCCATTTTTACTCTTCATCAGATAATGGTCAAAGTCCCACAAACACAATTAATGGCCCTGGTGGTCTTTCCTCTCAGAAAGTCAGAGAGAGAAATAGTTTCCTGCTGCTATTGTTGGAGGAACAGACCCATCTGTTGTGATTTACAGAGAAATATAACTGTGTAAGGAACTGCAAAATAACCTTTCAACGGGGCATAACAAGGCACTTATAAAAGCTACATTGTGCTGTCAGTTCATAAGAATGTAGGATTTTCCATATTAGAACAGCCCACAAGTCCCATATCTTATCAGTGACCAATATCTGATTCATCAGAGGAAGACAAAAATCCCATCATTTACGTGCTCGAATATGTATGTTTCTGCCAAAATGTAAACTGGAGGTACTGATAATTTGTAAGTAAAGATTTTTACTTACAAATTATCACTACCTTCAGTTTACATTTTGCCCCTGTCATAAACAGATAGTTAGGAGTTAATGTCTCTCTTACCTGTAAAGGGTTAACAAACAGGGACCCCAAACACCTGACCAGAGGACCAATCAGGAGACAAAATAGTTTAAAATCTCATGGGAGTGTTGGGTCTAAACTTTTGGTGGACTTTGGGGAGCCAAAACACACCCAGACTGACTGTCTCTGCATAATCCTTCCTGAACCCTTTTGAACAAAGCACTGACCTGCAAACTACTCATGACACCCCCTTTCCCTAGTAGCCATTAGCCTTTATCTCTATGCATTTACTTGTTAACTTGCTTTTCCTGTAAAATCTTGATTAATTATGCATGACCATTATCTTTTGTTAATCACTTTGTTTACTTCTGTGTATAAATATTGATGCGCACCCCTAATAAAGGGGCCACACTTAATCTAAAGCTTTTTAGAGCTAAGGATAGTGTGAGCCCGTTGATCAACGCATTGGTGTCTGGTCTCTGACAGAATTGTGTGCCCCATACCAACTCCGCACGAACTCGGGTGCTGGAGAGGTGAGTGAGGACTTGCTTTATTACCTAACAATTTGGGGGCTCGTCCGGGATTCCTTCTGGTGCGGTACCTCTGTCCAGTGGTCAGACCACTCATATATGAATTGGCAAGGCGCCACAGGAGATTTCTCCCAGCCAATTCAATATTGAGGGGTCGTGTATTGGACAGCAGGATAAACGCCAGTTGGAGGGCTCCTGTCAGACACCATGGGTCAAGGGACTAGCGTGCCTCTTGAGAGTCCGTTGGGGATTGTAAATAAGTTATGGAACGAAGGGAAACTCCCAGTACAGACAGGAATGTCTAGGAAGAAGTTGTACACACTATGTGTAAGGAATTGGACTGGGTATACCGCGGTATTGGCCGACCCGGAGATGAGGTGGCCTTCGTATGGCTCTTTCGAACAGGCTGCCTTAAGAGGAGTAAAGAGCCAGATCGAAAAAGACCATCCGGGACAGTTATGTTACTGGCTTTGTTGGAACACAGCAGCAGAGCTGTGGAAATCTTTAAAAATTATGGCAGTCAGGTACTCTCCCGAGAGTGAACCCCCTCCAGGTTATTTCGATGAAGGGTGTAGACCACGGCGTGTTTTGACTCGTCAGCTGGTCCCCTCTGCACCTGCCCCTATTCCTCCGCAGGGGGACTCTCTCCATGTAGCAGAGGGGAATCTGCAGAATCCCAAATTGGAATTTCTGCAGAAGGATGAGGAGGAAATGGAGGGGCAAACCTCGGGAGGAGTGGTTACTAGGCTAATGTCCAAACAGATACAGCAGGGTGCATGCCCCCCCCTGAGGATAGCCCAGAGGATGTCCCCGTCAAATCTCTTGCGAGTAATAAAAGTATAGTTAGAGAGATGCCTTTACAGGTGCACCACCAGCTCAGCCCATTCCCCAGGCCTGGATCAACTACGGGAAACAGCAGCAGCCGCAGCAAACTCAGCCTCGTACCCCGGGGGCGAAGACAAACAATGTGATGGTCTTATTTCCTTAATGTCTTTAGCCGGCTCCTTTCTCACTTTCTCCCCTCCCAGCAAAGAGCCTCGTTTAACCCTTTCAGTCCAGAGACTGCCTGTCTCTTTCCTCATTGATACTGGGGCTACTTTCTCTCTTTTAAATCATGCCCCCTCTCCCTGGCTATCCTCTGAGGTTAAAACTGCGACTGGGGTGGAGGGCAACCCACAGTCTCTGGGACTCACTTTGCCTTTGAATGTTATTTATGCTGATAAATGTTTTCCTCACCGTTTTCTTTTTTCCCCAGCTTGTCCGATCCCTTTGATGGGCCGGGATTTACTCTGTAAGCTTGAGGCTACTTTAACCTGCACTCCTGAAGGGGTAGGATTATTGATGACAGTGTTAGGAGATTCGGCCCCTACTCAGGGTAATTGGGAAACACCCCCCTCTCTCTCCCCTGACCTCACTGACTTGCCTTCAACCCTCTGGGGAATTTCTGACACTGATGTTGGCCTGCTCCTTTCGGCAGAGCCCGTAAGGATTCAGGTGAAGCCTTCCTTAACCCCCCCGTCAGTCCCTCAATACCCCCTGTTGCTGGAAGCCCGGGAGGGCATCCGCCCCATTATCGAGGGATTCATTGCACAAAAGCTAGTCTGCCCTCAGCGCACTCCCTGTAACACCCCTATACTGCCTGTCAAAAAGCCTCCTAAAAAGGACGGAGACCCTGTTCGTTGGCGCTTTGTACAGGATCTACAAGTTGTTAATCAGTATGTGGTCCCTCTTCATGCAGTAGTTCCTGACCCAGCTACTATCATCAGCCAAATCCCCTGGGATGCTGAGTGGTTCACTGTTATTGACTTAAAATCAGCTTTTTTCAGCATTCCTGTGCACCCAGACTCTCAGTATCTCTTTGGTTTCACCTGGGAGGGACAAAGTTATGTCTGGCAACGACTTCCTCAAGGCTACAGAGACAGCCCCACGATTTTCAGCCAGTGCCTCCGCCACGACTTGGAAGGTTTCACCAGTCCGCAGGGATCCACATTGGTCCTATACGTAGATGACATCCTATTAGGTGATCGCGAAAAAAGCTGCCCTCCGCATCGATGGTAAGGCACTTTTATTATACCTACACACCAGAGGCCACAAGGTAGACCCTAAAAAGATTCAGTGGGTCTCACAAAAGGTCCGATATCTGGGCTTCCTGTTAACCCCAGAGGGAAGACAGATGAACCCAGCCCGCATAAAGACTATTCAAAACTGCCCTCTACCGAACACCAAGAAACAACTTCGAGGTTTCTTAAAATTAATTGGCTTCTGTCGCCCCTGGTTGCCGTCCTGCGGGGAGTTAAGCAAACCGCTCCACCGACTCACTGCTAACCTTGCTCCTGACCCTTTGCAGTGGTCCCCGGACACTATTCAAGCCTTTCAGTTACTCAAGGACAGTGTGGCCTCCTCCATGTCTCTCCGCCCCCCCAATTACAGCAAACCCTTTCACCTTTTTGTCCACGAGAGGGGCGGAATTGCTAGTGGTGTCCTTACCCAGCTGAGCGGGCCCCACCATTTCCCGCTTGCTTTTTACTCTCAGCAAATCGACCCTGTCGCTCAGGGAACCCCATCCTGCACCCGAACTCTGGCAGCAGCTGCCCTGCTGATCACAAAGGCAAAGAGCCTAACCCTGGGTCATTTTACCACGGTTTGGACCTCTCATGCCTTGTCAGCCCTTCTGCGTAGGGGCACAACCCAAGTCTTTTCGGCCCATCGTCAGCAACAGCTAGAGGCCGAACTCTTAGAAGACACTAACCTAATTTTTGAAAGGTGTGGACCCCTTAATCCAGCTACCTTGCTTCCTGACCTGCCAGTCCTCCAGGATCAGCACGACTGTGTGGAAGTAGTTTACAGCATCTTACAGATAAGAGACAACCTGTTTGACGTGCCACTGGACAACCCCGATTGCATCCTCTTCTCGGACGGAAGCTCCTTCTATGTTGATGGCAAGCGTTTCACTGGTTATGCTGTCACCTCTGAATGGGACATTCAAGAGGCCGCCTCACTGCCAGGCAACTGGGGAGCCCAAGCCGCTGAACTCTATGCCCTGGCCCGAGCTTGCCAGTTGGCCGCTGGTAAGACCGTTACCATTTTTACTGATAGCAAATATGCTTTTGGAGTTGTGCATTGTCATATCCACCTCTGGAAGTTTCGAGGTTTCCAGACAGCTGCCGGTAAACCCATTCAGCACCTCCCCCTCATCCACAAGCTTTTGGACGCCCTCCAAAAACCCTCTGTCCTGGCTGTAGTTCACTGCCGGGCCCATACTAAAGATAGTAGCCCCGTTACCCGTGGGAATGCCCTGGCTGACGCCTCCGCTAAGAAGGCTGCCACCTTACCTTTAGCCATGCCCACATTGGCTATTGCAGCCTCCTCCTTTACTCCACCGCACACCGTACCAGTACCCGCTGCTGAACTACAATCGTGGGAGAGCCTCGGGGCCACTCTGGTCAAAGGGACCTGGCTTATGCCAGATGGCCGAGCCTGCCTCCCTCGCTCCACACACCCCGTGGCAGTTCGCTGGCACCATGATAAAGGGGGTCACTACGGCATGCACGCCCTCGTGAACACCATCGCTCGCTTTTGGTATGCTCCAGGCATTCAACCCTATTGCCTATCAATAGTGAAAGCATGCAGCACATGTCAGCGTAATGGACCTGCTCCACCTCTTAACAAAATTAAGGGTGGAAAACCTCCGCCTGCTGCTCCATTTCAACATCTTCAAATTGACTTTGCAGATATGCCAAAGGCTTTTGGAAAAAAGCACCTCCTTGTTTTGGTTTGCCCTCTGACTTCCTGGGTCGAAGCTTTTCCTACTGCTAATTGTACTGCTGCCACAGTGGCGAAAATTCTCCTTAGAAACATTGTACCCCGTTTTGGCATCCCTCTTGTGCTCGACTCAGACCACGGACCTCACTTTACTGGTCATGTCCTTGGCCGTTTAAAACAAGGACTGGGCATTTCACACTCCTTTCATACACCCTACCACCCCCAGTCTAGCGGAAAAGTTAAGCGTATAAATAGGGAACTTAAGTTTACATCGGCTAAATACTGTCAGGAAACAGGATTAAAGTGGCCTCAGGTACTTCCCTTGGTCCTGTTTCACCTTCGTACTCGCCCAACCCGCGCATTGGGATTATCCCCCTTTGAACTGCTCTATGAACACCCCCCCTTTCAAAGGCGGGGCGCTACCACGTGCTGATGTTTCACTATTGGGAGGGGATCATTTAACCGCGTGTCAGTTTCTCTCCCTACAGGCTCGCCTCCGTACCCTTTGGAAAGCCTCGCAGTTTTCCCAGACCGTGCCGCTGGAGGAACAGATCCACCCGTTCCAACCAGGGGACTTCGTCTGGGCCAAAAAGTTCGTTCGTGACGACACCCTCCAGCCAAGGTTTACTGGACCCCACCAGGTTCTTTTAACAACCCAGACTGCAGTGTTCCTGGAAGGACGCAAATCTTGGATCCACCACTCCCACGTCAAGCTAGCCGTAGTGGACCACAGTGACGGACCAGCAGCTCTTGTCACCACTGAGGACACTGCCTTCGACCAGTGGACCAGCTTACCTCTCTCAGACATTAGACTTAAATTGACTCGAAAAAAAAATGAGAGGACCCTTTATTCTGACAACTGTATGTTTTTTTTATGCTTTTTTAGTTTATTTTCTGCTTATGAAGAATGCTGTGTTTTTGTAAATGACACCTACTCTAACACTTTTCAACATACCAAACACCTAAGGGAAATGGCTAAAAACTACTCCTCTGGCCAGCCACCTTATGATTGGTGGGGAGCCTTATGAAATTGGCTGCCCGGATTTGGGTGGGTTAAAAAAAAAACTCTTGGTGGGTGTTGTTGGGGCCATAGTAGTCCTTATAATACTGTGTTGCTGTATTCAGTGTGTCCCCTCCCTCATAAACTCATGTAAGTCAGTTTATTCTTTTCCCACTTCAGCTAAAAGCCTTACTCTCTTCAAATTGGCCCAGGCTAAAATTGCCAAGCGGCCCTTGAGATCTTAAAATAGGGTGTAGCTTTTTGATTAATAGTTATCTCAAAGCTACAAATGGAGGAATGTTGGGTCTAAACTTTTGGTGGACTTTGGGGAGCCAAAACACACCCAGACTGACTGTCTCTGCATAATCCTTCCTGAACCCTTTTGAACAAAGCACTGACCTGCAAACTACTCATGACACCCCCTTTCCCTAGTAGCCATTAGCCTTTATCTCTATGCATTTACTTGTTAACTTGCTTTTCCTGTAAAATCTTGATTAATTATGCATGACCATTATCTTTTGTTAATCACTTTGTTTACTTCTGTGTATAAATATTGATGCTCACCCCTAATAAAGGGGCCACACTTAATCTAAAGCTTTTTAGAGCTAAGGATAGTGTGAGCCCGTTGATCAACGCATTGGTGTCTGGTCTCTGACAGAATTGTGTGCCCCATACCAACTCCGCACGAACTCGGGTGCTGGAGAGGTGAGTGAGGACTTGCTTTATTACCTAACAGGAGGGAAGCCTTTGTTTGTGGGTTTTGGGTTTGGCTTTGTTCTCTCTGAGTCCTGGACGGGGCTAGAGGTGTAACCAGGTTTCTGCCAATCTCCCTGCTACAGTCTCTTATCTGTTCAGAATTGTAAGTAAAAAAGGCGGTCATAGTCTTTTGTTTTCTTTTTCATTTGCATATGTGTACTTGCTGGAAGTAGCTTAAATTGTGTTTCTGCTGGAGAAAGTTTCTTTCTATTGTTTATAAGTTGAAAGACCCTGTAACTTTTTACCATCTAAAGTGCAGAGATAAACCTGTTACTTTTTTCTTTCTTTTTTATTAAAAGCTTTGCTTTAAAACCTGTTTAAGTGTTTTCTCATAGTTAAGGCTCAAAGAAGCTTGAGTCTGTATTGCCGGAGGGGGAAGGAAATGGTTTATTCCCCTTTGTTGTGAAACTCAGGGAATTTGGGTCCTGGGATCCCCAGGGAAGGTTTTTGGGGGAGACTAGAGTCGATCAGGTGCTCTACTCTAAGTCCTAATTGGTGGCAGCCTATCAGATCTAAGCTGGTAATTAAGCTTAGGGGAATTCATGCTAATACCCATATTTTGGACGCTAAGGTCCAGAATTGGGAATTATATTATGACAGCCTGGTTGAAAGGTTATTTTGCAGTTCCTTACACAGTTATATTTCTCTGTAAATCACAACAGATGGGTCTATTCCTCCAACAATAGCAGTAGGAAACGCTCTCTCTCTCTTTGGTGGTGGATAAAGTCCCTTACAATATAATGAACCTGACAGGGGTAAAAACAACAACAAAAAAAGCCATGAAAATAGTTATTTCAAGTGCATGTGTTGTCTTCAGTACCAACACTCAAAGGTGCTATTTTCAAACTAATCTTCCTGTTACCTAAGGCCTCTCTTCTGTGCTCTGGTGTGAGACGCTGTGGAAAGGCACAGTTGCACTTTATCTTATTTTGGCAGAATAAACAATGTCTTGACCAAGAGCTTTACTAACTTGAAGCCACAACTTTGCTCTAGTGAACTCAGAAGTATCTCAAAAAGTTTTGCGTTGATTAAGCAGATGGGGAACCAACCGAAGAAGAATGGGAACCAAGCATGGTTTAGATCCTGAAAAGGAACAAGCCAAGCCAACCTGAATATGCTCCAATTACTGTGAGAAGTCACAGAATATTTCCTTTTCCCCATTATATTCTGGATTGAGATCAATGACTCTCTTCAGGCAGACCGCCAGCCAGCCGTCAGTTAGCGACTGATAATCACTACCACTGACCTGCATTGGATTTCAGTCCTCCTCCTATGGGAACAGGCTCCATGTTCCATCACAACTATCTTCCAAACCAAGATCGGCAGCCTTTCAGAAGTGCTGGGCCGAGTCTTCATTTATTCACTCAGATTTAAGGTTTTGTGTGCCGGTTATGCATTTTAATGGTTTTTACGTGGTCTCTCTCTGTAAGTTTATATATTATATAACTAAACTACTGTTGTATGTAAAATAAACGAGGTTTTCAATATGTTTAAGAAGCTTCATTTAAAATTAAATTAAAATGTTGATCTTACGCCACTGACCCGCTCAGCCCGCTGCTGGCCTGGGGTTCTGTTCACCTAGGCCGGCAATGGGCTGAGCGGGGCATGCGGCCGGGATCCCAGCTGGGAAGGGTCTGGCAGCCAGAACCCCAGACCGGCAGTGGGCTGAGCGGGGCCAGCAGCCGGGACCCCAGACCGGCAGTGGGCTGAGCGACTCAGCCCACTGCCGCTCAGGGGTTCCATCCTCCAGCTCCTGCCAGCTGGGATCCCGGCTGCCGGACCCGCTCAGCCCAGTGCCGGTCTGGGGTCCCGGCCCTGCCCACATACAGTGGGTACCTACCTTCTCTCTGGTCTGGCCCATTCTCTTCCTCTCTCTGCACTGAGCTGAGGGTGGGTGTGCACTGAGCACAAGGCTGGGGGTGAAGGGTCTGGCCAGGAGCTAGAATGAGGGAGGGGGCTCAGGGTTGGGGCAGGAGGTTTGGGTGTGGGGCACTTATCTGGGCAGCTCTCCTTTGGTGCTAAGGGTGCAGGTGGGAATGTGGGGGTGCAAGAGTCAGGATGTGGGGGGTGCAGGGAGTGTGGGGGAGCTGGGTATGTGCAGGGGGCAAGAGTCAGGGCAGAGAGCTGGGGGAATGTGAAGGGGGTGCAGCGTCAGGGCAGTGGGTGGAGGGGCTGGGGGCATGTGAAGGGGGTGCAGGTGTCAGGGCAGTGGGTGGGGGGGCTGGGTATGTGTGGGGGTACAAGAGTCCAGGCAGATTACGTTAGAGCCAGACCGAATGAAGGGCCTACCTGTCTCCTCCCAGAGGATCTCATCTTGGGTGACAGCGTGCATCCGTACTTGTTATGACTTGGCTCATGTTCCCTCGAGCCACCTCACCGCTTGTTCTACCAGAGCTCAGGCTTCATCTGCCGCCTTCCTAGCTCATGTACCCATGCAGGAGATATGTCATGCAGCTACCTGGTCCTCAGTCCACACCTTTGCCTCTCATTACGCTCTGGTTCAACAGTCCAGAGATGGGGCAGCCTTTGGCTCAGCAGTTTTGCATTCTGCAACATCTCACTCCGACCCCACCGCCTAGGTAAGGCTTGGGAATCACCTAATTGGAATGGATATGAGCAAGCACTCGAAGAAGAAAAGACGGTTACTCACCTTTGTAACTGTTGTTCTTCGAGATGTGTTGCTCATATCCACTCCAAACCCGTCCTCCTTCCCCTCTGTCGGAGTAGCCAGCAAGAAGGAACTGAAGGACCATTGGGTTGGCAGGGGTATATATCCAGCACCATAGCGGTGCCACTCCAGGGGGCACCCAGCCGACCCACCAAGTGTTGCTAGGGTAAAAATCTTCCAACGAGCGTGCACACGGCGAGCGCACACCTAACTGGAATCGATATGAGCAAGCACTCGAAGAAGAACTTAAGGGTTCATAGATTCTAAGGCCAGAAAGGACCATTATGATCATCTAGTCTGCGTAACAGGTCATGGAATTCCACTGAACAATTCTTGCATCAGTCCCCTCACTTCTGCCCATGTGTCAGTCTACTGACTGGAACTGTGCTTCAGTTTTAAGCCAGGACATCAGCCCTATGATGAGTGACACTAGTTCATGTTCAATGAACAGAAACAATGGCTAAAGCACATCAGTAGAAGGTTCCAGGCCTGGATCAAAGAAATCCCTGAGAAAGAGTTTTCATGGGTTGCGGCAAGCCTCAGCTCAGTGTATTACTCTTAGCAGGGAGTCCAGGACACTTAGCCTGGCTAGTCTAAGTCACTAAAAGAGATTTAGTTGAATTGGCCACTTTGGTAGAGACTTATTTCACTTACTTAGCCATTCAGCATTTTGTTTTAATAGTTGCAGTGAAGCCCCGATGTCAGTACACTAATGCCAGGAAAGAAACCATTTTCTTACTTTGGCTCAGGTAGATCTGATTTTGGCAAGACAGCTGCCACAAAAAGGCAGCTGAGAAACACCAGTGTCATGAAGCTTCATCTTACTGTGCTGAGCAAAATAGGTCCACGCCGTCCGTTTAACAGTGCTCTGGCAAATACACTTGGCGTAAAAGGAATGTTACAGATATGCATTTTCATGATTTCACTGTATTTTGTTTAACAATATGACATCTTCTGTCTATAAACACGTGCAGAATTTCCAATATGTAAAATTTTGCCCTGAAGGCAAAGGCAAAAATGAATCAGAAAAAGGGCTTCTAATGACAGACTATAGTTTATGATGTATGTTTTTAAAGACAATTAAATTAAACAAATGAAGGAAGATTTGTTTTTTCAAATGAGAGGTAGGGTGGCATGGGGCGAAATGGAACACTGGCACATCGTAACTTTCACTCCAACCACTGTAGATGGCCCCCAAGAGAAATGGCTCTAACATAATCTGCAACGGAGGGGTTTCAAAGTCTTGAAAGCTTAACTTTACAGTCCAAAATTCTTGAAAACGAGGGTGGTCTCCTGAACAGCAAGTCTAGTTATTTTTCCCAGATCACGTATCTTTAGTGTCTCCTTTGCTACAATTTTGTGTAGGCCTCCAAAATGCAAATGATGTCACAGTGCTCAAGCGTTTTCATAAGACGAGCTCATCGAAGAGAAGAGTTCAGTTTCCAGACACCCAACAATATGAGCTCCCATCCAGTTTGCTGATCCAGCCAAGCACCTTCCCTTGTTCTTTGCTGGGACCTTACAGAAGTAGATTTTTCAGACTGCGACTTTCTCCATGACACTGTCTGTGACGTGCACCTCATCTGCTTGCACTGTGACTGTGGCCGACTGACCGCACATGTGCTGGTGATCCTTCCAATCCTGCAAAGGAGCACGCAGAGAGAATGTGAAAAAAGAGAGCATCAGGAGACTGTGAGTATATCTAAATGGCAAAAAAAAACCCAAACCTGTGGCAGTTACTCTCAGAGCCCAGCTCAACTAACTTGGGCTTCAGAGACTGGGCTCCAGCCAGAGCCTCTACACTGCTCTGTTTAGCCCTGCTGTGCAAGTGTAAGTCAGCTGATGCAGGCTCTGAGATTCATCGCTGTGGGTCTTTTCTGCTATGTAGATGTACCCGGTATGATCTCGTGAAAGCCAACAGAAGTAGCACCAGATATGGACTTGGGATAACTTATTTGTATAGAATGTCTGTTTCCTCAAAGAATCTCTAAATATTTATCAGGCTTTATAAACTGTATTAAGGAACCGCTTCCCCTGACACTGGGGTGAAATGCAGCAGCTGCTTTAACAGTGCACAGAAAACAATATCAATTTAGGAGAGGACATAAGGAACAAAGTGTCCAACCAAAATCACAAAGGGAATTTAAATAGGCAGAGGGTCAATTCCCCCAATTGGAATTTAGTCAGGAAACAAGTCAGATACCTCACCATTGTGAAAAACATGTCAGGAGTTTTAATTATCACAAAATGGTGAGGACCTTGGTTGTAACCTGCATCTGAAAAACAACCCAACACACTTCTAGCATTGTGCTAGGGCACTGATTCACTATGAACAGGGGAAAGTTGGCCTTGGCCAATACCCCTTTCTGATAATATCCTTTCTCACCTGCTGGTCTCCTATTCAGATATTGATCAAATCCAACCTGCTTAGCTAATGAAATGTGATGGGATCACAGCCCAGGAGGGGAAAGAGGCAGATCATAAATGAACTAGTCTAATATTTACCAGCAAGAGAAGACAGAGTTTGGGGTTGCAGCTATCAATAGCTGGATTAAACTACTCTACTGTATTATTTTTTCAGCATCAGCAGCATGCGAGGTGTTTTGTTCGTTTGGAGCAAGCACCTGCACTGTCTAGCAAGAAAGTGAAATTGTGACTGTTCGGTATTGCCTACATTTTATATTGAACAGCTTGTGTCACGTTATTTGTGTTACATTGAGGCAATCTGGTGGGACTGCTGCCCTGAGATTCTCAAGAAAATGACATCTAGATTCTGCTGCAATATTCTGCTAAACATTCATTCATTTTTTGACTATTTTAACAATTGCATTCTAAGTGGAAAATGCAGCAGTAATTACTATTCAAATCAAAACCAGGCAAACAGGATACAAGAAGAGCATTAATTTATTTAGGATTAAAAAAATTGATTGTTTATTCTCACTGCATTTGACTTCAACCAACTGGACTGAATTAGGACATGCTCCAAGAACATAACTTTGGCTAAATCAAATTTTTGGTTCACCTTTAAGTTCTGGCAAGAAATAGGTACAGAATGTGCCAGTAAACAGAATGTGAGGAACACATGGCACAGAAGATTTGAAAATTTTATTAAAACTAATGTTAAAATTGTGTAATACATAGGTTAAGACAAGGGTGTCTGTACATCTGGGTATAGTGCTTAAATTATCTAAGGTTGGTTTAAAAGTCTTACAAGACCACCTCACCTTTTCATATTTGTTTTTCCCTCCTGGGAAATCCTGAGTTATTTCTTGGTTTGCTTTAACCATGCCACAATCCATGTATTTGTATTATCACCAATGGCAGAGATCTCATGCTACCTACAGTATCAGTAACACCACAGACCAATGTATTCTGGCAACTTGTTAACAAAGCAGGAAAAGCCAGGGGAGGGTATACATTAAATGTTATTTCTGTGCCTCTGTGACATTTTGGGGATCACTCAGACCAGTGAGAGGTTATATCAGCACCTGCCCTGTCACCTTGAGTGCCTCAGTGTGATGCTGCTATGACTCAGAGCCCTGACAACAGCAGCCAGCCTACAAGCATACAGACCTGATCCTGGCATCCCCCAGCCTAGCTATGCCTTGCAGCCCTTCTGATCCAGAATCTCCCCAAATCCATCTACCCTATGTTGTTAACTCCCAGACACTCAGACTTCTCCCCTTTGGTTCGCCACCCCTGATGGAGTGAAACCTGTCCCCGTTAGCCAATCATTGTGGGCCACACTCCCCACAGTTTGAACAGAGACCTGTTTGGGGTAAAAATCAACAAAAGGTTTATTGAATAGAAAAATGCAAGCTGTCACAGCCTCACGCTCCTGACAGTTCACTTGGTGAGGGGGGTCAGGACCCGTGTCAGGCCTTACCTGGATTTTCATTTTACCTTGGAAAGTCACGTTGAACAGGCGAGTTGCCAATCTTAGAAAACCCTCTTCAAATATTACAAACAGGGGCGTGTGGCAACATCAATGAACACGTAATTGACACATGGGCACAGGTTAAGTGTGCATGGGGCATGCATCAGGGTGCAATGAAGGTTGTGTGTTACATCACGAGGGAGATTAATGTGTTGTGTGGTGTGTTTCCTTTATCAGTTGGCACTTGAAGGAGGTTTCTAATGACAATGCAGAGTCTGTTGCAGTCAGTGGAAATGTGTTGTGTGTGCATTAGGGAGCAGTTAACTTATTGCCTTTTTTTTTGTTTTTTAGGGATTGCATGATGAGGGATGTCACTCTTAACTACTCTTAATCTCTTTTTAAAGGACAGTTTAGTTTTTGCGATACAGATAAGTGATGCACATAAACAGAAGAACTTCACTGAAAATGGTCTCATTTTCCTCACCTCCACTGCGGCTTCTCTCTGATTGGCAGGGTCTGCTTGGTACACTGCCCCAGCATGCTCTCTGCTGGTGACGTCACAACCACCACAGCTCAGCACTGGAACATGCAGGCAGGCTGCCTATAGGGACACACACGTCCCAGTTGTAAATTTGTCTTTAAAAAAAAATATGATTGACAAACTTACAAGAGGCGACAGACCCTGGGGATAGTAAACAGAAAAAAACACGAACCACCTAAAAAATGCGGGAAAAACTCCCCAACAAGAAGAATGACCACACTCTTACAGGCAGCCTGTATGTTCTCAGTCATGGGTGTAATGCTGAGTGCCTGCTGAGGTTACAGTGTGAACAGCAGCCAGTGATCTGTCAGGTCTGCAATCTGTAGACTCGTATTAGAAGACAAGCTCACACACACTAATATGCTGGCCTGCCCTCTTTACCCTGCTTATTTGGGGGTATTCAGTATATGCTTGCACCTCTTTTGCCAGCTATGCTGACTGCCTTTAGACAATGGTGGTGTCTGTGACTTATAAAGAATCCATTACCTTCCTCTGGCAGAAAGTTGAACAGTAATTGACTTTATGGCATCCAGTGCACTCATTCATTGCCTCCCGACCACAGTTTACACAGGACTGCTGCAAAAAAAAGGACAGAGTGGCCAGGTCAGGGATGATAAAAGGCTAGATGCTTTCAACTCAAACAGTAGTCTGGTTACACAGGCTGAAGCTCACAGCAGTGCAAAGGAAAAAGCAGCACAATGGCTCAGGGTATGTCTACATCTACAATTTTGCAGCGCTGGTTGTTACAGCTGAATTAGTACAGCTGTATAGGGCCAGCGCTGCAGAGTGGCCACACTTACAGCAACCAGCGCTGCAAGTGGTGTTAGATGTGGCCACACTGCAGCACTGTTGGGCGGCTTCAAGGGGGGTTCGGGGAACGCGAGAGCAAACCGGGGAAGGAGACCAGCTTCGCCGCGGTTTGCTCTCGCGTTCCCCGAACCACCCTGCAAACCGCAGGGAAGGAGACCTGCTTGCTCGGGGGTTCGGGGAACGCGAGAGCAAACCGGGGAAGGAGACCAGCTTGATTACCAGAGGCTTCCTCAGGTATGCTGGGATACCTGCTTATTCCACGGAGGTCAAGAAAAGCGCTGGTAAGTGTCTACACTTGATTACCAGCGCTGGATCACCAGCGCTGGATCCTCTACACCCGAGACAAAACGGGAGTACGGCCAGCGCTGCAAACAGGGAGTTGCAGCGCTGGTGATGCCCTGCAGATGTGTACACCTCCTAAGTTGCAGCGCTGTAACCCCCTCACCAGCACTGCAACTTTGTGATGTAGACAAGCCCTCAGGGAACAGTTTTGGAAATCCACTCTCCCTTCCATCTTAGCCTAAGTCACTTCAGAAAGCAAAACAACTTTGAGCCAGCATAGTGATTTCCTAGTATTCCATCCTTCTGCCTTTCTGAAGAGCAAACAAAGCTATGAATCAGACCCTGGGACACTGGGGAAATCTTGCAATACATCACACACAGGTTCCCCCCACCGTGTTTTACTTAAGCTGACCTGATGTATCTGAGCACGCAGTCAGCCAATGGAGGTAAATAGTATATACAACTCTTCATTACAGTGGATTCCTCTCAGAATCCACTAACAAGCTCTTTACAGTCTCTCTCTAGGCAGAAGTTTAACCCTTCAGCCGCCTTCAGATAAACTCAGGTTTAACAAGAATGGACCAGGGCTTAGAAAAGGAAACGTCATCTGAATTAGCTCCAGGTAAGTTTTAAGTATGCATTGCTCTCGGGGAGCCTTCACACACAGATATACTCTAACCCCCAGCTGGGCTCCCCAATTTTCATTACAGATATGTAACAAAAACTTGTATTTTACCAGTGTGCTTAGCTCCTTTACACCAGTTTATTGCTGGCTCTGACTGTGATAGAAAGATGTGCATGGAAGTTCAAATAGCTGGCTCACACACCACATTTAATTTTCCCTGATTTTCACAAGAGGAAGAGGGGTCCCGCATACATGGAATGTTATGGAAGCAACATCTAGGCACATGAAGGCAAAATGAGGACTGACTTTCTGCCTTCCTTGCTTTACTGATTGAAGAGAACATGATTGCTGTTATGATCAAAACAGCAATTTCCTAACAGGAAAGAGAGACAGAGGGAAGAAGGCTATTTTAGAAGCACAGACCCAGAACCTGGAGGTAACTGCACCATCTCTCTTCATACAGAAAGGACGAATGGATTATGTAACTCCAACACCTAGTTTCATAAATATTTTGATGTCCATTACTTTATCTTTATCTCAGTAAAACTCCAATTAAAAATGAAATGAGTTTTACAGTAACTCCTCACTTAATGTTGTAGTTATGTTCCTGAAAAATGCAACTTTAAGCAAAACGATGTTAAGCGAATCCAATTTCCCCATAAGAATTCATGTAAATGGGGGAGGGGTTAGGTTCTAGGAAAATTGTTTTCACCAGACAAAAGACTATATCTATCTATCTATCTATCCGCACACACACACAGTATGAGTTTTAAACAAACAATTTAATACTGGTACACAGTGATGATGATTGTGAAGCTTGGTTGAGGTGGAGGAGTCAGAGGATGGGATATTTCCCTTACTGCTAAATGATGAACTAGCAATTGGCTGAGCCCTCAAGGGTTAATTCTCTCTCTACACAAGGCAGCAGGAATGGAGGGAGATATGCGCATTTCCCTTAAGTACACTCTCCTGTTAATTAGATCAACTTGCTGATAGGCAGCTGCTGCAAGCTCCCTCCGTCCTGATCTGTCCCTCCTGCTCCATGGAAGATGGGGTAAGTGGGGTGGAGGAGCAGGGGGGAGGGAGACACCCTGACATTAGCTCCCCTCTTCCTTCCCTCCCCGCTGAACTACAGGCAACTGCTGCACAGGGAATTTAGGGGAGCAGGGAGTTGATAGGGGGCTACCAGTTGTCATAAACAGATAGCTAAGGGTTAATGTCTCTTTCACCTGAAGCACCTGACCAGAGGACCAATCAGAAAACCGGATTTTTTCAACTTTGGGTGGAGGGAATTTAGTCTCTGAGTCTTTGTTTTCTGCCTGCCTGCTTTCTCTGAGCTTTGGAGAAGTAGTTCTACTTTCTAATCTTCTGTTTCTAAGTGTAAGGACAAAGAGATCAGATAGTAAGTTCTATGGTTTCTTTTCTTTGGTATTTGCATGAATATAAGTGCTGGAGTGCTTTGATTTGTCTTCTTTTTGAATAAGGCTGTTTATTCAAAATTCTTTTAAGCAATTGACCCTGTGTTGTATCATCTTAATACAGAGAGCACATTTGGATGTATTTTTCTTTCTTTTTATATAAAGCTTTCTTTTAAGACCTGTTGGAGTTTTTCTTTACTTCAGGGAAATTGAGTCTGTACTCACCAGGGAATTGGTGGGAGGAAGAAGTCAAGGGGAGATCTGTGTGTTGGATTGCTAGCCTAATTTTGCATTCCCTCTGGGGGAATAGGAAAGTACTTTTTGTTTCCAGGAGTGGGAACAGAGAGGGAAATTCACTCTGTTTGGATTCACAGAGCTTGTGTCTGTGTATCTCTCCAGGAGCACCTGGAGGGGGGAAGGGAAAAAGGATTATTTCCCTTTGTTGTGAGACTCAAGGGATTTGGGTCTTGGGGTCCCCAGGGAAGGTTTTTCAGAGGGACCAGAGTGCCCCAAAACACTCTAATTTTTGGGTGGTGGCAGCAGGTACCAGGTCCAGGCTGGTGGCTAAGCTACCAGTCAACCCTGGTTCCAAGCCCCCACCAATTAGCTGCAATGGGCGACTCTTCCTGGAAGCAGTGGACAAAGCAGGTGGCTGCCAAACACGTTAGAAGGGAGCATTGCACAACTTTAAACGAGCATGTTCCTAGTTGATCAGCATGAAACAAGGTTAATCTGGACAACTTTAAGTGAGGAGTTACTGTATATTTACGTGGGAGGACCATTTAACCCAGGCAGTCAGGGTACATTTTTACAGCTCATTCAGTTTCCAACTCATCAAATTACTGACATGTCATTAGCAAGTCGGAGCAGCAGTGTAATGCCATCACAGGAAGTAGTTCTTGGCTGTGAATATATTGTCACACTGCGGCAACATTAACATAAGCCATATTTAGTTTAGCTGCTTCCTCTCATTTTCAGGCACAACTGATTTAACATTCAGGCCCCTATTAACACTCAGCTGATTCACACTGTCTGTTTGCATCTTTTCTGCATACCTAGAAATAAAGCCAGTGCAATAAAACTATATTTAGAGAGTGCTAATATTTAGACAAATGCATAAAAACCAAGGAGAGAGTTAAAGCTCCCACACCTTGTGTGAACTCATCCCCACTGATCCTTAGCAAAGTTAGTCACTACCACACACAGTACTATGAGATACTGAAAAATACACTAATACACAGAGAGCATATATTATGAGAGGCCTGTCGAGTCGTCCAGAGACAATGCTGTGTCCTCTTAATGAGGAGATCTAATTTGAATCCCAACTCAAAGCCCTACTCCCAAAGCTGCCAGGAATGTAGAGAGATGTAAAGGTGATGGCCAACTCACAGAGTGAGAGACCAGCAGTACCTGCTATGCTAACACAGCTGCGGAGGGACTCAGTTCAGCCTGTCTGGCCAGAGCACAGTGGTGAAATGAGGCTTGTGAACATGAAAAGCCATGTGAAAGGAACACCGGATTTGCCAGATCATATTGCTGGCCCATCTAGCTCGATATCCTTATGTCTGCTAGAGGACAAAACCAGATACTTCAGAGAGAAATTAAATAAACCTGATAGACATGGCTATGCAAACACTCACTGCGCTCCATTGTGTCGCACACCATGCGTCTGTGTGGACCCAGCTGACGCACACTACAAGTTCCCTAGTGCACTTTGTTGCACCACAAAGCACGCAGTAAGTATTTGTGAGGACAAGCCCTGTATCTTTAACTGAGAAAGGACAAAGAAGCAAGTACACACCTAAAGAACACTCTTAAAGCATGTGACATTTACAGCTGGGATTTCAAGGCTGCCACAGCAGCTTTGTTCTTACCTTGATGATGATTTCTGTTTTACCATCGACATCTTCCGTTTGTTGAAATAACTGGTTTTGATATTGCTGCAATGAAAGAGACATTGGCACCATTACTTAGTATATGCATCATGGTTGTGAGGTGTGGCAGCACAGGGAGCTGTTTATATCAAATGATAAGTGTGTCTCGGCGTGATGGTAATATAAATAATAAAGATACCATTACTTAAGCTCATTCTACTCCACTACTGGATTGGGGGCATCTGAATGAGCCATTACCATTCCTTAAAAGGAGGTGACACTGTGGGGTCCACTCGAGATAAACAAAAGAGCCTGCCCCAAGATGCTTTGCTTTGATCAGACATCCTGGTTAACTGCTCATGTAAGGCCACGTCTACACTACAGCATAAAATCGAAATTATTAAAACCGGTTTTATAAAACTGGTTTTATAAAATCGATTTTACGCGTCCACACTAGGGCACATTAATTCGGTGGTGTGTGTCCATGGTCCTAGGCTATCATCGATTTCTGGAGTGGTGCACTCTGGGTAGCTCAGTAAAATAATGAGACCAATAACTTCGATTTCCATCCACACTAACCCTAAATCGATATTACTATATCGATTTTAGGGTTACTCCTCTCGTTGGGGAGGAGTACAGAAATCGATTTTAAGAGCCCTTAAAATTGATTTAAAGTGCCTTGTAGTGTGGACGATTACAGGGTTAAATCGATTTAACGCTGTTTAAATCGATTTAATGCTGTAGTGTGGACCAGGCCTAACTGTCAAGTAATGGCAATGTTAAAGCAATCCCACTTCTCCCCTCCACCCAAACAGGAGCTCATCCATTAACAGGGTGTCCGAGGGCATGTCTACACTAGGGGTGCATGACATTGTATAGATGCTTCCCACACTGATGGAAGGGGTTTTTCCATCGATTTAGATAACTCACCTCCCCGAGCGGCAGTAGCTAGGTTGATGAAAGAATTCTTCTATCAGTCTAGCCATGTCTACACTGGAGGTTAGGTTGGCTTAACTACAGCACTCAGGGGTGTGAACACTCCTATACATATGTAGCTAGATCAATGTAAATTGTAAGTGTAGACCAGGGCTTAGTCTTGCATGACATGGCACTTACCAGAAGAAGCAGTGCGGGTAACAATGGTATACGGCTAAAGGCATTTCATGACCACTAACTTGAGTCAAATTTCCCTCAGACCACTAAAAACCCACATCTACACTGCAATAAAAACCTGCCGAACTGAGTCTCAAGAGCCTGGGGCAATTGACATGGGCTAGGAGTGAAGTGTAGACATTTGGCCTCGGGCTGGAGCCTGGGCTCTGATACCCCATGCGGAGGGACGGTCTCAGAGACTGGGCTCCAGCCTGAGCCTGAACATATACACTATCAGAGGGGTAACCGTGTTAGTCTGGATCTGTAAAAGCAGCAAAGAATCCTGTGGCACCTTATAGACTAACAGACGTTTTGGAGCATGAGCTTTCGTGGGTGAATACCCACTTCCTCAGATGCATGTATACACTGCAATTTTTAGCCCCACAAACCTAAATCAACTGACCCGGGCCTGCCGAGGCTGTGTCACGGGTTTTTTATTGCAGTGTAGACGTACCCAGGGAGACCAGATAGACTCTGGAGGAATGAAATAGCCCATAAATGAGAACAGGAAAACAAAAAACAGACAAAATAAATGTTTCAAACAGAACTGACAATCCTGTGCAATCCTGCCCCCAAAATACAAAAACAAAAGTGGGGGTAAAGGCTCCACTGCAGTCCAGCTACCCTAGTAGAACTAAAGGCCAATCTAGTCAAGTAAAAGAACATGCATGCAAAATCCTATGGATTTATTATAATCTTCACACTAACCAAGTAGACACATTTGGCAAGGACAGACTGCCAAGCTGGATTTTTTTAAATATTAGGCCAGGTCTGTAACTTGGTTTCTCTGAGAGGCAGTGTTAGAGCCATCTGCTCTGCTGTCTCATATTTGCTGGCATACAAGAAGTAACCTGTTCCAAAGAAGTTCGCACTGGGTGTATCTCAGGGGACTTTGAGTCCCTCCCCCCCCCCCAATCAGTTTCTGAGTACAACAGATGTTCTCTTTCCCGCCCCACCCCATCCCCAACCTCCCATGGGCCCACATAAGGAAGGAATGAAACCAGATTAGATTCAGTACTGACCCAGAGTTAAACCTCAGGGGAAGTTTAAAAAAACCCATTATATACCACCATAAAGAAAAGTAGGTTTATCTGAGAGTAGGTCCCCAGCGCTTAAACAGATTAAGGGCTTAATTTCAAATCATCTTTATGACCTGGCATCAAGGCATTTATGTTCCTGTGAAACCACAACCTTAGAAATCCTTAAGTCACCATGACATGAAATCAAATTAAGAAACTCTTGGGAGCTGAAGAATAATAGATGAAAATATCTCACCCCTTATAGCAAGGGGCTTGGTTTAGCTCTGGCTTTATTAAATTAAGAGACTCAATCTGTCTATGTAGCATGCAAAGTACCAGGCACAGAATCTTTAATACTTCTAGTCATGCTTAGACACAAGTAAACAGAGTCGTACTTGCAGCAGAATTTAATACATACAATTTCCTGCTTAGAATTTGATGCCAAAATTTTGCTCAAGCTAAAGGCAACCTCAGTGGAACAGCAAAAATAATTGCTACTTAGAGATTTTGTTTCTACTTTGGAGTCAGTTTTAAGCAGAATGACCTTTCCTGGGCAAAGAGTGACCTCAAGTCTTGAGACAGACTGGAATGTCAATGTGCACCAGCTGAGAATCTGTGTCTGACCTCCACATTCTAGCTAGTATTTGCTCTTTTGCCACCTTACCAGATATTTATTTGCGCAAAAAGGCGAAGAATCATACTGGAAAGAAAATGCATGTTCTTCCAGGAAGGTTAAAACAGGGCTTCTAGTATCAAGTGGAAGGCAAATTACCTATGATAATAACAATTAGCTAACGTGAAGTGTGGGAAAATGCCATACTGCTTCTGTAATTGTATTATTTTATTATTATTATTATTTGCACCTAATGCTCTGATCTGTATGACAGCAATTAAGAACATAAGAACATAAGAATGGCCATACTGGGTCAGACCAAAGGTCCATCTAGCTCAGTATCCTGTCTATTGACAGGGCCAATGCTAGGTGCCCCAGAGGGAATGAGCAGAACAGGTAATCATCAAGTGATCCATCCCGTCACTCATTTCCAGCTTCTGGCAAAGAGAGGCTAGAGACACCATTCCTGTCCATCCTGGCCAATAGCCATTGATGGACCTATCCTCCATGATCTTATCAAGTTCCTTTTTGAACTCTGTTATAGTCTCGGCCTTCACAACATCCTCTGGCAAGGAGTTCCACAGGTTGACTGTGCATTCCTTTTGCTTGTTTTGAACCTGCTGCCTATTAATTTCATTTGGTGACCCCTAGTTCTTATGTTATGAGAAGTAGTAAACAACACTTCATTATTTACTTTCTCCACACCAGTCAGGATTTTACAGACCTCTATCATATTCCCCCTTAGTTGTCTCTTTTCCAAGCTGAGAAGTCCCAGTCTTATTCATCTCTCTTCATATAGCAACCGTTCCTACCCCTAATCATTTTTGTTTCCCTTTTCTGAATCTTTTCCAACTCCACTATATCTTTTTTGAGATTAAGTGATGCATGTTAAATATTCCCCTCCAATCCATGCACACACAAGCGCAGTCCCAACCAGCCACAACAAACCCCATAGCAATGGTCTACACAGTCACACAAACGGATGCACAATGCTGATAGCCAATGAATTCTAGCTCTAGGGGCTGCCACAGGCTGTGAGCTCCATAGCGGAGGACTTCTTCCCTGTCTAATTTTCAGTTAAGAGTTATAGGATAGCCATCAGGAAGCACATCTGTCAGGTACTCCTCCAGTCCCCACTCCTTCCTGAAGTCTGCAGATGAAGTTATTTTCACCTCCATTTTATTTATTTGAATCAGGAGTCCTCCAATTATGGGCCACAGAACATCAGCGGTCTGGAGAAACTGAGACACTTCAGAACCAAGCAGAGGGAAATTGGGTGTGGAACTGAACCAAGAGCAAGAATCTCTCTCTTACAATATGGTCTCCAGAAAAATTTGGAGAACCACTGATCTGAACTGCACCTATTGTCCTATGTAGCATAATCCATATACTAACTACTTTCTGTGTACAGCTAGACTCCTAAAATGCCTGCCCCTTTTCCATTTAAATTTCATGCCCTCCTGCCCTGAACTGTTTCAATCTTTCTGGGAAAACAATTCAGATAATCCAGCTGTTAAATGATCTAATCTTCAGCCTGGTCCTTAAAAGTAGTATCCCCTCTAGCACTGTTATATTGAAAGGATGGGACTTTTTCTATTGTTTTTCTACATTAATTCAGAGAGGAATGATATTTTATATGCATATCTTTGGCTTAGGGTCTTGGAATTTTTTAATGGCTTAAACAGTATTTGTTTTGCACAGAATATGGGAAAGGATTTTTGGTGGGTTTACATGTTCTCTAAAACCTGCTGGAACTAAATGGCAGCTTAACAAACACTAAAAATATTAGATTTTGCAGGCGTTTCGGGCTTTGTGTAAAGTTGTGCCTTTCAACCATTCCTTTTGGGCTTATCCTGAAAGATACTAAGCACCTCCTATGAAATGTTGAGCATCCTCAACCTTTAAATGCAGAGTATCCCTCACCATCACCCTACTCTTTTTAAACAAAAAGATGCAGTAAAACCAGAATTCAGTGACCAACCAAATGTAGTTATTTTAAGGGTCTTTCAATAAGGGTGGCTGAGAATTTTACTTGACTAAAAAACAGGAATATCAAAATATGAAATATCAAATCATACTTCCTGGATACCAATAAATATTTTATTGTTTAAAACACAAATACTGAGATACTTTCATTTTTATACAAACACATGAAATACCAATAGTTGATAAAAAGAATTTTCTTTAATGTGTGAGATCACTTTTAGCCAAAACATAGATCTGTCTATCACTCACAATAAGCTGACCATATGTAAATGATGTCTGGTGTTTCCATGTGAAAACATAGAGCCATACACAGAACTAAAGTATCAGCTGCATGCACACCAAATGTTCACATATGCTGGGTGTGTCTTATGGGCATTGAGGTCCAAAGCATTAAAATAGAGGTCAGTGTCATATCTGGGACTAGTTCTGGGGGGGGGTCTCCGATTGCAGAAAGATAGTAGAAGTGGTCTCAGTTTAGAAAATCCTTGGGGTGATGCATAAAAAAGTGGCTTTTAACACTGGTTTCATTAGTTTTAAAATGCTGGAGTTATTTAAACTTTGAAACTCAGACATGATCAACACTGCATATGTGTATCAATGCTCTGGACCAGTAACACCACATTACAGTGAACTTGTAATGGTTCTAATAGACTGACAACATACCCTAACCATTTGTAGCACTGATGCAGTACTACCTGCGTGAGACACTCCCGTGTGCAAATTGAGACAGTTCCTTTGGAGCAGTTACTGTTACAGTAGGGATGCGACAGTAAATGGTGGAATCTTATTTTTCAGCTTTAAAAAAACTTGTCTGATTAATACATAGGTTCTCACTAGGGGGAGGGAGGTGTCAGGCTTTTTAGGGGGCAAGGCCATGGATGCCAGAGATAAGGGGGCCAAACAGCCATTCTTCTTCTTCCCTCCCCCTTTCCCCCCGCTTTTGAGAACCTGAACACCTGAACTCAGCGAGGATGCAACATGGGGGAGTCCAGAACCACTCTCCTCCGACCAGAGCTGGAAGGCATGGGACGGCAGAGACCCTTCCTTGCTGGCATAATGGAGGAATGGCTGAGCCAAATCTGAGTGAGTGGATTTATAGTCTGGTGTACAGGGTTGCAGCATCACTCCATTTTAAAAGGTAAGTGATGTTCTTATAGTACCATTTGACATGTATTTTGATGAAGTAGTAATCTGACCGGAACAAACACATTAGCAACAGTAGGTGGCAGTATCCTTCTTGCTATTGTAAAGGGTGGATTTTCAAGTTAAATATATTATATATATAGAGAGAGAGAGCTAAGGTGGGGTGTGATTCAAAAAATGGTTGGGAATGGCCTGGATTAATATTTTGTACTTCTATAGTGCCTTCCATCCAGGGCTCTCTCAAAACTTTTCAAACACTTGTTAAGACTTCACCAAATCTCTGTGAAGTACATACTATTGTTATTTTATTGATGAGGAAACTGAGGCACAGAGCAGTTAAGTGACTTACCCAAGGTCACATAAGAAATTTGTGGCAGAGCTGGAAATAGAACCTGGAACTGGAAGAGACTCCCAGTCCTGCACTTTACCCACCAAACCATGCTTCTTAAGCCAATTTATATCAACTAAAAAAACAAAAACAAAAACAAAACAAAAGGACAGTGAAAATTAGTCCCTGAACATATATGTAGACTTAAAAATTACAATTATATCTTGAAAGAAAATATTTGAGATGTTCAGCTTACAAGTTTGGAGTTTGTGATTCTACATTTCCATTGTAACAGCTGAGGGCTTCACAAACAACTAAACCTCATTTTCCTGCTATGAGCATAAGATCTGTGATGCTATCATTGGTCAGAGGCAAACATCTGAACACAGGATTTGGGAGATACATGATAGAGGAATGGCTTCTCAAATATTCCTTTTAAATATGTGAATGTGTGTTGTCTACATATATATTCCATTACTGTATCTGGATGAATTTTTTTCCGGAAAGCTCTACAGTCCAGCCTTAAACCCACACACTGACTTGAACGACCTAGTGTCTAGCGATTGCCACAGGTTCCTAAGTATGCCCAGTGATCTAACACTCCTGCCCGACTCAGACACAACAGACCAATTTAAGGAATGAACTGCAGCCTAAAGCCTGTTTTGCTGGCTTTCATCAATTTATATGACACAATGCTGAATATATTTTTATTTGCTACATTTAGCAAGTCCCCTTTCCCAAAAATTCTCTCTCTGCAACCTCCACCCCTCTTAAAAAAGATTTTAAAAAATGCATTCCAGAGACTCAGATGAACCATCATCAGACAGTAACATTACTACAGCCTATCAGAAGGAAAGTCTATGTCAATAATTTGACTGCACACATTTTTTCAACCAATGGTCAAGTAACAAATGAAGACCTATCCCCAGCACAAATCTCTCTTTCAGTCCATGAGGACTGGAAGTGGAAGTCTGTCTTTCACATGGTTATGAACTATACAGATCTCAACACAAGAAAAGCAAATACCCCTTTACTGTACATGGCATAGCTTGATTCCCTTCAGCAACACCAATGAAATTACGGTCCTTTGGAAACTGTATGGTTCATTTGCAATATTTAAGGATCAGCCAGTCTTTAATAGTGATATCTATGTGTTATACACGATTACCGGCTCTCAACACGGCTTCATTATTTCTCACTATCCAAAAGACTATATCAAAGGTAATATGGGGTAAGCTTTCCAGTTTGCTTTCTTCTCCTGCCAGTGAATGTACACATCAGCTAAACTACGCATTACATATAAGGTGTCAAATGCCAATATAAGAGTCAGGTTGCTGAACTGAGCAACAGTTCTGCAGATGTGCAAAGAGTGAAGCTTGTATTAACAGCTGTAGCAGCAAAGCTTGTTACTGAACAACCTATTACTGGAAGCAGACTGATTTCCAATCTAGCAGATTTTTTCTTTAATCCTATGTGCCAAATCCATATTCCAGGAAGATCTGACACCATAGCTCTGTTCTGGTTTAATCCCTTATTTGGGCTTGCTCTGCATTTCTTATCTAATGAAAAGATCTTTCATTTCAAAATACTTAAAATGTAACACTGCAAAGAGATTGCACAAAACTGGTGGTGATCCTGAACAGAGGTGAGACAGCTACTACATTCAACATTTCTGGTAATGCAGGCCCAAAAGTAAATTAGTATTTTTTCTGGTTAGGTAAAGGGATCTGTGCAGCCACAAAAAGTAAGAGTTTTACAATTGTTATTAAGGGTCAATACAAATGACCACACCACCTACACAATTTCTCAAAAGAATATAGTCCCACTCAGCAGCACAAGTATCAATAACATATTACAAAATAAGAATACAAGTGCCAGAGATGGTACAGCTGGGGGTGTATGTTACTGAGAAAAAGTCACTCTCTCACACAGGCTCACAGTAAATTAGCACTCTGAACTGCTGTGCAGCAGCTGGATTTGATCTCTCACTTCCTGTGCCAGCAGAGAATAGGAGCAGCATAGTGAAGTGAGTAAACGCGGCCCTGGTGGGAGGGCAGCAGTCTGTATTGCCATCAGAGATGCCTTTATATAAAGTGTGCGTAGCATCAATGGCCTTCTAATGAGAGCCCCAACCAGCCTTCTTCATCTGGGAGCCCTGAGGGAAGACAGGGCATAAACTGGAGAGGGGGAAAACAAACAAACAGACAACAAATTATAAAACAACAAAAACAGCTGTGCCTGCAAACAACATATCTCCTCAAAGACCTGTGGGTCGGATTCTCCAATGCCTCATACCCTGTGTAGTCCTTACACCTTTGTAACATGGGTGCTAAATCAGAAAAATAGCATTTGATACCCACTGTGAACAGGTGTAAAAGACTACACCAGGTGGAATGAAGTGGAGACTTAACACCCCTCCCCATGTATGTGTTAATCAAGAAAGAATAATCTGTTTCCCAGTACAAACACAACTCAGTTTTGTTAAAGTAACTAAAATCCTGCTCAGACTATCCTGCGAGCTCTCCTCTCTAGCATCAAAGTCCTGCCAGATACGGTCTTTCATGGATTCTCTCTACACCCTTATCTAGGAGACCGACAGGGCTGGAGTCAGCAATGGCTCTGAGAGTACCAGAAGTTTGTATCCATGGCAACAGATGCTAGCTACACTTTGTTATCTCAACAGTAAATAAGACAAATTTGCTGAATAAACATTATGTCCAATGTAAACTCCCCCCCCCAAAAAAAAACCAAAACAAAACAAAACAACCCACTTCACTCAGCAACACGCCACTGCCCCATCCCTTGCTCCTCTAGCAGGAAGTCAGCAGCTTGAGTAGCATCTTTTAAATGTTTCCTAGCTTGCCATAAAGAAAGCAGAATAACTGTCTAGTTAAGCAGTCGGAGCTTTTGTTATTTCTTAGTTGTGTGGTATGTAGGTCTTGCATGAACATAGCAGCCCCTTCCCAGACACCAACTGATCCTTGATGCCAGGGCTCAGAATCTGTGATCATTGAAGCAAGAGTTTAAACTATTTCCATAGCACCCTCAGCTTCTTAGAATCCCAGAATGTCCTCTTCCCCCACCACAAGACACAAGTAACTGAGTGACTTCAACAGAAGTTACGAGGATGGATGCTGCAGGGGTGATGAATAGAACTCAAGGTTTCTGAGACTATGCTCATTAGTCAGTCTTTCACTCCAACCACAAGGGAAGCTGAGTAAGGTAGCACTTTGCTCACTTAGTAGTCATAAACAAAGATAATACAGACTCAAGCAATGTCATCTCCTCCAGCATTGTTACCTCTTTCCTCTCCACATCGGCTTGGATTTTCGCTTGAGTAACAGCAGCCTCCCGGAAGGAGGAGCTGGCCTGTTTAGCCTGTTCAATCAGGGTCTTCAGTTGCTGGGCTGTGTTCAGTAAGGAGTTGACCATCTCCTCCAGGTATAGCCAGCTCCGTTGCTCTGTCATCTCTAGTCCATTCACTACTGAGGGGGATATGGCTTTGGTGGGGGTAGTAGGTGGCACAGCCAGGGCAGGAAGGGACGTCAACACTGAATATTAAGAAAACAAAACAAAGCACACTGGATTGAAGTGTTTCAACTCCACAAGATGCTTCTTTTCATATCTCAACCAGAAGTACAATCTAACCAAGACCCAGTTAAACAAATAGAATTAAGCCTCCCAACAGAGCAGTGACAGAGGTGTGTAGTGATCCCTTGTAGAGCTTTCAAACTTGAGGGATGAAGAACATATGCTCTTGAAACACTTAACTCAGGGTCTGTAAAGCCTATGACTTATTAGGAGGAGGAATTAGCTACAGTGCTACTCTAGTGAAGCCTAATGCAGTCAAACTTGACAGATGAGCTTTTTGGAACCTAGGCAGGCATGGAAGACAGATTGGGGCCCTAAGAGAAGCACATTAATTGGCTGTTTCTGCTACAATGATCAGCAATAAAATAGTTAAGGTTGATATTTGTCATCTTTGAGTTTCTCAGTTAGCTACATACACCTCTACCTCGATATAACGCTGTCCTCGAGAGCCAAAAAATCTTAGAGCATTATAGGTGAAACCGCGTTATACTGAACTTGCTTTGATCCTCTGGAATGCACAGCCCCGCCCCTCCGGAGCGCTGCTTTACTGAGGCCATGGCTACACTTACAGTTCTGCAGCGCTGGTAGTTACAGCTGTGTTCGTACAGCTGTGTAGGGCCAGCACTGCAGTGTGGCCACACTGACAGCTACCAGCGCTGCAGTGTGGCCACATTTGCAGCATTTGCAGCGCTGTTGGGAGTGGTGCATTGTGGGCAGCTATCCCAGCATTCAAGTGGCTGCAACGTGCTTTTCAAAAGAGGGGGGTGGGGTGGAATGTGACAGGGAGCGTGGGGGAGACAGAGAGAGTGGATTTTTGGAGCTGACACTGTTCTCAGCTCCCTGCTTGCAAGTTGTAAGGACTGGAAGATACACAGTGCCTACCTTCAATCATTTTAAAAGTTTTGACCTTTCCCCCACCTGTCTCTTATTCACTAAATGCTAATTATGCACTCCTAAATAGCCGTCAGACCACATAAACAGTTGCTCAACATTACCCCTCCCCCCTCTCTCCTCAAGCAAACAGCTTTGAACATTCCAAAGCAATTCTCCTGCCTTCGCTGGCTCGCTGGAGCACAGAGCAGCTGTGTTTGTTTTTTAGCAAGTAGCTACGGGGGATCGGAGTTCAGCCATTCTTCTGGTTTGTTGTGGACAGGAATTCTGGGATACCTCCTTATATCCCGGAGGCCAATAAAAGCGCTGGTGGTGTCCACACTTGCTGACCAGTGCTGCATCACCAGCGCTGGAATTGCTACACCCGAGGCAGACCAGGAGTACAGCCAGCGCTGCAACCAGGGAGTTGCAGCACTGGCTGTGCTTTGCAAGTGTGGCCACATCCTGAGTTGCAGCGCTGTAACCCCCTCACCAGCGCTGCAACTCTCCAGTGTAGCCAAGCCCTGAGTTATATCCGAATTTGTGCTATATTGGGTCGCATTATATTGAGGTAGAGGTGTATTAAGATATATGTGTGTGGTGGAGGTAGTTCACGCTCACAGCTGTTGTTTCAGGCTGTCTGCAAAACTCAAGATGACAAACTGCATTTGTTTACATCTGATTCACATTTCAGAGGATTGCTTCACAACCATGAGGGCTAGAAACATTTTTTTTTTTTGCTGTTGTTTTAAATGATAGCCTAGATTCCAGAACATAACTCTGCAGCATAATTCTGAGAAAAATCCCTGGCCACAAAATCCACAGGACCCTGAATATACTGAAAAGCTCTTTGAGGGATGAAATTCCCATTCTTGGAAAGTATCAGACTTCTTCTAGAAACCTTATGGAGGAGGATAAAGGTGCAATGAGACAGGCAGACTTGTACTGTAGCCAAAATATTTGAAATTGGAGCATGCTGAAAGTTAACCACCTACATTCATATTTAAGTAGGTAAGCAAGGTCTAATTTTCAGAGATGCTCCGTTAATGTCGGTAGGAGTTGGGAGTATTCAGCTCCTCTGAAAATCAGGTCTCTTATTTAACTGCCTAAAATGGAAGTAGGTGACGAATATCAGAGATCCATACTTGAGAATGCTAGTCTGTAACTATGCCCTTCATAAAATGAGTTGAGCAGGGTCACATAAGATTGTGTGTGTCTATTCAGATGGCATAGACTCTTGTTCCTAGCTTCACATGTGGAATCAGCCACGTGAGCCACCTTAGCAGGAACAGGACGACAACAAGAGCCCTTCTAGCTTACAGATGGTACAGAGAAATGATTATCCTCAAAATCTCATCAACACTGGGTAACCGGAAGGACAGGCAGGCTCGAATTGTAGGTTATAGTTTTATTTGTTATAAGCAGATGGGGCTGTGACCTGAGAAGTGCAATCATATGTTACAGAGCCATGAATAAGCAGGAGCACATGCAAGAGCCAGGACTATCCTTATTTGCCTTATTCTCACATGAAGAAATTAGTTAGGAGAGAGTTAAGGCTGACTGTGTTGCAGAGGAGTGCAGCCAACCCCTTCTCCCATTAAAAAAACATTTACACAAACACACACACACACACACACACACACACACACACACACACACACACACACACCATTCTATACCTTTGAAAAATATCCCTAAATGTAAGAACATCTGGAAACTACGTTCAGGCAGTCAGGCAATGCCCCACTGCCACATATTCCTTCTTCACTCACTGTCATCTGAACTAACCCAAAGCAAAGCAGGGACCACAAATTCTTACGCATTGTTTTTGCAAGTGTTCACAATGTCAAACTGACTCATTTAACATGTGGGAGCCTGGCTGCACTAGCATTCACTGTAGCATGGAATGTTTAATCAAAATATGAGATTAATATAGACTATAGCTGCACCATCCCAAAATTTATATTCTAAATCTCTCTGGGAGTCTAATTATGGCTAAATCAGGCACACATGCTACAACAAAGGTGTATTAGAAAGAACAAAACATCACTTTTCTTTGCTCCTTGCCATGACTTTTTCATATTTACCATATTGCTAAAAAGGCCTACAAAGGAATTTAGCAAAATCCCACCAACTTTCAAAATACATTAGCTATCCATATATGTATTTCTGTTGTGTCAGTCACAGGAAGAGTATCTAGGGGTGTCAAAAACGGCCAAATGAACTGCAGTGATAGATGAAAACTGAATTAATCCCAGATTTACAAGGTAAACAGCCGCTCCTGCTTTTATCAGGCTGTGGATGGGGGGCATCCAGTACTGAAATAAGTTTACTTTAACTGTTAAACATTATTCCACTGGTTCACTGAAGTTAGCTCGGAATGAACCATTCAGTTACACATGATACCTTGCAATCCACAGCCACCTGTGACCTGGCTGAGTGCACCCAGGAGCCTCTCATTTGCATCTCTTTAGATCCAATAACTTTCAGCACTGTCACAGATTTCTGGCTTCCTCTTCAATTGGATACACTCCTGAATGCACTGTGCTGTTGAAGTTACCTTCATCTTGGAACCTCGTCAGAGCTGCTCACTGGCTAGAAGGGACGATTAAGTGCCCCCTTTGTTATATTGCACAGTTTCACAAATAGTGTTCTTCAACACATTCAGCTCCCAGTGAAATCTTACTCAACTTGAGGAATCCTCCTTTTAATCATTTTAGAATGAGCATCTAAAAATCCACCCAAAAATGTCCTTACTCAATCAGATCTGTTAGCTATCAACGTGTGGCAACACAATCTGGTACTCTATTTCAAGAATTTTTCCCTGTCAATATATTCACAAAGTCTCTTGCTGTTATATTTGGCTATTAAAAGAAACAACCCATGGTGACTAGGATTCACAGAACAAGCAAGCAAGCAGAGGCTTCAGCTTTAGCAGGCTAGTGTGAAAGTAGAATGAATTATATTGTAAAAATAGAAAGGATTAAAGAAATGCTGTCTGTACCTTTAAGCAAAAGAGCTGAAATGCTGCAATCCAGGTGTCAGGAATGCAGACATAAGGTAAAACAATTGCTCCACTTAAGGGCAAGTGGTGAAGAATTAGCCTTAGATCGATAAGAGTTAGTAAGGAAGTAGGATATGCATGCTGTGCCCCAGGTAAATTTTACAGTTTTGCTCTCTTTGTCCCTTTGTTTAGTTCCCGCCCTTTTATCTGTATAAATAAGATAGTTTGTGTCTTGCATGGTGCTCACATTATCTGGTGTTATTAGCAGAGCACTGTGCTAATAAAACAGAGTGGTCTGACAAACTGAGAGTCCTGAGTCTAACTTTGACAATTTGGAGGTCTCACTGAGATGGCAACCGTCTTCACTGGGGCTGTGTGATTCCTGACCGTTTTTGTAGGATGACCATGGCAGCCGGCACCTGGGCATTTGGCCCGAGCGGAACAACACCAGAATGGAAAGGCGCATGGCCACAGTGAAATCTATGCCATCGAACCTGTTGGTTCCCACTCTGTTCTGGTAGGGATCACGAGATCTGACATCAGGAATCTGGTCAGGTAATTATTTCTGTGTTTTGTCCAGACTGAGGACTGTCCTGTCTCTGTGTCTATCCGTCCTCCCTGTGGAGTGTTTGAGTCTGGGTGCTGTCTCCATCCGGGGATCGGCCGACCAAGGGGTTCCTGTCCCCGCGGTCTGAGTGAGTGGAATCTGCACAATTGCAGCCGCACTGCACCTTGGGTGAAACCTTTGGAGTGAAAGCAAGGGTGATTGAGGCAGTAGCCTGTGGGCTCCTTATGTGTGTTGCACCGGGCATCACTCTGACGAACCCGAATTTCCTTCTTGTGCAATTGGTGTGTAAAGTCCTCCTGTATGGGTAACCAGAAGTCTAAGTCAGGACAGTTCCCTAAACGAACGCCGGCTCACTTAGGTATTTAGGATGGGTCCAGACTCCTGTAAAAAGGGTCTGGACTCCTGTAAATTTCTGGAAAAATGGTCTAGGCTAACTCAGGGGGATCCCAAAACTCAGTGGCCACTGTTAAAATCTTGGAACAAAGACCGAGAGGATGACTTAAAGGACAAACTTGGCCAACCTAAAACTAAATTGGCTAAGGGAGAGGTTAATTGTTTCATGCAGTGGTGGGAAGAGGCAAATTGTAGGTGGACAAAATCAAAACCTGCCTCTCTCAAATATTCAAATAATAAGTTAAAAGCTTTATTAAAAGCCTCCTCTCCCACCACCAGACTGAGCGCTCCCCTTTACCCCGTTCTCCAAACCCCAGATCGATCACAACCCCCTTCATACTCCCATCTCATTGTAAAAAGGACAAAAAGCCCCTTGTTCTGTTTCCCTTTGTTGTCTGCCTCAAAAACTGATTCTTTGGTGTTCCACTACCAATTCAGCACGGAGGGTGGGCTCCTCAACTAGCCCCCACCCTTCCTGGTCCCTTTCCTTGAACATTTCTTTCAAAATATCACTCACAAAAATGGTTCATTGGGGGAAAAAAAAAGCAGGATCGGGCCCAGACAAGCAGGCAAGCAACAGATTAAGAAACTGAAAAACAGGTTGGAAGCCTTAAGGGCATAGTGTCAGGAGTAAGATAAGCAGTAAGTGCAGGCATGAACCCCTGGAACAATACTTAAAATCGTGAAATCTGAGGTGATAAAGGTGTCATTTTGGGTGATAAACAAGTGATTTAAGGAAAGAGAGTGAAAAGTTAACTCTACAGAGGCTGGAGAGAATTAAGCAGTTAAACTTTATGAAAATGTTAAAAAGGACTATGTTAAAGAGAGAGAATTCTTGGTTTGGGCCCTTTTCCAAAAGAATGCCTGTAAATAATCCAAATATACATACAGCTATGTAAAAACAAAGCAGTGTAAAGGAATGTTAAAGAAAAGAAAATGTGTATCTATTTATTTGTCTGTAAAAATATGTAAAGTTCTAAGAATCTAAACCAGCACATCTGGTTTGTAAAACTCTTGTTTTTTAGGTGTAAGATAAATTAGTTTTGTTTTTGTTTTTAATGCCACTAAAAATTCATTTGACTCTTTAATTCAAAGTTGCCAAACTGGCAGACCTTTTTGCAAGACACCAGGTAATTAGTGTTGTTTGGCTTTGGGATTTAGCATTTAACCCTTAAGGGGTAACTTGATTCTTTACAAAATTTAAAATGTTTTTAAATAAAGACCAAGTCATGGCTGCAATAGGGCAGTCAAAATTAGGAGAATAGGGAGAGATTCTGGAGTCTTTTTGTTTGGTTGTTTTTTTTTGTAACAATAGCAGATAAGAGCTGTAGTGAAAGAATAAGAAATTAACAGTGCCCCTCTGAGGCAACAGCAGAGATGAGGTGTACAAAACAAAAAGCAGCAATGTTAAAAACACTGAGCCTTAAGACGGCTCTGTATAATCAGACTGTCACTTTGATAAGGGTACTTGAAAACTCTAGGAACAAAAGAAACGGTTACACCTTATGTAAAAATTGATATGGCTAATGTTTTAAAAAGTTATAGTACAGAAGAAATGTGCATTTTCCCTAGGACGTGCAATGTATATTGTAGAAATGGGTAAAAGAAATGCAAATGAAATGTTCTGCTGAATTAAAATCCTATTAGGGCTCCAAAAGAGCTGCAATAGGCTGTGTTAGATCCCTGTGTGTTAAGATAGAGCCTCTGAGCTCTGCTGATGGCTTTGAATCCAAAAGCCAAGTCTGTGTTGATGCAAATTACCTAACTGATAAAGAAAGGTGAGAACTGCCAGCACAAAAGAAGCTGCAAATAAAAAACACACTTGGTCAGCAAACAAATTGCCTAAATAAAAGGCATGGTATAACAAGATGTCTTTAATAGATTTAATGCTAATGTTATTGTTAATATTAAACATTGAAATAAATTTAATGTTAGTAAGTACCCCTGTAACAACGTATAGTGTGTATGATTTTTGGAAAACTCCTTTAAGGTAATATGGTAATAATGCTTCTCAGCTATTACCTGAGAATAAACTTAAAGCTTAACACAGTAGGAAAAACATTACAAACTTGGTCTGCTATATAAGAGGAAAATAACTAAACAGTGGAATATTTTCCCCATAACCCTTAAAAGTAGAAGCCGTAAAAACCTGGCCTGCCTATTTAAAAAAAAACAAAACACAGGAAAATATGGGAGTAATCCATCTGTTTTGCCTGCAATCAACAAGGGTATTTGTAAAAGAATGGAATTTTTAAGCAACAATCAATGCCACCCCAAAAGGAGCAGAAAAATGTTATTTGTCTTTCAGAAAATCCAAAGTACTATATAATGGGCTATGTGTATGTGTTAATTCTTGGGGAAAAGTGTTTAAAAAAACGTTAGCAACCCATCAGAAGACAAATATAAATGTAATGTAAGTACTGTGTTTACCAATAACCACATTTATTATTTGGCACAACAACAAAAAAAGAAAGTCTCAGCTTACTGTAAACACTGATTTAGCTGAGTTCTCTATCAATCTTGGCACTGAATGGCAAACAGTTACCAATCATCTGTCAAAAGGTAAAAAGGTAACATAGTTCCTAGGGGAAAAAAAAAAACAATGTGGGAAACGGGACCATTCATATTATACATGCAAATGGGGACATGTTAAGAATTGCCACTGCAGAAAGACATAACAGCTTACCATTGGTATAACATATTTTCTGGATGGTCTCCCACAACTACTGGCATACTAATGATACTACCTCTAATTGTTTTTGGTTTTAAATTGTATGTGTTTAACTGAAATGTTTAAAATGTGCTGGTGGATAAAACGAATGTATGCAAAGCTAGAGCCAAAGGCCCAACTCACCTCCCAGTTTCCATTACATGGACTAAATAAGAAGTGACACTAGCGATTAATAATCTTAGTGTCAAAAGGGGGATATGTAGGAAAAGGATTTTATAATGTTCCATGAGAATTAATGCATAATTTGATTTCATCCTGCTAGCCACCCTTTTTGAATAGCAGAAAGAAATGACCCTCTGGGACTATAAGATTCTGTTTTCCCATATGCATTACAAATTGGGCCCTCTCTAACTCTTTGTTTTAAGATTTAGTTAGTAAGAGACAGGATTCTCTATTGTGTCTATGGCCTGGTCTATACTACACGTTTATACTGATTTTAGCAGCGTTAAACCAATTTAACGCTGCACCCTTCTACACAACTAGGCCCTATATATCGATATAAAGGGCTCTTTATACCGATTTCTGTACTCCTCTCCGATGAGAGGAGTAGCGCTGAAATCGGTATTACCATATCGAATTAGGGTTAGTACGGCCGCAAATCGACGGTATTGGCCTCCAGGCGGTATCCCACAGTGCACCACTGTGACCGCTCTGGAAAGTGATCTGAACTTGGATGCACTGGCCAGATAGACAGGAAAAGCCCAGCAAACTTTTGAATTGCATTTTCTGTTTTCCTAGCGTGGAGCTCTGATCAGCACGGGTGGTGATGCAGTCCCAAATCCAAAAAGAGCTCCAGCGTGGACCGTACGGGAGATAATGGATCTGATCACTGTATGGGGAGACAAATCTGTTCTATCAGAGCTCCGTTACAGAAGACGAAATGCCAAAGCATTTGAAAAAAATCTCCAGGCTATGATACAGAGTCCACAGCACAGTGCTGTGTGACAAGCGTAAAGGAAAGCCAAAGAATCAAATGGATGCTCATGGAGGAAGGGAGGGGGGACTGAGGACTCCAGCTAACCCACAGTCCCTGCAGTCTCCGAAAAGCATTTGCATTCTTGGCTGAGCTCCCAAAGCCTGTAGGGTCAAACACATTGTCCGGGGTGGTTCAGGATATATCTCGTCAATTTACTCCCCTTTCCCGGCCCCCCCCCCCCGTGAAAGAAAAGGGAAAAACATTGTTTCTTGACTTTTTTCAAAGTCACCCTATGTCTACTGCATGCTGCTGGTAGACGCGGTGCTGTGGCACTGAACAGCAGCATCCCCTCCCCTCCCTTCCCCGGTGGCAGATGGTACAGTGCAGCAGGACTAACAGCCATCCTTGTCATCATCCCGTGAGTGCTCCTGGCTGGCCTCAGGTGAGGTCGGCCGTGGGCGCCTGGGTAAAAATAGGAATGACTCCCGGTTATTCCCGGCAGATGGTACAGAACGGCTGGTAACTATCCTCATCATAGCAACTGGGGGCTGAACTCCATCAGCCCCTCCCCCCCCCCCGTTTCATGTCTAAAGAAAAGATTCTGTACTGCCTGGACTATCATAGCAGCAGGATGCTGGGCTCCTCTCCCCCACACCGTTTAATGTCCTGCCTGGACTATCATAGCAGCTGGAGGCTGCCTCCCTCTCATTTTATCTCACTAAAAAGTCAGTGTTTCTTATTCCTGCATTCTTTATTACTTCATCACACAAATGGGGTGGGGACCCTGCAACGGCAGCCCAGAAGGGTTGGGGGAGGAGGGAAGCAACAGATGGGGTTGTTGCAGGGGCACCCCCTAGAATGGCATGCAGCTCATTTCTGTGGGATCTGACACGGAGCGGCTGTGCTCTCTGGTTCTCTAGTACACTTGCCCCATATTCTAGGCGGGACTGACTATTTTTAGATTCAACATAAAGGAGGGAATGACCCAGGGGGTCATTCCCATTTTTATCTTTGCGCCCCCGGCCGACCTCAGTGAAGGCCAGCCAGGAGCACCTATGACAGCAGCAGACGGTAGAAAACGACTGATAACCGTCATCTCATCGCCAATTTACAATGGCACAGCAGTCGGTACAGAACGACTGGTAACCGTCTCTGCTACCTTGCAAAGGCAAATGAATGCTGCTGTGTAGCGCTGCAGTACTGCCTCTGTCAGCAGCATCCAGTACACATACAGTGACAGTGACAAAAGGCACGACGGGCTCCATGGTTGCCATGCTATGGCGTCTGCCAGTGCAATCCAGGGAAAAAGGGCACGAAATGATTGTCTGCCATTGCTTTCATGGAGGAAGGATTGAGTGACGACATTTACCCAGAATCACCCGCAACACTGTTTTTGCACCATCATGTATTGGGATCTCAACCCAGAATTCCAATGGGTGGGGGAGACCGCGGGAACTATGGGATAGCTACAGGATAGCTACAGGATAGCTACCCACAGTGCAACGCTACAGAAATTGATGCTAGCCTCAGTACATGGACGCACACCACCGAATTATTGTGCTTTGTGTGGCCGCGTGCTCTCGACTTTATATAATCTGTTTTACAAAACCGGTTTATGTAAAATCGGAATAATCCTGTAGTGTAGACGTACCCTCTGTTAAGTAAATTAGAGAAACACTGAAGGCCTGGGTCTCAATGTAAATTGTCTTGGTTATTGATTGTAAAACTCAGCAAGGTTTAATTTGCAATGCCTTTTGGCTCAACATAAAATACTGCTGTTTGTATTCTCAGTCTGTTTGTGTGAATGAGGAATGTATGCATCAGGAAAAATAAGGGTGAAGGCCATTGTTATAGCCAGAGTCAAGGAAGATGTAGTAAAGAGACTTAAACAACATCAAAGAATCATCAGGCACTGCTTACTAGCCAGATGGCTCTTAAACTGTCTGGCATCACAGAGTGGATACGTGCTTCGCAGTGTAAGAATGCACCACCCCCCAGCAAACGAACCATCACCCCAGGACCATGCAGAGTCAGAGTCAATTTTGACTCCAGAAGAAGATGCAGAGGAACAGCCTGCAATACCTGACAATCTATGCTCTCGTAAGGGTTCCCAAAAGCAGATGATGACCTAAAGCAAGGCCCAAGAAGAAGCAATAGCGAGCCTAGCGCCTTCTGCCCGGTGGACGTAAAACTGTGACTGCGGTTCCCTCAGTTGAGGTTGTCAGAACCAGAAGGGCCCTGCCTCCAACATGTGCCTCTGGTGGCGCCTATTCCTTGGCTGCTGGTGTCTTAAGGTCCGGGGAGTCCACAATGACAATTCTTTTATCCAGAAACAAGTGTGGATAGTGCAGACCCTTAATATTTCTAAATGCTTGGTCTGCAGCCACATCCCAGCCCACTCTCAAACTGGTGTTCCTGTCCTGGCTATCCCACTCAGTTCCCCAGACCTCACTGGAGGACCTCATCCGTTTAACACAATATGGAACAGCAATGACACCTGGGAAGAGGCTATTGGCAGTTCCTTTATCCCACTTGGGGGAGTAATATACCATGCAAAAAGGCTCCTGAGGTTACAAGCAGTAGTAAAAAAAATGGCAAATAAAACTGTAGAAAGTTTAAGAGCCTTGGCCAAAGAAACAGGGGTGATCCGACAGGTGACCCTCCAAAACTGGGTCAGGCATTGGACATAGTGCTGGCGGCCAAAGGAGGGACCCGTGCTCTCATTGGAAAACAATGTTGTGTGTTTATACCTGACAAAATGAGATAATAGGTCAAGCTAGCCACTTGGAACAAATCACACATCTCCCCCATAAAGAGCCGAGTTCTTTATGGAAGTGGCTACGTAACCTGTTCAATTTATCTGGCACAGAAAACTGGTTGTTTCAGGACTATCCTGTTTGGAATCCTAATGATTTTAGTATGTTTTCAGTTAATCTCCTATTGTATCCAGAATTGTGTAAGGCATGTCACCCCAGTGAATGCCCCAAAACAGACTGCTAATATAATAATTTTGAATATTGCTGATGAACAAAGAGATAAAAGAACGGTTAATATGTGGAACCCAGTAAAATGTTGGTCATGGCGTAGCTTGACCAAAAGGAGGGACTGCGAAAGTAGAATGAATTATATTGTAAAAATAGAAAGGATTAAAGAAATGCTGTGTGTACCTTTAAGCAAAAGAGTTGAAATGCTGCAATCCAGGTGTCAGGAATGCAGACATAAGGTAAAACAATTGCTCCACTTAAGGGCAAGTGGTGAAGAATTAGCCTTAGATTGATAAGAGTTAGTAAGGAAGTAGGATATGCATGCTGTGCCCCAGGTAAATTTTACAGTTTTGCTCTCTTTGTCCCTTTGTTTAGTTCCCGTCCTTTTATCTGTATAAATAAGATAGTTTGTGTCTTGCATGGTGCTCACATTATCTGGGTGTTGTTAGCAGAGCGCTGTACTAATAAAACAGAGTGGTCTGACAAACTGTGAGTCCTGAGTCTAACTTTGACAATTGTAATCCCCAGCATAGCTTGCCATTGCCAAAGCACACACCTATGACTATACTAGGCATAAAAAGCAAATGTAAATACTAGGGCTGTCAATTAATCGCAGTTAACTCACGTGATTAACTCAAAAAATTAATTGCAATTAATCGCACTGTTAAACAACAGGATACCAGTTGAAATTTATTAAATATTTTAGGATGTTTTCTACATTTTCAAATATATTGATTTCAATTACAACACATAATACGAAGTGTCCAGTGCTCCCTTTATTTTTTATTACAAATATTTGCACAGTAAAAAACAGTAGTATTTTTCAATTCACCTAATTCAAGTACTGTAGTACAATCTCTTTATCATGAAAGTTGAACTTACAAATGTAGAATTATGTACAAAAAAAAACTGCATTCAAAAATAAAACAATGTAAAACTTTAGAGCCTAAAAGTTCACTCAATCCTACTTCAGCCAATCGCTCAGACAAACAAGTTTGGTTACAATTTGCAGGAGATAATGCTGCCTGCTTCTTGTTTACAGTGTCACCTGAAAGTGAGAACAGGCAATCGCATGGCACTTTTGTAACTGGCGTTGCAAGGTATTTACGTGCCAGATATGTTATACATTTGTATGCCTCTTCATGCTTTGGCCACCATTCCAGAGGACATGGTCCAATGATGATAACGCTCATTAAAAAAATAATGCATTAATTACATTTGTGACTGAACTCTTTGAGGAGAATTCTATGTCTCCTGTTCTGTTTTACCTGCATTCCGCCATATATTTTATGTTATAGCAGTCTTGGATGATGACCCAGCACATGTTCATTTTAAGAACACTTTCACAGCAGATTTGACAAAATGCAAAGAAGGTACCAATGTGAGATTTCTACAGATAGCTATAGCACTGGGCCCAAGGTTTAAGAATCTGAAGTGCCTTCCAAAATCTGAGAGGGACGAGGTATGGAGCATGATTTCAGAAGCCGTAAAAGAGCAACACTCAGATAGGGAAACTACAGAACCCGAACCATCAAAAAAGAAAATCAACCTTCTGCTGGTGGCATCTGACTCATGATGAAAATGAGCATGCGTCAGTCCGCACTGCTTTGGATCATTATCAAGCAGAACCCACCATCAGCATGGAAGCATGTCCTCTGCAATGGTGGTTGAAGCATGAAGGGACATAAGAATCTTTAGAGCATCTGGCACGCAAATATCTTGTGGCACCGGTTACAACAGTGCCATGTGAACGCTTGTTCTCACTTTCAGGTGACATTATAAACAAGAAATAGGCAGCATTATCTCCTGCAAATTGTAACCAAACTTGTTTGTCTGAGCAATTGGCTGAGGTAGGACTGAGTGGACTTGCAAGCTCTAAAATTTTACATGGTTTTATTTTTGAATGATGGGGTTTTTTTATGTAATTCTACATTTGTAAGTTCTACTTTCATGATAAAGAGATTGCACTATAGTACTTGTATTAGATTTACTGAAAAATAATACTTCTTTGGTTTTTTTACAGTGCAAATATTTGTAATAAAAAATAAGGTGAGTACACTTTGTATTCTGTGTTGTAAAGGAAATCAATATATTTGAAAATGTAGAAAACATCCAAAAATATTTACTACATTCCAATTGGTATTCTATTGCATAACAGTGTGATTAATCGTGATTATTTTTTTTAATCGCTTGACAGCTCTAGTAAATACCATCATTGTTAAAAAACATACAATGGCACATTTATACACTAGTGACAGAAGCATTTCTACAAATACCATTGGTCACAGAGCAATGTCCAACACAGCTGGAAATAACAGTGTTAAGGACATAATAACGGTGTTTTCAATTCCCACCACTGTCTGATGATAGCCTTTGAAAAGGGTCAGAATAAGATTTCTCTCCCTACCGAGTTTCTCTCTCCATTTGGCATAGGCAGATCCTCCTCTACCTCCTGCATGATGAATACACCTGAACGTAACGGTGCTTTCGGTAACAACTTCAGGCTAAGTCTTCATCTAGGGCAGCAGCATTGTGAAGGTTAGCTCAGCTCTGAAGAGAGTATTTGTCAGAGTAAATGCTGCTGCAGGGTACAAAATATTGTTTTCACTAAAATGGTGGCTATCAGCTCTAGAGTTATGATAGAAAGTTTACTACGGGGGAAGTTCTTGAAAATAAAGCAACACATGAGGACTGAAATCTTCAAAGCATCTAAAGGATCTGGATGTACAATTCCCTGTAACTTTAATGGGAACTGGACTTTGAAAAACTCAGCATAGGTATTTGGAATCATAGGGATATAGTCATTAGATACTAACAGCCCTCTTCAGGTTGTCAAGCTAATTTCCCGAAGGAGGCTGTGATCTCTTCAGCAGTGGTGAAAGCAAAGCCAGGGAAAAGAAGTCTTTGTCCTCTTTTGCTTTAGACTGGGAAAACAGAACTTAGCACAGTGGAACCTAGCTATAAGAGACTCAAATACAGTGAAACACCATTTATAGGTCCCAATTCAGGAAAGCATTTCTGTCCATTTTATGCATGGGCTTATGCCCTAAGCCAGGGGTTCTCAAATAGGGGGTTGTGAGCTGTCAGCCTCCACCCCAAACCCCGCTTTGCCTCCAGCATTTATAATGGTGTTAAACATATAAAAAAGTATTTTCAGTTTATTGGCGGGGGGGGGGGGGGAGTTGCACTCAGGCTTGCTGTGTGAAAGAGGTCACCAGTACAGAAGTTTGAGAACCGCTGCCCGAAACACATACTTCAAAGTAAGCACAAGCTTAAGTGCTGTCCTGAATAGGAATGGGTTTATGTGCTTTCCTGAACTGGGGCTGTACTGAATTAAACAAAGTCCTCAATTGCTTCAGTATAGCGCAGCAATGTGTGCAATGCAGTTTTGATTGTAGTGAACCTCGACTTAATGAAGTTCTTTTCAAGAACAGTGATTTCACTGCATTGAATACTGAATATTCAGTAAGTCAGGGATTGAAATAAATGCAATAGCATGTTAGCAATTTTCAGGTCATAATTTATCACTTGATATACAAACAACAAGAGCAAGACAAATCTTCCATGAATTTAGATGAGGTTAGTACTTCCTGAAAATCAGAAGTAGCCAACTGTATGATATGGTATGTTGGACAGGTGACCTTTACTAACAGGTAGCACTGCAAGTGTAGGAACATGAAGCAGATAACTGACATTTTGCCCTAAAGTCCTTATTAAGACAGTAAATTAAACAGATGTTTGCACACTATAATCTCAGTACTATTTGTATTTACAGACAGAAAGGAGACCTGCCCTCTTTCATAAGAGATTGTTTGCTAACAACTTCTTCCAATGCTGGATTTTCTACACAACAAGGACTACAGTTTGACATTTGATAACACTATCTAATAGGAAGTATTTGTGCTCTCTCGGTGTTAGCATAAGACTCAGTAAATGCCAGTCAATGTTTACAAACTTCATTCACTTCCTTTCTGAAAAGACCAATATTTAATCAATAGACTCAAACCCCGAAAGAGAAGCAAAGATTTGAATTTTAATTTTGACAGAGCAGAAATTTATCGCATTGCTCCACTCAGTAGTGCAAAGTTTAGCTGTAAAATGTTATATGCTACTTTGGAATTAAAGAGAATCAAAATCTGTCTGGAAAGATATATTAAAAAGTTATCCCAATGCACACAAGTTAGCCATCTAACAGAATCATTTTGCAGTTAACAAAAATTCTCACATGTCTACAAACCGATCAGCAGAGGCCTAGCTTCACTTTAAAAATATTGTTATTAACATCTTGTATTACAGGCCACAACTCCAAAACCAGTGAATACAGGCATTGCAAACATGCTTCCTATCCTGAAATATCTGTGCCACGACACTGTGCCAAAGCCCGACTTCTATCAAAACAGAAAGCAAATACTGAAGAATATGAGTAGCCTAGTAATTATTTTATCAAATCTTTGCTTTGTAACGCGGACTTCAGTTTATCTGATAAAAGCACTAAAAAATAGAAAGACCTGATGTGGGTTAAAAAGGGAAGAGGAAATTAATTTTTCCTTCTGGTATACAAGCTGGCTGGCTCATTTCTGTATTTACATATCCATTTCTTGGAAGATAAAAGAATTAATAAAAGGGCTTAAAAACTGTTCCCCTTCAGCTCTCCAGTGTCAATAACCTCAGCATTTCATTAGATGCCACATGAATACACGTCCATTTGACTCCTTCCTGAATGGCTTCATAGACTCAGAAATTAGAGAAGTAAAAGGCCCATTAGGACATCTAATCCAGCAACCAGCCAGAGCAGAGTACTTGCCTACTGTATGCTTGTTGTCCAGCTTCATTTTAAAGCAGTGTCCCCCAAACTTTTCAGGGTAGTGCTCCCCTTACTCCCGTTTGCACTCCACGACTGCCAGGGAGGTGGGGAGGAACTGGACATGGATAGGAGTAAAGGGGCTGTAGCTGGGGCTGGGAATGGAGACCTGAACAGGGGCCGAGGCTGGGGCCGAAGCTGCGGCCAGGCTGTGGTGGAGGCCAGCAGCTGCAGCCAAGGCTGGGGGCTGGGGGCCAAGGCTGGGGGTGGTGCTCCCTCTCTGTCCCCCATGGGGCTGGCCCAGGCCCTGCTGTGCCCCTCCACCCGTGGAGGGGAGGAGGGAGGAGACATCCAACAATTTGGGGACTGCTGTTTTAAAAAGGGACACTATGAACTTCTGTCTGTTACAAGTGACGTGTAAGATTAAGTGGAAGAGATCAGTATTAGAGACCACTCCTTACACCCGAATGTAAAAGCTACATTAATACAACGTTAAGTTTGCAGCAAATAATTATATAAACCATTCAGAAACCCACTGAGCATCCTTAGATGTGATTTTTCAATTGCTTATTAATTTTGGTTTTAAATTGCACCTATCCAAACCTACCATAGGCTATAGACCAGTTAGAAGGAGGATGAAGAGCACAGTTGTGGGAGTCAGGCATTCTGGGTTCTGCCACTAATTTGTTAAGTGACTGGACAAGTCATTTAACCACAGTTTTCCACATCTATAGAATGATAACACTTTCCGAGCTTATAGGGTGTTGGAAGGGTTATTTGTATGTAAAATGCTTTAAGATACTCAGAGGAAAGGCACAATAGAAAAGTGCAAAATGCTATTACATGTTTCCCAGTCACAGGAAAAATGGCTGAAGTTTGAGACAGGGGCCAGACTTTTAAACAATAAATTTAAATTCACCTTTCAGTGAAAGATATCAACCACTTATTCCAATGGAAATTTGCGTTCCAGTGATCAATATACTCCTTACCAATTCTTATGCAGAATGGCTCTATGGAACACTATGGGCCCGCTCCCGCTCCCACTGAAGCCTGGTCTCAGCTGGGGCCTCTAGGTGCTACTGCAATACATATAAATAACAGCAGCATATCTCCTCTTAATTTCAACAGGCACAAGCTCTGTGAGCATAAAGCATTTTGCCAACATTTGGTGACTAAGCTCTTGAAATCCCACCACGTACACAGCTTTTCCACAATACCGATTAATGATAAGCCACCCTAAATTAATATATTAGAAAAACTTACACCAAAGTGTAAGGGACACAGCATCTGTAAGATGCCACCTTACTTGTCAGTACAATCAGGACCTACATATTTAATTATTTTCAAACCAAGATCTCTCCCAGCAACGAGAACGGGAATTCAAGAGGTATAAGCATTGTGAAGGAGGGATATGTTCAGATCACATACATTTTTTTGCCATTTTTTCAGAGAGATACTTTTAAGCAGTACAGATGGAAAGTTGTTTTTCTAATAGTGTAATTCTGTTTAAACAAAGACAGGTCAAGTTTCTTGATAGATAACCAAGGTATGGATTCTTGTGCTATCTATTTTACCAGAACTTCTGTACTGATTATTGGAACTGGTAAGACAAAACATTGCAGTTCAAAAGATCTGTGCTAATTTTTGGAACTAATTAGTAGAAAATAAATCTTTTTTCTGTACAAAATACTATAATTACATTGACTTCAGAAGACAAATATATAAATGGCACAAGTCAGTCATATTCAGATCTTATCCTACATCCACTAAAATATCATTGCTACGCTGGCATTGGGTCATTAGTGCTGTATGGAAGGACCCTGATACACTAGAGGATAACCTTTTATTTTCCCAAAATGTGTATCAGCCAAGAATTCAGACTTTATACCTCGAAAACTTATGCTGCTCCCAATCTGCATAGTTGCAATGTTTTGGAAATAGCTCCTCCTCTTTCAAATCCAGTAAACACGTTCCCCAGTCTTCAGTTATACCATAAAACCTGTCAGTTGTCATTCCTGAGGGAGTGGTTAAAAGGAGCGAAGTGCATCACAGTTACCAATCTGTGTAACTCCCAGTTTGCTTTTGACAGGTTGAGCTTTTCTTGACAGGTTGACTATGTGTCAAGTTTTACTGAATCAAATCCCTGTTTTACAACTGCTGTTTTGGTGTAAAAGATAGCTTGTGAGGCAAACAAGGAAATACTCCCCATTCCTTTAGAAGGAATCCTTCATACAAGCACCGCTTTCCTTCCATGTGGAAGGAGAAGGTCAGCTACCTCCGCTCTACTGTCTCCAACATGTCTCACCTACAATTCTATAGTCTGCAACGGCCTCGCTGTGCATTTTGTGACTGATGCTGGGAAAGGGGAGGAAGACAGACTGACCAGAGGAATGGGAGGGGACAGCAGATGCACTTTGTCCATTGCCCAGACTTGGAGAAATCAAGTGAAAAAATAACACATCCCCGAGTCTGTATGAAGTTTTTGTTGTGGTAACTGCAGCTAAAAGAAACCTAGCAGCATGACTCCCACAACTCCAGGGAGCCAGGAGGGGGGGATCCTAAAAGGGTCATACTCAATGCAGAGGGAATGATCTGGGCCAGTGTTTTTCGTCTTAGAAGGCACAGCATAGTTTTACTGAGCAATAAACATGAACTATTCTATATTTAGGAGGGACAAGGCCTATTCTTAAGGAAAACAACAGTAGTATTGCCTTTCTCCCAATGGAAAGCAATCCCAGTTCAGTGAACATCAATGGAACTGAAAGCAGTGTCCCAATCTATCACTTTCAAAAACACCTATTTATCGGTTATGTAGGATTTTTTGGGATGCCTCTTTCAACAAAGAGGACATTAAAGGGCGCAATATTGTTATAGCCCTGTCAGTACCAGGATATTAGAGACAAGGTGTGATGCAGTAGGGACTGTCTGTGTGGGGAGTGGGAGAGCAGGGGAGGACTTTAGGGGATGGACGATGCCAGGGCCTGTAACCTGAGCTAGGTAAGGGAGGGGAAAGGTCAACACCTTTGCCCGGGAAGGGGACAAAGGAAGGGAGTGGCAGGAGGGAAGCAGTTTGAGTTTGGGCTTGAGGCTGGATGGGCGGAATTCAGGGTATCCTAGCTAGGATCCAAGCACCCTGAAAGCCCAGAAGGACTCGGTGGAGGGGTCCTGACTGTGCCTGCAAGCTCTGCTGTAACCTGTGTTCCTGTTGTCCAATAAACCTTCTGTTTTACTGGCTGGCGAAGAGTCACTGTGGGTCTCAGGAAGAGAGGTGCAGGGCTGGACTCCCCCACACTCCGTGACAACTGGTGGCAGCGGCGGGAGATACTGCACCCCGTGGACGGCGCTTCCTGTAGTAAGTGACTGGGGAGCAGTAAAACGAAGGGGTGATTAACCCCTGGGAGTGTGTGCCCAGTGAGAAGGACTTTGCAGTAACAGGGTCCCCCGGGGGATTGCAGCGAGCGGTCCCAGGGGCGGAGGAGTCTGCAGCTCGACCCTGGCAGAGAGGTGGTGACCTCACGAAGGGCTGGTGCACTAGGGGTCCCCCTGGAAACCGTGGGGAGTGGCGAGCACCCCGGCCTGTGAGTGGCCAGCAGGAAGATGTATGCCAAGCGGCGCAAGTGTGACCTGGTGGAGCTGTGCAAGCAGAGGGGGTTGCACCCAGGGAGGCTCAGCAAGGACCAGCTGATTGCCCAGCTGGAGCAGGGAGACCGCATGAATGAACGGAGCCCTGTCTCTGAGGGAAGCAGCCGGGCAGATGCAGCGCAGGCACCAGTGTCTGTCCCCGCTGGGAGTGGTCAGCCGGCGGACGAGGGCTTCCCGAGACCCCCCCTTCCTGTGCCTAGGGGAAGGGCGGGGAGGAGCCCAGTGTATACCGAGGGCACCGTGACACCCCTGGCCAGCAGGGGATCCTCCCGGCGAAGCTCACCCCCCAGCAGGGGATCTTCCCGGCGAAGCTCACCCCCCAGCAGGGGATCCTCCCAGCAATGCTTGGCATCCGTGGAGCGGATGTGGCTGGAATATGAAAGGGAGAAGCTCGAGTTAAAGAGGCAAAAGCTGGAGGAGAAGGCGAAACAGCGTAAACATGAGGAGAGCCAGCGTAAACATGAGCTGGAGGAGAAGGAGAAACAGCGTAAACATGAGGAGAACCAGCGCCAGCGTGAGTGGGAGGAGAAGGAGAAACAGCGTAAACATGAGCTGGACCTGGCCCAGCTGAGGAGAAGTGAGGCCCCAGCTGCGGTGAGTGAGGGGGGACCCAAGCCTACAAAGAGCTTTGATAAGCACTTGCTGCCCCAGCGTAAGGAGGGGGAGGACATAGATACCTTCCTGACGGCCTTTGAGAATGCCTGCGAGCTGCACAGGGTTGACCCTGCAGACAGGATCGCAGTTCTCACCCCCTTACTGGACTCCACAGCCGTGGAGGTGTACAGCCGACTGAAAGGGGCGGAGGCAGGGGACTACGAACTGTTCAAACAGGCCCTGCTCCGCGAGTTTGGGCTGACTCCTGAGATGTACCGGAAAAAGTTCCGGAGCCAGCGTAAAACCCGTGAGGTCACATACCTACAACTGGTCAACCGGGCGCAGGGGTATGCCCGCAAGTGGACAGTTGGGGCCCAAACTAAAGAGGACCTGCTTGACCTATTCATACTGGAACACCTGTACGAGCAGTGCCCGTCCGACTTGAGGCTGTGCTTGATGGACCAGAAGCCGGAGAACCCACAGCACGCAGGCCAGCTGGCCGACCAATTTGTGGACAGTCGGGCAGGGGATGGCAGGGAGGAGTCTCGAAGGAGCAAGCCTGCCTCAACGCAGAGAGAGAGTCATCATGGGACCTCCCAAACGGGGCCTATGAAGAACCCCCCCAAAAGGGGAACATCCAGCAGCAGGTCCCTCCAACCCACTCAAGGGGACCCACAAGACATGGGCTGCTATCGCTGTGGCCAACGAGGTCACATACGGGCCCAGTGCCCCAAGCTCAGGGACAGACCAAGCAGACCCAACCCACAGAGGGTGGACTGGGTAAAAACCCAATCGGAGGAGGGGCTACATTCCCAGGAAAGGGGGGCTGGCAACATACCACCTGTGGATGCTCCAGGCTCCGGGTTTTTGGTTTACCGGGTGGGCACGGGGCTGCCCCTCCGGAAGGAGTGCATTGTTTCCCTGGAGGTACATGGGAGGAAGGTCACTGGGTACTGGGACACGGGCGCAGAGGTGACGCTGGCCCAGCCCGAGGTGGTGGCCTCAGATCGGATGGTGCCCGACACCTACCTGACCCTGATGGGCGTGGGCGGGACCCCATTCAAGGTGCCCGTGGCAAGGGTACACCTGAAATGGGGGGCCAAGGAGGGCCCCAAGGATGTGGGGGTACACCGATATTTGCCCACTGACGTGTTAATGGGAGGGGACCTCGAGGACTGGCCTAGTAACACCCAGAGTGCCCTGGTCGTGACTCGTAGTCAGAGTCGGCAAAGGGCACTGCACCCCGACAACGGGGAAGGTACTCGACCCGAGGTGCAGGACCCTAACCCAGGGAGCGGGGAACGCCCAGGGGCACGGTTCAGAGAGGCTGCGGCCTCAGACCCAGCCAGCAAGAGGGAGCCAGTCCCCATCCCTGTCCCAGCTGCTGAGTTCCAGGCCGAGTTGCAGAAAGATCCCTCCTTGTGGAAGCACAGGGACCGGGCTGACCTTAGTGTGGTACAGACCATGAGGAGAGGTTGCAAGGAGAGGTTCCTATGGGAGAAGGGGTTCCTGTACCGAGAATGGGCTCCCCCAGGGGAAGCAGAGTCATGGGGGATCAGGAGGCAGCTGGTGGTTCCCCAGAAGTTTCGTCACAAGCTGCTGCACCTGGCCCATGACATCCCTCTCACAAGGCACCAGGGAATCCGACGCACCAGGCAGAGGCTGCTACAGAACTTTTACTGGCCTGGGGTCTTTACCCATGTCCGACAGTACTGCCAATCCTGTGACCCCTGCCAGAGGGTGGGGAAGGCCCGGGACAAGGGGAAAGCGGCTTTGAGGCCTTTACCTATCATAGAAGAACCTTTCCAGAAGGTGGCCATGGACATAGTGGGACCCCTCAGCAAGATGACCCGGTCAGGGAAGAAATACATCCTGGTGGTGGTGGATTTTGCCACTCGCTACCCCGAGGCGGTGGCCTTGTCCTCTGTCGAAGCAGACACAGTGGCAGATGCGCTGCTGACAATTTTCAGCCGGTGGGGTTCCCCAAGGAGGTCTTAACGGACCAGGGGTCCAACTTCATGTCAGCCCTGCTCCGGTCCTTATGGCAGAAATGTGGGGTCCAGCACAACTGGGCCTCAGCGTATCACCCCCAGTCCAACGGGCTGGTGGAAAGGTTCAACGGGAAGCTGAAGATGATGCTAAAAACATTTATGAACCAGCACCCGCAGGATTGGGACAAGTACGTACCTCACCTGCTGTTCGCGTACAGGGAGGTACCCCAGGAATCTACCGGGTTTTCACCTTTCGAACTGTTGTATGGAAGGCGGGTAAGGGGGCCCCTAGACCTGATGAGGGACGAATGGGAGGGGAAGGCCGCTCCCGAGGGAGAGTCAGTGGTGGAGTATGTCCTGACCTTCTGGGAAAGACTGGCCGAGCTCATGGGCCTGGCCAGGGAGAATCTGGCCCGAGCCCAGAGGAGGCAGAAGGTCTGGTATGACCGCACGGCACGGGCCCGTGCCTTCGCCACCGGGGATCAGGTGATGGTTCTCATCCCCATGAGGAGAAACAAACTCCAGGCCACCTGGGAAGGGCCCTTCAAGGTTATCAAGCAGCTGAATGAGGTAAACTATGTGGTGGAGCTGTCAAACCGGGCACATCACCGTCAGGTGTACCATGTGAACATGATGAAACCATACTATGACAGGGGGAATGTGGTGTTGGCCGTGTGTGGACATTGGGAGGGGCAGAGAGATGACCCCTTAGTAGATCTATTCCCTGGGACAAAAGCTGGTTCCCCCCTGGAGGCGATTCCCCTCTCTGATCAGCTGACCCCGGGCCAGCACGCTGAGATCAGGGGGGTGCTGCATCTATACCAACAGCTGTTTTCCAACCAGCCTGGACGCACTAATTTGACTGTCCACCGGGTGGAGACCGGGTCACATCCCCCTATAAAATGCTCCCCTTTTCGGGTCACTGGTAAAACTGCCCAGGATCTTGAAAGAGAAGTCAGGGACATGCTGGCTTTGGGGGTGATCCAGCCGTCCTCCAGCCCTTGGGCCTCGCCAGTGGTGCTGGTTCCCAAGAAGGATGGGTCAATCCGGTTCTGTGTGGACTATCGAAAGCTCAATGCCATCACCGTATCTGATGCCTACCCTATGCCCAGGCCTGACGAGCTCCTAGACAAGCTGGGAGGTGCTCGGTACCTCACCACCATGGATCTTACCAAAGGCTACTGGCAAGTGCCGCTGGACGCAGATGCCAGGCTGAAATCAGCCTTTATCACCCCTCTGGGGCTCTATGAGTTTCTGACCCTGCCCTTCGGCCTCAAGGGAGCACCGGCCACCTTCCAGCGCCTGGTGGATCAGCTACTGAGGGGAATGGAGAGTTTTGCCGTGGCGTATATTGACGACATCTGCGTCTTCAGCCAGACCTGGGAGGACCACATGTCCCAGGTTAAACAAGTCCTGGACCGACTCCGAAAGGCTGGGTTAACAGTAAAGGCTGAAAAGTGCAAGGTGGGGATGGCTGAAGTATCTTACCTGGGCCATCGGGTGGGGAGCGGCTGCCTGAAGCCGGAACCAGCCAAGGTGGAGGTGATCAGAGACTGGCCTGCTCCCCAAACCAAAAAGCAGATCCAGGCCTTTATTGGGATGGCGGGGTACTATCGAAGGTTCGTGCCCCACTTTAGTGCCATAGCTGGCCCCATCACTGAACTGTGCAAAAAGGGGAAGCCAGATAAGGTGATCTGGACTGAGCAGTGCCAGGAGGCTTTCCGAGCACTGAAGGAGGCTCTGGTTAGCGGCCCAGTTCTGGCAAACCCAGATTTTGACAAACCCTTTATGGTGTTCACTGATGCCTCAGACACGGGACTGAGGGCGGTGTTAATGCAGGAGGATGAAAAGGGGGAGAGACACCCCATCGTGTACCTGAGTAAGAAGCTGCTAACCCGGGAACAAAGCTACGCAGCCATCAAGAAGGAATGCCTGGCCATGGTGTGGGCCCTTAAGGAGCTAGAGCCATATCTCTTTGGGCGACACTTCACCGTGTACACCGACCACTCTCCCCTGACCTGGCTGCACCAGATGAAAGGAGCCAACGCCAAGCTCCTGAGGTGGAGCCTGCTCCTGCAGGACTATGACATGGACGTGGTCCATATGAAGGGAAATGCCAACCTGACAGCGGATGCGTTGTCCCGGAGGGGGGGCCCTGAACTTCCCCAGGTCACTGGGCAGAGTGACCCTGCTTAGTTCAGTCTCGAAGGGGGGAGAGATGTGATGCAGTAGGGACTGTCTGTGTGGGGAGTGGGAGAGCAAGGGAGGACTTTAGGGGATGGACGATGCCAGGGCCTGTAACCTGAGCTAGGTAAGGGAGGGGAAAGGTCAACACCTTTGCCCGGGAAGGGGACAAAGGAAGGGAGTGGCAGGAGGGAAGCAGTTTGAGTTTGGGCTTGGGGCTGGATGGGCGGAATTCAGGGTATCCTAGCTAGGATCCAAGCACCCTGAAAGCCCAGAAGGACTCGGTGGAGGGGTCCTGACTGTGCCTGCAAGCTCTGCTGTAACCTGTGTTCCTGTTGTCCAATAAACCTTCTGTTTTACTGGCTGGCTAAGAGTCACTGTGGGTCCCAGGAAGAGGGGTGCGGGGCCGGACTCCCCCACACCCCGTGACACAAGGTGAGTGAGGTACAAGCTTTCGAGTTTACACAGAGCTCTTCTTTAGGTATTTACGTAAGCTCAAACGCTTCTCTCTCTCTCACCAGTAGAAGTTGGCCCAATAAAAGATATTATCTCCCCCATATTGTCTGTCTCTGACATTAAAAGGTTAGATTTTCATAAGAGGCAGAGCAGGGCATGCACCTGTTATTCCTGCAATACTCAAGTTTAGGTATGTGCTTTTTTTGAGGGAAAATCTACTATGCTTTCTTTTTAAAGTGTGATTCTAATGTTCTGTCCACACTACAACTTTCAAGCCCAGTTAAGGAAACCAAAACAATTTATAAAAAGAGCTGCACAATAAGTTTTTACAAAACTATTTTTGAACTCTGACCGGGGAGACAGACAATCTAACACAACACAGTTGTCATGTGGAAAGAGCTTTGTAGCATTTGCTGCAGAACTCCACCTGTTCTCCCCAAAACTCCCACAATACACAGTAAGATACCAACGAAGGTTACATCTCTTTCCAAACCAGGAAGTACATACACACAACTTTGGCAAGACTGCACATTCCAACTAATGCAGTTATCATTTAAACTTTCTGAGATAAATGTATTCAACTTACAGAAAAAAAATATACAGCAAAATAGACAACAAAAAAGCAAACCAACTTATCCTCAACTTTGTTAAGTCACTAAATGCCTGATTTACATCTTGCACCTTTATTCTTATCTTCTCAACATAACATGATTTGCCTTCTGCAGCTTTGTCCTCAGCAGACTAGATCCCTGATCTGCAGCGAAACCTGCTAAACCACAAATATCATTCTGGGATGGTATATCTCATAGTCTCAAGGGACGGAGAATTGATTTGGGGGCATGGAATCATAAGATTATACCTTGAGGGAAAAAAAAGAAAAACCTCCCAGGAAGGTGACTGAAAACCTGCTGATCCACAGAAAGGAATGGGAATTTTAGAGTCAGCTGCATGTGAATTTGTATTTGGAGAGTGAGAAAGGGTATCTCAAATACAGGACTTAATTAGTCAAAATCAGCAAAGCTCCTGGCTGACGACATCGAAACACAGCTCCGTGAAAAGGTGCTAAAGGAAACCTCTATCAGATTTAGGAAGTGGGATTTTAATGTAAGCCTGTGTGATACAAAAAAAAAAAAAAATGGTTCTTAAGGTTTCAAGGGAGAAGTAGAAAACCTTCTACAAAGAACAGATTTCTGCCCTCTCCTATTTTTAACCTTAGTCCAGCTAAGTAACAGAGGAGTAAATTTACTTCTTTGTACGATCATTAGCTAAGGAAGAAGTTGAGGTTATGGGGTAAGCCCAGGTGCTGCAAACAGTGTTTTATTTTAGAGAGACAAAACTTACCTATTTTGGGATGGGAAGTTGGCAGTGCAGCTTCTGGAAAAGGTGAAATCTGACAATTGTCCTGATAACTTGGATAGTGAGGTTCTGGATGACTGACGCGGCATGGTTGTTGGACAGTAGTATCTTGAACTATTGGAAGAAGAAACGGTATTATAAACCCATAAAGTACTTGTTATGCATTGCTTTGACATTTTTTGTATTTAGATTGATGTGGGTTTCCAAAATCTGTGGTAACTATACGCATTATGAATGCTTCCGGAAACAGTGATGTGATTTGCATGGGCGCCAGATTTGTATGATTTTGGTGGTGCCCAGAACAGGTCCAAGCAGAGCCATCCTGTCCACTTTGTGGGGCCCCGCGCTCTGGGGAGATGAGGGGTCCAGGGCAGCAATGAGCGACCCGGCCCCAACCCGCCCTGCCAGCTCCTGGCATCGCTTGGGGGAGGGAGTGGAAGCAGGAAAGAGGCGGGGCGAGGGCTTAGGGGAAAAAGGTGGAATGGTGGCAGGGAGAGGGCGAAGCAGGAGCGGGAAGAGGCAAGGCGGAGCAGCGCAGGGCAGGTTGGGTCACTTGCTGCTGCAGATGCAAGGACCCCGCTAACCCCCCAGGCCGCCCAGGACCCAGTGTCCCCCTGAAGCACAGGGCTCCCCAAAGCGCAGGGCCCAGGGCGGTTGCCCCAGTCAGTCCTATGAAAATTTAAGCCGAAATATTGGTGGAGCCCGGGCACCACGGGTCCATATAACTTGCTGCCTATGATGATTTCACATTGTTGCCAGACAAACAGTCCATCCACTGTTACTCCACGTGAGTCTCCACTGTCACTTTGTAAGGTTTCTACAAAGACTATCACCTTTCCCCTCCAAACTTACTTCTATATTGTCAAAATCATCCAAAGATTCCAAAATGCTTGATAAAGGTTTTATGATTCTGAAAGATGGCACGGTACAGATGTTCAGGACTTGCCCAAGGTCACACAGTAATTCTAAGGTGGGGCTGACAGTAGAACCCAGGTCTCCTGGCTGCCCATTTTGTATTCTAGACACTATGCCATGGTAAGCGAGCATGGAGCTGAACTGCAAGGTTCTGAAATCTCTCACACCACACCTTAAATAGGTTTGCAATATACTAGTGCAGTGGTTCTCAACCAATTTACCACTGTGGGCCGCATATGCAGCTTTCCATGTGTTATGTGGGCCGTATGGCCCTGACTTCACACAGGCCACAGCTGTGTGCTGATTGGGACGCAAGCAGCGGGTTGAGAACCACTGTACTAGAGTGATTCAGAATACCCTATTCTCCTCATTCTCTTCTCTTTTTATGTTGTGCACCTCAATGTTGCAAAGAAGGCAAAAGCCTGTATTAAACTACAGGAGAGAAAGTTAATAAAGCCCAAATGCATAATCTAGCTCAAAATTCACATCTCTCCTGGCAGATTGAATTATCTTATGTTCTACTCCCTCTGTGCACAGTGTTTCTTCTCCAACTGTCTGAAAGCCACCGCATTGCATAACAGTTCACTAGCCTACCTCTCTCTGGAAAAAATATCTGGTGGGGCTTCATATGAAGGCTGCTATATGAAAAGAACTGTTGTACAGTACACAACTCAAGTTAAAGTCTAGTAGCTAATAATCACTTAGGAATAAATAACTCTTATAGCAGCAACAATATGCAACCATATTTTTCATTTTCAATATGCTTTATATAATACACTCTCATATAGCACTTATCATTAGACCTCACAGCACTCTACAAAAGGAGGTTAGTAACGGTAGCCCCATTTTACAGGTGGGGGAACTGAGGCACAGAGCTGTAAAATGACTAGCCCAAGGTCACACAACAGGTCAGCAGGAGTGACACAGGTCTTGTGCGTCCCATTCCAGTGCCCTCTCCACCATACCACACTGACCCTCAAACATTATCTCACCATGTTCTATCGCCATACCGTTATATCTTAAAGTAAATGTCCCATACCAGTTTTGCACCCACCAAGACTTGGCCATGCAAAAAACTGTTTGCACAAAAAGTGGACACACAAGACTTCAGGAGATATTCTGAGCGTAGTTGAGGCCCTTTCAGAAGTTTTGCCCATAGTATGGTAACTACATTTCAGTGTCACTATTCTACACATTGCAAGGTTAATACAAATAAAACTTTAGTTCCACTGAAGTTGCATTCAGACTGTATATCTTTTGTATGTAGTAGTGATAGTGTGCATAGGTTAGAGCAGTGGTTCTCAACCAGGGGTACATGTACCTCTTGAGGTACGCAGAAGTCTTCCAGGGGGTACATCAACTCATCTAGATATTTGCCTAGTTTTACAACAGGCTACAGAAAAAGTACTAGCGAAGTTAGTACAAACTAAAATTTCATACAATGACTTGTTTATACTGCTATACATACTATACACTGAAATGTAAGTGCAATATTTATATTCCAATTGATTTACTTTAGAATTCTATGGTAAAATGAGGAAGTCAGCAGTTTTTCAGTAAAATGCTGACACTTTTGTATTTTTATGTCTGATTTTGTAAGCAAGAACTTTTTAAGTGAGGTGAAACTTGGGGGTATGCAAGACAAATCAGACTCCTGACAGGAGTACAGTAATTTGGAACGGCTGAGAGCCACTGGGCTAGAGGCACAGAGTTTAAGACCAGAAGGGACCACCAGATCATCTAGCCTGACCTGTATATCACAGACCACCTACACTGTACAGAACCCACACACTAAACCCAGCAACTGAAATGAGACTAAAACTACTGTATTACAGGATACTAGACTATTACGTGACATACACACAGAGTATAGGAGGGACCAAGATGTACCAGTGCCCAAGGCCCCTGAAATTGCAGGGAAATGATTGAGATATACCCAGAGAATACTGCAAGCGACCCACACCCCATGCTGCAGAAGGCGGCAAAAAACACCTTAGGTTTTACAATAAACACGTAGAAAGAAGACTTAAAAAAAAAATGCAGGATACACATAACTTGGACTTTATTTAATCCAAATTGTAAAGCAAGAGACACTATGCTATGGTTGGGTATGTTTTTAACATTGGTATTTGTTCCTTCTTCAGAACTATTTGAATTGCCAGATGAGCTATTAATTCATTACACTGTTTTACCTTCCACTGTGCAGGCCTTCAAGTAATACATAAATTATCATTGAAAGAGTAGGGGAAAAATATTTCTATTTTTTCAGTTTACTTTGGAGATGAGACAGCATTTTTCATCCAGTCGGTTTCATTGCACAGAGTTTTCCCTTTTGAGGGGTTGTTTTTTCAGAGTAAAAGGGGAAGAAGAAAACAAAAAAGTGGAAGATGTGTCTGTACAAAACACAAAAATTACCAAGGAGGATGCAGTATTTTTAACTTATTTTATGAAATTGACAAGATTTCAAACTGACATTGTCATTTTGAGGAAAAGAGAATTAATGACCTATACCCTTTGGTTAAGCCCTTGAAGAAAAGACTCACAGTTGCTTTCAAAGCCCTTCCTCTTTTGGCAATGGGAGTTCAGAACCCCACACATGTCACTACTGCAAACTGCATGTGTGTTTTGAGGACTTACCAGTGGCGCCAGCAAATACATCACCCTGGGATGGACTTTCTGAGATGATAGCTGTGGCCTCCACAGTTGATGCACGGTCGAAAGTCAGAGCACCAGAAGTAGTGATCTGTCCTGAAGGAGTCACGGTGACTGGAAATAGCAGAAGCACTTTCATAATTAGTGCTCAACTCTGAAGCCTTGGTTGTTTAGCTGTTGATCTCCCTGTTCTGAATCATCCTAAGTCACAGAATTCACAGATCAGTAACTGACCTGTGTTATCAATATTTGGATAACACCTCCATCGCATAGAATGGTAAATGGAAACAAAAATCTCATTTTGGCTTCTGAATTCATTGTGCACACATCAGCTTCCCAGAGTTATGGCTCACTTTAATCTCTGAAGTGTGGTGCCCAGATCAGTCCTGCACAGTTTTATTCCTACTGCATTACAATCGTTTCAAATCACTACACAAGTGATGCTGCAACACAGAAGCCAACTGAAAATAAAGCAACAGGGCTAGGAAATCCAATAAGGCAGATCTCTAATTCATGGAAACTTTAGTGAGAGCAGCTATTACTGGTCTGAGAAACTAGACTCACCTCAATATACTTCCACTATAGTTTGGTTCTTTGGATTAGTATTACCGTATTTCCCTTTAAAGGAACAACGAACAATATGCAATGCTAAAGCCACAAAATCCTTCCAATACCAAAATTCCAAAGACAGTGGACTAAGGTGTTTAGAAAGATCTTAAAACAAACCTATCTTTTTAAACTCCCCTAATCAAGCCCAAGGAAAGGAACTCACCTGCCATCTTGGACTCACTCCTGTGCCTATTGTTATGTTCAGACAGATCTTTTCACAAAAACACACACACAAGTTTGAGAAATGGCTGCAGATACTCATTCTTGCAAGGACCGGTTACAAGATGGTGGTTACAACTAGCAACATTCACATAGGTTCATCTTAATTTCAGAAGCTCATTTGAGCATGTCAGAGAGCCAGGAACTGTGTTCAATTGTGTTTTTAAAACAAAACTGTTCAACAAAAAACAATTTCTGAACCCCCTGAGCACAAGGCTTTGATCATGAGACTGAAGTCTGCAGGATTCTGCAAGAGACCAAGTCAACCCAAATGCTGGACCTCTTTCCTTAAAATGGAACTGCTTTACATTTCAACCAAACTTCCACTTCATTGCCATATACTGCTATGGTCTATATTTTCTTCCTTAGTATTGTTGACAGTTAGAAAATTTTTATTAGCCAAGAAAAATAGCTTTCAGACAATATGGGAATGTCTCTTCCTGCCCAACTCATTCAGTAATATTGCAATCCAAATACTGAGACTTCAATACCAGAAAGAGACCAGAAAGTCACATATACTGAACTATGACATCATTGAAGGTATCAGGAAATGGAAGCAGACTGTTTATAAAAGTGAACCTTTGTTTTCACACAAGTATCTTGGTAATCAAAAACACTGAGAAACAAAATACAGAAAGATTACATGGTATCTAGATAGAACTTAAGTTTAATATATTCTGAGAAACCTGTTTGAAGGTGAAGATGGCCCATACAGCAGTTCTCACTAAAAACTTCCAGATCAGAGACCATTCCAGCAGCTGAGAATCTTTTAGTATGTTTCAAGAACAGTGTGAGGCTGATAATACAGACCCTGCCTGCTCTTGGAAAGCAAAAGACCAGCATAAGGAATGGAACCTGAGTCTCCTGAAGAGCACAAAAGAGTAAATTTTCAAAGTACTATTGCTTAACTCCCACTGAAAGTCAAAATCAACAGGTGTTAGGCACCTAGTTCTGGAAAATCTACCTCTAACCTCTACAGAACGAGGCCAGGGCTCCAAAGCTTTTGATAGCCCACTGGACCAAAAGACAAGGATGGAATGGAAATCCAGGTTTCCCGTGCAGTAAGAAAAAAATACAACCCAAGTTTTAGCAAACACAAAAGGTTTTCAAGATTCTTAAAAAAATATTTTCCTACAAACAGACTGAACATTTTTCTACTGCGTTTGCAACTCAACTATTGCAACACTGTACTCATGCACAAGAACTAAGAAATGAAATTGACTAATCAGACCAGTCTAGTTTCACTGTCCAATCAAAATGACATACCAAAATTAAACTAACAATCAAATTTATTAAAGCCTTTCCGTTTGGATTCTCTAGGATGTCATTAATATGGAAATCGAGCAAAAAAGACAAAATATGATTTATTGATCATGACAATGCTCTTCTAATAAAGAACTGGCAGGTCTATTCCAGAAGGGAACTTACAAGTGGTAGCAGCTGTAGCAGGAAGCAGGGTGATGTTTTTGGGAGAGTCTTTTTTCACTGGAGTTGTAGGCAATTCGTTTTCTTTTTTTCGCCTTTTATAAGGGACAAACAGTCGTACTGGGCCACTCTGAGAGAAAGAGAAATGAGCAGTTATTATAGGAGCTTTCTTATTAAGACTCTTTGTCCTTTTTCAACTTGATCATGTTTGCTCTAACTCTCCAGACACAGCTGGGAGCGTACTGTTTTATATGTAGCAGTTCTTCCTGAGGAACACAGAGCTAATAAACCATTGGGCTCTCCTGCTGCTGCACTTTGTCAAAGTGCCAATTAAGACTACAGCAGAGATATTTGCTTCTTCTCTCCAGGTCAAAGAGAACAGTTAAGATGCACAATATTTAAGGTATTATTGAGCTCAAGCCTTTCAATACAGCTGGTGGTGTCACTCCATAATCAGCACTAAAGATGGTCAAAATTGAAAGCTAAGATATCATCAGTCTCAGCAAAGAGCATATCCCCAAACCAGCTACCCACTTGTACCAACAAAATCTCTGCCTTCTCACCCTCATGTTACTCACTCATTTCACACAAAATGCCCGCTCCAGCCAAAAGGGCCCAGACTCAGCATCTTACCATCATTATCTAAGGAGCAGCTCTGAACTTCAAACAGAGGGATTTCATTACCCCTTTCCTTACTCTAGTCATGACCAAAGCACACTGCATCCACAACACTCCCAACCCCTTCCTGTCTCAGGTTGCTGATGACTTAAACTCTGATGGCCATGTGACAGCCTAACTGATTATCACTAGAACATGAAGCCAATACTGAAAGTTCTCAAATTAGTGGCTGTAAACTTGCAACTCACCAAGGTCATGTCATCACAGCAGGCGGCACACGTGCATGAGGCAGCATGAGGATTTAAAATCCCATCCTGAAATTGGGAAGTTACCAGGACAGCATTAAGAGAGTCACAAATCACCCAAAGCATGAACATACTCTAGCAAATGATTCAGGCCTCTCCTGAGAATCTGTCCAGTCCCTGAAGACCCTGCCTAGCAGTAAAAAGGACAACTCTTCAGAAACAAAGGGAATGGTGGGGAATATAGCAAGGGAAGAAGAACTCCAAAAGCAAAGACAAAGGGCAGGTGAATGTGTTTAGAATAGTATAAAGGACCTCTGCTCAACTGTCTGTTTAATAAGAATGTCCATAAAGAATGGGCTTCCCTTCTAACACTATGGGATGTAAAATATCTGGAGAAACCTAGTAAGAAGCAAGGGAACCACTTGTTCCCAGCCAAACAACAGTAAATGAAGTCCGATTATAGAATTACAAGGTGGTAATACAGGTGGGGAGCCTTTAAGGCTACCATTTCCCCATTGCTGCCATATGAAGTTCACTGCTGGAACTTATCCCATGGTAGCTTCTAACTGGAATAAACCCTTTTTGAGCTTAACAAACATTTGGACTGACTTAACTTGGGAACCTGGCTAGGGGTTCTACCCCTTGGGTCTCAGCAAAACCAAATCATTGTTAATGAAGTGCCCTGTTGTAACATCATTTCTCTTTAATACTCCTGTGATTAGGTTAGCGTTCTCCCCCCTACACCCCACGACTCATCCCTTTGACAGAACACAAGCATTTGGCCAGGACATTGGAGAGTCAGACACTGCCATCCCTTCCCCTGAAGCAGAGACAAGCACAGGATTGATCTTACATGAATAAGGCACTGCAGTGGCCTCCCTGCATAGCGGATGCTTCTTTTCCAATCTTTGCTGCTGGCTCTTCCTGCCATGGCTTCAAACTCAGTGGGGCTGTACCAGTTCTCCCCTTGCTTAATACATCGGCCCCGGCCTCCTGAAACAAGACAAGAGAAGGCAAGACAAGAGAAGAATAACTTTTTCACTTTTCTGAAGATGTAAGCACTGAAACCACCAGGTGATGAAGCAGTTAATCCATAGCATGTAAATATCGGGCACACTAGTCTAGTAGTTCCCACCCTATTAGAATAATTGTCCTCATTTAAGACCTTGGTTGTATTAACTAGTACTTACCACCTCCTGTTCGTCTGTGTGTGCTTAGGCTGCTCCATATCCTAGTCTCATTAGCACCTAGATCCAAGCTGGAAGAATGCACTCCTCTGTGGCACGTACAAAACTTTCCAAGCAAATGCCATCAACTTCTCCAGAAGTAGTGCTCTCCTTTACTTTTATTTTTAAGTGTCTAGCCTTTATGGTTGTGAAGAAAAGCTTCCATATGTGAACAAAAGAGCAGCCATGGATGCCTGAATCTGCAGGCAGACAGCTCCAGTGCCTCTATGCTGCTTGTGGGTATGTCAAGATTCAGCATCTGACACAACCAAAGAATCTGTGTGGGAGTCAGGCTTCCTACTCTCCAAAGGAACAGAGTGGGATAGCAAGAGGCCAAAGCACCCAAGAAGAGCAATATCCAAAAGAAGACTGGCTTGGAAATTCTCCCTTCCCTTCATAACAGGTTTGTAAGAGCAGCACAATTAAAACAAGCACACACCAAACAAAGATGTACGAATCACCATCCCTCTCTTGTGGAAGGCAGGAAGGGCCTTTTTACCTGAACCAAGCCTGTTTTTATACAGGATTCCGCTGATATTCCGGCATCGCACAGGGAGTTCACTGTCATACACTGATGGGTCCCAGTTATACTTTGTGCCATTTTTTTCTTGACCAGGTGTTAAGGGAGTGGGAGGAGACTGAGAACCTTTGGGTTAAGAAAAGAAAGATGAAACATACTAAATGCCCACCAAACACAGCTTTGGAGTTTTAATATCTGTGACACCCAGACTGTAATGCAATTAACTCAGCCAGCTCATGACTGTCCATAATGAGCAGAGAATCATACTAAATAATGTAATTTAATTTAGGGTATGTTAACAGCGTCTTTCAGACCAATGAGATTGTTTTAAGGTGCTTCTAGGAGCCCTGGTTAGGTATAACGTTATAAAACAGAAAGAAAATAAAGGAGGCTAAATTGTAGAATCACAGAAGCGTAGGACTGGAAGGGGCCGCAACAGATTATCTAGTCCAGTCCCCTGCACTCAAGACAGGACTATTTAACAACTAGACCATTCCTAGCAGGTGTTTGTCTAATCTGTTCTTAAAAACCTCCAGTGCCAGAGATTCCACAGCCTCCCTAGGCAATTTGTTCCAGTGCTTAATCACCCTGACAGCTAGAAAGTTTTTCCTGATGTCCAACCTAAACCGCCCTTGCTGCAATTTAAGCCCTTTGCTTCTTGTTCTATCTTCAGAGGTTAATGAGAACAATTTTTGACCCTCCTCCTTGTAACAACCTTTTGTGTGTTTGAAAACTGTTACATCTCCCATCACTCTTCTCTTTTCCAGATTAAACAAACCCATTTTTTTCAGTCTTCCCTCATAGGTCATGTTTTCCAGTCCTTTCATCATTCTGTTGCTCTCCTCTGGACTTTCTCCAGTTTGTTCTTTTCTGAAATGTGGCACCCAGAACTGGACACAATACTCCAGCTGAGGCCTAATCAACACAATGTAGAGCGGAAGAATTTCTTCACGTGTCTTGCTTACAACATTCCTTCTGATACATCCTAGAATATTGTTTGCTGTTTTTGAACAGCGTTACACTGTTGACTCATATTTAGCTTGTGATCCACTGTGAGCCCCAGATCCCTTTCTGAAGTACTACTTCCTAGGCAGTCATTTCCCACTTTGTATGTGTGCATTAGGAAATGTATCTTAACAATGAGTTCAAATGGACAGTGAAATAGTCTCCTGGGAAAATGATGAAACTCCCATTACTTCACACACAACACAGTCAACCTGTGGCACTCTTTCCAGAGGATGTTGTGAAGGCCAAGACACCAACAGGGTTAAAAAAAAACTAGATAAGTTCATGGAGGATAGGTCCATCAATGTCTATTAGCCAGGATGGGCAGGGATGGTGTCTCTAGCCTCTGTTTATCAGAAGCTGAGAATAGGAGACAGGGGATGGATCACTTGAGGATTACTTGTTCTGTTCCACTCCCTCTGAAACGCCTGGCATTAGCCACTGTTGGAAGACAGGATACTGGGCTAGATGGACCATTGGTCTGACCCAGTATGGCCGTTCTTATTTGAGTCATTTAAAACTGCAATAGCTATGGGAGGATGGATATATTATGTATTTTCCATATCCTGTTTCTAGGAAATGTGACTTTCAATGTTAAAGAGCTGTTGTGCCACCTTGTGCACAGAAAGAAGACTGCAGCTGCCAGTGCACACAGTTGAATTAAGAAATAATCTTTAGAAACAGTGCTATCTTGACATTCAAATGTCAACAGAAGGTCTTGGTGGAATCATGACCATTTGCAAAGTTTAAAATATAAATGAGTCCAGAACCAGGAGACGGAATTTATCAATGTTGCCATCCTTTTCCAATATCAATAGTTACAATGAAAAATTCATTTTCCTGGGTGGAATGCAGAGACAAGTGAACATGAGAAAAATAAAGAAAAGGCGAGATTTGTGAAAAATGAGTGAAAGAAATATAGAAGAAATGGGGAGAAAATGAGTGAAAGAAATATAGAAGAAATGGGGAAAAAATAATCTTCCTCTACTCTCAAGTAGTACTTGGCTTTTGGATCTACCAACAGAATTTCAAGAGGTGACAGTCAATGCTTATAACATGATTTCAAAGAGTTACAAGAGACAGTTTCTAGTTCTAAATACAGAAATAGGAAATATAAGGCTAACTCGTCTGAGTGATGCTTAAAAAACAAAGCAGGATTGTGTTATACCTGGTGTGAGAGGTGCAGAGGGCCCCTTCAGCCCTGTGGTTTCTACAATGCTGCCATCTGTGTGAACCACTATCAGAGTGGCTTTTTCTGTATTCAAGCTGTCCCCAATTTGAAGAGCTGTTCTGCCAGACTACAAAATAATAAAGAGTTTTAATTAATATAATTAAAACCTCAGATATTTTTATGCCTCTCAGATTCTTCTCTCTGGATCCCTACAACTCTAATCAGCATGGGAGTAGCTAAGATGGGGATGTGTGCTTTCAAGTCAACCAAATTCTGGCTTCAGAACAGTGAATCCAAGGCTATATGCTTCAGTTCACCAGAACTACATGGGAGGACATATTCAGAGTGAGCTAGCTGTGTAACTCTTAACTTTATTGCTGGTTATGTGGCTAAATTCCTGCATATTGCAATGAAGAGTCCCCCTTTGATCTTAACACAGCCTGAACATCAGAGTTGTACTTATCCTGAGATATTACATAGGGCATTATCAGCATAGGGCCCACAACATCTTAAAGGAAACACAAAAAAACCCCTTAACTTACCAGCACATGTCCAGATATAGATGCAGCATTTGCCACTGATGTGGTGAAGACATTGTCTGCAGAGGCACCCACATTGGCTACCGTTACTGTTGTGACTTCTAGAACATAAAACAGAAGTGAACTTAATATACTGCTGTATGCACAGAACCTGATTAAAGCTAAAAGGGGAGAAAATACAATTGTGTTTTTTTCCGCCCTATATTATTTCCAATTTTTTTTCCAGGTTCTTCTTCCCATCCCCTTGAGAATAAAATCATCCACAGAGGACATACACAACTTCACTTCTAAGGTCACCTCTGGAAATCTTTTCAAAGAATCTAAACTAGAAATAAATGTCATTCTGATTATTGCTATTTATCTTCAAAACTGGCTTGGGCTTATCATTTGAACACTCTTGAGGCTGAGACAGTATTTAACAGCATGTGATTAACTAGGAGGAAAAATGAAGCTGCTTCAGTGTGCATGAGAACTGTAAAAGGGGATTGACTTACAAACATAAAGATAAAAGGAAGAGAAAACCTCAGACTCTCTGCCTGTCTCAGTCTATAAATTAATTGCTACCACTTCAATAATATCATGATAGAGCCAGCTAGCACATCAGCTAGAATGTATCCAATTTTTAAAATTATATTTTGCATAAAATTTGATAGCATATTTAGTTATGGAAAGTCTACCAGATTGTCTCTCTTCTGCTGCTGTCTATAAAAATTTGCTTTCTTAAGGAAAATTTGGTATAAGCTAATAGATGCTCATGATTTATATCAACTTCTGTTTATGCATAAGTTACAAGATATATACAAACCCTTATGAAAGCTCAGCTTCTTAACTAAGGGAATCCAAGTTGGGTGTTGTATGGCACATATGTGCGGCTTCACAGAGTAAGATCCTACAAGTCCTCTGATTCTGACACACTTGTAAAGTAGAGACACAAGGTGGGTGAGGTAATGTCTTTTATTGGACCAACTTTTGTTGGTGAGAGAGACAAGCTTTCAAGACACTCAGGGCTCTTCTTCAGGTCCTGTCTCTCTAATATCCTGGGACTGACACTGTTACAACTATTCTACATACAAAATTTGTAAAGTAACAGCTGTTTAGAGCACATACAGAATACTTAGGCCATGGCTACACTGGCGCTTTACAGCGCTGCAACTTTCACGCTCAAGTGTGAAAAAACTACCCCCCTGAGCGCTGCAAGATACAGCGCTGTAAAGCCTCAGGCCTCGTCCAGACTAGGGGAGGAAAATCGATCTTAGATACGCAACTTCAGCTACGTGAATAACGTAGCTGAAGTCGAATATCTAAGATCGAATTACTCACCCGTCCAGACGGCGCGGGATCGATATCCGCAGCTCTCCGTGTCGATTCTGGAACTCCGTTCGGGTTGATGGAGTTCCGGAATCGATGTAAGCGCGCTCGGGATCGATATATCACGTCTAGACTAGACGCGATATATCGATCCCCGAGCAATCGATTTTAACCCGCCGATACGGCGGGGTAGTCTGGACGTGGGCTCAGTGTAAACAATGCCGCAGCGCTGGGAGCACGGCTCCCAGCGCTGCAAGCTACACCTGTAGAGGATGTGGAGTACGTGCAGTGCTGGGAGAGCTCTCTCCCAGCGCTGGCGCTGTGACCACACTCGAAACTTCAAAGCGCTGCCATGGCAGCGCTTTGAAGTGCAAGTGTAGCCATACCCTTAGGCTGAATCCTGCTGCCATATTTCATGGCGTACACACAAAAAACAATTTCTGTATTCCAGGAATGGAAAGCATGAAAAACAACACCCAGACGCGCAACAAGACTGACAGCTAATTATGGGTAATTGTGGATGCATTAGATTTTTATCGGTAAATGTCAATTTTACTTTTCACACACAAACTAAGGAAAATTTTTTCATCATAAATGCAATTTACAAATAGTCAAAGTAAGACATATGCTGCTTGACAGCTTATTACAGTTTAAGGATATTTACTTTGTATACTTTGATGTGTAATGTTCACAATTTTTTGTGTTAATGGTTGTAAATCTTTACTTTTTGCATCTCAATGTCTACTGTCATTAAACAATTACCGTCTGATCCCTCCCTTAATTTCTCACAACTAACAAAATTTGAATAGATAAAAAATAAAAAATAAAAATTGATATTAACCATTGAAATTATGTAAAAAATTAAAATCGAATTCTATTAAGCCTGATTATGGGCTAAAATCTCCGCTCCTGGCTGCATGGCAGCTCGTCTCCAATATTTTGCATTTGTTTAGGGAGGCAAAACTCCCAGTGAGAGATCTGTGCACACACAGTGAGCAGAAGGTCAAAGTCAAGATGTGATGTGCAGAAAGAAGCCTCTTACTCAAGGGGGAAAACAGTGTATCGTTTACTTGTGAAGGCAGGATGTTGCCATTGTATCTGAAGAAGTGGGTTTTTTTACCCACGAAAGCTTATGCACAAATAAATCTGTTAGTCTTTAAGATGCCACCGGACTCCTCAGTGTTTTTGTGAAGGCAGTGTGGACTGAAGCACTAAGCAAAAGGTAGAGTTATCCTGGTGTCTGTATCATGTGATGAAACCTCCAACCAAAATTGGCAACCTTAGCAAAAGGTTGGGAGTCTGACAGTATTTACTTCTAATTCTGAATTTGCTATTTATTTGGCCTGGGATAAGTTACTTCACCGGTCTGGCTTCCCAGCTGTAAACCAAAGATAACCATGTATCTCGGCTGGGAGGACTTAATGTCAGGAGCTGTGGAACTGACAAGATGCACGGTGGTGGCTGACCCCGCGGGTAATGAGCATCCTGGGACAGACTGGCTGGGCGAAAGCGCTAGAGAGCAGCACGCCAAGCTCAGCAGTGCGGCTGAACCGAGGTGGCCCTTTCCCAGTTTTATAGGGACACTCCTGATTCCAGGGTCTTTTTCTTATATAGGCTCCTATTACCCCCACCCCGTCCTGATTTTTCACACTTTAGGTCTGGTCACCCTACTGGAGTAGCTCCACGCAGGTGAAACCACCAGGACCCCGTCTCCGCTCGGCTCACACCCTGTGCACAATTCTGACCGGGGGCTTGGCTCACGCGGGAACTGCCAGCCCGGCGCGCGCGGGGCTGTACCGGCCGCAGCGCGTGCCAGGGCCGCAGGCGCGCGCGCGCGGGCCGCTCTGTGCGCATGCGCCGCGCTCTGACCTGCGAAGGCAGCGGCCTCGTCCGCGCTCGGCAGGGACTCGGCTCCCATGTCGATGTGTTCGGCATCCGCCGCCATCACGGTCACTGCCGTCACTTGCGCCGCTGCCTCCTCCTCCTCGGGCTCCGCCTCTAAGCCCGCCGCCTCCGCCCGCTGGTGCTCGGATCCTTCCGCGGCCACTGCTGCGGCCACCGCCGCCGCAGCTACCGCCGCCGCCTCGGCCAAGCCCAGCTGCTTCGCCGCCGAGTCCGAGTCCTCCATCCGAGCCCGCCCGAGGCGGCCGTAGCCGGGGACCGAGAGGAGCCGAGCCCGGCCCGAGCGGGCTCGAGCCCTCTCCGATCTCACACGAGTCCGATTCTCAGCTCCTCGGGCGGGGTGCTACACCTTGAATGCGCCGAGTTTCCCCGAACGATCCCGAGTCTTTCCGAAAATAGACGAGCGCTGCCGAGAGCGAGCTGCAGAACGGTACAGGGCCTGACCGGGTGGTCCCGAGTCCGTCCGAGCTCGCCCGAGTGCCGCTCCTGCCGAAGGAGCTGATCTCGACTGTATCCCCTGCCCCTCCCGGGTGACCCGAATGCGGACCGATCCGAACACCCGAGGGGAGCCGAACCCCTGCGAGTCCTCGCCCGTCTCACCCGAGCGTCGCCCGAACAGCAAGCCCAGCCGGGTGGGACGGAGGGACCCGAACCTGCCCGAGGAGATCGGAGGCTAGAGCCGATTAGAGTCGAGCCTGCCCGAGTCCTCCCAGCTCGTCCCCATAGCAGCGGGGAGCCGAGCCGAGCCGAGCCCCGTCCGATCTCACCCGAACGGCTGGGCTGGCCGGGGAGCCGAACGGACAGCGCCCGAGTCAGCCCGAAGCAGAACGAACCCGGCCGAGCGCGCGGGACGCCCGAAGGCCGCAGGGCTGAAGGGGAAGTGGCGGGCTCCTCTCCTCCCTCACAGCGCGCGAGAATAAGCGGCAATGGCCGAAGGCGCCCGAAGCCCCAGTGGCGCACGGGATGCCGGGATGCTGGAGGACTGAGGGGTGGCGAAGGGAGGGGAGAGAGAGGGGGGAGGACATGGCTGCTGTTAGGAGAGGTGAGTGGATGCGTTGCCATCGTTACCGCGAGCTCCGTGGCCGATGGGTCGGGGGTGACGGTTCCCAGCCAGACGGAGTGCGGGGGGGGGGGCAGTGTGGTTTTGCCCCTTCGGGATGATGGGCCTCATCCCTCTGTTGCAGCGTTGCCATGGTTACTGCACGGCCCTGGTTACGTGACAATCAACGCCAGCCGGCGCGCGGCGCCAGGAGGCGATGGGGGTTATTACCGCGGACAATGCGGTACCGTTCACTACACGGCGGCGACGGACTCCGGTGGACCCCAGGGGGGAGGAGGCAGCGCTGGTCAGTGTGAAACTTAAACGGGTGGAGACGAGCGTTCAGACGGGAAGGGAATGTGAAGCGATTCCGGAGTCAGCCCCGGGATCTCGCGGGGGGAGGGAGGGCAGAAGGAGGGTCGCTGCGACCTCCTTTCCAGGAGAGACAGGCTGAGTGAGCCCTGGCTCGTCTTAGCCCGGCTCGCTCCCACGCTCACGGAACAGCCTCGCAGGCCCCTCTCCTGCACTTCGACCCCTGAGCAAGCCTTGCCTGCAAGCGGCTATCGGAAAGCGGGGCGGGTCCGGGGCGGTCAGTGCCTGAGGGGAGTCAGAGGAGAAGGGTGTCCGGGTGATGGGTGTCTAGGGGGTTCAGGGAGCTGTGTGTGGCCAAAGGATGCAGGGCACTAAGAAGAGGGCTGTTGTGTGTCTAGGGAGCTCAGGGGACTGAGGAGAGAGAGATGGGGGGTGTCTAAGGGGACAGTGGGTGGTGAGTATCTGGAAGAGGCAGAGGTTAGCTGGTGTCTGGAAGAGATGGAGAGAAAGGAGTGCCCCATGTTCATTCTCACCAGTCCCCAGTGCATACCCCTGTTGTGAGTACCAGATGGCTGCAAAGGCACAACCAGAATTTTATTGAGGGGGCCCAGGAGGGGCTCACTGCATATGGGGTTCCCCTCCTTCACATTGCCCTGACCTCTTTCCCCTTCTCTCCCCACCCCTTGCCTTTCTCTAGGAGAGACCTGCAGTGGTGTGGACTCCCTTCCCCACACCAGGGAGACCTAGACCAGTGGGAACTTTTGTTGTGCCCCTTGCCCGCCTGCTTCTGACTTTTATTTGCTGAACTCAGCTAAACTGTTTAGAGCCAGAGGCTCCATGCTCTGCACTGCTGCATCCCAAGCCTCAGCAAAGAGGACAGGTTGGCTTTGCCTCCCCCGCCTCATACTGCTGCCTAGAGCTGCATGTGAGGAGCAACTGGAGGTCACAAGCGCCCCCAATGTCTGCCCTTCTGCTGTGTGCAGCCTCCCACTTCAGGGTAGGGGCTGCCTGGTGTGCCTCCCTCTGACCTGTTCAAATCTATGCAAGCTACATCCCTTCACCACTTGCAGAGGGCCTTGCCTCTTGCTTACAACCACAGCTGGGCAGGAAATAGTTTTCCTGTCTCAGGAAAATTTTTGAGACACTGAAAAATGTTTCCACCCCAAATTGGACCAACAGCTTGAAAGTGGTCATGAACCACACCATACCCCTCCCCCTCCATTTCAATTGGGGTCAATGAAAACATTTTGGTTTTGACCATTTTTACTTTTTTGCTTTTCTACTAAAACGTCATTTAGAACCAGAAAACTGGAATTTTTTGTTTCAAAAATTATTTGTTTAGGCTATTTGGATTTTTTCAACTTTTTGGAGTCAAGAAATTCATCAAAACCAACCATTTCCCCACAGACAGTTTCAGTTTTGACTAAACAGCATTTTCCAATAAAAAATTTAGTTGAAAATTTCCCAATCAGCTCTCCTAACATTATTGCTGAATTCCGCCTAGGGATGTGCTTGGTAGGCTCAGCTGCTGCACTAGTGATGAATCTATCCCACTAAGCATAACTGAATTGTCAGTATCCTGACTAGCTTGTCATGCTTTCTTTGTATGAGTTCTTCTGGCAACATGACCAACACAGCATGGATATTTTGTTTAATATGTTCTCCGTGTGGGATACTCTATAACAGAGGTGGGCAAACTACGGCCTGCGGGCCACATCTGGCCTATGGGACCGTCCTGCCCGGCCCTTGAGCTCCCAGCCAGGGAGGTTAGCCCCCAGCCCCTCCCTTGCTGTCCCCGCTCCCCCACAGCCATGCCACCACGTGGGCAGCGCTCTGGGTGGCGGGGTTGCGCACTCCTGTTGAGCAGCACAGCAGTGTATCTTGCTCCGGCCAGGCGGCACGGCTGCCAGACATGCTGCTCTGAGCGGCATGGTAAGGGGGCCAGGGGGCAGTCAGGAGAGAGGGAGCAGGGGGCGGTTGAATGAGGTGTAAGTTCTGGGCGGCAGTCAGAGGATGGGGGAGTTGGATAAGCATGAGAGTCCCAGGGGGCCTGTCAGGGGGTGAGGGTGTCGATAGGGCATGGGGATGGGAAATGAGGGGTTGGATAGGCATGGGAGACCCGAGGGGCCTGTCAGGGGTATGGATAAGGATCAGGGCAATCGGAACTGGGAGCAAGGGGGTTGGATTGGGGGTGGGGTCCCGAGGGCAGTTAGGGATCTGGGGTATGGATAAGGGGTGGGGCAGTCAGGGAGCAGGGGGGGTTGAATGGGGGGGTCCCAGGTGGTGGTTAGGGCTGGGGGGTCCCGGGAGGGGTGGTTGGGGGACAAGGAGTGGGGGAGTTCTGAGGGGGGCAGGAAGTGGGAGGGCGTGGGGGGCAGGCTGTTTGGGGAGGCACAGCCTTCCCTACCCTGCCCTCCATACAGTTTTGCAACCTCAGTGTGGCCCTTGGGCCAAAAAGTTTGCCCACCCCTGCTCTATAACATATAATGAGGTAAAGCAAGGGAAAGAGATGCTGCACCGGTGAACTAGCTCTAGCTGGGATGAATGCATTATTAACTATCGATCTGTACAATTTTATCCCATGCCATACATTTTGTAACTGGCAAAACTCTCCTTGATTCAGTAGTAGCAGAATTTGCTTATTACAGCATTCCCGGCTACTTTTAGAGTGAGTTAATCAGTATTATGTTGTTTTTAATTATTTTAATTTAATATGAATAAAATAAATGTAAACAGTTACACCCAGCCTCCCAACTGACCTTTGTTGAGTGGGGCATCCTTCATTTTGATTAGTAACAATATTTTATACTTATATTAGCACCTTCCTGATGAGTATTTCAAAGCACTTGACAAACACTAATGAATGAAGCCTCTCAATATCTTTGTGACATAGGTAAATTATCTTCATTTTACATATGTAGAAACAAGTACAAAGGACCAGATATTGCTGTGTATCAGTTTAAATCCAGAAGGACTCTTACCAAATCAGTAGAGTTTCCCTTGATTTAGAGTGGTGTAACTGAGACCAGATTTTTGACCCAGAGACAGTACGTGGCTTGTCCAAAGTGACATAACAAGTTAATAAGTTAGCTAGAAATAGAACCCAAGACTCCCGGCTCCTCTTCTCATGGCGTACTCCTATACTAGCAAAAGTAGGATCTGTATTATAGCAGCTGCTAACAACGGTGCAGGTGGATGAGTGCTAAGCTGCTAGTAGAGCTGGTTACACCTGCTATTCTCTCAGTGTTGTAAGTACTTCATTAAAAAAAAGCCTAACAATGTTCTTTTAATAACATTGCAAAGTCAAGCACTCAGAAGTGGGAAATACCAGTTTTAAGGATGGTCATGCAACCTTAATTCAGCTCCCTTGTGTATATGCAATATGATACCGTATTTAATTACATGGTCACATACTATTTTTTCTTATAGTATTGCCACAGCTTCCCAGAGTGTGCTCAGTCATTCTGTGGGGATGGTGCATGTGCAGTCCAATCATACGTGGGAGCTGCCAGGGGCTGGAGCATGCGCAATACAAACAAAATCTGTGGAGAATTTAGTAGCCAATATCCAAGAAGACTCAGTTGATTATGTGTGAACTGAGATTTTTCAGTGACTCATAACTTGGTCCTACTTGGGTGTTTTTTTCACAGCAACAGCAAAAGGCACATTCCTGATAGCAGGTGACCCCCTGTCAGATGTCCAGTCCCAATCCAAAGCAAGGAGGTGTGAAAGCCTCTTAAAAAATGAGAATAATCTTACAACCAGTTCATTAACATGGGCAGCATGAATTTTTCAGTGCTCTCATTCTCCAAAAACAACCACCATTTTAGCTGAAAATTAAAAAATAAATAAATAAATTCAGTTTGAGGTAGATGCCTGGCATGGAAAATTTTGACCTGAATGGTTTAAGTTTGGCAAAGATATAAGTAAGTGAAAACAGAGTCTTGTAATGGGAAGTGTTGGGCAAACCTAGTTATAGGGACAGGCTACCTGCTACCTGATACATTTTTGGCATCAGAAATGCTAAATCCTGAAACAGATTTGTAGAAAATGGGCCAAATTCTGTCTTCAAATATGCATGCGCACAGTGTTCTTTAAGAAAATTTGCAGGGGCTACATTTAAAAACTCACTTGTTTGGAACAGACTTTATGGACCTGGTTCTGTATTTGTTCAGTATATCAAACTCCCAGTAAAGTCAGTGGGATTCTGCTCATGGAGTATCTGCACGATCCAGCACGAGGGGCACAATTTTCAAAACTTTTCTTAAGACACATGCAGCTCAGGCATATGCACATGCAAATAGGCCCTCAGAACCATGCTCCTAAGAGCTCACTCGTATATATGAATGTGGGATTTGCACCATGTTTGTATCCTTTCTTGAAAGCTGGAGTTAGTGAGCTAGATTCATCCCTAGTATAAACCCATTGTCTTCACTGGAGTTACATCAAAGATAGAGTCGGCCCATATTTAAGCATCGTTATTTTGGCCATTGAAAGCAAAGTGATCTTGCACTTGGCAGTCTGAACTAATTTAGAATAACTGAAAATTAGATGTCAAGTTTCATAATGGAGTGGATATGTTATTACTAGATTACGAATTACTATATAATTACAATACCCTATCTCACAAGTGTGTGTTGTCAGGCATAAGCAATTAATATTGGTGAAATTCTATACTGAGATTCTATAGATGCTAAGTAGGATTATTAGATATATCATTTGTCCTTGGTACAAATGTAGGAATATGGTTAATGTCTACTTGTGGGCTAATGACAATGGTATACGGTTTTGTGTTTAGAACAGAGAACTGGGAATCAGCACTGTGGGTTCTATACTCAGCTCTTTCACTGATACTGTGTGATCTTTTTTTGGGCAAAAAATTGTACTGCTTTATCTAGCCCAGTATAATTAAAGTAATACAACCTCTGTAGTATGGAGTCAGTTATAGACGTGTGTGACCAGAGTCCCAGGGGAGCCACACGGAGGTTACTCAATTAGGGTGAACTGCCAAGAATGGGGCAGACAATCCCCAAAGCTGGTGGATATTCCAATACTTAGATTTACCAAGTCAGCACAAAACCGCTTCTATAATACCTTACGGTTACTCAGAAGCCAACAACACAGTTTCCTTAAAGTAACCCAGCCTTAGGCCTCCACCCAGATACCCAAGTCAAATATGATGAAGATTATTATATGATTAATAAGATTTTTCAGTAAAGTTCTACCAGTCCCAAAGGATCAGGATCAGACACATTATCTCCCAGGTTAATGAATATTTCAGATCTTACCCAAATACATGTTTACAGCCAATTCTTATTAACTAACCTAAAATTTATTTAAAAAGAAAAAAGAGAGAGTATTGGGTAAAATATCAGTATGCATACAGACATGAGTACAGTTCTGAGATCAGATTCTTAATAGAAATGGTGAGCTTTGTAGTTGTAAAGAGTTCTTTCAGAATTAGTCCAAGGCTATAGTCCTATGTCCATATTCAGAGTGACCCAGATGGGACTCTCGAGATCTCAGTCTTGGGACTTAAGCTTCCCCTGCATGAAGCATCAAGCAGATCTGAGATAAAAAGGATCAAGACCCAAGACATTTTTATATAGTACCAGGCCTTCTTTTGATAGCTCGGAGTCTTTAGGTGAACAATAGGCAATCATGGAGACTTTGAAGTAGACCTATTTCCTAAGCATCACCGGTAATTAGCTACATGGATTAACATAAGGCAATTGCCTGTTTTCCACCATTCACAGGTGACTTGCTATACATTTCAAAGAGAGATGAATACAGTGATATCACTGTTTACAGTTCATTTAAATGATATTTCCTTTTGATGTCTGAATTAACAGAATACAGCATAGATAGGAACTCTTGATTACATTGTTAACCTCTAACAATATATATGTAAACACACAAAAACACAAACATTATCTACCAATATGTCTCTAAAAGTTAAATCCGGGTCAATTATCCTGCAAGCTGCTAAATGCTTTCTGGCCATGCATCATACGGTGTATCTTAGGCTTGTTTACAGATGGAATTCCAGAATAAAAGCTATCTCTATTCCAGAATAAGAGTATCCACACATGGAGTTATTGCACTTTAAATTAATACTCTACCTTAAGATGAAACAAGTTTCAAGTGTAGACAAGCCCTTTTTCCTGTTTGAGGAGTAAGCGATCCACACTAGAGGTTATTCTGGTATAACTATTTTGGTAAGAAATCACACCCTTAACTGACATATTTATATCAATAAAAAAATTGCATGTAACCCAGTCCTTAGGCCCTGATCCTGCAAAGACTTCCACATCAGGTTAACTTTACATGTTGTAAGTAGTTCCATTGAAGTCAATGTGTAAAAGTAAGCAGCAGAGGCATAAATCTTTGTAGGATGAGTGCCTTAGTCACAAAGTGCCTTAGTTTTGCCTTCTGAAAAATGGAGCTAATAATACAAGAGATTCTCAATTCTGTATGTACCTATGGAGTGCTAAGAGGGATAACAATGGACAAGTGAGCTTTCATTAGGTCAATACTGCCACACTTCAAGAAAATTTAAATTTGGGTTTACAGGGAAGTTAGATTAGACACTTTCAGAAGAATTATTGCTTGGCTCATACATTTTTTTTTTTAATTGCATTGTGTTAAGGATTTATCTGGGCTTTCAATGACTGGTTGTAAGGAGAGTGTGGTTAGAAGGAAGTATCATTTGAGATGGGGATAGGGGCAACATTGTGGTGGTTGGGGCCGTGGGTTTGACTTAATCAACCTTTGGTTGTAATTTAACAACAGATGACATTCTGATTCCCCCGCATGCTTCCCTGGTTCTTGTACAGTTCAGAAATGGAAATGTCATCAGGTGATTCATAATGAGTGCTGTGAAGGTACAGATACACAATAGTATTTAGTATCTATATAGTGCTTAAAGTTTTCAAAGAGAAGGTGGGTTCTCTCCATGAAGGTTTCACAAAATGACTTTAGGGTTAATGTATCCTAAAACAAGTTATTTTCTAAATCTGAAGTAGCTGATGTGGAAAAATTTCAGTCATTTGTGCAATTTGCAACATTGTTGGTAGCAAAAATGTAGGCTGATTTTCTCCTAATTACCCCTTATTTTCCCTCCGATGGCAGGAAGAACTTCATCAGTTGTATCCTTGTGGACATCCCATCCCTTGCACTTGGGGATGACATGCAAGATCGCTGTCTAATAAGTTTGCACAATGTTTATATTAGCATTGTTTTCTCTGGTATCCTTTTTTGTGTGGCATCAACCATCACCACCATCTGTTTGAGCTGCTATTGGTAGGTGATAGCTTCTAAAGGTATGTCTTCACAGCAGAGTTATCCCAGGCTTCTACTTGGATATTGCTGCTACCCCAGCACCCATACACACATGAAGCCCTCTTGCATGAATATACTTATGCTTTCAGCCTGGGCTAGCTGGCTGGTCTGGTGCTATAGGCTGACTGTCAGGTTCTGCTTTCACTGGTACTGGTAAACCCACGCATTTTGCAGTCAGGGCGCATCAAATGCCAATAGTCTGATTCCTCTGATGCTTTCCCAAAATTCCCTCTCCCCCATGTGTTGAAAAGGACAGACAAGTTCTCTTACAGTTTACTGGGAAAGAATCATAGAGTGGGTCAGCTTACAGCAAAGCTAAGAACCATGGGATATGTCCCTAGAAGTCCTAGCAACACATGAATCAGTGTGGAGCAGTAATTCAGGAATGGTTTTGCAATGAGGCTGCTCATATCCAGGGTAGATTAAGCCAGGGGCTGTTCATCTGAAAGAAGACATACCCTAAATCAGTGATGTGTAGAGGAGTAATGGAAAGAGAGTTGAAACAAAAAACAGTCACCATAGATCCATGGTCTATAGAGGTGTATGTGGGAGATTAGAGGAGAAGGAAGGAGTGACTGTTTGGTCCATACTAACAATCTAAACAATTAGGTTTGTAGACTGAGCCACATGAAATCCATGCAGCACACACCCCTGAGATTTGACATTACATAGCTGACAAGAGGCACCAAAAGAGCATTGTAGCACACTCTTTGTCTCTCTTTCCTCTCTGGTTAATTCCTAGTGCTCCACCCTCCCTCCCCCGCCACATCCCCAGGGTAACCTCCTAAGAAAAGAGCCAGACACCTTATTCTTCAAAGACTTCTGCTACTGGAATTTCTCCAGCATTTTTGCTCCACCTTCAACCAGAAAAACAGGAAAACCAAGTTCTGCCTCATTAAAATTAACATGCTTACATGCTTGGGAACTGGACTACGCCCAGGACTTGCAGGGTTTCTCATCCAAAACTGGGTGGGCACGAACGCTAAAATAATTTGTATGTTAATTTAATATCATCTTAAACCTGGGAGACAACAGAACTAAATGGCCACTAGAAGAAATCCATGCCAAATTCTCTCTTAGTTGAAATAGGTGCAGCTCCATGACAGCAGCAGAGATTTTGGCACCTGTATTTTATTGAAGGCGTTGTCAGCATTTGAAATGTAGATCATATTTGGCTCCTGTGGTCCCCCCCCCCCCCCCGCATTAAACGATGCATAATAAACAAATGAAAGAGACTACCAAGGAAATTCAAATGAAATACACACCTGCTGGCTAGAAGACTCTTTCCCCACCATACATACTCTTGTAATATTGATCTATCTGGAAAATTGGTGAGAGAGGCTGATCCAGAGGTTAGGGCACTAGCCAAGGATTTAAGAGACCTGGATTCAAGATCCTGTTCTACCATGTTCTACCACAGACTTCCTGCGTGACCTTATGCAAATCACTATTTGCCTAGTGCATCAGTTCCTCAGATGTAAAATTAGGAATAATAGGGATCACCAGAGTGTTGTGAGAATAATACCCTAGAGATTGTGAAGTGCTCAGATACTGTGCTAATGAGGGCCATGTTAACACATAATCTAGCTAGAACTACGTATTAAAACACAAGAAACCAAAAAGCTATTGTCCTAAATTCATAGTATTTGGAATCTCAACCGATTTTAGGTATTTCCATTATATCAACAACCTTGGAATCTTAAGTGCCAATAGAAACATGTACATGCATAGACTGCTATGGAAAATAAGGGATAGTAGCATTTTGACATTAATATGCTGTGACCGATAGTTTATAAAATAGATTGACTGCATTACTGTTAAAGATCCTTAATAACATTCGTCAGCTGTCGTCTGTTCCCTTACAGATCCTGTTCTATTTAAATGGATTTTATTACATCTTTTATTTCTTGGCAACGCTTCTAATGATTATTTATAAAAGTAAGTTACTTTATACATACTCTAAACACAAAACTCAGATGTGTGCATGTGATATTGTGATGACTTGATGTACTTAGTGGTTTTGGTTTGTTTATGCTTTGTTATTCAACAGGTCAAGTTTTCAGTTATCCGGATAATTACTTGGCTCTTGATCTTGCGCTGCTGTTCATTATGGCCATTCTAGAAGCAATCCGATTATACTTGGGTATGTTAATCTTAATTATCATTGTACACTTTAAGATGGAATGTTTGCCTCATAGTCTTTACACATTAATCATGTTATGAATGTGGATGTCAAAACTTGCTGATTTAGCAACGTAACCAGTTATTTTACAGATTGTTAAACACGTATGTTGTTAAACATTAATTGATCGATTGATCTGTATTGCCAAAAGGGCAAATGATAATAGCTATATATTGGTTAAATATAATTTTTTAGTACCACTAAAAAGGGACAGATTCACAGATAACAAGAACTGCTGGAAATGTAACACTAGAGTACTGCTGTGCTATTTATAAGTGTGTATGTTGTGGGAGAGAATCAAGCTCAAAACACAGAGGCCCTGATTCTACTGAAGGGCTCCTTTACGCTGCTCCAGCAGCAGAAAAGCAGTCAAGTGGCTGGAAATAGCGCCCAGGGATTCCCCAGTACAGAAGATTTAATTGAGCAACCTAGAGCTGCCACAATTGTTCCACACTCCTCCTTCTTGCAGCCCTCATTTCTTCCAGCAGTACACTTGGAGGGCAGGGGATGGGGCAGGAGGGACTCTCACCTTCACTGTGGCCCCTTTGCATTGGGTTAATGGACTAGAGTGGCATAAAGGCAGTGGTGAGCTGGAGCTGGTTCCCACTGGTTCACGGGAACCGGTTATTAAATTTAGAAGCCCTTTTCGAAAAGGGCTTTTAAATTTATAAAAAGCTCCAGCAGCTCCCTGCCCTTCCCCCAGCACCAGCTCACCTCACTCGCCTCTGCCTCCTTCCCTGAACGCTCCCCCGACTTCTCCTCCCCCTCCCCAGCTTCCTGCGAATCCGCTGTGTGCTCAGGAAGCCTGGGAGGGATGAGAAGGAAGCAGCGGCTTCCCGCAGGTGAGCTGGGGCAGAGAGGTGGGGGGCGCGAGCGGGAGGAGGGCTCCAGGCGCCACACGGCTCCGGCCTGGCCTCGGACTGTGACCCCGACCCCAGCTGGCGCATGTCTGGTCCCGGCTTTGACTGCAGCATGCCGGGCGGCGCAGCTCCGGCCCGGCCCTGATCTCGGCCGGTTGGCGTGGCTCTGGCCTAGCCCCTGGGCCTGGCCCCGACCTTGCCCGGGAGGCGCGGCTCTGGCCCCGGTCCTGGTTGGGCGGCGCGGCTTCGGCCTGGCCTCGGTCCTGGCTCCGGGCACCCCGGCTCTGGCCCCTGGGCCCAGCCCCGGCCGAGCACCCTGGCTCTGACCGAGTGGCTCTGGTTCCAACCCTGGCCCCGGCCAAGCCACCCCGGCCCAGCCTGGCCCCCACCTCCAGGCAGCGGGGTAAGGGGGCAGGGAGCAGGTGTTGGATAGAGTACAGGGGAGTTGGGGGGGTGGATTAGTGTCGGGGCAGTCAGAGGGCAGGAAACAGGGGGATTGAATGGGGGCAAGGGTCCCGGGAAGGGCAGTCAGGAAGGAGCAGGGGTTGGGTGGCGTGGCGGGGGGCAGTCAGGGGTGGGGATTCCAGGGACAATCAGGGGACAGAGAGAAGGGGTGGTTGGATGGTGCAGGGGTCCCGGGGTGCCATCAGGAATGAGAGGAGGGGTTGGATGGGGTGGCAGGGACAGTCACGGGATAGGGAAGGAGGGTGGATGGGGTGGGCTGTCAAGGAACATGGGGGCTTGGATGGGGCAGGAGTCCCGGGGGTGGGGGCATGACCCCCTCGTGGGGTGAGGAGGAGGGAACCAGTTAATATTTTGGCAGCTCATCACTGCATAAAGGGACATATAAGCCTTGGTTCCAACCCCCACTGTAGGCATTACTGAGTCAGTCCAAAGGGTTGTGTGTGTTTGTTGGGGTTGAGGATTAATTTTTTTATATGCCAGGTGTTCTTGAGACATTTATACCAGCATACACCATGGGCTGCTGCTGAATTCAGCTAGGTTACATCAGGGCTGAATTTAGCTTATTGTCTTCATTTTGTAGTTAAAATGTGCCTAAAAGAAAATTCTCTGTATATATGCTCAGAGCCTGTTCAATAAAAATATTCTATAAATAGAAAAATAAGTTCCAAGTCTGAGTCAATTAAAAATGAATAACAAAACTATTGACCCTAAAACTGGCTTGGATATAAGGTACAAAATTTTAATAAAAATACTTAACAATCAGAACAGATGACTAAGAGATGTGGTACATTCTCCATTACTTGAAATATTAAAATCGTATTTGGATCTCTTTATAAAAGATACACCCTAGTCCAGTGGTTCTCAAACTTTTTTTTCCACGTACCACTTGAAAATTGCTAAGGGTCTCGGCAGACCACTTAATGATCTTTCCAAATGTTGTTTATACTGTTAGCTAACTATTGTAAAGCGCTTTGCATAAAAGCACTATATATATATAAAAAACTTAATAATAATTAACTTTTTTTGTGCTACAAATAAAAGCACACAACTCATTTTTTTATATGTGTAGTCTTACCTTTCTAATGTGATGGATGTGCCCTCTCTCCCCTGCCACGGCAGCCCCCGAGCTGAGGCTGTGAAGGGAGGGTGTCTCTCCTCCACCACAGCACCCACAGAGCTGAGGCTGGGAAGGAGGGATGTCTCTCTCTCTCCTCAACAGCCACAGCTCTGGAGCTGGGGAGTGTTGCCTCTTTCTCTGGCCACCATAGCCCTGCACATCCCAAATTCCCCCCACCCCCTTTTCTCACCCCATGCCCCCTCCCACCTACCCCCATTCCCCCCAAGGCCACCACCTCACCTTACATGTGTGTCTTCTCCAGGGTCCAAGCACCTAATTAGTGAAGCCATGCCTGCATGGCTCCACTAATTGGGTGGCCCTTCGTTCTCTTGTGTGCGGCCGCACACCTTAGAGGGAACTATCTGTGGACCACCTGAATGGAGCTCGCGGAACACTGGTGGTCCGTGGACCACACTTTGAGAACCTCTGCTCTAGTCAACAAGTTGTCAGGCTAGATGCAGGAACCATGTGGTGAAATTTAATGGCCTTTCAAGCACCAGGCCCGACTAGATGATCGTAATGATTACATCTAACTTTAAATTCTATTAATCTGGGGGAAATAATGTAGGAGTTGTGCTTAGGGCTTGTCCACATGTGCTGTGTGGATTTTCCACACTCCTGAGCAATGTAGTTATATCGACATAAGTCGGTAGTGTAGACCAAGTCTTAGAGTACCAGCAGATTGTCTTTTCTCCAAACTACCATCCTGGTCAGTGTTAAAATGACCGTGCTCATCTGTCTTTGGATTTGTTCTTAAGCTTACAGACAGTGGCCTCGATTCAGGAAGGCATTTAAGCATGTGCTTGACTTTAAGCATGTACTTACAGTTAAGCATGTGTTTAAGTGCCCTTACTGAACAGGGCTGCTCTCAAAGGGTACGTCTTCACTACCCGCTGTATAGGCGGGTAGCAATCGATTGCTCGGGGATCGATATATCGCGTCTCATCTAGACACGATATTTCGATCCCCGAACGTGCTTATATCGATTCCGTAACTCCACCAACCCGAACAGAGTTGCGGAATTGACAGGGGGCGCCGCGGACATCGATCCTGCGCCGTGAGGACGGTGAGTAATTCGATCTTACTTCGACTTCAGCTACATTATTCACGTAACTGAAGTTGCGTATCTAAGATCGATTTTCCCCCGTAGTGTAGACCAGCCCAAAGACATTGTCCCTGTAAACAGTCAAAGATTCATGTAACCCTTTTGTTTCCTCAAGGTACAAAGGGTAACCTGACAGAAGAAGAGGTTCCACTAGGGGTCAGTCTCGTGATTACTGTTGGCAGCATAATGTTGTCTGTCTACTTCCTGGTGTGGGAGACTTACGTGCTAAAAGCAGACGTCATAATTAATGCTATTCTTCTTTTTATGTATGGACTTGAGGGACTACTACAGATTATAGCCATTGCTGCATTTGTCAGCTAAATCTCTGCTGCTCAGAGTTGTAAGGTACATCTGCTTCCAACATTTCTTCAGTAAAGAGACAACATGCATCTTTAAAGTCTAAACGTATTTGGTTTCACTTTCTCCAGTGTAAAATATTGTGAAGAAACTCATCCTTATATTACAGGGTTTAATATAGCCCTACTCCAGCACAGCCCCCCATGAATAACCAGCTAAAATATCCTGTACAGTAGCTCTGTTCCACTGTTTGACTAAGTAGTTCATTTAGTGGCAATGGCCCTGCTTCAGGAAAACACTTAAGCACATGCTCCGCTTTAAATCTGAGTAATTTCATTGCAGTCAATGGGAGTGCTTCTGGGCTTAAGGTTACACACATAATCAAGCGTATTCCTGCATTGGGTCCATGTCCTGACCTGCTGTGCCTAAACATGTACATGTGTATTTAATCAAAATTCTGCATCAGATATTTGTATCCAAATTAGAACAAATATAAACCAGCATATTACTCTAGTTGTATGTTGGTGCAATACCCAGGGCAGCTCCAGGGTTTTCGCCACCCCAAGCGGCAAAAAAAAAAAAAAAAAGAAGTCAGGATCAGCGGCAGCTCCACCGCGCCGCTTTCTTCTTTGGCGGCAGGTCCTTCCCTCCAAGAGGGACCAAGGGACCCGACGCCAAATTGCCACCGAAGTGCCCAACCTGCCACCTCTTCCCCTTGGCCGCCCCAAGCACCTGCTTGCTGAGCGGGTGCCTGGAGCTAGCCCTGGCAATGCCATTGATTTTAATGAAATCAAACTGGCATAAAACTGGAGTAATATAGAGGCGAATCCAGCCCTGTCTATATTAAAAAAAAATACTGTGGGATCAATTCTGCACTACCAGGTACAGGGTTGTATTTGAGGGCAGAATTTTGTCCTGTTGTCCTTATTCTTATCTCACTTGTGCCTTTTACACCTTCGTAACTGACTTCAGTGGAATTATTCTGATTGATACCAGTGTGCGAGGGAGCCGAATCAAGTTTTCTATATGCACAAGGGAGCTGTGTTATGGCTGTTGTGGGAACTACAGGTCCAACCACTCCTCATTTCCACTAAGGCCACATCTCTGCTTTGGCAATGTAAAGGACAGGGCTTTAAAATGGGCATGAATGTTACCTCTCCTTTGTACTACCAGAGCAGTGTAGAATGACCTTTTTATAAATAAGAATTAGTCCTTGATTTTTCCTTTTGAAAGATCAGCTTTCATGTTGTGTAAGGTTTTTATTGTCTCTATATGATGTATCTATTTTTATACCTTTCCTTTCCTGTTTGGTTAAATCACTATTTTAAAATCTGTTTGACTAAATGCGAGCTAAGATTTTACAGATGACCATGGGTTTTTGTAACAGTGTCATCATTGGGTTTTTTGCACATAATTATAGCCTTCATATTCATGTTTTATTTTTGTATCAATTAAAAAAAAATAAAGAATTCATTACACTCTAATTCTGTTTGCAAGTGCAAAATATTTTGGAGACCAGCTTCTAGAGTATGGCTAAGCCGCACAGAGCACAAGTTAGGGGGCTTAGGTAGAGTGTGCGGAAAGGACTCCTTTGATTTTGCTGCTTCTATGTGCAAGCCAGTTCACCTGTACACTGGGAGAGCATCCTGAGGTCTGCTTTAATTTACACCAGGCTGCGGTGACTGCAGGGGGCTGAAAATGCAGCCAGGGACTGGTGTTGCCTGATAGTGGCGCAGCCACACACCCTTTCCCCTGCTCTGATGGCAGCAGGGGGACAGTGATGTAAGAGCCCATGTGGCAGCACCGTGCCACCAAAGGATCAATCTTAAAGTAGGGAAATCATCCATGAGCTAGCTAACATCTGCTTCAGAGCCAGATTATACCTACAATGTAACTAACATCAAAATCTGCATTTCTCCAGGCAAATCTCCTGGGGATGAAATCTTGGCCCCGTTAAAGCCAGTGGCAAAATTTCCCATTGATTTCAGTAGAGTCAGGATTTCACCCCAAAGTCAATGCGAGAACAATGGAAGTGCATCCTAAGAGGCAGCCAGGGCCGGTGCAACCATTTAGGCGAACTAGGCAGTTGCCTAGGGCGCCAAGATTTGAGGGCGCCAAAAAGCGGCGCCCCCCAAAATTTTTTTAAATGGTTGCAGCCACTGCTGCTGGAGAGGTAGTCTGAGCTGCCCACGGCAGCAGCTGCCTGCCGCCGGCAGTCGAGGGCGCCCCCGGGGTCAGCGCGCCGCCACGGCAGCTCAGCAGCCCAGGGCGCCCCCGGGGTCAGCGCGCCGCCACGGCAGCCCAGGGCGCCCCCGGGGTCAGCGCACCGCCACAGCAGCCCAGGGCGCCCCCCCAGGTCAGGGCGCCACCACGGCAGCCCAGGGCGCCCCCCGGGTCAGGGAGCCGCCGCAGCAGCCTGGCAGCCCAGGGCGCCCCCGGGGTCAGGGCGCCACCGCAGCAGCCCAGGGCGCCCCTGGGCTCAGCACGCCACCGCGGCAGCCCAGGGCGCCCCTGGGCTCAGCACGCCGCTGGGGCAGCCCGGCAGCCCGGGGGGCCCCTGGGGTCAGGGAGCTGCCGCGGCAGCCTGGCAGCCCACGGCGCCCCCCGGGTCAGGGAGCCTCCGCAGCAGGCCGGCAGCCCAGGACGCCCCCGGGGTCAGGGCGCCGCCGCGGCAGCCCAGCAGCCCAGGGCACCCCCGGGGTCAGCGCGCCGCCACGGCAACCCAGAGGTTCGGGCTGACGGCGGCTGCGCTGACCCAGGGGAATCCCTGAGCTGCATGCAGAGGCTCAGAATCCCTCTCCTTCTGCAATTTTTCTCATTGCCGGCGGGGGCACCGGCGGCTGGGCAGAGCTGCGCAGCTCTGCTTAGGGCACGTGGCAGGGGCCCTGCGACAGCAGCGCAACACCAGGGCTTCGCTTCTGAAGAAAAGCGGCGGCTGCCCCCTGGCTCAGCCTCCACATCAGCCCCAGTGAGGGGCACGGAGAAGAAAAGAGCCTCAGCAGTGGTCTGGGGGAGCGGAGGAAGAAAGAGGACCCCAACACTCATGCATTGGGCAAGGTAAGCAAGTGCCTCCCCACAGGTCGGCCTCCGGTGCCTGTGCTCCTGCCCCCTTGGTCCTTGGCTGGTCCCTGCTCCTGCTCCCCTTGTGCCTGGACGGCTGGAGAGAACAGCAGCCTGCAGAGCTGAGCTGCCCCAGTGCCCCCAGGCACCCCCCTGACCCCATCCCCCCCACAGCCCTGACCCCCAGCTCCGAGCCCAGTCCCTCTGAGCTGGAAACCCCCTCGACTCCATCCCCCACACAGCCCTGACCCCCAGCTCCGAGCCCAGTCCCTCTGAGCTGGAAACCTCCTCGATCCCATCCCCCCCACAACCCTGACCCCCAGCTCCGAGCCCAGTCCCTCTGAGCTGGAAACCCCCTGACCCTATCTCCTCACATCCCTGAGCCCAGTTCCTGTGAACTGGGCATCCCTGAACCCAGAGCCCAGCTCCCCACCCAGCCGTGGGCAACAACAGCACTACCCCCAGGCAACGACAGCCCATTGGTACCAACTATCACAATCACCCAGCAACTGCCCATTATGTAATTGCAAATGTATACAGACTGTTACAGCTTTTAATATTTTTAAATAATGTATTTAGTTTATTTTCAAATTATTACAAATTAATTTTTGAATGTATTTCACTAGTTATTTTTTTACATTTCCTAATACATGTTACTATAGTATTGCAAATGTTTTATGGAAGAGGCCCCCGATTTTGCTTTGCCCAAGGCCCCCTGAGTCCTCTGGACAGCCCTGTCTGAGTTTTAAGCCCTGTTGCTGTGTTTTGCCTGCAACAGGCAGGCCTAAGCCTGTGAGTGACCCCCATAGCAGCTGCCTGAAGAAGTGCTTGGGGGAATCATGCAGAAGGAGCGTGATATTTGTTTGAGTTCTCTCCTCATGGAGGCTGTGCTCCACTTGGTGCAGGACAGCAGTCTCGGCAGGACTCTAGGCCCAGCACCTTGCCTCAGTTTGTAGATTTGTAGTGCACCCATCACCGGGCTCAGTCTGGCACCGCTACCCCTCACCAGTGCCCAAGAAGCAGTCAAAAAAGTTGGATGGACTGGTTAGGTTAGTTGTCATGCTGTTGCTTGGCCAGTGTAGAGACCACTGAATGCATAGTATTCCTCTATGATGTTCTGTCCTGAGCAAAATTGGCATGTTATGAGGTAGTGCCTGTGAGGGACAGGCGTCTGTTTCTGTATCCAGCCATCATGTCTTAGGTCTTCTTGGGGGGGAGCTTTTCCATCCTGCTTTCATTGGTGACATCTGTGATGCTCTGGTAGACAGCTATGAAGACAATACTCTGACAGGATCATCTGGCAATACATCACGAGTTGATGCAAAGGCTCTTACAAAAGCCATTTCTAGTTTCAAGTTTCTTGTTTCTCTTGTTTTGTGGTATGACATATTGTTTGAGATCAACATAACTAGCAAACAACTTCAGGCAAAAGAATTTGATATATGTGATGCCATTAATCAACTTGGAGAAACCAAGAAGTTTCTTGTGGGCCGCAGAAGTGATGCAGCCTTTGAGAAAACATTGGTAGATGCAGGTGAACTTGCGGAGCAGTTGGATGTACCGGCACTTTTTGAACCAGATCCAATCCGTATTAGAAAGAAGAGGAAGCAGTTCACATATGAAGCAGATGACGAACCTATTTATGAGCTGAAAGAAAAATTCAAAGTGAACTTTTACTTTGCAGTCATTGACACAGCAATACATTTGGTTGAAGAAAGATTCACATCGATGCAGCAAATTAGTTCAGTATTTGGCTTCATATATGATGTTTACAGTTTGCAAAATAAAATACCAAAGCAAATTATGGAACATTGCTTGAATCTGGAGAAAACTTTGCAACATGGTGAATCCAAAGATATTGATGCCTTTGACTTGTGCAGTGAATTGCAAGCTATTGCAAGATGAGTCCAAAGGAGTCCATCACCGCAAGATGTATTGAACTTCATATGGGAAAATAAGCTGACAGATAGTGTCCCTAACACAGTTATTGCTCTTCGCATCCTCTTGACTCTCCCAGTTTCTGTGGCCAGTGGTGAGCGAAGCTTCTCGAAGCTCAAGTTGATAAAAACATGTTTGCGAACATCAATGTTGCAACAAAGACTTGTTGGGCTATCTACCTTGTCAATAGAACATGACATTGCTCACAGCATTGACTTGGAGGAACTTATTTCTAAATTTGCCAAACTTAAAGCGCGGAAACATAAATTCTAAATTATAACATGTTACTCTGTGACCGTGTATTGTGTATAATGTATGCGATTTGGGAGGGGTGGGGGACGCAAGATGGAAGTTTCACCTAGGGCGCAAAATATCCTTGCACCGGCCCTGGAGGCAGCAGATAAACTGAGTGACTGAATGCTTTCATGCTTAATCTGCATAAGTCAAATGGCAATCCTTTTGTTCTTTTCCATTTGCCTGGCATAATGGAATCTACCCTGTCATACACTTTCTATTAATAAAGTAAAATGCACAACCTATAACACTGCTGCACCCACCCTACGCATGATGAAAGCATGCCATGCATATTTATACCTTGTTTTATTGTATGTGTGTAAATAAATGCATGTTCATTTCCTGGTATTTACTTATGCCCATCTCAGGCAAAGGTAGAAATATAGGGGCCCTTAACAGAATCCAAAGGAAAAATGATGTAAACAAAAGCACAGTTACTTGATTGTCTCTATTAGCGCAGACAGCGATAGCACACCTTTCAGTTAACTCTGAGTTCCTGGATTAGCTTCCCTCTTTTACTTGCCTCTGGTGGTCTGAAAGGGTGGCTGCAAACAGAGCACATTAGACTAGTCCAGCTAGAGGTAACAAATGTCTAACTTCATTAATGATTTAAATACACTTGTTCTCTTGTTTCCAAGTGTTGTCTTGAGTCCCACAATTAATGCCTAAAGTCATGTGCCCTCTGGTGCAGATAAAGTACCCATCCAATGTCTCCTGGTGTTCCATGCTCTTTGTAACCTTTTTCACCATAGATGTAGAGCCCCTACATAGATGTGATACGCTGTCGCCTGTATGCATTATTCTCTGTACAGACTGTCAGTCGTTTCGAAATTCTCTCTGAAAGAAACTCGTGGAACACTTAAGAAAACGAATAACCCGAGAAGTCAACTAAGGCCTGGTCGACCCACCCTCACATGAGTGTATTTAAACTAGGGCAATCCTCTGTGTCGCCACTCGTATTTTGGTTAGAGTGGGTATATTTTTGGCTTAGCTTCAACTTGTTCCCAATGTACTTACGGTGAATTGAAGCCATTCTTAAATCAAAATAAGTGACCGCATGGGAGTTTAACTAAACTGATTTAAATTCACACCTTTAGTTAAGCCAGTGTGATTATCCTTGTAGATAAACCCTAAACTCTCAAGCAGCACCAAATACTCAGAGCAGGGTCTAATGTTCCAGAAAGGGATTCTGAGCCCTACTGCACTATTAATAATATTAGCTTGGCACACCCAGCTCTCTGGGTCAAAGGCTGAGCTCACTGATTATATTGGCTATGGGTGGAGAGAGAAGGAACAAGATTGTAGAAGTGGGAGGCTAGTGATGACGGAGTTAAAAGTCCGACTACCTCTTTTCTCCTGTCTTGCTAGTGCAGCCTCAATCCACTGCCCATGTTCATGATTCGGCAGTTGTCACATCTCATCTTTTACCTGATCTCATTCACTCATTTTCACCCTGAAATTGTGGATGCCTACAGCAAGGGCGGGGGGGGGCAATTCTCTCCGTAAGTTGTGTGTTATTGCTTGAGCATGTTTAAACAGAAGTGCTGGAGTCGTGAGAGCCAGGCTTCTCCTCAATTGCACATGGCTAGGGCAAAGTTTTGGTACGAGGGGACTGTGAAATTACCAGGGTTTCTGGATGACAATATGAACTAGAGGATTTATACCATCCATGGAATGTTAAGTAGTTATGCTTTTATGCCCTCTTGTACGTCACCCTCATGCACTGAACAATCTCCTGGATAGCATGTGCCAAGCACTCTCCCTCTCACACTTCAAAACATCCATGGGTTCCATGAAGCCAGCCAAGCCATAATGCTCACACTCATCTCTCTGGTTGCTATTGCTACTGTGCCCGTTCCTATATTTAATCTCAGTCCTACAATGAGCTCTGTCCAAGCAGATCATTGCCTGTGTGTGGAGCTCCTTTCAGGATCAGGGCCATAGCCTAAACTCTTTGGGACAGAAATTTGTTATCTTTATTTGGTACATTGTACCTGCTGTACAGCACGATGTACAGTTATATTGCAAGAGAGAATATTTTGGATTTCCTCTAGTATCCCAGCAACAGCAAAACAGGAATATCCTGTTAAACAGAAAGGGTGGCGGACAAGTCAATACTGTCTTTCACTAGAGGGAGCCAAGTTTTGATTAATATATTTTATTTGCAGTTAAAAATAATACTGACAGACAAGCTCTCAGGCTCTGCAAGTCTTTCCTCTGAGTCAGTGGAGAAAAGCATAGGAAAAAGGCTGGCCAGGTTCCTATATTTGACTTTATTTCTGCAGATTTAAAGGTGCCCTCTAACGGATGAAATGGCACTTGTGCTATTTTCATATTCTTTATGGAGCTGAAAGGTGTTTTGTTTTGTTTTGTTTTTTTTAAAAAGTTTCTACTTGATAGAAAGGAGTGTAAAAGGCCAACTGTTTTCCCCTTTGCAGGGCACCTTTAAAAGGGACTGATCTTAGAGGCTGGGAGACAAATTGTTTAATTCACTAGCCTTCAGTGTTGGAGTTCAAAGTTCATATCTTCTTGTTTAGGTCAACATTTCAAATGCGGCTGGTGGTTTCAAACTAGGGCCTGATCCAAAGCCCCCTTGGAGTCAATGGAGGTCTTCCCATTGGCACCAAGGGGTTTGGATCAGGCCCCTAATCCCTAGTGGAGCTCTCTTCATGTCACAAAATCACCACACAATTGTCTGCTCAGAAGTCTAGGAACCGACTGGCATGGGTTATATAGTAAGTGCACGAGCAGAGCTGGGTGGGAAAGCTTACTCTGTACTTGCACTGTGCCTGGCATTAGTCAGAGCTGTTAGTCTCTTGAGGTCACCTGTTAGCTTGTTTCTCTCTGATGTTGCAATGCCAATGAGGAGGAGGAGGATGCAGCATTGACCAAGGGCAGTGTTAAGGACAGGAGGAAAAGATCCGAAGGTTATATAATCCCCATTCAGATGTTGGCAGGGAGGGATTAGCCCTCCCCACTTAGAGCAAGGGTGGGCAAACTTTTTGGCCTGAGGGCCACCTTGGGGTTGCAAAACAGTTTGGAGGGCTGGGTAGGGAAGGCTGTGCCTCCCCAAACAGCCTGGTCCCCACCCCCATCCAACTCCTCCCACTTCCCACCTCCTGACTGCTCCCCTCAGAAGTCCCAGCCCATCCAACCCCCTGCTCCTTGTCCCCTAACCACCACCCCCCAGGACCCAACCACCTATCCAACCCCCCCTGCTCCCTGTCCCCTGACTGCCCTGATTCCTATTCACACCTCTGCCCCCTGACAGGCCCCCCGGGACTCCCACACTTATCCAACTCCCCGTTCCCCGTCCCCTGACCACCCCTACCAGAACCTCTGCCCCTGCTCCCCGTGCCCCAGGACACCCTACTCCTTATCCAGTCCCCCCGGGCCCGGCCCCCTTACCATGACACTCAGAGCAGCATGTCTGGCGGCTGCCCGGCCAGAGCCAGACACGCTGCTGCTCTGCCCTGCAGGAGCACTCAGGCCCGCCATCCAGAGCACTGCCTACGTGGCGGTGTAGCAGCGGGGGAGGGACGGGGGCTAGTCTCCCCGGCTGGGAGCTCAAAGGCCAGGCAGAATGGTCCCGCGGGCGATAAATTGCCCACCTCTGACTTAGAGGAAGTACAGTTGCCTTCCCTGAGTGCAGGGATTTACAAATAGCTGGGCTGGTCCAGCTGAGGGAATTCATTTTATATCCCCCCGTGTTGCTTCTCGGGACACCCAGGGCTCTGTCACCTTTTTACCACCTGCCTCAAGCATGATGGAGCCTGACCTGTACTAGCTGGGTATTAGCTCCCTTACACAACCAGCCTGTCAACCACTCAGGCACTCTCCTTTGGGCTACACCAACCCTATCTTCACTTTTGCAGGTTGACAAGAGATGCACCTCAGCCCGCAGGTCCCTTTGAAGTGTCCCTGTGTGGTCTCCAGCCCCTGATCACTGAGTACCCACAGAAATCTCACATCCTCTGTTCCCAAAAGAACAGCGTACCACAGTTCGCTGCTTTACCTTATACCATTATGCACAGCACTTGTGTTCAATTATAAAACAAAAGGAAGTTTGTTGAAGAACAAATAAAGATTCAAATAAAAACCAAAGTGAGAGATAGGGACAAATGGTTACATATAAAACAAAATCATACCATGCATTCTAGAGACTAAACCTAACCAAGCTAACCTATCTAAAGCAGATTCTCTCTCCCAAACTTCTTTCCAGTGTTTTCAGCCAAGCCTGGCTGAGATCTCTTTTTCATCTTGCAAACCCACTGCCAGGTTACTTCCTAGCTAAAGGGTGCCAGAGTGTCTCTCTGCACTGCCAAATATACCAGAACAGACCTCTGATGTTCACCTTCAACTAGGTCTTTCACCTGCTGTTTACCTCTTCCTGTTAGTTTCCTTCTGAAGTCTCCACCAGCTCTTCATTAGCATTTTTAGTATGCCAGTAGACTCCTACTGTATGACATAAAATACACAGTGGTCCATCATGGAGATAAGTGCCCATTCCCTACTGAGAAAAGTTTGTCTCAAGACAAACTACATTTGAGTAACCTGCTTTTAACTACAGACCTAGAGAACTTAGAATCATAGATTAGATTAGAATCATAGATTATTATTAGGGTTGGAAGGGACCTCAGAAGATCATCTAGTCTAATCCCCTGCTCAAAGCAGGACCAATCCCTAACTAAATCCCCAAATGGCCCCCTCAAGGACTGAACTCACAACTCTGGGTTTAGCAGGCCAATGCTCAAACCACTGAGCTATCCCTCCCCCCTATAATTGGTAGTATATACCCATATAACTCCTCACACATTTTCTGTACATATACGATGATGATGATCAGTGTAACACAGGCTTTCAGCGGAGACCTTACATGACCCCTTTTGATGAACCCCTGGAATCCCTGTGCCCCTTGTATCCCTGTGCCCTCTGCCAGTTGGCATGGAGTCCTTGGGTCACACCCCCTCTAGCACAATACACGGCGGACATGCTGTAAGGAGTTGAGACCAGAGTCTAACTGAGATTTAGGGAGGAATGAACTCTAAGGAAAAGGCTAGAGATGAGTGGAGAACCAGGAGAGCATAGATGGGTGTGTCTGATTCTCTGGCCCCTGGCTGCAGAGAGCTATACTTTAGATCTCTTCTCTGAACTGAGCTCACAAGCTTTGCTTTATACCTTTACTTTGGTTGCAGAAAGCCCAGTAACAGGCCTGATCTACACTTAAAAGCTAGGTAGACATAGCTATGGTTCTTCGGTGTGAAAAATTCACACCCCTGAGTGCTGTAGCTAAGCCAAGCTAACCCCCGGTGTAGACGTGGGTAGGTCGATGGGAGAATTCATCTGCCAGCGTAATTACAGCCACTCAGGGAGGTGGATTACTGTCCTGCAGTGATGGAAAACCACCTTCTTTCAGCACAGGAGGCATCTACACTATGGGAGCAACAGTGACATAACTACAGCACTGCAGCTGTGTCACTGTAACACTCATAGATCCAACTATGCTTCTGCTTAGCACTTGAAGAGTCAGGACGTTCCCATTTACTTGCTATTTTACAACAAAGCAGATCACAGTGATAGTTAAACTCCTTTCCTGATTCAGCGGGCCTGTCACATGCCACAATTCCGCCTCATCAAGGAAATCAGCATGAGGAAGAACACTGTAACCTACAGTGTTGGCCACTGTAGTCACTGCCTTCCTGAATACTCCTGGGGCTTGATTTTCCACGGCCCTTGCGCTGTCTCATTTATATCAATGCAAACTGGGTGTAAAACGCTACCATTCTGACATGCTGACATTTCATACCCTCTTTGCACTCATATAAATTACTGTTGAGGACCAAGCCCCTCACCACAGAACATCTTTCTAAGCAGTAACACACTTTTTGATCTGTTCTTGCTATCTGGAGCATGGGCATGGCATAATCAAGCCCTGATAATATTTGCAAATGTAGAAGCCTGCCGGAGTGTATAATTATACGGGCCAGCCCTTTTGAAACAGGCCAAGCAAGTGTGGTGAAAACTGCCTTAAAAATGAAGAGGAACGCATATTTTAAGACGCTTAGATCAAGTGTTGGGTGTTGTTTATGCTGCAGGGAAAAGGCCTTTGTTCTCAGCCATCCTGGGGTGTTTGCTGCCAGCATGAAACGACCAATACCTAGAAGCAAGTTAGCCTCCAGGGGTTTTAGCACTGAGAGATATTTTGGAGAGATATTCCAGGCCTTATTGTTTCATGGGCTGCCTTCGTTCGCAAGCAACAATAAAACTGAAAAATGAAATACAAACAAAGCTCTGCATTCCTCAAGAACTCATCAGCTGCTTTATCGACAACAAAGCAAGATTTGTGTTTTATCTGCCTGTGGGAATTTAGTATCAGAGGGGGAGCCGTGTTAGTTTGGATCTGTAAAAAGCGACAGAGTCCTGTGGCACCTTATAGACTAACAGACGTATTGGAGCATGAGCTTTTGTGGGTGAATACCCACTTCATCAGATGCATGACGAAGTGGGTATTCACCCACGAAAGCTTATGCTCCAATATGTCTGTTAGTCTATAAGGTGCCATAGGACTTTTTGTGGGTATTTAGTACACTTTATTTGTAGGAACATAGGAATTGCCATACCAGATCAGACCAGGGCCAACTTAGTCAAGAACCCCATTAAACTATCTAGCAGGGGTAACAATAGTAGCAAAAATGCAGCAGCTCAGGCTTCAGCATGGACTAGCAACCTGCGAAGCCTGCCAGGGCCCTGGTTGCTAGTCTATGCTAAAGCCCATGCTACCATCAGGTAGCCAACCTCACTAGATGAAAGCCAGCATGGGTATGCCTACCTACATTACAAACACACTTTTACTTTCCAGTGCAGACATGCTTTGACAAGTAGGCAGCACCAGTTGCTGAAGAGGAATGTGCAGGAAACCCTGCACTCAGGAGCTATGGGATAACCTGCCCCAAGAGGGACTGTTCCCTCCTAAGCTCTAATAGTTCGAGGATGGCTCCTGCCATAGAGCAGGAGGGTTCTTATCCCTGCCCAAACTCTTGGTTTTTTTAAATATTTACTATTCTAGCTCAGGATGTTCTTATTAGCCATATAAGTCTCTAATCCCTTTTTGAGTCCCACCAAGAACTTGGCCTCAATGGTTTGTGGCGGTCAGTTCCACAAGTTATCTGTTGATTGTGTGGAAAAGCCTTTCTTTTTTTCAATTTAAATTTGGTGCCTTTCCTTTAATTGAATGTCCCCTTGTAATAAGAGAATGGCCACTGCAATTCGCCCTCTCTACCTTTTCTATACAATTGTCTGATACAAATTTACATTACCTTCTTCCTCCTTCATGCTTAACCGGAGTTCATTTCATTTCATTTCATGAAGGTGTGAACTGCCTGCCCCTGCAGCCCCAAACTCTCCTCAGTGCTTAGTGATCATTTTCTGGTTTATACCACTGGAGGTGGACAATCAAAGCTGTCACATTCTTGACTTTGCTGATACACAATGTGCTGATTATTTCCAGCTCTGGCATTAGGGCACAATCCAAAGCCCACTGAAATCGTGAAAAGATTCCCACTGACTTCAACTGAGGTTGGATCAGGCCTTTAGACTACTTCCTAATCCTCTAAGTCACTCCTTGCCCTTCCAGTTTTCAATTCCTTTCCTTTTCCTTTAGGCTAAACACTCATTATTTACTAGGGTAGTGGCACTCCCAGGAGTCTATACTGATAGCCTAAAGTCATGTACCTTTTCCCATAGGGTAAGGGTTCTCAACCTTTTTCTTTCCAAGGCCTTTCCAACGTGCTATAAAAACTCCACAGCCCATTTTTGCCACAGCAACTGTTTTTCTGCATATAAAAGCCAGGACCAGCGTTAGGGGGTAGCCAGCGGGACAACTGCCTGGAGCCCCATGCCACAGGAGGCACCATAAAGCTAAGTTGCTCAGGCTTCAGCTTCAGCCCAAGGGTGGCAGGGCTTGGGGCCTCAGGCTTCGGCCTCATGAGGTGGGGCTTCATCTCTCTGCTCTGAACCTTAGCAAGTCTAATGCCAACCCTGTTTGGCGGACCCCCTGAAGCCCACTCATGGCCACCCAGAGGGCCCGAGACCCCTGGTTGAGAACCACTGTCATAGGATATAGCATTTCACAGTGACTCATGTGGCTATCTCCATAATTTATGTGTAGCATAGTGTGATGTTCCCCTGGTGTTACCCAGACCGGTGATCTGCTAGGTCACTCCAATCCTTGACTCTGGGAGCCAGCCTTACCCTGCTCTGCTGTGAGAACCCCGACTCCTGGGCAGTTCATGCACAGCCTCTGGCATGTAAGTTGCTCCATGGATTGTGCAACCGAATGACACTAGCCAATATCTCCGGTCCCGGACACAACCCTAGGAATCTCCATCTTGCAGTGTCCAGTTATGCCCGCTGGACACTGCACGCTTATATAAAGTTTGTCAATTTAACAAAGAAATTGATATGCACCAGGCTTGTTATCCCAAGGAGAATCTCTGACATGCTTTAAACCAAACACACTGCTTCAGGTAGAATAAACAAACAAATCTATTAACTATAAAAGATAGATTTTGAGTGATTATACGTCAAAGCACAACATGTCGGATTTGGTCAAATGAAACAAAAGCAAAACGCATTCTAAGCGGATCTTAACACTTCCAGTGCCCTTACAAACTTCGATGCTTCTCACCACAGGCTGGCTGGTTGCCCTTCAGCCAGGCTCTCCCCTTTGATCAGCACTTCAGTTGCTTGGTGGTGATGTCTGTAGATGGAGATGGAAGAGAGAGGAGGAGCATGGCAAACGTCTCTCCCTTTTATCATGTTCTTTCTTCCTTCTTGGCTTTGGCCTCCCCCCCACTTCAGCGTTACCTCATCACAGTCCCAAACTGACCAAAGGAAGTGGGGTGACTCACTCAAGAGTCCAACAGATCCTTTGTTGTTGCCTAGGTCAGTGTCCTTTGTTCCTGTGAGGCTGGGCTGGGTTTGTTCCATACATGCCCTGATGAGGTGTTAACTGCCTCTCTGCTCTGGACAGTTTTTGCATGGGCTTGCTTTAAGCCACGAGGACACATTTTCAGCCTCATAACTATATATATGAAATTACAACCTATAACATTACTGTAATAACAATTACTATAACATCACTTATCAGAGGGGTAGCCGTGTTAGTCTGGATCTGTAAAAGCAGCAAAGAATCCTGTGGCACCTTATAGACTAACAGACGTTTTGGAGCATGAGCTTTCGTGGGTGAATACCCACTTCCTCAGATGCATGTAGTGGAAATTTCCAGGGGCAGGTATATATATGCTAGCAAGCAAGCTAGAGATAACGAGGTCAGTTCAATCAGGGAGGATGAGGCCCTGTTCTAGCAGTTGAGGTGTGAAAACCAAGGGAGGAGAAACTGGTTCTGTAATTGGCAAGCCATTCACAGTCTTTGTTCAATCCTGAGCTGATGGTGTCAAATTTGCAGATGAACTGAAGCTCAGCAGTTTCTCTTTGAAGTCTGGTCCTGAAGTTTTTTTGCTGCAGGATGGCCACCTTAAGGTCTGCTATAGTGTGGCCAGGGAGGTTGAAGTGCTCTCCTACAGGTTTTTGTATATTGCCATTCCTAATGTCTGATTTGTGTCCATTTATCCTTTTCCGTAGAGACTGTCCAGTTTGGCCGATGTACATAGCAGAGGGGCATTGCTGGCATATGATGGCGTATATTACATTGGTGGATGTGCAGGTGAATGAACCAGTGATGGTGTGGCTGATCTGGTTAGGTCCTGTGATGGTGTCGCTGGTGTAGATATGTGGGCAGAGTTGGCATCGAGGTTTGTTGCATGGATTGGTTCCTGAGCTAGAGTTATTATGGTGCGGTGTGCAGTTACTGGTGAGAATATGTTTCAGGTTGGCAGGTTGTCTGTGGGCAAGGACTGGCCTGCCACCCAAGGCCTGTGAAAGTGTGGGATCATTGTCCAGGATGGGTTGTAGATCCTTGATGATGCATTGGAGGGGTTTTAGCTGGGGCTGTATGTGATGGCCAGTGGAGTCCTGTTGGTTTCTTTCTTGGGTTTGTCATGCAGTAGGAGGCTTCTGGGTACACGTCTGGCTCTGTTGATCTGTTTCCTTATTTCCTCATGTGAGTATTGTAGTTTTGAGAATGCTTGGTGGAGATTTTGTAGGTGTTGGTCTCTGTCTGAGGGGTTAGAGCAGATGCGGTTTACCTCAGTGCTTGGCTGTAGACAATGGATCGTGTGATGTGTCCGGGATGGAAGCTGGAGGCATGAAGGTAGGCATAGCGGTCAGTATGTTTTCGATATAGGGTGGTGTTAATGTGACCATCACTTATTTGCACCATGGTGTCAAGAAAGTGGACCTCCCGTGTAGATTGGTCAAGGCTGAGGTTGATGGTGGGGTGGAAGCTGTTGAAATCATGGTGGAATTTTTCCAGAGTCTCCTTCCCATGGGTCCAGATGATAAAGATGTCATCAATGTAGCGTAGGTAGAGAAGGGGCGTGAGTGGACGAGAGCTGAGGAAGCGTTGTTCCAGGTCAGCCATAAAGATATTGGCATATTGTGGGGCCATGCGGGTGCCCATAGCAGTGCCACTGATCTGGAGATATATATTGTCATCAAATTTGAAATAGTTGTGTGTAAGTATAAAGGCACAGAGCTCAGCAGCCAGTTGTGCTGTGGCATCATCAGGTATAGTGTTCCTGACAGCTTGTATTCCATCTGTGTGTGGGATGTTTGTGTAGAGAGCCTCTACATCCATGGTGGCTAGGATGGTGTTTTCTGGGAGGTGACCAATGCACCACTCAGGAAATCAGTGGTGTCACGGAGGTAGCTGGGGGTGCTGGTGGCATAGGGTCTGAGTAGAGAGTCCATATATCCAGACAGTCCTTCAGTGAGAGTGCCAATGCCCGAGATGATGGGGCGTCCAGGATTTCCGGGTTTGTGGATCTTGGGTAGTATAACATCACTATAACAACAATGCTCAGTGCATCATGAGCCTTCCGAAGACAGTCGACATGACAAATTTTGCATTGGATACCACACAATTATATTATAAGGATGAATATGGGGGTGTAGGGTGTTCCCAAGAGGTACAGAACACCACACATATGCAGCCAGAATGGGATATCTTAGTGTGTTAAGCTTAAAGTGTGTTGTCCCTAGAATCCCTGAAACTACAGGGGTGCATCCTGGGAAGGTCAACTCAGCCATTAATCACTCTGAAGTATGTCAAAGGTACATAATACAGGTTACTGAGAAAGGACCTCGTGTGAAATTTTAAAGCAGGAGGTACTATTCACTGTCTGGACGAGATTAAAGATCCCAAGATGCTTTTCATAAAAGAGTAGAGGCTGTTTCCAATAAGCTGGCTAAGCCGTCCCCTCCCTGTTATATGTGGTGGTTATTATCTGTCTGCCTCTTGCCCTCTACCCTAGGGGTGGCTTCATTTTAATGGTGTTGTAATATATACAGGGTTTACGAAGCATTTTTTAGGAAAATAAAGGAATCATTGTGTGTCTTACATACACACACAAGGTATGTCTCACTATTTGTATTGGTGGTGAAAGAGGATATTCTTCTTTTAAAGCTGGGCTTCTAAAACGATAACTGTCATTCAGTAAACTGAATCTCTATCAGTCCAGCCTTGCTGTGTGCACCTTGTCATGCGACATTCCACTGGTGAGAACTCAGCAGGGGCGTTTTCTCTCCAGGTAGTACTGCACATATGCAAGGTAGAAAGCTGAAAATCAAGTCCCCTCCTGTAACATGCCAGGGCAGGAAAACACTGTGTGACAAGATTGGACCCCAGGAGCTCAGGCTATTACTACCAGACTAGTGAATTGGCACAAATGTTTTGCTCATCTGTTTCCTGACTGCAAGAAAGGTGTGTGATATCATGGAATGTGTGTCAACACTCGGGCCCCCATTATACATGGTTTGAGTAAGTCGCCAGTATGAACTGACCAGCCCCTCAGCTGGTGGCACTATCTTAAAATTGCGTGTTATTGCATAGCTGAAATGAGAGACTTGGTAGGAAAGGTACAGAGACACTTCTTTTAAAGTAATAATAGTTTACAAATATAGAACCAGATTTCCCAGAGTTTGGTTCCCATTCAGACACCAAAATAAGTGGCCAGATTTTCCAAATGGAGCTCAGCATGCGGGATTGGCACCTTCTCTCCGAGGACCCGAAAGCACAATTCACATGTCCTCTCTTCCTATTTTGCCAAAAGATACATCAGAATCAGAACAGAAGCATAGTTTCTGGGTAAGCATTGTCTGCCCATGATGGGAGGGGAGTGCCTTGTATCATCCTTTAAGGATCTCCCCTGGCCTTTGAAGAAGAGGAGGAACATTGGAGAATTTGAAGGGACTTTTTGGTTTCCAAAGGAATCCCTCTCCCAGAACATAAGAAAAGTTCTACCTGCAGTACGGAGACCTGGGTTCTAGTTCCACCTCTGGAACTGACGCATTATATAACCTTTGACAACTACTCTCTGCCTCGGTTTCCCCACCAGACAGATGGAGACAGGAATGTGTCCCATTCTTTGTGAAGTGGGGTATTTAAGCTCCAACTATATTGAAACCAATGGGACTTCTCATGGGACTCAGGCCATGTCTACAAGCTGTGCTGCTGTAGCCCTGTACGTACACACTTGCTACAGTGACAGAAAGGGTGTTTTCTGTTGCTGAATAAATCAAACCCCTCAAGAGGTGGTAGCTGGGTTGACAGATGAATTGTTCAATAAATCTAGAGGTGTCTATATGGGGGCTTAGGTCAGTTTAACTGTGTTGGTCAGGGGTGTGAAAAAATTTTCACGCCCCTGAGAGATGTAGCTAGTGTGACCTAAGTTTTAGATGTAAACCAGGCCTAAAGATTAGGATGTGTGGAAGAGTTTCCAGGATCAGAGCCTGAGGAGATACCACTTCCGAAGCATGAGAATACACAAACTTCCCAATGGTGCAGTAATATATACTCTGATGCCCTCAAAATCTTGCCCAGTAAACACTTAAAAAAAAAATCCCTCATCCGTCCAGCCAAGTGTTTTATTTCCCTTCCTTCCAACCACAGATTTAATGAACCCTGAAAATAGTCACCTATAAGCAGAACCGTTACTAAAGTGCTTTTCCCAACTGTTCTGCTTGGTGCCATCAGCCCTTCAACAGTCATGGTGGATCCTCTGTGTCCATAGAGTAGGAGTTGAGTGAATTGCATGCCTCTGAAAACTCTCTCCTGACCTGATCTGGCATTCCTTGTTCACCCAAAATTCTCAATAAACTCAGTGGGGACCTCATCCCACTCTCATTTACCTGGGTGTAAATCTGGAGTAACTCCTGATGTTAGTTATGACAGTGCAAAGGCAAAGTAAGAGCAGAATGAACAGGAGTACTTGTGGCACCTTAAAGACTAACAAATAAATCCATTTGTTAGTCTCTAAGGTGCCACAAGAACTCCTGTTCTTTTTGCGGATACAGACTAACACAGCTGCTACAGACTAACTTGTCAAAAGAGCAGAATGTGTCTCTAGGTGGTTTGAGAGGGGTGCACAAGGACTGGGATCAGGCCCCTGCTGGCTCCCATATAATTAGGAGGAGGTGCAATTACCAGGGCTCGTTCATCTTGTATGGAACACTAACACAGCACTGAAGCTGGAACAGCGACTGGGAGCCCAAGCCGCCCGTGTAAACCCATTGATTTCAATGCACAAAACTAGCATGACAGTAGAATCAGCCCTTTCCTCCCTGCACTTCATATCTACCCCTTGACTTCAGTAGGCTTTGCATCGGGCCCTGTGTGCATTTGCCCAAAATGGAGGCTATTTGTCCACATCCTCTGCCTCACTGCAAATTTCCACATTGAAGATGCCAAGGCAGGGAGGCCCTTAATTACCCAACCAGGAAAAAACACCTAGGGAGACAGAGTGAGCCTGTGAGCCAATGGAAAGCTTGGGAGAGGTGGCTCGTGCTTCACAAAAGACTCCTTGTTCCCCCAACTGAACAGCCAGGTCAGTAATTTCCCCTCCTCATTCTCTTACCCCCTGCTGCCCAGATCTTCCCAGATGACAGAAAACAGAAATAGCGTCTGCCTCAAAGCCCTTCCTGCCCTTAGCCCAGGCAGCATGGAGCCCTCTCCCCCGCTGTGCCAGGTGTCAGCAGAGGTGCCCAGCACTGGAGGGAGCTCCGGGGATGCTGCCTGACAGCCAGGGCCTCAAGCTCCTAGTTACACAGTAACCTGTTGTCTGGTTGTGGCTCCACCTCTCCCTGCCTCCCAGCCCTCCCCTCCTTGTGCTGTTCCTCCTCTGCCCAGACGCCTGTCACCTGCTCTCAGTGAAGCTCGGGAGACTGAAGTGGAAGACAGGGCAGAGTGAATATAAAAAGGAGCCACCCTGGAAAATTAGGTGGGTTCCCTCCTTCTCCGTTAAACTATTCAGCTAAAAGCCTCTGGGACACTGGGGCTGCATCCACATCAGCCAAAGCACTTTGCTGAGGGAAAAGCAGCGGGGCACCTGGTGTGCGGAGAATGGCAGCGAGATTTCCCTAACAGGGCACAGCTAACTGGGAGAGGAAATAGGGACCAGGAAACAGCAGAGGCTTCTCAGCACTGGTAAGTCTCACCTCTTAGTTCTCCACAGTCCATTATTCTCTGTGACATGTGCCTACTTCAAAGAATGGGGCCATGCAGCTGGGGAAGCGTGTGCGTTTGGGGCAGGGAAAGGTGGTAAGAATTTAGTGCTGGGAGACATTAAAGAGAGGGATTTCTCTAAAGGAAAAAGCAGCAGTTTTCCTAGTGTTTTCCTTTTCTCACTCTTTCCTGCCCAGTGTCCTACCTCCAGTAGGTGGCACTTTCTTGGCAGATGATGGCTGTTTGGCAGAGAAGAGGCTTTTTAATGAAGTCTGAAGATGGTATTTTTGTGTCGCTCTGTTTGTTTGCAAACAAACGTTGGGGTTTCCTCCTCTCCGGAGAAGTTGGAAGGAATTTTCCCTGTTTCATATTTGGGTCCTTTCCTACTTGCTGGTTTGCTGGGTCGTCCCACAGCACACAATTTTACACAGTACTTAAAAATCTAGTGGGAGTAATTTTTGAGCTGCGGGGCTCACCCATGACTGTACAGGCTCTCTGAAATCTTTCATTCTATACCTGTAGCAAGAGATATTGTCCATATATTCTCCCCGTTTTGCTTATTTGGATGTTAAATGTCCTCAGGGGGACATTTGGCGAGACTAGATTTCTTTGAAGTGTCGACTGATGTATTTTTAAACTCTGGGAATTATTCCTTATATTGTGAAACAGTCACGCAGTAAAATACGATGCTACGTCTCCTATAATTACGGCCATTCCGTGTGATTCTGCCTTTGCTGGGCTGCTTTGAAAATGTTCCAAGAACTGTCTGGAAGATTAAACAGGGACAGGTCCTTCAGTTCTTGCTCATTTAAAAATCCTATTGCAGTCACTGAGCTGCCACTGCAGGGTTTGCCCTGCACTGAGGCCACTTTCCATGTCAGGGTAAGCAATTTAAGTGAGAGGGCCAGATCATCAACTGGTGTAAACTGTCTTACCTGCATTGAAGTCAATGGGGCTACTGCTGTCCACCACCTAAGAAGCTATCTGTGAGCCTTCTTGGTGTCAAATAAATACAGCTAATATGGGCTCCAAGAATTCCTCAGTAAAGCTTGCCGTTGTGTGTTCAAAGTTCCATTTAGTTGTGTGATCAAGTGATTTTCTTGGGCACAGAAAAGAATGGTTCAGGAGAAAAAGAGATCCTGATAACTAAGCTCTTTGGAGATACGGACCTTTTTAAAAGGCTCTGTCATAACAAGGGAGATTGAAAGCCACGGACTTTGCTATGGAAATGCAAATAAATGCAGTAGAAACTGTCATGCCAGGCGGCATATTGTTCTCATTTAAACAAGAGACATTTAGAGTAATATAAATGATTTAATTACCATCCTAGATTTGCGGTCAGACCTGAACCTGATCCTCAGCTGGTGTCCAAAACTGGTTGTCTAGTATAGGTTGGTCTTTATGATAAAGCAGAACCAAACTGCACTGGAAACCACATGGGGATACTTTATTTGTATAGTGATAGGGCCTAGGAGCCCCAGTCATGGACCTGCCCCTCCATTGTGCTAGGCACTGTACAAACCTTAAAGTGATTGCTTGGGATGAGGTTTTGCTTTCTAGTGCCAGGTGCTGCTTAATGCAGGTGCATGATAATTTGTCTGACATCTTAAAGATCTGATCATTAGGGTTTGGAGTATAGCACTTAAAAGCTGAATCCACGCTAAAGGAACAGACTAGGCAGAATCTGCTATGGGTATAAATCAGCTGTGGTAGTGAATTGAGCTATGCCAATTTGCTCCAGCTGAGGATCTGACCCTTGGATCAGACAAACCACTTTCCTTTGTGCGTTGCAGCCCTTTAGATGGGCTTGTGACTGTCCAGGTTCCTTATTTGGGACGACAGAAATTTAAGAGGCCTCAAAGTTCTAAAGGCCCCAAATGCTTCAAAAAATATTCCAGAGGTTTTGTCAGATTAAGGAAGAAGTGAAATATATCGATGTATCGTCAGTGTGTGTGGCGGTGAGGTTGAGGAATGTCTATAGGAAACAACCCAGAGCACCACATGTGATCAATTAATTATTCTGGGGCATGAAAAAAAATCCCACATTGGGATGGTGGGGGAATGAAGTGCAATTGTAATCTCACTGAGTTATTGCCTGGATAATTCTCTCAGGGCTGAATCCCTCAGCTATGTCCTCCTGTCTGTCTCTCTTCCTTTCTCCCTCTCTCTGCTCCCTCTCTCCCCCACATCCTGGTCTCTCTCTCTTCTGTGAATGCTGATTCCAGGAAGGTCAAGTGGTTTTGCTGACAACCATTTTCTCCTAGCACAGGGCCAAATTCTGCCCTGACTCACACCTTGCACAAATTTATAATTTCAGCATGACTTGTAATAAACCTACCTGCTGATTCTACCCAAATATACACAAACCTGCCAGCCTTCCAAACATCTCCTCTGAGAGACGGTCCCCAGAGGCTGTGCCTTTGAAAGACTGTGGACTTTATGGAATAACATCATGTCCAGGGATTATTTCCCACCCTGCAATAAAACACACCCAAATGGCCCAACCTTTGCAACTGTTCTTCCTGGAATGTCGTCACAATGGCAGTGCAAAGCATATCTAACACTGCAACATCACTCCTTTGCCAAGGTATTCACATCAGGTCTTGTTTGACCCATGTTCATTAGATAGATAGCAAAGTGCCCACATTACTAGCTAAGGGCCTTCAAAACCTCTCACCTGATCTTTGAGATACCTCTTTCTTCCTCTCCCATTCTACTCATCTGTAATAAGAGGCCTTACTGAAAAGCTTTCATAAACAACATGCATATGATTATGCTACTCCTAATCTGAAATTCTCTAGCCACAGAATAGGTAGTGGAAGCTCCCAAACCCTACCCCACCTATATTACAGCAGGGACTCTGGACCTCAGCCAAGAATGAGCTAGACATTATGCAATCTGAGGCCAAGCTGGAAACAAACTTTAGCTCCTGACTCCCAGTTCAGTGCCCTACCCACATGACCATGTGTCCTATTTATCTTATCTTTGGGAGTTGCCACTGCTAGAGGGGAGTTTGAGTCTCCAGACCCATTCAATCATTGGCCTCTCTGTCGAGATGCATTTTAGGGTCAGTGGTGGTGGGGTGGACACTTGTCCACTGGAAGCTAGACTGAGACATTTCGTGTGTCTTTCATATACCTTTAAGGAGCTGACAACAATTCACCCTACCTGCACTGGATTTGAACAGACAACCTTGGGGCAAATATATCCTATTACCCATCCCTAAGACAGCTAGTCACTGCAAACAGGGAGTTTAACTTTCAGCTGGAGCACCTTAGGGAGCTGGTAATGCATGCAACTCTGATTGCTCTGATACTGCACAGAAAAGGCCCCTTTTGCTAGCCAGATTTGTATGCAAAGGGAAAGCTTTTCCCTTTGAAAGGCAGCAAATGGTTTCCATTCACATTATGCACCTCTTTGGTGGCAGAGTGATTTGTAATCCTCTTTTGGTGAAAGGCAGGATGCGGAGGATAAGCTGATCTGTTTTCTTCCCCAGGTCATCTGGCTAAATGAGTAGGAATCACAACTAAAAAAGGGAAATAATCTGCCCTGAAAGTGTCCATGCAGCACAGCCATTTGGAAGCCTCACACAGGTAGCTTTGGTTGCATAATGAATGCACTTAGGTTCCCCCCGGGCTACAGCTCAGCAGTGTTCACAGCACCACTACTGAAACAGGCTTGTTCCTCGCAGGACTCGAGACATTTCCTTAGCTTGTGGGGATGGGGATATTTTTTCTGACCGACTCGTTATAAACCATGCTCTGGACTGCAGAGTAGGAGGGTCATTATTCCATACCATGATTCTCAGAAAAACTGTTCCTGTCCAAACCAGCCATGCTAACACCCTGCTAGCAAAAGTCACATAGAAAGAGCAAGGGATGTATTCTCTGAGGCAAAGGAAGCTGCTCATTCTGTGATGCTCTCCTCACCAGTGTGGGTCTGATGTTTTCAGAGGAAATACAGTTCTTGGTTAGGGGCACCAGTTTTCTCAGTCTGCTCCTCCCACCAGCAGGCTCCTGTTGCTTCCACAGGGGAAGACTCTATTTGACTTCGATGGGCTTGAGATCAGGCCCTGTTGGTCTCCCACTTAGGCAGAAGATGTATCCCTGAGAGATGAGAATGGCCCTACTTTCAGGCTTGTCCAGGTATCCTGGTTATTCTACAACAATAGGTGTTGTGTCCCAGTTGTTTCCCACACTTTCATACTTGTGTGGCAGGGCCTCTAGCTAGTTAAGCCAGTGAAACTGACCGCAGGCAGGCTGAGTGCATCTGTACCTCAGATTTGTCATGCTGTCCTCTCCAAGGCTCTATAGCGAACCCCCTGCCTGCCCCAGCTAAAGTGCTGCCAAAATCCTCCTGCCCGCGCTTTCCGGACACCCCAGCAGAACCATGCCCTGCCCCCACACCAGCTACAGCTGACTGGGGCTTTCCACCATGAAAATGGGGGTCACTCAACTCCTGCTGCTCCCACTCCACCCGCCTTCTCACTGGCTGAAAAAGAAAAATAATGACTTCATTGCTGTAGCTCTCAGCCTCCCTGCTTTGAATGCTTGGGGCTGCCTGCCACCTGCTCTGTATGTCTGTAGGAGCAGCTCTGCTCTCCACAGCAGCCAGGCAAACCATCTCGACCCTACATTTGCTTAAACCATGTAGTAGAATAGTGCATCTAACCCAAGTAGGGCTGGAAAAGGTGTGTGTGTTGGGGGGGGGGGGAAGGGGGACACGGCTGTTCTGCTCTGGCCAACTGGTGTGAATTACAACAGCTGTTGTTATGGCAACTAGGGATCATTAAGGGTGAAGGGGTGTCCCAGCCATGCTCCTTTTTCCCAACCGTCTCCCCACGCGGGCTGCATGGAGTTGCTGGCAAGATTTCTCCTCCATGGCTGGGGCTGGAATCCTTCTGTGGCCAGTTAAAGAGGCTTTAGGGGAGCTTTGCCCTGGTGGAGCAGCATACAGCTGCTTTGACACAGCGGAAAATCTGGATTTTAAACCACAGGGACCAATTACAGCCTTTGCATAAGAGGGCAACTCCCACTAGAGCCAATGAGAAATGCACCCAGCTGGATATGGCACTAAAAAGAATATTACAAGCTTCATTAGGATTTGTTCTTTCAATGCAAATTCCCAAGGAGGACAGCAAATTTCTCCTTCACTCTGGACCCCAATTCTGGTATCAGCTCAAAATAGTCTCTTTTATTTTCTCTGAATTATTTCTTCCTGTTTTCTTTTTCTCAGTTGTTTATTGCTTTATCAGTCCCAAATTGTCCAGATTTATATCCCACAAGGGGTAAAGTGCAGTCCATTTGCATGGCGGTAAACCAAAGTACCATCCATCCAGCAGTGAAATTCACCAGCGCTGTGTAACTCCAAAAGTAAAATACTCTCCATAGGAAGAAAGGCGCTAATGGAAAGGCACAGTCCTCCAGACCAACACTCCCCATAACCAGCACAGTTTACATCCTACCCCAGACAACCTTCCTTTTGCCAAGGACAGCTGAATGGGAATCATCTTGGAGCTTAAGTATAAGAGTCCCTGAGTCACACTTTGTAGCGAAGGCTACATTACAACTCAAGACGATCGTTACAATGGTTTTCATTGGTATAAGGAACAAAAGTGCTGTGTTTATGAACGACAGACATGGGCCAAAGCTGGACCCTCTTTGAATTTTATGGGAGTTGGGTGATAGGAGGTTTGGAGTGAGATACCAGCATCCAAATGTGCCCCAGTGGTTTTGGTTCCTGTTTAGTTCCAAAGCCAGAGCCACTGTAATGATCCCATTCAAATGCAGCTTGTCTCTCGACAGCTCCTGCTATCGTGAATCTTTTGCCCTAGGTGGCAGAACTCTCTCACAAATAATTGATCTCACAAGGTTTCTGGGTTAGTGACTCCAACCTTTAACTCTCCCCCAAGTCAACCTTCAACCTAAACAATGACCGAAACAATCTGGATCCTGCCTCATCAGTCCAGCTCTATTGACTTCATGAGCGGATTTTCTTAACCCATCAGACTACTTGCTTCCTCCTTGATAATTGCTGCAAGTGGGACTTCTCTGCGATTCCTTTACATCCTCACTTTAATATTTCTGATACTAACCTGCTGGAACTAAGGAATTCACATACTGATGGCAGGTGCTGGTGCTTAGCATAGTCAAGGCCTTTCTGATCGATACTGTGGGCCACAGCCTATGCTGATTTACCCTTAGTTCAACTCCAAAGGGCCAAACTCTGATCTCTGTTACATGGACTTCAGCAGAATTGATCCAGATTTATACTAATGTGAGATTCGAATCAGGCCCATAGATGTCAGTGTGGTTACCTGGGGAATTAGGCTTTGATCCAGAAAAGCACTGAAGCACGTTCTTAACTTTTAGTGTGTGAGTAGTCCCATTGACTTCAAGGAGGGTTTAAAATCTGTCCCCAAATTCAGACCCACTACTGGATAGTTCCTTTGTCTATAATGGGCTGATCGAAAATCCCATATCAGCACACCTCCAAATTTTCATGGTGGGTGAAATCAGCAGGCTGCAGGCCTGATCTCTCTTTCATGGTGATATAAACGAGGAATAACTTTATTGAAATCTACACATCAGAGCCTCAGCATGGCTCCAATGGAACTGCACCAACTGATGTCAGCTGAAGATCTGGCCTTATAGTTTTACATCCGTGCAAAACCAATGCTAGTGAGAGGAGAGTCGGGGCTGGTATCCAGATCCAGATTTGCTGTAATCAGGCAGTATCTTGGAGTCCCAGGCAGTACCATATGTGATTCAAATTAAACCTGAAGTAGGCTGGCATGTAAGGAATGTGGAAAAGTGGTTTTTTGCCCTGGAAATGAGAAGGGAGGAGTAAACATGTCATAAAAGGCTCAGGGCACTGATTTCAGTTCACTGATCAATCTCAGTTGGGGCTCAACATTGAAGAAAACATCCAAAGGTTAATTACTCCTGCCGGTCACAGCTGCTTTAAAAAAACAAAACAAAACAAAAACAAACCAAAGCTTAATTAGCTGCAATAAGCAGCAACCTAGCCAACTAAGACTCAAGAGAACTAAAACTGGACAGGAGCAGATTTAGCAGGACAGAGAGACCAAAATGCACGGTATTGTGATTATAGCTACCACTTGCCAGTGCGTGCAGATGACACCTTGGGAGTGCTCAGCTGATTTGGTGATCCTGTCACGCGTGGGATGGATTGGGAGGACCCTTTTCCTGCTGTGTCTCCATGTGACAACGGGTGTTCAAATTTTAATAAGTAATTACATCAAAGTGAATAACTTGTCATCCTAGCTGGAGTTGGTCATAACAATGATCTAGAAAATGAAGCACTAAAAACACTTATGGGCAGCTGTCCATGGCTGTGTGTCCTTATTAACAGCTCCCTTAGCCAGTGGATGGGGTGCAGAAGAACAGTAGTCCTGATTACTATTCAGAGAGAACATTGGGTGAGTTTAATTACAGTCTGGAAAATCTACATGAATCAGTCCCTGCCCTAAAGGGTTTTGTCTTGTCTACTCTGTAGTGCCCCAAAAGCTGAGGTTTCTGCCTCTTCCCTTGGGAAGCCATTCCACTGCCTGACAGTTCTCACTGAGCCAGATTCTCCACTGCTATTTAGCCTCAGGCTGCACAGGCTGTATTAACTGGCTTAGGTTACTGTGCCCTTAAAACAGTCACTGCTAACTCTCCCTTCAGCTCCAGGAGACCATCAGTCTGAGGCTAAATGGTGTCTTTGTTGCCAGGCTCTTCCCTGGCGGCTCCAGGAGTTCAGATAGGCCAATTGTGCTTACGCTGCTGCCCTGCATGGTTTTAAAAGTGTGTTTCCATTAGATGAGCATCAGTCTTGATCCCCTCATTCCCTGCCCACCTGTCCCCTGGGAACTAGCACAAGGGTGTCGAACAAGGGTGCTCCTCTTTTGTGCCCACAGGCAGAGCTTTACCTGTGACACCTTTCGGGGCTGGAAAACAGGGCCAAGCCTCTGCGCAGACATACAAGAGACCTGGTAGCTCAGAGGGGACAACTTGGGGGAAGCTGATAAAGGCCTGATGGGTTCATTGATTGCAAGGGGTTTGGTGCATCCTACGTCTGTGAGGTAGTATTTGTGCTGCATAGACGACTTTTCCACCCCTACTGGACTATTGCCCACTATTGTCCACTCCGCTGGGTTCCTCCTCCGCCAGCTAGCGTGTTGCAGCAGGCACCTACCACAACTTCTACTGTTTGGCCCAAGAACAAAAGCTCTGATAAGAAGCCAGAGGAAATCACATGGCTGATGTTCTGTGACACAGAGCAAGATCCCCAACATGGGTCCAGAGCTCAAATACAATGACAGCTTTTTTCCCCTTGTTCCAGGTTAATTATTTATGCTGCGGTTGTTAAAATGCTTTTGCATCATTAAGATTAGAAATGGCCCTTTTAAGCTGCCTGGACCAATCCAGCAACACACATCCTTCCATGTGAAATGAAACAAAGGGCAAAGAAAACAGACTTCATTTGGAAGGTCTATTGGGGGATCATTCTGGTTACTGTGTAACTCACTGTTCAGTATGTGTTATACATCCCCCTTTGGGCCTGATCCACAGAGAATACATTTCCGACAGCTTCTAGCTAGAGGAACTAGTTCTGCTTTAGCTCTAACTGTAGAGGCTCACACTCTTTGTTGTGTAGGTCCAGGGACTAGTTCTCAGTGCCAACTAAAATGCCAATCATTACAACTGCACACTAGATTCAAGCTACTAGAGAGAATTCAGAGCTTTAGCCTGTCTTTTAAGCAGACCAGATTGCAGAGTTCAAATTCAAATGTGAGCGAAATGGGCATCTCATTAGAACATCATTCCAGTTCACACTTGGTGTGAACATAAGCCACAGCTCTAAAAACTCTCCTTAACAGAATGAGCCAAATACTAAAACATGGCCAGAAACTACCTGCAGAACCATACACTAGGCTTTGAACAAAGGCAGGCAATGCATCAGCCGGTACTGGAATCTGGGATTAGGGTTCAGCCCAATCTGTGACACACTTTGGTGTTGGGAGTGTTGAGATCCAGATCCAAACTGTGTGCCTTGGACACACCATCTCCCTCTCCAGGTATGGCCCCATTACCATAATATCCAAGCACCTCCCGATCTTTAATGTAATTATCCTCACAATAGACCTGTGAGGTAGGGAAGTTGCATTATCTCCATTTTACAGATGGCAATTGAGGCAGAGTAGCTAAGTGATTTGCCTAAGGCTACATAAGAAGTCTGTGGTGCAGCAGGGAACTGAACCTCTGACCCATCCTTCCTGCCTTAGCATCTTTTAAATGGCAAACTGAACTAGTTCTCCCCCACTTTGTCTATTGAGTATATGCTCCTTGTATATTAACACAGAGATGCGGCACAGTGACATGACAGGCTGCAACAGATGAGGGCAATCTTTGTAGAGCTATACTGAAGCATTTAACGGTAATTCAGGATTTCAGAAAATGGGATCCCTGTTCCACATTCTGGTTCTAATCCCAACTCCTGTCATCAGAGAGACTGAAACAAGCACCATATAGGGATGATTTATGATTCAGACATAGCTGGCTGGTACCACAATGCCTCTGTGTTTGCACCTTTGGCAGATGTGTTTCTTAATCAATAGCTGGAAGTGGCAATTGAAGAAATAAAATGACTTCAATGAAATTCAATAGGACTCACCTGACTGAAAGCCAGCACTCTGCTTCCATCGCACTTTGAAAACCAAAACCTTCACTTATCCTCATTTTCAGTTGACAGTCTGTTGTTGCTCTTATTCCTGTGTTTGGAAACAAACAAAGTTAGTTATTCCCGGAGCTCTGACTTGGAAGAGGATGTCATGCGTAGAGATGGTCACAAGTTTTCCATTGACAAATTCCATTTTGTCAAAATTGAAAGTTTTCCTGTTGATTGGTTTCTTAACAAAATTTTGCCACAAAGAACAAACAAAACCAAAACAAAAAAGCATTTTGCTGTCAAAACATTCCCTTTTGACGTTAACAGAATGGAACATTTTGATTTTTGTTTCAAAATGACTCATTTTAAAATTGATATTACAAATTAAAAAAATAAATAAAACCTGTTGAAAGTGGAACACAACTTTTTGATTTGATCGAAATGGAACATTTTAATTGAGCCAAAATGACAGCTTTTCAAAAACTGCATTTGGTGAGACTTTTTTTGTCATCATTTAATTTTGGAATAAAAACAAATTTCAAAAGGTTTCCTGCAGAATGGACATTCTTGAGTTTCAACCAGCTTGAGTAACGACCACAGATCCGGATTACTGGGGTTCTGCTGCCAGCAATATTTTTAGAGACTCCTTACAAAACCCGAGAGGAATGATGGTGTTGTGATTAAGACTGGAACGCAGAAGATCTGGATTCAGTACAGTTTTATTTTGTCTTATTAGCATCATATACCCCCTTTGTACTGGCGTAAAGCAACAGAGAATCTGACCCACCATCATGAAAGAAAGGACACAGTGAAGACGTTGCTGGAATACAGTAAACTGATGTTGTACAAACGCAGTGAAAACATGTATTTGTACAGTAAATTGGGCAGTGCAGTTTAGCTTGTTGTTGAGACCAAGAATTTAGCACCATTCAAAGAGAGATTGGACATTTACATGGATAACACGACTATCCAAAGTTATAATAGTTAATGCTAACAGAAATTCTGAAAGGGATATTGAGCCCCATGCTGCAGGTTTAAACCAATCTCTAACTATTAGGGATTAAGGAGACCTTCCTGGGAGGTTTAGACTATGTCTACCTATAGTGGAGTTTCCTGCACCTTCTACTGCTGACCACTGTCAGAAACAGGATAGTGGACTAGATGGACCACACGTCTGATCCAATATAGTAATTCTTATGCTCCTGTGTTGACTGGGATCCCCCCACATATCTACCACACAGTCAAGCACAAACACTGGGACTTTGTTCCCCTGTGGATGCTGAGGGCCAAGTTCAGTGGAATTACATAAGCGAAGGAGTCAATGGACTAGGTCAGTGGAGTTATGCCAGCTGATAATTTGGCCCTTAGACACATTGATATTTGTTCACAGGATGTAATCTACATCCAACAGATTCCCACTGCCTTCTGATCCTGCCAGCCAAATCAGTCTGGCCAGATGAGCTCCCCAACCCTTTGCAGAGCCATCTACCCCCATAGGAGGAATCTGACCACAAGGGGTGAGGAAACCTAACACGACTCCAAACAAAAATCCATTCATTCTCGCTGGCTGCAGCTGTAAATGGAGCTGGCTGTCATAGGCACCTCTTGTGCAGTGGTGCAAGGAAGACTAGCAGGCATGAAATATTAACAGCAGAAGTGTGTCGGGCACACAGGAGGAGCAGCTGCAGGGATATCACCTTACAGAAATGCCACATCATTCAGAGCCATGCTACCCTACAGGTACATGCTGGGTGTGGCATATTGTTGATCAGCTCCAGCCAGCTGCAAGACTTCCTCCAACTCACTAATGTCAAACAGAAGCCCAAGCCATGGATGGCTCCCAAATGTATTGATTCCCGGAGGGGTTCTGGGGAGTAGGGTTTCCAGAGCTCATCAGTGCCACTCCACACATTGTTCAGGGCTGAATGGGCTGCTTCAGTAGCACTCTCAGCCCCTGCCAGGCCTAGGGCTGAGACTCACACCCTCCCCTCATGTGGTTGTGCTGCCACCAGACCAGCTCAAACAATGTCTTGTTTGTTTTATAGGGACACTCCCGGCTGAGTTCCTAAGTGCCAGGTTTCAGCCCAAAGTGAATTGTTAGCAAGTGTCCAAAAATATATAGACAGGACGTGAGTAAGAAATAAAAACGGAGCGGGAGGAGAGGGAGATGAAAACAGCAATAGTTAGCTTACAGACTGAAAAAAGCCCTAAAGTGCCAGACATGGTTTCAAGAGATGAAACATCTAAATCCTCCAACCCCCAGCGAAAAAACGCTCAAAATTCCCACACTTGTAAATGGAATTTATTGATGCAACAGTTTATCCCAACTGAAGGCATCTGTGAACTGCCTGAGACCCCCCTGGAAAGGGGAGGGGGGTGACCCCAGGGCAGGTGAAGCAGCTACTCCCTTGTAGGGCCAGACACGGGAATATTTGCAGCTTTATTCCAATAAGGGCGTTGGGAGAGCCTGACAGAGGCTTCTCAACTCAACAGACTGAAGAAGCCAGCAGTTTAACAAGAAAGGGACCCTGAGAAATGGAGAACATCTCCTTAAGTAGGAGGGGCCAGATTCACCAATCTGGATTTGCACCTAGCTGCACTCCCATTGACATCAATCAGGGTGTGTGAGTCAGCACTGAACCTGGTCCAGAGAGTCCATCCCCCCGGGGAGGCAGGCCAGCCAGCCAGCAGGCACTTGTAAATTCTTAATGCTAAGCCCTAAGCCTTGCATTTACTGCCCCTCCCCGCGGAGGGCATTCTTCTGTTAACCAATGGATGTAAGCAACGTCTCCATCCCTGGTTTCAGTCTTTCATGGAGAGACTTTATCCCTTTGCAAGCCTGAGGCAAGTGAGTCCAGCTTTAACACTCACCTTTGGGGGAGTGTCAGAAACATCCTTAGAAGCCAACCTCTCAGGTGGAGCTGATGGAAAAGAATTGCAACAGCCTCCCAGTCACACACAGCTCACTGAACTCAACCCTATCAATAAATCATCTGATGGGCGTGGGGTCCTAGTGTAGACAGGGCCTTTGCTGGGGAGCAGAATGTGGCAATGCATTTGCCTGTCAGCTCTATTAAGAGCAGCTTTATGGATCACTTATGAAATCAGATAACAAACTGGTGTTGAGGGCCAGAGGTATTTTATACACAAGGGAATCTCTCCCGAGGGCAAACTAGAGATTATTGTATTGTGTTAACATGTTAACTTGGCCTCCAGCACGTGTGTTAAGTAGTGGTTTTAATTAAATATTTATGCAGGTAAATGATTAGCTTAAAATAACCATCACTAAGGCCTCGTCTACACTACGCGTTTAAACCAAATTTAGCAGCGTTAAACCGATTTAACCCTGCACCCGTCCACACAACGAGGCCCTTAATATCGATATAAAGGGCTCTTTAAACCGGTTTCTGTACTCCTCCCCGAAGAGAGCAGTAGCACTGAAATCGGTATTGCCATGTCGGATTAGGCTTAGTGTGGCCGCAAATCGACGGTATTTGCCTCCGGACGGTATCCCACAGTGCACCATTGTGACCGCTCTGGAAAGCAATCTGAACTCGGATGCACTGGCCAGGTAGACAGGAAAAGCCCAGCAAACTTTTGAATTGCATTTCTTGTTTGGCCAGCGTGGAGCTCTGATCAGCACAGGTGGCGATGCAGTCCCAAATCCAAAAAGAGCTCCAGCATGGACCGTACAGGAGATACTGGATTTGATCGCTGTATGGGGAGACAAATCTGTTCTATCTGAGCTCCATTATAGAAGATGAAATGACAAAGCATTTGAAAAAAATATCCAGGCTATGATAGACAGAGGCCAGAGCACAGTGCTGTGTGACAAGTGTAACGGAAAGCCAAAGAATCAAATGGACGATCATGGAGGAAGGGAGGGGGGACTGAGGGCTCCAGCTATCCCACAGTCCCCGCAGTCTCTGAAAAGTATTTGCATTCTTGGCTGAGCTCCCAATGCCTGTAGGGTCAAACACATTGTCCAGGGTGGGTCAGGGTATACCTCGTCAATTTACCTCCCTCGCCCCCCACGAAAGAAAAGGGAAAAAAATCGTTTCTTGACTTTTTTCAATGTCACCCTATGTCTACTGCATGCTACTGGTAGATGAGGTGTTGCGGCATTGAACAGCAGCATCCCCTCCCTCCCCTCCTCAGTGGCAGACAGTACCGTACAAAAGGACTGATAGCCGTCCTCGTCATCATTCCGTGAGTGCTCCTGGCTGGCCTCAGGTGAGGTCAGCCGTGGGTGCCTGGGTAAAAATAGGAATGACTCCCGGTTATTCCCGGCAGATAGTACAGAATGGCTGGTAACCATCCTCATCATAGCAACTGGGGGCTGAGCTCCATCAACGCCCCCCTTTCATGTCTAAAGAAAAGATTCTGTACTGCCTGGACTATCATAGCAGCGGGAGGCTGGGCTCCTCTCCCCACCACCATTTAATGTCCTGCCTGGACTATCATAGCAGCTGGAGGCTGCCTCCGCCTCATTTTATCTCACTAAAAAGTCAGTGTTTCTTATTCCTGCATTCTTTATTACTTCGTCACACAAATGGGGGGACACTGCCATGGTAGCCCAGGAAGGTTGGGGAGGAGGGAAACAACGGGTGGGGTTGTTGCAGGGGCATCCTCCGTGAATGGCATGCAGCTCGTCATTTCTGCAGGATCTGACATGGAGTGGCTGTGCTCTCTGGTTCTCTGATGCACTGGCTCTCTAGTACACTTATTCCCCATATTCTAGGCAGGACTGACTCTATTTTTAGATAAAACATAAAGGAGGGAATGACCCAGGGAGTCATTCCCATTTTTGTCTTTGCGCCCCCGGCCGACCTCAGCGAAGGCCAGCCAGGAGCACCCATGACAGCAGCAGACGGTACAGAACGAGTGATAACCGTCATCTCATCGCCAATTTACAATGGCAGCAGATGGTACAGAACGACTGGTAACCATCTCTGCTACCTTGCAAAGGCAAATGAATGCTGCTGTGTAGCACTGCAGTACCGCCTCTGTCAGCAGCATCCAGTACAATATGGTGACAATGACAAAAGGGAAAACAGGCTCCATGGTTGCCATGCTATGGCGTCTGCCAGTGCAATCCAGGGAAAAAGGGTGCGAAATGATTGTCTGCGGTTGCTTTCACGGAGGAAGGAATGAGTGACGACATTTACCCAAAATCACCCGCGACACTGTTTTTGTACCATCATGCATTGGGATCTCAACCCAGAATTCCAATGGGCGGGGGAGACTGCGGGAACTATGGGATAGCTACAGGATAGCTACCCACAGTGCAATGCTCCAGAAATTGACGCTAGCCTCGGTACATGGACGCACACCACTGAATTAATGTGCTTAGTGTGGCCGCGTGCACTCAACTTTATACAATCTGTTTTACAAAACCAGTTTATGTACAATCGGAATAATCCTGTAGTGTAGACATACCCTAAGAAGCCAATCACTGACCTACCATATGGCTGTAGCTGCAGTAACAGTTATTACTCTCAGTATAAGGAAAGAACTGTGATCTGTCATGTCACTGTGCAGTGACTGTGGGCTTTTAAATGACAAGTGCTCTCACTGATGTGCAGCCTGCCTAAGAGTAAAGCTGCTGGAGGAAGCAAGGTTTTGCATTTTCTGATTGATGTGCTTAAATAGTGTAGTTTGGGGCATTAAATAACAATGCATCAAGGGTGTATTCCACCCTATTTCAAGTGAGGATCTCAGAACGCTTGAGAATTCTTTTACTAAGGCTTACAGCTCCCACTATCAGGTAGATCAGTATATTATACCCTTTTCTTAAAATGGAGGCATAGTGCCTTTAAGCAACTTACCCAAAGATAATACAGTGAGTCAGTGACAGAGCTGGGAGTCCTGACATTCTGTCTTCCACTCCAGCCACTAGACCACACCATGATATACATGCCACTGCTTGTCATAGCTCTCGGCTGCTTTAGAAGTCAAGTGCATCCTAGCTTGGAGAAGCCAAACGGCAAATGTGATGCAGTTCTGGCTCCTGGGGGAGGTGCGTGCGAGGAAAAGCTCTTCAAATGTGAACACTCAGCCAGGAGACATGGACACCTTGCCATTCATACAGACACTCTCTACACTTTGCGTGAACACAGAGCCCCTCATTCAGTGCCATAGTAGGAGTTTGGCTGGAGTAGAACATTATGTTCCTCTGCAGTTTTTCTTGCTACTCAGCAGGTAGACAGTGCTCTACTCATTAGAATACGAGTCTCACACGCACAGCCATTCCCTATTTTGATTGGCCCAGTCTCTGATTTATAATGTAAACACAAAGTGCACCAGAGAGGGGAAAAAAGGGGGTATAGGATTCTTTTCATCTTGAGACTTCAGGTCTGATGCTGCTTCCATTGAAAGTAACGAGACTGTTCCCACTGACTTCTCTGATGAGCCAGCCCTTAGTGTATAATGCCAGGTTGGAAAGAGAGAATTAACTGTCCTGGATTCATGGTTCTGAGTCAGGAGTGGAGGGAGAAATATTCCCATTTCTGCTATTCGGATGTGAGAGCATTTCACTCTGAAATCGCCAGTGCACCTCCTAAGCAAGCATCTGGCCTATCTGGCACTAAGGGGTCTGGATCCAAAGCCCAGTGAAGTCAATGGAAAGATTCCCGCTGACTTGGATGAGCTTTGAATCAGGCCCTCGTGTTCTCCCACCCACCTGAGTCAGACTTGCTGCTGAGATTAGGAATGTTTCCAAAGGTCTCTTGGTCTGTTCCCATCTGTTGTGGACTCTGTGCTAATTATAGGGCAAGGTGGCAGGATTCACTGACTGCAGAATGGGAGAGGGGAAAACCAAAACCAGACAACATTTCAAGGCTTTGGGCAAGAAGAAAAATCTACGGCACTCTCCACAAACACAGGCACTGAGCCATTCCCAGGGAGCCTGGGGAAACTGGAGCTGTTTTTCCATATCAATGACTCATATTACAGATCCACTTTTCTGGCACTTCTGATTTGGGTCTTTTAAAAAGATTGTAATGAACTTTTCTATACAATGCCTGTTTTTTTACCATTCCCAAAAGGCTCCCCTGATTTTGGGTGTCTCCATTATGGGGTACCTCCATCTTGAGGTACCCAGGGTCTGATTTTCAGAGCACTCACAACTCCCATTGATTTCACCTGGAATGTGGGGGCTCAGACTCAAATCAAGCCCCAGGGCTCTCAAGGGGGCACCCTAAAACAGTGAAAATGTAGGCCTTAGTTCTCATTATTATTATAGAGTAACAGATGTTAAGGCAATCAGGATTTTAGAAAGGATCATTGTGTTCCTCTAGCGGATGTTCTCCATAACACAGGCAGGCCATACCACCCAGAGATTCCTGCATCAAGCCCTTATTAGATCCTCAGGAACTGATTAAGGCAGGATCCTAAGGCTTCAAACCTTGCGTTCCGAGGGACCCCAGAAGAAGCAGGAATAAGGCAGCGACGCAGTGCAGGGATGACCGCTGCAGTCTGTGGACTGCCTCCCCAGGAATGGAAGGAAACAAGACCCTATCAGAGGGGCTTGGGGGAAGGGGTATGTTTAAGTCAGACGCCATATAAAATTGGAGTTGTGCTCTTCCAGTTATTTAAAATCACTTTCAGGCCTTTGCAACGAGAGGGCCTGATTCACCCTTGGCCTGCACTGTGTGTAGTCACACCAGTGTGCAATGAGTGTAGAATGCCACCAGATCAGAATGGTCGTGCTCCACGCCCTCTTTGCTCTGGGTTAAGTGCCTCCTGAGGGTGCCAGGCAATGGAAAGTCAGGCCCAGCATGGCTACCAGCTTTTCCTCACCCTTAGCATTTCTGCCCAGTGCATGGAGAAAGAAAACAAAAAGAGTAAGAATAGGAGAGGATTTCAAAAGCCAGGAAAGAAAGTGCTCAGTTCTGAGCCAAAACTGTTTAACTCTGATAGAAGTACAGATGATGTGCAACATGGCATCCTTGGCAAGGCATGTGATCAGCATACACACGACAAGCTGAAACCTGCTCTGTGTTTTTCCTTAACTTGGATTTGACAGGGCTGTTCATACAGAGGCACAGGGTAAATTCAGATGATATGAATCAGCTCAGAGACTGGAGAATCAGCCCTCTGCTAATTCTCCCTTCAGACTGACACTGAAGTCAACCTCCAAACTTCTCCCAAGATCTTTTAGATTCCACACTTTCCCCAGACATTTATAGATCAGCAGTGCTGACGGGAACGTGCATGCAGCCAGTTCTGTCATGTTCTTGAGGACAGATTCATCTTCTGGCAGGAATATTCTTTTGTTAGTAGTAGTAGTAGTAGTATACACTATTATTTTGGTCTCTTCACCAGCTTTGGGCTCAAACCTGTGAGCTGCTGAGGGCCTTCAACTCCCATTGACCTCACTGGGCAGTGAGAGCTTCCAGCACTCTGCAGGAATGGACTCGAGCTATATCTATCTAGATTAAGTGTGGCTTGCAGGTTGACAAGGGAGGGGAAATAGAACTCCTTCCAAGCGCTTTGTGAATTTCATGTAAAGATTCTGCAAATACTGGCATGTTCTGAGCACTGGTGGTGCTCTTTGGCATCAGTTTATGTTTTGAATGCATTAACAGTAGCTTGCAAGATCAGGCTTTAGTCTCTAACCCCTTCTGTTGATCCACGTTAAGGAGGGCAGCCACAGAGGCAGTCCCTGTCTGAGCTCTAATCCAATCTGGCAGCGACCTCGCAGTCCCTCCCCCAAGGGAGCAATCCATGCCAAACCCAGCCCCAGGAGAAACACATGGGTGGTTTACTTTCAATGCTGGGAAGTTCACTCCACCTAAGCCTTTTCTCAGGAAACTTTTTTTTTTTATTTTAGTACAAATCCTGAGTTTATTATTGTTTCTGAGGAGCTTAGAAAACAGAGGGTATTGGGTTCTTTGGAGAATTCTTCAGCTCTGGTAGCATAATAGTAGCATAACAATGTAGGTTAACTGTGGAAGAGAGACATTTTGGGGGCTGATCTACCCTACCATGTGCAGTCAAGGGGAGACCAGCCTTGGTTTCTGATCCGACTCACACTCTGCAGTCAGTGGGAAGATCTGATGTGGGAGGGCTGAGGAGGCTCCTGTTGGAGGTGTCAGTGCTGAGCACTACTGGGCAGCAGAGCCCAGGGAAGTGAGTGTGATGGGGTGGGACAAGGAGCTGCTCCAGTCCTGTGAAGATGGACTGATCCTTGGAGGAGGGGGAGATATTTAATATGGGACAAACCTGGACCATCACAGAGTCTTGATCCTCTACTGTCACCCTATCAAATACAGTCCACTATCTTGCTCCTGGTTCTGAGCTGCAAGGGAGCAGCCCCAGGAGGGAGCTGGGTGGGGTTCTGAGGACTGTCAGTATGAAAGGAATGGTCAGTATGAAAGGAACGCTCCCTGCATTCAGACTAGACACCCAGAGACGTCTCCTCCCCAGCCTTAGGGTTCTTTCGGACACACCTGTCCCATTCTGAAATCCAGAGCACTGTGGTGGCTGCCAGTGACTGCGGTCACCTCCCCACGACGAAGGAATATTTTTAGCTGTGTGTTTATCTGCTGTAGAATCTCTGAAATGTGAAATATTTAATTTGGAGAACAGGGAGTGTTTGTTTCAGGTTCCTAGCTGGACCCACTCACTCCTCTAGTTGCATCCAAGTGCCACACACACAGGCTGGCTATACTCTCACACTCACCGAGGTGTGTTCTCACACAAGCAATAGGCCAAGATCTTCCAAAAACAAATAACAATTGTGAGTGCTTCAGTCTTTAGGTGTCCAGTTATAGACTCCTCACAGGGGCCTGATTTTCACAAGCTGGAGGTGTGACACTTCCTGAAAATCTGGACCCTTTCAGGCAGTTCAAGTTGGGTGCCTCACAATTGAGGCACACCAAATTACTAGCCCCTTAAACAGGTTTGCCAGTCTTCCCCTCATGTGAAAGCAGGAGCCATCAGCACCACTTTTTAAAAAAAATCCATCCAAAATGAGCACCGACCCCCACAGATCTGCTCATGAGAAAAACAAACAAAATTTGAGGGGGCACATTTTGGAAAACAGTTTTTGAAAAACTTGACCGTAATGTTGCAGAGAAGATTTACAACAACAACAATGAAAAGATTGAAGCACATTTGCTTCTTTGCCCAAAGGCCAACACCTGAGTGCTGGGTGCTGGTCTCCCTTGCAGCTGCTGACTTCCCTTCCAACTAAAACAAGACAGACCTTTCTTGAATGTTGTGACGAAGTGGGAATGTTCTTGATGTGTTCTTTGAATACTGAGTGGGGACTATTGACCTGGGAAGGTTGCAGGGGAGTTTTGCTGGGACTGTCTGCATTGGGGAAGGGGGGATATCTGAGCATGTAACATGAGAACCCAGGAGCGGGGTTGGAGGCCAGGTAACACCTCTGCCCGGAAATTGGACAAAGGACACAAAGGCTGAGGGAGAAGCCAGGGGGAGGCTGAGTGAGATGGCTGGAGGGAATTTCAGTGCAGAGCTGGCTGGGAAATGGAGAGGGACGCCTCAATGGGGCTTGGGCTTCCCAACAGGGCTGTGGCCTCCCTGGGGCCCCCAGACTGACCTAACTAAAGGGGGTCCTGTTGTCTGTACTGGCAAGACCTGTTTTGGACTGTGTTCCTGTTGTCTAAATAAACCTTTTGTTTTACTGGCTGGCTGAGAGTCACAGTGAATCGCAGGAAGCCGGGGGTACAGGGCCTTGTCTCCTCCACACTCCGTGACAAATGTGAATCATTTTCTTCTTCATTTGTTTTTTGTTTAGACAGATGGATTTTTTGGTGGTGGGTAACAGAGCCCTTCACTTCTTGTTCACATATTCAAATCCAGCTTAGGTTGGTAATGGCAGAAATTTATTACCATCACATGGCTGTTAGCGTGTGTGAAATAAACCAGTGATCTCAGACCAGTACCTAGTGTATTGGTCTCAATGTCACAGAAACCACAGTGCAGTTGGCACTAACAGGCACTCTCGTTGGCAAACCCAGCAGAGCCATGATGGGGAAACAGTGGAAGATGGTTCTATCATGAAGGCATTAGATGGAGGCTCAGGAGAGTTGGGTTCAATTCCTGGCTCTGCAATGAACTCCCTGTGTGACTTGGCAAGTCACTCAATGCCTCATCCCTCCCCACTCGTAAAACAAGGCTAATACTTCCCCCAGGAGTGCTGTGAGGATGAACGCATTAACGTTTTCCAGGAGCCCAGTAGTGGGGCAGGGGGGATGTAATAGGCCATGGAAGATGGGACAACACTCTTGCCTCTGGAGATGGACAGCCCTGGCTGTGGTAGATGTGTGCTGGTACAGCACCGTAGGGCAGCTTGTACAGCTGCTAGCTGTGCTGTAACTGTTCTTGTGGGCACAGGCAGATTTAGGCATCATTTAGGCACTTTCCCCAGTGCTACATATGCTTCCAAAACTGTCCAGCGGCATGAACAGATGGAGCTTTGTTATCCTGGGCACTTCAAGAGATAACATCATGTGATCAACAGCTAAAGATTCTAACTGGAGCCTGGTGTTATTTGCTCAGGCTTTCCCTAATCTAGCATTCTTGTGTGATCCTTTCTATCGGCCCTGACCACAAGTGTGGCCACCAAAGGCAGAGTAAGGTTAGACTCGCCCCATGCGTGGGCCCCCAAGGGCAGCATTTCTGTCACAAACATCTCATCATCGCCAACTCTTTTCCACTAATAACATTTGGTCCTTGTGCAGGGTCTCCTCTCTCCGAGGATCAGGAAGTATTTCCTATGAATTCATTAATTATGCCTGACAGCATCCATGGAAGGTGCCAGCCCTGCTCTCACTGCCCAGACCTCTCTCCTGCCTGTGTCCATTATCTCCTTTGCCCACTTTGAAGGAAGAGAGGGAGGGAACTTGGCATTGACGGCAATATGAGAGCTGGCCCACATCATGCCAGGCTCCCTTCACTCCTGCTGACACCCACAGGTTCTATTTCAGCTAGAGTGATCACATGGCAGTGGCTAACATGCTAAAGCTCCTCCCCCAACTAGGATTCTGTTCAGATTTCCATTACATTTCAGTCCCACCCTTTGGTGAGACTTTAGAAAATGCATCATCTCTTAGGGACAATTCAACATTTCCTGGACCAGAAAATACGCAAAGAAGGGCTTCAGACAGCTGACTTAATTAACCCCTTTCTGTGCTTGCTCCAGTTAACCCAGCCCATACTGAATATGATATGCCAGCTCCACGTAGGAAAACATGATCCGCCCCTCGGGGCTGATCCATCAGATAGGCGCCATCATGCCAGTCACACAGACAGACGTTTCAGTTCCAAGGCTGATGAAGACAAGGACATGGTCTGTTGGCAGCGAAAGGGTTGAACTCCAATGTGAAGCTCTCAGCATTACTCCTTAGCTAGTTCACATTTTGGAGATAGGAGTTTTGCTTCAGTCCTAGCAGCAATCAACTCTTTACATTAGGGTAGTGTGGACTAGTGGATACGGCACTGAACTGGGACCCAGGAGACCTCAGCTCCACTGCTGACCTGCTGGGTGATCTGGGACAAGTCACTTCACCCATCTGCCTTGTCTATTTAGGTTGTAAGCTCTTTGGGGCAGAGACTATGTGTGTACAGAGATTAGCCCAAAGGGACCCTAATCTCTGCGGGTGCCTCTGAACACAACTGTTATCCAAATAACGAATAGGAATTAAGATATGTATTCAAATGTTGCAGCTTTGGCCAATCTACAGCAGATCTGTAGGTTTTGTAGCCATTTTTAATCAACGGATTCACTTCCTGCCAACCCTTTTCTATTGTAGGACTATACGGGAAGTGGCATTAGCCTGCTTGGTTGGAGTGGCTTCATCTCATGTCCCAATAACATGGCTACATATTCAGTTCAATTTCATTTGACTGTTTGCTCTGCTTATGATGAGTCTTTTTTTAGGGAGGCCTTCCCATCTGAGCTATATAGGGATATTCCTATTTAGAGAGATACTACCCTAGACAGCAATACTATGCCAGGCAGTATGACCTCCAATGACTAGAGCACTCAGGAAACCTGCATTCTGTTCCTAGCTCTGCCACTGGCCTGTCTGTGACCAAAAACAAATCATTCTCTGTGCCTCTGTTTCCCCATCTGTCAAATGGGAGTGGATGATACTGATATGGCGAACTGGAAATGTTTTTAATGTTTTCTCTGAATACTGTGTTGGTGCCTCAGTGTCCCCTATGCAGTTCTTAAGTATCTAAGTGGTGGAATCAGGGTGTGAGATTGCTACAGAGCAAAGGGCCAGTGCACCTAAATTCCTGGCACTCTGTCTCCTAGCAACTGATGGCCTGGGCCCCTTCTCTGCAAAGGTGACAACTGAAGGTGTCAGAGACAAAAAGGTCAGGTGACCTCCTGGCCCGGGAAAGGAACTGATCAGAGGAGGAGGGGCTGGAGGGGGTTAGCAGTCTGGGACTGGCTGGGGACGAGGAGTGAAGTGCAGACGTGGGGGTCTGGCTCACTGCCCCCCAGAATGGACCCAGCCGAGGGGTCCAGTTCGCGGTACCTAGAAGCTCTGTTTTAGACCGTGTTCCTGTCATCGAATAAACCTCTGTTTTACTGGCTGGCTGAGAGTCACGTCTGACTGCAAAGTCGGGGTGCAGGTCCCTGTGGCTTCCCCAGGACCCCGCTGGGGCGGGCTCGCTGTGCGAAGCGCACGGAGGGGCATATGCTGAATGCTCCAAGGAGAGACCCAGGAGGTGAAGACATGTGAGCTTCTTGCCCTGAAACAGTCTGCTCCAAGGGAGAGGAGGCTCCCCAAAATCCTGACTGGCTTTGTGGGGAGCAGTTCCAGACCATCGCCCAGGAACTCCGTGACAACTGACTAGTGCCATGTGGAGGACAGAACTCAATTTCATGAAGGCTTTTGAGATTTTGAAATTTGGCTTCCTTGCAAATCAGAATGAAAAACCAAAAATGACAAAGTTTTCCAGGAAAGAAAATTCCAAACAAAACTGATTATGGGTCAATCAAAGGCTTTCATTTTGAAAAGACTGAAATGTGTTGTTTAAGTTTTGACTTTAACTGAGTATTAGAACACAAAATTTCAAAATAAAAAGTAATTTCAAAACGAAAAATCACTTCATTCCAAAGAGGTTGAAATGGGGCGTTTCAACATTGTCAGAACTTTTTATTCCAGTTTTCTTCAGAAAGGAAATTCCAGCAAAATCAACCCAATTTCATGAAGCATTTCGATTGAGTTGGAACTGAATATTTTGATGGAATATGCTTCTGTAGAAGTTTCTCCGTCCAGCTCTAATATGTGCCCCCTTTACAAAGCACTTTGAGATGAAAAGCACTATATAAGAATGAGGTGTTATTACTATTCCTATACGCTACACCAGCATTGCTCTGCCTTTCCAGGTTGGCAAGCGTTTATCTGAAGTCAAAATTTTTCACGACCCTCTCACATTTATTATAAAAGTAAGAATAAAAAAGTATCAATATTCAATGCCTCGCAATGCCCATGATTGCCTTTTGTGATCCCACCCTCTTGGCAGTCACAATTCATGGGCTTTGAAAAACACTGCCCTACACCATCAGATAAATCACCCTGGAATAGTTCACCAAAACAGAATAATAGAATCACAGAAATGTAGGGTTGGAGGGGACCTCAAGAAGTCATCTAATCCAGTGGTTCTCAAACAGTGGCTTGGGACTCCAAAGTGGATCACAACCCTGTTTTAATGGGGTCGTCAGAGCTGGCATTAGAATTGCTGGCATTAGAATTGGGGGCCTGTAACCTGAGCCCCAAGCCCAAGGCCAAGCCCCACCGCTTCAGCCTTGGGTGGTGGGTCTCAGGTTACAGCCCCCAAACTGGGGCTGAAGCCCTTGGGCTTTGGTCCCCCACTCCTGGGGTTGTGTAGTAATTTTTGTTGTCAGAAGGGGGTCGCAGTGCAATGAAACTAATCCATCACCTTGTCCTGAGTCAGAATTCAATATACCTAGACCATTTATGACAGGTATTTGTCTAAACTGTTCTTAAAAACCTCCAAAGACAGTAATTGTGCAACCTCTGTAGGAACCAATTCCAGTGCTTAACTACCTGTATAGTTAGAACTTTTCCCCTAATATCTAACCTAAATCTCCACTTCTGCAAACTAAGACAGGAGACACAGAGAACAATTGATCTCTCTCCTCTGTATGACAACCTTTTACATATTTGAAGTTATGTCTCCCCTCAGTCTTCTTTTCTCAAGACTAAGCATGCTCAATTCTTTCAACCTTTCCTGACATTCATGTCTTCTGAGGGTATGTCTACATCTACAATTTTGCAGCGCTGGTTGTTACAGCTGTATTAGTACAGCTGTATAGGGCCAGCGCTGCAGAGTGGCCACACTTACAGCAACCAGCGCTGCAAGTGGTGTTAGATGTGGCCACACTGCAGCGCTGTTGGGCGGCTTCAAGGGGGGTTCAGGGAACGCGAGAGCAAACCGGGGAAGGAGACCAGCTTCACCGCGGTTTGCTCTCGCGTTCCCCGAACCCCCCTGCAAACCGCAGGGAAGGAGACCTGCTTGCACGGGGGTTCGGGGAACGCGAGAGCAAACCGGGGAAGGAGACCAGCTTCGCCGCGGTTTGCTCTCGCGTTCCCCGAACCCCCCTGCAAACCGCAGGGAAGACCTGCTTGCTCGGGGGTTCGGGGAACGCGAGAGCAAACCGGGGAAGGAGACCAGCTTCGCCGCGGTTTGCTATCGCGTTCCCCAAACCCCCCTGCAAACCGCAGGGAAGACCTGCTTGCTCGGGGGTTCGGGGAACGCGAGAGCAAACCGGGGAAGGAGACCAGCTTCGCCGCGGTTTGCTCTCGCGTTCCCCAAACCACCCTGCAAACCGCAGGAAAGGAGACCTGCTTGCTCGGGGTTCGGGGAACGCGAGAGCAAACCGGGGAAGGAGACCAGCTTGATTACCAGAGGCTTCCTCAGGTATGCTGGGATACCTGCTTATTCCACGGAGGTCAAGAAAAGCGCTGGTAAGTGTCTACACTTGATTACCAGCGCTGGATCCTCTACACCCGAGACAAAACGGGAGTACGGCCAGCGCTGCAAACAGGGAGTTGCAGCGCTGGTGATGCCCTGCAGATGTGTACACCTCCTAAGTTGCAGCGCTGTAACCCCCTCACCAGCGCTGCAACTTTGTGATGTAGACAGAATCTTCTATCATATTTGTTCTCCTCTGGACTCTCTCTAGTTTGTTCACATCTGTCTAAAAGCATGGGGCCCAAAACTGGACTCCAGCTGAGACCTCACCAGTGCTGAGCAGAGCGGGACCCCGCTCATGTCTTACATATGACACTCCCACTAATACATCCCAAAGTGATAGTTGCCTTTTAAGCAACAGCATCACACTATCAACTCAGTGATCCACTATAACCGCCAAATCCTGCAGTACTGCTGCCTAGCCACTTATTTCCGATTTTGTATTTGTGCATTTGATTTTTTCTAAGTGTAGTACTTTGCACTTGTCTTTGTTGAATTTCGTCTTGTTCATGTCTGACCAATTCTCCAGTATAACATGATTATTTTGAATTACAATCCTGCCCTTCAAAGTGCTTGCAAACCCTTCCAGCTTGGTGGCATCTACAAATTTTATAAGTATACTCTCCCCAGCCCCATCCTCCAAATTATTAATGAAAATATTGAATAGTACTGGTCCCAAGACAGACCACTGTGGGACCCAACTAGATATATCCCTGTTTGACAGCAAACCATTGATAACTACTTTTTTAGTGCAGTTTTGCAACCAGCTGTGCACCCATCTAATAGTAATTTCATCTAGACCTGATTTCCCTAGTTTGCTTAAAGAATATAATGTGTCAAAAGCCTTACTAGAGTCCAGAGTCACATCTACTGCTACTTTAAATACTGATTTAAACAAAGGCAAATTTCCTACTGAGGGGGATGAGAAACGGAAGGTCTGAGGAGGAAACAACAGAAGCAAATAGTGGCAGAGACAAAGCGATCCGGATACACAATGTTCTAATAATCATATTACTAAATTTGCCTCTTGTTTCTTTTTAAAATGCACACACCCAGCGCCCCATGAAATATGTAGCAAACAACCGCACCCATTAGGAAGATAAAGAGAGATTTCAGGAATTCTTTCATCAGGAAAGCATGAGTGAGAAACAAAGTGAAAGCAAGCAAAACTCAGAGCAAGAGCTGGAGGCTGCACCAGTACTGGAGGCTTTGGAGATGCCCTCCAGAGAGGAAAGAACACAAGGGGAATGGGGGGAGGGCTTGATCACAGGCCCCAGTGCTCACACATTTTCTTTGGTCCATGTCTATATTCAAAGCTGAAAGAGTTTAACTGTAAATCTATTTAAAACCCCCTGACATTCGGTTTATCGCAATTTAGCTCAATAATAATCATACCACCCCCTAACTCTTGCATAGTGCTTTTCACCTACAGATAAGGAATTCAGTTTAACTGATATAAGCCAGGTTTAAAATCAAATTCAGAGTGTTCACAAAAGAAGATTTTGCCTAGATTTAACTAACTTGGTTAGACATCACACCCTCAGTTACATATAGACAAGACCTATTGGTGAGAAGTATTAGCAGCATAATCACATGAGACTTCATCATAATGAAATAGTTCGGGGGTGGGAAATCAGGCAAGGGTTAAATACTACTAATAAATAATAGTAATAATGCTGCATTAAATGAGAGGGATGGAAGTACTGAAACACATGCCTGCTAGCTCCCTGGGCTCTTTGCGTGTTTCCTGTTTTGTGTTCTTTTAGACTGCAAGCTCATTGGGCGGAGGGCTCTCTCTCAGTGTACCTAGCACTGGGGCTATTGGCAGCTACCACAATATAAATTATTATAATAATAGATAGATTCATAGATTCCAAGGCCAGAATAGACCACTATGATCATCTAGTTTGCCCTCCTGTGTAACACAGGCCTTCCCCAAAATGATTCCTAGAGCGTATCTTTTAGAAAAACATCTAGTCTTGATTTAACAATTGTCAGTGATGGAGAAACCACCATGACCCTTGGTAAATTGTTCCAATGGTTAATTACTCTCACTGTTAAAAATTGACATCGTATATCTAGTCCAAATTTGTCTAGCTTCAACTTCTAGCCATTGGATCGCCGCTGTCTGCCAGATTGAAGAGCCCATTATTAAATATTTGTTCCCCATATAAATACTTATAGACTGTAAACAAGCCACCCCTTCATCTTCTTTGTTAATTTAAATAGATCAAACTCCTTGAGTCTATTAGTGTAAGGCATGCTTTCTAATTCTCTAATCATTCCTGTGGCTCTTTTCTGAACTGTCTCCAATTTATCAACATCCTTCTTGATTTGTAGGCACCACCAGAGCTGGAGATAGTATTCCACCAGCCCTCACACCAGTGTCAAAGACAGAGGGAAAATAACCTCTCTACTCCTACTCGAGATTCCCCTGTTTATGCATTTTAGGATCGTATTAGCATTTTTGGCCCCAGATATACTTTGGGAGCTCATGCTTAGTTGATCCTGATCCCTATATAGATACAGGGAATCATTCAACAACTAGCGAAGTCACTTCCGGGGTGGAATGTGGCACGATGATCTGTATTAATTAACCTAATATAACACCAGCTCTCCTGTCCATCTGCAGGGACTGACCCTCGGACCTTGGCTCTAAAAAGCAGGAGCCCTGACTGCTCGAATTACAGGAGCTTGTGCGGTTTGAGTGGTGTTGCACTCTCATTAGCCACTAGAGGGAGACAAAGCATCACTCCATATTAGCGTGGGTTACACCCACAAATACCTGAGCGTGGCTCGGCACCTGGTATGCTGTGACTGCTGCTTAGTACACTCGTCATTATTCTCACTGTCACCTCATGCTCCCCATGTCTGCTTGTTGAATCCACCTGTTGCCTCTCATCACACAGTTAGAGTGTAAGCTCTTTCAGGCATAGATTAGTGCACGTGTGTGTGTGTGTACACACAGTACCTAGCACAATGGGACCCTGATTCCTGATGGGCAGCCCAAGCCTTCCACTGACTTCAGTGAGTTCTGGATCAGGCCCTTAGCATGTGCCACTCATTCTACCGTAACTGCACTCTGTTACTGAAGTGGCTGTCACAGCATGACAACTCACCTTTAAGAAAGTCAGTGGCATCTTTCTACTCTAGATAAATGCAGGGAATTTACATGTGACACTCCCATTGAAATGCCAGCAATGGCTATGCATGTGAATCCCACACTCGGCCAGATGAAACTTTATGAAGCCTTCATGTGTGCATGGAGCTTACAGCAAGTTAGGGTTGCCAATTTTGGTTGGACGTATTCCTGGAGGTTTCATCACACGACATAATCTTTAATGAAAGATGAATCCTTAATTGCTGGAGATTCCAGGCCAATCCTGGAGAGTTGGCAACCTTAACAGCAAGTTTTAATAGGTGGCAGATGGCTCTGACTTCCTTTGAGGCTCCTGCTAGACCATTATGCAGGATGAATTCTTTGGCTGTTCTCCTGGGTGCAATGGCTTATTCCCCTGGTGCTCCACTGTTATCAACCATGAGTTAAAAATCATTTCATTTTATGGCTTGTCCAGATTCAGTAGAACTCCACATAGCTTCTCTCTGGGAGCTTGTATAAAGCTCTGCCATACCTCCACAATAATGGATTTTCTGATGGGGCAGCATGCAGGGGCTGCTACCTCAGAAACCAGATGGGATGTGATTGAATCTAGCCCTATAATGGGAGGAGAAAGGGAGGTAGATCTCACAGCATTGCGCTTTCTGAGAGAATTTATGAAGCAACACAAGTGCTACAGTTGTCAAGGTGACCCCTCTGTCAGTCAGCTCCCCCATTAGAGCTTTCTGTTCTAGGATCCTGGAGGTAAACTGCCAACTCCCTGGGCCAAATCCTGCTCTCATTTATGCCCACGCAACACTTTGGACTTCAGAGAGGTTGCATTAAGTTGCGACCATGGTGCAGTGGTTTCAGGGGAGGTATGAACTGCACATAAAACAGCCCTAAAATGAACAGAAGACAGGGGAGGGATAGTTCAGTGGTTTGAGCACTGGCCTACTAAACTCAGGGTTGTGAGCTCAGCCCTGGAGGGGGCCACTTAGGGATCTGGGGCAAAATCAGTACTTGGTCCTGCTAGTGATGGCAGGGGCTGAACTCAATGACCTTTCGGGGTCCCTTCCCATTCTATGAGATAGATATATCTCCGTATATTATTATAAACTGGGGTTTATAGAGCACAGCCCATTCTCCAGCAACCCTAAAGCACTGCACAAAGAGATCCATCAGATATCAGCAGTGTGGAGATTGTAAAGAGACAGCAACTGCCCTTGTGAGCTCAGCAGCAATTCACGCATACACAGCCTCAGGCACTGGAACTGGCTTTAAAAGGCTTTACCTTCTACCTGGGCAGAGATGAGCAGAGGGAACCTTGGATTAATCTGTCATCTAAATGACAGACCTCTAACACTGCAGCAGCCTTTAATGATACCGTGCTGTAATGCCAGCAGCAAGTCATAAAACAACAACAAAGAACAAACTGAAAGCATTAGGTTAGGAATGGGCCTACAACCTGCTGTGGAATTTGAATCCAGGACTTTTGTCGGTGTGTGTGCACACATTAGGTGTTCTATATAGGGAGATATAGCAATACAAACAGATGTGGGGTGGGGAGAGGTTATGGAAGCACATTAGGTGCATCTAAATACTATTGTCTGCACACACTATTGACTGTGGGCACAGAATCAAAGGCTAGAGCCCCAGATGCCGAACGAAGTCTGATTGTGAAGTGTGGTTCACACCCAGGCAAATATTTCATCAGGTCAAACAAGTGGAATGCGGAATGTGCTAACTGCAACTCCTTTGTTTCTGTTACAGTTTAATGTCTTTGACAGCAACATGAGTCTCAAAGGATCTACCAGCAGCCAGCCTGGCTCTGCAAAGTAAGAACCTGAATGACAAAGTTTGGCTGAATGGCTCATCCCCAGGAACTGCAATATATTATTACCTGCCACCACAAACACATTTCCTTCCACTCCTGGTTCTCCCCTAAGAGAGGGACTCCACTTTCTCCTGCTCACTTACTTGGGTCTCCCCAGCTAGGGCCAGGGAAGATTCCACCTTGCCATGTCCCAATGCAGTCTAAACCAAACATGCTCACGCATGCCATCATGCATCAAGGCTTTCCCAAAAAGCGCCATGTGGTTTGATCGACATTCTAGAGGGAAGAGAAACCTATGTCTGGTTGCCCTGTTTCTGTAGTGCTAGGGTTCGTTCAGGTGCCCACAATCTCTATGGGGCAGATTCAAATTATACTCTGCCTGGATCTACAAAATCTCTCCCTTCTCTCCCTGAAAGCTTCAGCCAACACTGGACAGCAGGGTGCATGTGGCAGTACACTACACAACTTTGAGCTGCTGCCTGCCCCAGGAGGGGGGAACCAGGACACAGCTCACTATCCTGGCTGGCCTCATTGCTATAGCATCCCCTGGCATCAGGACGTGGCATTGCAGGGTACTTTGCTGCTTATGCCCCCTGTCGACCACCTGTGCTGGCCTCATGATGGCCTGTTGCTGTTTGGATTTTGTCTGGCCAAAACCTCTCAAGTTCAGCCCCTTTCCAGGGTAACAGAAATCCAACTGTAAGTCCAAATAAATACCCAGACTAATAGTTCTTCTGCCCCTCTCAGGCAACCTGGAAGTTCTCTGCCCCCCTGCACCTGGTCCCAGCAATTTCTCCTATTCTGCTTCCTCCCCGCCGCAGGTTTCCTCCACTGCGTCCCCTCCCTCAGGGATCTCCCTGCTCCTCACAGGCCCTACCTCATAATCCCCCACAGGAACCTGACCTGCTCCTTGAGTTGTGTCCTCCAGCCTAAGTTCCCCAGGCACTTCTGAGAAAGGGGACTCTCCTGGCTCCTCTCTGAATTGAGTTCACAGCTCTGTTTACATAGTCCTCTTCTGATCCTTCACAGCTGGGACCAGGCGTTATAATTAAGTCTCCATCACATTCAGCTGGGGAATAGCTGTTTGGTCACAGGCAAGGCTGAGCCCGGCTTGCCTTAAAGGGCCAGCCAGCCTGTGACAAACCCCTACAGACTAGAAGGGACCAACGGATGCTGGGAGAACAAGAAGAGAAAAATGGGTGAGAGTCAGTGGTGGAAGATCCATACATATGTTGTCTTAGGCAGAGGGTTCTCTGCCCTTTTTGGTCTGACCTGCCTGAAGGGAAAGCCAGTGGGCTACTCCTTGGAGTGAGCGAAACCTCAAACAGGAGTAGGTCAGATCCCCTCCCCTCACAAAAATTAGATCTCTCCAACAGACTATGCAAACATGATGGCATTCGAGCTTCCTGCAAGGCATCCTAGCTTGTTGCAATCGGAGGCGTCACTGGAGAATTGGTGTCAGTGACTGATACTCCTTCAGCTCACCAGGCAGGGTCCTGATAACTACCTCACTTACACACTAACGCAAGCTGATGTGAAAAACCCATTGCCATTTGCCATTAAGCTGGTTTGAAAAGCCCGTCGCCGTTTGCCATTCAAGCACTAGACCAGATCAACTGGTTACCCTCCATGTTGCTCAAATGAATCCAGTAAAAAACAAAAAAAAAACAAAAAAAAACAACCCACAACTTTTTGAGATTTATTGTTTATTTGCTCCTTTTCTTTCCTTTTGCAGCAGCAGCTTGGGCAAAGCAGATGGTGCTTCGAGAATGAGTGCAAAAGATTTATACGGTAAGTCACTGCCACTGATACACTAGGCTGCTGCTGAGATTTGCCTGAGTAAAGACTGCCAGGTTCAAATTGGTAGAAGGGAAAGCTGAAGGCATCGTTATTGCATGGCTTCCTCTTCGTATCTCATGGTAGGACAGTGTGGGGCGGTTGTGAGAGGAACTGACATGGACACGTCACAATTCACCTTTAAGGGGCTTCTCACTTTCCAACGAAGCATCCAGTAGAAGAAACTACTGCAGGCAGGATGCCAGACTAGACAAGCCATGGGTCTGTTCCAATACTGTTTCCTATACTTCTCCATGCTGAGGTGCTATGTGGCAGAAAACAGGCAGACGACATCTGTTTTCCTATACATCATGTTTACAGCAGGTTTTCATGACATGGTGGCAGAATGGCACATGTTCTTTCTGCACTAGTGGTCATGCCATTGCAACCACTTAATGCAGCCACTCTGATAGGGGCTGCCACCCCCATATTAATTTTGCTAGTGTTACAAGCCTGTGCAAAACAGACACACTTCCACAGGATCCCTAACGTTCTCTGGCTGATTTAGCCAGACAACCAGGTTCTCAAAAGTGCGAAGCTAAAAAAGATTGTTGTGAGCAGGTTAATGATTATGCTCATTAATTACTCAGTACACCATGAAAAGTCAACGCTCTCTGAAGCTTTCAAAGAGAGAGTTTACAAAGGGATCATTTTCTAGAGGGCAAGAAGAGTTTCAGATTAACATGCCGGGCCAGATCCTCAGCTGGTGTAAATTGACATAGCCACATTGAAGTCAATGGACCTACGTATAAAAGCATTGTATCAGAGCTAGTAATCATCAACATTACTCATGGATCTCAGCTGATTTACACTAGCTGAGGATCTGGTCCACACTATGTAGTGATTGCCTGAACAAGCAAGGGGAGGTGAGAAGAGAAATCTTCTCCTCCACACAGTTCAGCTAGGAGGATAAAAGCTCTTTAGTTTGGGGTACTCTAGTTGTGGTCTGGAAAGCCTTCTGTGTGTAGAATTCTCACTGACTTCATTAGCCGGATCCAGCCACAGGTACGCAACGTTAGTTTTGTGAGTGCAGTGTGATGGGTGCAGATATAAAAGCCAGAATAGAACAGAACAGGGCTTTTCTGATTTTGCTTTCCAGCTGCAAAATTACTAAACAACCTTGTGGAATTCTGGCAATTCTTCTGTTCTGGGTTTTTGTAGACTATCAAAGCGTTCCAGCAATTCAATGAGTTGCTCAGACTTGATTAGAAACTTGCCTTTGCCTACTGGTTGCCTGAGATATTTTCACTGTAAGGTGATCGTGGTCACAGGCGGGGTGCCTGGGATATTTGTCGCTCTAGAGTGACCTCCGTTGCAGACTGGTTGCCTGGAGATTTGTCACTGTAAAATGACCTCAACCTGGGACAGTGTCACCGTGAGTGACCTCCTTGGCTGAAGGGCTGAGTACTTAGCTTAGCGGATAAAGTGTTGAACAAAGTAATCATAAATAATTTAGATTAGCTGCAAGGGACCAATACACAGAAGTAAAGGGAGGAGATAATTTCAGTGCTATTTGCACCACTCACTGACTATTTGTGGCCTAATTTCTGTCTGGGGAGAAAATGCAGGGGTTATTCTATTGGTCACTTGTCTAGTGATTAAATAACATGTGCTTGAGTGGGGAAAAGAAGTGCTGATGCATTGGACTAGTTGGACCTTATTCTCATTTGTACTAAGGCCCCTTTACACAGTGTAAGGGGGCCATAGTGCCCCCGTTATGTTTTGTAACTCCTATGTTATTGTGTTTTTAATTGTATGTTGAAGGTACCCAGAGCTTGGCTAGGGGAGGGCAGTTTTTGGTGGTGCAAAGATTTCAGTCTAAAAGCTTTCTACAGTAAATACCTTGATCTTATTTTAGCCTCTTCTGAATACTGGTCAAAATAAAAATTAAACTGAAAGTTGAACATAATGTATTTTAAACATTTCATGTACTAAGGCCACTTTCCTTAAGGCAGATATCCACCAACCAGGGCCGGTGCAAGGATGTTTCGCGCCCTAGGCAAAACTTCCACTTTGCGCCCTCCCCCAGTGTCCCCGCCCTGAGGCACCCCCCTGCGGCAGCTTCTCCCCTCTGCCCTGAGGCGCCCCCCTTGCGGCAGCTCCCCACAGCCCACCCTCCACCCTGAGGCACCCCCCCGCCCCAGCTCAACCCTGCTCCGCGCAAGAGCACAAGCACCCCAAGCACGCCGTCGCTGCTTCACTTCTCCCACCTCCCAGCACCTAAGCTGATTGGCGCCGCAAGCCTGGGAGGCGGGAAAAGTGATGCAGCCACATCGTGCTCGGGGAGGAGGCGGGGCAGGGGTGAGCTGGGGTGGGGAGTTCCCCTGTGTGCCGCCCTCTACCACCTTACTTGCTGCAGGTAAGTCCCCTGACCCAACTCCCTCCGCCTAAATGCTGGCGGCGACCGGGGCGGCCAAAGATCTGGCCGCTGCAGTCGCTGCTGGAGAAAATGGCGCCCCCCTACCCCGCAAATCCTAGCACCAAATGGTTGCACCGGCCCTGCCACCAACCATGTGAATGCATCACAGAACTGAGACTTGTTATTAGGTAATCAACATGCGGATGTTAAAATACTGGCTTTATACCCTTCCATAGGGACACTGGCAGCACTAAAATAGCTTTACTGCCCACAACTGGAGATGGAAAATAAGTAGCCAGTGGTTTGGCAAACACTCCCAAAGCATCCATACTCTCTGTAAAACAAATTTGTTCTCAAAAACAAACGTCAATCACAACACTTCGGTGAAAAGTGCCTTGCTTTTTTGTGAAGCTGCCCCAAAAGCAATTAGGGTGACCAGATGCCCCGATTTTATAGGGACAGTCCCGATATTTGAGGCTTTTTCTTATATAGGCTCCTATTACCCCCCACCATCTGTCCCGATTTTTCACACTTGCTATCTGGTCACCCTAAAAGCAATTCTTGTTACAAATTCACTGACACTGAGAGGTTAAATGACAAGTACTGGCATCCCACAACAGGTCTGTGGCAGAGCTGGGAATAGGATCCAGGGCTCCGCCCTCCCAGCCCCCTGCTAGACTACACTGCTTGTATATGAATGAGGTAAGCCTTCTGTGTGCTCACTTTTCTGCCAAAAAACCCTCAGTGGTTGGACACCTACCTGTCTCTCCAGCTTTATTGACCCGTATAGGCAACACTTTATAAATGTCATTTAGGATGTCAGAGGCGCTGTACCAAAGTAAATAGAGTACTAAACTCAGACTTGGGAGACCTAGATGCTATTTGTAGCTTGGCCAGCAGCCTGCTAGATCATCTTGGGCAAATCACATTACTGCTCTGTGCCTCAGTTTCCCTGCCCGTGAAATGGGGATGATGACAATCACCTTCTTTGTAATTCACTTTTTAATAGTAAATCTCAAAACACTGTACAAAGGAGGCAAGTGTTGCATTAATCCTCTTTCTTTTTGCATTTAGTTACCTTCAATCTGATGGGGATTTAAATAGGCTGATTCTAATAGCACTAAGAGGAATTTCTCCCACACATCCATACTCAGACCCTATTCACTGACAAAATAACAATAATTATTAATAATAATAATAATGCAAAAAAAACCCAAACAAAATCCCGAGGTTAATGCAACATTAAATGTTAGAATGTAAGAACATAAGTATGGCCATACTGGGTCAGAACAAAGGTCCATCTAGCCCAGTATCCTGTCTACCGACAATGGACAGTGCCAGGTGCTTCAGAGGGAATGAACAGAACAGGTAATCATCAAGTGATCCATTCCAGTCACCTATTCTCAGCTTCTGTTGTAAAATCAAACACTCAAAAGTCAGGAAATTCTGAAAGTTACATTTTCTCCTACAATGTAAAGTTGGCCACCTGCTCATCCTGTCTGCCTAGTATGAATTCCTACACGTAAGTTTACACTTAACAGGAAGGATTAGGGTGACCAGATGTCCCGATTTTATAGGGACAGTCACGATTTTGGGGTCTTTTTCTTATATAGTCTCCTATTTCCCCCCACCCCCGTCCCGATTTTTCACACTTGCTGTCTGGTCATCCTAGGAAGGATAGGAAAAGAGAATACCACGGGCAGAATCACTGGTACAATCTGGCTGCTTTGCATCACCAGGCATCCAGAGTATACTAGCAAACCTGGCCCTGTATATGTGCCTTGTGTGTGAACAGTTTATGGTCAGCATCTCCTTCAGAATCAACTAGCATAGCCGTGCCATGATCAGATGAACGATCCCTCACCCAGTTTGCATGAACAGAGGGTGGATGGGTTGCTCCCAGCTGTTGGTGAGCTTACCTCCAGGTCATCATGGGTAACACAGAGTCATCACTCTTAAAGAGTAAAACACAGTCTCTCCTTTGCTCAGCCCCAAGTTCTGGAAGGGTCTCTGGCCACATTTTTAGAACGCACCTTGGCTACCCAGACAGCAGGTAGGAGGACAGGTAGCTATCATGTTGCTGCCTTATTCAACGCACAGGGCAGCCAGCTGACTAAATGTTAATGCCCACCATGAATAAATAAAGCTGCTTCTCTGCTTACTGGCTTCTGTTCTGAACCTAGATGAAAGGACATTGAGGGAAATCCATTGTATTCCTGGCAATCCCTAGAGAAAGGCTGGGAAGGAAGTACTTTAAAATAATGAGTAGTTTACACAACAGGCTTATTGCTGACTTTGTGGTTGCATTAGCCAGCAGCCTCCTACTGATCTAAATTGTTTTCAAGGCTTAATAAATAATACTGTACCCATTCAAGGGTCATGCACTGAACCCAGGGGAAAAAGGGACTGATCCTAAGATCCTAAGATAACTGAAACTAAGGGGGAGGGTCTCTCTATTGACTTCAGTGGGCTTTGAATCAGGCTGTAAGATAATAGTCTAGTCTATACAAGTACTTATACTGTGATCATCTAAGCACCTTCCAGTAGTACATTAAGCAGCATGACTCACATCAGTCACCCATTCCCGATTGTCTGTACACTATACTGATCTACTTGTGCCTAGGGAAGAACTAACTAATGCCTATAAAATGGAAGGGGGATTTCACAGCCTGTAACTGTGCTCATAGCAAGAAGTTTCTGTGCTGTCTTATCATGGAGTTCAAGCTTTGAGAGTGCTGAGCACTTTGCCTGCTGCAGATTAACCAGCTGATGAAACAGTTAACTTGAGGAGTGACAACCTGGCAGCCGTGATCACTCGATACCAAAAGCAGTTTGTAACTGAAGAAAGGTTTCTAGGCTGTAACAGAACACTGGGAAAGACAGGCCCAGTCATTCCCACCTGCCTGGCTTAGGCAAATGACACCATCTGCCTGGAGGTGCTTTGTTTCAGGCAGAGGTTCTCAACTTTTTTCTTTCCAAGGCCCCACCAACATGCTATAAAGCTCCACGGCCCACTTGTGCCACAACAACTGGTTTTCTGCAAATAAAACCCAGAGCTGGCATTAGGAGGTAGAATGCAGGGCAACTGCCCGGGGCCCCACAGCACAGGGGCCCCCTTGAAGCGAAGTTGCTCAGGCTTCAGCTTCAGCCCCGAGTGGCAGGGTTCATGGACCCCGGGCTTCAGCCCCTTGCAGTGGGGCTCCGGCTTTCTGCCCTGGGCCCCAGCGAATCCAACGCTGGCCCTGCTTGGTGGCCCCCCTGAAACCTGCTTGTGGGCCTCCAGGGGGCCCCAGACCCTTGGTTGAGAACCACTGGCTTAAGGCACAGGTTGATGTGCTGTAGCCAGGAGACTCTGAACAGAGGCAGACTGCACCCAATCTATAGTGATCCATTGGCAGCACAGTTTCCATGGAGAAGTGCCACTGTAGGATCCCTGGCACATAAGAGACCTCATGTCCTCATTGGCTGAGTGGAATGTACTACAGGTCAAAGATTAAATTACAACCCGACTGATCACAAGACTGGTTTCCACAGCTACACAGCCACTGTATTCAGAGCAAAGCTGATTTCAGTTATCCAACAGCCAGAGACCTTTGGGAGACTCGAGTTCAATATCTGAGCCTAGCAGATAGTTGCATGGGCTGGGAGCTCTGCAGAGGGAAGTGAGTGATCTGAATTGGAAAGAAGGTTTGGTTGAGTTGGGTGTGCATGAACTAAGGGTCAGCTCAACTCGTATTTTTCCCAAGCTGACATGCCTCTCCCTAGACAGAGCAGAGCGCAGCAAAGTGCTAGATAAGTGGTAGTTGTTGGTTCTCAAGAGCAGAACAAAATGTTTAATGGGATCATCAAGGTTGTGATTTTGCAATTTGCTGCCCACGTGCAGAGCCCTGTGCCCATGTGGAGCCCAGGAGTCTATTTGCATGGACCAGTTTTCAGGATCAGGGTTCTACTGAATAACTGCACAGTCCTAGAGTCATCATCTTTGTCCTCCCCCTACCCCAATTTTGACTGCTTTTTGCCCCTCACTTTGAGTGTGCCTACACTGCAATCTGCGGTGTGACTGCAGCACGGGTAGGTGTGCCCACTTCAGCACAGTCGAGCAACGTGAATACATATCCATGGTCCCTGGTGTGCTTGAACAGCCCACGCTGCTGCATCCACGCTGCTGCATCCACGCTGCTGGTTTTATCCATGCGAGTGCTGGTATGTCTACCCTGCTGCAGCCTCACTTTGGACTGCAGAGTAGACATACTCTTTGTGTCTTCTGTGAATTTATCTTGTACTCTCCTCTCTTGAGGAACCTAACATGCTATCAGACACTCGAAAATAATGACGTCAATTCCAGCTCTGTTATAAACATGGGGTGGGGACGAGAATCAGTGTTCAACTAACTGGTGGAACTGAACAAACAGGCCATAAAAGAAATGTCATTTTCTAACATCTAACAGGGGCTGATAAACAGCAGCATAAGTGAAAATAAAGGGCCCAGTTGATCCTCAGCTGGTATAAATTGGCACAGATCCATTGACATTGGTGATCTTACGTGCATTCACACCAGCCAAAGTTCTGGCTCCAAAAGCACAAAGCTCTAAAAATTGCCTTGAAACTATCTTTTTCATAAAGCTGGGTAGAAAATAGCCATTAGTTATTGATTAGTTAGCATGCTGGACAACAACGGGGTGATTATTCAGCATTAGTTACTGGTTATCTGCTGTATAGAACCATGGGCTTGTTAATTATTTTAGCTGAACTACATGTGACATTCACATGAATATAAATGGATACACTGCGACTGTGCTCATGAAATATTTCCTCTTCTCCGCCCCCCCCACCGACCCCCCAAAATTCCACATCTTTCACACTGGTTTAATATGTGTAGTTAACGTCTGCAATGTAAGACAAAGAGCATTGATGCAATAAACGGAGCTCAACCAACATTTGTGTTTAGTGGATTTAGGCCATGATTCAGGAAAACACCTAAGCACAAGCATAAGGCCATCCCAGTTCAGGATGTAACCGATACCATAACCAACACATGCACTACCTGAACTTAAGCTCATGCTTAAAAGTAAACCACATGCTTAAGCCCTCTCTTGAATTGGAATGCTTTTCTGAATCAAGGCCTTAATTTGGCTCCCAGTTTTGGGTCCCAGAGACCACCAAAGAGCAGACTTTGATAAGTTACTGCTATTCACATTAGCAAGAAATCTCTTCCCATCCCACAAAATGAATGCAGCACTCAAAAGTACACTGGCTATTAAGAGCCTTGGAGACTTAACCTAATTTCTCACTCCAGCTCATTTATCTCCTCGGGCCCCTTCTTTCCTGGTTATTTGCCCTGAATGGTGATGGGTGGGGAGGTGTCAGTGAAGTACATGCTTAAGTTTGCTTCCAATAGGTACAAGGAAGAGAAAAAAACATGTCTCTTTGTGACCGTACACTTATGAGAGGATTCATGCACTTTCTGTTTAGCAGTGTCTAGTGGGTAGAGCACTGAAAAGAGAATCAAGACTCAGAGTACAATCTGTACAGTGGGGGTGCTGAGAGCCATTGAACCAAACTGTAAACCTGTTATATAATGGAAACCACTTAAAGCCAGGGGTGTGGCAGCACCCCCAGTTTCAGCACCTAGGTCAAGATTCCAGGATTCAGTTTCCCTTTCTGTCACTGGACTTGGATTAGTCACTTAATATTTCTGTATGCCTGTTTCCGCATCCATAGCGGTGACTGTCACAATTCATTAACTTGACTAGGGGGAAGGGGTGGTATTTCCATGAATAAAAAGTCAGTATACACACTGCTGCATACTTTTGTCATCATCATTAAAAGAATTGGGCTGCAATTCAGGCTATAGTGACTGAACAAACTGCCAGCAGAGGTTCTCTGTTGAAACAATCATTTTAAAGGAATGATGTCAGAGGTCCAGAAAAAAATAAGTCACTTCCTTAGTAAGAAAGAATTGCTGTCCTCTAATTCCATTGCAGCTTATCAGCAGCCACTCATTTTGTATATGTAACATGACTGGTCAGTATTATTATTTAATAGGAATTGACTGACTTAGCATGACTTTTTTCAGCAAATTGCAAGCCAGGATTTTCTCATATGTAACACCATGACTAAGTTACATTCCAGGGTGTTGCAAACATTTGTCCCAGAGCGTGGCCAGCCTGAGCACAAAGACTGCTTCCTGAATGTGCCCCCTGGGGCACAAGTCAACCCATGGGAGGCTGGGAGAGGGCAGAGCCATGGGGCTTACACTTCTCACTTGGGATTCTGACTCTTCCCCTGGGGCAGAGTCACTCCACACTGCCCCCAGTGCAGGGCTGTGGCTAAATCTGGCTCTTAATATCTGGGAAGTGCTTTGAGACCCTTGGGCATAGGGCACAATTAAAGTAACAACATTGTCTCCAGTGGTTCCCTACCCTCTCGTTATGATTGACATGGGTAATTTTCTGGCTCCATATATGCCCCACCCCCCACCCCAGTGTCTAAAGTCTCTAACCAATAAGATGCTGTACATGTTCACCTTTATGGGTCTGAATATTTTAGTCTCACTATGATAATTTCTGGCTAGCCCAGTAAGAACAATACTCAGGAGCAAGAACGCTGTACTCATCAGGATTGATGCAACATTCTCCCACCTGCTGGTCATGCAATTCCTACCTCCAGCTCTGATCAGGGGTCCAACGGCTAGTGCACTGGTCTGGGAACCAGGAGACCTGGGATGCATTTTACCAACCTGTTTGCATCCACTTGGCAGCAAAGAGTCTGCTCCAATCTGCAGCAGGCAGCTCTCCACTCTAATCAGCATTCAGAGCCCTGCATTGCTTGGCCAAGTCACTTCAGCTCTCTGTGCTTTCCTCCCACTCTTGATCTGTCTTGTCTATTTAGACTACAAACAGCTTCAGGGCAAGGATTGTCTCTCACTATGTTTGTGCAGTGCCTGTCACAATGGGGCTCAAATCTCTTTTGGGGATGCTAGGCTGAGGCCACAGGTTGCCCATCACTGCTCTACTGTGTGTAAATAGTAAGCAAGAGGACAGCCTTTTGAAGCTGTGCCACTTAAACTTTCCCAGGGCCTGGTTGCTGTGTGTTTATGCCCCCGTGGAAGTCGGTGCTGGAGTTGATCTGGTTTCATGGAGCTGTGCCACTGGAATGCCTGAGGCACACTAATTCCGTCTTTCCCCACTGGCTTTGAATGACTACATTGTTCATATATATGTATCCAGCTGGGCCACTGCAGTGTCTCTTCATGTTTCCTTTCCTACCACAGATCCCAGCTTCACGTTACCCCTTGCTTTCCCCTGCTGCAGTGCAGCTCTCCTCTTACTGACAACCTTTCCTCTTAAAGCCTCAGTCACCCTTTCCTTTTTCCCTACGCCGTCTGAAAACGGAGCTTTTTGAAAGAAGAGGGCAGCATCCTTTGGGCAGTAATCTAGCTGTTTGCCCGTGGTGGGTGTACCTCCATGTGTGTACTCAGTTCAGCTCCCGTAGGCTTGGATAGGTATCTGAATGCACCCAAATCCACGTTCATCACCCTGCTGCCCCATTATTGGTATGACAGTAGCATCTCTAGGGGCCCGAACCAAAGGCCAGTAACTATGCTAGGGACAGACAGGGAACAAGAAAATAGCTTCTGTCCCAGAGAGCTCACTGTGTGAAGCAGCAGAGTAGGTGCTGTTGTGCAGTAAGGTTGTGGGAAATGGTGGGAGAATTCAGAAAGCAATGCAGGGCCCTGAAAGGTATGTCCACATTTACCTCCGGAGCAAGCAATCCAGCAGGGGTCCCCGTCTCCCGTTGACTCCGGTACTCCACCAGGGGAGTGGCAACAGTCGACCTACTGCAGTGAAGACACCGCGGTAAGTAGCTCTAAGTATGTCGACTTCAGCTACGCTATTTTCGTAGCTAAAGTTGCATAACTTAGACCAACTTATCTTGCCCCTCTTCTCCGCCCCCAGTGTAGATCAGGCCTGAATGCTGAACAGAGAGCTGCCTGCTGCAGGCAGAAGCAGATTCTGGTTTCTGTGCTGCTAGGTAGAAGCAAAGTGTGTATTTGTTTGACCCAAGTTCTCCTTACGTTAGTAGGGGGAGCACCACACAGTCTAGGACATAAAAGAGCTTTCTGTGCTTCCCAGCCTTCTCCCTCTTCCTCCCTCCCTCCAATACCTTTCTCCAGCTTCCTCAATTGCAAACAGGTCCCTGCTGCTCCCTCATGTCCCTCACCAATGTGCTCCTTTTTTAGAATGGGCATGGGTAGTTTTCTGGCTCTGTATGCCCTCCCTAGAGAGCCTAATGTCTCTAGCCAAATACAATGCTGTTCACTTCCCTATGATCCAAATTCTGCCCTCGGTTACACACACCCAAATCTCACTGAGTTGCAGGTGTAGCCAGGGGCAGAAGCTGGCCTGCTGTTAATATTCCCTAGCGGGAGAGAGGGCTCTGCGTTCTAACCCCCTCTCTCCTGGCCTCTGGCTGGCTGCTTTCTTCAACCTGTGTGTGTTCAGCCGTGTTCCACAGCCCATTGCTGCTTGTCTCTCTGGAGATGCCCCAGAGCTCCTGAGATCTGCTGAGACCTCTAAAGGCTGGTGGTTCTGGTGGGACAGCTATCCAAGCTGATGTGAACCCCAGAAAGTATTACTCTAGCTCTGATTTTTTTTCAAGCCAGTCCATCCATCCTATTGTTTCATCTTGAAGCCACAGTCGGATGATATTAGGTCAGACTCGCTGCTGCGGCTGAGATCTGCTCGGCACAACAGGTTGGGGAGCTCCCTAAGCCCACGTCCAGACTAACCCGCTGTATCGGCGGGTTAAAATCGATTGCTCGGGGATCGATATATCGCGTCTAGTCTGGACGCGATATATCGATCCCCGAGCGCGCTTACATCGATTCCGGAACTCCATCAACCTGAACGGAGTTCCGGAATCGACACGGAGAGCTGCGGATATCAATCCCGTGCCGTCTGGACGGGTGAGTAACTCGATCTTAGAAATTCGACTTCAGCTACGTTATTCACGTAGCTGCAGTTGCGTATCTAAGATCGATTTTCCTCCCCTAGTCTGGACGTGGCGTTACTCTTTGCCCAGAGTTGCCCTGATCACTGCCCTGACACAGGCTAGAGCAGCCCATCAGCTGGCAGTAGTCCCCAAGTGACCACTGTGACTACATCACAGATATTCAAGTAATGGTGGACCTGTGAAGTTGTTCTGATTCTTGCAACCCCAGCCTTGATCCCCAGGTTTCTCTTCTGCACAGTTCAAAGGGGAGTGGACAGGATTTCTTTCCAAAGTTTTATAATAGTACAAGCAAGACTTTTTTCTCATTGTAACTTTTAAAAAACAAACACTGGCTTTTTTACTGGAATGAAAAGTATTGGGAAAACATTCATTTTGGTCAAAATTTCCTTCTGTTGTTTTGCTGTTAAAAACAAAAAACAGGTTTTTTTTTATATTCAAATTTTTGTTTTTTGGTAAAAACATTCAGTTTTTGAAATTTTTTCCACCCCCCCCCCAAAAAAAAAATTATACTGAAAACTGGTTTCAAAATTAAAAATATTTCTGTTTCATTTTCCCCCCACATATAATCCCTGCAAAATGTTTGTGGGAAATCTAGAAAAAATACTTTTTTGCAAGAAAATTGAAAATATTAACTGGCCGTTTTTCATTCAGCTCTACTTATAAGACAGGAGGCTATCTCTGTATCTAAGCTTACATGACCAAGGATGTTTTTTTTCACTGGGTTGCTTATTCTCTAGTAAGTTATTTTCCATCACTTGGCTTCTTGTCCCCAGGTCACAGCATGGGGTGCTACTGTAAATACTGCCTTCCATCCTTACATGCTGTGACAAGTTAAGAGGCAGACGTGCAGTGTTATTGATTGCACAAAGCCCTTGCACAATCAGGAGGCTGGCCCTGTCTTTATTTGCTCTCACAGAGTGGGTTATATCTGCAGCTATTAAAAAAGGAATATGAGCCCTTGAAATTGCTCTGGTGGTAAACACAAAGCATGAGGAGCGGGAATTTAGTTATGAAACTCCAACTAACAGCTACTGACATGCTGTCTATAATTATTGTTACAAAGTTTTCATACCTTTGGGCGTCATCCAAAACTCACAGCAGTCAACGGAAGCCTTCCCATTGATTTCCAGTGGGTTTTGGAACAGGCCCTTCATCACCAACTAAAAGTGATAGTTTCACAAGGCACAGATCCCCAGCATGACCACAGCAGAGATATACAATTTCTCTCACAGAATTGTTAGGGCCAGGTCAAGATGTATCAGTCCCCTAAGCAAAAATGTGAGTTGATGCTTTTAAAAAGTGCTGCAGAGCTGCTTCTAAGAAGGTGCAATGCATTGTGGGGAATATTTTTCTGTCTTTCCCCTTTAAAAGGTACCTTGATAAAATGTAAGTGGACCTGCCTGAAAATGGTGCCAACTATGGATTTACTTTTCATTATGTGTTTGAACAATCCCAGATTTTATCTGTCTCGCAGGTGAGCACTGATGTCACAGTGTGCAGTCTAGCCATGCATACTGTGTCCTGCACCTGTGTGTTACAGCTACACTTGGAAGGCTTTGCTGGTGTAGCCATACCAGTCTACCAAAGTACTCCTAGTGTAGATGCAGCTTTTGCCAGTAGTGCTTATTCTGTCCCTCCTGAGCAAATAAGCTATACCAGCAAAAGTGCAGTTTTGCTCATATAACTGTGTCTACACTAGGGACTTCTGCTGGTACAGCTATGTCACTTGCAAATCACACCCCTTCACACTCCTGGAGCTAGGCTGACAGAAATTTGTTGTATAAACCTGACCTAGGAGTAACCACTAACCTGTTGTGTGTGAGGCAGCACTATTCAGTGATATGTAACTGGATTGCTTTTCTGACCCAGTAATCAGTTACTAGCAGATTCAATTTGATCAGTATCTTTAACAATCCAGCTCTGCAAAATGCCCATGGTTGTTTTAACATTATGCAGAGCATTTGTCGTCTTGCTTCGTCTCTGTGAGCCTCCTTTGAAGGACTGTGCCCCGACCTGTTGTTTTGGCATAAATGCCAAGAGCCATGCTAAACACTCATGTTACCACAAAGTGTATACACTGATAAAGTCTAAAAACTGCACGTTCCAGAAGACTGCTTCCAAAAGTTGCCTCACTAGGCAGGCTAGGCAGGCTTCTAGCAGGCCCCAGAATACAGAGGATCTCAGAGGTCGGTCCCATCCTCATGCTGCCATTTTCCACGGTTTTAATCACAAGTCTCATAAGGTTTGGTGTGTTTTTCCTTAAAGACCCAGCACCTGGAGTCATGGGAGAATCTCAGCTTTCACTTAAAACAAAAATATGGGGGAAGAGCTTGGGAAAGTACATGCTCAAAAAGCAGAAGGCAAATAAAAGAAACCTGAACTTCACACTTTTTTTAAAAATCTCGTGATTGTTAAGCCTGATTCAGGGGCCTGACTCCTGACGTAGGACTTTTTGGGGTTGGCAGGACTGCTGCCTACTGCATCCCCACAGTGAGTGAGTATAGCTCAGATGGCCTGGAGAAGTTGCCCTGCTCCCTGCCCCTAATACTAAAATCACAGTCTGTTGTTCAAGATGAGCGCTCTGAACCTGTGCAAAGGGAGTGTGAAACACTGCCAGATCAGAATGCTGGGACTCTCTCTGGAGTCCATGGCACTGGATTCCTGGTTATCCCCTGCAGAACTTCTCAGCAATGTGCATGTCTCTCCAGAGTTTAGAAGTAGTGCAGGGACAGACACAGAGCTCAGCTGCTCTGCCATGGCCTCAAGTCCCTAAGATATTTCTAAACTCCTTAAGAATAGGCATGGAGCTCAGTGGTTCCTACCCTGTCGGCTGAGCTCAGAATCTCTGCAAGGGCCATTTTCTGGTCATTGGGAAGGCCTCTGCAATCAGCAAGAGAAGCTGCTCATCAAGCGGGCTTCAAAACCTTACAGGGATTTGCTCTGTATCCGTGGCTAAAATTTCCATGACAATCCCCTGCCCTAGAGGTGGCTGCCTATTAGTGGTTCTTTGTATATCTAGTTTGCAAAGTGCTACAAGATGAAAGGCGCAAGGTAAATATGATTACTGGTTAGGCTGCATTGCAAGTGTCACTTAGCTGACAGAATAGTCAGTTCTCTACGCTTCTGCATCTGTGGCTGCCCCTTATTATTCCCTCTCCTCCTCAATGCCTTCTGCTAGTAACAGCAAAATCCAATGTGAGAGAAGAGACAGGGAGCCTCCTTTGTGATGGAAGCCAAATTAACCAGATTAGGAGGTTTGGGATGGAGAGTTTGGGGTGCATTCATCTCACATGTGACTGGGGACAAATGTAACGGACACCAAGACTGAGCGTGGCCCTTTGTGTACAGCCACTTGGCCATTAAGTTTCTGTTTATAGCAATGACAAAAATGCAAATGGAATGGAAAGAGATGATATCTGGGAACCGATCATCTCTTTGGATCCTGTCGCTAGCAGGCTGCTCTCTGGCTTTTGAAATTCGTTACTCTTTGGAAGTCTACAAAATATATCCCCATATCCAGGAGCAGGGGGGAAATAGAGCCAGTGGCATACCAGCATGAATGCTGTAGAAGCCCAAAGTTCAGAAAAGGCAAAGCAAGTTAAAATAAATAGCAATCTTTTTTGCTATTATGATTTCTTACAGCCGCCGCTGTGCTGTCACCATCCATTAACAGCCTTTTGGAATCAATGGGGTTGTTGGGACATACCCAGGCCATGCTTGATTAATAATTATTCCTATTACAATAGCATCTAAAGACTCCAAGTGTGATCAGGACCCTGTTGTGCTAGGTGCTGTACATACACATTGGAAGAGAGATCCCTGCCTCAAAGAGCTTAAAGATTAAGAAGACAAAAGGTGCTGGAATGGAAGCCTAATTATCCCCACAGATGCCCAGGTAGCTTCAGTGACTTGCTCCAGGCTACGCAGTAACTCTATGGCTGAGCTGAGAATTGAACCACAACCCAGTCCAATGCCTTAACCACATGACCATCCTTCCTCTCCTGCATTTTGTCTGGATGCTGCACTGGGTATGAATGGCAGGAGTCATCCAGTAAAAGAGAATGGATCAAATTCTGCTCTCACACTGATGTAAAGCTTAAGCAATTCCACTGACTTCAATGAAGTTACTCTGGATTTATACCAGCTCAGTTGTTTTCCTGTCTCCCTCTGGCTTTGTGTGTGTTACAGTGGCATCCAGCTGAGTGTGCAACACACACATTGCATGCCCCTGGACTGGCTGTGCCTGAAGGTTGATTTAGTCTAGCTCCAATGTGCAAGGAGCATATTTTATTCTACAAAATGGCATCCTCTGCATAGTGTGACCTTGCACGCCTCATATATGCCAGGTCACACCGCACAGCGGATGCCATTTTGCATGCAAGCGTTGAACTGCATGCCGCCACTGTGTTGCCATAAGTAAAGAAGAAGGGGAAAAATAGAGCAGTGGTTACTGCAGGTTTATGCTGAGTGGATCAGAGATTACGAATTGCCAGCTTTTATCAACATGCTCCTTTCCCTTGTGGAGTTTGCCATAGTCACCTCAGAGCCCTGAGACTTTCCTTCCCAATCCCCCTCACTAACACTTCACAGCCCCCTATAGGGCATCAGAGCTATTATCTTTCAAGTCAAAGAATACAGGAGAACTTCTTTGGAGCCAATTGATGCACCTCTGTCCAGTCAGCAAGAGGGTACCAGTAATGCAAAAAATTCCTTCCTCCAGGTTGTACTGTTTTTGCAGCACCTGTACCCTGGACTGTTTCAGGAAATAGAGACCATGTGTGCAACCAAAGCATCCCAAACGGCAATTTAAAGCAAAGCTATTGGCCATCAAGCTATTGGTTAGATATTGCACAATATTTTACTTCAGCACTGAAAGGAATAATTTTGAGTATTGCACATGGGTTGGTCGCAGTGCCGTAAGTCCATTATTGCCCTAGCAGATCTAGAGCGAGGGTAAAAGCAACAGTCTGGAAGCCAGCAGATTTAGGGTGTGCCTTCACTGCAGTTAACTCTGGTGATCAGAACCCAGGTGACTAGCACTTGGGGGGTGAGCAGCCACACTGCAAAGTCTTACCTCAGTCACTGTGTCCTCACTAGTGCTGCAGTCACCTGTATGCGTTGCTAGGGCGTTTCAGGGCACATCCCTATGGTTCTCAGCACTGCAGTAAAATGAGCTGCTCTGAATTGTTGAAGAACTTGTCTGTCCTCCTGGGCACACAGAGAGCATTGTGGGAAGGGCATTAAATGACTATCAGTACTCAGAAGTTCAGCCTGTGTTATCATTGCAAAGTAGGCAGGTTACCAGCCCAAGTGATAGTGGCACTCGGGCTCTATTTCCTAGCCTCAGCCAGGCCAGCTAGCTACGGTTGAAAGCACCATTAAATCCAGTGAGAGGATTTTGTGTGTGGATGGGAGGGGGTTGGAGCAACACAGGAGTAAGAACCCAGGTTATCTCTGGAGCAAAGGCATAATCTTAGAGTCTGATCCAGGCTGTGACAGTGAGTTACCATGTAACCTTGGGAAAGTCACTTACATTGCCATTTCTTTCCCACAGCCTATCGGATGGGGAAACTGTAACTACTTCACCTCTTAGAGATGTTGTAAGGACTGGATAATGTTTGTAAAGTATTTTGAACTTCTCCAGTGGAAGGTGCTGGAGGAACGCGAAGGATTCTGTTATTAGAGGTATCTGATAACCCAGAAGGACACAGATAAATTAGCTAATGTTACGGATAGTCCAGCTTTCCCCTGTATAAAATTAAGCAGGTTGAGGACGGAGCTGTGCCGAACAGCAGCTTGGGAAACACTAATGAGAAAGTTGCTGGCTTCAAAGCCTTGTCTGTTATAGTGGTTGAACCTAAAAGTGTGATTTTTAAACCATCATCGTTAGACCAGTATAAGTCCCTGTGTGGACACTATTTTGGTTTAAGAGATGCTTATTTCAGCTCAGCATAAGTTGACTGAGAACAAGTTTACGCTAAACCAAAATCAGAGTATCCACACAAGGCTTTGCATCAGATTAACTATATTGGTTTAACCTCCCTATTCCCATATTAAACTGACTCACCTTTCCTATGTAGACATGGCCTGTGATGGTGAGGCTACTACAGTCTACTGCTGTCTTTCTGCTTAGAATCTTATGTCTGTGATTAAACAGAAGTGAAGCGCTCAAGCATGCCCCAAATGGGAGCTTTGCAATTCTCCAGTACTAAACATATTGGCATCCTCCTCATTCAGTGTGTCTGTTTTCAGGCAGATTAGTTACACTTTGAGGTTGGGAGGGGTTTGGCAGGATCAACAGCAAGGTGGAAGGGGATCTTGGAAGAGAAGTAAACAGAAGCCTAAGGTAAAGAGCCAGACAAACGTACGTACAACACACACCCCAATCCACCTCCTGAGCAGCTGCCAAAATGTTGGTTTTAGAAGATCCTCACTTGAATGACATCTAAGCACAGCATCTCACAAAGCCAGGTTGTCCTTGTTCTATGGACCTTAAAGGTAACACAAACATACCGCCCTGGAGAATCAACAAAAGGAGCTGGAAAGTTTTGGTTTTCCTTTCATTTTATTTTTGCAGCTGCTTGGTATTGTGAGCAGAGCAGTGGAGATGCAGCACTGATTAGACAGCAGAAGAGGCCCCCTGGAGTTGTTCGGCACCTGCATAAATTATCAAAGTGACAGCTTTGTACTTACAAAGAAAAGCCTCTCCAATGAGAGGTGAGCCTGGTCAGCAATCCATCCCTGCTGGAGATGCAGGCAGAGAGGTAGAGCTAGTCCTAGAGCAGCACATCTGACCTGATCAGGGAATAGGACCTGATGCAAAGCCAGCTGAAGTCAATGGAAAGCTCTGCCACTGATTGCAGTGGGCTTTAGGTGGGTCCCTAGATGTATAGTAATCAGATGGCATTGGTGAAGGAAAGGGAGAACATAGAAAAGTTTGAGGTTTCATCAAAGCCTTAGAACTTTTCAGGAAGTTCTACAGATTTCTCAAAATATTTCAAAATTTTGTTTTGGGAAGGTGAGATAATGGATTTGCCTTGCCCCACTTCCCATATACAGCAAACGCTTCAGAGACTTGGGATTCCATAGCTCATTAAGTTCTAAATGATGAGTTCTAAGCTCTCCTCTCTCTACAGCAGGTATTGCAACCTGCATGGAATTTGGAGGAAGGAGCACAGGTTGCAGGAGGGAAGAATTTGAAGGAGGCACTGAGAAGCCAGTCTGTGTGCACATGGCTGGAAAGTCAGCTGCAGTTATGGCAACTCTGTAAATAGTTCCCCTAAAAAAGAGCTAGTTTTATGTTTGAAACAGAGTTCTCTCATATTGTACAGCTCATATTACATGGCACATGAAACAGCAGAGACCAACCATTGTCCTTGGAAATGGGTGTTGAGGTCCCTGCTATATAATTAACAACAACTATGAGAAAATAAAAGGGAGGAGAGGATGAGCATACTTGCACATGGAGAGCTAGTTGTATGCAGAACCATACGTAGTGAAGACAGGCACCGCACAAGCTTTCCCACGCAGCTCTGCCCCTTCACTCTCCCTGAACTCATCAGCCCATCCTGTTCAAAATATGCCCTACCGCAGCTCTGCCAATGCACCTCAGTCCTCTTATGTAGCACCCCCTGCTATTCCATTGGCAGGCCCTTATCCAGTTCAGCTAGAACCTTTACAGACAGAGGGAAGTATGAGATAAACCTGTTCTAATGTTAAAAAGTTTTATTTTCCAGACCTGACAATTTGGCCTGTTTCACCAGTAGTAAATTCATTTTAAAAGGAAGGCACACAATGTCCCAAGATCCAAATTGATTTTTATCCCACACAGATTTGGTGTTCTCATTTTTATTATTTAGGTCAGAAATGCTGAATTATACAACTGCCACTATGGAAAAGTCTTATTCGGGTTAGACATTAATCCCACAGCCTGGTAACTTTGTGCACAAAACTTGAGTGCCTCATTGTGCCTTTCCATTCAAGCTGGGGCAGGTTGTGATTAAAACAGAGACAACAGAAACGGAACATTTCTATAGATGTAGGAGACAAATAGGGAACAGGGACACAGAGAGATTAACTGTTTTATCCAAGGTCATTCTGGATGTCAGAGCTGGGAACTGAACCCAGCTCTCCTTAATCAGCACCTTAATCACAAAAACATCCTTCCTCCAAATAAACCTCTGGCACAGTTCTAACATTATAAAAACATACCGAGTCTGAAATTTATAGTCTTACTCATGTATGCTTTTGCCAGTGCATCCAGAGTAAACTCGTCTATTTGTGTACACCTAGCAGTTAAGGACCAGTAGGAGCTGCTGTTGCTCTGTTAAGTAGCTCCAGAGATAAAACACATGGAAACATGTGTAATGTAGGCTTATGGGTCTCCTCCCAGGCTCAAAATAAAAAAAAAGTCATTAAAAATCAGCTATCACCAACCCACACAAGGGTATGATTGAAAGATGGTACATCTTGTTCTATTTCCACCTCCATGTTCCTTCCTCAGGACGTTTACGATGTCCCAGCACTACCAGTTAGCTTTGTTGTTAATAAAAACTAAAAATGTTCTTCCTTTGGCCAAGCAGCCAGAAACACTAGTCGCAGGCTGTGGTTCCCTGACAACCAGCCCAACCAAGATCTAGTGAGGAAGAATGGTTAACAGCCAACTCAGTTTTGTGAGATGGATTATAGGGAACCAGATTAGACTACCAATCCGCCCTGGCTAAGCAGTGATGCAAAGCTAGCTAAATCCTTCAGCATGATGGCAAGAAGGGGTCTTCAGTCCTTCACCCCACAGTGAGTTGAGAGCCTCAGCCTCAGCAGAATTGATGTGGTTAGCACCTAGGGAAGGCGGCATGGGTTGAGGCTAATGTTGCTATAGAGAGCCACCTGCTGGCCAGTTCTGCCTGGCAGGCTGGAGAAAAAAATGCTTGAGGTGAATTCGGAAAAAGGTTTACATGAGAGAGGCGAGACAAAGAACAAAAACGGCGTTAAGGGCTCAGGTTTGACCTGCACCATCTATGCCCTGGATTTTGTTACTGTTATTAGCATGACAGTAGCACCTAGAAGCTCCAACTGAGATCTGAGGTCTCCTTGCGTTTGTACAGTGCAGTCCCTAACACATAGTAAGCTACTGTCCTGAAAAGCTTACAATCTAAGGTCCTGTCTGCATGAGAAAGTTAACACTGATTAACTTGAAATAGTTTTTAAGTTCCCACGTGGACACTTATTTTGGTTTAAGTGTGGCTTATCTTGGTTACTTAACCCAACTGATAACTAACCGCTTTATGCTAAACCAAAATAAACTGAAATAACAGGATCCACACAGCCTTTCACACAGGTGTAACTAAAGTGGTTTAAAAACTGGTGCAGCTTCTCATGCAGACTGGTCTTAATAGACAAGACAGTTAACCCTCTGCTACAGATGGGAATGAAGGAATAGACACACTAATGACTTGCCCAGGGTCAATTCTCTGGTAGAAGCAGGGGAAATAACCCAGGTCTCCTGCATGCTATTTCAGTGTGGCAAGACTACCCTTGCTCTCATTCAAGAAGCTTGTTGTGAAGTCTGTACTTTTACCGGCTTTCCCACTGTCTTTTCATTTGCAAATCCCACCTTTGCAAAGGTGAATAGTGCTAAGACATCAATAGCCTCATTATTTGAATTTAGAAACAACATTTGAACACAGATTTCTTCACTGCCCATTACCGAGTTCCTGAGTTGTCTTTTGCTTGTCTCCCACTCATGAGGTCCGGAGGTCATATGAGGGAGGGAACACAGTGGCACAGGATAGAGGTTGACTAATATTTTCCAATAGTTAAAACCACAAGATTCTTCATACATGGTGCCTAGAGAGAGTAGTGACGGGTGCATTAGAAACACTGTATATTAGATTAGGTTCTCACTGATAAATCATGGTCATTTTTCATCAGTACATTCTGTGGATTGGAAACTCATATTTGACCTGTAAGTAGAGCTGGTCAAAAAACAGAATTTCCATTCTATGGGAAATTCCAAGATAACTTTTCATTCCGAATCAGCAGCAAGAGTCAAAAATTCCATCAGAACAAGCATTCCTCCTCCCCCACATAAATTTGATTTGAAACCAGCAAATTGTTTTATTTCTGCAATATCATTTTGATAATGTCAAAACAATATGAAATACTACATATTGGAGTATAATATAATTCACCAGTAACTGCGCACCACACCATAGTAATCTAGCTCAGGAACCAATCCATGCAACAAACCTCGATGCCAACTCTGCCCACATATCTAAACCAGTGACACCATCACAGGACCTAACCAGATCAGCCACACCATCACCGGTTCATTCACCTGCACGTCCACCAATGTAATATACGCCATCATATGCCAGCAATGCCCTTCTGCTATGTACATCGGCCAAACTGGACAGTTGCTACGGAAAAGGATAAACGGACACAAATCAGATATTAGGAATGGCAATATATAAAAACCTGTAGGAGAACACTTCAACCTCCCTGGCCACACTATAGCAGACCTTAAGGTGGCCATCCTGCAGCAAAAAAACTTCAGGACCAGACTTCAAAAAGAAACTGCTGAGCTTCAGTTCATCTGCAGATTTGACACCATCAGCTCAGGATTAAACAAAGACTGTGAATGGCTTGCCAACTACAAAACCAGTTTCTCCTCCCTTGGTTTTCACACCTCAACTGCTAGAACAGGGCCTCATTCTCCCTGACTGAACTAACCTTATTATCCTTAGCTTGCCTGCATATATATACCTGCCCCTGGAAATTTCCACTACATGCATCTGACGAAGTGGGTATTTACCCACAAAAGCTCATGCTCCAAAACTTCTGTTAGTATATAAGGTGCCACAGGATTCTTTGCTGCTTTTATAATATAATTGTAATTCTAATAGGCAAACTGAAATTAACTGAAATGTTAATCAAAACAAAATGCTACGACACTATTGAAATGAGAAAGTAAACAATTCATTTAGACTTTGTCCCCATTGAAAATTTCCTGAGAATTGCCATGTTCCCACAAAACATTTAGATTTTGACAAAACTGCATTTTCCAATGAAAAAAATTGTTCCATCAAAAATATTTTGGACTAGCTCTACCTGCAGGCCCTTTGGGGCAGGGACACTTCATTTAGTGTCTTCCACAGATTACCAAACACTGTTGATGCTTAACCTATAATATTGCTCAGACACCACTAAGATGGAATACAGTGTATTGTAACAACATAGGGCACAGTTTAGTAGTCCAGGAGAAAACGGGAGATACACAATGCAGTGAGAGAGACCCATACTCTGCTTGCTGAACCAGCCCTGGCAGCTAAGTCTGCAGCTGCCTACCATAGCATAGGAGTGATTTGGACTGTCAGTAAGAGAGGCCTGCAGGTGGTGGCACTGGCCAGCTCCATTTGTGTATTAGGCGCAAGCAACCAGTCAGAGGTAAGATACCCCCTGAGCATACAGGTGCCTCTGGCCACAGGGCTGGTAGCACATGCACAGATGTGGAAGGACACAAATCCTACTTCTGAAAGTCATGGCACTTGGATACCAGGTACAGTAGAAATCCCAAATATAGATTTTAACATATAAACTCACTGGACAAAATACCAAGGCACCACCTGGCCATTGAAACTCCAGACCAGCAGTGTCCCCTCCCTTTGCAGAGTGGCTGCTTGGGAGCGAGAGGGGAAGGAGGCTTTGGTGCAAAGGAGGACACCACACCCAAGTATCGTAGGGCTGAGACAAAGGCTCAGACTGTGCCTTTGCAGTTTGTTACACCGGCAGTTGGCACAGAACAGGGAAATTATTGAGTGATCCATCTCCTGTCATCCACTCCCATCATATGGCCGCCAGAGGTTCGGGGACACCCAGAGCTTGGGGTTACATCCCTGACCATCTTGGCTAATAGCCACTGATTGACCTGTCCTCCAGGAACATATCTCAATCTTTTTTTAACCCATTTGTACTTTTGGCCTTCACAACATGCCCTGGCAATGAGTCCCACAGGTTAACAATGCATCGTGTGCAGAAGTACTTCCGTATGTTTCTTTTAAACTTGCTGCCTATTAATTTTCGCTGGGGACCTCTGGTTCTTGAGTTATGTGAAAGAGTAAATAACACTTTCTTATTCACTTTCTCCACTTCAGTCATGATTTTACAGACCTTGGTCATATCCCCCCTTAGTCATCTCTTTTCCAAGCTGAACAGTCCCAGTCTTTTTAACTTTCCTCATAGGGAAGCTGTTCCATCCCCCTAATCAGTTTTGTTGCCCATCTCTACACCTTTTCCGATTCTAATAGATCTTTTTGGAGATGGGGCAACCACATCTGCACACAGTATTCAAAGTATGGGTGTACTGTGGATTTTATATAGTGGTATTATGCTATTTTTTGTCCTTTTATCTTTCCCTTTCTTAAGGGTTCCTAATATTCTGCTAGATTTTTTGACTGTCACTGCACATTGAGCTGATATTTTCAGAGAACTATCCATAATGACACCAAGATCTCTTTCTTCAGGTAAATTAGGTAACAGCTAATTTAGACCTGATCATTTTGAAATAGGTAGTTGGGATTATGTTTTCCAACATGCATAACTTTGCATTTATCAGCACTGAATTTCACCTACCATTTTATTGTCCACTGTTTTGTGAGATCCCTTAATTAAGTCCGAAGCAGACTACAAAGAGTTACGATCTTGAGTAATTTTGTGTCATCTGCAAACTTTTTCACCTCAGTCTTTACCCCTTTTCCCAGGTTATTTATGAATATGTTGAACAGCATAGTCCAAGTACTGATTCCCGGGGGACCCTGCTATTTATCTCTCCCCACAGTGAAAACTGACCATTTACTCCTACCCTTCGTTTCCTGTCTTTTAGCCAATTACTGATTCATGAGAGTACCTTCCCTCTTATCTTATGATTGCTTACTTTGCTTAACAGCCTTAGGTGAATGACCTTGTCAAAAGCTTTCTGAAAGTCCAAGTACACTCTGTACACTGGATCACCCTTCTCCACATGTTTGTTGAGCTTCTCAAAGAATTCTAATAGGTGAGGCATAATTTCTGTTTACAAAAGCCGTGTTGACTCTTCCCCAACAAATCACGTTAATCTATGTATCTGATAATTCTGTTCTTTATTATAGTTTCAGTCAGTTTGCCTGGAACTGAAATTAGGCTTACCAGCCTGTAATTTCCAAGATTGCCTCTGGTGCCTTTTTAAAAAACTGGCATCACATTAGCTGTCCTCCAGTCATCTGGTACAGAAACGGATTTAAGTGTTAAATTACATATCACAGTCTGTAGTTCTACAATTTCATATTTGAGTTCCTTTAGAACTCTTGGGTGTACACCATCTGGTCCTGGTAACTTATTACTGTTTAATTTATCAATTTGCTTTATTTGGGATATACATTTAATTTGAACCTTCATTGTGATGTCTTTAAAAAGTTTCCATGCAGCTTGCAGGCATTTCACTCTTGTGACTGTTCCTTTTAATTTCTGTTTAACTAGCGTCCTCATTTTTGTGTTGTTCCCCATTTTGAAGTTAAATGCTACTGTGGCTTCTTTGGTATCTTCCCCACCACAAGGATGTTAATTTTAATTACATTATGGTCACTATTACCAAGTGGTCAATCTATATTCACCTCTTGGACCAGCACTTGTACCCTACTTAGGATTAAAACAATTGCTTCTCCCCTTGTGGGTTGTTTGCTGGAACTCTGTTGTTTGGTCTTTGTGAGTAATGTATGGATGAAGAACAAGGATGGCCTGAAGAACCTGCTGAATCAGTTTCTTGCTAGCACTCAACTATTGACATATTTTGAAAAAAATCTAAAGAAGTGACTGGCCAGCTAACTTGGTAGATACTGTAGCATACAACCACATGAATTGGGAGACGCCATGGGACTGAGGTTTCCCAGGCTGGTGGGGTTTGAGAGCATTGCTTGGCACTTCTCCCAGTCATCAGAAAGGGAAAGGCAATATTAGCTCATGTCCACATTGAAGCAGTTCCTTTACTGGTAGATTTGGACATTAATTGCTTGGACCATTGGGCCTTTGTTCTATTGGGACTCCCTGCTTTTCACCTGCGTCCATTCCAATTTATCTTATCTTGCTGGACTTTCTGTATAACCCCCTCTTCATGGGCAGCGTGTGAACTGCCAACTGGGGGAGGCTAGCCCCTAGCCCCGCCCTTTCTGCTCAAGGCCCTACCCCTTCTGCCCCCCAGAGCTCAGAGCCCCCACCACCATGGCAACTGGCCCAGTCCCACCCCAGGCTAGCCCTCTAGTCCCAAAGGAGTACTGGGAGGGCGGGTGGCAGGCGGCCCCAGCCCCAAAGGAGTGCCAGGAGCGTGGATGGCATGCAGCTGCAGCCCCCTCCAACCCCAGAGTGCGAGAGTGTGGGTGGTGCACAGCCCCAGCCTCCCCAGCCAGAGCACTGAGGGTTGGAAGGCTGGAGCCACACACAGGGAGTGGTGATAAGCAGGGAGTGGGGCCACACCTGGCTGTTTGGGGAGGCATAGCCTCCCCCAGCCTATGTAACCCACCACCCATGCCCCAACTCAAATCTCTGTACCATCCTTCCGCATCATATTCAGCTTCCTTCTCCTCGCTTCAGGGTTCTGCAGAGTTCTGCTCCTGCCTGCTTCTCAGCTCTCATTTCCTCCTCTGTCTTGTCACTCAGTGCATTGCTAGCACCACTATACCTTGCTGTCTCCTTCCACTCCTGATGCTGGGCCATTTCCTGTCCATGCTTGGAGCCACCTCCTTACTCTGGAGCACCAAGCACTCTTTTCACTGGTTCCTCCAAACACCCTGCCTGCTTACTACTGCTAATCTCTGCTTGGGTGTTCCTTGTGGTCACTGCTGCACCTGATCATGATACGATAGGTGCATGCCTGTCTATAAATAAACATATGAAGCAACACAATTCCTGTTACAAAAGCTTGTTGTGTGAAAGCAAGCCAGATGCTCTGCACATGATTCTCCCCTTCCCCTTGTCTGGGCATCCCTCTCCCTATCCCATCCCCTCCTTCCTCCTCCATGTTTGATACTCACCCTTTTAGGCTACACACACACCACAGCTTACGTCGGTATAAATTATGTTCCGTAGGAGTGTGAATAAACCAGCTCCCTGAGCTGATAAGTAAGTTACACTAACTGTCGGTGTAGACAGCACAATGCCAGCGGGAGAGGCTCTCCTGCTGACATAGCTACTGCTGCTCACTGGGACTGGAGTAATTGATGGGAAAGCTCTCTCCCATCAGCTTAGAGCGTCTGCACTAGCAGCACAGTTGCATTGGTGCAGCTGCCCCACTGTAAACTCCGTAGCGTAGCCATAGCCTTAATTTATGGTCTGATTCTGTTCCCACTGAAGACTATAGGAGTTTACTGTTGACTTTAGTAGGAGCTGGACTGGATTCTTGGATAATGAGTTCCTCAGGGTGGGGAGCTTGCAGTTTTTTTAAATTTGTAAAGCCCTGTGGCACACTTGTGACACTAAATAAATAGCAGAAGCTGGAAGGTAAGCTCTAGAAAGTTGTAATTTTAAAATTCATATACTTCTTGACATATTTAATGCAAGGGACAGATGTGAAATAATTAACGCTCAAAACAGCCCTATAAGTAGTGATATCCCCATTTCACAGATGGGGAAAACAGACTGAGAGTAAAGTGACTCACCCATGGCCATACAGCAAGCAGTGGCAGAGCCAGGATTAGAAGTCAAGATCTGTCAACTCCTAGAGCTATGCTCTTTCCTGGACACCACAATGCTTGGGATTATACAATAGGGAAAACAGCGGCTAGGAATGGAAGTGTGGGAGATAAAGCCCATGCACGCAGACTGCTTGTTGGAGTAGCTTAAAAGATGCAAAGCACACCAATTTAGTCTGATGGGAGGGAGACTAAACCCACTCCTTTACACACTATGAGATTGCATTGAGAGGATGTGAGCATCATCAGGCATCAAGACTTTTTGATGTAACTATTGTAGCTCTCAAGGTTAACCCCTAAACGTGATGATTAATGCTGCTCAAAAAACTGACATTAAAATTTTTTTTTCAAATCCCCTCCCAGTACATTTTTCAGAGTTTAAAAAAAAAAAACCTATTTTCAGTTATCCAAAATTTTATTGAAAGTATTATTGATGTCTTTGAAAATATCAAAAGAAAAAAAGTTTTGATTTTTTTTTTTTATTTGGACAGAAACAATTTGGTAAATTTGACCTGAATCTGCATTAAAAAAAAGTTTTGTCAGACGTTTTGCCCAGTTGTAATGTAGAGTTTTTGTGCAGGGTGGTGGGTGTTCATAATTTCCTTTTCAGATCAATTTTGCTTTGTGGCCCTGAGCCAGGTTTCTCAGGCAGGGGAGCCATAACTCACCAGCTCTCTTCTGATAACCTCATAGTTTATCTGGCTTTTTAAGTTTCATTTCCTTGACAAACAAGCACTCTGCCCTCGGCTTTCAGAAATCAAGTTACCGGTAATATGAAAATCCAGACGAGTTGCTTGTGAGTCTCTGTAATAAAGATTAATATATTTTTCTACACATGCCCTGTTTCCAATGGATTTGATTAATCCAATGAATTCAGAAGGAGTGAGAAAGGCAGTAGAGCCAGTCATGTGAACTACGTCCTTGGATCCTATTTCACTGATAAATGAACATTAAATGCAAGGCTTGTTTTCTTCTTTTTTCAGAACAAAGGAAAAAATACTCCAACTCCAATGTAATTATGCATGAGACATCACAGTACCATGTACAGGTGAGTTTGCACAGAGCCTTTACGGGAATAAGCAATAAACTGCATCAGTGATGGGTGCTGATAAGGACACCTGGTTCATTTATATCATGACCCTTGCTTAATTCACTATGCATGACTCATCATGGAACCTAATTACTTCAGAGGCCAATTAGAAGCCTTTCTATGAATGAGCAAAGGTCACCCTACCCACACGAAGTCATGAATAGTGTCTGACAATGAAACCTCTTGAACTGCATTCTCCTTTCTCCAGTATTTGGGACACAGTCCGCTAGTTCTTTTTATCTTTTCCTTTGCCCGATGCCTTTTGAGGGCTAATTGAAACGTACTGTTACAACCTGGCCCCCTCCATGCAGTCACCAGTCTGTTGACAGTGGACTTGTGCTTCCAAGCCAACTGAGTCTGGGTAGAGAGTCTAGTTACTGTTTCTTAGGACACGCTCCTGGGCTCAGAACTCTTGCCTGATACTCTTCCTTGGGACAGGGAGGTTCTGCCATCCAATTACCCTAAATCCAGCATTTAAGATTTCCCAAGCTCCCCAGTCACAGATACATGCTCCCCCAGCATTCTACCCAGGCTTTGGGCTTCCAGTTTAAACCCTTCAGGGACAATCTGGCAGGAAAGCAAGGAACACAGCAAAGGAATTTCTAAACCACAGTGATTTTACTCTTAAAGCACCCAACAGTTAGAGATCTTTGAAACTAACAAGAGTACTAAGACAGATCTCCCTCCTTCCGTGATTCCATGATTTGTCTATGTTTCAGGCTGGGCAGGGTTCCTCCTGCCCTCCAAAGTCCTTCTTACATGTGGCGATGGTTGGCTCCTCCACAGAGCTGCACCCCCTCTTAAGTAGGTCTCCAGGCATACATCTACACTTCATTGTAAACCCAGGTCTGTGGGACTGAGGCTTGTGGACTTGGTGTTTCCGAGCCAATGCTTGGGCATCCACCCTGCCTCGGTTTACAATTGCTGGATCCAGGTCTCACAGCTGTGCTAACAAGTCCATAATGCACTACACCGATCTTCTGACTTGCCCCTGCAGCTGACAGGGCTGGACCAGTGTCTTGGGGGAGGGATAGTTCAGTGGTTTGAGCATTGGCCCGCTAAACCCAGGGTTGTGAGTTCAATCCTTGAGGGGGCCATTTAGGGATATGGGGCAAAAATCTGTTGGATGATCTAATTGAGGATAGGTCCTGCTTTGAGCAGGGAATTGGACTAGATGATCTCCTGAGGTCCCTTCCAACCCTGATATTCTATGATTCGATGACTCAGAGCCACCCCTCCTAACAGGGTCCTAGGACCCAGGTCCTGCATGCATGCTGATCTGTGTCAGCCAGATTTGTGAGTGTGGACTCAGGCTCACACTGCATCAGAGTCCAGTCTGAGCGTGCGACATTGAGATATGCTGTCTCTCTGCCAAGTGTTCTAGTGTGAAGCTCCAGCCTCTCCCCCCGTCATGCTTGACCCAGCTGAGTAGAAAAGGACATTATTCCAAGGGGGTTGGCCAGGAGTTGAGAGTCATTCAAAGTCATTAGCGCCAGGTGACTCACAGTGATAGTGCTTCACTGAGATATCTGCTTTCCCGAGCATGGGAATAGCATGCTGAGCTAACATCACGGCAGACACCTCCTTGTGGACTACTTGCTGAAGAGCCATCGCAAAGGGTCAGTGGTGGCGGGGGTCCCAAGGCACCACCTCTCTCTGGTGGCAGTAGGGCCTCATGGCCAGGGTCCAAGATGCCTCCCTCTCTCTGGCAGCGGTAATGCCTCATGGCAAGGACCCAGTAGCCACCGCAGCCAGCAGCTGTATCGCCCAAGGGCAAGAGTCCAAGTAGGCTGCTTTCCTTACTTGCTAGGGTGCCATGTGGTGGATGTGCGGAGGGTAGAGGAACTCCAGCTCACCCTAGTCCAGCTGCTTCTGACCTAGGGCCTTTCAAAACCAGTTACCCTGGTACAAGGCTCAGGGCTCCATATCCCCAAATGCATTCCCTGGGTCACTTCCTACCCTTTGCTCTATCTCTGGGATCCCCTCGAGTGCATCATCTCCTTCAGTCCCCATGGTCGAAAGGCTTCCTGCAGCATGGCTAGGGAGCGCAGCCTCAGCGGTCTGGAGTCCCGGTGGCTTCTCAGCAGGAGTCCGCAGCTCGCATCCATTCTCCTCCTCAGCCAGCCCACACTGAGCTGAGCAGCTTCCTTTTATATTCTCCCTCCGCTAGGCACATGCCCACAAGAATGAGGGAGCATGGTCTCTTGGGCCCAAAGCCAGTTTTTAACCCTGGTGTCACCAGTGTAGGGTTGATACGCCCCATTACAGCCATAGCATTCTGGTTCAATACCAAGCATGCACCACTAAGTTCTCTGGACGAGTTTCTCTAGCTTGCCCAGATAATGCCAAAGCACTGCCCTCTGTAGCAACTAACTCAGCAGTTTTAGCATGGTAGCCTGTTACCAAGGTTCAGGCCTGTCACAGCAGCTTGATCCCCCTGAGCTTATCTAGAGACCTTCAGTTCTGTAAGACAACTCTATCAGCATTTGGCCGGCAGGCTGATGTCAAGGCAAAGACTAGGCCTCTTGGAGCTTGCTGGCTCAGCAGCTCCAGTTTGCTAATCCGAAGCCAAGTAAGCCTCTGTGAAAGTCACAGCCAGAGCACCAGTGGTTAAAATAGGTCCAGACAGGTGAGGTGAGTGCAACCATTGTGGTGGTTGCAGATTGTCATAGGTACTGAGGTTTGCAGTGTTGTTGTAGCCATGTTGGTCCCAGGAGATCAGAGACACAAGGTGGCTGAGGCATTATAGGAACTGGTCCAATAAATATATTAACTCACCCACCTTGACTCATAAGTATTGACATCACATTATGAGAGGACTTTGTGTCATCGCATGTGATAGGACATGGCATGTGGAAGAGAACGGAACAAAGGAATCAGCATAGCTGAAAGGAATCCATGTCCCCAAGAAGGCCTGGAGCCAGACAAAGAGTGTGTGTGTATGTGTTTGTGGGGGAAAAACACTTGTTCTCCCAGCCTCTCTTTCCACTCTGTAGTGCCAAGAAGGGAGAGACAACTGACAAGGCCACTCTGTCTAAGGGAGGGGAAGTCAGCAGCAGAGTCTCCCTTCCTTGCTCCCCGAGGGGAGGGACAGCTGAGTAAAACAGGATCTGCCTCTCCCCCCACCCCCATGCCCAAAGGCATAGGAGGAACCAGCAAGGCATGAGGAGGAGGCAGACTAGGCCTCCCAGCCTGGACAATCCTCCTCCCACCAGATGCGAATGCTGCTGCTCTGCCTAGTGGCGGGAAAGACTCAAAGACCCATCAACTTCCCAGCCAGGCACCAGCCTGTCCTGCTGCTCCCACTTCAGATTCTCCCTCACATCACCAGCCAGTGAAGAGACAGGAAGGGGGGGAGCTCTGGGAGAGTCGAGTTCTCCTAAGCCTAGAAGAGAAAAGGCCTAAGCTCTCACTCTCTCTGCCTTAAGCCAAGCAAGGGGAGCTGTGCTCCCTCATATGATCCCCCACTTTAAACTCTGGTTGATTGGCACAAGCTTATAAATTGAGAGTCCTATAGTGATTGCTGAAATCCATCTGCCAGAACAAAAGGGCCCCACTGAGCGTGACCTCCCACCAGGATTGATACAGGGGCTCCCTCTCCATCTGTTGTTGCTTGACCCTGGTGTGTCCTGCTCAGTTATTTCCAAACCTGTTTGACAGCAAGGTAGCAGCGCTCCCACCTTCCATTGTTACAGACATTCCACTGCCAAAAGAGGAGCCAGCCTCGTCAGAGAGATGATCTCTGCTCTGCTGAGCCCTGAAATGTAGCATTTTGGTGGTGATCCTGTCTGGGAACATCAGGCAATTTCTCCATAACACCAAGATTTGGGTCTCCCTGTCATGTCAGATTTTAAAGCCCAAAGGGACCATTAGGATCATTTAGTCTGATCTTCTGCAGAACACCAGCCGCTAAGCTTCACCCAGCCACGACTCAATCTGCTAGGCAGAGGGTCAGCATCTACAGGCAACACGAGAATAACAGCCTCACTGCTGTTCTTTGCCCATCACTATCGGGGTGCTGTTTGAAGAGGTGCACTGGGGAGGAAAAGCATTCTGCCCAGGGTCATCATGACCCTATCTGGGGCCTATTAATAGGTTGTGGGGGATCATGGCCATCCTCCCTTATGTGGCTAGACAAAAAGGGGGATGGGAGCATCCTGATAAATATTTGTTGCAAAATAGCCTTATCAGTGTGGAAAAGGTAGAGAATCACTGAGACAGAGGACATGGAGAGCCTAACACAGGTGTTTGTGGTTCAGCCATCTCACTGCTATCAAGCTGCATTTTAAATAATTATTTTCTAACTTGTTGAAAATTAGGAAAACCATAGACGTGAACTAAAAAGCTAGAGCAGGCAGCAGAATCTGATGATGCATGGCCTGTCAAGTGTGCAGAATGGTGACCAGCCATCCTCTGCTGTGTGCAGTAGCTAAGGCCTCATAGCAACACTGTTCTAGGGGGACTCTAGGGAGACTGTTGCTTCAGAAGATATCCCTGCCAGTTTAACATTGAATTGGGTATTGGAGGCTGAAGCAAGGGCAGGCTGCCAATGGCCTCTCATGGGATGTGTGGATCCAAGTGAAAGGTCTGTGCTTGCTCCTTAGCTCCCTGAGGTGGAATGGTATTACAGAAGCAACACAATCAGCAGACAGTGTAGAGGAAGCATCTCTTGCTGTGCTGGGGCAACACCTTCTGCTTGATGCAGAAGTGACATTGAGCATCTAGCCCTGCCCAGAGGTTGTCAGGTGGAGGAGGAAATGGGTTGATCCCCGTGGACTGTTTCCAGTCCACAAGAAATAAAAAGGTATCTAAAACCAGTTGGCCACCTGTCATATATTTTAAATGCATGAGGCAGGAAAAATAGGGAGATGGATTTTTGAGATAGGAAATAACTTATCAGAGGTTCCTATATACTAAAAGGAATATCCTTCTCTCTGCTGTGGAGGCCTGATCCTGCAAAGCACTTAAGTACCTGCTTAACTTTAAGTAGGTACCTGAGCAGTCCCATTGAGTTCAATGATACTACTCAGCTGCTTAAAGTTAAGCTCCGACTTAAGTGCTCTGTTGGATTGGGGCCTTTTTGTCTTGTATAATTAAAGTTCAGAATAAGTAACCTGATGGCCAAGAGCCCCACTTTTACAGTTGGTCACTGATGTGCATCTTGATTTACACTTAAGAAAAGGTCCCTAACACGTGACAAGAATATTAAACCACAATTTCAGCTAGACCTTACTCTAGAAAAAGTGTGGTGTATAACTGCACCAGAGGTGTATAAACTTTGTACTGTCCATATTGTCATGAATGACAGTATAATAAAACCTTGAAATGGCTTCATTTCCCACTGGCCAGTCATTTTTATATGCACACTTGTATAGACACATGCTACACATCATAAGCTGAATGACTAAAGCAGGGGTCGGCTACCTTTCAGAAGTGGTGTGCCAAGTCTTCATTTATTCACTCTAAATTAAGGTTTTGCATGCCAGTAATACATTTTAATGTTTTTAGAAGGTTTCTTTCTATAGGTCTATAATATATAACTAAACTATTGTTGTATGTAAAGTAAATAATGTTTTTAAAATGTTTAAGAAGCTTCATTTAAAAGTAAATTAAAATGCAGAGCCCCCCGAGACCGGTGGCCAGGACCTGCGCAGTATGAGTGCCACTAAAAATCAGCTCACGTGCCACCTTCGGCATGCGTGCCATAGGTTGCCTACCCCTGGACTAAAGGTTCATTTTTCTTCACATCCCTTTTCATAGGTCTCAGATGCCATATTTTCAATCTGGTTTTTATTTTAAGCTATTATTAGAAGCCCCACAGTGTTATGTACCAAAAGGAAGTCACGGTGGCAGAGAAGGGACTTTAAACAGTGACACACAGGTCAGCCCCCATTAGTTATGTTTCATGTCACCCAGCTGTGAGGCCCTACCTTCAATGCTGATCAGAGCAAATAGGTTTTATTGCCACAAGGTGCATGTGTTTTCATAAAAAATGAGTTGGCCTTTTATATGCATAGCAGCGATTTGTATGCTGATAAAACTCTTGTTACTAAATTGCAATCATGGTCCATTCCTACAGTCTATATTGGATCTGAATCACTTTAGGGGTGACAGATATTACATTTTGCTTTTAGGCTTTCAAAATTTCTTAAAATGAGATAAATACAAGACAGTAGCAAACTCTTCCCCCTTCTCCAGTAGCTTAAACAAAATAATTGGTCCAGTATCTAGAGAAGACTGAATGATTGGAAGGGGGTGGGGGCATTAATCTACCAATGCATGCTATGACAGTCATATGAGCAACTATAACCCCAATAAATATTTATATAATCAACAGCAAATCGCAGAGGAATTTATGAAGTCTGTAAAACAGGTCGATGAATGCCATAGAGCTGATTAGAATTCCAGACTGCAAAACAGTGCAATTCACTGTTCGGAATTCAGTTTTGTCACCTCAGTAACATAAATATAGATAACACTATTGCCTTTATGAAATAACATTTGGTATAACATTTTATAATTACCACAAAACACCTGAGGGTGTTAATTCTCACCTGACTGCATGGCCAGTCATGGCTTTCAGCAACAGCTGCTCAGAGCGCACCTGCCATAGTTTCATTTATGTCAGGCCTGATTCAGTGCCCAATGAAGACAATGGGAGTCTTTTCCTTCCTTCGAGGGGTGTTGAAATGGGTGCCTATTAAGTGCTACGGATTTTACACACTTTCCTCTCTCCATCCAATCCCACATCTTGGCCTGTCTTTCTCACATCTCCTCATGGATGTCTAGCTATCAACTTAAATGCAACATGACCAAAACTGAGCTTTTCATCTTGTTCTCCCCAAACTCTCCCCACTCTCTGTCACCATGGATACAACCACCATCCTTCTAGTCACTCATGCAGGCTTCATCTTCGACTTGACCCCCTCTAGACCCACACGTCCAGGCAGCGTCTCAGTCTTCCTGCATCTTCCTATATAACATTTCTAAGATCTGGGCTTTTCTGTCTGTCCAGACTACCAGTGCTCTTGTCTAGGCTCTTCTCTCATGCCTTGGCACCTCTAATCTCTTCCTCTCTGACCTCATCTGCAACAAACTTGTCCTTCTCAGATCCATTTAAAATGCTAGTGCCTGGATGATTTTCCTAGCACATGGTTCTAACTACATGAACCTCCTTCTTTGAGCCCTTCCACTGACTCCTCCTCCTCCTCCATATCCAACACAAGCATCTCATCTTCGCTTTTGGGGCCCTTTGGCTTTTAGCACCACCGTACACAGCGGATCTCTTAGCTTTGTTCCATGCTGAGCCACCTGAGTCGATCAGTGAGGCCAGCCTTTATTACTGAGTAGTACACTTCTCACTCAGACACCTTTGTGACATCTCCCATGCCACCCCTTCCAGGTGGGCAAATCCATCAAGCTATTATCTTCTCCTCCTCCTTGAGACTCACCTCTATCACGATGCATTGCCTTCAGAACACTGCTGACAATGGCTGGCCAGGCAAGGGGTGACTGCTATGTATTATGCTCATACTCATCCTCCCCAGGCACACCATATGTCTATTTTATTCATCTGTGGTGTTCCATCATAATTCTAGACTATGAACTCTCTGGGGTAATGAGCTCCTTATCCTTGACTGAGGCCCCTCACCACCACTGTAATACAAGCAATAATAATATGAAATGATATCTACTCCAAAGAGCTTACATTCTACCCTGACAGACAAGGAACAGGGGAAAAGGAGAGCAAGGAACAATGCACACTGTCTTCTCTGAGGGTGAGATTCATTGCTCTGCAGGGAGTCTATGCAGTAGTGATAACCTATTTTTCTCCCTTACAGCTTAAATAGACCATTGCTTTAAAAATGTTACTGGTTTTTCCAGCTCTTTATGTGATACCAGATCGCAGCTACAGATCTAGTTGCATGCCTCTTGTGAAAGGTCAGAAGGTTCCATGGCTTTCACTGGAATCATTGCAGAATGCCAGACAATATTATCCAATAACTATGGAATTAATTTGTGTCACCGCTACATTCTCTGCAGTCAAACAACATTAGTCCAGGAGTTTCCCAATGCTCTTCCTATGCTGCACTTGCACCTTATCTGCTTGTGAAGCATCTGTAAGTGATACTGAATTTTATTTTCTAGGCCTTTGAGTTGGATCATCCATTGTTCATCAGCTAATGTTACTCAGAACAAGGTTACTAAGGAGAACTGTGCAGACCAGGGGCCCCCTCCGCAGCACTGGCATCCAAGATAATTACTTGTGATCCCCTCCTCTCGCTCTCATTCCAACTACCTGTATACATAGAAGAGTTACCGTGGCACGAAGGGGTGACCTAGAGGTGAAGAGCTCTGTATTCCTTCATCAATCCCCTGTGTAGGGCCAGCTTTATAAGCAGTATAAGTGGCTGCCTAGAGGGCAGTCAGTCTCACCTTTTTCCATACTGTGACTCCATGTTATTAAAAATAAATAAATGCATTCATGATTCCCCTCCCATTGAGCCATAAAGAAAGGGAGGGGGATTGTGCCCCACCCTGGGCCAGTTCACACACAGCTTGGGGTTAAAAATCTATGGTTCAGAGTGCCATATCTAGGAGGTATTGTGACAAAGCATGGAGTCTTTGCAACTAGTCAGTTGGAATTGCTACACTGGATACTGTCTCTATAAGGGTAGCTGGAATGGGAGCCCAGTGGGATGGGAAGGAAGGAGTAAGAATTATATACCTATGCTGCCAATGCTGCTGAGGGGCAGTCTTGCCCCGATCCACACAATCCCCCTTTTGGTAAACTTTATTCTGTGCTACGTGATTGAACAATAGAGGATGCAATGCACAGACCTAGAAAATAGAATCCAGTGTTATGTACAGAGATTTCATGAGCAGATAAGGTGTAAGTGCAACACAGAGAATATTGGAAAACTCCTGAGCTAAATGTTGTTTGGCTGGAGGAAATGGAGCAGTCACACAAATTAATTCCATAGTTACCAGATAATATTGTGTAGTGTTTTCCAATAATTCCAGTCCAAGTGAGGGAACTTCTGCCTTTTCATGAGGCATGGATATAAATCTGTTTTGCTCTACAATGCGTTTTTCTCCTCAGTCTTCTACTTATTCTGCCACCTTGACCTTAGACTGGCAACCCTGCCCTCCCCAACCCATGATAATAATGTTCAAATGATGACCATAGCGCAGTGACATTTGGTTTAAATGTCTCAGCACTGGGAAAAGCTACAGATTTTTCTGCCAATACAGAAGTTCCCATTTTTCCAAACTCTTCATGGTGGGCAGGAGGGGCAGAAGACATTTAGCCACAGAGTGAGCTGAGCTGTTTTTCTAATCTTGCTTCAGTCAGGTTTATGAATTTTACATACAGACATCTGTTTATTTTTGGTGCCTCATGCTTTCCCCTGAGCTAGGGCCAGATTCTGCAAGGTGCTGACCACTCTCAGTTCTCACTGTTCACCCACAGAAGAGCTGGTTAGGTAAAAAAACAAAACAGAAACAGTTACACCACATGTTTTGATTTTATGAAAATTGTGTCAAAATATTTCTGGTTTTTAAAAAAGTTTTGAAATGTCATTGATGGTTTCCAAATCCCTCAAAATGTTGACCCTCATGAAGCATTTAGTCCCTCATAGGGTTTGGACAAGAATAGCTCCATCTTCATATCATAAGGAGGAGTTTATGACTGACATCAAACAAATAGTTTCAAAAAATACTGGATAGTTCCAAACACTCTGGTTTCCCTATTTGTCCTACTATTTACCCATGAAAAAGGAGAAGGAATGTTAGGAGAGAGAGTCAAGTCCTCATCCAGCATCTTCTGCCTTAGAATTCTTTCTGCTTTGAATTCTAATGACTGTCCCACAGTGCCATTGTTGCAACGCTAACAGTCCATCCCTCACAATGGTCATCTCTCCCCTTCCAATCCTATTTTTGCTCCTAGAACATCTTGTGCCTTTTTGGCAACATGGTGTGGGAGCTGCCAAGATTCTCAGCTAGCCTCACCTCTTAATAACTTGACCTTAGGTCAAGTTACCATGGGGTCTGCACCATGGAGGGTGCGGGGGGGTCAAAGGGAGAAAATCTCTCGTTGACTTACCTTACTCTTCTCATCAGAGGTAGAGTACAGGGGCTGACTGGAGAGCTATCTGCAGTCGATTTAGTGGGTCTTCACTAGATCCGCTAACTTGACCACCGGTGGATTGATCTCAGAGTGTCAATCCTGGCTGTTGTGTAGACCTGCCCCTAGTCTCTGTCTACACCACGAAGATGTGATTGTAGTATGGGTAGGCATACCCATGCTAGCTTTGATCTAGTTGGGACAAATAACAATAGGAGCATAGATACGCTGGCCTAAGCTTCTGCATGGGCTAACAACCAGAGTACATACCCATGGTACCTGAAAGACTTGCACTCTGATTGCTAATCCATGCAATCATATCTACACTGTTACTGTAACCCATGCTGGTTAGATTAAAGTTAACACGGGTATGCTTACTCATGCTACCATCACACCTTCACTTGCAGTGTAGACATGAATTTCCTCACATGAATTTGTTTGGTTTCTAACACTTTGTGTTAGAATTACTTCAGTAGTAGTCACTGTATCAAAATCCGGTTTTGTCCCTCTTTTTGCCGTGCTAAATAGTGATCAAGGAAAAAAAGCCGTAATAACAGGCAGTGCTAACCCATGGTTCCATTGTAACATTCAGTGCAGGAATACAGGCCCAAGCTTTCTGTTGTGCCTGAGGGTATGGCTACATTTGGAATTTCAAAGCGCTGCCCCGGCAGCGCTGCGGGAGCGTTGCCGCGGCAGCGCTTTGAAGTGTGAGTGTAGTCAGAGCGGCAGCGCTGGGAGAGAGCTCTCCCAGCGCTGCATGTAAACCACATCCCTTATGGGTGTAGCGTGCAGCGCTGGGAGCCATGCTCCCAGCGCTGCTGCCCTGATTACACTGACGCTTTACAGCGCTGTATTTTGCAGCGCTCAGGGGGGTGTTTTTTCACACCCCAGTTGCAGCGCTGTAAAGTGTGAGTGTAGCCACAGTCTGCTGAGTGGAACAGAGACTATGCCTCAAACACACCCAAATCCTCCACCACTGGCTGCAACAGAAGCTGTCTTCTTAGGACCAGGATATGCTGGTTCTAACCCTCGTGGCGATTCCCCAACACTGTAGGAATCTTCAGTGATGGAGACTGGGCCAGTTATCATCCACTTTGCACTCCTAGGGACAGAGCAGGGGAGACTATTGATTTTGGTTCATGATTTAACCCCCTGCCCCCACTGTCATCAGAACATATGGCCTGATTCTGCTGTCACTCCTGCTAGTATAGACCAGCAGCAAATGCACTGAAATCAGCTGAGCTGCACTCCTGTAAAACCAGTGAGTGCAGAATCAGCCCCACAGTCTCTCCAGATGATACATTAGTGTGTAACTACTATGAGAGAAGGTAAGCCTCCTCGCTTCTATTGCCTCGCAATTGCCTCTGGTGGCAGATAAGTCACTGGGAAGCATTATCTAGCCTGGCGAGAGAGCAGGTGTTCTGGCTGTGAACAGTGGCAAGTAAAGAGAGACTAGGATAAGAGAGCGAGAACCAACTTTGACTGAAAGGTTGGAATTCACAGGCTAGAGGAAACAAATGCCATTTTTATGCAGAATACATCTCCCCTCCGTTTATCTCCTCCACTTCCCAGCATGGTACTTTCTCTTATGCATAGCATCAATAGCAGCCTAAAGCCCAGAGGTACAGCACAATTGTGTAGACACCAAGGTTCAGAGGCCTTGAGTAAGTATGATTGTATCCAAGTGCAATGTTTAATGGGTTCATTGCATGCTTACGAAAATGGTAGGATGTGCTTAGACCTGGATGGAAGTGTCTGCAATTGCAGTCATGTCTGGGATTATGCTACCTGATCAGAGCTGCCTTCAGTCCAAAGTATAGAAGTTACACAACGTGCAGGAGGAGGTGATGACTGAATTCAGTTTGTTATAGGGATGGAGCTTGTGTATAAGTGCTATAGAAGCTGGGTGCAGGTTTCTCTGGATTTGGGAGGAAGGAAAACTGGGGAACTCCTGTGATGCCACCAGTGCTTAATTTGTAATGAAAGAGCTGCTCAAGCAGGGTTTTTTGTTTGTTTTTTTAAATTTCCATAACTGACACGGCAAGCCCAGAGGTGCCAGAGCTATGAATTGCCAAGCCTAGAGGTGCAGGGGGTCAGCTCTCGCAAGCCCTGGCACAAATTAAGCACTGAATGCCACAGTGCAGAGCTGAAGTGACAGCAAAACATGGTGGGAAGGGGGTGGGTGTGATATGAAAACAAGGAGAATTCCTTTTCTGTAGCTGAGCTGGGATGCAGAATCTGGCAGGTTCTGAGACCTTTTATATAAATAGGTACTACAGAGTGCATTGGAAGTCACGGGCCACTTTCATGATCTAAAGCACCAGAATGACTATAGCATTACTGCAGTATCTGGGCCACTACCATAGAATGCCGTTGCATTTTTGCTAAGGAACATGGGAGAGCAGAGGAATGCAGTGGAATTCCGAGTTGGGGCATACAGGAAAACAGGAGTGTGCCCTGCAGGATAAGTCCAATAAGTCCGTTGCATTTGGGGCTTCCTTCCTTCCTAAAATGGAGCAGTAAGGAACACTCTAAATCCTGCAGAAGCTCCCCCAACCCTTTACAAAAACCCCTATTGTAACCAGAGATGCCAGTTTCCATTAAGGTCTCAGAACTCAAGGAAAAGTCATGCCACTGCGTATGGCGTCATTTTGGTTCCGTGGTACATGAGGTGATTTAGCAGGCTGGGATAGAGTTAGGAGTTAGGTTAAAGGCTACCCTATATGCTGGGTAGCTTTGCAGTGTAAAGAGCTTTGTATAGCTGCAGCGTGGGTGGGACTGACCCTGGACAGACATTCCAGACAGAGCCTATAGATCACTTTAATCCCATTTAAATCCCATAGGGTTTAAATGGTGTCTGCATAGCCCCTGTGTGGACCATCTGTGCGGGGCAAATTTCCTCCTGTGAGATCTACTATACAAAGAGAGATTTCAGAGTGGTAGCCGTGTTAGTCTGTATCAGCAAAAAGAACAAGGAGTCCTTGTGGCACTTTACAGACTAACAAATGTATTTGGGCATAAGCTTTCGTGGTCCTCATTGTTTATACAAAAGAGAGAAAACACTGAATGTGTTCAGTTTTGGGAATGATTTCAGACCTAATCCAGCAGATCACTTAAGCACAAGATGAATGTTGAGCGCATGAGCAGTCCAGGAAAACAATGTGACTAGTCAGGTACTTAGAGTGAAACACGTGTTTAAGTGCTTTGCTGGATTGGCGCCTTAAAACATGTCCTGCTAAATCTGCAAGTGATGGAATTTAGGGCATGTTTACATGGGAATGCTCTGGGAAAGTTAAGTCAAATTAACTGAATGTATGCTTTAACTGTACATTACAGCCTTCAGTTAATGTGCCTTAACTTTCCCAGAGCATTCCCATGTAGACATGCCTTTCTGTGCTGTGAAATCCTATCAGGTAGCAATGCTTTCCTCAGGAGTCCATTAGGTATTGGCACTGACATAATGATGGTTCATAATTGAGAACAGGCCATCACTTGACAGCACCATGTGACTGCTTCTCATGTGAGTTGCTGCAGGCTGTGAGGAGCCTACATAATCTAGCCTAGGGGTCAGCAACCTTTCAGAAGTGGTGTGCCGAGTCTTCATTTATTCACTCTAATTTAAGGTTTTGCGTGCCAGTAATACATTTTAATGTTTTTAGAAGGTCTCTTTCTATAAGTCTGACATATAACTGAACTATTGTTGTATGTAAAGTAAATAACGTTTTGAAAGTATTTAAGAAGCTTCATTTAAAATTAAATTAAAATGCAGAGCCCCCCGGAATGGTGGCCAGGACCCAGGCAGTGTGAGTGCCATTGAAAATCAGCTCGTGTGCCACCTATGGCATGCATGCCATAGGTTGCCTACCCCTGATCTAGCCCAACTTCTGAGATAGGATGCACGCTCTCATATACTGTAAATCTCTCTTGCAGCCTACACAGTGTGTGTAACACTGTGCCCCGCTAGGTTGTCAGTATCCACGATTGAACCTGGAACCTCTGGATTTAGCACATAAATCTTTACTGCCCAAGCTAAAAAACCATCCGCTTCTTAGCCAAGGCCGTAGCAGGCTCATCAACTTCTCTATGCAGCCTAGCCACTACCGAAGGGGGACAAAGTGCTGTAGTGAGTGGGTGTGGGACAGACATGGCTCATTAACAGCTCTGCAGAGCTAAGCTGACTTGAGGTCACCTTCACTCTTATTAGCCTGACATCTCTCCTGTGTGTGTTCTCCCCGCTGCCCCCGCAGCACTTAGCCACATTCATCATGGATAAAAGTGAAGCCAGTGTGACAGTGGATGACGCCATCAGGAAGCTGATGCAGCTCAACTCTAAAGAGAAGATCTGGGCCCAGGAGATGCTGTTGCAAGTGAATGACAAGTCCATCCGACTGCTAGACTGCGAGTCACAGGTAGGTCATGAACTTTCTCCTCCAAGGCAAGATGCAAAATGGGCAATAGACTGTGTTCAAAAGTATGCCACTTTCCAGCTGGCTGAGGAGGGGTAACATGCTTTTCTGGGGCTACTAAACTGGGAAAAATTGATACAAAAAACCACAACAGGGACTGGCTGATTTTAACCTATAGGACAGAAGGGTTTCTCTAGAGTTTGAGTGCACAGCAAGGTGGGACTGAACTAATTAACCAAACTCTCAGCTCCTTGCTGCTACCCTCAGGGGTGAACGATAAGTCAGAGCTCAGTGCAAGTGACAGGCTAAGGGAGATTGATGGGTCCAGTCAGGATTCCACAAAATGGTTTGGGTGGAATTCATCGTTGTTAATGATTTGTATTTCTGTAGCTCCAGGAGCCCCCAACTGAGATTGATACCCTGGTGTGCATGTGTACACACACACACACGCACACACGCACACACGCACACTCTTTCTGCCCCCAAGGGCGTACAAGCTAAATAGCCAAGCTAAAAGGTGGGCGGAAGGTCTCATTATCCCGTTTAATAACAGGGAACTGAGGCAGGGACACACTTGCCCAAGGTTACCCAGGGAGCATGTGACAAAGCCAAGAACAAAGCCCAGTTGTCCCAAGTCCCAGTCCAGTGTCTTAACCACAACAGCATCCTTCCTCTTGGTGCTCCCAACCCAGCCCCATTTGCCTGTGTTGCCGCAAGCCCAACACTGCTAGTTCACTGCTGCAGGCGGAGCACAGCAACGAGGTGACCTCTGTAGCACCAATATCAATGTGCTGTGTTGCAAGCCCAAGAAGCAGCCTGTGCTCTGGGACCCCATCCCCAGAAAGCAAGGTGGGAAACTCCACCTCCTTCTAGTTGGTCTCTAGTTCCAAGGCTCATTTGTCTTCCCCAAACACTGACGGGACGGTCTTCAGTATCAGACACAGAATTGTGGGACATGGACTGCCGGGAGGCACCTGCCCTGTGAGGTCTCCTCCTATTTGCAGCAGTGACTGCATGAGGCAATGCCGGGGATGGCGAGGGGCTATTTAACACCACTCCTGTTTGCATGATGCCCTGCCCATTGTCTTACAGGAGGAGCTGGAGGACTTTCCCCTGCCAACGGTCCAGCTCTGCCAAACTGTGCTGAATCAGATGCGCTACACCTCCATCCTCCTGCTGGTGTGCCAGGACTCCGAGCAGCACAAGCCCGATATCCACTTCTTCAACTGCGACGAGGTGGAGGTGAGCAGGGAGGGGAAAGCAAGAGGAGCTCTAGGCGGGAGAAGTCACTGCTGCTTGGGTCTAGATTTTCAAACCTTCCCCCTGCTTGGGCATGTCAAGAGAAAAAACCAAACCAGAACTGTGTGTGCAAATGATGGTGCAAGCCTCCATGTTTGGGAGCAAATGCAGACTGGATGCACAGATGCACAGTCTGCATGAGCTTATCCTAAGCTGGCTCAAGTAAGGGTGAAGCGCATGCAGAGCAATGAATGTTGTCATGCAAGGGTAGTTTGTATTGATCATTGCCTTTCATTCCACCCTGTCTAACAAACTAAGAGCAGAGACATTTCACCAGAGTACGAATTACAGCAGCAATGCTTCCCATCACTCCTTTTAGCGGGTAGGACTGGAGAGCCCTCTGCCTGCCTTAACTGCAACGCCTGGCCTGTCATTTACTGCTGCTGGAGATCCCCTTCTCAGTCATAGCAGTGTAAATTGGTGCAGATCCACTGAAGTTAGTGCAACTGGAACGCAAGAGAATTATGTCAATATATCTGGAATTATTGGGAGGTTTTCCCTGCACCCCTGTCCGTTCTGGACCCTCAGTTGCCTCTTGCAATCCTATCCTTTCCTCTTCCAGAGAGCCAGTATGCACCTGTGTAGCTTTGTCATCAGGCACACAGTCAGGAGTGCAGTCAGGAAGTGCTCTCCTTATCTATGCGGAGATTTCAGCCCCACTAACTGCAGCTGCCAGTGAGCAGCAGCAGCAGTGCCTTCAGCTGCACTAATACAAACCTCTAGCGTAAGCTCAGTTTACTCTAGGGCAACACAATTTGTATCCTAGTTCCAAATCAAAAGGTGCAAATCACCAGCGTAAGCATGTAACTACCCTAGCGGTTTGCACAGACACTAGTGGCTGAAATCCTAGGATATACGATGTCCAAGACTGCCCAAATCCTGCTGCTTCATAGCTAGTCACTTGAAACTAGTTCGCCTGCTTGAGAACCGGATCCTTTCACCTGCACCAGTATTCACACTGGCTGCTCAGATAGAGGCAGTGAGAGCACTACACAGTGAAACTGCCAAGTGCTGAGTTGACTTGTAATGCAATATGAGCACGTAGCCGGTGACATTCTCAGCCAGCTATTTCCCCGTCATGCCACCTACATCCTCCAGTTCATTCAAAGCAAAGCCTTTATGAGATCACTGTTTTGTGTTTGAGGCGGAGATGGTCCACGAGGACATAGAAAGTGCACTCGCCGATCACAAGCAGGGAAAGAAGATACGGCCGCAGACGCTCAAGTAAGTGCTGCAGACAGATGGGAACAAATGCCCCCTGCTCTCATCGGCTACATAGAAAACAGAACACAAAGGCAGACAAGGCTGTCCTGGATCAGTCTGAATCCAGAAACAGGTTATGGTCAGGCTGGGATTTGAGATTAGGGTTCCAGGTCAAATGAGAGTTGGAGTTTGTTGGCAGTGAAATCTTGCACACTATTCTTGGGAGATTTTGTCACATTTGAATGAGAGCAGGAAAATAGGCTCCCTCCTGGTTTTGGATCTAACCCAGAAATGAGACTAAAAGGAGAGGTTCAAATCTAGCAATTCAGGTTTATCACATACCTCCGTTTAAAACAAACAAACACACACACACACACACACACACACCCTCAAAGGGCTTTGATTTAGATCAGAGGTCGGCATCCTTTCAGAATTGGTGTGCCGAGTCTTCATTTATTCACTCTAATTTAAGGTTTTGCATGCCAGTAATACATTTTAATGTTTTTAGAAGGTCTCTTTCCATAAATCTATAATATATAAACTAAATTATTGTTGTATATAAGTAAATAAGGATTTAAAAATGTTTAAGAAGCTTCATTTAAAATTAAATTAAAATGCAGAGCGTCCCAGACTAGTGGCCAGGACCTGGGCAGTCTGAGTGCCACTGAAAATCAGCTTGTGTGCTGCCTTCGGCACGCATGCCATAGGTTGCCTACCCCTGAATTAGATGCTCTGCTTTAGGTCCATCTACAGTTAAAGTGTTTGGGAGGACACAGGTAAAAGGCTAAAGTCAGACCTGGTGTAAGCTGATTCAGTTCCATTGCAATTTACAAAGGGTCTGAATTTCTTCAAAGTTTATCCCTCTTTTCACTGTCTGGAAATGGGAACTGCAGGCACTTTGATAGATGTTCTTGTTTCACCGGGATTCCGCTACCTTCTGTCCAAATGCCATTTGGTAACTTTTACAGCAATACACTTTGGTGAATCACAAATGATATTCTGGCTGCTGTGATACAATAGGGGGCTCTAGTTCATTCTCCGCTCCACACGAGGAATCCCGCTAGCATCATAAAATATTCTGCTGCTTCAAGACACCAGGTGAAACTGCCTACACCAATATAAGTCAGCCTTTTCTGAAAGTGTGATCCCTACAGACCAGTGGCTCTCAGCCTTTCTAGACTACAGTACCCCTTTCAGGAGTTTGATTGGTCTTGCATACCCTCAAGTTTCACTTCACTTAAAAAGGACGTGCTTACCAAATCAGACATAGAAATACAAAAAAGTGTCACAGCACACTATTCCACAGCACAAATTGCTAATTTTCTCATTTTTACCATAATTATAAAATAAATCATTGACAATATTTATATTCCACTTGCATTTCAGTGTGTAGTATATAGAACAGTATAAACAAGTCATTGTCTGTATGAAATTGTAGTTTGTACTGACTTCCCTAGTGCTTTTTATGTAGCTTGTTGTAAAACTAGGCAAATATCTAGATGAGTTGATGTACCCCTGGAAGATCTCTGTGTACCCCCAGGGGGTACCCCTGTTTGAGAACCACTGCTATAAACCAAACAGGAGGGAATTCAATGTAATCCATTAACATCTAATGTTCTTTTACTCATAGAAACTTACCAGAAATGCACATTGCATCCCCTCTCCCCGTGTAGACCAGGCCTAACGGAGTGGGTCTTTTAGCTCAAGCAGCAGAGAGACACTCATGTGTTAAGATCCAGACATATCAGGTTTGATCCTCACTGCCGGTGGCCTATCCACTGGTGCAACATTGCACAAGCCCTGTGCACAAGGGTGAATTTCAGCCAAAACAAAACAACACAGACTGAGTTTCCCTTCCCTGCTCCAACTGGGCACTCTCTTGAGAACAGGAAAGGTTGCTATTGGTGGTAGGATTAATTGCTTTTGTATTCTTTACCCTGCAGAGTAAACCAAGAGAAAATAAAGCAGCGACAATCTATACTCCCACCGTCTCAAGGGCCAGCTCCTATCCCTATCCAGCACGAGATGCGAGGCTCACCGATGAACCACAGGAACCGGGTGGCTCCCCCACCAGAGCATAATGAACCAGGTACTGGAGTCCTTCAATGGCTCTGTAATATGAATGTGTGACTAATGCAAACAGTTACGCAGGCTGACTCCCATCCTGGACCTCTAAAAATGCCCTGAACTCATTTTGGGTCTGATGTCATAACACGAGAAAGCAAATGTCATTTCACAGAGTTTCAAAGTGGTCTCCATAGAACTGGAAAACAAACACCCTTTGTTTATGCATTTCAAAAATGCAACCAACCGTGCATATTTCTACCTGCCAGGCTAGCAACTGGTAACCTGACCAGTGTGAGTGGGCTCAATGAATCAAAGGCCTGGAAGCTGCTTTTGAGGTCATTTTATAATCATTTGTATTATGTATTCAAGTATTAATATGTATTAAAGACTCAATGGAGCCAGGACTTCACCCAGAGAGACTAAGTGACTGGCCCAAGATCCTACAGGGGGTCTGCAGCAGAGCCTGGGATAGAACTAAGGTCTCCTAAGTACCAGGCTAGTGCCTTACACGCAAGACCATCCTTCCTTCATTAGGCCTGATATTTCGTTTCACTTTGATCAGGAAGACGTTTATTTTCCTCTCAGAAAGAAGTTCCCAAAGCCCGTGCCACCTCCCGCACCTTAACCTCCAGCCCTGAACCCCCTTGCTGTACCCAAACACCCTCCCAGAGCACATGCCCCGTGCCCCAAACCCTGGCCCTGAGCACCTTCCCGCATCCAAATTCCCTCCCTCTTAGTTAACCAGAATTTTTTGCTTACTGGCACCCCCAACACACCGGATAACAAAGCTTCTACTGCACACAAAGTTGTAGAAAGGTAGGGCTGGAAGGGACCTTGAGAGGTCACACAGTCCATCCCTTATGTGCTGAGAGAGAACCAAGTAAAACTAGTCCAACCTTCACAGGCATTTTTCTAACCTGTTCTTAAAAACCCCAATGATGAGGATTCTACAACCTCCCTTGAAAACCTATTCCAGTACTTAACTATCCTTATACACCTCTACCCCACTATGTCCTCGGGAGTCAAAACATCTTACCATGTTATAGATGAAACTGTGTTATATCGAACTTGCTTTGAGCTGCCAGAGTGCGCAGCCCCGCCCCCCCGGAGTGCTGCTTTACTGCGTTATATCTGAATTCACGTTGTATCAGGTCACATTCTATCGGGGTAGAGGTGTAGTTAGAAGGTTTTTCCTAATACCTAACCTAAATCTCCCTTGCTGCAGACTAAGAGGATTACTCCTTAGCCTACCTTCAGAGGACAAAGAGAACAATCTATCATTGTCCTTTTTATAACAGCCTGAGGGTTCTTTTCCCAGACTTCTTTTCTGAAGACTAAATATACCCTGTATTTTCAGCCTTTCCTGATAAGTCAGGTTTTCTAAATCTTTTATCATTTTTGTTGCTCTCCTCTGGACTCTGCAATTTGCCCACATCTTTCTAAAGTTTAGCACCCAAAAAATGGACATAACAAGTAGAGTAGGACAATTACCTCCCATGTCTTATATGACACTTCTTTTTGGACATCCCAGCATGATATTTGCCATTTTCACAACTGCATCACATTGTTGACTCATTCAATCTGTGATCCACTATATCTCCCAAATCCTTTCTGCAATACTACTTAGACAGTTATTCCCCATTTTGTAGCTCAGCATTTGACTTTTTCTTCCTAAGGCCTAGTCTACACTGGGGGGGACGGGGGAGGGAGGGGAATCGATCCAAGTTATGCAACTTCAGCTATGTGAATAACGTAGCTGAAGTTGACATACTTAGACTTCCTCGCCGCGGCGTTTTCACTGCGGTGAGTGTGCTGTCACTCCCCCGTTGACTCTGCCTGCGCCTCTCACGGTGGTGGTGTACAGGAGTCGACGGGAGAGTGCTTGGGGGTCGATTTATTGCAATAAATCGATCCCCGCTGGATCGATCACTGCCCGCCGATCCAGCGGATAGTGTAGACATACTGTAAGTGTAGTACTTTGTACTTATCTTTATTGAATTTCATCGCTGACCAATTCTCCAATTTATCAAGGTCCTGAGGAGACAAAATACTCTTTCCCAGTGATGGACAGTAGAGGACAAACAGTTGATCTGCTCTCCTGTGTAAAGAAACAGTATTTTAGAATCAGCTTTGTATAATGAAAATAATATGCAGCTTGGATTAGAAGATAGAAATTTGATTAATTTTTTAAGCAACTGATGTACACAGTACATACTGGATTTAGAATGTCTTGTTCCTGGATTCAGAAACATCTCCAGGATAAAAAGGAAAATAATATTTATTACTTGTATAATTGCAGTACCTAGTGGCTTCAATCAATATCAGAGTCTCATTGTGGCAGATGCTGTATAAACACTCATTAAGAGACAGTACCTGCCCCAGAGAGCTTTACAATCAAAATAGACAAGACAGAAAAAGAAAGCATTACTATCTCCATTACATGGTAAACTAGTAGGTCTTTTCCAGCTCTCATTTCTATGATCCTAAGCTATTCTGGTATATTTTTTCCAGCTCTCTCACACCAAATATGTAAATTACACGCTTGGATGATGTAGCTGGTGTTGGTGCCCCAAGATATGCACAGAAACATAGAACTTACAAATGTAGCCCCAGGAGCAGTAACCGTACATCATGCTGCTGTCACATTTCATAGAAGTACTGTCATCACAGAGAGCACTCTGTTCAGGATTCAAAACCACGACCGGATACACATGAGCAAACTGGAGCTGAAAATTCAAATGACCTGCTGCTGCTGTTCCATAGCAAACCAAGCAGCACAAGACCAGAAAATACCATCCAAGCTATAGCTTAAACAGAGGTTGTCTATCACTCTCCACACCACCAACCTGATCCATCTTCCACTCCAAGGAGCACAATGATAGGCCCAAGACATAATCTTTTATTATGCTACATTTCTCATTTAGCTGACTTCATTGCGGTAATGTGACTCCAGCCAGCTGCGTCCCCTTTGCTTCCCAGGTGTAATCCTCAGGTACATGACTAGCTGGATAGACCACTGTGAAGACATAGGCCTCAATCCTGCAAAGAGCTCTATGCAGGTGGATTAAGTCAGTGTGTGCAGCAGTCTGCCCATGCAGAGATCACTGATGTCAATGGGTCCTTAAACTGTAGAGATCACTAGCTCATTACAAACTGGCAAACATGCATGCTGGCAGACTGCCACATGCAAAGGGGCCACAGCTCAAAATCCTAAATAGTTGGCACTGGCCACAGATTGCAAAGACAAGACTTTGGAATATGTTAGCAACCGACCTCTTCTGGGACAGTTTCTTTCAATGAGATATCTCAATGGGACTTCAAAAATGCCAAGGAAGATTGTTTTTATCATTCATTATATACTTGGCGTGAAACTGATCTCTGTGGTTTCCCCACCCCTCTACCTAATAATGTCTATGATGTAGTCCCATTAGGAAGGATCTGAAGAGCATTTAATGGCATTTTGTTTCTGGTTCCACAAATTGCTTCCTTTACTATAGTATCAGAGGGATAGCCGTGTTAGCCTGGATCTGTAAAAGCAGCAAAGAGTTCTGTGCCACCTTATAGACTAACAGACGTCTGCTAGTCTATAAGGTGCCACAGGACTCTTTGCTGCTTTTCCTGTATTATTTTTCCAATACCAATTTCACTGAGAAGCTTGGTATCTCCTTCCCAGCCACAAGCACAGCTATGTCTAAACTCTCCTTGCTAACTTACCCCTTCACGTTTATGGTCAGATGGGACTGTTCCATGGCCAATCTGGATTATAGTCACCAGCTACATCACACAGCATAGTCAAGTGTATGTCTTTTCCTACCTTCATAGATGAGGACAGAACTGTGCACCTTCTCCAGAAATACAAGCTCTGGTCCCTTCACCTGAAGCAGGATCTTTAACAGCTGTTATTAGGGTTTTACACAACAGAGGTTGCAGCCACTAGAGGGCAAGATAGTCACACCTGAGCAGGTCTGCCATTCTATCCACCCAAGGACAGTGGTGTACAGACACTAGACAATGCACTACTAGGTCTCCCACTGAACATGCTTGTTTATTATTTGCTTTACAGTAACACCCTGGGGCCCACTTAGTACTGGAGATGCATTGTACAGGGCTGGACATTTTAGAGTTAAGCCTCTTGTATTTTTCATAGGCAACACTTCTGGTGCACATCTTTGTCATAAAATGGCCAAGACCCACACACCCTTGACTCTGCTCTTCACAGTACATTCCAAATGCTTTATGGAATTCTCGAAATCTGTCCACTACATCAACAGGCACTGCTAAAGTTCAGGGACCGTGTCCAGATAAAATGGAGTCCAGCATGTATCAGTGGGACAGTACAATATCTTGAATGTAGATGCCTCACTGAACCAGTTCACCATTAAGACATAATTCAGTGCTTTCTCTAGAACACCTGTCCAAACTAGTCACCTAATCCCCTCAATTAGGGATGATATGCAGGCAGTTTTTGTGGTTCTCTGCCAAAACAATCTCCCAGTACTCTCATATTATATATTCTGTGAATCTGTCTGAACTCCTATGGCACTTGCTAAAGGAGCCTTCTGAGACTTTGAACTCTTGTTTCCTGAACTTAGTCATTATTCTTTTAACAACAAAGCTGACCCAGAAACTACTTATTCTGAAATACTGATATGTCATTGACCAGTCTGTCATCTGAAAGCCTACGGACTACCTGTGTCTTTGTTTTTATTTACTCCAGAGTGATCTTATGCAAGTTAAACAGAATTACATCTTGAGGCAGCATGTACAAGTCTGCACAGAGCTCCTCTGATCTTTGTACAAGCATGTATAAAATATCAGTCAAGCAGAAATCCTGGCACACTGGGACTAGCAGACTAGCCTTTGCATTTATTTGTGTCTTTTCTTTTCTTTTCTTCAGTCTTACCATCCCTTGTATTTTTGATCTTTTGCCCATGTGACAATAGAAGCTTCTGCTGATGGATGGTGTGGATGTGTATTTCAATCAGCCTTGACCTAAGAGTGCATGTGGCAGCTCACATTATGTTGCTCACAGGTGTCAAGAGACTACAGGTTTAATCTCCAGCAGACCAGTCAAGTAACAGTGAAGTCAATGGAGCTACAGCTGAGGATGTGGCTTCAGTAGCTACAACTAACTGGCTATTTCTTATGATTCATGCACTGTTTGAATTTGCAAACTGACAAATCAATACACAGATATTGCAGACAGGTGCTACACCTCGGAAGGGCTTAATTAGCACTGTTGATCTCCTAGCTGAATGTTCTCTGCATTCCCATAGACAAATTTTTGTAACCCAGCATAAATTAACATGCAAAACCCAATCAAGTTTTATCACTCAGTTGGATACAGTGCCTTTATTATTTGTTGGGAGTGCACCCCTGTTTTCATCCTTTTGATTGTTAACACCCTGCCATTTGCTTGCTTGGCAGAATTTGAACGACGCAGCTCCAGCTCCCAGGAGCATGAAGAGTCCCGAGCGATCTTAGCACAGAAGATTGAAAAAGAAACGGTTGGTAGCAGGAGTTGGGCATCCATAACAGGCAAAGCGATGTGGGGAGAAAGGGAAGAAATTTGTCCTTCATGGACAAATTGTATGCAATTTAATCATTTAAAACAGGCACCTAAATACCCACCAAGAGGAGATGGACAAGAGAGAAGATGATGCATAGGTCAGATTGTGCCATTTGTACTTGCCTTACTCATTGAGTAGTTGGGACTTTTCAAAGAGTGAGGAACTAACTTGATATGGAAAAGAGTGCCCAGATTAGGCCCAGAGATGCTATTCATGCAGTTTATTTTTTCCAGTTGCCATGCAGTCAGCCAGATACCACACTGATAGATGCAGTAGAAAAGAAGTGCCTAAACACAGAATTTTGTGCCTGGAAATCACACTGTTAGAAAAAGATCAATTCCACTTTATTTCATGCCTTGATAAACAACCCCTCCAGGGGCTCTAAGGAAGTGATCACTAGACCCTGGGACTGAGGCCCTGGTAGAAGTTATACTTCAGTGCTTGGGCTCCTAAGTCTGATGCAGTAGCCGCTCTTTTGCCCTGGGTTCAGCATTTTTGTCTCTTTGCTCCATTCACAGCAAATCCTGAACTGCACTCTGGATGATATTGAGATGTTTGTTGCCCGGCTTCAGAAAGCAGCAGAGGCATTCAAACAGCTGAACCAGCGGAAGAAAGGGAAGAAGAGCAAGAAGAAAGCGCCAGCAGGTATAGTCAATCAACCAGCATAATACGCAAGTGGGTGAACAAGAGGGCTCAGTTAATGACTTGGGAGGAAATCTAAGCAGGCACAAATTGGCGACTTCCTGAAGCCTTCAAGTTCAGGTTCAGTGACATAACAATACATTCAGCACCATTCTATAACTCCAGCTTAGTAAGCAAAGATTGCAGCATGGAGAAAAGATGTTTGCTGTGTCTTTATTATGTATGTGCTGCCCTGCTAGGGCTCCTGAAATCCAATGAGCCAAATAACCCCTTGTCGTTAAAACCAATTACTTTAATTCATTGTAAATTTGAAAGCATGCTTTGCTCAAATAATCTTTCTTCTCAACTTCTTTTCAGAGGGGGTACTGACTCTTAGAGCCAGGCCTCCAACAGAGGCTGAGTTCATTGACTGCTTCCAGAAAACCAAGCTGGCTCTCAACCTTCTGGTAAGGTGCAAATGTATTTCATTCCCTTTCTGTGCTGCACTAAGAGTGCTGTATGCCTACAGAACACAACTACTATGCATGTACTTTGGAAAACAAATGTGATCTCTCAAAACCAACAGAAAATAATATTGAAGCACCTGCTTTATTCCCTCCTGCTTATTTTACTACAAGGATGGGGTGGGACATATTCTAGACTCCTGCATCATAGTCACTTGCTGACAAAATCCTGGTTAAAGCTTTTATATAATGTTTCTTGAAGCAGGTTTCTAATGGTAAAAAGGAGGAAGGTCCAGGCACAAAAATATTGTTACCACTTTTGACCTGAGCTTCTAGTCAAAGTTCAACCCTGAAGTTTGTTCTGGTAGGAGGGAGAATTGAAGGATGGAGTCGAGTACCTTTGAGGCAATCATGTTTAATTACATGGAACGCACAAAATATGGTTGCCTGAAAACAGGAGGAACCAAACAATAAAAGACAGTGTCCTTGCTCACAGCACCAAACTTCTTTCAGCTGGCACCTCCCCAACGGCACACGCTCTCTCTCTCAGCTTTTCCCAGGATTGTGTTACCCACTGCTTGCTAGGCCGCTGTCTGTCTCACTATTCCATCCACACTCCCTTACCCAAGGGAAATGAGCTGTGGAGCGCACCGCCCAGATGGTCAGTGTTACTGGGCAAGCTCACGTATCCCATTTAGTCTTAAGCAGGACAGCTCAGCTGTCTCTCAAAGCTATATTAAATGAGGGGTGGAGATCACAACAGTTTAAATGAGGTTTAACCCAGCCCTCAACAATACGTACATATTTGCAGGCCAACACTTGCGTGAGCACAATTGTCACAGCCGTGCACGCAAATGGGCCGTTAGACATCTAGATACTCATTTGTGCACAAGTCAGTGTTTTTGCACATACACTTCCACTTGCTGCCTTTAAATAAATCTGACTAGTTATGCAATTTTTCTACTTCTCTGTTTCGATGGGGGGCAGGAAAGGAAAGAGGTTGTAAATAGGAAAGAAAAAACCATTGTGCTTTAACATGATTCAATTGGACACTTTATGTATAGCGTTACTTTGTATGACCTCCTAAAATATTGGCCCATGTGGAGTCCATAGGTAACTGAGCATACCTATGCTTCTAATTTTTCCCCCAAATGCTTTATAAAGCTCTTACTTTCCATTTCTCCTCTGGATGAGTTTCCCTGTTACAAACAGTAGAGCCAGGTACTACCAAGCGTGAAGATGTACCAAATGCTGCTGATTCTGATTAACTATACATAGTAGAAAAGCAGGGTAATGACTCTGTTTGAATGAATTTGTCATTTCATAGCACTCTAACCAAGCTTGTCCAATGAACCAGATCTAGCAAGATTAGTTTTAAGGAAGTTATTTGCAGAGAAACCACAGACTGTAAACAAGTCTAGGGCAACTAGCAGACCAACTTCAGACTTTTCTACTGCAACTGAATATTAATGCACATTCCCCCACCAGAGAATGAGCTGGCAATACCAGCAAACCCCACCACTCCTCCCCTTAGCGACCATCACTCATGGGTAAGAGCCCTGGGGCAAACTCTGATAGGATAACTAACATCAAAGGCCCGATTATAAACCCCACCACAAAGCTCACTTTGTGCATCCAGGGCAGCAAGAAATGTCCCTAAAAACTGTGCTAAAGAGGTGGCCGAGGATTCACCTGGAACACAGGAATCCTTAGCTGGCATGACTGGATTTACCCTAATCTTCCCTGATTCCCTCAGCCAGCAGGGGCTAAGGAGGAAGTATGACAGAAGAGGCAGGGTCGGGGCAGAATTCTGGTCTAGCTGTTAAATCAGTCCTGGAGCTGCTGTTAGCTTGTGCTGGAGGCCTGCCCACAATCAAGGGAGGTTTAGATCGGGGTCTCAAACTCAAATGACCATGAGGGCCACGAGGACTAATACATTGGCCCAAGGGCCACATTACTAACACCTCCTCCCTGCCGCCCTCAGCCCCATCCCCACTCTACCCCTTCCATGAAGCCCCTCCCCTGCTCCGCCTCTTCCCACCCCTTCCCTGCCCCCCTACCAGCCCCTTCCCCAAAATCCCCACCCCAACTCCACCCCCTCCCTGCCCCCAAGGGGTGCAGGAGGGGTGTGGCACAGGGATTCAGGGCAGGGGGTCAGGGTGCAGGGTATGGCAGGGGGATCAGGGTGCGGCAGGGGGCTCAGAGCAGTGGGTTGGGGTGCAGGAGGGGTGTGGGAGAGGGTCAGGGTGCAGAATGCGGCAAGAGGCTCAGGGCAGGGGGGTTGACTGCTGGAGGGGCTAGGAGGGCGGGCTGGCCCAGCGCACACCAGGGGCAGGGCAGGCTCCCTGCCTGCCTGCCCACCCTGCCCCCACGCTGCTCCGCTCCGGGAAGCGGCTGGAACGTGGGGGAGCAAGGACACAGGGGTGTGTGTTGCAGTTGCTTCAGGCAACACCCCCTGCATCTCCCATTGGCCGGGAATGGGGAACTGCTGGGAGCGGTGCCTGAAGCAACAGCAACACACCCCTGCGCCTCTCTTCCCCCACTTTCTTTCTGCTTCCTGGAGCAGCATCGGGGCAGGGCAGGCGGGCAGGCAGGCAGCCTGCCCTGCCCCCAGTGCGCGCCGGGCCAGAGCCGCTGTAGGTAAACACTGGGGGAGGGCAGGGGGGCCGCGAGGAGCTTGCAGGCCGCAGAAAATAACCTTGCGGGGCGGCCTGCGGGCCGCGTGTTTGAGACTTCTGGTTTAGAGCCACCTTTGCTCCACCCCGCCTCTAGGATTAAGCTACAAAAAGGAGGAGGAATTATTTAGTTTGCTCCAGAGAATGAGGGCCAAGGTTAGGAAAAATGGGATGTAATTAAGTGAAGTAAAATGTAGGCTGAATACCAGGGGAAATCACTGAGCTACAAGTTCTGTGAGATTGGGGAATGATCATCTACGGAAAGTGGTGGAAGTACCATCTCTTGAGTCATTTTAAAAAGTCTGGACTGGAGGATATTGTAGGGAACATTCCTGCACCAGTTCTCTAGGAGTGACCTAGTAAGTCTTTTCCATTGCTAATTTTTCTGACTCTGATAGAAATAATCCCTCTGGCTCTTCAACTTTGCTTTGTTGGAGGAAAAGTGAGACCAGAAGCATTGAGATGTTCCAGTTAGAATGTAAACAGTTTGGGACCAGGATCAGCTCTGTTAGGCATTTCTACAGTGCCTAGAAGTTAGACAAAAAACCTACACACATGCTAATAAGCTTGCCAGAGATTACCTCCAATTCCAGCAAGGGCTCTGATAGGTGATCAGCCCTTCAAACTGCACACAGGAGTTTTTCTGTGGCTACAAGTTCATAACAGCTTTCAGTGCACTGTGGGTCTTCGATCTTCAGAGCCTATGAATAGCTAATCAGTCAGACAATGGCGCTCTCCTCAGGGAGTAGCTTCAAAAGGTTGAGTCTGGAGGTGGGAATTTTCATTCACTTCCCTCCAGGTGTTTTCTAGGAAACCCACTTAACTTTGTTTGTCCCAAAAATTCCTTCTTGTCTTCATTGTTTAAAATAGTCCTCTGAAGCTCATAACACTTCCCAGAGTTTACACTGGTCATGTCTTCCTCCTAGACAATTTGTATACAATCCCACATCCACATATAAATTTTGCATTTACAATACAATGGAGTCCAAATCTACTGAAACTTAATTCAATAAGATCTCCCAAAGATATTGAAGGAAATTGCCATATGCATCACAGGTGCCTTAAACTGGTAGAGTTTATTCCTCTTCCCATATGGGAATAGTTATACTTAGGCCATGTCTACATCTAAAATTTTGCAGCGCTGGTTGTTACAGCTGTATTAGTACAGCTGTATAGGGCCAGCGCTGCAGAGTGGCCACACTTACAGCAACCAGCGCTGCAAGTGGTGTTAGATGTGGCCACACTGCAGCGCTGTTGGGCGGCTTCAAGGGAGGTTCGGGGAACGCGAGAGCAAACCGCGGCGAAGCTGGTCTCCTTTCCCGGTTTGCTCTCTCGTTCCCCGAACCCCCGAACAAGCAGGTCTCCTTCCCTGCGGTTTGCTGGGTGGTTCGGGGAACGCGAGAGCAAACCCGGGAAAGGAGACCAGCTTCGCCGCGGTTTGCTCTCGCGTTCCCCGAACAAGCAGGTCTCCTTCCCTGCGGTTTGCAGGGTGGTTCGGGGAACGTGAGAGCAAACCCGGGAAAGGAGACCAGCTTCGCCGCGGTTTGCTCTCGCGTTCCCCGAACAAGCAGGTCTCCTTCCCTGCGGTTTGCAGGGTGGTTCCGGGAAACGCGAGAGCAAACCGCGGCGAAGCTGGTCTCCTTTCCCGGTTTGCTCTCGCGTTCCCGGAACCACCCAGCAAACCTCAGGGAAGGAGACCTGCTTGCTCGGGGAACGCGAGAGCAAACCGGGGAAGGAGACCAGCTTGATTACCAGAGGCTTCCTCAGGTATGCTGGGATACCTGCTTATTCCACGGAGGTCAAGAAAAGCGCTGGTAAGTGTCTATATTTGATTACCAGCGCTGGATCACCAGCGCTGGATCCTCTACACCCGAGACAAAACGGGAGTACGGCCAGCGCTGCAAACAGGGAGTTGCAGCGCTGGTGGTGCCCTGCAGATGTGTACACCTCCTAAGTTGCAGCGCTGTAACTCCCTCACCAGCGCTGCAACTTTCTGATGTAGACAAGCCCTGATATAAAAGCACTTTTATACCAGTATAACTCCATCCACGCTAGGGGGTTTGTACCACTTTAACTATACTGGCATGATTAGCTCCATACAACTTGTGGGTTTATATGAGCCCTTAGTCGTAGACACAAATTGCTGCCCTGAAGGAACGTAAAGGGGAAGTAGCAATGAAAATATTAATAAATTAAACTAGCCCCAATAGAAACACAGCATTTGCAGAATCCCAGGTTGCGTAACAGCACACGCTTTAGGAGATGTCACTTCACTTAGTAGGTTTATATACATCAATTCTTTTTTACATTTTCTTCTCCACATTAATATTTAAAAACACATACCGCCAGCCTAACGTTACTTAGAACCTACATAGCACTTCCCCAGCATGAATCTGTCCTCACATCTCACTTGGGAATTGGGCAGCTCCATTTTGCATATGGAAACACTGAAGCAGAGAGGTTAAGTGATTTACCCAAGACCGCAGAGTGGGATTTGATGCTAGAGCTGGGACTAAATGCAGCTGTTTCTGGCTCCTAGGGCTGTGCTCAGATGAACTCATCTCTCTCTCACAACAGGATGCATGCAGCAGAAATAATTAAGGATTTTAGCACACGCAGAGCCACAGTACCTTGCAGTTCCAGTGAGAGATCTAATTTTCCATTGTAGCAACACCAACAATTTGTGACAGAGAGAGAAAATAAAGGAGGTATAGACTGAAGTGGTGTCACTACGTCTCCCATTGATTACTGCAAAAATACACTTGATTATCATAATTTAATCCCAGGCATTTGTTCTTCTTTGCAACACAGCCCATTTCAAAAGGCAGAGCATTTAGGTCTTGTCTATGCTTGGGATTCTGCAATCAGTGGCCATCAACTTCTCTAGATACATTGGTGCAAACCCCCATGTCTACACTACAGCAGTGCAGCTGTGCCAATGTAGCATAGATGCTTCCCATATGGACGGAAGGGGTTTTTCCATCGCTGTAGTAAATCCACCTCTCCAAGAAGTGGTAGCTAGGTCGACAGAAGAATTTTTTCCCCATTAGCCTAGTTGCATGTCTACAGTGGGATTTAGGTTGACTTAATGATGTCACACACGGCCTTGAACAATGCAGCTAGGTCGACCTAAGTTTTAGCTGTAACCCAGGCCACAGTGAAGAATTTTCCCTGTTGGTAATTTGCTGAATACATTTGCAGGGCACCTAGCTCACAATGGTGTCAAATGCCTAAATACCTCTGAAGTTCTAGACCTTTCTTTCTACCCAGGAATTTATGGGTCAGGTTTTCAAAAATGACCAATGCTTTTGGGTTCCCAACTCAAAACACCTTGAAAGGTTGTGATTTTCAGAGGGCAGATGCTTGGCACTTTCTGAAAAATCAGGCCCCTTTATGGGTTCTCAAAATGGACACCAAAGAAAAGAAAAAGAAAAAAAGAAAAAAGAATCGAGTCACCCAAAATCATTATGTCACTTGGGCTAGGTCTCATGATTGGAAGCTAACCATTTATTTTTTTAGTTCTCAGTCTCCTACAGTAAGGGAAAGTATCAGAAAACAGTAATCTCTCTACATCACAGATGATAGGAACCAAAAGCCAGATTTGGATTAATCTGGGAGTCTTCTCTCTTTTCAGGCCAAATTGAGAAAGCATATCCAGAACCCAAGTGCTTCAGAACTAGTGCATTTCCTGTTTGGGCCACTGGAACTGGTAACCCTTTAAATACAATTCTTATTCTTACTAATGTGCCTATGTAAAAAGTAACACTAGCAGAGAATAAGAGGCAGACAGAAAGATACTGGACATGATCCGGCTAAGGGCAGGTGCGCCAGTATTAGGTGTACTCATGTAAGATAAGAAGTTACAAGCAGCACAGGGGGCATAGAACCTGATCCTGCATTAGTGATCACCATTGTACCAGTGCCAATCGTGGGCATATAGCTCCCCACATTATCCCAGAATACTAGCAGGTGCAAATATAACCACTGTTTGGGGCATGTTGTGTGTTCTCCATAGTCTAGTACAGCTCCTGCTCACAAGATTCAGTCCTTTAGTTCAAACTATAGAGTCTTGTGTTCTTAGCATTGGCAGTCCCTGATCATGACCAAGACGGCAGCCATTGCATAAAGTCAGAGAGGCAGTACATAGCCAAGCTTGCTAGATTAGGACAGCACTGAAACCCCATTTCCTTAAAGGCAACAATCACCTATTTTTACCCGGGGCACTTGCAGAGAGCATGTGGGGATTCAGACTACTATGCAAAACTGCACAACGAATTCACAGCCAAACCTTGAAACAGCGCAACATTCATCTGGGTTCAGGTTTAATTACAAACTTGAACGTGACTCAAACTATTCACGAGGATTGCAAGCCTTTTCAGACTTTGGGCCTATGGTCGTGAGAACAAAATATGGTTCCAATCTGGAGTGGCCCTGGGCCCCAATTTCAAGCAAATATCACTCATTATTAGCCCTGAAATACTATGAGGGATTCCCAGTTTCAACCAGAAACCCAGAGAAATTGATTTTCAGTTTGAGATTGTGGGATTTGTTCATGAAGTGAAAGTTTGTAACTGGTATTGTGTGTGCGTGACTTAGATCCTCCATAGCTGTGGAGGCCCTGAACTCGCAAGGTCTGTCGTCAGCCCGCTTCTCTCTAAAGACACCACAGATTTCCTGAGAGGACACCTGACACCGAAAGAGATGATGCTCTGGGAGTCCATTGGAGAGACGTGGACCAGATCCAGGTAAGAGTCAGGCTGGGCAAAGGGACAATCAGCAGATTTCCAAGTTCTAAGAACAATTCAGAGCAGCATTTCGTTTCTGTAGCCCATTCAGGGGGGCTGAGTGTGAGAGCAGGATTTTGTCCAATAGGTTAAAACACTAGGGACCTGATTCACTGTTGTCCTGCACCTGTGTGGCAATTTACACCCTCTGCACTGATGTAAGTAATGTCAGTGGGTACAGGGCAATGGGGACTTGGGTCCTAGAAATGTACCATTTGAGGATCTGACTCTGCATATAATTTTTCCCTCCCATCTTTTAAGAGCGGAATGGCCTAGAGAGTCTGTTGTCCCAACCTACATCCCAAAATTCCGCAATGGATGGGAGCCACCCCTGGAAATCTTCCGTGGAGCCCCATGGGAAATAGACGTTGGACATTTACAAGAGGAGGTAGGTCTCATGCCTCAAGTCATCTTCCTTTTCTACTAACTTACTTGGCCAGCGGGCCAGATCCTCTACTATCCCAGTTTACACGAGCTACAGATCTGGTCCTGCATTTTGAAGATTACCTCAGGGACAAATGCCAGGTTCACGGCAAGAGCCTTGCTGTTTTTCAGCTGGGTTGATGCAGATGTGAGATCTACTGAGTTTATTGAGATGAGGCAAAGGGCTTTATTCTCCACTCCATTACTGCAGTGAAATGCCATTGAATTCAGTGGAGTTCACCAGTTTTATGCTGGTGTGAGCAGGGAATCAGATGCAAAGAGTCAGTGGGTTGGTTGGATGAGAACCCAGGTTCCTAGCTCTCTGTTGCCAGTACTAAATCTCTTAGGGCAGGTCTGCACTGCAAAAAACAAAAAACAAAAAACAACACAACACCCAAAAACCTGCAGCAGTGAATCTCAGAGCCCAGCTCTATAGATTCAGGCTCATACTCCAGTGCTAAAAATAGCAGTGTAGATGTTCCGACTCGGGCTCTGAGACCCACCCCCATTGGTGGGTTTCAGAACTCAAGCAGGAACATCTAGTTCATTTTTATAGCTGTAGTGCAAGCCCAAGTCTGTAGACCTGGGCTCTGAGACTCATTGCAGTGGGTGTTTTTTGCAGAGTAGACTTACCCATAGCATATACACCTTACAGAGCAGAGGCCTGTCACTGTACAGCTTGCTGACTTGCCCTATTGCTGAAACCCTCTTAACAAGTTATTCTTGATTCTTCCTGAAAATAACAGGCTCTGGCTAGAGAATGTTGGACTTATTCTATACTGGACCCTGGAGCTGTCATGATCAACAGCAATATTTTAATCCAGAAATCCAGTTACCATCTACGGTATCCTGGCCTCTTCAGCAGTAGCCCAGGAATCACACCATACTTCAAGGGTGGCAGTGCCGCCATCAGGTGCTTCCCAAATATACAAGATATTGGTTGACCTAACTGTGCTACAATGTAGTTTGTGATGGTGTCTGAAATACAGTAAATGGGTCGATCAAGAGCTGAATTTGTTCTTACTCATCTGAATAAACTACAGAAACTCAAAAATACATTCATGGATTTTAAGGCCAGAAGGGAACACTGATCAGCCAGCCTGACCTGTATGACACAGACCTTAGCATTTCACCCAGCGGAGGGAATTATTCTTCCCTACAACGTAAACAAGCCACAAAGAAGAAAAATAACTTGTGCTTCCTCTAAAGCAGGGATCAGCAACCTTTGGCATGCGGTTCACTAGGGTAAGCACCCTAGCGGGCAAGGCCGGTTTGTTTACCTGCTGCGTCCGCAGGTTTGGCTAATCATGGCTCCCGTTGGCCACAGTTCACCACTCCAGGCCAATTGGGGTGTCGGGAAGTGGCGCGGGCTGATGGATGTGCTGGCCGCCACTTCCCACCATTCCCATTGGCCTAGGACGATGAACCGCGGCCAGTGGGAGCTGTGATCGGCCAAACTTGCAGACGCGGCAGGTAAACAAACCAGCCTGGCCCGCCAGGGTGCTACGCTCTGGCAAGCCACTTGCCAGGGGTTGCCGACCCCTGCTCTAGAGCATCTCTTTTTGAAAGACAGCCAATCTTGATTTAAAAACTCCAGGCGATGATAAGTTTACCTTCCTGTATCTGATGCAGATTTACTCTCTTTTAGTAACACTATGACTCCATTTTATCTTTCCAGCTGTCATCAGCCAATGGATATCCTTATCGTAACTCTTCAATAAAACGTGGACAGACACCTGATCAAACACAAGCAGTTACTCAACATGTAAATAGGTAATGTACTAGTCCCGGTGCTTGGCACAATGGAGCCTTGATCCTTGATTGGTGGCCTCAGGCATTATCACAATACAAAAATAAATACGAAAATATTTTCCCCCCCCCACTGCCTTTGGTACCTCTTTGCTATCATTGATTCATGCTAGTTGTCTACATCCAGAGATGTCAAATAATTATTCATACATGTACTGCCTGCCTGAAAAGCATTTTAATCAGCACATATGCAAGGAAATGGGTTACACCCAAGTGTATTTCATCTTTGTAGAGAAAGAATTATCAGCTGATTTATCAGTCAGTCATGCTTTTATTTCAGACCATCATGCTTGACATTAAGAAGTTGGTGGAGGTTCTGTTTCCTCACATATTATCCTGTGTTTGGGATACTCTGTTGCAATGTTTGTTCACGTGGAACAGTTGTATGGCTACAGAAGTTAGTTTGCTCCTTTACATTCATTCCCCCTGGTATTACGTATTTAGGGAAAAACACCTTAAGGAAAGAATACATGCAAAAACCTACAGATGGTCAAGATTTTTCTGCTGAGATTTTTGTTGTTGAACAATGCAGTATTTTGAAAAAAAAAGTGTGATTTCCACATTTTTTATTTTTAATGAAATGAAAATTCCCGTTTCAAACAAAACATTTTTTATTTGGAATTTTTCATTTTGCTTTTTGACAAACCAAAATTGTTTCAGATTCCTTCCCCATCAACAAATTGAAACTTTCCCCAAAATATTCTAAATGAAGTAGTTTTGTTTAAAAAAAATAAAATTCATCCAGCTCTATACAACAGCTAGGCATTTATCATTATTATTATTACCACAACATCTTATCTGTTGTGATTTAAAAACTGTTTGTCATGGAGATGAGGATGGGCCAACCCCAGAACTCCAACGCTGAAACCTCCAGATCCAAACTCTGGAAAAGCTCAGATCTGAATCAGATCTAAAACTTCAGGATTCAGAATTTTTTCCAATGAGCCAAACCAGAAGGTCAGATGTGATATCCCCCTCTCCCTCCTCCTATGCCCCCTCCCAACTCACATGCAGGAGTTTGGGAAAATTTAAATGCCATCAACTATGTTAGCTAGTTCCAATTAACTGGAAATCAATTAACACATTATAAACTCTGGTGTAGATTAAGGCCAGGACTACACTGCAGACCTATATCAGTATAACTACCTCGCTCAGGGGTTTGAAAAATCCACATTCCTGAGCGATGCTGTTATACCGAACTAGCCCTCCACGTACACAATCCTATGTTGATGGAAGAGTTTCTCCTGTCGACATTGCCACCATCTCTCAAGGAGGTGGATTAACCCTCTCTCAAGGAGCTGCACTATTGTAGCACTGTATTCAAGAAAAGCATGTGGCCCACTGCATTCCGCCTTTTATAGCCAGAATGGGGAGTTCTTTGGTAGGCATTACAAATCAGTTAAGTACATGAATAATTATTTTTTATTTTGCAGTGTTGTATTGATAGAACATCAATTTGTAGCAGCCACAGTTATAAAAGAAATCTCTTAAAAAGTTTTGATGCATGAAGAATTTATTCTAACAGACATTTAGTTCTTTTATCAGTAAACTCCCACAAGCAAGATTCGCTATCCATATGTTTCTCTTGTTTTACCAGCTCTTCCACCTTTCAGATAGGATTATATTTAGCAGCATCCATGACACAGCTGTAGTCATATAGGCCTTGATTCCAGCTAAGCACATGCTTAAGTACTTTCCTGAATCAGGGCCAGGTCTACACTAAAAAAGGTTTGCTGGTATAACCTTCCTAGTGTAAACACGGCTTGTTCTAGCAAAAAAAGTCTTATACAACTATCCTGAGCAAAATAAGCAATACAAACAAAAGCACTAGGGTTTTTGCTAGTATAAAAGAGTGTGTGTGTGTGTCACACACACACCCCCCACCCCTCCGCCCGCTTAGCTGGCACTGCTATACCAGCAAAAGTTCTACTGTAGACCTGGTCTTAGTAATGGTGGGCAAAAAACCTGCTGTGGGTTCCTCTGCAGTAAAACTCCTCAAGTGCCAGCCCTTCCCCTGGTGACTCACTTTGCTGCTGGCATGCTACAAAAATACAACATAAAACATTCCTCCCTCTCCCTGCCTTCAGGGCAACTGCTGGGAAAGGTTACCGCTCCCTTTCCTGTCTAGCAGATTCAGGCTGCCAATGAATTGATTCCAAATCCCAGCCAACGCCACAGACTTGCTATTGACAGACTGTACAAGGCTATAATTATTATGACAATTTATTGCCTGGAACACAAGTTCTCCCAGGCAAGGAAGACTAGAAGCAACATCTTATGACAGACCTCACAGCTGGCTCTCTGTAGGCCACTGCTAACACATATGGTCCATTTTATTCATATATGCTTAAGAGCCATCATCTTTTGTACTTGGCATAGACCTTCCAATTACCAGTTTTGAGTGGGGAGGGGGTGGTTTGGGACATACTAGAATAATAATAAAATAATAATAAATAATAATAATAATAAATCATGACACTGAGGATGTGTTTCCATAACAACATGCTGGTTATAAGCCAATCAAAAGTTAGGACTGTGAGGGAAACAAACCTTCTGGGGAAGAATTATTACTAGACACTCCAAAACCACACAATGGTAACTTCTCCCCCCTCAAGATAAGGAGCCTGCTTCTCTCTTGAGAAGTCATTTACCCCGTATGGTGTGGTAGTGGTTTACACCCATTTTGCACATGTGTAAATGGCTACCCAGGGTGCCAAAGCACTATAGAATCAGGCCCATGAAGTCTACTCAGATTTATGGCATGAACAGCTGACATGCTCTGATTGGCTGGCTACTATAACTTTATTTCAGTACAGTAAATTCAAGGGTTTTCTGTGTCTCCACAACATTTTCTTAGTCCTCACTTCAGCATAGAAACTACTAAAATGGAGAACAAAACTGTCTTTTTGTATGAGTCTGCTTACATCAACCTCACAGCTATGCACTGGTCATTGGTTGAAGAGCCTGCACTCTGCATTTGTGCAGGACTTTTTACTGTAATGTGATGGAAAATTTGTTCACTTCCTGGTCACAAGTAAATGCGACTTGTCCAGGGCGATTGCCCCATTAACAATGTACAGTCTCTTCAGCTGCATGCTAACATAGTTACTACAAATACCAGTTCCTCCAGCACTGGCATTATTGACATGGCTGTCAGAGGAGCCCTGATTATAACCTCATTTTGTCTCTTAAAGGAATTTTGAGGCACAAGGGATGGCCCAGCCGAAGAAATATGCCAAAATCCGCTATGATTTCACTGCTCGAAATGCCAATGAACTCTCAGTGCTGAAGGATGAAGTCCTGGAGGTAAATTAATAAACTCAGGATCAAATTTTTATAGTCCCTGCTTTCTAGAGAGGGAAAGAAGATGCACCAAGAGACTGAAAAATCCCAAATAGTTTTCCTCTGGAAGTTATGAATGGCAACATGACATTTCATTTGGATAGTAAGCTTTAAATCTGAGTAAGAAAAGGCTGGCTGGTACTTTTCCAGTGCCTTAGCGCATGGGTTCAGCTGAATTTGAGACCAAACTCTGGTTTAAAAAAAACAGCAACAAAGAAAAGAAAACCATATCATTATAATACAATGTCTGACAACATACTGAGCCCAATTTCCAAGCACAGGGCTCAGCCTGGCAGCAAGCACTGAGCACTCTGGCCTAAATGCAGCAAAGCACTTAAATCTTTGGTTAATATGCTCACCTTTACGCATGTGAGTAGCCCCACTAAAATTCACTGTTTGCTGCAAGAAGGGTCTTTCTGCCTTAAATTTCAGTATGATGGTGAACTCAGGGACTATTTTCCACTAAAACATAATACAGAATTTTTAACCACTACCAGTCTTCCTCATTGCGATACACTTCGCTGTCACAAAATACATGATATGACTTTAGTCTACATGTTAAGGCTACATTGGATTAAGAGACAGACTTCTGTTAAATATGTATCTGGAATAACTGTATGGTTGCATCACATTGAGTTAGCAAATCTGTAGATTAGGAAAACTGACATTTTAAAACCTTGTTCTCAGGTTCTATATCTAAACCTTGTTCTATATTAAAATCTTAATGCAAATAAACACTGAAGCACAGGCATGTGGTTCAGAAATCTTTGGGTTAAGGACAGTTTTCACACATGATTTTTTAATCGGAGTTCAAAATAGAACAAGCCTGTAAGAAAAGACAGGTGATGACGCAAAGAGGAAGATATTCTAATAACAATATACCATCTTTTCCATGTCCTGTGTATGTAATGGATGGGCTGTAAGCAGGTTATATGAAAATCCTGCAGGCATTTTTTCCATCTTCAGCAGGATTCACTGCTGAAGAGCATTTTTTTTTAAATGTAAAAGCAAGGCAAGCATTTCTGGACACCATGATCTCTCTCATCAAGTAAAGCTTAAAAAACAACATGCAAGTTAAGCAGGAGCTAGGGGTTCCTACGGACACTAGATACATTTTTCCTCAGCATTGTTGCCCAATAGACCACTATTACAATTGTTTTATCAATCCTTTTCAGGGAGTGTTTATTAATGTGACACTGGAATTTAATGTTACATGAATCTGTTGTGGTTTCCTTGCCTGTATTACAAAGCTCCAATATAATTGTATGTTTTTTCCACTGCAAGCCCATGTGAAGATGAAACTTTTGTTACCTTGCACTTGTCATGAATGCCTGATGGGCTCAATGGCTGAAGTACTTTTTCCCCTCACAGGTGTTGGAAGATAATAAGCAGTGGTGGAAACTGCTAAACCGGAGTGGGCAAGCTGGTTATGTCCCCTATAACATCCTGGATGTGGTGAAACTGGAAGATTATGAACAGCTCTATAGTCAGGTGATGTTTTATTGGTGATCAGCTGCAGTGCATAATCAGCCTCTGTTTATGGCTAGCTTCAGTAGGCATAAAAAAAAGAGGGGGTGGGGAAGATACCTGTAGACCTCTTAATACACCCTCTCCCTGTCTGTATAGGTTTTCATGCGTTGTGCTGTCTTCACAACTAAATGTTATTAGGAAGTTAATGCTCTATTTAGACACCTCACAGCTGGTGTAGAAGGTGAAGTGATTAAGTAAAGCTAAACAATGAAGACCCAATTAGGTGTTCAGCAGAAAGCCAGAAACCTCTGTGAAAACAGCTTCTGGGCCCTTGGAGGAGATACAGCTCCACACTCAGCTCCTAGAGGATTAGCTTATAACTTGAGACAGAATTTTTCTCTTTATGTACAATCCTGTAGTTTCTTTGTTTTCATAGATGTGCCTTACACCAGACGTTCTCAACCTTTTCCTTTCTAAGCTCCCCTCCCCCCATATACTATACTCCATGGCCCACCTGTGCCACAATAACTGGTTGTTTGCATATAAAAGCAGGGCCAATGTTCAGGGGTAGCAGTCAGGGCAATTTCCTGGGACCCCATGCCACAGGGGTGCCCATGAAGCTACATTGGTCAGGCTTCAGCTTCAGCCGTGGATGGCAGGGCTCAGAGACTTGGGCTTCAGACCCATGCAGTGGGGCTTCAGCTTTCCACCTTGGGCCCCAGTGAGTATAATGTTGGCCCTGCTTGGAGGTCCTCCTGAAACCTACTCGGGGGCCCTGGACCTCTAGCTAAGAACCACTGTCTCACATCACCAAGAAAAACTTCAGAGAAGCCATACTCGCTTAGCAAAAGGCCTGAGTCATCATTGCTCTGCACTATGTTGTCACTGATTCCATTGCAATGTGGGAGTAAAACACTACCAGCTGTGACTCAATGGCATTTTGCAACCACCATGCACTGGTTGAAATGCCTGTGCAAGCTGCAAGGCAATAACAAATCAGGCCTTTGGTTTTGTTCCTGAGCCAGCTAGCCCCCTCCACCAGCTTGCAGACATTTTGCACATCTCTAGGCTTCCATTCCAGGATCTCAAAGTAATTTAGAGATGTTAATGAACTAGCCCTTGTAATGTTGCTGGGAGGGTGGGTCATTATCATGACCATCATAGGCATAATGACATGAGGAAACAGGCACAAAGCCCCAGATTCTCAAAGCGATTTAGGCACACAACTCTCATTGAAATCAGTGGGAATTAGGTGCCTAAATACCATTAAGAAACTGGGCCAAGGTGCTTAAGGGTCTGATTTCCTGGGGACTAAGGTCCTGCAGCTCCCATTGATTTGACCTGGAGCAGTGGGTGCTCAGCACTTCTGAGAATCAGGTCTTTAGGCCCCAATCCTACAAATACTTATGCAGGTGCTTAACTTTACTACTGTGAGTGGTCCCACTGAAAGAAAGAGGTCACTCACCAAGTCAGTGACAGAGCTGCTAATAGCATCTAGCTCTCCAACTTCCTAGTCCTGTGGCTTAACCACTAGATTATATCACTCCCTGTCAAGATCCTCATGGTCATCTGTTCTCTTTTCTGTTATTACTAATTATTAATTAACTTTTATACAGTGGTAACCATGAGAGCAACCATGTCAGGGCTCCGTTGTGCTAGGCACAGTATAAATATATAGCAAAATGATAGTCCCTGTCCCAAAGAGTTTACAAGATTGAACAGATGAGTGACACAAGTGAGTCAGGGTTGGCGAAATTAGGATAAAAAAGATAATAGGAGGCATGCAATTCTTAGCCAATCAGAAATCACAAATTGCCACCTGCCTACCTTATCTAATGCCATCTCTTACAAATGAGTGGCAGTAGAATTTCACATGCTTTTGAGTTTTAAGCATAATGATTTTTTTTTCTGTGTTTATATGGCCATGTCACAGAACTTCATGTACTAATGAAAGGCTCTTGCCAAGCTAGTGTAAATGATGAATTATTTATCTAAAATGGGAGTGGAAGGTCTGGGCAGACAATAAATTCAGTATTGTCAGTCCCAGGTATTAAAAAACCCTGGAGTGCAAGATGAGATAGACTGGGGTGCAGTGAGATTGATTTAAAAATCATGAGCTATTAAAGATATCATACAATTTCTTTGCTGTATGGATTCTGAGCCTTAGGGGCCACTCATGTCACATTTTCTGGCTTTTCAACACAGTCATAAGTGCAGGAGACTAACCTTTCATTTAAAAAAAGTGAGATTCTCACAAAATCTCACAAAACAGCTAGAGTGGAGACTTTCAGAAAATTATTCATTATTGCAAGGTGCATGATAAAATCCTGAGAGTTAGCAGCACTGTAAATTAGTATATTTTAAAAAGCTCTGTGGCAAGTCATTAAGCAATGAACTTTGGGCTTTGCAGAGCCAACAGTACATGATCACATTTAGCTTGGCATGATTTCGCAACACAATGGTGAGGCCTTCTTGCAACCTGAGGTACACCGCTACCTCGATATAACATGACCTGATATAACACGAATTCAGATATAATGTGGTAAAACAGTGCTCCGGGGGGGAGGGCTGTGCACTCTGGTGGATCAAAGCAAGTTCAGTATAACACGGTTTCACCTATAACGTGGTAAGATTTTTTGGCTCCCAAAGACAGCATTGTATCGAGGTAGAAATGTAGCAGGTGACAATACCATGTGAATATTCACGCCTTGGCTTATGGAGATCCTTGATACAATTTCACTGGATGGTGTAACACAGAATTAAATGGAAGCTGGTCAAGTACAGTTTCTCATAATTACATGTTAACTTCAATAGAGCTAGACCAGTTTACGGAACAGCTGAGGATCTGGGCCACTGTGCTCTAATCTACTATAGTTGTGGGGTGGACAAATATTCAATAATGCTGAAAAAATATTTTACTTAATAAAAACCCTTTTATTTTTTATTCTAACCAGAAGTACAAAGGAGACTTGAGTCCGAGAGGAATTGGCCCTGCCAGCCCTACCCACAGGATTCCTGGTAGCTACGCTGGTGATAAATGGGGAAGTGAAATGTTAGCCGGGAACTCTCCTCACAATGCCAAAGAACGTAAGTGCATAGTATCAGGGTTCTTACTGTTCACCACAACTCAGACATGTATATTGTTTCACAATACACAGTCCACAGAACTTGGCACTGCAGTTCTGGAACTTAGATTTAAACTGAGAAGCTTCCACCAGTGTGTTCTCTCCTTTGTTTGTGTTGGGTGCTAGTGGATTTCTTCTTAGAATCATAGAATATCAGGGTTGGAAGGGACCTCAGGAGGTCATCTAGTCCAACCCCCAAATCCCCAAATAAATCATCCCAGCCAGGGCTTTGTCAAGCCTGACCTTAAAAACCTCTAAGGCAGGAGATTCCACCACCTCCTTAGGTAACCCATTCCAGTGCTTCACCACTCTCCTTCTTTATTTACTTTTCTAAAACTGTTCATCTGTCTTAGTTTCCATAGTATCCTTAAGGAGGAGGGATAGCTCAGTGGTTTTGAGCACTGGCCTGCTAAACCCAGGGTTGTGAGCTCAATCCTTCAGGGGGCCGCTTAGGGATCTGGGGCAAAAATCAGTATTTGGTCCTGCCTAGTGAAGGCAGGGGGCTGGACTCAATGACCTTTCAAGGTCCCTTCCAGTTCTAGGAGATAGGATATCTCCAATTATTATTTTATTTTTATTAGTCACTGTGTATATGGGTGTAAATCTATGCACCTAAATCCATATTTAAATACCTAAAATGACATAGGCAGCAGAAAAAGGGGAAAGATCTTCATCTCCACTCAGGCCTCTTTATACCATATAAAAGGGCCAGTGCAGCACACAGGGGCTATAAGAACTCTAGTTCTGGCCAGGGGAGGATTCCCCTAGTGCAGTCACTATGGAAGACAGCCAGGAAGCTGCTTTCTGAGACTCCCTGTACAAATCCTGGTCTAGGGGGCCTGTCAGGGCTGTGGCCATAAGAGGCACAATGAGGCAGGGTCACAACACTGTTGAGATTCTGGGCTATGCTGTGGCCCACAGAGCAGCCCTGAGGAAGCTGCTGCAACTTAAACAGGCCTGCAAGACTGTGCAAACTATATTGTGGGCCCCACAACAGCCCCGAATGAGGAGTGGCTTAAAACCACCTTAACCTCTCCTCCCCCTGCGCCGTAAGGTGTGTGCTGCACCAATCTCACTCCCCCTGTGTTTAGTTGCCTACTAAGTGGCCATTCAGGTACCTACTACTATATGTTACAGAAACCATATCTTCCCCCACTGTTTTTTTCTTTAGCTTTTCTTTTACATATTCTCTACTGTACTAAAACTGTAGTACTCATCACACTCCCATGCATTCTGTGTGTGGTTATTGCAAAATAAACAACCCCGGTCTTCTTTAATTGTCATATATGTACAATGTCATCACTTTAAAAGCGTGCTGGACTTCTGGCTCCAAAAGGAATCATCCTGCTCTTTGGAATTTTCCACCAAGCACTTTTCAGTAATAGTTTCCCAACCAGTTCTGACTTTAGTAAAGTAAAGCTCCAGCCAGCTAAAAGTAAGGTGGTCTACGGGTATGTGTTCATTTTTCTCACGCCTTACAAATCATGGCTTGGTTTATATTGCCCCGGTTTATATTGCCCCTTAGAATACACACTTATGAAATAAAATTTAATCGTTCCCCATCAAGTTTGTCATTATGTACCATGAAAGAGAAGAGTTTCTTTACCAACTGGAAATTATACAGCTTTAATAATGACAATCATGTTGTGAACTAGAAATCTCATCACAACAATTTGTTCCAATGAGAACTGAATACACGCCATTCAATTATTACCACCATGTAAAAAAAAAAAAGAGACAGATCCCTCAGTTATTAGTTAGAGACAGGTAAGACACAGGAGGATGGATTTACCCTATGTCCATGTCATTAATGTCCAGTCCTGATATGGTGGCTAGTAACTACATAACACAATGCCGTCTCTGCTGTCTGTCTCCTTGCTCTCAGGATCACCAACTATTCCAAGACTCTCCAATTAGCCCTCCAGGAGTTGCTTTAGAACTTAGGCTAGGATTTTGCATTGCAGGATTCATGGACACAATACCTGCACCCAACCACTCACTCATCTTAGGAGCAAGTGACCCTATGACTGGTTCTCAATTAGCTTTCTGAAAACTAAAATTCGCCTAAAACTGCTACAAGGACTTGTGTCTGGCTGTTATTTTGCATTCCCTCCCTCGGAAGAGATATTGTGGAAATACAGCATTTAAAAGCACGGAAGAAGGTTTTCAGACCTCAAAAACTGAAAAAGAAATTTGAAAAGATAGGCGCCAGCTTTGGGGCCTGTGGGGCATGAGAGAACCCTACAGTTGGTTCAGCATGTTACTACTAAAGTGATGGCACATCAAATGTTTCCTTTACACTTTGTTCCTGAAGCAGGTTTCATGATCAAAATGTCATGTCTCGCCCACCCCGCAAAGCACTTAAGCACCTTCTTTAAAGTTAACCACATGATTAAGTTTTCCTGATTTCCTATCTTGAGCATGTTTTTTTACAGAGTTAATAGAGCTGCAGAGTCAAATTCTGCCTTTATTTACATCTTATGCAACCCCATTGATTTTCACTAGTTGTGATTTAAGACAGAATTTCACCTCCGGTCTCTAATTTGTCACCTGAAAGTGTGCTTCATTTTCCAGAACTTATCCATCATATGGATGAGGTGAATGATGAGCTGCTGAAGAAGATCACAACTAGTAAAGTTCAGCCCCACCAAAGAAACTTTAAGGTGGAGAAGACGCAGCAAGTTGGCGTGCCCCTGACGTTTGAGTCAAGCGCTGAAGAGGTCAAAGCATGGCTGGAAGCAAATTCCTTCAGCAAAGGGTAAATCTGCACAGCTGCTATGTGAGATGCTGAACTTTCATTGAAAGGGGGGAAGAAGGAGGCTTTTGACATTTTTACTGGATTACAGGATGCTTATGTTTGTTTAATTTATAAAGCCTGTGAGCAAGCGACACTTCTACCCTGCTCTTAACACAGTCAGTACGCACAGTCAGTACAGAGTCCAAACTACTCCCAGGGGTTTTGTTTTGCTGACAAAGAGACAATCAATGTAACACAAATACCAGCCGGTGTCTTCTCTCTAGATGTGACTACTTCTAAAGTTCCTCCCTGAGGACTGTTCAATCTCTACACCACCTCTTCAGGGGAGCACTCCCACCTCCCTTATATCCAAGGTGGATCAAGCAAGCCACCTGTGGTTAGCAGAACCCAGTTAGCATCTCCCAGTAGGATCGACCCTGGATGACAGGTGTTTTCCTTTTAACTAACCCTTACTGCTGAGAATCCAAAAGGACTTTGCAAAAGTAGTTAATTTACAGATGGGAACACTGGGGCACCGAAAAGTTATGGGCCAGATTTTTAAAGGTATTTAGATGCATAGAGATAGAGAGGCACCTGGCAGGATATTGAAAAAGTTCAGTTGCCTAACTCTATTTAGTATCAATAGGAGTTAGTTAGTAGCTTAGGTAGTTCCAGAAAATCTCACTAGATCCCATCTATACCTTTAGGTACCTAAGTACCTTTAAAAATCTGGTCTCAAGTGACTTGCTCAAGACTGCAGAGCGAGTCAATATAAGAACTAGGGTTAGAACTGGATCCCATGTCTGGGCTGTAATTCCTAAACACCTCTTACCTAGAGATTATAATTAAGTATATAATAACTAAATATGGGCTGCTAACTTTTCATAATAATATTAAATATATATGGAGACAGAGCCTAATCTCATGTGTTGACTACTCATGGAGTGGACACTGCCATAATAGAGTAAACTTTCATAGACTTCTCACTCCATTTTTCTCCTTTTGACCCATTTGTATTACGTGCCTTTCATTACCTGTGTTTTTCTAGGACTGTGGAACATCTTGGCATACTTACAGGGGCCCAGCTTTTCTCTCTGAATAAGGAGGAATTGAAGAAAGTGTGTCATGAAGGAGGCAGGGTATACAGTAAAATTACAGTGCAAAAATCTCTCCTGGAGGTAAGAAGTTTTCCCACAAAATCCTATTAGTATGGAACCCAGTAGCACAAAATACTAGCAAGCTCTATTAAAACGGCATTTTAAGAAACACGGTTATATTAACCAAGATAAGAGGCCTGCTGAACACTCGTTTTAGCATAAAAACAATAGAAATCTTGTGAAAACTACAATTTAGAAACACTGGGCCAGATCCTCAGCTGGTGCAAATCAACCTAGTTTAATGGAAAGATCTGGCCTATTAACTTATACCCTATCTCCTTGAAAGCAGCTCCACTTTGACAGCATTCTATATCACTTATTTAGGATAAGCTGTAAGCTGCTTTTTGAGGTTCAAACTCTTTATGCTTTGTTGCCCTTCCAGAAATGCGGAGGGGATTCAGAGCTTCAAGAAATTATGAAACGTCGCCAAGAGAGGAGTGATTCTGCTCTTTAAAGTTCTATCTGCTTTTTTCAACTATTAGTCATAGTCATGCAGAAAAAGGGAATAACAGCACCGATCCCTGATCAAAATGAAAGAGACTACAGACCATCACCTACCAGAATAACTGCCAGCAAACTGACAATTCCTGGAACACTGTTGATAAGGAGGATACTCATTCACCAATATGCTATCATGCTGGGAGAGAAGTTTTAGTATTGCATGAAATATTATTTTTATATCTATATATTTTATACAGAAATTTTGTGTGTATGCAGTCCAGAGCATGAGCAGGATCTGAATTCATGGGATTCTAAATGTACGAGGCAAGGCTGGATTCAAGTTTAAAAAAAAAACACACACACACACCCAGAACCTCATAATATACTGCTATATGGCTCTCCATTGATCTGATAAAGCTCTAAAAAGAAGGCTAGAAATAATTCTCCCAACAAAGAACTGCTTGAATGCTTAGAGTTTCTGTACCATAAAGGCTACAGCTTTTTTTCCCCTTGTTTCCTTCTTGTCTGTGGCAGAAACACTAAGCAACAGTATCCCGAGTTTCCCTGTTCATGAAAGCCCAGCAGCAGTTAAGTTTCCTCCCACACTTCTACCCCTGTGCTCCTCTCAAACCTTAAACATTTTAAAACAAGGGCTGGGCCTGTCTGTATCTGAAGATGAAATTACAACAGTGTGTAACAGATTTTAGGGTTGGATCACCCTGTTTAAATATATATACATAAAGCTACTGCTTTCTTTGAGGGACAGGGAGTGTTTTAATTAAACACTAAAGAGCAGTGAGTAGTACCCTTAAATAATTTGAATTTGCCAATTGGGAAGCTGTGTCCAACTACATTCACCCACACAATGGCTACCAGTGGATGCGGGCTAGTGCGACTATGCAGCAGTTTGACTTGGCATTGATCCCAACCAGCAAACCACAATATTGTCAAACCCAAGACTTCAACAATCAGAAGATAAACCTATAAAACTTACTCCCCATTCCCTATCCATGTAGCCCTGTGCTCTGCTTTATTAATATAACAATCTGGCACAAAGAGTGAACATCTAGGAAATTAAATGGAAGTTGGGATGGCCATTTCACACACAATTAAAAAAATATTTGGAAAAAAAGTCTGAAAAATTGCTTAATTTAGCAAATACATTTATTAGTACTTTACTTCCTGTTTTTCCTAATGCTGTTAAATATCTATATTGCACTGACAGGCTTTGAGATTATGTATATATAAATGACGAAGCCAAGGTCCCTGCCCAAAGTAACGTATAATCAAGTAATTGTGAAGTGATAAATTAACAACACATTTTAAAAATCAGAGCAAGTATAAAATACATTTCCTGGATTTTAGCATGCACAGTGAAATTGGCACATTTCCAGTCAACAAACATATACACCTTTTCCTTACTTTTTCACCAGCCTTACAAAGTGGGAAGGATACATAAATTTACAGGTACTGCTCATTGTCTGAGATGGTAATAATAAAACTGGAGTAACTTTGATCTATTCTTTCCTTTATCCACATTAACTTTGGTTAATGGAAATTCTCGCTCTGATCTTGCAAAGACTTACACTAGTGTGGACTTTACACTGAGTTTACACACATTGACTTCAGTGGGAATACTCACCATGCATTAAGTTAAGCACACGCATAAGCCTTTGCAGGAAGGGGCCCATGCTTGTATATTTAATCAAATACAGAATGATTCATCATACTGAACTGTATGTACCTGTAAATGGAGGAGTAAGTGCGGGAGTTGGTTTCGATATTAAAAGAATACCGATGCATTATTTGGTTTTTTGTAACATGTTTCTAAATGGATGATTTTTTTTTTTAAATAAAGCCTTAGACAATACAATCATAAGCACCAGTGGGGATAAAATAATGACAGAGCAACAGTTAGAGAAAATCACCAGTGCAGAGAAGACACTAGATTGTGAGGATAATATTCTTTCCCACATCAGCAGTTACTTACCAAGGTAGCTGGAATTTGAAAAGGGCACTGATTTGGTTCAGGGAGGAATGAAAGAGATCATTCTTCTAGAGAACCATCAGCTTTTGACTGGGGTAGAGGGAAAGCAAGCATTAATACTGGAAAATGATAACAGCGGTTTAAGGATGGCAGGTTAAATGAATTCTAAAAAAACAAAAATAAACTAAAAGGTGAGCTAAGAACCATAACACACCATTTTTCTCTTTATGTATAAAGGAAACAAAATTACCCACAATTACAATTATTTGGATTTATATTAGCAGTCCATTCAACAGTTCTGTAAAGAATTGTTGCCAAAGCTGACAGCAACTATTAAAATGCTAAACCACATCATAGGTTTAGTATCCATATGAACTATGCATCTGATATATTTGTACTGTCTGCAGATAAAACTATAATGTACATGAATGTGATTGAACTAAGGATAAAATGATATAACCATGCACTGTTTTAAGATTTATTAAAATAGTTAAATTATAATGCTTTCTTGCTCTTAACTTGATATGAGCGAAAAGGAGAATTTGGGAGCAGATGGCTGGTTTTTCAAACGTTTTGTTGCAGCAAGCCTGTCGATGTACAGCAACAGTAGAGCTGTGGGTAGCCTGTTTCTTCTTGTTTGTCAGCAAGTAATGATCAAAAGTGAGACCACTTCAGCATAATGATCAATCAAAACTAGAAATGGTGCAAAACCTACTTCTGAAAGAGCCCAAACTGCGGGAAAATTAGGATCTGGATCCAAACTGCATCCTCTGATACTTGGAGGGAAGAACCTCTTTCACCTCCAGAAGAGGCCATTTGGAGAGTATAGCTGTATTTGTAAGTGCAGAGCTTCAGATGTACTGCATTTCATACAAGCAGATTGATGCTAATGATGCCCAAACCTAGAGGAGCACAGCAGGCAGTGGAGAGGTATCCCTGTCCTGAGCTTGCAGATTCTGACAAAGAGTCTGTGGCCAATGAGGAGTATAAGTTTTCTACCAATAATCATGAAATATGAGAATCCCAAAACACTAATGTTTCTTTCACCAATATCATTTTTCTGTCTTGGACAAGGAGTGGGAGGTTTATGCAGTGGAGTATTCTGACACATCAAGCAAATTATGGGAAATCACTGTCACAACTCTCACAGATGAGGCATTACAAGATAAAATCAAGGGAAAGGTATGATCAAAGTATCTAAGAGAGGCTCCATTGCTAAGGCTATGTTTTAGTAACAGGTATTTTTTGTAAAAGTCATGGGCAGGTCATGGGCAGTAAACAAAAATTCACAGCCTGTGACCTGTCCATGACTTGTACTATATACCCCTAACTAAAACTTGGGTGCTTGGCGGGGGGGGGACCCTGGGACCCCCACTGGTACTAGGGAGGGCAGCACACAGCCCAGGACCCCCGCTGCTGCTGGGGGGGAGGGGTTTGGCAGACTCCCTACCTGGCTCTGTGCGGCTCCCTGGAAGCGGCGACATGTCCCTCGGCTCCTAGGTGGAGGCGTGGCCAGAGGGGCTCCACATGCTGCCCCCACCCAGAGTGTCGGCTCTGCAGCTCCCATTGGCCTGGAACCGCAGCCAATGGGAACTGTGGGGGCGGCACCTGCAGGCTGCGAGCTGCTCCACCTCTTCCCCATGACCCCCACCCCTGCTCTGCCCCAGTCCCAGCTATTCCCATCCCTGCCCCACCCACACTCCACCCCTTCCCCTGAGGACTGCAGAAGGGGTCCAGCTTACCCTGCACTCACTGGGTGGTGGGAAATGGAGCAACCCGGCCCCAGCCCGCTCCGTGGCTTCCAGATGCGCCGCCAGCTTGTGCTGGGGGGTGGTTTGCCCCTGCCCCCCAAGCCTGCTTCTGCCCCCCGAGGCCTGGGGCAACCCCGCCCCCTCAAAGGAGGGCTGCGTAGGGCACCAAAATGGCTAGGGATGGCCCATCTGCATCTTGGCGATGCTCCAAACCCCCAGAGCCAGACAGAAAGGGCCAGCTGTAAAAGGGGCAGATATCTGAAACAGGCCTTCCCTACAATCTGCTTCCTTTCACCATGCCAGCTCACTCTTGCCTGAAGTTACCAAATACACAGGAGCACTTGATTAATTGCCCAATGCAACTTCACCTGTTATTAACAGCATAGTAACTCTGAGTCCTTTGATAGATCTTTATTCTTTCCCCATATATCCCCTCAAGAATTAGCTACCCACTACCCCTAACATAGGCATACCAGCTTTCTCCCATCAGCAGGGTGGGGGCATCTTCCCCAACGAAGGGGCATCTTGTCCTGTCCCATAAAAGGACATTCAACCACCCTGGTGCCAGGGAAGGGAGGAGCACCACTTTTCCCTCCACATCAATGGGAAGCCAAATTCCCCATTCCTCTATCGAGAAGAGCATCTGCTTTCATCTCAATAAAACAGAGGGTTTGTAACACTCACCACCACCTGATTTTAGTGTAAGAAATCTTGTCCATGACTGCAGTGGATCAGCTTCCTGAAACCCCCAGCCTCTGGCAGTAAAAGCACTGCCTTTCAGGCCTCCCTCTTGCTGTACAGGTAGCGATAAGTACACTCCAGCCTCATGTCCTTGGAGCATTTCTGGCAGTGTCCAGCCCCTTATCCACTGAACACTCACATAGTTGCCAGGCCTGCTATTCCCAAACAAACAGCAGTGCACACCAGTTTGTAAGATTCAACTCAGGAGCACCACTTTGGTTAACACCACAGCAGGAGCGTAGCTGGCGGGGGGGAGCGGGGCAGCAGCCACTCCCCCATCGAGCACAAGTGGAGCCTTTTTAATTTCTCACCCAGGAGCAAAAAAAAAAAAAAAAAGGGCACCACCCACTTTTACTGACAGGGCGGTGCTCCAGGTCTTCAGAGGTACTTCGCCAGCAGGCCCTTCGCTAGCTCCGCATGTCTTCAGAGGCACTGAAGCTTCATCACTGAAATGCTGCCGAAGACCCACGGAGCGAGTGAAGGTCCCGCCGCCAAGATGCCACTGAAGACCCAGAGCACCGCTCCGTCAGTAAAAGCACCACAGTGAGGAGGCGCCTTTTTTTTTTTCCCGCTCCCGCTGTGCCCTCCACCTGGCTACGACACTGCACAGAGATATATTTACAATGAAAACAAGAATAAGTTTATTGTCAAAGAACAGAGATCCAAGTGATTGTAGGAATATTGGAAACAAATGGTTAGCTATAAAACAAAACCATAACACACTTTCTAGAGACTAACCTTGCCTAACAAGCTATCCTCCTGTCTAAAGGATCTGATTTCACAGAGAGTTCTTTCCAAATTTTTCTGCCAACACTGGTTGACACCCCCTTTCATGAAGTAAACATACTGTTTACTTCTTAGATCTGTAGGTTTCAACCTTTTTTCATTTGCAGATCCCCTAAAAGATTTCTAATGGAGGTGCAGAACCCTTTGGAAATCTTGGGCATAGACTGCGGCATCCACAGGTTGAAAATCACTGCTGTAGGTGAAGGATGCCAGGGTGTCTTCTTTGTCCCCTAACTACATGAAAAGTTGATGTGTATCTCAAGGTAGGGTTCCCTCCCCCCTACCGGTTAGTTCTTCCTGTTACTGTTTCCTCTTTGAAGTTTCCACAACCCTTCCTGAGCATCCAGTTCAGGCTGGTGAGCTGAGCCCCGTTGTGAAACACACAACCACGTCACCAGCCAGCCAGGTGAACCTTCCTGGTGTGGGGAAAACAGGGTTTCTGTCCGTTCCTGCTGACCAGGGCCCAGCCACAGCCCTTAACAGGTAACTTCCAGGGCAGCTACGTAACTGCTCACGCACCAGCCGCAGCCCCAGCAGACACAGTGTCACACCCGTCACTTACGGGAGGACCCACGTGACACCCTCGGGCAGAGGCCAGACCCTGGACAGCCCTGCGCGCCCTTATGACCCGCAGCCTCCTCTCCTGGGACAGGTGTAGCTCTCCTCTCGCCCCGCCCCCACAGTCCCCCCTGCCCCGTCTGATAAGGTGAACCGTCACCATCTCGTGCTCAGGAGCCTCCAGGATGTATTAACTGTCACACGCCACCTACTCACCCAATCAGATGCCTTCTTCCCTCCCCTGTCCTGATTGGCTAGTTCCCGCTCTCTTCGCTGTTGATTGGCTATTGCCTCTCCCCCCCCCACGGTCGTGAATGGCTGTCAGGGCGGGGGCGCGCGCGTCGCCGCAGGAGTCGCCCTTCGCGGGCGCCGTCTCCTCCCTCTGGCGCTACTGTTGGACGTCGGCTGCGGCGGGCGCGCGCTGGGTGGCCTTTGGCAGGTATATAAAGGGTCTCCGGGCCGGTGCCCCTGGCGGATTATGTCAGTGTCCCCCGTGAAGCGGCCGAAGATGGAGTCCGCGCTGGAGCAGCTTAAGCAGCACACCACGGTGGTGGCGGACACCGGCGACTTCCATGGTGAGATCACACCCCGCCCCCGCGAGGCATGAGGGGCCCGTTACCCCCATTAGGGCGGGGGGTGGTCCCAGTCCCCCATGGCTGATTCCTTCTCCCCCTTACAGGGGCAGTGGGCGAGCCCGCCCCCTCCTCCCCACACACCCACACGCGGGGCGGGGGGAGCCCGCAGTTCTGGCGGGCTCGGCTCTGGCGAGGGGGAGGCGTGGCGGGAAGGCGGCTGCTCCAGGGGTCTGATCGCTGGGCAGGACCTGCGCGCTCCCCGGAACCACTGGGGGCCGCCGCCCCTCCTGAGGCAGGCGGTTGGGGACCCAGTCCTTCGTCCGCGGCCGCGGGAGGGTGCGCGCCCGCTCTGTAAGGGCCAGGCCCTCCGGCTCATTCCCTCCCCCGTGTCCAGGGCAGGAGGGTGGGGCTGCCTCTGCCTCTCCCCCTACTCAGATCGTGGGTCTCAGTATGAAGTGTGGTGGGGGGTTGGGAGCGCAGCAGCAGGGCAGGGGATACCTCATGGGGGGGCGGGGTCTGGCAGGCAGGTGGAGGCCTTGCTTTGCTTTAACTGGTGCTGCCTGTAAGGGGAAGCAAGGTCCTGGTCACTTGTTACTAATAGCCCCTTCCTCGCATTGACTCCCTGTTTGGCAAAGTGTAACCATCCTATTGAGTTTGGGGGTCTTAGTGAATATGGAAATACTGGTTCACTCACCAACAGCCTCAGGTGTTAAGTGAGCGAAACATAAATGGAACACTGAACTTTCACAATGGGAGATAGCATGTAGTCAGAATGAAATATTGAGTGGGAATTAATCATTCCCTGATGGAAGGGAAGACTTAGGATAGGCTATGTCTACACTACCACTTATGTCAGCAAATATCCCACCTCCCTGAGCGACATAAATTACACCTGCATAAGTGGTAGTGTGCACGGTACTATGTCATTGAGAACTTCTACCCCTGGCATAGCTATTCTTTGGGAGTGACTTAATTATGTCACTGGGAGCAGCTACACAAGAGATCTTACAGTATAGGTACAGCAGTGCCAGTGGCAGCTCTCTAGAGTAGACATAATCTAAGTATTTTGGTCTAAATTGTAATCTACTTGGAGAACATAACCTCATAATAAAAAAACCCTCTGTTAAACTTGGCTAAGTTCTTTGCCTAAAGCTGTTTTGTCACTTGTGTGCTGTTATGAAAGACTGAAATGTCCCAGTTGCTTAATGTGTGATGGGGTGGTGAGTTTGCAGATTAAGAGAGGATAAGAGCCTTCTGCAAATTGTGGTCAGTCTTGCAGGACACAGTGGGATCCTATGGTTATATGGCAGTGCAATTTGCTAGTACAGAGAAGTTGGACTCAATGCAAGAACACAGAACAAAACTATATAAATGCATCAGGAATTGAAGACTTCACAACAGGAGAAGGGCCTTCACCACAATACCAGCCTAGTAGCAGAAATCACACATGCTTAATACTGTCTTTTCTACCCACTTCCTTTGACTCACTTGGGAAGTCAGCCTTCCTATGATCCAGATGCTTTACATGTAAAATGAGGGTAATATCTGCCTCATGCTGATAATTAGCTTTGTAAAATAATTCTGGCTCTCTGGATGGAAGGGACTGTAGAAATCCAAAGTACTAATATGAAATGGTTAGCAGTATGTGTGGGTACAGGTGTTACTGGAAATATGTGGCCTCACTGCAATAACCTGTGTACTGCTCCTATAAACAAATGTCATAAGTATGACCTACTAGCACTGACCTTTGAACTAGGATCTTGAAAAGTTGTTTGCATTATTAAAATGTAAAAACGTGGTTGTTTCAAGGTGTAAACAATTGTAGCTCTACTCTTTTAGTTACTGTTAGCAGCAGAACTCCTGAGTGCAGCTATCTTTAAATTGATACTGGAAACAAGTGAAGGGCTCTGAGCTAGCATTTATTACCATCAACAAGTAGCTAATTTTTATATGTACCATAAATCTTGTTTAAATTATCCATTTGGGAAACTAATGGCCCTAAGTACTTTTAACACCCTGATTCTGATTCAAATATTTCATTCCTGATCAAATCAGGGTTTGGTAAATTAACTGGAAATATTTCTAATTTTTTATAATAGGTTTATAAACAAGGCTTATTTTTACAAGACTGGCTGTCTTCATTTCTCTTCAGAAAGCTGTTACATTTTATTTACTTGGCTGGTTTTGATTTTTTTAATGGCTTCCTGTATAGTTTTCTCATGGTGAAACAAAACAGTGGAGAGGCAGAGAGGAGTTAATGTAAGAGGAATTTTGTTTCACTTAGCATGAAAATGAGTAAACACTCTTGTTGCTTAATTTAAAAAGGGTGGGGCTAGATTTTTTCTGTACAAGAGATCTTAAACAAATGGTTTTGCTACAGGATTTAAGGAAAACTGTATAACATAGTGTACTCAGTACACTTAAAATTGAGGATTTGCTTCACCAACTTCAGTGACATACAGATGCTCTGCCAAGACTGGACTTGTGCAAATTTGCACTTATGGAAAAAGTTCCATAAGCCAGAAATAGGATTTTCAAGTTGCGGAAATGTTTATGTAATGTACATGTATGTTTCCGACTATGCAAAATTTGAGTTATGCAATTGTTCCATTCCAGAAAACCCCCAATTTATGCAAGGCTATCTGTATATGCAGGCTTAGTTAACTTAGTCTTGAATCATGTTTTAGCTTTGTCCAAAGGTCTTTAGTAATGGGAGTCTTATATTTAGTGAATTCTATTAAGACCAAGAGTATAGTACAGTAGTTTTGGTACAGTACTTGGGTTTCACCTAAGATTCAGAAAAGTAGGGGACCAAGTAATTGGTGGAATTCAGTATTGGTGACCCAAAGTCATAAAGACAAAGTAAAAATACACTGAGTATTTTGAAGGCATTAGAGTAGGTTATACAAACCTGTTAACTCCAGATATGGGGTACTGGCTTCTGAGCATCTTAATTGACCCCAAGAGTAGGCCTTGTGTGGTAGAGGACCATAGGGCAAAAGAATATAGAAAGAGCAGCCACAGCAAGGTTCCTGCAGCATGAACTCAGTAGTGCTGAAGGTAGCTGAGAGAGCAGACTTTGCTGATGGGAATGGTTACTAAAAGTAAATAAATACGAGCAGTGAACAGTGGGTACAAATATGAGCAGGGAGCAGTAGAAGTTTAAGTGGAACAGGCTCATAACAATTTTCAGGGGAAGGCAACTACTGTGACCACAAGGATTTTAAGGGAGGATTTCTCAGGCTCTGATGGCCAGGACACAAGTCCACTCTGATCCCTGGCCAGAGGTGATCAAGAGCCACATGAGATCTTTAATTCCCCTGATATCTTGGTTTTGTCTAATTGGACAAAACTTTAATGCATGTAAAATTTTGAACCAATTTGGCTTTTTTATACAAGCCACAGTCCTCAAGGAGATGTCTAGGTGCTATGGGGACAAGGGATTAACTCTCTTGAGCCTTGGAAGTCCCAAGGAGGTAGCCAAGTCAGTCTCATAATTTTTCTTTGTACAAAAGTTAATTCTTACAATGATGCTGTGTTCTGAATCCAGATGTAACCCATATATTTTACATTAATACATGAATAATTCATGAATTAACTTGAATATCTGCTGATTTCTGAATCTTCAGCACTATCAAGTATGGCTAGTGGTGGCCATTAACAGAATGTCTAGGATCTAATGTCTGAGGGTACGGGAATTTAAAACATTGACTCTGTAGCCTTGTCAACAGATAATACGTATTTCATACTGTAGTCAGCAACAGGTGCTGAGCACAGTCTAGCTGCAAGTTTTAACCATGCACTCTAAAACCATTCTGTAGTTTGTCCTTGGCTACATTTGCGGTTAGTGCTTGGTACTGGTTCAGCTGCAGCTGTTGTTGACACCAGTCACCAGCAGTGTGTATTTTTTTTTTCCAAAGTGTAGATAAATATTTATTGCACTATATAGTAGGGAAAATTTCTGGTCTAAGGAGCAAAGGACCATTCTAGTCCTGACCATCTGTGTGCTTCCAGTGAAACATTGGGCCAAGTGCCTCTTGTCTCCATCTGCAGAAAAGCAGTGTTCCCAGCAAAAGCAAAGAACACCTGATAAATTATGAAACTTAGGCCTTGGCTACACTGACGCTTTACAGTGCTGCAACTTTCTCGCTCGGGGTGTGGAAAAAACACCCCCCCCCCCCCGAGCGCTGCAAGATACAGCGCCGTAAAGCACCAGTGTAAACAGTGCTGCAGGTCCCAGCGCTGCAGGCTAATCCCCATGAGGAAGTGGAGTACATGCAGCACTGGGAGAGCTCTCTCCCAGCGCTGGTGCTGCGGCTCCCGTGGCAGCGCTTTGAAGTTTCGAGTGTAGCCATACCCCTAGTTTCAGTCTGCTGCTCTTGTTGGTGTGGCAGTATGGGCCAGAACAGCACGTACTTATTCTTCTGCACAGTTCTCCAGCCAGTCAACATTAAACAGATTTTGTAGCAGTGAGCAGGATTCAGAATCCGCATTTAAATCTTTGCTGAAAACTTGTTCTGGAAGGCTGAAATGTAACCCCTTATTATAGGGAGCGAACTTTTGAACTCTACCTTCAATTGTGTTGACATCATAATTAGAGACTAGAAAGTGCCAAATGACACTGCTTCTATAGGTAGGGGATACTGGAAAAGTCAGTCCTTATCATATATCCAGATGACATGTCAGAAGTGTCATATGTTTGCTTGTAATCTTTAGCATAACTGAGTTGTACAGACTTCAGTAACACATGACAAGCAGTATATATGTTGCTAGAGTCCTGTAAGATACTTTACCCAGAAGTGTATTGCAAATACATAGGATGCTGAAGAGGATAAATGAGCTTTATCAGTACTTACCCATCTTGGAGTTGCATTGTGTTGTCAGATAAAGCATAGACGATGAACGTAAAACTGGAAAAAAGATAATGAAGGACCTATGTGTAAGATGAACATGTACAGAGAATCAAGATCTTTACTTAAAGGAAGCTGCTAGGAAAATGTAGCTTTCTGTACAATGTTTCTGAGCATTATCTGTAGAAATTAAGTAGAATTTTCTAAAATGAAATTTTCCTCTTGGAATGCAAAGTGTTCAGAAAAACAAATTGGTATTTTTTTCATAATTTTGACATTTTAGCTTTTTCAAGATACCTTATGTCCTCTACAGTGACCTCTGCTTATAAAGCTATTTGAGTCAAACATTGCATGCCAGACTGTTCAGCTACTCAGGCATGTTAGAACCAGACAGTGTACAGTAAAAACCACTTTGTGGTAAACATATGTCATCTGAAACAGAGGTTCTCAACCTTTTTCTTTGAGGGCCCGCCCCCCCAACATGCTATTAAACTCCATGGCCCACCTGTATTGTCATAATGGCTTTTCTGCATGTAAAAGCCAGGGACCACATTAGAGGGTAGCCAGCAGGCCAATTGCCTGGGGTTGTCATGCCCCAGGAGCCCCTGCAAAGCTACATTTCTCAGGCTTTGGCTTCAGCCTCAGGTGGTGGGGCTCAGGGCCCAGGTTTCAATCCCAGGCTTTGGCTTTCTGCCCTGTGCCCCAGTGAGTCTAATGCTTCCCCTGCTTGGCGGCCCCTGAAACCTAGTTAAGATAGATAAGTAACTTCTACAGTGTCTTGACCAATGGTTTGTTACTCTTTGGAAACAGTAGAGCTTAAGTACTAAATAAACCTTGCTTGATCTTTTCACTATAGCTTTCAGTCATCGCTTTGTACAGTGGTTCTCAAACTTTTTGTATTGGTGACCACTTTCACACAGCAAGCCTCTGAGTATGACCCCCTGAGTTTGAGACCCTCTGGTATAGACTCTCTTTTTTTGGCACCATTCCCCAGACTTGCAGGCAGCCTCTTAACTGCACCATTCCTGCCTCAAGAAAACATTTAACTCTGATACAGATTTTATTGCTTAAGAGGCATGTTAACTGATCCTACAGTAGTAGGATCATACTTGATTGGTCAGGCTGGGTAATCTGTTTTAAACTAGCAATCTTTATTTTTGTAGCAATTGATCAGTACAAGCCTCTGGATGCTACTACAAACCCATCCTTGATACTAGCTGCAGCTCAAATGCCAGCTTACCAGGAATTAGTAGAGGATGCTATTGAGTATGGAAAAAAACTTGGTGGGTAAGTAAGACCGTTAATTTAATTGGGCTTACAGTTATGACAGCTGATGCCTTATATAACTATTTGCAGTAGCAGCTATAGTGTTTGGCCTTTTCATGACCTAAGCAAACACATGAGTTTTGCTCCTAGAACTTAGTCTAGAAGACTAGCTAACAAAGTGTAGGTAAAGGGATGCAACATACACATCAGCAAAGATGTGGACAGGCTACATGTGATAGGTGTATAACCCAGTGTGAGGTTTTGTCCTCAGCACTGTAAAGACTACCCCAATGAGTAGTTTCTGGTAAACATTATGGGTATATCTACCTAGCAAAGAAAAATCCATGGCTTGCCTGTGCCAGCTGACTCTGGCTCATGGGGCTCTGGTTATGAAGTTGTTTCACTGCTGTGTAGACTTCTAGGCTCAGGGTGGAGCCCAGTAGCTCCAGGAACCTGAAAGGTGAGAGGGACTCGCAGGATCCTGAAGGCCAGTCTCCAGCCTGAGCCCAGAAGCCCACAGAACAATGAAACAGCCCTGTAGTGTGAGCTTGTTGGCTGGCACAGAGCAGTCGTGGGTGTCCAGATGCTGTGTAGACGTACCCTGTGAAGCAAAGTGAGTCTTCATTCTAATTTAGATCCCTTTTGAAGTAGCTTTGTGGGCTTGCTCAGGGAAAGCATTCCATGAATAGGTAACATCATGAAAAAGCACAGATGTTTGTGGGAGAAACAAATGGCATATGGATTCTGGTAGTATTGGTGAAGCATAGATGGGACAAAAGACCAGAGTGGATAAATAAGGAATGGGAGAATTACTCTGATTTAAAGGCTTGAACTGTATGTGGAGGGAGACAGACTTAAGATACTAGCTGCAGTCTCTCACATTTCACTAATTACATTTTCATTCTCTCAGGTCAGAAGACGAACAGGTCCAAAATGCGAGTGACAAACTTTTTGTGTTGTTTGGGGCAGAAATACTGAAGAGGATACCAGGTCGTGTGTCCACAGAAGTAGATGCAAGGTTTGGCTTTTCTGAACCAGAGCAAGATTTGTAGGCATCTTGTAACTAGGGTGTTACAAATTCAGCAGATTAGGAACAGTGAAATGTTCAGAGTTTAAATCGCTACCTTTTCTGTTTAATTGAACTGTGAAGTCACAATTTGCCTGTCTAGGTTTTTACTGCATGCTAGACACAACTAAGTATGAAATGGGGTTAATCTTCAAGGCAGTTGTAAATAGGGTTCACCTTCGACGTAGTTAAGGCACAGATCACATTCTCAATCTATCTACCATTCTTGGACTTAAAGAAATTCAGGCATCTGATTTAAACATAAGAGTTGAGTTTCTTTTCTTTGCCCTTCTCCCACCAAAATGTACAAAATGGTACACTATGGCTTTTGTTTTTAACATGCACAAGGGGTAAGGCCTGTTAACTTCCTTGATTCTTTTCTGCCTTTTCAGCATCTAAATTCTTTATGAAAATTAAAGCAATAACTTTAATTTTCCCTGAGAAACATCTTTGGTTTTGTTGAGCTCTGGGCCCACTTAATCCTAGAGAATCTGTTACAATTTGGGTCACTAACTACAGCCCCAAATAGAAAAGCTATTTATTGGGACTTAAATTTAAATACAGGAGGCAGGATAGTTCTTCTGGTTATTATGGCTAAATTAGAGACACTGATAGCCACTGTTACTCCATGTGAGAGCATGCATCATTGTCTACCATTATCTGTTGGTGGAAGCTAGAAAAAGATGGATCTGGGATAGACACAAGATGATGAATGTTTGACTTGAATCAATGTCTTTGTTTCAAAGGTTGTCCTTTGATAAGGAAGGAATGATTAAGAGAGCTAAGCGCCTCATTGACCTTTATAAGGAAGCAGGAATTGGTAAAGATCGCATTCTCATAAAACTGTCATCAACGTGGGAGGGGATTCAGGCAGGCAAGTAAGTGTCTATAGCTGGCATTTAGTTTTAATTTATATAATGCTTCTAATGGCTGGTCCATAAAAATTTTAAAAAATCCTATCAGTGTGACTGTTTTGAGAACCATGCACCAGTAAATTCAGTTAGTGGGGTTAAATCTAACATGAGCAAGACTTTTTTTATTCATGGAACAAATATGCTCATTCTAGTACTAGATCATTGCTTTTGAGCTCAATAACATGTTATAGTTCAGTAATTAACTAGTGACATTTAACTTTATGAAGTTATTAAACTAATTTGATTGTAGATAGAATGGAGTCTGTCCTCCCCCTCCATTCAAAGGTGACCCTTTTTTTTTTTGCAGGGTTCTGGAAGAGGAGTATGGGATCCATTGCAACATGACTTTACTCTTCTCCTTTGCTCAGGCAGTGGCCTGTGCTGAAGCTGGGGTCACCCTAATTTCCCCCTTTGTAGGGCGTATCCTGGATTGGCATGTTGCAAACACAGACAAGAAGACTTTTGAGCCCTCAGAGGACCCAGGTAAGCTTGCCTCTGAATGTAATTGGGGAAAATTCACTACAAGTTACTTTTTAAATCTTCTCTTACGAATGCTCCTCTAGAAAACACAGTATTGGGTACTAAAACTTCTCTGATTTAAGAATCTTTGCATTTTAAAACTTATTGTCTTGAAAATCACCAGTGTTTTCTTCATAGGGGTGAAGAGTGTCACTAAAATCTATAATTACTACAAAAAGTTTGGCTACAAAACTATTGTGATGGGTGCTTCATTCCGAAACACTGGGGAGATTAAAGCACTGACAGGCTGTGACTATCTTACCATTTCACCTAAGCTTCTGGGAGAGCTCAGTAAAGAGAACACCAAGCTAACTCCCACACTCAGTGCTAAAGATGGTAAGTCAGTTTTCTTTCCTTGTATAATACAGACTTGTTCCATAATCCCAAGACTCCTCTTTACTACTGAACATAGCTGATATATGGAAGAAGCCAGCTTTGGTAAGTGGTAGTGCATAACTTCAGCTTAAACTTAATGTTTCTTGCCTCCATCCAAACACTTTTAAAGGGGTAAGACTTGGCTCATCTACAGTAACTGCCTTGTACTGTCTTCATGACCACCATGGCTATCAGCAGTCCTTGTGGCACTGCTGTTGAGGGAATCAAGGCTTTTCCATACCTTTTTGATCTAGTATGTAGCCATTTATATTCAGTTTACTTAATATCTTGGGTCCTTTTGCATGCATTAGCCAGTAACTACCCCAGATTAAAGTCAAGATGTCTGATTCAGTTTAAACAGTGATACTTCAATTTAAAAAAAAAATTGGGGTGGGAGGGAGAAACCACCTCTAATTTGTATCCTGGGACTTGAAGGATTTTGTAAAATCCTTCCAGCAAGAAACTAACACTAATTTTGCAAGAATGGAGTTCATCTGAAGGACTTCAGGTAAGGCTAGAAAAGATCATACCCCTATACAACAGTCAACATTTGAAACCCAGAGTTTTTAAAAACCAGTCTCTTGAAATGGTACTAAAGTGTTGCAGCTTACTTGGTTTAGCAATGTTTTGCTGTGGTGGTTCTTGCATGTGGTCCTGGTAGCTGTACCACTCATTTTTCCTTCCTCTTAGCTTTATAAACAAATAGTAAATTACAAAATTCAGACTGGGAATTGTGCACAGCTGCAATCATGAGCTCTATTAAAGGCTCTAAGCAGTGGGCAGGCTTGTTATCAATTGAGCTTTTTGTTAGGCATCTGCTGAATAATTGGAACCAATTGTTTGCTTGAGTCCTTGCTCACGCCCACAGTGTCTTGTGTAACATTTTTGTACTGTGGGCTGAAAGTTTAGTGCCACTAGGAGCCAGATACAAACATGAGAAACAAATGCCCTAGCCTAAAATTTAGACTAGCAGGATAACTTCCCTTAAGATAAGAATTCAGAAACAACAATATCTGATTTACTCCCCAAAATGTGTCTCAGACAACCTGACAACCTTGTCAGCAGTGTGTGTGGGGAGGGGGAGGAGAATTTCAAACTTCAGCTAAGGGGGGACTACATCAGGGAGTTTAAGGAACATTTATTTTTGGATAGCAATCTTGTATTTGAATGAAGGATTTTGCCTTTTGAGATTGTTACAACTCCCTTTTTTGTATAGCTCAGACATCTAACCTTGAGAAGATTCACATGGATGAGAAGACATTCCGCTGGGAACATAATGAAGACCAAATGGCTGTGGAGAAATTATCAGATGGGATCAGGAAATTTGCTGCTGATGCAGTTAAATTGGAGAGAATGTTGAAGGTAATTCAGCATAGAATTCAACAATTTATATGCCCCTTTTCCAGACCTTTCAGAATGACACCAGCTGACCCACAAGTGAAATGTGGTGCTGTCTTTATTCTTAAAACAGTGTTTGTTATATACAAATTGTGATAAGTATTGTCACCATTCCTATGTGCAAAGATGGTTTGCTGCCTAGATAGCATATGAAACACATACATTGGAATGAGAATACCCAGTATATGTAATTGTCTTGTTGTTCTTCCTGTGAGCACTGACTAATGCAAGATGTAAACAAACATGAATGTTATCCCAAGTGCCCAGCAGTATTTAGACTGCACTACGGCTAGATGAGTCAGCAGGTGACATTCTGAGGAGTTTGTATGGCTGTCAGAAATTCCTGACATAGAATCTGAAAATTAAGTTTCTGCCTCAAATCAGTAATATTCTATATCAGTATTGGTGTCTGAGGTACACTAAAATGCAGTACTTCCATAGTGATTAAGTGTAACTTTGGCAGTAAAACACTTATGATTTACAGGATGCATAGGGGAAAATGTTGACTAAGGTCCATTTTTATATAGTCTCAACTATTTTAAAATACCAGTTGAAATAATTAGGTGAATTTAATAGCATCTTGACTTAATCTGCATGTATATTTTCATAGCAGTTGTAGACACTGCTAATGTTGACTGCATAATTACTATTGTGCTGGCTTAGTCTAGTGTCAAAGCACTACAGTTTCCAGACTTATCTAGGACTATTGGAAATTTTAACTGAAGATTATTCTTTTTCCTAGGAACGAATGTTCAGTACTAAAAATGGAAAGTAGAGAAACGAAAATTCCTGCTGTATTGTGGAGACTGAGTGGAATTATTAAAAATGGATATACAAATATCTGTATGTAAAGTCTTATGCTTTGTATGGAGAGTTCTGTATTCCATGCTTTTATCAATTCGCAAAGGGACAAGACTTTCAATATGTAGCAATTTTGGCAATGTATTAAAATACTTTATGTAATGAATTTCACTGTTGTACACTTATTTAGATCAATATTTACATTGCTGTACTCCTTGCTGCTGCTTTTCAACTTAAGCCACTCACTTTCACTAGAATTCTCAGCAAGTAGCTAACAATTTTTAAACCCTTAAATGTACCTCCCAGAGGATCCTAGGGAAACAAGTATTTTATCCTTGAAGTACTTACACAGCCTTCAAAATCACAGTATGTATGAGTGCCTTTCCAGTACAATAACTAATCAAACTTACTGCCCCAGGCTAGGAAGATCTATTAAGTTTTAAAGATCAAACACATACTCAATAGATTTTCAGTAAGATCATGAATTGTTTTTGTATCATTCTGGAAGTGGGGTGAAATTGTCACTTGTAGCTGGGTTTCCTGAATCCCAGTCCAGCAGCCTGTCCAAATACCTCTTATTGTAAGTGGACTTAAAGAAACAAACCAAGAGATGTACTCTTAGAACATGTGGCTGTGAAAGTAAGCATGGAATAGCAGCTTCAGAATTATGTAGAAGCTGAGCCTCTAGGTTTTCCTCACTCCTTCCACTGAAAATGACAGTTACACTCAACTACTGATCTAAAAGCACTTAGAAGTATAAGGTAACAGTTCTGAGGTGCTACCCCATTCTATAGCTGAAGAATAGGGTTAAGACTCACTCAGACCTAAATGAATTAGCAGAGCTAGGTATAGAAGCAGTAAGAGCAAGTATTTTATTCCTTGGGGGTATTTTGAGACTGCCAGTTTTCCATTGCACTGTGTACATGCCCTAGCTCTAGCAAACATTTGAGGCAGCCTGTGCAGTTGTCCTGGCCCTGTATAATGCAGGGCCTAAACATCTGCACTCCTGTGGTGGTATCTCAGACCTTTCCCCACTTGCTGTTAAGAAATCTTACATAGCAATTCAGTAAAGCCACTGATATTTGCAGTTGACTCTAATCATTACCTCACCCCCTTTCCTTATGTATTGGACTAATTACTGTCACTCAGACAAGCTTTTTAGCTGACACAGAGCTCTGATTTACCCCAGTAAGGCACTAGAAGCCTGCAGAAAGAGAGCAGGCATTTTATGGTACAAAGCAGTGAAAGTCAGTTAAATCGAAGTTGCAAGCTTGACTTCTGCTGCTCCAGTACAAGTATTCTAGCACAAATGTTTAGTCCCACTCTACCACTTTACCTCTGTCTAATTTTTGGTCAGTTATCAGAATCAGTCCATGCTGCGTACAGCTTAAAATATTTAAAAGCTTTTTATAAGTACACAGAAACCTTGACTTGACACTCAAAATCCATGCAACTCTAAACAATCAAGATAGGCCCCCAAAGCTGCTGAAATTATTCAAACACCACTCCAACCTGCTCATTTTACAGCTTTCTATTAACTTGAAATTCTGGAACAAACTACTTCATTGCTATTGCATAATGAGTGAACAGTTCCAACTACTCCATCTCAGTAAGGTTCCTTTTTCCATTTTGAACAGCTCCCTGTTATTTCCTCTCCTTCCACAAAAATGAAGCCATTATAGAAGAGCATTACTCCCATTCTTCTAAAGAAAGGGCTGTTCCTACTACAACACTTGTTAAACTCTTGTTTTCTCTGCAGAATGCTCAGTGGAGCTCAATCAGTGCTTAACACCTGTCCTTTTTGCTGTATTTTTCTCTTCTGGTTCATAATTAAATCTGCCTCCTGCCTTACTAGTTTATAGGGGTCCAGTTATGTCAGGAGGATGTGGCCCTAGGTTAACTGTTCCCTGATTAAACTGATAACACAGTAAATTGTATTTGAACTTTCAGCCTCCCAAGAAGCAGCACTAAACTTGTATGTCAAGAACATTCTGCTCTGTTATACCCATGCATTCACATTGAACAGTACAAGGGGGAAAAAAACCAATGAGTAACAGGACTAGTCATTGTTGTCATTAGGTGACTGTGCAAAAGGTTGACAACCTAATTTAGCTAAGGCCAGAGCAGGGAATGCTCCTCTTATGTTGGTGTTAGCACAATTCTGCTAGAGAAGAAAATGCTCAGGCACCCCTAACAGCACAAGACATGCAAGGGCCCAAATTTTTCCACTGACTGTGTACATGTAACTCACTAACTTCACTGGGCCTTATCTGCATTCAGGTGCTAGCACTATGGACAAAGAAGGCTGACTGGTAATTTCCTTGCATTCTGTAATTCAGCCACACTCAGAATCCTAGAGCCTTTGCTGATCTCCATTAATGTTTTTAGAGGCAGCTCCAATTCCCATTGAGACTTAATAGTAAGACTCCCATTAACTTATATGAATTAGTTTGGGTGCAGAGAATGGGTACTCAACTTCAAGTGCACCTGTGTCTTTGATCAGAGACTTTGCAGTAAGCAGTGGCTGCTCAGCCTAGGTGTCCACATGCCTATACTGAGGATATATAGAGCTGCATGGAAAAATTGCATTCCTTCTCAGCCACCCTTCAGCATGAGATGAAGGATTGAGTATCCCAGCTTTATTCTAGGCATAGTTAAGCTTGCCTTGCTGTATCTTTTCTGTGGATAAATAGGTCAAAAGCCAACACCTTAAAAAGAGAAAAACCAAGCCCCTGAAAGGCAAAATCCTACTGCTTTTCCCAACTGAAGGCTTAGCTAAGCTTTTAAAGGAGAGTTTGCAAACTGCTTGTACTTAAACATTAAAAATACATTTAGGACTCTTATCATGCAGGCCTTAGGTTTGCAGGTTGTACTTTGAGAATCAGGGCAGTCCCATAGATTTCAGAATGGCAGACACCTGCAAGCAAGAGCCAAGGCCCAGGAATTTAGCTCTCCCACAGGACAGTAAGCAACAAGCTTCCCAAGCCCCAGAACTATTGCCATTCTCTACCAAAGCCACTCCCCTCCCTTGGATGACCTTGGGCAAGCCACTTAGGTTTTATGCAGGACACAAAAATTATTTTTCTGTCTGGTCTCTTCAGAACATGAGCTCCTTGGGGTAGGGTCCACCTTTTTGTTGTGTGTCTGTAGAGAACCTAGCTAGCTCAATAGGGTCCTGGTCCATAACTCAGGCTCCTGAACACTACCACAATACACCACTAGAAATACTTCCAGAGATGTGCGTCACTGCAACAAGGTCTTTCAAAGAAAATAGGACAATGAGGTTTTCCTCTGAGTCAAGACACACAACTTTCAGGCCTTTTGTGAACCAGCCCACAGTTCCAGAGGCACCAAGCTTGAACTAACTGCCTACCAAAGCCAGGGCAGGTCATGTAAAAAAGTAGACAACTTTCTGAGAGCTAGCACAGGTTTTAGGCATCTGCAAACCTATGGAGTTTATCCTCTGCTAAAAAGTGAGCTGAACCTAAATTATAGTGAGGGAGAATCTTCAGAAAACAAATCAGTAGGTTCCTGCTTTTGATGTAGTTCCTTCATCAAGTGGTTTTTTTACTTCAGTTCTAGAATATACATTGAGGGAGTAATGCTCAGTTCCTACTAAGCTACTTTGTAAACTCTGAAATGTTTTTATTTAATTTATATAGATAGATAGATATAGGGGAGGGATAGCTCAGTGGTTTGAGCATTGGCCTGCTAAAACCAGGGTTGTGAGTTTAATCCTTGAGGGGGCCACTTAGGGATCTGGGCAAATATCTGCCTGGGGATTGGTTCTGTTTTGAGCAGGGGGTTGGACTAGATGACCTCCTAAGGTTCCTTTCAACCCTGATATTCTATGATTCTAAAACACATAGCCTTAGGCCACATGATAAATGAGGTACACAGTACATTATGACTTCTTCCAACAAGAGACAGAGGCCTTTGTTCACACACAATGCTCAGCAAAGCTGAGGATTTGGCCACAGATTTTTAAAAGCTAGATGTGAGCAAATACACAATCATAGTTGTGCTTTTCCTCTTGCTTCCTCCTGAGAGCCACCAGTGTTTGCTGTGAGGGTCTTATTTACATAAAGCAAAGCAGTGGCAATACACACCATTAGTAGCAAACCAGGAATCCCATGCTATTGGGGGGGGGGGAGGTTTAGAGTTTGGGAGCACTGGTTTAAGGACTTGACAATATGGTGCTGTTATTCCTTCATGTACCTTCTACAAACCTAAACAATGCAAACTAATGGCACCACAGCAGTAAGAAATCATTGGTTCCTACCAGTGGGCACAGTGGTACACTATCACAATGCAATCTGACCTGCCTTAACACCCTTGAACGCAGTGGGAGGTTTGGGTATGGAAGGCATACAGGGTAAGGCCTTCTTGTTACCTCTAAAGTCACTAAGGATGGAGACACTGCTACACTGGAAGAGACCATTCATCCAGCTAATCTAGTATCCTGTCTCCAGTAATGTTTTTTAGAGAAAGTCTATAAAGCACATGGACATTTTTCCAAAAGAAGGAAGAGTTCCCTTCCGAGCACTCCACAAGTTACTTCCTCTGGAGGGGAGAGAGCTATTCATGCTCATAAAACAGGGTAATCCATCTCTGAACCTAGCTCACCATGGGCTTGATCCAAATCCCACTGATGTTAACAGGAATCATACCATTGATTACACTGAGCTGGGAATCAGGCCCTGTTTGATGTTCCTGTGCCAGTGGATTCCACAGGTTACTTATATGGTTTTAAAGAAATGTATCAATGAATTTAAAATGGGATTGAGCCCTGGGGCCTGACAACGGAAGAGGTACAGCATAAACAACTGCAGTGCAAGTTTCCTGGCCCTGCCCCAACAATGCATTTCATCTTTGACCATCTTGAGACACAAAATGGTAGTTCTTTCTCCACATCCACCCCATTCTTTGGTTCTCTGCTGCCTGGACCAGCTAGCATCATGGTTTGTGTGACACCTTACCATCGAGAACAGGATTAAAATCACTAATGTGTTTCATCTAGACCAGAGTCATCATGTAGGAACATTTGGTCATTGTCAAACTGGTCGGGAGAGAAACCCCGTTACCCATAAGCTTTAGCACTCCAGTCCCCTCCCTCTTTCTTCCCTGTTCACAGTGTATTGCATTTCTATTTCATTGACCGTCCTTGCATTGTAGGACAGGGTAAACAGGAGCACTGAATGGCCTTGGTAACATTCCCTGGGCTCAGCTGGTCAAAACTGGTAGAACTCCGTTGAAGTTAATGTAGTGATTACAATTTAAACTTGCTGAATATTGGGCTTGTTTATCAAATCACATGCAGCTCTTCAGAATGAGAAGGGTTAAGGTCATTGTAAAGTAGGATAGAGGGATTCACATGGACATGACTAAGCCCTTCTTTCAAATAGAAATAGACATTGAACAGAAAAATCTCAGGTGACAGATCTGACCTGCAGCCTGCAGATAGATTGCTGCAGTCCTTTCAAACAGAGTGAGGAATGTTTTTTCCATTACAAGTAATTTAGCTTTTGCAAAGTCACTGTATCATATGTTGGGCAATCAAATGATCATGACAGCTAACCCCTTACATGCCTGTTACGAAGCTAAACATGAGCTGTGATGTTTGGCCTTAGAGTCACATTTCCAGCTTCTGGGTTGGGCTAATCTCTAGTCAATTCTTTTCTTTTTCCCTACCAAACTCCAGGCCCTCTTCTACTATTGTGGATTTCTGGAAGCTGCTCTCAGATTTGCTATATACTTATTCCAGTGTACCATGTGTACTGTGGAATTGGCACTGTATGGAAATAAACACCATGGATTGTGTCCTCTCTCTGCCTCCTCCCGCCTTTACAGTACCAGGACACGTGAAAGCCACCGCTGCATGAGCTACATCCATCATACAGCTCATACACAAAAATCTTTAGCCTGCCTTTTGATAATGACCATAGACAGTGCTAGGACTCTTCTGTTGAGCCGTGGTGCACCATGGGGGTGTCTGGATCATCTCTCATTTACAATTAAACAAAATCATAAGTTGAGCTTGGCTGGCATCCAGTCTCCTTTCCTCACTTCCCAGAGCTGCGTGCACTGCCTCTGCTCCAATCAGAACTCAAAAGCCTCCATGTGCTGGAGCTCAGCTCGAGCCCTTAAATAGCTCTTTAATAAGGAAACAGCTGTTAAGGTCCATGGATCAGAGAGGCTGCCATAAGCTCACCTGCCAGACCCCTTTCTCTCCTTTTGTTGTCACAACAGTGGTGCACTTCACCAGAGTCTCTTGGTCCCTGTTGTTTTCATCTGGAAGTTGTATGCTCAATATCTCTGGCCAGCACACAAACAGCACAGAGCATGGAGATTCTGGGAAGGTCTGAGTCCTTTTCCCTCTGGATAACTGTGCTGTCCTTTGGAAGGGTTCTCTCTGTGGATTTCTCTTACCTGGGATCCTCCCTGAGCCTGCAGTCCTCCTTCCAGGAGAACACAACACAGGTGGGTTCCTTCTCATTTAGTGCATTTTGCATCTTTTGTTACTAAACAAAAACCCAGTTGGGGTTCCTGGGACTTTATTCTATAATGTTACTATTTAACTGGCTGCCTAATCAAACCCTGTGTTTTGCTGGTACATAGAGCTTTAGGGTGGGATTTTCAAGAGCACTCAAAATGTCTTAGGAGCTCAAGTTCCATTGAGATTTCATCCCCTTTGATACATATTACCAGGGGCTGGATTTCAAAAACCCCATCCATAATTGTAATCAGTTATGCAGTGAATACTGTGCAACAAAGTATGTAACGCCAGGTGATGTCTTCCATTCCCAGAGCACAGGTGGCAGAAGCAGGCTGCATACCTGGTAAGGTTGCAGTTTTTATGCAAATGATGTAATAGATTTAAAAGACCCTGCCCAGGGAAGATTAATTACAGAGCTGCACTGTGCTGCTCCCACAGCTCTGAAGCTTTTTCAGTTGGAAGAATATAGCAACTACTCAGGAATCCAGACTCAAGAGTCTCCCAGCCCATCTGGGCTGACCATATGAGGAAACAGAAACTCAAGGAGAACCCTCTGCTTCTGGCGCCCAACCCCAGAGCACAGACTGGCTGGGCTGGGGTGCTGACACCACAATGTAGTGCTGTGATGTAATGATCACTGTGTCACAGCAGGGCTCAAATCAGCTTTGATGACTTTTGCAGCTAGATCCAGAATTTAACCAAGTTCTCCCAGCCCTAAAAAGGAGCATGTGGATTAGGTCCCATCTTCCCAGGGTTATCTCACACAGCCCTGGCCTGCCCCAGTTTGTCTTTAGCCAGCTCTCATTACTTCAGGCTTCTTCTATTTAGCAGGTGGAGTCTTCATCTTCTTTATTTACCCATCAGTCTAGTTACTGATCCTAAAGGAGTCCCTCTGTTCCACTTCTACACCTTGTCTTATGCTCTTGTACTGTGCTGTTTACAGGAAAAAAAATCCATTATCCACATGGCTCACCTCAACCCTCCAGAATTTCACCCAGTTGCCAGTACTGAGCAGTGTGCACACCCACGTCACATAAGCTCCTAGAAAGATCAATTTGGGAACAGGATGGAAGCATTCCTGACTGATTGATATTCTCATGGGTGTTTGTTTAGTCTCTTCTTCCAGTCTGGAAGATACAAAGCCATCATCTTGGCTGTGTTACAGGGCTCGCAAGAGCAGGAGGTGTCATTTTAAAGCAGAAGACAGCTGAACAGCAAAACTATTTAAGAGTTACAAGCTCTTGGCCAGGTGTAACTGGGTCTCGGTGAAGCAAAGCTGTTTTCCAGCAGTTGAGCATCCAGCCCTATGTTTTAAATAGTGCAGGGCTCTGTCGCATCTCCTGCTGCAGTGTGTATATTAACTGATGCCCGAGCTTATGAAGCACAGAAATCAAGAGAAACCACATTACGCATGAAGCACCAGTGAATATACTGGACCAGATCCTCATCTGGTGTATGTCAGAATAGCTCTATTGAAATCAATGGGAGTTAGGTACCTAAATATCTTTGAGGATCTGGGCTTCGGTGCCCACTGGGCTGTGGAGGGGATGGGGTAAGTGTGTGACCAGAGGGGATTATTCATAGTTGGAGGATGATTTTGCAGAACATGTAAAAGCAGCAAAGAATCCTGTGGCACCTTATAGACTAACAGACGTTTTGGAGCATGAGCTTTCGTGGGTGAATACCCACTTCCTCAGATGCATGTAATGGAAATATCCAGGGGCAGGGATATATATGTGTGCTAGCAAGCAAGCAAGAGATAACGAGGTCAGTTCAATCAGGGAGGATGAGGCCCTGTTCTAGCAGTTGAGGTGTGAAAACCAAGAGAGGAGAAACTGGTTGCCAATTACAGAACCAGTTTCTCCTCTCTTGGTTTTCACACCTCAACTGCTAGAACAGGGCCTCATCTTCCCTGATTGAACTGACCTCGTTATCTCTTGCTTGCTTGCTAGCACACATATATATCCCTGCCCCTGGATATTTCCATTACATGCATCTGAGGAAGTGGGTATTCACCCACGAAAGCTGATGCTCCAAAACGTCTGTTAGTCTATAAGGTGCCACAGGATTCTTTGCTGCTTTTACAGATCCAGACTAACACGGCTACCCTCTGATACTTTGCAGAACATGTATCAACTTTTCCAGTAGCACATGGCATGACTTTAAAGCAGTGATCCCCAAACTTTTGAGGGTCACACCCCCCTCACCCCTGTCCACGCACCCTCCCACCCGTAGGAGCTGAGGCCAGAAATGAGGCCACAGCTTGGGGGAGGGGAAGATACAGACAGGGGCAAGGGGGCTGAGGCTGAGTCTGGGGTTGGCAGCTGGGCCTGCGGCCAGGTGTGGCTCTGCTCCCAACCTTTCCCCCAGCCTCAGCCCCGGGCCGGGAATGGCGCTGCAGCCAGCGGCCATGGCTGGCACAGAACTGAAAGCGGAGCCACACGGAGACTGGGGACTGGGCCAGGCGCAGAGCTGGGAGCACAGCCGGGGGAGGGACCAGAGCAGAGCTGGGGGTGGGGAAGGGCTGAGTGATGCTCCTTCCCTGCTGCGCCCCCGCCAGACAGTCCTCCGTGCCCCCTGGGGGGCCATGCCCCACTTTGGGGACCTCTGCTTTAAAGACATCTCATGAACATTTGACTGTTCAGTGTGCGCCTGATCTCTAAAAGGTAGAAGCCCATTTGCCTGGGCAACTGCATTTGCTAGCACAAGTACCACAAGTGCACTCATGAACTGGGCACCAGCCAGTGCCAACAACCAGATGGGCATCTTGCAGGCAAATGCATGTGTGTTTACCCCATCTGCAACCAGTTACTGTATTTGCACATGCCAGTCTCTGCCCTCTGGCTTAGAAAATTCAGCCCTGAATCTACAACCTGCTGCTAACCAAAACTCAGCTACAGCAGATCTCTGAATTTATAGCTGGCTAACTTCACATAGGGCAGGGATCCCGCTCCCCACTCTGCAAATATTCCTCCGAGATTGGAAGTGAAGGAATGAAGTGCTGTAAGAGTCTCTTATGCTGTCAGGGGATGCTTTATTAATTGTTCACATGCCATTGCCAGGTACTTTTATATTACCAAAGGATTGCTTCTCCGTGTTCCAGTACCGAAGATTGGATTTGCAGGGCTGTGAACTGCACTTCCAGGGTCCCTTCCACAGGTTTACAGAACTCCACAGCCCTGTGCCAGCTAGAGGGAGAGGCGGCTATCTTCCCCGCTTCCCCTGGATCCTTCCCCATGAGGTAAGGTGGGTGGTGTGTGTTAACGTTTTCGGTGAATGTAGCACTGGTGAAAAGTGCTTGGCTGACAGGTACAGAGCATGGCAGGGCCAGCTGCCCACACACTGCCCCACCAGCATGCCTCAGCCAGACCTTCAGGCAAGCCTTTGAGGGTTGGAAAAGCCAAATCCAGCCGTTCGCTTCTCTGCTCAGATTGGGGTGGGTAGGTGGGTTTGTGATGCGAGCCAGGAACAGCCTTTGCCTTACTTGCTGAAGATGTGGGGAGAGATAGCCACATCAGAGCTATTGTTTGGGCAGCAAGCCTGAAGTATTGTCCCAAACTGATGCGTCAGTAGAAGAGGTTTTGGAACAAACTGATAAATTAAACAGTGACCAGGACCAGATGGTATTCACCCAAGAGTTCTGAAGGAACTCGGATATGAAATTGCAGAACTACTAACTGTGGTATGTAACTTAAATCAGCCTCTGTACCAGATGTTTGGAGTATAGCTAATGTAACACCAATTTTTAAAAAAGGGTCCAAAGGAGATCTTGACAATTACAGGCCAGTAAGCCTAACTTTAGTATCAGGCAAATTGATTGAAACTATACCACAGAACGGAATTATCAGACAAATACATGAACATGATATGTTGAGGGAAGAGTAATGTGGCTTTTGTAAAGGGAAATCATGCCTCACTAATCTATTAGAATTTTTGAAGGAGTCAAAAAGCACATGGATAAGGGTGATCCAGTTGATATAGTGTATCTGGATTTTCAGAAAACCTTTGAAAAGGTCCCTCACCAAAGGCTCTTAAGGAAACTAAGTAGCCATGTGATAAGAGGGAAGGTCCTCTTATGGATCAGTAACTGGTTGAAAGACTGGAAACAAAGGAAAGGAATAAATGGAGAGGTGAACAGCATGGACCCCCCAGGATCTGCGCTGTTCAACATATTAATTAATGATCTGAAAAAGAGGGTCAATGGTGAAGTGGAAAAATTTGCAGATGATGCAAAATTTTTCAAGATAGTGAAATTCAGAGCACACTTTGAGGCGTTACAGAGGGATCTCATACAACTGGGTTTCCAGACAACAACATAGCAAATGAAATTCAGCATTGAAAAGTGCAAAGTAATGAACATTGGAAAAAATAATCCCAACGGTGAACTGCAGCTACTGGGAGCTGCAGGTGACCATGCCTGTGGATGGTCAATGTAAACAGTGTCTCGTGGCCTACCAGTGGATTACTCTGACGGGCTGCAGGTTGCCCACCACTGCTGCAGATAGTTCTCTGAAAACTTCCACTCAATGCATAGCAGCAGTAGTCAAAAAGGCAAACAATATGGCAGGAACTATTAGAAGGGGGTAGAAAATAAGACAAAAATATAATGCCACTATATAAATCCGTGGAGCCCAAAGCCCACATCTTGAATACTGTGTCCAGAGCTGGTTGGCCCACCTCAGAAGGATATAGTGGAACTAGAAAAGGTTCAGCGAAGGGCAACAAAGATGATCAAGGGTATGGAATCACTCCCTCAGTCTCTCCTGTTGAAGCCATTTGGAGCAGAGGACTGGATTGTGCATTTCCCATGTCGCAGGTGAGTGCTCTGATCAGCAGGCTACAAAGGCCTTCTCATGCTTGGTCTCTCTCTCTCTGTGTGGTCCAATCAGTTTGTCACTCAGTGGAACAGCTTCAACAGAAGTGGTCAAGAGAGGCTATATCAGAATATCTTGTAGCTCAGAGGTTAGAGCACTTGCCTGAGAGGTGGGAGATGTGTTCAAATCCCTTGTCCCCCTGAGGCAGAGGGGAGACTTGAAATGGGGGTCTCTCATATCCCAAGTGAATGCCTTAACGGCTGGGCTAAAAGTTACAAGGGAAGGCCTCCCCTGAACCCACTGCACCTGTCTGGCTTCTTGCAAAAAGAGGCCCCTATCTCCAAGTGAGGGTTTGCAGCTGAGAATCCCAAGCAGAGGGAGGTGCCTCTCGCAGCCAAAACTTGAGTACCTATCTCCGTGACAGGGACAGGGTTTAGCACTCTTCCCACTGGTTATCTTAGGTGCCCTCTTTTGTGAATTGCAGTTATTTTCCACAAGCTTAAAAGTTTGGCATGGCAACTCTGAGCATCACCACATCTCAGTGTCTTTGAGTCTAGACCCTGCTCTCTCCATTCCTCAGTTCCTCACCAGTTAAATGGAATTGATAATACTCCCTTTCTCCCACTGTCTGTCTTCCCTATTTAAATGGTAAACCCTTCTCCTACTAGGTGTATGTACAGAGCCAAGCACAACGGGGCTCTGATTTCAGCTGGGGCCTGCAAGTGCTATTGTAATACAAAACAGCAGTGCCCAGCATTCTGCTACAGTGATATCAAGCAATATGCCCCTCCCTCCTTCTCCCAAACCACCTTCTTCTGGTGCATCAGGCACTGCTCCCCACTCGCAGGATGGCAAATCCTATATCCACTGAGACACCAAACAGCAGCACAGTGACTACAAGGCAACAGAGATCACGATTGCACCATTCACTTACAGGATCTCATGGACAACTGACAATATGATCAGCCAATGTGGCTCGCATGAAACACTGCCACTCCACTCCCACAGAGTGACAGCTAGTTGCAGCCACAAGGGCCATTGTAGTGATTAGCTGTTCCAAGGCAGGCCCATTGTCATTTGCATATTTGTCCAAAGGCATGATGGGTTCTGTTGGCTGTTCAGGTTCACTGCATTTCTTGTACTGACTTTTTATTTTAGCTACTCTGGAAGGGTTCAGCACTTGGACTAGGTTTAATGTCACTCGTATTTGAAGTAAGGTTTAAGTCAAGGTCCCTAGTAACTATCTTAACCAGGAGTAGCTGAAGCAGACAGCTTCCCTGGAAATTGGTGTGAGGGACTCAGACAGGGATGAATGCTAATTGTGTATCACTTCCTCTTGGTACAACTGTGTGGCAGGATTAAAGAGCGAGGTGGGGTGATTTGCATGTAACAGGAGTTCTGACAGTGCGGGCCAGATCCTCCACTGATTTCAGTCATCCTGCCTCTGCTAAAGTCAGTGGAGCTACACAGACTTACAACAACTGGGGACCTGGCCCTAGGCTTCCCCCCTGCTCCTCCCCTTCTGTCATCTTCAAATCAGGAGTTGGTTTTTCTGGAAGATGGGCTTTAGCCAAATAAGTGACTGGGCTCAGTACAGGAGGGGCAGGGTGAAATTCTCTGGCCTGTGTTACACAGAAGGTCAGACTACATGGACTGATAGTCCTTTCTGGCCTTAGAATAGATAAGAAATACAGAAGCAACAAAAAATGTACCTTGGAAGGATATCTTTGACTATTGCTCTAACCCTGGGTGACATCTTAGCATTCTCATCTCCACACCACGGACTCCCAGCTGCTTTCCAAATGTCCAAGACCAAAATTAATCATTTCCAGTGCAGAACCACCTGCTCTCTCCAATCCAATGTCAGAGAACTCACTCCCCCAGTAAACACCCTGAAATGCTCCTAACGCTGGACAAATCTAAAGGGTTTACTAACTGCCTCCAGCTTCCAGACAGGTAATTCCAGCCCCTAGACAAGGGTTTCCAGATCCTCAGTGTTAAAGGAGTGTGACACCCCCAAAACATCTGTGCTCAAGCCGGGGGTGGCTCAGGAGGTTGTCAACAGCCACTTTGGACCCTTGCACTGCTAGGGCATTGGTCAATAGTGACTTGCAGCCATTTGCCAATAGCCATTCCAGGACCCACATAAAGCAAGATCATGATCTCAGGCCAGGCCTTCAGGGGTACTGCCCTCGCATCTAGGAGCCCCGGCAGGGACCAGGACCCCACCATGCTAGGTGCTGTAGAAACAGAACAAAAAGATGGTCCCTTCTCTAAAGAGGTTACAACACCCACTCCCATGACTGGCTCTAATTAGCAGCCTTAGCTCAGATGCCAAGAATCAGCAAGGCTCTAGAGACTGAACCAGTCACCCAGGGAAGTGATGGCAGGCAAAGGATAAAGTGAGGGAGGACCGGAGGCAGCACAGCTCCCCCTTTGCTCCCTGGCTTGGGTCCCCAGCACTCCCCCATTGCTTCTTTGGGTGTGGCATTGAGTGGCTGCCTCTCCTACTCCACTTTCCTTTAGCACAGCTGGGACTCAATGACAGGGCACTGCTGGGAGATGCTTGCCTGCTGTCTCCCACACTTTGCCTGTTCTGGGAATCAGCAGACATCCTCCTCCAGAGCTGGCCTCTGTCACCAGCAGAATAATTTAAAGTTATTATATGATAAGGTTACTCTAAAGCAATAACGCAAACAGACTCCCTAGATAATTGATAGCAGACGATGCTAAATAAAGAAACAATTACAAAAAATGATCCTCCTATAAATAGATATTGCCTCTAATACGGATGAAGTCTAAATTATGGCCATTTAATAGCCCTGGGCCCAAAGCACTTCCTGGTGGCTAATAACCGTCTGGACATCAGGATAGCTTGAAATGAAATGAAGTACCACTCAGCCCATCACATATTAATTCCCCAGGAAATGTCTCGTACTGAGACCAATAGTTCTAATGCAGCTATGTGCTAGGGGCCTGATGCTGTGAGATGCCCAGCCAGTGTTGGGCTCCCAACCCCCAAGTGAGGGTTGAGGGCTCTTAGGCCCAGATTTTTAAAAGGTATTTAGGCATTTCTTCATTCAGCGTTGCAAGATGTAAGGTCCAGATCCTCAGGCCTAAGACACTTTTAGATGACAAAGTCCAATTTTTCAAAAGCAGAGCAAAGCCTAAATACCTTTAAATAACTGGGCCTTGGCAGCTTGCAGGATCAGGCCCTAGTATCATAGGAAGAAAATGGGCATAGCTAGTATTTTTAAAGTAGCACTGAACTGAGCACTCAGCTGATTTTAATCCTCTCTCCAGGGAACTCAAATAAAACCATCACATCCCTTTTCATTTGTGAAAAAAACCCTAGTTTCTTTTCCCTTCATTTACAATGAAGCTGAATTTAACACAGCCAATCTGTTGTGGAGCCAACATATGCCACAGCCATCTCACCTCAAAGCAATTTGGTTTGTATCCCATCCTGTTAACTTCTGCTGTTCCCAGAACTGCCCTGTTAGTTCACTGCTGCTGAAGAGGCAGCAGAGAAAGATGGGTTTTTGTAGGACCCATCACAAAAGCAGCTCACACCATCTCAGCAGTGAGACACGGGAATGCAATAAGAAAAGAAACCATAGTGAGTCTGGAGAACTCAGTACACTCAAATAATATTAAAGTAGGTCAAATCTCCTTTTCAAAAGGAAGGGCCAAATTTTGCACATATTTTAAGCCACTGGTCAGTAGAGTTGTAGAGAATTTTCCCCAACAGGAAATGGAAACATAATTGAACTAGATTTTACAAGGTTTCTCTCTCATGTAGACAGCTTTCCCCATGGTTCAATGATGATGATGATGAGGAGGAGTTTGGACACAGTAGTAGGGGAAAAGATCACTTTCCAGGAATGGACAAGTCAAATTGTTGTTTGATTTACAGCTAATCATGCAGATGCTTTCAAATATTCCACCTTGTACATTCCTCTGTGTTCCTCTAGGCTCTCCAGCTGCTGCTGGTCCCAGACTGTGCTCTCTCCCAGTCAGGATAACAACTCCAGTGTCCAGTTTGAGATGGTGATGACTTATACCCTGGGTGCCCGCTCTGATACAGGATCAACAAACACCTCTCCGCAGACTCCGCTTCTGCCTCCTCTCAGGTAACTCCCTTCCATTCAGTACACCGCATGTCAGCTACAAGCGGTACTAAGAATGGCAGAGTCCAATCTACTAATGCTTTCCTCAGCTGTGCCCTGTGACAGAGATGGCCATTTCCTGCCATATCCTTGGAAACAACATATGGAATTAAGTTTAGGTCTCTTTGAGGTCCATTGCACTAAATGCAAAGATTATGTATTATTATGGGCCAGGATTGCACGTAAACTCTCTAGGCAGGAGATGGGATATAAGGCCTGGATGTTCAAAGGACTGTATTGAACAGTGTGCCAGGCATGAATGGACTTTTGGGATAATGTGTGTGAAATGGATTTTCTAAGAAATATCTAGGGGGAGGTTAATGCAATCCCCCACCTTCGGTCATGCAAAAATTCAGTGTTTTGAAGCTATGCTCTGAGGTGTGGACCTTTGCTGATCCCCTGTTACAGCAAGCCCAGATCAGAGGCCCAAGCTATATAAAGGAAAATCATGGATAGTTCATCCTGTTCTGAATCTGAGACAGTTATGAACTTGTGCCACAGCAAAAACTCAGCTGTGGGTATTGAAGGACTGATATGTACCCAAGCCCAAGGCTGGAGTTGGGGTGATCTCTGATAAGCTTTTTGGCATTCGTATTATTGTTTTTAGTATGTTTTCTCTGTATGCTTTCACCTTAAGAATAAATGTGCTTGCTTAGGAAGAGCTGTGTCGTTATTCAGAACCACTGGCAACTACACTGCTCATAGCTGTTGAAGAGAAACCAAAAGCACAGACATTGGTCTACTTAGGCAGTCTGGCTTGCTGGGGATACCAGTGTAGGCAGGGAACTGTGTAGCCTGGAAAACCCCCAGTCAAGAGGGGGAAGGCAGGTCTCTGCCCAAGACAGGTGATGGCTGAGGAGCAGGGAGACTAGAGTGGGTGCCTTTGGTACACCATGGCGGGGGAATACAGGTGCAGTTGCCCTGAACCATGACACCCCCCTTTCAAATGTTTCTTCCTATAACACTAATACAACAGGGTGAGAAATTCTGATCTCAGCACAGGACACTGGCAGCAGCATTCATCATGATAAGCTGCCAACACGCCACAAAGCTCTCATGTTTCCTTAGTAGCATTAGGATGTGTATCCTCTGTAGGCTGAAGCACTAGTTACAAGATCTCACACATATGTGCGCACACATGGTAGATGTGTCAGCCCTGGAGGCTAGGGAGCAGTATTTAGCCAGTAGAGGGAGACATGACACACCAGATCAAATCTGATATTTCACCCAAAGAAGGCATCAGTACCCATAGGAAGGCAGTGTGGTGTAATGGATAGAGCACTAGACTGGGACTCAGGAGACATGGGTTCTATTTCCAGGTCTGTCACAAGCCTGCTGGATGATCTTGAGCAAGTCACTTCACCTCCCTGTACCTCAGTTTTCCCAACTGTACAATGAGGAGAATGATATTGGCAGTTGTGAAGTGCTTGAAGATCTACCGATTAAGAGTGCTATATAAGACCTGTGTACAGTTATTATAGGAGGCAGGCCCATAAACACAGAACTTTGATAGCTCATATTTATATAATACTTTCCATTTCAAAGGATCCCAAAGAGCTTTACTAAGTTTTTCTATAAACTATACATAGAAGTATCATTCCATTCACCACTGAAATGCAGCCGCTTCTGGGAGTGGAAGTGGCAAGTATTTAACAGTGCACATTAATGTCACACATTCATACACATGTAACTACAGCTAGTCAGATAATAGGGACCATTTTTGAAAAAGGCTCACTGAAAACATTCACTTTCAAAAAACCAAAACCCCAACACAGGCAGCCATGCAAAAACAAAAGGGCTCAATGGAGAACTAAATACAAAATCAGGTAGAGAGAGTTCTTCAAAACCATGGTGTTTGTTTTCACAGAGTTCCCCAAAACTGTGCTACAGTGTATAATCTGAGTGTCTCAGACCAAGATGGGGATGTAGTGAGGTGCCGATATGGGCGTCGAGAGGAGCTTGCCTGTGCTTTCTGCAAGAAGTACCCTTTTCTGCATTTGGATGAGGCAAGTATGTAGGTCCTGTGCCCTCACACCCAGCAGCAGAAGCAACCAGGCAATAGTGGGACCAGTGATGTGATATACTTATAAGAGAACTTGAGGTGGTCAGTAGTGAGGTGTCATTGCAGCCTGACACAAATGCAGCTGAAACCTTGTTTAACCCAGTAGTAAAAGTCCACAGTAGTTAGTAATAGGCAAGCAGCAAAAAGTACAGAGGTTTGTCTCAGCTTAGACAATATCAGTGGTCAACTCCAACTCCTCTTACTAACAGACAAGCCGTCCGCCTTGAGAGGAGTCAAGAATGTGCAGAGTGAGCAGGATTTATCTGAAGTTTGAATACTCACTGTAACAAGTTCCCTTACCTTCGTTCATTGCTGCCTCGGTTTCCCTCTGCCAGCACCTTGGGTTGTTTTATAGGCTGCTATCTTCAGTGCACTTGGAGCAGGGAGATGACCTAGCTAAGTCACAAAGTCCACCCCATCTGAGGTGGGACAAGAAGTCCACCAAAAACCAATTTTCCACCTAGCCTCTTGCTGTTTCCAAGGCCTTCCCAGCGCTGTTGACTCAGGCCCAGAGGAAAAGGGCATCTTCCTACCAATACAGGGAGCCCCAGCCTGGGCCATTACCTACAGGCAGCCACTCAGGCTTGAGCCCCACACTGCACTATACTGCCCACATCTCTTCCTCCAGCCCCCTGTTCCCTGGGTCCCTCTGAAGTCAGCCTAGAAGAGCCTCTCAGCCATTTCCCAAGCTTCCTGCAGTGCTGCTAACTGTCACGGTATTTGGTGGCTTTTCAGAAGCCCCAGCTCCCTGGAATCATGTGATTAGGTGAGACTCTCAGTTTTCATTATTTTTTTTTTTAAAGGGTAAGTTTTTAGCCTTCGTAGTTGTGCAGAAGCACGCAGCAATGGGAAGGAAGCACCCTGCAGGCTCACGAGCCAGAAGGCAAATTAACAGCACCCCAGATTTATCACTTTTAAACCAATCTCAGGCTTTTTGAATGTTTGGGGCTAGCAATGCTGCCTGGACACTATGGCAAGCCCCACCACTGACCCTACTTTACCCCTACACATACTGAGAGTGAAAGGAAGACATCTGCTTTTATAGCAGGCCCTGCCTCTAGCCTGCAGTCACATGACCGCAGTCCATGAGCCTGCCCAATCAGCTTGCTCCCTTTGAACAGTGGCATCACCTGGGGACTCAGTCTCATGATTCGTGAGAAAACCAAACACTGGTGGAGCTCCCTCCCTTAAAAGGCCAGCTCCTGCTATCACACTCAGCCAAAACATTATCATTGTTGCATTAGGTACAGTAGCACTGAAAGGCCTCAGCCTATGTCAGGGCCTCATGCCGCTGGGTGCTGTACACGCAGAGTAAGAGACAGCCCCTGCTCCAAACTGTGTGATCTAAATAGACAAGCCAGGCAAAGGAAGCCTTGTCATCATCCCCATTTTACACCTGGGGAGCTGAGGTGCCAAGAGATTAAGAGCCAGGTTTTTAGAGGTATTTAGGTGCCTAATGGTGCTGATAGGTGGGATTTTCAAAATGCTCAGCAGTGGCATGCCATGACATTTCAGGAAGGCATGCAGTGCTACATTCGCATGCCCGAGCAGGGGCGCTGGAACCATTTGTATAGTGGGGGTGCTGAGAGCCATTGAACCAAACTGTAAACCCTGTATATGATAGAAACCACTTCAAGCCACAGGGTGTGGCAGCACTCCCCACTCTAGTTCCAGCATCTGCGTGCCCTAGGGGGGTCCGAAATGGCATTCACCATGCACTATGACCTCACATGAATGGTGCATGGGAGGTCATGCTGGGCAGAGGAGACCATTTTGTTCTACAATGCACTTTGGGGGGCCAAACAGGATTGGCCTGAGGGCTGCCAGTTGGACCCCATTTTGGGGAAATGTAGGGTATGAAATGCATGCCTTGCACACACAGATGGCACACAACTGCTGCCTAGGGACTTGAAATCACTGTTGAAAACACCCCTAGGCATCCATCTACGACTTTAGGTGACTAAGTACTTTTGACAAATCTGGTTCTAAGAGACTTGTCCAAGGTCATTCTGAGAGTCCAGTAATAGAGCCAGAAATTGAACCCCACTTTCATGGGTCCTACCACAGTGCCTTAACCACACCAGGAATCATACTCAGATCTCCTGGGTCCTTCCTTAACTTTGTTTAAATCTCAAAAGAGGCTTGGTTTGAGATTCGAGAGCATTTTTTCTCTGAACCTGTTCACTCCTTTTTTAATTATCATATGGAGATAAACCTATCTCATACAACTGGAAGGGACCCTGAGAGGTCATTGAGTCCAGCCCCCTGCCTTCCCTAGCAGGACCAAGTACTTCTAACAGCAATAGGCAGTGTTTCTGATGGAACACACCAAGCTCTTGTTGGTCTTATCCATCTCTCAGCTGGATGAGTCCATGTTCTGAACAGAGACAACATCTCAACGTGGCAGCTCATTTGGCAAGTCTAGGAGGTACCCCTGTTCACATCTGGAGAGCAGAAATACGTCCCAGAGATCTCCATGCCAATTCTGGCCAAGTGTGACAAAAGTGTAAAGTTGGAACCGGGGAAGATTTTCTTGGTATCTTCATTCAAGTGACAAGTACCAAGCAGAAGCAGGGTGGCTGTGTCTTCCTACGTCCAACACGTGCAGTACTTACTACAACAAGGCCCTGACCTTAACTGGGGCCTTTGACTGTTATTGCAGTACAAAATTAAAAAAATAATAATAATACAGTAATAATCTGATAACCTAATATTTTAGTTTCTCTATATGCACATTTTAAAATGGTATTTTAATTGCAGTTCTCAGGCAGTTAAATATTTGATAGTAATATAATTAAAAAAAGAGTCCATCAGGAAATAGCACTAGCCTTTTAATATACTCAGTAAAAAGCAGCCAAGTCCTTAGCTTAAGAGTTCCTGTCTGAGGCGCTACTATTATTATTATTTGTTAATTTTTATTACAATGCACTGAATAGCCCCAGCCATGGACCAGGACCCCACTGTGCAAGATGCTGTACAAATAGAACACAAAGATACTGCCCGCCCTAAAGTGTTTACTCTAATGCCGCTGCCCAGCACCCAAAATCTAACCACTCCTTCAGGTTCTCACTTCTTTGAATTCATACTGAGAGCCTTGTTTTTGGGCCTTCTGCTCTAGTCTGCATGTCTTTGAAATGGGCTCCATTGCAGAGATGAACACAAGGCGCAGCAGCCACAATGCTCACTGCTCCAATCCACCGTGTACATTGCTTCATGTGAGCTGAGACTGGCACCAAAGGGCTAAAATTGAGGCTCTGTAGCCTGCACAACTTCTGACTGATCTTTTTTTGGCTTCAGGAAGGATGCACCCTTATGTATGATGGAATGGGCTCCGAAGGCACCCACCCGGTGGAGCTGATGGCGGAGGATTTCCCCAGGAAAATGGTGGTCCTGAAGTTTGAGGATGAGATGCATGAGATTCATCCATACAATGCTTCAGGAGGGGGTGGGAACGAAGCCCTAAGTTCTGTCCCACTTCAGTTCACCTTAACAGGTAACAGTGCCAGTCCCAAGTATGTGCACTAAGGATTGAAGTGTTATCCCAGGGAACTTCTTCCCCAATTAACTCCCATCACCTATCCAAGTTGTGAAATAAATAAATATATATACACCTTTCCTGTGTCTATCTATCTATTGGGAATTTTCTCAGACAAACATTGACTTACTAGGAAATCTTATTCGGAAACAGAATTTGTCTCCCTAACGATTAGTTCCTTCTGCTTATCTCACAATGTGATGTCACATCTTCTTTGTATTTCATCAGAACTGTTAGCAGAGCTGTGGTATCAAAATTTTACATTAGAATCATAGAATAGACTCAAAGAATATCAGGACCTCAGGAAGTCATCTAGTCCAACCCCCTGCTCAAAGCAGGGCCAATTCCCAACTAAATCATCCCAGTCAGGACTTTGTCAAGCCTGACTTTAAAAACCTCTAAGGAAGGAGATTCTACCACCTCCCTAGGTAACTCGCCCTAGGTAACCTCAAAGGCATTCATAACATCTTAGTTATTGTAATAACCAGTTAAGATGTCATCACCTTCTGCCTATGACATTATATGTTACTATTAATACCTGATGATGTCACAGGTTTGTCCACTTCAGGTTTTTTAAACAAGAGGAGAAAATTTGTATGGGGGAGAGGGAATCAAGGTCTGCCATTCATCTCAGAAACTAGTTTAATGATTTGAGGAACAAACATCAAATCAGTTACTGGATCTTGGGGAGATCAATTATGTACTAAAATAATTGAAATAGAAATAAATCTATTTCTGTTATAACTTAGAGCAATAGCTCAGCATTCCTGTCAGCCTATATCCTCTGTCAGAGATATCCTCTGGTGTTCATCCTGAATTATATTCAGATGAGCCAGGATGCCCATCAGGATGGAGAATGGAAGGAGGATATTGGAGATGTCTGTATTACTGTAGGTAGGCTGTCCCAGGTCCTCAAAGGTGTTTAGGTACCTAACTCCCATGATACAGTAAGGGTGTTCACCTTTAAGGATGGGGGTTGGGAAGACATAGATGTCCTCTCCTATAATGGATCAAAGGAATTATTGGGATGTGAGTGTGTTGGGAGGGGGATGAAAAGGGTCTCAGTAGAAGAAAGGAAGTGGCTTTAAGATAACATGTTCCTGTTTTGATTCCCAGTGGAGAAGCCAGTAGAGGACTGTGCCTTTGGAATTAGAAGGCCAATATTTATCAGCCCAACCCCAAGTGATGGGGACAGGATCAGTGTGCTGCCCTACGAGGACATTTCCTTCACAGTGATGGCTGTCAGCGCAAGAGAAAGGTGACTGAAATGGAAGAGAGGCTGCACAGTTAAACTGAACCCCACAACAGGACCAAGGCCTTCCAAGCTCAGAGAACACAACGCCAGCCCTTTCAGGCTTCATCATTACTAACATGATGCGCATTCATAGCGTGGTCCTGCAAGGCACCTGAGTGTCCTTAACTCCCACTGGCTCTGCAGGCACCAGAACCTTACAGGATCTGCAGCCACACTCAGCAAACCAATATGTGTGGCAGGTCTGCACTAGAATTTAGTGTTGAGAGTTAACACATGTTAAAGCATGGCTCAGACTGGGGAAAACTGCACTGCAGCCACTTATTCTGTGGGTAGTAGAGGAGGACTTCATTCTCCAAGGCTAGCAGCTCGGTACCTTCCACAGGACCAGTTGCTCTGCAATAAGGGGATAAATAAATGCCATACACTGATGTGCCAACTTGATTTCTGGTTTGTAATGCCTGTAGGACAGTGCTTTGTGACTGTGACTAACGTGCAGTATCAGTTCAATATCTGATGTCTACTTAATACAGGGACTATATTGTGCCCTGGCCAACAGTTTGGATGGATGATCTAATTGGCCTTTCCCTTCTCAACCATTACTGATCCAATACACTGACAATAAATTGACCACCTTTTTATTTCCTATCTGGTGAGCATAGACAGATGTTATGCATCTGTAGGGCCTGATCCAAAACTCACTGGTCAATGGGAGTCTCTTCACTGACTTCAGGGGGCTTTAAATCAGACCCTACATTTCCTGAGTACATTTCTTGTGGGGTGATGCTCAGACTGTTAGTTCTTCATCAGGCCTGTTAATAACATGCTGTTAGAGCTCTCTCTTTCTTGTACTGCATCTGCTGTGGCAGCGATTGGATTGCATGTAATGACATCTTACCCTGGGGGATTATAGGTGCTTTGTGGGCAGAGCTGGGGCAGCAGATCAGCCAGCATTGACTGCAGTGGAAGTGGGAGCTCCCATTCTTTTTCTATTCCTTTCTGCAGAGGGGTGCTGGGCTCTGTAACTTTGCCCTGAATGCCTTGGAAAGGCCATTCAAAATGATATTCTCTAGCACTTATTGAAAAGCAAACCCTACCTTACCCAGTGCATGGGCTGCAAGATAAACTAAATATGCCTGGTATTTTATGCCCACCTTAGAGACCTGTAGGATAGCGGCAGTACCAGTGCAGACAAGTTTTGCACAGCATTATTCATGACCCTGCACAGAAGGCACAGGCATGCAGCTGAATTAATAAATCCAGCCTGATGGCAATCGGTACTGCATCTATGTCATTATCTGCTGCACTGACATGATCTGCCCTCTCAATTCTGTGCATGATTACAGTGTCAGGCTCACATCTGGATGATCCTTGGGGCTTGAAATGCAACCCTTTTCTTTTCGGGCAGGATGGCGGACTTGCAGGTTCTGGGTTCTTACGGGCTACACACATTGGGTCCATGGATGACAGATGATCTCTGCACTGTCTCTGTGAATATCACTTGGGAGAGCAGGAACCCTGCAAGATCGCACCAGGTTCCTGTATGTTTTGTGGCCAGCACGTTGTCCGGGTGAGAACTACCAAAGACTATTGTGAGCACAGCTGTTCTGCATTAATTTCAGTGTAACTAGGGTAGCTTAAGGTCTGACCTGCTCTGCTTGGCAGGTGACTTTATCTTCTTTGCTTCTTCTTTGGTGTCTAGGTTACAGTCTGAGCTCAGATGCATTTGGATTGTGCAGAGTGAGTATCTGGGAAGGGTTGTTTCCTGTCATCTCTCATATTTTCCCCATCAGTCTGTGTGGTAATTGCAAATCCCTCCCCATTAGGGCAGCAATCTGGTCAGTTCTACATGCAGAAATGCAGATTTCACAGGAAGAACCGTATATCCTGAGCTTGCTGCAGCTTGAGCCCATTTCAATCACAAGACACTGCTGGATGTTCAGTGTGATGTTACATTGCAGGGATGAATGGGAGCCTTCTACCCTGGGTCAGTCTCAGCTCCTCTGAAGCAGCCTAAGGGGAGTAAAATCACATTCCTTACTTCCAGGTGATGTGTCACTCCAGTGAACTCCTTTCCCCTAGTGCCCTTACCACATTGCTGCTGGTTGCATGTTTGTCTAGGACAGCAGGAGATCTGTATAACCTTCAGGCTGATTCACTATAAAACTAGGAACTCATCAAACTAAACTAAACTGCTGTCCTGGCCCCTTACCCCCCAGGGTTGTGAGTGACTATCCCAGATATGGTATCTTGCTGCTGATTTACACAGCAGGGTGGGCTGGCTCTAGGTTTTGTGCACAGGAAGAGGTGCAGGTGGCAGGCAGGCAGACATACATAACCCATGGGAGAAGGAGTATTTAGCTGGGTAGATTAGGGTTGGGGGATTAGCCATTAGGGTGACGCATGTAGGATAATTGTGGCGGGGGTGGGGTCTATGTCAGTGTGGCTGGGTACGTTATTATAGGGCACTGGGCACTGTTCCCTCTGATTTTTGACAGGCCGTGTGAGCAAAAAATTTCTTCTGTGCAAATGGTTGTACTTCTGTGCAAATTTTTGTGCACATGGTGTTTCGCTCATGTGTGCAGGGTTTAGGATCTGTGTGCGCACACACACACATCTTAGAGGGAACAGTGGCACTGGGGTGGGGAAGCCAAGGCTTCTGTCACTGGCTGAAGGTTTGAAAGGTGGGCATAAGAGGAGTGTAGACACCTCACTTCATGGCTAGCAAGCCTAACCTCCTCTTCTCCGTGGTTCTGGAGAGTGGGGCTTAATGCAACAGCAATCATAGCACATGGCAAGGGCCAGCTATGTCTGCAACCTCCTGCTCACTAGCTGAGTTTAATATTAATTGTAGATGAATACCTATTGCATACTATTGCCAAAGGGGGTGGTTTAATTGGTTTTTCATCTTCCTCTCTCTTGCAGAAGCTGCAGATTACCCACAGGGCACAGGTAAATAAAAGTAGCATGTAAAATGCTAGGAATTAGTAGAGGGAAGTTTACTTGCAAACCCTAACACTTTGCTTATGCGTTTAATCTTTCATTCATCAAGTGTGGCACTGGCTGAGTATAAATGTAGAGGTTTGTGTGGTGCAAGGGCACCACCTTGTGGGGTTTTTGAAAAATCCCAGTCTGCCTTAGATTCTCCAGGCCATATAGAGCTGCTTTGTCTATTTAAAAAAAGTAATCCAAAATCAAAGAGGTCTCAGCTTTCTCTCATGTTTGCAGAAGCTGCAGATTTTGCTAGATTGTGCCCAGCCCTTTGTCGATGTGCAAGGGTGAAAGAAAGAGGGTGCAGGAAACCTCCCTCCTTGTATCCCTAAGAAGGGGGCTGGCTGGCACAATCCACTGAGAAAGAGTTGCTGCTACATGTTATTGCTATCAACCCCACTAGCCTTTTGGGGAATAGGCCACCTACCACAACAGTGCTGGGGGAAAGGCAGAATAGTCAAGATACAAGACTAGAGGAAGCACTGCTGATTCAATATAGCAATTCCTATTTTATGTTGGGTTCCTAACGAAGATCACTAGCTCATCCCTAGGACAAAGTGTAATAGCCCAAACCTCCAAGCACCTTCACAGAGCTGCCATTAAAAAGAAAGAAAGAAAGAAACAAAAACTTGACAGAGAAATGGTTCCTCCTTTCCTAAAAATGTGGAATGTCTCTAAAAATGACACTGGGCCTAGGTTAGCGATTCTTTAATGTTGAAGAAACATTGCAGAGAGTCAAGAAAGGGGGAGCCGAAGAAGTGATTCTGGAAGATTCCAAGGACGTGTACAGCCTCAGGCTCTCCGCAGCAGCCGACACCATTCCTGAGGTGCTTTATCACTTTGCCCCTTCTTCTACCACTATAGCTGTTAGCTCAGTCCTGCCACACACTTGGGCTCTTGGGAGATACTGGGACGAGAACCCAAGGTGTTCCACAGGCTGCGATACTGTGCAAATAGGGTATAAGGGCTCCTCTCTCAGCTCCTCCAGAATGGACACATTAGAAACATGAAGGACACACCTTCTCCCATCCATCTCCTTCAAATTAATACATACAGATACTTCCCTCACTGATACAGAGAAAAAGAATACACATCCCTGCCTCTTCCTACATACCCAGAGAGCTGCGCAGGCACACACCCATACTTACATTAGTGCCATCCACGTTTTAACACATCACACACTTCCGAAAAGTGAGTGACCTGGCTTCTAGCTTCCTCCTCCCACAGAACATGTAAAACATGAAAGAGAAACTCTCCTCCATCCAGCTCCTGAAAATTAACTCCTCTATTTCTACAAGTCACTCCCCACCCTGCACATGCACAGAAATACAGGCACAAACAATGCTGCACAAAAACGTCTGCAGTAGAGCTGGCTGGAAAACGGGATAACATTTTCACAAAAATAGTCTGTTTCATACACATCCCAAATTCAGGAATATGAAGGAGAGCGAGTGACACAAACGGCAAAACTGCAGCGTGTACCCAAGGGGAAAATTCTGCCACAGAACCATGAATAGTCACAATTCCCAGGCTGTGGTAGAGGAGGCTTGGAGCTATATTGCTGACTGTGAAGGCTGCTAGGACTTAAAGCCAGCTGTCCTTGTTTCTAGGGGTGTTTGTAACTTGCGACGTGAAGCTATGCCGCAGCTTGAACAGGTCCAGGCTATGCCCTTCAGGGTGCAGGTCCTTCAAAAGCAACGATTCGCCATGGAAGATATTAGAAACAAAGATCCATCAGATCACCGCTGGGCCAATCCAGATCACCAAGGGCCCTTCCAACGGTAAGAGGTCATTCGATTTCTGAGGCATGTGTTACTTAATAGGCTCTTCTAAAACAGGCTGCGAGAGGGAAGGCTGGGAGCAGTTGGTGTATTATCCCAAAGCACCAACCTCACCACTGAGAATATAGGATTGTTGAACTCGTAGCCCTTATGTAACAGAAACAAGCAGCAGCTCGCTCTAGGGGTGCACCTGTTGCACAGGGTTCCACGCCACCACAAAGACTTTGGTTTTTGAGGACTGCAATGATCACCAAGCACATGATTTTACAAAAATGGCAGAGTGGGCTTATGCCCAGAATTTACAGCAGTGGCATTTGGACCTGTCTGAGTTAGCGGTCACTCTAGGTTTTGACTTCCAAGTAGGGCAATCTCTAGGGCACCACAATGTTCACAGTAATGGGGGAGCCATAGGCAATGGTGCAGACAACCCCTCAAAATTGGAGGGAGGTTGTCACTTGTAAAATATTAGATAGTCCTCATTTTAGTTTTTTTGTTTGTTTGTTTGATTTTACAAAAATGAGATCATCCCAATGTCCATTAGTGTGTGAATCAGGTTTACACGGCCAAGAGTCCCCCGGATTGTTTTGGGCATTGCAGCATTGTGATTATATGTTCATTGGTAGCATCACAATGTTGCATAATCGCATCAAGATACTAGATCACAACATAAAAATATAAAACTCAGAGGGGAGTGAACTAGCTGATTCTATACCACTGGGCAGAGCAGTACCAGGTACCAAATACTCCCCATGTGCCCATATCAGTCATCTTATCTGACAAAAAGCTTTTACAAGCCCTAGTAATTAATGCTGAATACATGAGTATACAAGCTACAGGGGATGCAGTAGCCAGATAACAGTCCTCTAGCCTCCCGGTAGCACTATAGGGGTAAGGAAGGGATGTATAGGGATCATTCCGTCAATCACTGAAAGAAAGCCACTCCTTTCTTAGCCATCAGCAGCAGAGTTTGGTGTGGCTCCAAAGTGTAGTTGTAGTGAGACGGCAAAACGTACATGCCACCCACTACCAATGAAGCACAAACTGCCATATTAACGTTCTTTTCCTTTAGCTGCTGCTTTGGAGACTCCAGGTAGACCTGTGCATCTTGAAATATAGAGAGATATTAATACAAATAATGATTTCCATTGGTAGGGCATGGAAGGCCTTACTGCGTGTGCGTGAGAGCATGGGAGCAACCTTATTATGGAAAATTCTAAACAGCAACAAACATCTATAAAAGGAGAGCAGCCTTTTCTCAAGAGCTTCCACCTACATTAGAGCTTCAACCTGCACCCTCTGACAGCCCAGCTAGTTAGACTTTAAAGTACCACCTAACTCAAACTAGAGATTTTTGTATGCGGACAGCTGGCAGGCTGGGGACAACTCTTGAGTTATACTGGTGCCTCACTTTCATGAATATCACAATGCACCCCCAAATACCATTTGAACACTAGAGCTTGTTGGCAGCTTATTGGATTTTTGCCTCTGTTTCTCTTTTCCAGAGATAGAGACAGGGTATCAAAATAAACCAACGGTTAGCACTTTGGTGCTTAGAAGAGGTTTAGAACATTTCACAAGGGTGAGGCCTGTCCTACAACTTCCAGCACTTAAAATCTGATGGTTCTCCCCTGGAGGTTCCTGAATACATTTCTCACATCTGCCTCCGTTCCCTCCTCTCTGCAGGTACCAACTACACTGCCTTAGTGGTTGGGATAGTGCTGGGCTGCACAGTGGTGTGTATCGTCTTTCTGCTGTTGAAGAAGTCCTTTGTGGGGGTGCCATACAGGAATGTATCCCTAAGAATATGAGACTATCACAGCAAAGGGCATTTTGAGAGGAATTCTAAAGCCACTTGATAACTAACCCTATACCAGATCCAAAGCAGCAATAAAATGACTATGGAAGAGTTCAATTTTCTTCATTCCACAAAGGGCCAGTTACAATGTTAGCAGATGTCTCAACTACCATTGCAGTGGAATCATAAAAGTTTCTTTGTTCAGGTGAGGCACTGCCTTGGGCAAAGTGTCTTTTACATTTGCAAGGCTGCTACAATGTCTGCAGCTGTGTTTTAGTATGCCAATAAGCCAAAAGAAAACTGGATTTTAAGAGGTATTACAAGTCTAATTTTAAACTGAGAAAAAGATGGAAATACACACTGAAAGTTATTATTCAGTATTCACCTCTCAATTTGGTGAAGTCCAAGTGTGAGAACAAGACCCATACTAAGAAATAACAAAAAAAAGCAGATATGTTCAGACAATGCGAGAGCCTTTTCTTTAGAGTGACACTGACACTGTTTTTTTTGACATTTTTACAATATTAAAAGTACACTTGCTATTTGTTAGGCATAGGGACAAATTTAAGTCTCTACTGATGGAAACTTGACACACATAATAAAGGTTGCTGCTTGGATGCGAGAGCTGAGATGCCTACTATGCATACTTCTCAACCTGCCAAGACCCAAACACAGAACAATACTCTGCATAACAACGTGTGGCAGATTCAAAAAGGGACAAAAATTATTCAGGCAGGAAACTTCAAATGCCATGGGATATATATATCTTTAGCAACACTCTTTCCACAACCGCAGTTTCTTGATTATTTATGTCTGATGTAAATACACTTTCAAGAATAAAATGAGGGGGATGCCAAATTTGTGTGGCACATGTTTAACTTTGGGACTAAATGAGGGACAGCTGAGACATGCTCCAATAGCTGGGCACATAACAATGACTTAAGTTTTCATTTCTTTCTCTGTGCCTGTACTTCAGCTTTGTTTGCATTTAACTAATTTCAAAATGAATGGGAATGTTAAACACGACAGTAGTTTTGGTGCGAAGAACATACCATATAGGCATTTGAGAAGCAAATTCAAGAGACATGTTGCTGTTTTCAAAACATTTTCCAATAGTTCTTCAATTATGAAAACTGTAACTTTGAGACTATCAGCCCCTCCAGGGGCGAGGGGACCAGAGTGTTTGTCAGGAGACAGAAGCTGATTAAAAGTGACATCAGCTCTCTGTGCTCTGGTATGTGTGAGGGAGAGGAGGGGATAAATGGCACTAACTTTTGTAACAATGTTCACCCTAACATATTTTAGTAATGCAATGATATAGCAACCGCATTTCTAAATAAATCAAATATATTTCACCATCTGAAATCACTACAATGTTTTCTCAGTCCAGGATTTCTTCCAAAATTTAAAAAAGCCTGAGCCAAACAGTATCCGCAGCTTCCTTTGTGCAGTTACCTTTACCCCTTTTTCATCCTGTTACCCCTTTCATTGCTCCACTCAGCAGAAGCTAGTGTCCTTGCACTTTTATTCAGTGACCAAAGAACAGAAAGACTCCTCCCAAAGCTAACATGCTCTCTGGACATGTTTTGTAAGACAGCCTGACATTCTTTCCACCCCAGTGTAGACACTCACTACAGTGACAGAAGGGGTTCTTCCATCACTGTAGTAGTAAATGCACCTCCTTGAGAGGAGGCACCTAGGTAGACGGAAGAATTCTTCTGTCAGCCTAGCACTGTCTACAGCCCTGAGTTTAAATTGGTCGCATTGTATGAAAACTGTATTTTTTAAAAATAGTGTCAGCGTCAGTCGTTCACTATGTGTCACTAAAATTTCTAAGGCTATCACTTGGTAGTCCACCATGAACATCAGGGTGAGGGATTCCTTCTCAAAATCACTTACTTACTTTGCTATTAGAAATCAGGTCACTATCAAACAGCCAATGTTCTTTTTTCATCAGACAGTGCAAGCAGACATTATGCATCACCTATCCAGCCACTTCTTGTTAGGGCATGAAATGCCTACTCCCTGCTTTGCAATAAAAATGGCTCCAATATGGGGACTATTTAGATCAGACAGAAAAAGGGCACACAAGAGGGAATCATGAAATATAGGGAAGATGCCTCTTCTAGTCCCATAATGTGAGAACAAAGAGGCACTCAAAAATATTAGGTAGTACAGTTAACATATACATATTTTTTACAATGATTAACCTGGAAAACTTCCTCGTATAGGTGCATACAAAGTTTAGTAGATAGTCACAAGAGGCAAAAGAAATAGATAAGCAGTGTCAAGGTCTTTTCCCCACTTTGAACTTTAGCGTCCAAAAAGTGGGGACCTCCATGATCACTTTTAAGCTTAATTACTAGCTTAAATTTAGTACGCTGCCACCAGCCAAAATATGGCTCACTTCCTGTTCCCCCAAAACCTTTCCTGGAAAACCCAAGACCCAAACCCCTTGGGTCTTAAAACAAGGAGAAACAAACCATCCCCCCTCCTTCCCCCCCCCCGACTTTCCCCTCCCTGGGTTGCCTTGGGAAGCTATACAGATCCAAACTCCTTGGATCTTAAAACAAAGAGGAATTAACCATTCCCTTCCTCCTTTCCCCCCACCAATCCCTGGTGAGTTTAGACTCAATCCCTTGGATTCCAAAACAAAGAAAAATCAATCAGGTTCTTAAAAAGAAAGCTTTTAATTAAAGAAAGAAAAAGTAAAAAATTATCTCTGTAAAATCAGGATGGTAAATGCTTACAGGGTATTCAGATTCATATAGACTAGAGGGACTTCCCCCCCCCAAGTCTGAGATTCAAAGCTATAGCAAACAGAGGTAAAAATCCTTCCAGCAAAATACACATTTACAAGTTAAGGAAACAAACAAGACTAATCTGCCTTTCCTGGCTAGTACTTACTATTTTGAAACATGAGAGACTGATTTAGAAAGATTGGAGAAAACCTGGGTGTACGTCTGGTCCCTCTTAGCCCCAAGAGCGAACGAACAAAAAAAAAAAAACAGCACAAACAAAAACTTCCCTCCACCAAGATTTGAAAGTACCTTGTCCCCCCACTGGTCCTCTGGTCAGGTGTCAGCCAGGTTCACGGAGCTTCTTAACCCTTTACAGGTAAAGGAGACATTAACCCTTAACCATCTGTTTATGACAAGCAGCTACAACTGAAAGTGTTACGATGGATAGTTACCTTTTTAATACTTTGAGCTCATCTAGCATCTTCAATCCAAGGGTCACCAAACACATTGCCAATTAGGAATCAAGCCTCAGCACTCCCGTGAGATAGCAACGTGGTTGTAAGTCCCTTGTTTCAGAGGGGGGACTGAGATGTTAAGTTTGCACAAAATCAGGTAGGAAGCCCAAGGCACAGCTTGAAATAGAACCCAGTTTACTACCAAAATCCAATCAAAAACTATTTTTAATTAAGTTATGTTTCACTTTGTGCTTTCAAAACCACAAGTTATTGCCATCACACTTCTAGTTCAAGCTGCCATTGGGGAAAAAAATAGTACTTGGGACTCTAATTCTGGGTGAAATCAGCCTTGGTGAAATAACAAGTCTTCTCTACTGGCCCCTAAATGTTTCAGTTAAGAAAAATAAAAGCAGAAAAGATTGGCAGTCTTGAGAGCAACTTTCAGTTTCCTGCTCTTAGAGAACTAGGTTTCTCTCAACTGCTTTTAAAATGGGGGTGGCGGGGAGAGATGAAGGGAGAGGCAGGAATATGGACTATCAAAGCTGGGAACATTCTAGAGAGAGATGGGAGGCAGCGTAGGCTGGTGTAGTATTTCTCAAACTTGTTTGATCGCACTCTCCTTCTTTGTGTCTGTAGTAGTTTATGCCCCCTCCTCCTACCACACAAGTATACATACACACCGATAAAAAAAACCACCCCTCAATATGCAGCTCTTACTTAAATATTAAAAACAGTAAGGCTTCGATTCAAACAGAGCCAATGATCCATAGTAATAAGAGCAAAAGCAAAACAGCGATTGTGCTTGATGCTTACAGTTAAATGTGCACGCAGTGTCGTAGCAAACAGATTACTATACAGATGGCAGCAACTTTGTATGATGCAAGGTTAACAGAAACCCATCAATATGAACAGTGCCATCTAGAGTCAAATGCACAGCGCCATCTGAGGAGCTACAATGTCTGGAGGAATCAGCTTTGCTAGTTATTCATTGCTGTGGGCAAAATGTGCGCAGTAAGTCTTTTTCCCCCCTAAAACTGCTCATGTGCTGTCCCCGCCCCCAGGGCCTGCCTCCCAGTTTGAGAACCTCTGGTCTAGTGGACAGGGCTTTGTTTTGTCTATTTAGACTGTAAGTTCTTTGAGGCAGAGCCTATCTCTTGCTCTGTGTGAGTACATCACCCACCACAATGGGGCCCCAATCTCTGTCCCGGTCTATTCTAGAGTTAGGTAGAAGCAAAACAGCTTACGCTGATCTATGTAAGCATCTACAGTAAAATTTCACTCCCACAGACATAACTGGCCCGTTACACTGACTTAACTCCACCTCCATGAGAGGCGTCGAGTCAATGGCGATGTAGTTAGGTTGACGAAGCGTGAGCGTAGATACTGTGTTGCTTACATCGACTGTTGCTGGCTTTCAGAAGCTGTCCCATACTGCCCCACCTCTGCATGCTACTGAAATAGATGTTCCACATCATTTCACTGGATGGTCCACCAAAAACTGCAGCTGAGACATATGTTCTGGCAGCAGAGAAGAAACTAAAAGAAAATCCTTGACAGAAGCTGACAGGGATGAAGATTTAATGAACATTTCCATCATAAGTGCAAATCTAAAAGCAGGGCTTCAGTTTACAACACAGACAGAAAGCCTGGAAACCCCCATAGCAAATTATTTAAACTCACACACCAGTTCTGAGAGGAAGTAGAGCTAATAAACATTTCCCCTCAGAAAAGGAAACAAGGCTGGTCTGCCAGATGACTATGATTACAGCATCTCATGCTCCCTTTAAGAAAAAATGAAACCAGGAGAAACTTCATGAGTCCTGCTCCCTAGAGAATACTGCAGAAAAGGGTGGTCTCAATTTCAGTCATGGAAAAAAAACCAACCCATGAATGCATCCCTTCTGGCAACAGCTTTCACATGGTTAGGACTAAGGTGGAGGGAAAACCCTTCTTCGTGGGCTGATGGTCCCTTTCATTTTTTAAATGGATGGAAAGGAACCAATAACATGCTCAATATGAAATGCAAAGAGAATGAGTCATTGATCTACTAAGAAACTATGTGCAGGATGAAATCTATTTGGTCCAAGTAAATTCATTTCTAGATTTTTACTTCTGTAATAAAATTAATTCCAAGAACAGACAATCGCACTGTACTTGCCAGAGGTCAATATTTCTGACAATCCAAACAATACAAATTCATAATACACGCTGCACAAGACAGTACTGCAAATGACTTTTTAGAGGGTCCTTTAAAACAACCTTTGAGCAGATTTTTTAAAGAAGTGTATTAACCTGAATACACAATGAGAAAAGCGCACATTATGTCAATGGTATCGTCAAGGTGAGCTGCTTCAGACTAAATTGTTCAAGTTGCACTCATGCAGGATTTATCTAAGCATTTTTCTTTATATCTCAAATCTGTCACACTTTCAAATATCCATTTAGAGAGTCTGGAGCCAACTTTGTGACTCATTGGACAGAGGTATAGAATAGACTTCAAACTGCAATTCAATGCAGCATTAATTGTGGAGTTTGATATTTGAACCACAGGCACCAGCTGATAAATGAATGGACCTAAATTGAGAGTATTCCAGAACTGTTTTGCTATGGAGCTGAATTATCAGATTCCCAACTAAGGGCTGACATCATATAGCCCTGGAGTGGGATCTCTTCCCTTTAGCACAAGGAGAAGTGTTGGTACTATACATATATATGCTCTTTTTAGGATGTTTTCCCATGTAAAATTTAGAAACCTCTTTTTTCAAGGGCAGGGGGGAGAAAATCTGCAAGAAAAGTTTCACTACCAGAAACATAAGTGAGACTATTTCAGGATCATGTTTAAGGAGTGACACATGTAAATGCTTTCTTGTTCACAAGCTTTATCCACTCTGCATGTACATTGGTACCGCCTCTTCATGATCACAGAATCAACAGAAGTGCTGATGGCCCTCTTCATCAGCAAGACATCCCATTCACAGACAAGAAAATCTTCAGTCTCTCTGGCTCTTCATCTATTCCAGCTACAAGGAGGCCGGCTCCTTCATTTCCTGCTGAATGAAACACATCCAACAGCATGACATGGCTAGCTAGCCCACAGGTGGAAAGGAACTTCTGATATTCACCTAACCCCATCCAGATTTTTGTTATTTGCAGTCTTTCGTATTGGCAGATCCAAGAAATAAACAAATTAAACCACCAACCTATTAACAAATATCTGAAATCTGTTTGTTCCTACTATACACAATATATGGAGCTGCCCAAATACTAAGTTATCAAAGCTCAAAGTATGACAGATCTTGCAATCCCATGCAGTATTTTGGGGGGAAATGTAGTAAATTTACAAATGGTTTATTCATGATTGTGTTCTTCTCCATGGTGGAGGGTTACTGCAGCTCCTGCAGAAACTTAAAACCAGTGGGTGGTGATTAAGATGAGTCACTGAGACTAAACAACTTTAGAAAGGTACTGCCCCCATGGTGGTTTGCATATACTGGCTCATGATGAGTTTTCCAGAGATTAAGAGCTTATCTACACTACCAAGTTTTGTTGACAAAACTTGACGACACCAAAAAGTCGCCAAAGGGTGTTCACACTTGCTCCCTCTGTCAACAGATCTTGTCCACACTGGGGGCACCATCATCGACAGGGTGAGCAATGCACCGTGGGTATGTATCCCACAGTGCAGTGTTGTGGGAAGGAAGAGCTGATAGCTGCGCATTTTGGGATTCTCTCCGAATTCTCCCACAGCCCCCTCAGCTGCCGAGAGCAGCATCATGAGCAGCTCTGGGAGCTCTCCATGCCATGCTGCTGTGTTCCTAGTGCCGGGCAGAACAGGAGCATTCCAATTATTTGCATTTTGTTCCTCAAGCGGAGCAGCCCATTCCTAGTGCCGGGCAGAACAGGAGCATTCCAATTATTTGCATTTTGTTCCTCAAGCGGAGCAGCCCATAGATACTTCCTGGAGCACTGAAAGGGGAGGGGCGCCTGCCTGCAAGGCAGCAGAGATCAAAACACTGAGCAGAGCAATCAGGGCAGGCATTGTGGGATACTGGCGGAAGCCAGTTCTGTCGACAAAAATAATCAGCAGTGTCTACACTGACTCTTTGTCGACAAAAAAGGGAGGGGAAAAGATAAAAGTCTCTCATAGGAATGGAAGTTTTTTGTCGCCAAAACCGGGCGTTTTCACAACAGAAGTCCCATTGTAGTGTGTGCACTCTTGCTCTTTTGTCACCAAAAGGCAGTTTTTGGTGACAAAACTTAGTAGTATAGACAAGGCCTAAGAGACAAGGTTTTGGTATAAAAGGATGAGCTTGAACTAACACAGGGCTTCTTTCTGATTCAGCAAATGGACAGAAGCTTATCTCCAAGGAGGACCCCCAACCCTTGTGAAAGGATTGGAATGATTTTGGCCTACAAGGGTCCAATAAAATTGATGGGTGACTCCTGGTATGTTTAAATCCGTGCATTGCTTTTATTATGCTTTTACTGCAATGCTTATTCCTTAATAATAAAGGTGCTTGCTTAGCAAGAACTGTGTGGTAATTTTTAACTGTTGTCAATAACTGTTCACAGCCCTAAGTGAGAAAGCAAAGCACAGGTGCTGGCCTTTAGACATATTGGCTAGCTGGTGATATCAGAGTGTCAGGAAGGAGAGCTATGCAGCTTTAAAACCCCCTGCTCAGAAGGCTGCGGGACAAGAGTCCCTGCCCAGACACAAGTGGCAGCTGGAAACATGATACCCAACTGGGAATCCTTGGAGCGGACCATGGATGGGGGGAATACAGGTGACATTCCCCTGAAACTATGACACTAAGAATTTACACACAAAAAATTTCTCCTAATGAAAAGACTGAGTGAACCCAAATTCCATATTTCCCTTTATCAGTCTGCGTGTGTAGCTGTGCATTTCAAACCCAATAATTGTAAGTCAAAAATGCTGTTAGTAAAAGGAAATTAAGACACAAGAGACAAAACATGTAGTTAAACTGCCATTTAAAAAGACTCTTATTTCTGCTGTTATATCAGAAAAATTGTTGTCTTTGTGGCACTATTCAGAGTTATTCCTGAAATATAAATATTTCTGGTCAAAGAATCCATCCCCATGGTCCTTTACCCATATTTCCTCACCTGCCATTGCAGAGATTAATAAGGTTCTGGACTGCTATAACAGTGGAATTCTCATTCTGTCCTGTAACAAGGTGCCTGTCCAGAACTATGTGTACGGCATCTGGCTTGCTGGCTGAATCAGAGAAAAATATTCAAATACTGATGTCAATGGACACTGCTTCATAATTTCTATTTCACACATCCAACGAGACTGCAGTACAGAAGTTAATGTTTTCAAATAGACATAGTGTTTGGTGACTAATTGATATGCTGAGCTGTCTACAAGATAGAGATAAACCTGATCCTCCAATCAAAAGCTTCCTGAGGATTTCAACAGGAATTGCCTGCATGGAATGATAGACAGATTGGCCCTTTATTTGTACCAGTCCTCTATCAAGTTCCCTGGGTATTTCATGAGGCTAACCTGGGAAACAAATTTTGAAGTGCATTTCTTTAGCTTCCATTCACCCATGCAATGCATTATAAATACCTCTCATGGAAGAAACCAAGGTTAGCAATCACTGCCTTACAAAGAGCTGCAATGATACAGATTTTCTGTCCAGTGAAAATACTAGCAAATACCAGTATATCAGGATAACATGTTGGTATTTCACCATCCACTTTGATCTTTTGTCCTTGATGAAACTTTTTTACATACTATTATGAAATTCCATTAAACTGTCATTCTTTTTCTGTATTCCACCTCCTTCCTGACAACTGATGATGATAATCCAAATGCGTGGGTGGGTATAAATGGCTTAGTTCTGAACATACTCCTCCTGCTGCTCAATCCACTCAGTAAAGCTTCAGCCAAATCTGTATGACATCACAAGTAGTCACCATGGAAGTGACTGTGACATCAGATGCCGGAATATCATTACTGAACTAATCAGGAAAAGGCAGCTAATTAGAAAGGAGAAAGCTGCTATTTAAACACACAAAAGGCTTGATTGGCAGAGTAACAGAAAAACATTTTTAACTTTCCAGGTCTTTTAGCATGTGTTGCATTTTATTTTAACAGAGTGTAACAGAGCACATTCTGTAATGGCCCTTCTCACATGTGTGGCAAAGGTATAAAACAGGAGTGAGCAAACTTTTTGGCCTGAGGGCCACACCTGGGTGGGGAAATTGCATGCGGGGCCATGAATGTAGGGCTGGGGCAGGGGTTTGGGGTGCGGGGTGCAGGAGGGGGTGCGGTGTGCAGGAGGGGGCTCAGGAGAAGGGGTTAGGGTGCAGGAGGGGTGCGGGGTGTATGAGGGGGTTCAGGGCAAGGGGTTGGGGTGCTGGAATGATGTGGGGTGTTGCAGGGGGCTCAGGGTAGGGGGTTGAGGTGCAGAAGAGGTGCGGCAGGAGGCTCAGGGCAGGGAGAGCGGGGGTGTGGGCTCCGGCCCAGCGCCACTTACCTTGAGTGGCTCTGGGATGGCTCTGCACACTGCCCTAGCCTGGGGGTACCTCCCCCAAAGCTCCCATTGGCTGTGGTTCCCCGTTCCTGGCCAATGGGAGCTGCAGGGGGCAGTGCCTGCAGGCAAGGGCAGCGCACAGAGCCCTCTGCCCCCTGCTCTCTCAGGGGCTACAGGGACGTGGTGCCGGCTACTTCAGTAGCGGTGCCAGGGTGGAGGCAAGGAGCCCGCTTTAGCCCCGTTGTGCCACAGGGATGGCAATCCCACGGGCCGGATCCAGCACCCCAACGAGCCGGATCCAGTCTGTGGGCTGTAGTTTGCCAACCCCGATATAAAAGCTCTTTCACCCACCAACAATCATTCATAAGACATGAAGGGCTAACAATCAGAAAGTGACATACCACTAAAAGTCGCTCCAGAATCTTTCACAAAGTCCTCCACAATAATGGACAAACTGGCAAAACTGGGCTGCCTTATCAGCTCATACACAGAGGGCTGAAAAGAAACAGGAGAATAAGATAAATCTGCTTAGCTTTTACATAAGACAGATCCGATCAAAACCAGTAAGGAAAATATTCGGTCACAATCTATTCTTCTACTCACTTCCTTCTTCCAAAAAATTTTAAATAAAAACATGCAACTGAAGTTATTTTTGGAGTAGTTAAAAAATAAAACCCAAACCCCAATATCCAATATCCTACAGATATCTAAATTAGGGAGCAAACACTCATGGGAGTCAATCTCAGTCTGCATAAAAAGGTTAAGCACACAAGTACCTCACAGTGGCACCAACAGTATATGACTAAGAATCTGAAGCTTCTGTCTATTTTTGGATTTGGTGTTGGCACTATCTGAGAACGTCACACTTAATTTGAATAGCAAAGCAATGTCCCCAGAGGATGTCATGGGTTTTTCTGCTCTTTTCCCTTCTCTGATTCTGCAGTCTCTGCAAATCTTAAATAATGAGAGGTGAAAACAGTCGGCCAGTGTCAGGGAAGGAGTAGAAGAACATCATGCCCAGAAACCAGGAGAGAAGCTTCTGAGAAAACAATAGTTGACTGAGAACTGCATTATACCAATGCACCCTCAAGCTCTGTAATTATAAATATAATTCCACTTAAGTAAACTTTCAATTGATTACTTTCAAGTTGTTTTGCAATAATGGTAATAGAAAGCTATCTCTGATAAAAGTTTGTTACTTGACCTCTATCAGCATTAAATCCAGTATAATCACCTACATGAAGAGATAAGCAAAGCTTTGTACCCACAAAACATGATAAATTGGGATAGAATTACAGACTATGTTGTTTTGTAAAAAGCTAGAAAGCTTGGGGCCATTTTATAGCTACAGTGAAATACTCCATGAGTATGTTTAGCTGGAATTCTGTAATTCTGGATGTTAAAAGGCATTTGACTCCACCTCATGATTTGTAACACCCCAAGACATGGTGCTATTCCAGCCTGACACATTGTACATTACATCTGCTTGCTTACTCACACAGGTGTTAGTTTTCCTATCATGTTGTATCTTAATGGAATCCACATGGGGATATTTTTGAACCCTAGCACTTTATAAAGTTAAAATAAACACACCACACAAACAAGAAGGTAACCCACGATGGGCAGGCAGGTATATCAACAATTCTCAAATCATGACATTGGGCGTCACAGAACCAATCCAAGACCTTAATGCAAATATGAGAAAAATTACCTTTCAAATAAAACACAGCCTGACCTTCAGTTCTTTATGGTCTAGAAGGTGTTCACACTCAACCATTCATGCACACAAAATCATCACACGTAAGACGTACTTTTTCTTAAACAAAAGATTATTGGACAAGCCCTTTACCCTGTCCCATGAGCAATCTGCCTTCTGTCAGCTACTGCTGTGGCACTTTTACCTGCAGTGCTGGTGAAAGGGAGGTAGAAAGATAGCTCTCCACTTTGCTGCTTTTGGGGTCAGCCCATTCAACCATGACATAAAGGAACTTCCCACTTCTGCATTCACACAACAGCATGACACTGACAACTAATTTAACAGCAGAAAATATATGCCTGGATCCAGTAAACAACATGCAGGAGATTAACCCCCCTGAAATGTTGCCTAATCGTGATCTCTAAACTGCAGAGCCCAGTTACTTGGATTCCGTGTAGAACACAGTGTTTGTGTCTGATTGCACATTTCAATGTACAACTGCATCATCGTTTTAAACAAATCTGCATCTTTAATGACAATAACTAGGCCACAATGCACATATTACATTAAAAGTATCAGCGTATACTGTGGTATCAAATATATATGCACCAGGAGTCCGCGTTACAGCTTCTGAGGAAACCATAAATTTTAATTTCCTGACTCTGTGTGTAAATTTTCAACTACAAAAGTTAATAACAACAGGTATATCTCCATATATTATATTATCTCATAGAACTGGAAGGGACCCTGACAAGTCAATGAGTCCAGCCCCCTGCCTTCACTAGCAGGACCAAGTACTGATTTTTCCCGAGATCCCTAAGTAGCCCCTTCAAGGACTGAACTCACAACACTGGGTTTAGCAGGCCAATGCTCAAACCATTGAGCTATATCTCTCCCCTTTAAGTTGCATTAAAAATGTTTATACTCATTTATCAATAAAATGCATAATAGAGCCTGCACAGATAGGTGACAGTCTGTGGGTGATCTGAGACATTACAGCCTAGCAGCACAACAGGATAAGCAAGAGATCAATAATGGCAGCCTGAATTTGAATTTATTTTACTCTGTACAAATAGCTTTTTCTGAGTTAGATTCCTTTAACATGCAAAAATCATTCATAGAAATAAAATTCTGAGACTGACAGCACTCACCAGAGCAAGGCTGAATTGCAGCAGAGCCCTCATGTGCAGTCTTGGGCCCCTACACAGCTCACCATCCTGCCCTACAGCACCCCTTGCCAATGACAGTCCAACAACTTGTTATTCAAGAGCTGCAGAACATGTCAGACTGATTATTTTTGATTTGGCCCAAAGTCTCTTAAGACTGAGGATGACACCAAAATCCCTGGCACTACCACACTAAATTACACTGCCCCATGCACAGTGAAATCCTCACTTTGGGAGAAGTTTGCTTCACAGTACCTACCCCTGTCAGGCTGTATCCCTGAAATACCCACGATTTATCCTCATTTGTGGCACAGCATAAAGCAGCAACTCCATGTCCCACAGCACAAATAGGCTCTAAATAACAAAGAGAATTAAGAAATTCATTTAATTATAAATATCCTGAAAGTTAGAACAGCCAAAATAATATCCTTTAAGGTACTGTATATTACCTTTCTGAAAACAATGTTATGAGGCATTGTTTGCATTCTCTTTGGCTTTACTGTTTTCTCTGTGTACCAATGTACGACATTAGGGACCAATCCTTCAGAGTTACATATGTGCTTAACAGAGGTAGTTCCAACAGGGCTATTCACACTTAAATGCTTAAATTAAAGCACGTGTGATTCTTTGCAGAATGAGGAACTTATTGAAGAGGATTCTGGAATACTGTGCAACTGGCTATGAACTAAAAGTTCCATCTAACTCACAGGGAGCATCACTCCAGTTCTGGGCATTGGTAAGGCAGAGGAATTCTCTTCTCACTCTCAAAAGCATTCAAAACACTTTATTTTTATCTCTTTTCACAAGGAACGTTTTGCTATTTTTTAAGTGAAGGGACACACTGATCTAGAACAGTTTCCCAGTTCTGATGCTGCTGCACTCTTTCAACTGTGTAAGTAATTTGAAGTTTGCTGGTCCCATCACCACTTCTTCCATTACAATGCCTACAAGTGATCACTGCAAGATAAATGGACTTTTGCATGGACCAACAATGAAGTAATGAATTACATACAGACTCTGGATTTTATTAAAGATGCCCAATAGGGTTTACCTACTGTTCTCATTGCTGAAGTGCTGCAATATCCTAGCTAGGTATCCACTGTTTGCAAGGTCAGTCAAAGCCCCTGGACAGTTAGGAATCAACAGGGCATGGTATCTAGCACCTAGTCAGGAAGAGAGAATAATACAAGTTTGGACCATATTAACAGGCAAAAATATCTGAGCATGATTTGTTTCCAACATTTATTTGACAAAACAAAAACAACTCCATAAAAAAGTCAGTCACACAGCACAATATATAAAAACATATACCAAAGAAATTAAATAAAAATAAAATACCTATGTGTCTCACTATAAAGTCCAGAGCTCGGGAAGGAGAAAGAGATATTCTTAACAAGCCAAAGATTTACCATTCTTCCATCTGCTATAGCAGAAGCCCTTTAATTGACCCCATAGTTACCAGTATGCCTAGGTTAGTGTACCCTTTCTTCAGGAGCAAATGTATGTCGCCAAAATATTGGCTTTTTATTAGTCTAACGTTTTCACTGCTTGCCCATGACATGCTAAGAAAAAAATTAAGATGCAAAAAAACCCAAAAACAAACAAAAGAAAAAACCCAAACCACACCTCTGTTTAAGAGTGAGAATTTTTTAGCACAACTTTGATTCAATCGTGGGAAAGACATCTCAAGCCTAGTGCTTATTCCCAATCTACATTAGGGAGTAGAGGTCCGCTGCAATACCTAGACAGGCCCCATATCTTGGCTGAAATGCATGGCAAAATCCATGATGAGAAAGATAAATTCAAGCTCCTGGTCCTCATTTCCAACAAGGCTCTGCCCCATCTCACTTCTTGCCTACATCAGTTCCTCAGTCTGACTTTACAGCCCCCTCATGCTTCTTCCACAGTGTATAAGCTTCTCTCCTTATTGATCCTTTTGACTTCTTTGCCCACTCCTGACTTTAAATCTTCTTTCATGAACAACCCTATCATTTAGCATATCATAAACCTTCTCCCACTCTTCCTTAATAAATTTTCTTAAGACCAGTTCATCTAGCTACAACACACTCAGTAATTTTCCTGTATTCTATTGCACTGCATCCACGTGCCTTTAATTGTAAGTGCTTGGGGGGAAGGTACTCTGTTAGGCATATTCTGCCTGAACAGTGCTGAGTACACATGTTAATAAAAACAGAAGAAAAGACATTTTATAGTTTCATCTCTTCCTGTAGTTTTTGTCTCAGTGATTACTTATGCAGTCCGTTTGCAACAGATGATGCAGCTTCTCCAGACCATTTTAAGAAGGAATAGCTGGAGCAATTAGAGCGGGAAGACAATAGTGATGCCCATTCTGCAAGTTGACAGACTATCTCCAAAAACACAGGTCCCATCACATTTTTTGCTCCTTTCTTCCCACAGGTTTAGCACTCAGAAGCATTTGTTTTCACAATATAAAGGGGAGACATGAAAGGCTAACCTCAAAGATACTCACCATCAATTGACTCCAACTTGGCAGGATTTGCATAAGATTTCATTCGGAAGTCCTGTATCCAACGCATGTTGCTCTCATTCACATCAACAAAGTCAATTAACTTCCCCTAGTTGAATCATTGTTCAAAGATAGTAGTTAATATCACTACACAGTTTTTTGTTTAGTTTGTTTCTAAATGTGTGGAGTTTCTTTTTTACGGGGACTTTAGTGCTCATTGGAACCAAAAGTTCTCTCTTTGCCCACAGAGAAGGCCTTTCCCTCTCCAAGATGACTTTACCCTGAAATCAAGAAGCCATATCTAAGAGGAGCTCTATACTACAAACTTTTGTAGGAACAGAGGTGTCTGTTAGGAGTGCTATGCCAGCAAAAGCCTCTAACAGACATGTTTTCGCCAGTATCTCATATTTTGCTCAGGGGGTCTGAAATAAGCTATACTGGCAAAAGCTAGTATACCACTATAGGTATACTGGCAAAGTATTATTAGTGTAGACCTGGCCTCTGTTTGAGAAGAGGATATTTCATCTTCCAGGGCCCAATTAATCCCTGGCCTTTTAGACGCAGAAATCAGAGTACTGATTAGCGCCAAACTATGATGCAGATTTGTGTGACCTGTTAGAAATGAACTTGTTTCAGTAATAAAATGGTAATGATTTTCTGTCACTTCTGTCCTGGACTGGATTTTAACTGGTGATCCAGAGACAAAGGCCTCTCCCAGTAGTATGGCTGTATATTTGTCAATTTGACAAATTATGTGAGTATTTCCATTAAGAGTCTTTTTCACTCTGTTCTGCCTATTACAGAGCTAAAGCTCTTCCATGAATTTCTACACAATTGGCTCTTTTCAATTTTTTGTAGTTAGTCATGTTTTTATGTTTTTAAAACTATCAGTGACAGTTATTGTATTGGAAAATGATGTTTAAACTACAAGTGTTGCATTTGTTTGTTGTGAGGAACACAACAAGCAACCAGACTTAACTATTACTAATTTCTCAAGAGTGATGTCAGAAGTTTGAATTCCATCCTGTTAGAAATAGAGAAAACATCAAGCATTTGTCAGATGGCAATTTTTAATCCGTTAGCCCACAATGAATTTGAACTACTGACCCAGAAGTGAGCAGATTTACTTCCTATTATCAGTCTCCTGACACATGTAGTTATCCAATTCAATGTATTTTACAATAAACTCATTTAGAAATTTCTGAAAAACTTGTTAATCAAAATAAAAGTGATATGAACAACTAAATTTTTAAATAAGCCCAAAGGATATTACATAAGGCTCAACGGTCCACTCCAGATTTTGCCTGATGAGAACAGGTAAACATAGCACAGAGATCGAGCAATGCTGGGGAAAGTGTCCCTTTATTTAATGAGTTCCATGTTGTTAGTTGGATCAGCACATTTTATTTCAGTTTACTTGTTTGTATATGAGGCAATAACACAAAAATCTCAGTGCCAAATGAAAGCGAGTCATTTTCTTATTAACTTTGCGGGAAGGCAATTTCAGTTTGGACTGTGGGAAACAACTTTTCATTATGTGCAACTGAACAGAAGTGTTACACCGGTACTTTTTGCCAGACTAAATGTAAAAGTTACTTAGCTGTCCTTTTATGATCCATTTGATACTTTGCAATCAATTACACATGTTTGTTTTTCCAATAATTCATACACTCGAGCTAGGGAAATATTAGACTGAATATCAGAACTTAAGGCCTTGATCCTGTGCAAGCACACACAATGTTTTTATTAAAGGTTTTAACATCTTAAATGAAAATGAAGAATCTTTAATGAAGACGTCCTTTAACTTCAATGACTAACGTGGTCAAAGTGTTAGCAAAAAACACAAAGGGTCAGACTTTCTGTAGGAATTCCAATCCCTCTGCGCCATCTAGAAAACAGCCAGATCTGACAGCTGAGAATTCCTCTGGTGTACAGGAACTCTCAGCTGGTGCAAAGATGGCATACCCGCCTCCTATGCTAAACACACACACACTCCTGTCGCCCCAGTATAGGGACAGAGGCAGAGGAGCATGGCCAGAGCTGGTTATCGTATGGCTATATCCAAATGGGGAGTAAACCCTGTGGACTGTTGCCAGTGATGCAAGTTAGAGCTGCCCTCAGTTGCTCTAAGTTATGCCAGGACAGGAACAGATCAACCCTGAGAATCACGGAGATGCAACAGGCTTCCTGAGGGCTTCCCCTGGCTGTACCAAGCAGAAACTATGTGCAGCAGAGATTCTAGGTCAAACAGTTTTAAAAGTCTGAAAAAACCCTTCCCATTTCTATTGCTCAATTTTTACTATCTTGATTCTTATGATGTCATCATTTTCCTAGTTCTCTAGTCATAATCTTCCACAGCCAGAAAGACTAAAACATCTTGTATACAAAACAAGCAACAAAAGATTTTGTTGCGGTTTTTTGAGGGGATGAGAGGGGGAGAAGGAAGTTGATTTTTCAAACCTTCTTTATACAACATAAAGAAGAAAAAGAGAGCACAATTTCTATGTTTTTTTCCCTTTGTAGATCCCCTTTACAATTCTTGCAGTATTTCAGGAAGCATCCTTTAGAACAGGGGTGGGCAAACTTTTTGGCTTGAGGGCCACTTCTGGTATGGAAATTGTATGGTGGGCCATGAATGCTCACAAAATTGGGGGCTGGGGTGTGGAAGGGGGTGAGGGCTCCAGCTGGTGATGTGGGCTCTGGGGTGGGGCTGGGGGTACAGGACGTTGCTCCGGGCTGGGACCGAGGGGTTCGAGGACAGGAAGGGGATCAGGGCTGGGGCCGGGGGTCGGAGTGCGGGAGGAAGTCTGGGATGCAGGCTCCAGGCAGCGCTTACTTCAAGCAGCTCCCAGAAGCAGCAGCATGACCCCCCTCCAGTGCCCACAGTTCCCAGACAATGGGAGCTGCAGGGACAGTGCTTGGGGTGAGGGCAGCATGCAGAGCCCCCTGGCTGCCCCTACATGTAGGAGCCATGGGGGGACATTCCATTGCTTCCAGTTGTGCAGAGAGGGGCAAGCCCCCGACCCCACTCCCTGGCTGGAGTGCCAGAGCGGGGCAAGCTCTGGACTCTGCTCCCAAGCAGGAGCTCGAGGGCTGGACTAAAATGTCTGGAGGGCTGGATATGTCCCCTGGGCCGTAGTTTGCCCACCCCTGCTTTAGAATGTAAAAAACAAAAGGACTTTATAATTATTAATTAATTAATGTAACAGCATAGACCCCAATCCTACAAACACTTATGCATGAGTTTATCTCTATGCATATGAGTGTTCTCACTGAAGTTAAGCATGTATGTAAGAGTTTAAAGGTCAAGGGCCTTCATCTGTAAAGATGACCAGAATTCTCTCAACAAAGGGCTACCATACTTTTTCATTATTACTAGTTTATACATTAATGGAGGATTGGTTGTTTTCAGACCATCATAGTTTGTACTGGTGTCAATTGCTGTTCTCTCACACTTACCCCTGGAGTGGCAACTTGTAGATTAAAAGCAGCGCTAGCCAGTGTAAAAGAATGAAGAAAGGATTGGGCAGACACACCTGGAAAATAGAGTTGGACAACTTAAGGAAAGAATCATCATATCTTAAACCCAGCTACACTGTACAGTACATAGTTCACCAAGTAGCCTCTGTTAAATGAGCCTTCAGGTCACTAAAAGACGCCTCTGGCCTAGGGGCATTTTTAATAACACAAGGAGAAATATTCACAAAAATAATGTATCATACTCACACTCTACACTTGATGTTAGTATTTTAATAAAGGCATTAGAAAATGTAATGCGTTGAAAAACAGGAACAATACAAGCAGAGTCAGTGTTAATGAAATTCGAGAGAGCAACAAAATCTAAAGCCCCAGACCAATGAAAAATTAATTAAGAACGTTAAGAATGGCCATACTGGGTTAGACCAAAGGTCCATTCAGTCCAGTATCTTGTCTGCCAACAGTGGCCAAGGCCAGGTGCCCCAGAGGGAGAGAACGTAACAGGTAACGATCAAGTGATCTCTCTCCTGACATCCCTCTCCACCCTCTGACAAACAGAGGCTAGGGACACCATTCCTTACCCACCCTGGCTAATAGCCATTAATTGACTTAACCTCTACGAATTTATCTAGTTCTCTTTTAAACCCTGATATAGTCCAAGCCTTCACAACCTCCTCAGGCAAGGAGTTCCACAGGTCGACTGTGCACTGTGTGAAGAATGTCCTTTTTATTTGTTTTAAACTTGCTGCCATTAATTTCATTTGGTGGCCCCTAGTTCTTGTATTATGGGAATAAGTATATAACTTTTCCTTATCCACTTTCTCCACATCACTCATGATTTTATATACCTCTATCATATCCCCCCTTAGTCTCCTCTTTTCCAAGCTGAAAAGTCCTAGCCTCTTTAATCTCTCCTCATATGGGACCCATTACAAACCCCTAATCATTTTAGTTGCCCTTCTCTGAACTTTTTCTAGTGCCAGTATATCTCTTTTGAGATGAGGGGACCACATCTCTACGCAGTATTCAAGATGTGGGCGTACCATCGATTTATATAAGGGCAATAATATATTCTCCATCCCCTTTTTAATGATTCCTAACATCCTGTTTGCTTCTTTGACTGCCTCTGCACACTGCATGGACATCTTCAGAGAACTATCCACGATGACTCCAAGATCTTTTTTCTGATTCATTGCAGCTAAATTAGCCCCCATCATATTGTATGTATAGTTGGGGTTATTTTTTCCAATGTGCATTGAAAAAGGCTCCAAAAAAGGCACTGACTGTGCCATCTTCAGATATTTCTAAAAGAATGACCCCTGGCATCTGACGTAGCAGGATAAAGAACTATGGGAAAGGATCATGCCTGGACACGTTAATTATAGAAATCTTAAGTTCTGCTCAAAGCACGTTCTAGCCATTACGGTATTTTTACAGCCTGCAACAGCACAGTAGCTGAGCCTTTCACAAACATTAATGAACTCATTCTCATCACACTACTGGAAGGCAGGGAAGTATTATTATCCTTGGTTTACAGACAGGGAACTGAGGCATAGAAAGATTAAGTGACTTGCCTATGGACACACAGGAAGTCTGACAAAGCTGCCTATTGAACCCATCTCATGATTGCTCAGCACCTGAACCACCAGACCAACCTTCCTCTGAAGGCTCTTAGTGTTTGTTCCTGACTTTCTTCTGCTGGAAGCGATTAATAAATCTCTCTCCAATCAGGCTGTGTGTGCAAGCTCAGTTTGCCAGCCAGGTCTACCACCCAGCATCTCCATTTCCTCCCCCTAATGAACACCCGGGGGCTGGCACAGACCCTCAGCTGCCCCAGAGCCGAGGGCAGCGGGCTCACCCCGGGCCAGTACTACCTGGTCCGTCGCTGCCAGCGGTGCGGAGGCGGTTTCCGGGCTGGGAAGCAGGAGGCAGAGCAGGGCCCTGGCACAGGGAGCGGGGCGGCCCCTGCTGCCACCGCGCTGGGGCGGGTGTGGACGAGGCGGCCGGACACCGGCGCCAGGCCGGCCAGGGCAGGCTCCCGCCGCAGGGGCGGCCCAGCTCTCGGTCCCCTTCCCGGGCCGTGACTCACCCGCGGAGGCCGCGCTGGCGACGATGAGGCAGGCGGGCTTCCCGGGCCGCTCCGACATGGCGCTGGCGGGGCCCGGCGGCGGCTGCCTCCGCATATGGACGGGCCGGGGCGACGGCCCCAGAGGATGGTCCCGGGCCCGGCCGGCCGCACCGCGCAGGCGCCGCGACGGCGCCGGTTAGAGCGGGGGGCGGGGCCTCTACCGGCCCCGCTCGGCTGTTTCCCATCACACCCGCGGAGCGCCCGGGCTCACGGGGCAGAGGGATGGGGCCGAGAGGGGGTGTCATTGGCCGGGGGGAGGGGACAAGAAAGGGGTTGTGGTGCCCACGGGTGCAGGGACAATCATTGGCGGGGTTGTGTGGGGCTGGGGGCCGTACAAAGGCGGGACACCTCCCTACCCCCGCCCCCCCGTTAGCATTGTTAAGGTTGCAAAGTGAAGCACTCAAAGTTAGGCTATGCCCAGAATGAACACTGCTGGTTGCAGGGGTCCTGCAGCTGACAGCCTCCTTCACTACACAACCTGATTCAGCCCCAGAGCAGGGGCATCCTGTGCACTGAGTGGTTGGGGTCCTGGGGGGAAATAAAAACCCTGTGATCATGTAATTAATGAGGACAGTAGCCTAAGGCAAACACATGAGGGGTCAAAATTAATGCTGCATAAGGGTAATCTTAATTCTGTCATTTTCCAACTTCAAGGGCTTGAGTTTGTAAGTTTAATGTTCTTTTTAGGTGGGGCTGTTCTTGTTTTGTTTTCTTTGTTGTGTAATTTCCTAGCTTTTAAAAAAGCAAACTGAAAAAACAGTAGCTCCATCATGTAGAAACACTGAATTACATGCTCCCCTGGCTCCTTGTCCCAGTCTCCCCCCCACCTGCCCTTCTTGGGCCTCTTGTTCCAGTCCTTAACTCCTCAGCTCCACCTCATAGTCCAGCTGCTCATCCCAAACCCACACTGTACCTTGGCTCCTCATCCCACACCCAATATTGTGGTTCCACATCCCAGTTCCAGTCCACTCCCTGGCTTCTCAGTGCAGTTCCTCTGCCCAGCACCACATCAGCCCTTAGCTGCCAAGAGTAGCCATAGCAATTTGCAGCAACAATCCTGCTAAGCATCTGCAGTCTTTGGTAGGTGCATACTCAGTCTTTGTGTGGAGAACGGAATTGGTACAGCCGCAGGCAGAGTCTGGTCATAGGTAGAAGCTGTAATGGGAAGGCTGGAGCATAGTCGGTGCAGATGGAATCTGCAGAGAATTTAGCAAACTCTAAAGTCTCTAGTAGGCAGGTGCAAACTGAGATTTCGAGAGCCACTTCACTTGGTCAAATTTTGGACATACTGTGACATTGCACTCTATATGATTTTATAAATATATGGTAATGAGTGAATATAATGTAAATGGAATATGCTTCATGCAAAAGGACTCTTGTAAGATATCATTACAAAGCTTATAATCTACTGAGTGTGGTCATCCTATTTGTATAAATGTATCACTCTTGTATCTAAAACTAGAAATATGAAATATAACTCTGAGGGCCTATTGTAATTATGCAAAGTGTGGGCCATTAATGGTGGTTTGGAATCTTGATGGCTCCCATCAACCAGGAAAATTGACTGTGGATGGCTCTGTTTGCAGGCAAGCCTTCCTGTGAGTCAGGCTGGGAGAAATGAAGGCTTGAAGTCTTACATTGACATGTGATCATCAGGGCCGGCGCTACCATTTAGGCAGCCTAGGCAATCGCCTAAGGCGCCAGAATAAATGGTGGGCGCCGTTTTGCTGGAGGGGGCGGCCGGCGGCTCCGGTGGAGCTGCCACAGAGGTGCCTGCGGAGGGTCCGGTGCTCCGTGGCTCCGGTGGAGCTGCCGCAGTCGTGCCTGCGGACAGTCGGCTGCTCGCGCGGCTCCAGTGGACCGCCCGCAGGCATGACTGCGGCAGCTTCATCGGAGCCGCGGGACCAGCACATGGGGCGGCGAAATTGCTTTCCCCTAGGGCGCTCAAACCCCTAGCGCCAGTCCTGGTGATCATGTCACCTGAACTGGAAGCCATCTTTAACCTGGTATCTTTCCATTGAGAAGGAGCGAGTGGGAACCCAGAGAGGGACAAAGGATTCCCACCTAATGCAAAAGATATATAAATGGGTGGAACAGAACAAAGGGAGAGCCATCATGAAGAATCCCCTAGCTACCACCTGAGCTGGAACAAGAGCTGTACCAGGGGAAAGAATTGTGCCCAGGCCTGGAAGATGTCCGTCCAGTCTGAGGAAAAAATGTACTGAAGCATCTCTAAGGGTGAGATTATCTGAATTCAGTTTGATTAGACATAGATTTGCGCATTGTATTTTATTTTGCTTGGTGACTTACTTAGTTCTGTCTGTTATTACTTGGAACCACTTAAATCCTACTTTCTGTATGTAATAAAATCACTTTTTCCTTATTAATTAACTCAGAATATATATTAATACCTGGGTGGCAAACAGCTGTGCATGTCTCTCTATCAGTATTGTAGAGGGTGAACAATTTAGGAGTTTACCCTGCATAAGCTTTCTACAGGGTGAAACGGATTTATTTGGGTTTAGACCCCACTAGGAGTTGAGCATCTCAGTGTTAAAGACAAGAACATTTCTATTAGCTGCTTTCACGTAAACCTGCAGCTGTTAGGGGATGTGATTCAGACCTGGGTCTGAAGTCCTAAGCTGACCGGGCAGGAAAGCAGGGACAGAAATAGTCTTGGTACATTAGTTGGCAGCTCCCAAGGGGGGTTCTGTGATCCAACCCATCACACATATTTTCACAGGAATGTTGAAAACTACATATCTGACATGAGCTACTCCCCTTCCCACATCCAGTTTCTACTTCAGTACATAAGAGGTGCTGGAGCTTCTCAGTGAAATGATTGTTAGGATTTTTTAACATGGACAAAACAAGGTATTTTCCTTGAGCCTTTTCTTTGGAAACAGTTAAACTATTTTTGCTGAAGATTTCCAGAAATAAATTCAGCCTGAGGCAGACACCCAGCAGGAAAAATTCAGCCCAAACAGTTAAAATTTGGCAAAGTTATAAGTAATTTTAAAGAAGGCCTTGAAATAGAAAGGATCAGATAAACTTATCTACAGGCAGTGCTACCTGCACCCCTGTAATAACATATGCTTACATTTTCAAACCTAGATGCTTACAGCTAGGCAACTAAATCCATATTTAGGCCTCTAAATAAGTATCCTGAGGCCAGATTTTCTGAAGTACTAATCATCCACAACTCCAATTTAAGTCACTAGGAGCTATAGATGGTCAATTCCTCTGAAAATCAGGCCAGTTATTTAGGTGCCTAAATTTTAAATATGGATTCAGGTGCCTAACTTTAAGCATCAAGTTTTAAAATCCAAAGCTATGATACTTTGCTAAATGCCCTTGCAAAATTGTCATTAACTCTGTATTTCTTTTCCCAGCATCACTGATCAGCAAGGTATTTGCATTCTGAATTTCAAGGCCTTAGAGGCAGGTGATCAAGGCAGTTCTTCTGGATTCCAACTTCAGGGGGGCGACAAGTCGACATCAAGGGCGCTACGTTGCTTGGCCACACAGCTGTTTGTTTTTTTCCCCCTTTCTCTTTCTCTCTCTCTCTCTCTGCTTGGCCACTTTGTTTTTGTTTTTTGCTCAACTGCTTCTCTCAGGGGGCACCAAAAATGTTTTCCACTCTGGGCAGCAGAACATCTAGGGCCAGCCTTGTTTCAAACCCTCTGGATTTTTCCCTTCTGCAACTGCATGCTCAAAGCAAGGAGGGAGATAATGAGTCCTACAGTGTCAGTTGACTTCAGTGGAAGTTGTGGGTGCTTGGCCTCTTCAAAAACCAGAAATGTTATTTCAATGTCTAAATATGGATTAAGACATCTACCTTTAGACACCCACATATGAAAGTATTTACCCTAAATGTCTCACCCAAAGAGATACAGCTAGAAATTGAACCCACAAGTAGGGGATTCCCATTCCCTTGCTCTAACCTCAAGAGCAAAATTCTTTCAGGATTGTGTACTTGAATTTGAAGAATCATTTGCTTTTCATTTGAAATTCTCCTGGTGCTGATATTCTCCCCAGCTCAGGCTTGGAAAGTCTGGAATTGTCCTGTTTAGGTGGTGGACACCAAATCAGACTGAGCTCAAATACCTTATTATGCATTATAAGGCACGTAGCAACCATTACGCTATCATATTTTATCATGTCAATCATGCAGTGCTTTTCACACACTCAGGCAAGGAGGAAACAATCTCACTTTCTTGACCCAAAGCAATTTTTCGTTTATTGGAATTTAATACTTATTGTATTTTATTCCTAATATATTCCAGTGAACCTCTTGGCGAGAGGGGTGGCGGGACAGGGACAGAAAGGAACAGCCATTTTGCTCTCCCTGCATCCTTTAAGAAGCTGCGGTTGCTATCAAAATATCTCAATGATGAGGTTATAAAATATCTTAGAGAACTAACCTATCAAGCTGCTATGGCAGTTGAAAGAGTGAAGATTGAAATTTGTGGATCCAGGACTTGAGTGATTACACTGAGCCAATAAAACAAACATCAGAATTGTAAACTAAGTAAACAAATATTTGTCCTAGAACCATCTTTCCCATTCTTCATATATACAGCTGTAGTGCCTCACTTGTGTACTGTACGCTTTTAATTTTTAATGACTTGTTAGTCTTTGAGGAAGATGTTCATTTATTGTAAAAATCATTCTTTTTGGTGGCATATCTCACCAAAGAAAATCTTATTTCTATAAATTGTGTGCAGTAACAGTTTCCAGATTTGCATTTTTTCCAGTATTATTTATGTTCATTCATTAGGCTTATTCTCTTCTATAGTACATTAGCAAATAAAAGCATCAGTGTCAATACACAAGGGCTTAAAAGAAAGAGAGAGAGAGAGAGAAACATCATTTTCTTTTATTATTTTGTTTATGTGAGGAAACCTGTTTTGTAATGTTATATATTATTTTCTGCTTCCAGTTGTAAAGCAAGCTTCACTCTCATGATGTAGCCAGAGATACAATGTGTGATGTCATAGCACTTATTTGTGGAGTGTTTGCTTCTTTTCCTAATAGGGTTATAACCCTTAAATACAAAACCTTAACAGTCACCTGAACAGTATTGAGACATAATAGCTTCTCAAAGGCATGAAATGTGCAACAATCAGATGTGCTGAGCGTTTGATATAAAAACAAGTTTGATGAAGTTGGATACATGTTGCTTGTTATGCATATCTGTTGAAGATGGAACCTGAAAACCTTATTGGAGTATGTTATTGATCATGTTGTATGAAACACAAAATTGGAAAGGATCCACAACTCTTTTTCCTTACTTATTTCCATTCTTTTAAGGTTTTGGGTGAGTGGAATATATCTTGATGCAACCTGAACTGCCACTAAAGGTAATCTTTGTTTGCCAGTAGGACTTTGCAGGGAGCATCCTGGTATCTGAATTCAGTTTACTCTTTCTTTGTGTTTCTTTACTTTTTATAATTTTTCAATTATTTAGTTCCTAAATTATTGCATTAACTTGATGTCCATATATAGCTTTCCACTAGGCTAGGGTTCCCAGCTGTGAAAGTAAAATAAATTATATATTAAGAATAGAAAGGATTAAAGAAATGTTGTCTGTATTTTTAAGCAAAAATGTTGGAATGTTGCAACCAGGTGTCAGGAATACAGACATTAACATAAAACAATTGCACCGTTTAATGGCAATTGGTGAAGCATTAGCCTTAGATCGATAACAGTTAGTAAGAAAATAGGATATGCATGCTGTGCCCCAGGTAAATTTTCCTGTTTTGCTTTCTTTGTTCCTTTGTCTAATTCCCGCTCTTTTATCTGTATAAATAAGACTGTTTGGGTCTTGCATGGCCATTCACATATTCTAAATGTTATTGGCAAAGCGCTGCGCTAATAAACAAAGTGGTCTGACAAATTGTAAGTCTTGATTCTAACTTTAACAATTTGGAGGTTCCACCGAGATGGCAACCGTCTTCACTGGGGCTGTGTGATTCCTGACCGTTTGTGTAGGACAACCGTGGCAGCCGGCACCTGGGCACTTGGCCCTAGCGGTCCTCCACTAGAACGGAAAGGCGCACAACCACAGTGAATCCTACGCCATCGAACCTGTTGGTTCCCACTCTGTTCTGGTAGGAATCCCGGGATCTGACATCAGAATTCTGGTCAGGTAATTATTTCTGTGTTTTGTCCGGACTGAGGACTGTCCTGTCTCTGTGTCTATCCGTCCTCCCTGTGGAGTGTTTGAGTCTGGGTGCCATCTCTATCTGGGGATCGGCCGACCAAGGGGTTCCTGTCCCTGCGGTCTGAGTGAGTAAAATCTGCACAATCGCAGCCGCACCACACCTTGGGTAAAACCCTTAGTGTAAAAGCAAGGGCGATTGAGGCAGTAGCCTGTGGGCTCCTTTTCTGTGTTGCACTGGGCATTGCTCTAACAAACCCTAATTTCCTTCTTGTGTAATTGGTGTGTAAAGTCCTCCTGTATGGGTAACCAGACGTCTAAGCCGAAGCAGTTCCCTAAAGAAACTCCGGCTCATTTTATGTATTTTAGAAAAGGTCTAAACTCCTGTAAGTTTCTGGAAAAATGGTCTAGGCTACCTCGGGAAAATCCCAAAACTCAGTGGCCACTGTTAGGATCTTGGAATAAGGATCAAGTAGACGTCTTAAAAGACAAGCTCGGCCAATCTAAAACTAAATTGGCAAAAGAAGAGGTCGATTGTTTCATGCAATGGTGGAAAGAGGCAAATCGTAAATGAACAAAATCGAAACTCACCTCTCTCAAAGATTCAAATAATAAGTTAAAATCTTTATTGAAAACCTCCTCTCCCACCACTAGACCGAGCGCTCCCCTTTACCCTGTTCTCCAAGCAGACCCCCCTTCATACTCCTGTCTCCGGGTGGAAAAAAACAAAGAAAACCCCTTGCTAAATTCCGGGGATAAAAATAAAAAAGACGCATTAATTGGCCTGGCAGCCTTGCGTCGAATCAATAGACGGCCACCCACGCCCCCAGCTCAGAAACAACTGTCACCAAATCTCCCAGATCAGGAATAATTCCCAAAGATCTCCAGTTCGGACCCGTCTGGACCATCTGGTAATGCCGAGGCCCATTCCTCTGAACTAATTCTGCCTCGTAAAAGTTCACGCTTAGGCCTTAAAAATATCCAGGCTCCCCTCCGAATCCTGCATACTGGGGGCCAGGACGGGGGTCCCACTTGGAGCTATAAACCCTGAACTCGAACTAAGCTCCTTTCAATTATAAAAGGCTTTCCAAAGCCCCGAGAAAATCCTACCAAATTTGCAGAGGAATTTTTGTTAGTATGCAATACCTATGAACCCTCTAAGGCAGACCTCCTGCAGCTGTGCAAGCTACTTGTAACAGCCCCTAGTGAGCATAATAAATGGCTCACAGCAGCAAATTGGCCCGCTGCTGACTGCCACTCTACTTTGCCAGACACTGGTCCTACTGCTAAATACCAAAAAAAGTGTAAAAAACAAGCTAAAAATCTATTTAAAGCCATCCCTCGGGTATAAACTCCTAAAACCAACTGGACGGCCATAAATAGCTGTAAGCAGCGACAGAAAAAAAACCCTGGCAACTATCGCACCCGGCTAACTGACATTTTTCTGCAACATTCTGGTATACAGCAACCAGATACAAATAAACAGGGTGCCCTGGCTAGTGCATTTGTTAATGGCCTCCTGCCTGCTATTGGCAATCTGCTAAAACGCATAAGTGTTAAATAAAAGACCGAAACCATAAACAAATTGCAAACAGTGGCAGAGCACTGCCAACGTACTTTAAAAGGAAAGGAAAAGCAATCAGCTCAGCAGTTAATGGCCTTGCAAATACAGCATTATTCAGGGCAGGGCAAACAGTACCGGGGACGGGAAAAATACCAGGGACGAGGATGGGGGGAATGTGGTCGTGGGAGGGAACAGGAAACTGGATTTTCGGGTTATGGAAATGTTTTTAATTACTGTAAACAGCCGGGACATTAAAAAAATAAGTGTCCAAGCCGTCCTGGTAACTCTGTGAACAACCAGTTAAACCCCCTGCCAGCACAGCTGGTCAGCCCCCAGCCTTACTTTGCCCCACAACAATGACGGGACACCGGGAAACCTCAGAAAATTTTAGCCCCTTTACTACCTCTCACTCCCACTGGTGAGTGTGTGTTAACTATCAATGATCTTTCTCTCCCTTTCCTTGTTAACACGGGAGCTTCGCTCTCTGCAGTTCGTACTACCGACCTGCCTGAGGTTCCCCGCTCCGGAAAAACCGTGTCCGCTGTGGGCATTACGGGAGTCCCAACCCCTTATCCCCTTTCAAAACCTCTACCGGTCCAGGTTGGTCCCCTTTCTGCGGATCATGCCTTCCTTCTCTCTGATTCCACTCCGGTAAACCTTTTGGGTCGGGATCTGTTATGTAAGCTTGGCTGCACCATATACTGTTCCCCGGATGGGGTCTATTTACAAATTCCCCAGTCTTCCCTAAGTGATTCTGTAGCCTCCCTGCTGTCTGAAATGTCCGTTTCTACTCCGGTCCCTTGTTGCCCACTGGTCCCGTCCCTTAAGCACCTAATTTCGCAGGTCCCATCCTCTCTGTGGCCAACCCATCCCTCTGAGGTGGGCCGCTTAAATACTGATCCTGTCTGCATTACTGTTGACTCTTCCAAACCCCTGCCTCGCCTATCTCAGTACCCTTTAAACCCCGAGGCAGAGGCTGGCATTGCTCCGGTCATAACTGCCCTGCAGAAGCAAGGCATTATTGTTCCCTGTTCCAGTCCCTGTAACACCCCTATCCTCCCCGTTCGAAAAGCTGATGGCAAATCATGACGATTTGTTCAGGACCTTCGAGCCATTAATCGTATTGTCATACCTGTTTTTCCTGTTGTCCCAAACCCAGCAACGATCCTGGCTTCTATTCCACCAGCTGCAACTCATTTTACTGTTGTTAATTTGTGTTCTGCTTTCTTTTCTGTTCCGGTTCACCCTGATTCCCAATACCTCTTTGCCTTTTCCTACAGGGGACAGCAATATACATGGACCACACTCCCTCAGGGGTATACAAAAAGTCCATCTTATTTCTCCCAGGCATTAGCCCGAGACCTAGCTGACCTTGTTTTCCGATCTGGGTCCACTCTAGTCCAATATGTAGATAATCTGCTCCTCTGTTCCCCCTCGTTATCTGCCTCAGAAACTGATTCTTTAGTGCTCCTTACTGCCCTAGCAAACAAAGGTCACAAGGCTTCTCGCTCTAAACTACAGCTTTGTCAAACCTCTGTCACATACCTTGGTTTTCTCCTCTCCCAGGGTTCCCGTACGCTTTCTCCCACCCGCGTCCAGGCTATTCTTAGCTTTCCCCGACCCTGCACTCCACGCCAGGTCCGAAAATTTTTAGGTATGACTGGATTTTACAGGCAATGAATTCCACAATACGCCTCCCTTGCAAAACCTCTACAGGAACTCACTCAACTCTCTGTGCCTAATCCCATGCCATGGTCACCTGAATCAGACTCTGCCTTTGTTTCCCTCAAACAAGGTTAGGCTTCGGCCCCCGCTTTAGGGCTGCCAGACTATTCTAAGCCTTTTACCCTTTTCTGCCATAAACAATCTGCATGTGCACTTGAAGTTCTCACTCAGGTGCACGAAGGCAGAAATCGCCCAGTAGCTTATTTCTCTGCCACTTTAAACCCCGTGGCCCAAGGCCTTCCCCCCTGCCTGCGTGCTGTGGCTGCTGCAGCACGCTTAGTCGAAATGTCTAAATCCCTTGTCCTTCGCTCCCCCCTTACTCTCATGGTCCCTCACTCTGTAAAAACTCTGCTGTTACAACGCAATACAAGCCACCTCTCCTCCACTCGCCTTACCAGGTATAAACTTCTACTGCTGTCGGCCTCATATATCACTATAAAGCGCTGTTCTCAGTTAAATCCTGCCACTCTCCTTCCTTTGTCTAATAACGGTGATCCTCATGACTGCCTTGCAACTGTCTCTGCTATCACCGTCCCGCGCTCTGACCTTTCTAATGTCCCTCTCCCTAACTCTGACTTTGTTTTGTTTACTGATGGTTCCTGTTTTCGAGACAACCAAGGTCGTCTCCTTGTAGAATACGCTGTAGTGTCACTCTCTAAAACCCTAGAAGCTGCACCTTTACCTTCTGTAACCTCAGCACAAGTTGCTGAATTAGTTGCCCTCACCCGTGCCTGCTTTTTGGCTGAGGGACGCTCCGCCACCATTTACACTGACTCTCGCTATGCTTTTGGGGTTGTACATAACTTTGGTACCCTCTGGCAAGCTCGGGGTTTCCTTACATCTGCCGGTACCCCTATTAAAAACGGCCCCTATATCGCTGCTCTCCTGTATGCAGTTTTACTTCCCTCTGCCCTGGCTATTGTTAAGTGCCCTGGCCACTCGATGGCAGACACTGATGTTGCTAAGGGTAACGCGTTTGCTAATGCCTCTGCTAAACATGCTGCTGCTATAAAACCTTCCCCAGATGCATTTCTAGGTTCCCTCTCTGTTTCTATACCACCACCGTCCCTCACTGACCTCACCCTGCTCCAGGACTCTGCCCCAGAAACTAAAAAAGATTCCTGGGTTGCCCAGGGTTGCTCTCTACATCCTGATTCCCTTTGGCATTCGCCTACTGGTACCTTCGTAGCCCCCTTTTCATTCTATCCATCGCTGGCCGCCCTGCTACACGGTGTTTCGCATGTCGGAAAGGAGGGAATGGTGTCTGCTCTAACTAAGGCGGGATGGTGGGCTCCCCATTTCAGCTCTTTTGCAGCCCGCCACTGTGCCGCCTGCACCACTTGCCAAAGCCACAATATTGGTAAACTTGTAAAAGTGGCTCAGGGATTCCGGGGCTTGCCCCAAGCACCCTTCTTGCATAGGCAACTTAATTTTGTACAAATGCCTAAGTGTCAACGATTTGAATTTATTTTGGTTATGGTATGTTTATTTTCTGGTTGGATTGAAGCCTTTCCTTGTTGCAAGGCTGACTCACTGTCCGTTGCTAAATGTTTGTTAAACCACATTATGCCTGCCAAGGAAATTCCTGCCACTCTGTCCAGTGACTGGGGTACACACTTTACCGGACAAATTGTTCAATACCTGGATCGTATATTACATGTCACACACCTGCTGCACTGTCCCTACCACCCACAAAGTGCAGGTGCTGTGGAAAGGCGAAATGGTGTACTTAAAAATAAACTTGCTAAAATTTGTGACTCCACAGGGTTAAGCTGGTCAGCAGCTTTACCACTAGCCCTTATGGAAATGCGATCCACTCCATCCCAAAGGCATAAACTGAGTCCTTTTAAAATCGTTATGGGACGCCCTATGCGAACTGTGGCTACCATTACTCCAGTCCCAGACTTGAATTTGACTCACAGTACGCTCCTTCAATATTGCAAGAAATTAATGCAAGCTGTAAGTCACTTCCATTCACAGGTTCGAGCCGCCTGGCCGACGGAACCCACCTCTGACGCCTGCCACAACCTTGAACCAGGTGACTGGGTCTACGTACGGCATCACCATCGAAAACACGCCTTGGAACCTCGCTGAAAGGGACCTCATCAGGTACTGCTTACTACCCAGACAGCTGTTAAGCTATCTGGCACTGCAGCATGAATACATGCTTCACAGTGTAAGAAGACACCCTCCCCGGCGAACCAATCAACACCTCAGGACTGCGCAGAGTCAGTTTTTACTCCAGAAGAAGACGTAGAGGAACAGCCTGCAATACCTTACAATCTACGCTCTCGTAAGGGTTGCCAGAAGCCGATGACGATCTAAAGCAAGGCCCAAGAAGCAGCAGCAGTGAGCCTAGCGCCTGCTGTCTGGTGGACATAAAACTGTGAGTGCAGTTCCCTCAGTTGAGGTTGTCAGAACCAGAAGGGCCTTGCCTCCAACATGCAGCTCTGGTGGCGCCTGTTCCTCGGCTGCTGGTATCTTAAGGTCTGGGGTGCCCACAATGACAATTCTTTTATCCAGCAGCAAGTGTGGATAGCCCAGACCCTTAATATTTCTAAATGCTGGGTCTGCAGCCACATCCCAGCCCACTCTCAAGCTGGTGTTCCTGTCCTGGCTATCCCACTGAATTCCCCAGACCTTACTGGAGGACCTCGTCCATTTAACAAAACATGGAACAGCAATGACACTTGGGAAGCAGTGGAAATAAATGTATCTAAATGAATAAGTGTGGTGGAGGGGAAAGGTCATTGGTGTTGGGTGTGTAATGGGACAGGGCTGGATCTGGGAACAAGCCGTTGCCTTCAGCATATTGTGGCAAATGGTGTATGGGATTATTCAAACAAAACTAAAAAGTGGCGGACTGGGTATGGGGATATGAATTTTTTCTCAACCTGGAATCAAACAGAAAAATCAATCTCTTGTTCCCCCTACAGTAATCTTAGTAAAAATAATACAATCTTCCAATGCCATACAAATACTACCACTCCTTGTAAGGAGGATTACCCTGTGCCCTTTGGAGGATATTACTCCTCATTTGCAGATACCTATGTAACAAATGAATGCAATCGAACCTTCCCGGCCTTAATAGGCCATCATTGGGTTTGTGGAAAGCTTATACTGTATTACCAGCTAACTGGTCAGGTATCTGTTATCCCGCCCAACTCTTCCCACAATTCCGGGTGCTAGAATCCCTCCCACGAGAACGCCTCCGTAATTTCAGGCAAAAAAGAAGGGACTTACTAGATGCCCAATGGTATATACATAACATAAGCCCCTTAACTTGGGAAGAGGCCATTGGCACTTCCTTTATCCCACTTGGGGGAGTAATACACCACGCAAAAAGACTCCTAAGGTTACAAGCAGTGGTTAATAAAACCAGAAAAAGTTTAAAAACCCTGGCCAAAGAAACAGGGGTGATCAGACAGGTTGTCCTCCAAAACCGTCAAGCATTAAACATAGTGCTGGCGGCCAAAGGAGGGACCTGTGCTCTCATTGGAAAAAAATGTTGTGTGTTTATACCTGACAATACCAATGAGGTAATAGATCACGCTAGCCACTTAGAACAAATCGCATATCTTCCTCATGAAGAGCTGAGTTCTTTATGGAAGTGGCTAAGTAACCTGTTCAATTTCTCTGGCATAGGAAACTGGTTGTTTCAGGGAGCCCTAACTATCCTGTTTGGAATCTTAGTGATTTTTGTATGCTTTCAGTTAATCTCCTGTTGTATTCACAATTGTGTCACCCAGACGACTACCCCAAAACAGAGTGCTAACATGATAATTTTGAATATCACTGATGAACTAAAAGATAAGAAACGGTTAATTCGTGGAACCCAGTAAGGGTTTGTCATGGCGTACGCCTGACCAAAAGGAGGGATTGTGAAAGTAAAATAAATTATATATTAAGAATAGAAAGGATTAAAGTAATGTTGTCTGTATCTTTAAGCAAAAATGTTGGAATGTTGCAACCAGGTGTCAGGAATACAGACATTAACATAAAACAATTGCACCGTTTAAGGGCAATTGGTAAAGCATTAGCCTTAAATCAATAACAGTTAGTAAAAAAATAAAATATGCATGCTGTGCCCCAGGTAAATTTTCCTGTTTTGCTTTCTTTGTTCCTTTGTCTAATTCCCGCTCTTTTATCTGTATAAATAAAACTGTTTGGGTCTTGCATGGCCACTCACATATTCTAAATGTTATTGGCAAAGCGCTGCGCTAATAAACAAAGTGGTCTAACAAATTGTAAGTCTTAATTCTAACTTTAACACAGCCCACCTAAATTTCTCACCTCTTCTCTCTCTCACATACTCCCTTATAGCTTAATTTTGTGGAGGCATTGAGCACCTGCATCTCTCATGGATTTTAGTTATAGTTGCAGGTGCTAAGCACTCTGAAACAATAGGTCATTAATTCCTAACACATTGGCCTTTGAGCCCAGTAGATGTGTGGCCAGATCCCCAATCAGTATTGCTCCATTGACTTCCATCAATTTACACTAGTTGATGATCTGACCCTTGTGCATAAATCTTGCCTTGGGCTACAAGTGAAATGATTCTGGTGGGTCTTATTCTAATTCCTAATTTGCGTCAATCACAAAACCAGCACACAGTTTGGTAAAATAAAGCCAGATATTCTCTGGTTCTGCTAAAGCATATTCTCACCAGTAACTGCACACCGCACCATAGTAACTCTAGCTCAAGACACCAGCGACACCATCACAGGACCTAACCAGATCAGCCACACCATCACTGTTCATTCACCTGCACGTCCACCAATGTAATATACGCCATCATATGCCAGCAATGCCCCTCTGCTATGTACATCGGCCAAACTGGACAGTCGCTACGGAAAAGGATAAGCGGACACAAATCAGATATTAGGAATGGCAATATACAAAAACCTGTGGGAGAACACTTCAACCTCCCTGGCCACACTATAGCAGACCTTAAGGTGGCCATCCTGCAGCAAAAAAACTTCAGGACCAGACTTCAAAGAGAAACTGCTGAGCTTCAGTTCATCTGCAAATTTGACACCATCAGCTCAGGATTTAACAAAGACTGTGAATGGCTTGCCAATTACAAAACCAGTTTCTCCTCTCTTGGTTTTCGCACCTCAACTGCTAGAACAGGGCCTCATCGTCCCTGATTGAACCTACCTCATTATCTCTAGCTTGCCTGCATATATATACCTGCTCCTGGAAATTTCCACTACATGCATCTGACGAAGTGGGTATTCACCCTCGAAAGCTCATGCTCCAAAACGTCTGTTAGTCTATAAGGTGCCACAGGATTCTTCGCTGCTTTTGCAGATCCAGACTAACACGGCTACCCCTCTGATACTTGGTTCTGCTAAATTACCCTCAGCTCAGCATGGGCTGCAGGGGCAAAAATGGCTTTAAAGGGGACTTTCAGTTCCCTGATCCTGGGGCTGTCTAGTCACTGGTCAGGTCCCAGGGTAAAGGGCTGCTCTACGTTACACCCAGCTACAATGGCCTCAAGAAGCTGTTGGGAATGCCAGGAATTGCCAAATTGTAGAGATGCCCTGGAGACTCCTCACTCTTTACTCCAGATTGCTCACTGGCCCTGGGTCTGAGACAGAGATTGCCTTCCACTGGCCAGTTAAACTGGCTTGATGGTTGCTTTGTGCATGGGCCACAGGGCAGAGTAGCCTTAATGGAGCAAACACTCTGGCCTATTGTCTCCGCTCAGGCGATCTTTGCTAATCTACAGGTTTTAAAAATCAAAAATCAGAGTGCAAACTGATACATCAGATTGTGGCCTGACTAGATTGATCAATGAGATGAATGTGGCCACAGTCCTAGCTTCCCCTGCCTTTTTTCCAACTGGTAAGTCATATATACCCCATTCACCTGGCATAAAATACAGATGGTCCTGCAATGGTTTATGTGGTGGGTGTAAAAAAAGAATTTTTTTGTGGTGTGCTTGTAGTTGTGTTCATCCCAGTCCTGAAGATCTCAAGATCAAAAGCTTGTCTCTTTCACCAATAGAAGTTGGTTCAATAAGAGAGATTATCTCATCCATCTAGTCTCTCCAAAAAGAAAAAAGAAAACTTGTTCAGCATCTAGTTAGCGCCAGTTGCTAAGAAGTTAAATCACACAATGATGTCACAGTCTGTGATGTTCCATTGTTCACTGGGTGCCAATGTGTCAATTTTATCACATGACTGGCTGGTTCTGAAGATGATCTGCTGTTGACTTCTCTTTCCAATAAGCTCTAGATCAACATTTAGATTTCTCTATGCTGGATTTGGCTGGTTAGTAACTGTGAGTAAAGCCATTCTATAAGTATCTAGATGACTATGAAACATACCTGCTACTGTACCATGTCAGGCAGGCCATTCCTTTTATTAGGGTTTTGATGTTATGATTTTATTTAACCAATTGGGTGCTGCCTCAATAGGTACATTGAGCAAAACATAGCTGCAGTGCAGCTCAGTGCATCACTTTCAGCGTGTCATGTCATATTCTTCTGCCAAACAGTGACTGGAGCTGGGAATAGCAGTGAAAGGGCTATTTTCATGTAAGAAAATAATCATAAGGGTAGCGTCTGGATTTCTGAGAGAACCTTTTAAATCATGATGTTTTCATTTCAGAAAAAAATCCAGCAGTACTAGAAATCTAGAAACATTAGGCTCCATATCTTGTGGTAGAGTTGTGAGGCACAGGGTCAAAGAACAATTTCCTTCAGCACTCAAGAACTGAATGTATGTGTTTATTTATAGCATATCTTTGCAACTGTTCGCCCCGTAATATTTAATTGTCTTTTAAAATAATTCTTGGTTTTGTTTCAATTGGAAGAAAGAACAAAGTGTAAGGCATTTATTATTCAAGAGTTTACAAGGGCAGTAAGCACAGAGACAGGTCTAAGCCACAAAGCTTAGAAGTGAGCCTGCCTCAGTTCATAATAAAGGTTGGGGGCTAGTCACAAAGTCTGAATCCAAATTCACACTTTCCAAAAGTTCCAGGGTGAGTTCAGAGCCCAAGTTTTGTCAACCTCTGAAAATGGGAATAAAACCAATAATATATAGTATTTGCCCTACAGGATCAGAACATTGATCTATTAAATCCAGTATCCTGCCTCTGGCAGTGGTCAATACTTGATGCTTTAGCAGAAAGCCTCATTTCTGCACTTATCCCATTAGCCACTGCCATTATGTATCAAGAGAGGAGGAGTAAAGAGGAAGGATTCCTTCCCATACTTTTAATTTCTGCTCAAATTTGCACTTCAGCATGTTCTTCTGCAAATATAGCCAGCAAGATAATAGCCATCTGCGATGCTATCAACCTTTCTCTGGAGGAGGCGGAGCACATTGTCAGTCATGTAGACCTTTGAGTCCAGTGATTAAAAGGGACAGTTGGAAAACATGACTCCATGAAGTTACTGAGCTGTCTGTATTCTGTGTTATCCCCCACGCAGGAGGTCAGTTTCAGCCCACACATAGTATGCCTTTCGTGAGTTTCCCCACACTCCAGAGAGTAAAAAGGGATGAATTCTTTGAACAAGGTAAAACCATTAGTGCTCCCTAAACTTCTTCAATAAGCTTTGGATCTGGCCCCTTCTTGCTAACTATCTGATAGCACTGTTGTGAGGATTAATCAGATAAGTGGGAATTCACCCCTATTCAGAAGGCTAGAACAAGGGTTATGTACCACTTAGTTTCTTGTGCCACAGTAGGGTGAATTTTACTCTTAGGGCATGGTTATACTTGTGAGTTACAGCGCATTAAAGCAGCCCAGAATGCTCTAACTCACGACGCGTCCACACTGGCAAGGCATGTAGAGCACCCGGACTCTGCGGCTAGAGCGCTCCTGGTAATCCACCTCGGCGAGTGGAATAACGTTTGATGTGCCCCTGCTGGAGCACCGTGGCTCCAGTGTGGATGTGCTGGTCTGTTAATGAGCTCTGCTCGGCCTCCAGAAGTGTCCCACAATGCCTATTCTAGCCACTGTGGTCATCACTTTGAATTCTACTGCCCTGCCCTCAGGTGACCAACCGTCAGACCCGCCCTTTAAATTCTCTGGAAATTTTGAAAATCCCCTTCCTGTTTGCTCAGCCAGGCATTGAGTGTTCTCAGTGAATCTTTCCAGGTGACCAGGCGATCCCCAGTATGGAGCAATGGTGAGGTGCTGGACCTCATCAGTGTTTGGGCGGAAGAAGCTGCCCAGTCCCAGCTGCGCTCCAGCCATAGGAATTACGATACCTTCAGGCAGATATCAAGGGACATGATGAAAAGGGGCCATGACTGGGACCCACTGCACTGCAGGGTTAAAGTGAAGGAGCTGTGGAATGCCTACCGCAAACCCTGCAAGGCAAGCTGCCGCTCTGGTGGTGCCCCCGCGACCTGCCATTTCTGCAAGGAGACGCGAAACTTGGGGGCGACCCCACCTCCACTCCGAGGACCACCATGGACACTTCAGAGTCCAGTTCAACAAGGCAGGAGGAGGAGGAGAAAAGTGGGAGCGAGGGTGCTAAGAAGGAAGAAGACACCCTGGAATCCCTAGATGCATGCAGCCAGGAGCCGTTCTCAAGCCAGGAGGAAGGTAGCCAGTTGCGGTGGCTGGTGCTTGGGGAAGGACAGACACCAGAGGATGTTCCCGGTAAGTGGCTTTTATTTTGGGAAGGAAGTTATTCAGTGCGGGCTTTTGGGACGATGAGGGTTAGGGCTGCATGCATGCCTAGATGTGGAATGGGGCATTGATGTGCTCTCTCACATCGCAGTAATCGGCCTCAGTGATCCCTTCAAAGGTCTCATCCAGGAGTTGGGCAATGAGCTTGTGCAGGTTTCTTGGGAGAGCCATTGTGGTCCTTGTCCCAGTCAGGCCAATATGTCCCCGCCACTGTATCATGAGGGGTGGGGGGACCATTGCTGCACACAGGCAAGCTGCATATGGGCCAGGGTGAAAGCCGCATTGCAGTAGAAGACCCTCCCTTGCTTCCCAGGTCTCCCTCAGCAGTGAGATATCTTTCAGGACGAACTCCATTGGAAAATGTGGGGACAGTGTTCAGTATAGGGGCCCCCTGCAGCTGTTGGCTCTCCCCAAGGCCCAGAAACCCAGAGGACAGTACAACCGTGAAACAATCAGTCCCCCTTGACCCTGTGCTTACTCACCATTTCGGGGCTCCCATGGGTTAAGTGCACTTGCTTTGGAAGGGGAAATTATGCTATTGTGTAAACTGTGCTTGCCCTTAAGTATGGGGGAATCATTGCTCTGTCTTGTGTGAACAATGCTGCCTCTGTTAAGTGTTGCATTTTGCCTTTACAGATGCAACCTTGAGATCCCAGCCATCTGTGTTATCACCAGCCAAAAGACTCCAAAGAATTAGGAAGAGGCCACTTAGAAGCAAGAAGACATGCTGCATGAAGTAATGCAGCAGTCCCTTAACGAGAATCTAAAAGCGCAGGAGTGGAGGAAGAGTGAAAGGAGGATTCACCAGCAGAATGAGGAGCGCTGGCACAAAAGCGTGGAACTTCGGCAGCAAAGCACAGATTGTCTGATAAGCTTCATGGAGTGCCAAGCAGACTGGATCCAGGTGCTCATAGCCATGCAGGCAGAGCACTGCCACACCAGCACCCCCTGTCCCAAAACTCTTTCCCTTGTGCCCCCATGTCACCTCCAACCCACTTTCCCCAACATCTGGGTTCTTATTGCCACCAGCTGCCTCCAACACCTGTAGCTTCACCACCCAGCCCTGAAAACTATGACCCTTACCCACTGCGCTTAACACCCATCACCGTGCATTATAGCCATCCGGAAGTGCAGCACTCATTGCACAGCACTCCAGATGGGAAGGCTGAGTATGATAACAGGACATATGCAAATCTGTGATTGTACCGTTCCCCACCCCACCCTCTTGCCCTTTCTGTTTCCCAAGCAGTTGTGTTTCTTTTCCATAAATGAATTTTTATCTTTTCAATAAATCGATTTTTTGGCTTTGAAAACATTCATTATTATTGCATAAAGTAAAAGATAACTTAGCCCAGGAAAGCAACAGGCACTGCAATTCAGCGTAGCAAACACAGGTTCCTACTAACATTGGAATCACTACACTTCAGTCCTGTGCAGGGCACCAGACATTACTGGTGGCTTTCAGCCTCAAATTGCTCCCTCAAGGCATCTCTAATCCTTGCAGCCCTGCGCTGGACCCCTCTAATAGCCCTGCTCTACGGCTGTTCAAATTCAGCCTCCAGGTGTTGAACCTCCAAGTTCCATGCCTGAGTGAATCTTTCACCCTTCCCTTCACAAATGTTATGGAGGGTACAGCATGCGATATAACTGCAGGGATGTTTTCATTGGCCAGGTCCAGCTTCCCATACAGAGAGCGCCAGCGGTCCTTTAAGCGTCCAAAAGCATACTCCACAGTCATTCTGCACCGGCTCATCCTGTTTCTGAACCCTCCTTGTTGCTGTCACGGCTCCCTGTGTAGGGTTTCATGAGCCATGGCATAAGGGTAAGCAGGGTTTCCAAGGATCACAGTGGGCATTTCGACTTCCTCGATGGTGATCTTCTCATCTGGGAAAAAAGTCCTGGCTTACAGCTTCCTGAATAGGCCAGTGTTCCAAAAGATGCGTGCATCATGCACCTTTCCAGGCCAGCCTGCATTAATGTCAATGAAATGCCCACAGTGATCCACAAGCACCTGGAGAACCATAGAGAAATACCCTTTCCAATTAACATACTCGGAGGCTAGGTGGGCTGGTGCCAGAACTTGAATATGCTTCCCATCTATCGCCCTTCCGCAGTTAGGGAAACCCATTTGTGCAAAGCCAGACACAATATCATGCATGTTACCCAGAGTCATGGTTCTTCTGAGCAGGATGCAATTAATGACTCTGCAAACTTGCATCAACATGATTCCAGTGGTTGACTTTCCCACTCCAAACTGGTTAGCGACTGATGGGTAGCTGTCTGGAGTTGCCAGCTTCCAGATTGCAATAGCCACCCGCTTCTCCACCATCAGGGCAGCTCTCAATCTCTTGTCCATGTGCTGCATAATGGGGGCGAGCTCCTCACACAGTCTCATGAAAGAGGCTCTTCTCATCTGAAAGTTCTACAGCCACTGCTCATCATCCCAGACTTGCAGGATGATGTGATCCCACCACACAGTGCTTGTTTCCTGAGCCCAAAAGTGGCGTTTCACTGTGGTGAGCATGTCCGTGAATGGCACAAGCAATCTCATGCTGTATGCGTTACTTGAGTCCATATCATCATCAGAGTCCTCACTGTCAGTGTGGGTCTTAAGGAGTAACTCGACTTCCAAACATGGCATGGTGGCGAGACTCTTCAGAATATCCCTCAGCAGTTTGGGCTCCATTCCCACAGACCGAAAGGGAAGACAGAGCACGCAGTACAAAAAAAATTAAAAGATGGCTCCAATGTGGACGGAAGCACAGGGATTGCTGGGATGCAAATCGATGCATCACGGAGCATTGGGACAGGACCCAGAATGCCCTGCATTCCCCGCCCCCTTCCCACAAGCCACAGCACCAGAATGGGAAGAGGTGCTCTGCAGGATAGCTGCCCATAATGCACTGCTCCCAATGCCACTGCAAGTGCCGCAAATGTGGCCAGGCCAATGCGCTTGCAGCTGTCAGTGTGGACAGACTACAGCGCTTTCCCTACTGCGTGCTACGAAGGCTGGTTTAACTCGAAGCGCTCTACATTTGCAAGTGTAGCCATGCCATCAGTAAAAGTATTTGTACAGTGTTTTGAAGATGTGAAGTACTAAATAAGTACCAAGTGTGATGATGCACTCCATAATGTTTCATGGAAATATGCTCATGAGTGTGAATATGACATAACTGGAATATCCTTTATGCAAAAGATCTCATGTAAGGTATCATAACAAAGGTTATAACCTATTGAATATATTCCTCCTATTTGTATGCATGTATCATCCTTGTATCTGAAGCTAGAAATATGAAGTATAACTCTGAGGTCCCGCTATAATTATGAAAAGTGTGGGCTATTAATGGTGGTTTAGAATCTTGATGGCTCCCATTGACTAGGACAATTGTTGTAAATGGCTCTGCTTACCTGCAAACCTTCCTGTGTACGTGTGTGCCAGTTCATGGCTAATGAAGAATGAGGTCTCATGAGACATGTGACCAGGTCACATGATACTGGAATCCATCTTAAATCTGGTACTTTTCCATTTAGAAGGAGGGGTGGGGACCCAGACAGACAAAAGATTCCCGCCTTGTGCCAAAGCTATAAAAGGGGATGGAGCAGGACAAAGAGAGATCCTAGTCATGAGAAAGCTCCTGCTTTTCACCTAAGGGCTTGGCTACACTCGAAACTTCAAAGCGCTGCCGCGAGAGCGCTGCCGCAGCAGCACTTTGAAGTGTGAGTGTGGTCCCAGCACTGCATGTACTCCACCTCCTCATGGGATTTAGCTTACAGCGCTGGGAGCCGCACTCCCAGAGCTGCGGCACTGTTTACACTGGCGCTTCACAGTGCTGTATCTTGCAGCGCTCGAGGGGTGTTTTTTTCACACCCCTGAGCGAGAAAGTTGCAGCGCTGTAAAGTGCCAGTGTAGCCAAGGCCTAACATGCCTGCTGGAACTAACAAGGACTGTACCAGGGGAAAGGATTGGGCCCAGACAAGGAAGGAGTCTAGTCTGTGAAAGGTTTCAGAGGAGTTGCCATGTTAGTCTGTATCAGCAAAAACAGCAAGGAGTCCTTGTGGCACCTTAGAGACTAACAAATTTATTTGGGCATAAGCTTTTGTGGGCTAGAACCCACTTAATCAGATGCATGGAGTGAAAAATACAGTAGGCAGTATAAATATACAACACATGAAAAGATGGGATTTGCCTTACCAAGTGTGGCGGGGTCAGTGCTAATGAAGTCTGATCCACCCTGATTGAATTGGCATCTCCCTACTTTTCTGTGGTGCTGCAAGTGCTGGGAATCACCAGGACAGTCAGGGAAGGTGCATGAGCCACACATCTTTAAGAACACAGGCCCATTTAGCAGGGAGCTCAAATGATGCCCCCATGCCCCCACGCTCAGGCCAAAACTTTGAAAGGTCTCAATTCTGCCTTCTTCTTGTTCTACTCCTCTTGCGGTATTGCTCTGCTACCTACCCCAATAAAGGAGAACAACAACTTTAAATGCCTTGTTCAAAAATTTTAAGTAAAACACTTAACTTTTAAACACCTGAATAGCAAATGTAATTTTTCTTGTCTGCATAGTAAATACTGGCATTTTTATCTGTTTGAATAATCAAAGTGGTGCTTTCCCTGCCTTCTTGGTTGTAAAGATTTGAACTGTTTCCTGAAAGTCCACAGTCTGGGCCAACTCATGCTCTATTGAGATGGTTGCAAGGCCGACTAGCCTCTCCTGTGTCATTGTGGAGCGTAGATGTGTTTTTATTAATTTCAGCTTGGAGAAGCTGCATTCTCCACTGGCAACTGTTACAGGAAGTGTTAGAAGTATGCACACAGCAACAGAAGCATTTGGAAAGAGGGTAGTCATCTTATTTGTGCACATAAATTCCAGAACAGCCTTTGGAGTTGATCCTGCTGAAATGTATCTTGAAAGGGCTTTCAGTTCATCACCTAAATCACTCACATCAATATTGCGCATGTCATCATGTGTCAACACTGTCTCTACTGCCCTGTATTGCTGATGTAGGTCTTCTTCAGGTATAGTGAGGAGTTTTGGAATATCATACAACATCCCAAATATACTGCTGTGTTCCTTGAGCTGCATGGAACGTTCTTCAACTGACTGTATTGCAATATCTAGCACCTGGTTAAAGAATTCAACTTTGAATTGTTATTCGGAGTCTCTTATGGGATTAACCTGTGCCTCGTAATAAAAATGTCTTCTTTGGTGACTCTTGTATTCTTGAATGGGTGGGAAAATAGCTTCAGTGTGAAGTTCCTCTGCCAACTTCTGTGCACTCTTCAAAATGTTTTGAAATCCTTCATCTGACTGTAGGTATGACTTTGCTTTGTCCAGTTGTTCCATTGCTCCAGATATATCAAGGTCAACACCTTGGAGTCTCTTGCTTACAACATTTATTTCAAACAGTATGTTATGCCACAACACTAAGCCACACAGAAATTTGAAGTTACGTATGTTTCTGGTGATTACAGTTCCCTCTGCTACTGTTCTCCCATGAACAGTTCCTGTCATAGCATTATCCTCCATGATGGCAACTATGGCATCATCTATCTTCCTGATTTGGTGTTTGATAGGCTTTATCATCTCCACTTGACTTTCCCATCATGTGGCACTCAGTGGTTTCAGTGTCAGAGAAGATGTTCCCAGATGTTGCTTCAAAATTTGTCATTGATGAGTTGATGCAGAGAAAAATACATAGATGCTTTGAATTACATTAAAAAATTCAGCAGCCTCACTAGAAGCTGATGCTGCATCACTGATCACCAAGTTCAATGAATGAGAACTGTATAGGACAAAAAAAACTCGAGGGTTTAAGTCTCAGATCCGTGTCTTCACTCCTCTGTTCTTTCCTCTCATGTTGGCACCATTTTCGTAGCCCTGATCTCTCATGTCAGCTATCACAATTCCCGTATCTTCCAGCTTTTTAAGAATACATTTCTCATACCAGCTCCTGTAGTAACATCAATATCAATAAATTCTAGAAAATGCTCTCTGACAGTCACCATTGCAGGGACATTTTCACTAGGCTCTGTTGTTGTTACAAAATGCACCATTAAAGTCATTTGTTCCGTATGGCTGATGTCAGGTGTGCAGTCCAGAATAACAGAGTAATATCTTGCTGACTTCAGATCTACCACAATCTTCTGTTTGACTTTTGTTACCAGTAACTGTATGATCTCATTTTGAATTGTTTTTCCAAGGTAGTGGTGTGGGTACATTTCTCAGGTGGTGACTCTTCTTAGATGCTCCTGGAGTGCAACATCAAACTCTGCCATCAACTCCACAATTTTAAGGAAGTTTCCATGGTTTGTCATATACAGCTGATCTGAAGTGCCATGCAGTGCTAGGTTTTGGGTAGCAAGCATTCTCACAATGGCAATGAGCCTTTTCAGAACATTTTGCCTGTAAAGACACTCTAATGCAATCTTCTCTTGATGCTGATCATCTATGGTGACCTTTAACCTTAGTCTCATCTCAAGCTCTTTCCACCTATGGAATGCTCTCTGGTGATTTGCTGCCTCCTCATGGCATGCCAGCTTTCTAGCCAGATTTTTCCAGTCCTTTGTTCCTGTAGAACCCAATGTGGCTGTGTCATAAACCTAGTCCCAGATTTGGACCTTAGCGTCCAAAATATGGGGGTTAGCATGAAAACCTCCAAGCTTAGTTACCAGCTTGGACTTGGTAAAGCTGCCACCACCCAAAAAATTAGAGTGTTTTGGGGCACTCTGGTCCCCACAAAACCTTCCCTGGGGACCCCAAGACCCAAATCCCTTGAGTCTCACAACAAAGGGAAATAAACCTTTTCCCTTCCCCCCTCCAGGTGTTCCTGGAGAGATACACAGAAGCAAACTCCGTGAATCTAAACAGAGGGAGTCCACCCTCTCTAATTCCAGTCCTGGAAACACAAGCACTTCCCTCTTCACCCAGAGGGAATGCAAAGTCAGGCTAGTAAATCTAACACACACAGATTTCCCCCTGACTTCTTCCTCCCACCAATTCCCTGGTGAGCTGCAGACTCAATTCCCTGGAGTTCCCCACTAAAGAAAAACTCCAACAGGTCTTAAAAGAAAGCTTTATATAAAAAAGAAAGAAAAATACATACAAATGGTTTCTCTTTATTAAGGTGACAAATACAGGGTCAATTGCTTAAAAGAAATATGAATAAACAGCCTTATTCAAAAAGAATACAATTCAAAGCCCTCCAGCAACTATATTCACGTAAATACAAAAGAACATATAAATCCCTATCTGATCTTTGGTACTTACAACTGGAAAACAGAAGATTAGAAAGCAGGAAACAGAAATCACTTCTCATAGCCGAGAGAGCATACAGGCAGAAGACCCAAGAACAAAGGACTCACACACAAAAAACCCTCCACCCAGAGTTGAAAAAATCCTGTTTCCTGATTGGTCCTCTGGTCAGGGGTTTCAGATACTTCTTTCCAGGTGAAAGAGATGTTAACCCTTAGCTATCTGTTTATGACAGACTGGAACATTAGGCTGGAAGAGTTTGCAACAAAACAGTATGCAACATTCTGGGCTTTTGAGTACATAAGCCATGGCCTCTCCACTTTTCACCATGGGGGATTTCACGCCAGTGATGTGTTGGATGGAAATTTCTATTTTCATTGTCTTTGGGGAACATGAAGTTTTTCACTTGCTGTGGCCCATGCAGTACAAGGAAGTCCCTCAGGCTACTGCTCAAATGAGTCCACAGTCCTGGACCATCTAGACTTAAGGAACTAAACTCAGCAGCAGCTGTTTCTTGCGCCTCCACCACACTTTTATCTGATCTACACTTTTCTTCAGGAATGTGCTTGGTTACATCCATTTGAGATGGAGATATGGATGCTGCAGTAGCTGCCAGGTCACCTGCACTCTAACTAACTGTAAGATCAGGCATCTCCTCACCACTCACATCCTCACTGGGGCCGGAAGGCTCACCGTGAACATTTGTGTCTATGTGTCTCAGGAGAACGCCTTCTTGCTTAGATAGAACAGCTTCCTTCGGGGCAGCATTCAGAAAAAGAAAGCAAACAGAGGGGCATTTTCTTCTTTCACTCATGACTGCTGTTCTGTGCCAGCTATAGTGGCTCTCAACACTCAGTTGAAGGGGACAAATAAATAGGCTGGTAGCAGGGCCTGAGTGAGGGAAGATATCAGCGTCTTAAGGGCCTAATTGGCTCCTACTACTTCAGTTGACTGCCTGTTCTCCTCAAGTGGGTTCAGGGAAGCAGCAGGAAACAGGAAGCTGCCTGAGAAGCTGGTGTTAATCAGTCCAGGCTCCTGGGGGTACTAGAGAGGTACATAAGAGGCTTCTCCTCCTCTCTGTCCCTGCAGCTTCTGCTGCTTTCTGTTATTCCCTCTCACCTTTTCTCCTGCCTGCCTGTTATATCTTTTGTGCCCTCCTTCCACCAGCACAGCACTCCACCATCTCTGTGCTTCTAGAGCAGAGAGAATACATATGCACCAGCAGCAGACACAATTTTTTACATTCTGGGTCCTAGTGGCACCCCTTCCCAGTCTGGCACCTAAGGCAGCCGCCTCAGTTCGCCTCATGATAAGGCCAGCTCCACCGTTCAGAAAGCTGCAAGAAGGGACTTTCTTTTCAGACCAAAGGATTACCACTGGGAGATGTTGAAATGCCAGTAGTGATCCTGGAAGACTCAGCCTACTCTTCACTCTTGTGGCTCATGAAGCCATACACCAGTCACCTCGACAGCAGCAACTACAGACTCAACAGATGCAGAATGAGCCTCTGGCCATTTGAAAGGCCGCTGGTGTTGTCTACTCGTGAGATTAGATCTCAGTGGAAAAAAAAGTCCCCATGGTTATAGCTGCCTTCTGTGTGCTTCATAATATCTGTGAAGCAAAGGGGGAAAGTTTCCACCGAGTGGAAGTGAAATGGTCATCTGCTGATTTTGAGCAGCCAGCTCCCAGGGCTATAATGGTATGGTAGGAGGGAGAACAGCAAAATAAAGACAATGGATTTCAAGAGGGCAGACTTTAGCAAACTGCCTGCAGCGCTGGAGCAGGGCCAAGCCATGTGGTGCAGCCCGCGACCCAGCACCCCAGCTGCAACGTCGGAGTGGGGCCAAGCTGCATGATGCAGCCAGCGACCCAGTGCCCCAGCCAGAGCGCCGGAGTGAGGCTGAGCCACGTGGTGTGGCCACCGACACAGTGCCCCAGCCACAGTGCCAGAGCACGGCCGAGCTGCGTGATGTGGCCACCAACCCAGCGTCCCAGCCAGAGCACCATAGCGGCCCCCTACCCAGCACCCCAGCCTGAGCACCGGAGCAGCCCCCGACCCAACGTCCTGGCTGGAGCGCCAGAGCAGGCCGAACTGCGTGGTGCAGCCCGTGACCCAGTGCCCCAGCCAGAGCACTGGAGCAGGGCCAAGTCGCGTGGTGCGGCCCCCGACCCCACTCCCCAGCGGATCAAGCAGATAAAGCCTGCTGGCCTTAGTTTGCCCACCCCTGTGCTAGCATCTCCTGCTGCACATCTCTCCCCTTTTCCTGTGCTCTCCAAACTATCCCTGTCCATTCTGTCCACAAGGGTGATCCTCCAAACCCTGTGCTCAGTAGCCCAACCACCAAAAGTCTTGCAGGATCTCTTGGAACATGTCATCCTGCATCCTCTTCCTTCTCCCCCTTGTCTGGCTGAGCCGCTCTGCTGGTGTGGATGGAAAGCCCTCAAGGCCATATTTCCGTTGCAAGAGATACAATGCACAGAGGTAAATATACTCACAATCCTACAAGATACATGGAAATGTGGTATACTGAACTCGCTCCTCTTGAGCCACACAAGTTGCAAGCACCACATTCTTACTTCTCCTTGGGATTCATAGAGCACAGTTACAGTCCCAGCCATGGTGAGTATGGCCTGGAGGGGAGAGGGAGTGAGTTGGGACAGTGGTGGGGGGTTAGTTCACGAGCATGAGTATCTGCAGATAGGGCAAATGAACTGAATGCTGGCACTGTTTTCCTCTGGCAGTGGTGATCTTAGCTGATATTTCATTTCTGAGGGTAACAGCTCTTGCTCACTTCTGGCTGTAGACCAGGGCTATATGCTGCTAGCCTGAGTGGTGCAATGGTGCCTGCTGGAGTAATTGGTGAGTGGTGTGGGAAAGAGTCCTACCACGGCAGAAGAAACCAGAAACCTTCAGCAGAGGATTGCAGACTACCTTCAGGAAACTTTCCTCATGATCTCTATGGAGGATTCACGGGACATTCTGGTGCACATAAATAAACTGTTTTGCATGGCTCCCTGTGCCTAACTGTACAGGGGAATGAGAAGCAGATAACCAATAGAGATAGAGTTGCTATTTCACTACCTCTTCTAGCATGATTTAAAAAAAAAAAGAGTAAATGAACAGATGTGTCCCTGCAATATCAAAGCAAGCTGCATACTTACTAGAGGTTCCTGCCCCTGCATCAGGCTCTCCCATGCTGCACTGTAGGGACTGCCTGGATTGCTCTGGAATTAAAAAAACAAGTCCTGGCTTGTCGCGCCAATGGATCCCTCAGTTGCCTGGCCACCTGTACTTCTTCTCCTCCTTGTCCAATCAACTGTGGGAGCTGCTGTGCTCCAAGTGTGCAAGGACATTAATCGACTTCTGCTACGAGGGGTAGTGAGTCTGGGAAATGTGCAGGACATAGTGGATGGTTTTGCTGCGATGGGGTTCCCTAATTACGGTGGGGCAATAGATGGCATGCATATCCCCATCTTGGCACCAAACCACCTTGCCAAAGAGTTCATAAACCAAAAGGGATACTTTTCAATGGCGTTGCAAGCACTGGCGGATGGTTGGGAAAGGTTCATGACGCATTCATCTTTAGGAACTTGGGTCTGTTAAAAAAGCTGCAATCCGGGACTTTCTTTCCAGACCACAAAATGAACAATGATGATGTTGAGATGCCCATAGTTATCTTGGGGGATGCAACCTACCCATTGCCCCCATGGCTCATGAAGCCATACACCGGCAGTCTGTACAGCAGTAAGGAACGATTCAACTATAGGCTCAGCAAGTGCAGACTGGTGGTCGAATGTGCCTTTGGTCATTTGAAAGGGCGCTGGAGAAGTTTACTAACGAGGTTGCATCTTAGTGAAGAGAACATCCCTCTGGTTATAGCTGCCTGCTATGTGCTCCATAATATCTGTGAAAAAAACGGGGGAAATTTCCCACAGGGGTGGGCAGTTGAGACAGATCACATGGCAGCCATTTTTGAGCAGCTAGACACCAGGGCAATAAGAAGAGCGCAGCAAGGGGTGCTGCAAATCTGTGAGACTTTGAAAAGCTGTTTCAATAATGAGTCACAGCAATGTGAGCTGCTTGTCTGCATTGTGCTTTCCCAACCTTCACCTGCCTTGTATCACCATCCCTGTTAAGCCAACCCCCCACCCAAGCCCACTGCTTCTACTCAATAAAGAATGTTTATTTCTCAAATCCATCTACTTTATTTAACAAACATAAGTAAAGAGGGAGAACAGGAAAAAAAAATAACCTTGGGGGAAAGGGGTTGTAAAGTTGGAACTGGAGAAATGTTTTCAGCTGTGTAACATAACACCACATTCCAGACCATCAAAGGTCTGTGAATGGGTGCCTTCCATTCCTTGTACCCTCCCACCTGAGTTAAATGAAAGGGATAATGGACTTTTCGCCCATGCCTCATGGAACGTTTTGGGGAGGGTGATTCTGCCAGGCCATGCTGGCTGGCTGTCCAACAAGGTCTATAGAGGGACTCTACCCTCCTGCTTCTGTTCCTGCAGTTCAACCGGATTCCTCAACATGTCTGCTTGGTCCCCTCATAATCCGAAGCATCTCATCCTGCACTGCACGCTCTTGCTCATTGGCAGCTTTCCTGCTGTCCATGTCAATGTCTAAGTTCTCAGACAGTGAAATCCTCCACGCTCTCAGCTCTGTGTCAGCTGTCCCAGAGGCATTCATTATCTCTGTGAACATCTCCTCCCGCATTCTCTTTCTCCTCCTTCTAATCAGCGAACTCCTGCTTTCGAGTGTTGACATACCAAAGGACACATTTCCAGCTGTCAATTGTGGGAAAAAATAAAGGACCCAGTGTACATCAATAAAATGTTTCCAAGGCTGTTTTCATTTTTAAAAAAATCCTTATTACACTAGGTACAAGCCATAACATAATCAGAATCTGTAACTGTTCACTGCGCCATTTTGCTGTTCCAGCCATGGTGAGTAGACTCCTCCCCCCAAGTCATGCATGACCACACTTTTAATGAAGTTTATGGCAGGCTCATGTCAGAAGCAGAGGTAGTTAGTCAAACAATGGCCCTTCCCCGTAGTACCACAGGAAGCTGTTAACAAATGGGGTGTGAGAGGGAATGTTTTCACTCCTGAATTGCGGAATCTCACATGTGGGGCTCCAGTTCCCTATCAGCCACTTTAAACTACTTGCTGACCCAGGAAGAGCACAGTAAAGGCACATTAGTGGCCACATGGTTTGGCTATTCAGAATGTGTGAGGGGGCCTACATGCCCTTTTTTTTCTTGTAAGGGCACTTTTAGTGAGAATTTCCCCCATTTCCCCAAGGGGACCATAGGTGATATCAGTCTCCTGAGGGTAACAGAGGTGGAAAAGAAGGAGATGCTGCAAGTGTCTGGGTATCAACCCGGTCCTTATGGTGCTATTCTATGTACCGCAATGATGCCAGCAGAATTAATTCAGGAGTTGCATGGGAAAGTGTCTTACCATGGTGGAAGAAATAAAACTGCCCCGCCCAGAAACCTTTTGCAAAGGATTGCAGAGTACCTCCATGAAAGTTTCCTAGAGATATCCATGGAGGATTTCCGGGCTATCCCAGTCCACATAAACAGTCTTTTCCAGGGCCACCCCTCTGTGTAGCCGGAGCAGCCTCTTGTAAGCAGAGAACCACAGCACCTCATTTTTTCTTCACAGTAAACATGCAATACCACTGAATGTGTGTGCTTGCTAAAGTTTAACTAGACTTCCATTGTAACTGTATACTCACCAGAGGTGCCTTCCCCGGCATCACAGTCGGACACTGTGATGTCCTGCGACCCACAGGGCTCCAGGGTTAAAAATATTTCCTGGCTCTCAGGGAGAATGGATCCACTGCTTGTCTGTCTCCCAGTCTCCTCCTCCTCCTCCTCTACCTTATCATCCTCCTTGTTGTCCCTAGACTAACACACCTATGAGGTATCTATGTTGCTTGTGGGGGTGCTGGTAGGGTCACCCCCGAGAATCGCATGCAGCTTATTGTAGAACCAGTGTGTGTGGGGTTCAGCACCAGAATGACTGTTCGCCTCCCTTGCCTTCTGGTACGCTTGGTGAAGTTCTTTTATTTTCACATGACGCTGCTGTATGTCCCTCATGTAGCCCTTCTCCCCCATTCCACAAGCAATCTTCTGCTAGATTGATGCTCTGCCTGCACAAACTCTTCTCTCCACACAGCGATGAGCTCCACCACCTCTTGTGCAGGCTGGAGCACGTTTGGGGCGTGTAATCTCCATGATCAGCTGTGCTCAAGCTGGCATGTTCCAAATGCTGATCAAACAGGAAATGGGAAATCAAAAATTCCCAGGGTTTAGTTGGGGAGGGGCTGTTTCCTGTGTACCTGGCTGCAGTGCAGCAGAGTTGAGAATAATCTCCTGAGCAGTCACAGATGAGCATTCTGGGACACCACCTGGAGGCCAATTAAGTTGAATTAAGCTCTGTTTGCACTAGCTTGCAGTCGACCCATGAAAATCGAATTAAGCGCTATGCCTCTTGCAGAAGTGGATTACAGAAGTTGACATTAGAGGCAACTTAGGTCAAAGGAAGCCACCTTGAGTTGACCTGTTAATGTATATGTCCACACTACCAGGTCCTTTATGATGACCCAACTTTTTAGTGTAGACCAGGCCTTACTCAGTTCCTCAGCTGTAAAATGAGAATAATACTTCCTTTCTCCCACCCTTTGGCTTGTCTGTTTAGATTGCATACTCTTCAGGGCCAGGATGGTCTGTTACCGTGTATGTTCACAGGGCTCAGCACAATGGGGCCATAGTTTTGGTTAGGACCTTAGGTAGTATTGTAATATAAATAATAATGGTGTACAACCAGATTCTGGTCTCTCCCAGTATAAAGTTGTTCAAACATTCCCCATTCCTCCTGGCTTGAAAGAGAGGCATTTGGCCAGGCCTGGAGGGGAAGAGGATGAAGTGCTGGCAAAAATGCTTTAAAAAGAACAAGTTTTGACACCAGCAATTTGTTGCCATATAAGACACAGGTTGGGGTTTGTATTTACAGGTGTGTGGAAAGGCCAATCTGCAACTAATCATTTCCCTGTCTTTTTTTAATTTTCAGCTGGAAAGTACATTTTAGGTGCTGTGATTGCTGCATGCATTTTTTGGGGCTTGGTGTATGCTTTACTCATGTGGTTCTATAGATGGTAAGTGCCTAGTGTGCTACAAGTGTTACACATCACACTATCAGTTTTAGTTGTGAAAATATATATATATAAAGAGATCTTTTAAAATAAGTAATCAAAGAAACCAGAATGTCACTGCGCCAGAGAGAAAGAATATTCAGAGACTTCCCTAGGAACTATTTTATGGGGTGAAAGAATATCCATTGGGTAACCACAATAACGTCCTTCCAACAAGGTGCTAATGCCAGTTAATTCACAGCTGTTGGGTGATAAGGAGCGATGAGGCTTGCTACGTACCAGAGGTGCCTGCATTAGGCAGCATCTGCACCATGCAGTCACTGTCCATCATACCATATCTGACATATCAATGCTTAGGTATATACAGAGCCGGCTCTAGGCACTAACGCAGTAAGCAGGTGCCTGGGGCTGCCAACGGAGCGGGACGGCACGTCCAGCTCTTTGCTGGCAATTCGGTGGCGGTTCCTTCAGTCCCTCTCGGAGGATAGGACCTGCCGCCGAATTGCCGCCGAAGAATGAAGCAGTGGCGGTAGAGCTGCCACCAATTGTGGCTTTTATTCTTTTCCCCCCACACTTGGGGCAGCAAAAATGCTGGAGCCCTGGGTATATATCTCCTCTGCTGGACACGAGTGCTGCATTTATTACTGCTGTGTTCCAAAATCATTATACAAATGGCTTTAGTCATAGAAAAGCCATCATGGAATGACAAAGTAATGGATTTTATCCTTCATGTATCCCTTGGCTGATGATGGACTTGATTTTGTAGCTACATTGAGACCTATGCTTTCTAATAGGCTGAGCCCCTTGGAATGTCATTTCAAAATTACCTACATTTTTGTTTTCTATAGCTAAGACATTTCCGGGGAAACAATAGACTCTAGAACCTACAGTCTATTATAAGGGTGACGGCCCCCATCTGTGCTGACACACGGGTGATTGAGCCAGGGACCTGCAGAGCTAAAAGGAGAGCTGCTACAGGTTCAGCTAACATTTTCTAGCTCAGAGCGCTAGCAGATCCATGTCATCTGTGGATCAGGCACAGATGGCTGAGGAGCACAAAGCAGTAGGCTACACCTTTTTGACTTTACTAGTAAGGCAATTATTGAGCCCAGTTCCTGAGCTGAACTGCCCTTGGCTCTGGACCTGAGTGGGGGTGGACAGGAGGGACTGTACTGTATATTTGCACTTCTTTTATTCTGGGCCTGGCCAGGGAACTGTGTGCCCCCTGGCACAACTCTGAGCAGCTGCTGGGCTACTCGAATGTGCACCTTGCCCAAAGGTCCTTTCCACTAGCCATGAATAGACTGTAGCGCAGGAGCACCATAGTACTCAGTCCACTCCCCAGGCAATGGGCTGGTGACCTAGAACTGCTAAACTTGGCACTACACCACTCCAGGGTTTCCCCTACATCAGTTCCAAATAGATCTATAGCTACCACTAGGGCTGATTTAGCTGTGAGATTAGTACATTCTAAGGCTAGACTTTAAGGGTCAAATTATTCCTGATGTATATCCTGTTAACCCCCTCTAAAGACAATGATATTGCAGTAAGGGCAAAAGTCTGCAGTTTTAGGTCCATCCTTCACTTGGACTCCTTTTTCGCACTTGCATCACTGTGGGCAGAATTACTGTTACTTAGACTTTTAAGTACACAACTGTGCCTGAAAGTCAGGTGCTTAGATGCCCCAAGTGACCATGATTGAATTCATACCTGTTTATACCTGTCATCAGCTGGTGCAAAGGGGGTTGTTGGCTTTGGACTGCTTTGTGCTCCTTTGTGGAACTTTCCTACTGTGCAGAATGGAGTTGGTCTAATGATCTGGTAGAACCGTGGTTCTCAACCTGAGGTCTGTGGACCCCAGGGGGTCCATGGCCTATGTCTAAGAGGTCTGTGAAAGACTTAGACTGAAAACTGACTGTACAGAATTCAAGTATATATACAGACAATAGATTTCCAAAGGGGTCCACACTGCCATTTGATATGTTTTAGGGGACTGCAAATAAAAAAAGGTGGAGAACCACTGTGTTAGAACACGCATCAGAAAAAGAAAGAGATTAAATTAGAGGCAACTAGATATTAAACAAAAAAAGGTGATAAACAACAAGGTGTGATATTAATGTTGGTTGTTGTTATTGTTTCTAACTCCTATTTAGGAAGTGTGAAAAAGAAGAAAAGAAAAGGAAGGATGGAAGCTGCGGGAGCTGAGTATCAGTTTATGGTTTCCTCAAAAAAACCCAAACAACCAACGACTTTTTCCTTGAATTATGATGAGCCAAAGCCAGTAATTTAGTTACACTGTGAATAAACAGTGCAAATCTAGTGCTAGCTGAGTGTGGCAGCGTTGCCATCCCAGTTTGCTCCCTCCTGCAGGGGCTAGATCTGTGCTCACTTTCTCCCCCAGCTTGTGGCAGGGCTGGTCTCTGCAGCACCCAGCTCATGGCCCACCATGGCATTGTTCACCCTGCCTCAGTTTTCCCCACACAGGAGACATTACTGCATAGGAGAGTTTATTAGCACCACTCAGCAAGGTACAGGTAACAAACTTTGACAATAGTACTAAGAGCAACACAAACAAAAGGGTTTTCTGCTCCTTCTGGACTCAGCTGTCGGTTCTTTCCCACTCTCCTACAGAGCACTGACTCTCAGGCCTTTTCCCCTGTAGGGGTCTCTCTTCTTCCAGGGCCAGTCACAGGAGTGAGTAAGCAAGCTTTCCTCTGTCCTCTGTCCTCCTCCAGGCTACCTGCCTGGCAGTTACCCTTCTCAAGGGCCTACAAGAAGAGCTAACTAACCTTCTGCAGCATCTCCACTTCCTGAGTTCATAGCAATTTGTAGCTATCCCCTGACCCCTTTCTAATGATTAAACAGGGCCATCTAATCCCTAGCTGATCAGGATCGAGTGGAAAGGTAGCTGATCTATCATAGGTGGGGCTGGGCCCAACTCCCATTAAAGGGACAGCCAACCTGTAACACAGATGTTCAGAACTTTAGTTTGGGTAGCCCTCAACACATCCCTACTCCTGTGCTTTTAGGCCAACTCCTTCCCTCCACCGGTGCACAGCAGCCAGCCATGTATTCCGGAGAAGCAGAGAGAGATCTTCAATCATATGTCTGAAAGGCTGTGTTCAGTGACACTGAGAAGTGTGGTCCACTGAGGAAAGTCAATACATGGAGGAGACAGAAGCAGCCTGAATTGAGAGTGAAGTGTTTTCTTCCCTGTATGTATCTTTTAAGAGAGATACCTGTGGAGAATGCTTTTTAAAGAGATACCCATCCAGAATAGCTCAGCTGAGCTGCTCTCTACTCAGTTTTGCATTAAGGACTTGTCTATGGTTTTGTCTGTACTTAGGATTAGCATTGATTCAGTAACTGGTAGCTAGTATCTTGCTCAGATGTAAACCTCAGGCATAGACAAGGAAAACTGCAATTTCACCAGCTGAGCTGATTGTAGTTTCAGGCAGGGTAACTGGCGTAAACTGGCTTTTCTTGCTTCCACCTTCAGTTTGCTTCAGTGTAGCTACACTGATTGCTGGCCAGTGGTTGCTGAAACTCAAGTATAGACAAGGCTTGAGGTACAAGGAAGAAATTACCTGAAGTCATACACAGGTGGCACAACCGTCCAGATGGGATCCTATTCGACTCCTGCATCCCAACCTTTCACTGTAGCATTGAGAACATATGTGGACACCTCAAGAAGACTACAGAGCACAGTGTCATTCTAAAGGTGCAGACTCTAAGGCTGTTGAAATATTTGATTTTCCAAGAGATTTTTAACTGCTCCAAGCCCTTGCATTTCGCTTAGAAGCAGAATATGCAATTTGTTGGCGAAATGTCAGTTTTAAATGGAACACTCACCCAACTCCCAAAATAAAACTAAGCCCGGTCCATGCAACCAGACTCTCAGACAAAAGTTTGGGAAAACAGAGGAGCCTTGCAGTGTGCCCTGGAGGTCTTTTAAATAACAGGTTTGGTCAGACCTTTAGGACTAGTGTGGCAGCAACTGAGACAGATCTGGAAAGGAGCATGAAGGTGGTTTTCAGGCATCTTTTATCTCCCATCCCAGTTCTGGGGCCACTAGGCTGGTCCCAAGAGCTGTTACAGGGGGCTGCTGCACCAGTCTTACACCATCCTGAAATTTCTCCATGCTGGGGAAGTCTTTGAGTAGCCATTTAAGCTGGCTTTGGGACTGCTAATGTGCTAGTGGATCACCACAAACTCACCAGAGCAGGGACCAAGATCTGGCCCGTTTCCGCTAATGAAACAGCATTGCTTCCTAAATAACAGCTTCTGTGAATTATATGAAAAACCCTGGAACCATGTTTCTAGAATGAAGTGCTTAGTTAATGTAGCTTTCCACTGCCAGGGCTGGATCTCTCCTGGAACAGTGGCTCTGTGAAGCTGAACACTAGTGGATGCTGCAGCACGAACTATTTGCTCTAGAACCTTATCTACTCCTGTGGCTCATAACAGGACCTTACATTTTCAAACATGGTTACAGGTGACATTGGTTTCAGATTGGTTCTTGGGGGTCCTCTTATTAATGTTCAGCCATCAAGCTAAAGGGAGGATTTCTCGGTCTCAAATGGAGTTCACTTTCTCCATGGATGTTGATAAATCACCCCTCCCAGAGAGGTGCTCAGTATAGCATACAGACTCAGCATATATATTTCCATAATAAACATACTCACTAGAATTTTCAGGAGCAAATGAGCACTCAGGAACGGCACTCACCAGCAGTTTGTTCGCTAAGCGATGTTGCTTCTAGCCTTGGTTCTGAGAAAGCCTTTTGGTTTGAATGAGAAAACAACTGAACAGATTTCCCCAGACCTTCACCCCACCTCCTCTCTACAGGAGGCACAATCCTGACTTACCCGGGCTAAAGGGGATAATTTGTGCAGAAGTCCCTCACCCAACCCCTCTGCTCCGAAGTATGAGTGAACCTTCCAAGTTGGAACACTGCCTCCTGCTACAATATCTTTACTTTTAACTCCTGGCTCCACTGAAGTCATGTTGCTTCTGTTGTTCTGCAAGTAGCCATGTAAGGGCTGCATTTCTATTTCCTCTTTGACAAAGTTATTCCCTACCCTACTGCCAGGTGGTAGGCTGTTCAGGCTGCCTAATCAAAGGGCAAGTCACCTCCTCTTTGGCTAAGTGTCCATATTGGCTTATACGCTCTAACCAGGGATGGTGGGTAAAGCCAGGCCTCCTCCCACCCCAGTCAAACACCAGGTAAATGGCTTCTCATAAGCAGGGTTCAGACTCACACAGGAAGAATGTGACTTAGTGGCAGACAAGCTTGTAGATAATAAAGGCTTCCTTATAGCTGAAGTTTTTGAGTGCTCAGAAGGCTCTCCTTATATGTTGAATTTGATAAGGCTTCTCCGGCCAAAGTCTATCCCTGAGCCTTTTACCTGGTCCCAGGGGAATCCAGTACCTGACTTCCCACTTCTCATAGACTCTTGCCCAGAAGCAATTAGATTTTTGCACAAGCTCCCAGCCAAGGCTCTTTAGTGCCTCCAGATGCTGCCATGGATGATGTAAGTCTCATCAATAATGACTTAAGCTTCTGAAGTTCTCTCTTTGCTTCCTCTGGGCCAGATTGTGAACTCCTTGCTCCCATTGGTGAGCAGCTGCTCCTGGGAGTAATCAGAGTGAAATCAATGGGATGACCCAGGTGAGTAATTTTTCATCAGTGGCAGTAAGGCGAGAGAGGTGGAGGTGCCACAACTAAGCTTGAAGGAAATTAGATTATTTGCTCAGGAAAACATCACACTGCAGGTGGGTGAAAAGTCGAGACTTAACAGCTCCTAGCAGGAGGGAAAAGATGGCCTTGTAGTTAAGGCAACAGACAGTGATGCGGGAGACTTGGGTTCATGGATTTCTGTTGTGACTTTGGGGTCTGCATCTCAGTTCCTTAATTATAAAATGGGGCTAATAATGCTTCCTCTGTCCATCTGTATTATGTATCAGAGGGGTAGCCGTGTTAGTCTGGATCTGTAAAAGCAGCAAAGAATCCTGTGGCACCTTATAGACTAACAGACGTTTTGGAGCATGAGCTTTCGTGGGTGAATACTCAGACATGCATCTGATGAAGTGGGTATTCACCCACGAAAGCTCATGCTCCAAAACGTCTGTTAGTCTATAAGGTGCCACAGGATTCTTTGCTGCTTTTACATCTGTCTTATGTAGATTGTAAGTGCTTCAGGGCAGTGACAGTCTCATATGATATGTATATATAGTACCTACCACTATGGGTCCCTGAGCTCCGCTGAGGGTCTCTAGGCATGACTAACAGTATTAACCATAGAGATGGGTATTATCCCTCAGGAGCGAGAGAAGGAATGGCCAGTTTCACTCACACACCCAAATACACAGAGATGGTCACGTTAGCATTATACAGTATGTCTATATATATATATATATAAATATATATATATGTATATAATTTATTTCACACAATCCTGATAAGAGTTACAGGTGTATTTGGAATCATTTACAGTTTCACAGCATATGGAGTGGCCATACAGCTTCTGATGTGAGTAACATACAGTGCGTAGAGAGTACACATTTCCAATCCACCCGCCCGCCATTCACACAATGGGTTTCAAAGCTAATACTAGATTCAGCTACGTAGGAAGCCTTGAGAATGCTAGGATACAGCGTTGGGTGTCATACAACACTGTAAGTCACAATGGGACAAGCTAAACTACTTTAATTTTCAATCTAGTATTTCTAGTCTACCTGCATTATTGCATTTATACGCTTTTTTTTAAAGTCAAAGTAAAGAGAATACTATATGGGAAAGGAAAAATTCTTTACTATTTTAGGATTTGAGCTGCAGCCCATACAAAGTGTCCATAGAAGCATAGACAAGATTATAAATTCAAAAAGGTATAAATTAGCTGTATAGCTTTCGTATGTAGTTAGGTGTCCATTTTCCCTCGGAAATGTACCCAGCAGCATATTGTCTCCGAAAGCAACAAAATCAAACCAGTATGTTAAACACAGATAATTGTGTGTTAATCAGTAGGTCTGTAAAGGGAAAAAATCAAGGTGTCACTCTGATAATTACTATTAGTTGGAAAACTTTTAGGGCTTGATCCAAAGCCAATGGAAAGACTCCCACTGACCTCAGCTATGGTTGCAAACTAACATGGTTTCACCCAGTAACGTGCTGGACTGTTTCTATTGACTTCAAGGGACTTTGGATCAGGCTCTTAAGAATTACTAGTTAAAAAAAATCCCCTTTAATCAGAGCAGTAAGTTTCCTTTAAATACCTTTAGTTTCTCCGATACCTCATAAAGAACCTGAACTTACCTTAGCAGATGGTGGAGTATTTTGCATAGCTGGGATTGCACATTTTAAAGATTTCTTTGGAAAGGTTCCTAACCAGTGATTCAGGAAAAGGCCACAAGGTTAAGAGGGGCCGCTCAAAACTTAATAAAGACAAACAATGTCCTTTTTTTTTAAAAGAAAGGCGGTGGGAAGATGCTGTCCTTGTTTTGTTGACTCACCCTAGAAACTTTGGACTGTTTGGCACTACAGCGATAGAGTCTGGCACATATACAGGGCTTCATGAAGATAGGCAGAATTTAAAGTTTCCCTCTCACCACTGGGCACTGTTGCTCTATAGCATCAACGTGCAAGGACAGATCAAGGCAGAAACTTTGATTCTTGGGATCCTGACTCAAATCCCTAAGTGGGCCAGATACAACTGTTAAAACCAAGGTGAGCTGGAATGGGAAGATGGCTATACAGGGAAGATTGCAGACTCTAGTCTACGTGAGGGAAGTAGGGACAGGGATGGCATGTGACTATGTTGTGGATCCTAACCTCATTTTATCCTAATTCTGTATGTGCCAGCAAAGCCACTTCTATTTTATCAGTGAAAAGTAGTGTAGAACAGCAGATTCTGCTCCCACTGCTTGTGGTAAACTGGGTCACATTACTACATATCAGGTGAGTCACCGACAGCGTTTGACAGAATGGAGATTTTAAGACAGGGCAATGCAGCAGTGGAAGGTAGAGCCACATCTGTGAGTAGCTAAGACCAGTAACCTTCCATAGTGTTTGCCTGCTCTGAGATTCATCTGATTGGAAAAACTGTTGTTTCAAGGCAATGTGAACTTGCCATGTGATGAGCGCATCTTCACATTAACATATCCCCATGGGACAACACAATCTGAACAGTCCACCAAAAATGAAAGAAAGCTTGCACACTTTTCTGTGCCCAGCTGATGCACCAACTTCAAACCTGTTCTGTTGTGGCGGGAAAATACAGCATGTGCCATGCACATTAGCAGATTTCCAAGGCCTGCTATGATCCATGCCATGAACCTAAATCAAAATCAGGCCTCAAGTCTTTTGTCAACAAAATATATTTAATTTCTTTCATCTCTGCACTCAGATAACTGAAGGACCAATAGCACTGGCTTGAGCCATGCACAGAGCATGTAATACTGTGCTAGGATCCCTCTCACAGCTTTGCCAGTGCATCTCAATCCTGATCTGCAATCTTTCCTCAGTGCTTCAGTTAGGGGCCTCCCTTGAACAGAGTGTCAATCATGTAGAGAGTGAGTCTCTGGTGTGCAATAATGAGGACTAGAATGAGACTAACAGTGTCCCCAACTTCCATTGACTTCAATGGAAGTTGAGGAAACTCATCACCTTGCAGATTTGGGCCATAATATTTACTTGTAACTTGGATAATTATAGCAGATTAAAAGCTTGTGCTCCCCCCCACCTGTGACATATAGCCCGTGAGTATTCCATCTATATATTAAATGGCATAACTTTTGCAATTCTTTGGGTGGACTGTTAAAACTCTACTCCTGCTTTTGCCAGGCACAGAAATCTGGTTTCAGCATAGCCTTGGTGAGAGCACACTTGGAAAATTGCTTGGGAAGATTATAGGAATGCTAAATAAAATGCAAAGAAGGGAAGCGAGTATTATTCCAAAATTGGAGAATAAGCCATTAAGTATCAGGAAACAAATGTACAGGATTAGATTCTCATCTGACGTAAATCAGTGTAACACCATTCAAGTCAATGGGCTGTGCCAATTTATTCCAGCTGAGGATCTGGCCCATATAAACTAGAAATGAGATTTGGAGCGATGGAGGAAACTTAGCCATAGCCTATGAATACCTAATAGTTAATGGAAGTGCAGAATTTATTCTCCAGTGATGGCTGGAAAAAGGGCAAAAACCTGCAGCTAATGAGGAAAAGTTCTTAACTGTATGAGAAAATTGTGCAATGAAATGATCTTCTCAATGGCACATGGTCAAAGCACCATCGTTATGGAATGACATAGTGAGTAGTCCTGTGAGGACACTGGACTAAAGGACACACATGGCCTTCAGTGGGTCTACTGTCTATGGGCCAGACTGCAATATCCTTAGGCTACAGAGTACCTTACATTGTGATTAGTCCCTCTGAAGTCAATGGGAAAAGGTGCTATTCTGTGTAATCACGGCTAGGAGAGTCTAGCCCAAGGAGAGGAACATTACATATAATTTATGTCATTTGATAGTCTAGTTTAGGTATTACCTCATCTTCTGACACAAATTAAACATAATAGCTAAGGTTTATCAGCCTACACTCAATGCTCTTAACATAATTGGACGTGTTGTTAAACGTAATAAGCAGTATTTGCAACAGATGGACTTTGGTGAAGGATTAAACTAAAATCATGATTGGCTTGGAAGAGTTTTTTTAATCAATGGGTCAAGAAAACGTCATTTCTTGATGATCCAAGTACTTAGATTATTTAAGGATTGTTTTAAAATAAATTGTATTTTTGGGCTAGGAGTAATTCACTAGATGTAAATGGAGCAGTAGGTTTGATTGCACTATGCGAGAAGGACACTCTTTATAGTCTCTGCTTATGGCTTCCCTGGCAGTCCATGAGATCGAAGAATAGAACCTGAAGTATGTGAAAGCGCCACATGTAGAATCCTTTAAGGATCAAACCTAATGGTTGTTTCCTCCATTTCCTTTGAGTGAAATTAATCGAGCACGGAGGGACCATGCCAGGCACTACCACAATACAAATAATTAAGAATAGAAAATGGGAAAGTAACTCTAACAGCCTGATCCACAGCCTCTTGAAATTAGTGGAAAGACTCCCCTTCATGTTTTTTGGATCACCCCCAAAGCCCTGATTCAGCAAAGCACTTAAGCATGTAACATTGAAGTCAGTGGTCTACTTAAAGTTAAGCATGTGCTTAAGTGCTTTTGGTGAATCAGGGCCTATCTGAGACAGAAATCACCTGGCAGAATACATTCTTACCATGCTGAAAATGCTGTCAGAGCATCCCTCATGCCCAGATTTGATTCTATCCCACAGCAAAACTATTAAGAGACATGGGCCTTATCCAAAGCCCATTGAAGTCAACAGAAGTCTTTCCATTGACTTCAGTGGGCTTTGGGTCAGGCCCCATCAGAGGAAATGTGGTCAATTTCAGCTTTACAGAGCTTGGGATAGGGAAAACCCTGTACTAAATTGTCCAAAAGAAAAAGCTACATTCTTGCATTAGGTCGAGAGGAGTGGTTTCTTCAGAATAGAATACAGTAATTGAATCTATTGTTTTAAAGATAAGCTGCATTTTCTACTGCAGTGTTTGTATAATTAATCTATCAAATTTCTAATTTATAAACAGCATCAATAAGAGTAAACTAGCAATCTAGATCCCTACAAATCCCCAAGCCAGAATCTTAACAGTTTCAAGCTTTAATTCGTTCTCATTGAGGAGATGTCACTAAAAGGACCTCATATTACAGCAAACACAACACAAAACATCAAGCGAATAAAGGCATGTGCTCAGTGCTCCCGCAAAACAGGACAACTATTTATTTAGCACAGCAAGTTCATTCGTTAGCCTTTTGCCTCGTGACAAATGTGGGTTTCAATCTGTCGTAGGTTCCAAGCAAGAGATAATTTGCTCTTCTCAGTCTAGTTCTCACTGGACTTGTGCTCAGCAGGAAACCACCATGCAGTGCGGCACAAAGGTATAACAGGCAGCATCTGCTAAAAGGAGTAGAGGCAAGTCAGGACTGAAGGGCATAGAAACCCTGTGTGTTTAGGAAGCTTGCATGGCACCTCCTTGTGATCTACCAGACTCAAACCACCACTAGTTCCACTACAACACAACACATTCCAAAATACTTCAAAAGAGGAAGTACTTTTTTGAATGCAAGTAGCCCACGTGACTATTAGGGGAAGGTGGGGAAGACAGTAATTTTTAGCTTGTAGCACAACGGGGATGCTAAACATTCAGGAGTTTCCTAGCCAGACATTCTTTTAGTGGTTAGAAACCATGACCAAAAATGTTGCTTGGGGCATTGCATGGCAGAATGCGAATGGTACAAAAAAGAAAACACGGACACTTTGTGTGAATGCAGGTGCACAAATAAAGGGTTGTCTCAATATTTTTCTTTACAAAAAATATGGGGGGTGTGGCTTTACAAAGACTGCAGTAAACTGTAATATATACATGTAATATTCTTCAAGAAGGGGGTGGGGTTGTACACATCCACACAAAAATGGGTGTTTTCAGACCAGCAAAGGAGCTGGGTTCTGGAGAAGGAGTCATGGACAGTGGACAACAGTACCGAGCAATCACAGTAAGTGAATGATTCCCTTATAGACCTAACCTACTTCTTCACGGCCATAAATATGATTGAGGGCAAGGTTATTTTTCAAGATGACGAGTTCTTGTTCTGCCACCCTCATGGTCTCCCATGTCTCAATTACCTCTCTGGCATATTTCAGGAGGAATTATTGGCTTAGAACTAGAGATGAACCTGTATACAAATCACGTCTCTGAATGGTTTGGGGAACAGTTCGGATCTGGATGGAAGTTTTGCAGCTCAGGCCCCTCCCAACTCAGAACTTTTTTTTCTCAGTTTTCCAAAAGTTAATGCAGTCAAATTAAAATACTTTTAAAAGGAGAGAGAGAGGCTCCTGTAAAGCATCCAATGTTTCCTTTTCCTCCTTAAATTTCTGTCTACCCTGGTTAGTTCAGAGCAGAAAGTAGCTAGATCTGTGATTTTTATCACACACTCCACTGGAAAAAACACATCTGCCAGAACTAAATGGGAGGGCAAAAAATAAGGAAACATGGACTCATAGACTCATAGACTCTAGGACTGGAAGGGACCTCGAGAGGTCATCGAGTCCAGTCCCCTGCCCTCATGGCAGGACCAAATACTGTCTAGACCATCCCTAAAAGACATTTATCTAACCTACTCTTAAATATCTCCAGAGATGGAGATTCCACAACTTCCCTAGGCAATCTATTCCAGTGTTTAACTACCCTGACAGTTAGGAACTTTTTCCTAATGTCCAACCTAAATCTGCCTTGCTGCAGTTTAAGCCCATTGCTTCTTGTTCTATCATTGGAGGCTAAGGTGAACAAGTTTTCTCCCTCCTCCTGATGACACTCTTTTAGATACCTGAAAACTGCTATCATGTCCCCTCTCAATCTTCTCTTTTCCAAACTAAATAAACCCAATTCTTTCAGCCTTCCTTCATAGGTCGTGTTCTCAAGACCTTTAATCATTCTTGTTGCTCTTCTCTGGACCCTCTCCAATTTCTCCACATCTTTCTTGAAATGCGGTGCCCAGAACTGGACACAATACTCCAGCTGAGGCCTAACCAGCGCAGAGTAACATCTCTTGAAATAATTTACACTTGAAACTAGAAATCAAATCTCTGCTTCATAAGTTACAGGAGTCACTAGCCCTGCATTGGCATGAGACAGGCTAGACAATTATTATAATCTCTTCTCCTTCTCAGATGTCTATACTTCACACTTCTCCCTTTTCACCCTATCTTCATCCCAGCTTACAATAATAAATTGACATCTCAGCATCTGCAAAACATCATGGGGACAAATTAGCTCCCCAACAAGGAAAGGTTATTAAAGAAACAACCAGCCAAACAACCTTCTGGATAAATAACAACAAGGATTCCCCCATGATGTAGTTAGTATATTCTTACTAAGGTTTTCCCAGAGCCTTCTCAGTACAGAAGGGATTGTATTACAAGGTAAAGTTATAAGTTCTGTCCATAATACAGGTGAAACAGTGCTAGCACCTATAAAGTTTAAGCATGGTGGTTGTTAGCACTTGTTTCAACAATGGGGCAAACCTGATCATATTGCATCAGTCTGTGCAATGGAAAAGAACATATGCAGGTTAAAACTCAGAAACACACAATAGTTTGGAAACCAGGAGATAGAATTTTATACCCAAAGAGGCCGCATACATCTGGGAATATTGTAGAAAAGATGGTGAAAAATCTAACTGCAGGAATAGAAGGGAATTTGTAAAGAAGCTGTGCCCAAATATTCTGGTGAGCCACATGCACTCAGTAGGCCAAATTCTTCAAGGACTCTGAGTTAGAAATATAGGAATTGCCAGACTGGATCAGATATGTGGTCCATCCAGTCCAATATCTTGTCAACCACCAGTGGCCAATACTAGATGTATCAGTGGAAGATGCAAGAAATCTGGGGTAAAAAACTAAGAGACTTGGCATAATTGATGCTTCATCCAGCCCTTATACTGGTTTATACTCCCGGGTGCTCAGGCTCCCTTCCAGACATGCAACTTACACCCCACCTTCTACACTCTCTCTGAATTTGAACCGGTTTCTCTGACTTTTGTACAGTATCTTTGCCTGCCAATCATTGGTGCAAAACTGTGACATTCCTGTGTACCACTCACCCGTTAGCAGGTACTACTGCTGAGCTCCAATGACTCATTGGGTTATTCTATTTCGATTCTGGCTCCATTTAAAACAAAAAATTGGTTAAAGAATCCTTTCCATACTATAGCAGCAGCAGCAAATGGGGGTCGTAATGGAAGTTCTGAGTCTGGAAAGGTCACTCATCCCTCAGAAGAGTTGTGTGTCCCATTTTCTCAGAATGTAGTAAATGGAGCCTCCATCTACCTTCTCCCTTACTTCTCCTTTCTTACCCACAGTCTGGTTTTAGATCTCACCCCTTCCATCCCCTTGCCCCCGCCCCAGCAAAGAAACCAGGCTGTTTCCAAGTTTTGGGAAATTGTTTCCACTTTCAAGACATGGATGTTTCACATTTTCCTGGTAGACTCAAATTAAGGGGTAGAAGATCTCTCCAAGCACCATCTGTTTTAATCACTTTTGCACATGGTTTTCCCAGCATAAAGGGGATCATGTATGTCATTCCCATAATGCTTCATTTGCTGCTTGCCCTTAAAGCCCAGTTCTTGTTTGCCTTTTCTTTTACCACACGCAAGGAGAGATCAACCTTTGTTGGAATAACACCAGGATTAAGGGCCTGAGCCAAAGCCCACTGAAGTCAATGGAAAAACTCCAATGGACATCAGTGCAGTTTGGATTGGGCCCTTAGTGCACTACTGAAGCCAGTTTAAGTTTATCAGACACTGTATTATGTCCAAAACAGTCTATCACCCTCTAGGGCAGGAATGCCCAAACTCTGTCCCATTGGCCTTATCTGCATTAGCAAATGGCTGGGTGCCTGGGGCTGCCCCCAATATACATAAAATGGAGCAGATTGAAACTGTCCTCGGTATGACTAAAGATGAGATGGGACCCCAAGCCTTGTATGTTGCCTCCATGAGCTGCAAACTGCACTGTAGATCTCAGTGAGACATATTTGCTCCTTGAGCTTCACTGTAGCTACTGGCTTGCATCTCTGACAGAGAAAAGGTTCTATAATGCCATGTGATCCACACTCTTCTATATCACAAAGTCAGCTCACCTCCAGCTATGGGTTACTCCTGTCTTGTCTGTTTTTAAAGGTTAGGTGATAAGTATTAGGAACATCATGTATCTTTTAGGCCATAAGCTTGGAGCTGCCTTCTTACATGTCTGCAAAGCGCCCAGCACAAGTTGGGGTACAATATTAATAATAAACCACAGTAATTGATGAACTGGGTCTTAGTACTATTCCCTTTCCTCTTCTCTACCACAACCCAATTAAAAAACATCAACATAAATAGAGCAGGGACTCAGGATGGGATGTAGAACACCTCTGCTTGGAAATGCTGGGACTATGGGAAAGTGGGGAGTCTCCTGGCGAGGAGCGTGGGGGAGGGGACACCAGCATTTACACTGATCAGAAGAAGCTGTAATCTATACACAGTTGTACAAGCCAAGTTATATTACACGAAAGCACATATTGAGTGCGTGGAGTACCCATACTGGTCAAACTGGCACGGCTCCTTTGGAACAAGACTTTTGGCATAGTTGTTGGTGCTGTAGTTACCCTATCTAGTGCTCTCTCTATATATGTATAGATATGTATAGAATTTACTGCATGCATGTATTTCAGAAGGAACTGTACAGTTGATTATATTTCTCTCCCCCAACCCTTTCTCGGTCTTCATTTTTTCCGGGCTAGGAACGCCACTCCCAGAATTATAGCAATAGCAGCCACCACCACGCCTCCAACAATGGCCAATGGCTTCATGTTGTCAAAGACACTGCCTGAGGATTCCTCCGTGCCGTTTCCCTTGTGCTCAGAGTCAGGGGACTGGCCGGTGGCCTCTTGCACCTCCGGGGCTGCAGGGTTGGGTTTCAGATTGCTGTGGTTATTCAGCGCAGTGGCCTCGCTGGCTGCCTTCTTCGTTGTGGCCACAGTGGTGGGCTGCTCCTTGGAGGGGGTTTCTTTCTTGTCTACATTCAGAGCAGGCCCGGGGATGGGCTTCTCTGGCTTTCCAGAGCTGGCGGCCTTGGCATCAGGTTTGCTTCCACTTCGGGTGCTTCCTTTAGATTCCATCCCTAGGAGTGCTGTCGGGAGGGGGAGTGACCTGATCTTCACAGGGCCAGCTCTCAGGATATTACTACTAGTTATATGTACCCACGTTGCTTTCACCTGGTCTAGGCAGGCTGATAGATCAACCTCAAATGGATCCCCCTGTAGCCGTCGTCCCAGCAACCTTCTCACTCAGCCAATATTTCACCAGGACATGATACGGAACCTGGAAGAAAAACAGAAAATGAGCGGTGAGTGAAGAGGATGCACAGAGTGCTAGATACAAGAGCCACTGAGAGCACGTTTTACAGTCAGAACCACTCTACTTGTAGGTTGCAGTGAAACTGTAGACAAGTTGTATAGATCGGGGCAGTGATTTCCTTTTATTTTAGGGGCGCTTTGAAGGATTAGATTTTTATCAGTAGAGGTCAATAAACACTGATTTCACCACATACAGACAGACAGACTAAAAAAATATTTCCATTGCTAATAATCGAATTTTGCAGATAGGCAAAGGAAGAAAAATGCTTATTGTTCTCAAGGAGGAGGGAGAAAAATTGTTTTCAACCTCTGAGGATAGAAGCAATGGGCTTAAATTGCAGCAGGGGTAGCTTAGATTGGACTTAGGAAAAACTTCCTGCTAGGTGGTTAAGCACTGGAATAAATTGCCTATGGAGGTTGTGGAATCTCCACCACTGGAGGTTTTTAAGAGCAGGTTAGACAAACACCTGTCAATGATGGTCTAGATAAGAGTTAGTCCTGCCAGGAAAAAAAACAACCAACCAAAAAAACCTTCTACGTCCATGAATGCCCTACCAAATTCACCATCCATTTTGGTCAGTGTCACGGCCATAGGATTTTAAAAACAGTAAATTTCATGATTTCAGCTATTTAAATCTGAAATGTCATGGTTTTGTAATTGTAGGGGTCCTGACCCAGAAAGGGGTGTAGGAAGGTTGTAAGTGTATTGTAGGGGGGTTGCAGTACTTCTGCCATTACTTCTGCACTGCTGTTGGCGGCGGCGCTACCTTCAGAGCTGGGCAGCTGGAGAGCGGCGGCTGCTAACTGGGAGCCCAGCTGAGCTCTGAAGGCAGAGCTTCCACCAGCAGATCGCAGAAGTAAGGCTGGTCTGGTATAGTATTACCACGCTTACTTTTGTGCTGCTGCCTGCAGAACTGGGCCCTCAGTCAGCAGCCGCCACTCTCCAGTTGCCCAGCTCTGAAGGCAGCAGAGCAGAATTAAGGATGGCATGGTATGGTATTGCCACACTTACTTCTGTGCTGCTGCTGGCAGGGCACTGCCTTCAGAGCTAGGCACCCGGCCAACAGCTGCCGCTCTCCGGCCACCCAGCTCTGAAGGCAGCACAGCCCCCTAAAATAACCTTGCCACCCCCTGCAACTCCCTTTCGGGTCAGGATCCCCAACTTGGGAAACACTGGTCTCCCCCATGAAATCTGTATAGTACAGGGTAAAAGCACACAAACAACCAGATGTCACAGTGGTAGACCACATTTCATGGTCGGTGATGTGTTTTTTACGGCCATGAATTTGGTGGAGCCCTACCTAGGAGGCACAAATGACAAGTGGACAGAGCACGAGAGAGATCAGTGGGGACTCAGGCTGGTGTTACAGCTTCCATGTGATGGAAGGAACAGAGAAGCTGCAGCCAGCCAGAGCTGCAGCAGGGATGCTGGTGTCATTGATGCTTCTGGGAAATAATGAGTATACAGGAGGCAGCTGTCAGACCTGAGCAGCCTTCTTCATTATCTCCCCGCTGACCTTCAACGCTTCCAGGGTCCTGTGGAGAGCTTTCTGCCAGCTAAGTGAAATATGAGCTTATTAACACAGCCAGCTCAGAAGAGGAGGCTCACATGGAAACCTCCCCAGCCAGAGGGCTTCATTTGTCGCACTTTTTTTCTGAGATGACCCACCGAGTTCAAAAATCTCATCAATGATGGTGTGTGGGAGGGTTAAAAACCCTCTAATTCTCCTGTTTATAAGGGGCTGCAGCAAGTGATGACATTTCTGTGCAATGTGCTTCCCCCTCCCTGGGAAACATTTAGAATAATTAGCACTTTACACCCTCCCACAAAGTGAGGCTGGGTTGGAATAAAGCTATATAGAGAGGTGCAGGGACTGGGCTCACCAAAGGAAAATAAGCCAACTACTTGTCACCTGGTTTTAGGTAGAAACCTCCTATTCCACAGCTGTCCACTATGCGCTTTCTTGCGTGGTGGCCAACATTTTGCCCAACATGGAACCAGGCACCTCCCTGGGCGCCTGGGTCTCTGTATCCTGAGTTCTGTAACTGGCACACATTCTCAGTGGATCAGGTATGGAGTGGGAGGTGTAACACCAGCCGCTTACATGCTTCTTCCAGAGAGAAGCAGCTTCTGTGCAACCAAAGCCCACTGAGCTTCTCAAAACCCAGACAGCCGTCAACTTGGCCAACACCAGGGATTGAACCAGGAAGCTCCAGAGCTGAAAGCAGAAGTCTGCAGCTTGAGCTAAAAAGCAAACTTCTCAAGCCGGAGGCTGTAATAGACCCATATCCTCTGTGGATCAGGCACAGAGAAGGACACAATATACACTGACCAGTGGGGTCAAACTTTCACCAGCCTCTGAAGTATTTGGTACTGGCCACTGTCAGAGACATATGAATATAGGAATTGCCATACCGGTGCTTCATCTAAACCCAGTATCCTGTTTCTGATAATGACAAATACCAGCTACTGCAGAGGAAGGTGCAAGAGACCCTAAAATGGCCAATAATAGAATATTGCATCTGACCAAGTGAGTATTCACTCACGAAAGCTTATGCTCCAATATGTCTGTTAGTCTATAAGGTGCCACAGAACTCTTCGTTGCTTTTTAATAATAGAATAAACTATCCATAAAAGAAATTTCTTCCTGTCTCCCTAAATTAAAGGTTGGCTTATGCCCTAGAACATGAGGGCCTGTATCCCTTCTATTTTCCCCCCTCTTTTTCATAATCCTTACTCTGGATATTCTTGTTATCTGTATACATTTTTGAATCCTGCTATGCTCATGGGCTCAATGATGTCCTGTGGCAATGAGTTCCACAGACTAATTCTGCATTGTGGGAAAAAAAAAGTATTTCCTTTTATCATTTGCTGCCTTTTTAGTTTCACCAAATGCCCAAGATGCCAGTCTAGATGGACCATTCCTCTGGGCCTGCAATTCCTGCGTTCTTATAGCGGGCTGAATCAACCCCATAAAAACTTTTGGGCCATTTAAGGTCTGGATCTGAATGCAAATTCTGAGGTCTGAGTCCATCTCTAACCATAGTACAAGCAAAAAAATATATAAAAATAAAGGATGGAGGTAGCTAAAAATACAACACCAAGAATGTAGCATCAACACAAGTGCCATTTCTGAAGTGACTTCAATTCACTATGAAAGGTGCCAGAGTGACAGCCCTGGAGTTGGACATTTGTTTTTCCAAGGAATACGTACAGCACAGGCTGCAGCAATGTAACCTTCCCCCAGCCTGCCCTGCCTCAGCTCTGATCTAGAAGGGCCACTTGTGTGGTCAGCACAGCTGGTGTGTATGCAATGCAGGCTTCGCGCAAATTCAATCGTGAGGCCCTGCTAAGGTTCTTAGTCACGCTGTGGACACCCAGCCTACAGGAACCAGAGTGAAACCCCCAAACTCGCTTCATATAAAGTCAACAAACAGCCATGAGCTGGTACAATTGTTGGCCACGGCCACTCTGCTTGTTTCCACACTGGTGGTGACAGAGAAGTGAAAGGCTCCATATGCCGCTGCCAGTCTTCATAGCCATTCTGGCCACATTCAGAATAATTGGTCATCTTCTATTAATTTCCCAACCCACTCTAGTCCCAGGCTCCTTAAACAAGGAATAAAACGCAATAATCTTTCAGCGTAGATCAAATCCAGCTACCAAACTGGAGTAACAGGTATATATGGGCCAGATCCCCACCTGGTGTCAATTGGCATAGTTCCTCTAACCATAATTGATCTACACAGATTGACATTGTCAGAGGATCTAGCCCACAATATTAAAGGTTGCTCCAGACACAAAATGAGCAAATGATGATCACTCGTACTATTGAAAATATAAAAAAGTTAAGATTTCCACTCCAAACTCAAAAGGCCAGAACCACTCACCTGGAGCACTCCGCTGGAGGTGGATTGGAAAACCAGGACATCAAAGCCCTGCAAATGTTTTTGCAGAACAGAATTGTGTTGAAGTGACTAATATGGATTGAAAAGCTGTTTTTCAGTTTGGGTCTCTCTCTCTTTCTCTCTCTCTCTCTCTGTGTGACCGGAGAGCCCTGGAATTCAGGAACCTCTGGTCAAAAACAATGCTGAAATCTGTATGTTTCCATGACACATTTGGCTTTGACAGAACAGCATATTTCAACAAAAAGACACTCAGTTAGAAATGTTCTAACCAGCTGCACTCATGACAAAGAGAGAAAACTTCTCTCCTGCTGGAAAACCAGCCTACGTGGAATGACTAGTGCCAAGGGACATGGCTATGTGATGGTTTCAGTCACCACAGTCATTCTCACTAGAGCCATTGGGAATCTCTCCACTCTTGAATTTTAACAAAGAAGAGGGTCATTCATTTGACAATGTTTGAAAAGTATCATGAGGCTGACTGGACTGGGACTCGGGAGAGCTGGATTCAGTCCCCAGCTCTGCCCCTGATTCCCTGTGTGACCTGGGGTAAATCACTTAATCTCCATGCCTCAGTGCCCCATCCATCCTGTCTCTCACCCTTTGTCTGTAATCTCTTTGGAGTAGTGTCCGAGTCTCACTAGGGCCTAGTACAATGGGCCCCCGACCTCAGCTGGACCCTGGAGGCATTAGTGTAATATAAATAATATGAATAAAATGTTCATTCCTTTTATGCCTGTCACCCTCTCCTTGACTAATGCAACCTGCAGATGTTTTTCACTCTGTCTTCACAACATGCTAGAAGGCCCACATCACAGAACTGCCCTGTGTCATTTCAGACCTTGGTCTCAGCTGGATGAGTGGAGCCGCCAGGAGATTGAAATGCCCTTTATCCCTGAAGAGGGCAGGCACCCAAGGTGATAACTGCAGCAAAGATGACAGGGTAGTTTGTAGAGGAGACAGTTGCGTATTCACTTACAGGCACCTGCACTGCCCTTCTGTCTCCCAGCTCAGAACACCAGCCCTCAACAGTGCTGAAGAGCCGTGCTCCTCTCTTACCAGCAAAAAATTTAACTCCCCTTTTTCTAATGCTCTCCAACCTTCTGGATAGCAGGCTCCCTGCTATCCTTTGAGCTGGCTTAAACCCTCTCTGTCCTCCTCCTTTGTTCTCACTCCAGCAAAGCACTTCAGCGCCTGCTTCACTTTGAGCAACTGTCAGGGTCGGTGCAACCATTTAGGCGGACTAGGCAGTTGCCTAGGGCGCCGAGATTTGAGGGCGCCAAAAAGCGCCTCCCAATTTTTTTTAAATGGTTGAGCATCCGCTGCTGCTGGGACAGAGGGGGAGTCTGAGCTGCCAGCGGCAGCCGGCAGCCCAGGGTGTTCCCTGGGTCAGGGCGCCTCCGTGGCAGCCCGCAGTCCAGGGTGTTCCCTGGGTCAAGGCGCCGCCCCGGTAGCCGGCAGTCCAGGGTGTCCCCTGGGCCAGGGCGCCTCCGCGGCAGCCCGCAGTCCAGGGTGTCCCCTGGGTCAGGGCGCCTCCACGGCAGCCCGCAGTCCAGGGTGTCCCCTTGGTCAGGGCATCTCCGTGGCAGCTGGCAGCCCAGGGTGTCCCCTGGGTCAGTGCGCCGCCCCGGCAGCTGGCAGCCCAGGGGCGGGGGTCCCCTGGCCCAGGGAAACCCCGGGAGGCTGGCTGCCGCGGAGGTGCACTGAGCCTGGGTCAGGGCGCCGCTGCGGCAGCCGGCAGTCCAGGGTGTCCGGAGGGGGTGGCAGGCAGCTCCCGTGGAACTGCTGCAGTCGTGCCTGTGGGCGGACGGTCGGCTGCTCGCGCGGCTCCGGTGGACCTCCCGCAGACACCACTGAGGCAGCTCCACCGGAGCCATGAGACCAGCGTGCGGGGCGGTGAAATTGCCGTCCGCCTAGGGCGCTCAAAACCCTAGCGCCGGTCCTGGCAACTGTGCTGTCCAGCTGAAGTCAATAGGCTTAAATTTAAGCAAGTACCTAAGAGAAAAACCTCAGGGCCTTTATCTCTTAAGCTTTCTTCTTTCTCTCTCTCTCTCTCTCTCTCTGTCTCCTAGATTGTTTTTCTCTAACTACCTGTTCCTCCATCTTCCTCTTTTTTCTTTATTCCTTATTATAGACATTTGTTTCTCTCTCTCTCTCTTCTTCTCCACCCACCCCTCCTCCTTCCAGCTCTGCGTCTCTCTCTGCCTCCTACACAGCTGATTGTGCTTGCAAACAGGTTGCACAAAAGGCATAGGGTTCTCTTCTCATCACTTCTTTGTTTAAGAACCAGTACTGTTTCAAGGGGTCTGGCCTGCCAAGAAAGCAGCTTCCTAGCTTTTTCCTTGGGAAAAGGGTCTGCAAAGTGGGAGACAAGATAATAACACTGATGACAAAGAAAAAAGAAACCCTTCCAAATTTCTGCCTCCCTGGAAAGTCTTCAGCATCAGTCTTTGATGCTGCAGCTTCTCCAAGGTCAATGCAGTAAGAGCCATGCAGTGCTGCTGATGTAACTGCCAATCCCAGCCAATAGAATAGGGCCTGTATCTGGAATGAAGCTCTCCCCAGCACCCCACTTGCTCACAGAATTACATCTGAGCCCCCAGAGGATTAGAAACTTAATCTATTCCTGAGTCCCCTGCCTGCGCAGACGAAAGATCCATCCATCCTGTACCAAACAGAATGGATGAGTCACTGTTAGCTTTACTGTAATGTGCCAAAATTATAAAAGGCCTGTTTCTCACCTCTCCACCCCCAAGCCTTGCTGATTTTAGGTTAGAAATAAAGGCAGGCATAATTGCAGGGTGGAGTAGACACTGCAATACAGGCTCATGTGGGGATCTCTTTTCCAGTGTGCTGATGGGGCTGTGTGAATGGAGTACAAGTTGTGTGGACTCCCTGATAGTCCATTGCTAAATGCATGGATTTTGTTTCCATTCTTGCTATAGTTGTGGCATGCAGACAGAGAAACTGGATAAACATAAAATACGCTTGCAGGTAGGTTGCAACATAACTTACTTCAGGGGTGGCCAACCTGTGGCTCCGGAGCCACACGTGGCTCTTCAGAAGTTAATATGCGGCTCCTTGTACAGGCACCAACTCTGGGGCTGGAGCTACAGGCGCCAACTTTCCAATGTGCCAAGGGGTCCTCACTGCTCAACCCCTGGCTCTGCCACAAGCTCTGCCCCCACTCTACCCCTTCCCACCTCCTCCCCTGAGCCTGCTGTGCCCTCGTTCCTCCTCCTCCCCTCTAGAGCCTCCTGCATGCCACAGAACAGCTGATCAGGAGGTGCGGGGAGAGAGGGGGAGGCGTTGATCCGCAGGGCTGCTGGTGAGTGGGAGATGCTGGGAGCAGAGAGCTGATGGAGGGCTGCTGATGTATTACTGTGGCTCTTTGGCAATGTACATTGGTAAATTCTGGCTCCTTCTCAGGCTCAGGTTGGCCACCCCTGCACTACTTTATTTCTTAGGTTCTGTCTACATTATAGCTGCTACAGCAGCACAGCTACAGCACTGTTGTGTAGATGCTTCCTACCATGTTGGAAGGGATTTTTCTGTTGATATAGTTGATCCATCTCTCTGAGAGGCTGTAGCTAAGTCAATGGAAGAATCCTTCCATCAACCCAGCCACGTCTACACCAGGGGTTAGGTCATTCTAATGGTGCTCAGGGCACAACATATTTCGCAGTCCTGAGTGGTATAGTTAGGTTGATTTAATTAAGTGTAGACCAGGCCTTAGAATTCAGAATAATGCACAAGAACACTAAAACAGAGAGAGAGACAAAGCCAGCTGCTGACTAACCACTTCTAGGCCCAGATCACATGCTTCTCTGTCTGCAAACAGACCAGGAAAACCTCCTGAAACTGAAAATGATCACCTACAATTTTCAATACACCACAATTCCATATAGCCCCAACTTCCATATTAGGGTAGGCCATGATGTCACATTAGTACAGGCCATTGCAGTGTGCTAGTATTCATAATCTAATGGAATAATTAAAAATAATCCTCAGGCGCTGACTCAGATTATGCACCAGCACAAGGGAGTAAGAGCCCCCTCCCAGTTACCTCCCTACTTGGGCTTCCCAGACCTCAGGTTCAGGCTCATGGGAGTCAGAAGCTACTAAACCTTTTCCTCACACCCTGGAGCAGGTGGGCAATGAGTGGGGCCTTGGTGCCAAACCCCCATTCACTGGCCAGAGTAGCTGAGTCAGCACCAGAGAAATATAGTAATTTCCTGCCCATATAGACCAGCAAAAAATCATGACCCCAGAGGGAGGAAGCGGGCAGGAATTGTGCCTTAGAGGGGTGTCTCTGAGTCACAGTCCCTCATGGCTTTTCCTGGGATGCTGCTTAGTGCCGTGTCTAAAAGTACAATCTAGTTCACTGGTATCACTAATAGAAAAATAACCTTCATCCCAAAGAGTAGATCAGCTATTGCCCAACTCTGTATTGTGTAATGTATAGGTGTAATAGTTTGCCTGCACACTGCACAATCCAGGACTGGGGCCTGTGTACATACAGTATCTCTGAAACACAGCAGCCAACCAATGCACAGTGTGCTGCAAAGCACTGGAAAAAGGAGGCAACCTGGGCTAAGCACAACAGGGCAAACCCCTACTCTTCCTATAAAGTCTCATAGGATCGTCAGTCACCAGGCAGAGCAGGAAGGACCTCAGTTTTGCAGATCTTGCCCTAAAATCCCTATATTAAGATGCATGGAACTCAAGTTATCTTCCATAGAAGGATGAAATGCTAAATCAATGCTGCTAAGATCTGAACCTACAGTTCCAGGCAATCGCAATATTTAACACCCAAGGGGAGCCTTTTTCAGCCAGCATCTTCACCCTTAGCTAAAGAAGACCTGAAGCAGAAAGTCTGAGCCTTAAAAGTGAAATTCAGCCCTGTGCAGAGATCCATGCACCACTTAAGCTTTGAAAATAGGGCTTAAGTGGCACCAAAATACCACTTTCTTCCAACACTATGCAGCACCCTGTGCAGCAGTTGGCTGCACTACCAAGGCCTTGATCCCCTGTGGTGCAACATGGGGTGGACTGCTACACACATAGGCTATACACTGCAGGGTCAGGATGACCATAGTTTGGGATGAAAGGTGCTGTATAAGTGACTGATATTGTTTTGTTATTAATGCTACTAATGAGCTACATTGTGCCTTTAGGCACAGCTGCAAGCAAGTGGCGTAGCCTTAAGACACTCTGTGATGCAGAACTACGCCTCAGAATTTCAGCCAGATTGCTTAAATCAAGAATCTTTCCCCAAAACAATTGCTTTCCATAGCATTGGGAATTCTCTGGCATGAGTGTGAGCTATACAATGATTTATTTATCTGGATTTAGACACATTCTAGAAGAGCACATTGCAGGTACCATCAACATCACATAAAAATACCCCAGAATAACCATCAACAGTAACAGAAACATGGTAATGCCATTCAGCGTGACCCACAACCAACGGATAAGGCCACTTATCCACTCAACTCATCCGCCTTCCTCACCAATGGTTTGTTGCCCCTACAGCCTGTTTCCAAATGCCTGGGAAAGAAGACATGTCCTGAAGATCATTGGTTTTGGCTTTTTCAGACAAAGGGGTGGTAGTGGAAGAAATTAGAGAAGTGCAGGGCTCCCCACGGAGAATGCCCAGCCAGTAGCCCCTTCTCATTCATGCCAATGCGGCTCCCGCCCTTAGCCATGGGGGCATGTCAGGGAAGAGAGTTATCTCTCAGGGAAATAGGTAGATACATAATAGTATGGCCTAACGTTGAGGGTCTCCATGGAGGTTGTGAGCATTGACAACTCCCATTGAAATTGCTTATTTCTCATTGTTTGAAGTCAATGAGAGTTGAGAGTGTTCGCACTATTGGGCCATTTATATCTATGGCTTATGCTATCGCCTGACTACTGAGAACAGAGATTTATTCTCCTCACAGTAGCTCGGTTACCAATATGTAGTTTTCAAAACAAGTAAGCCATCGCCACACGTCCTTCGCTCTTATACCAACTTAGGCTGTTTTTCAGTTGCCTAGGGGAATACGGATGCCCAATGTCAATTAATTTCAATAGCTTCCCAAATCCTGTAGGTGGCTTTGAAAATCAGTCGCCATCATTTAAATCAAAGCTAACCTTCTGTGACATGAAGGGCCCCATTTTCAAATGGGCTGTTTCCATTTTGAGGATGCAATTTGCACATGAAAAAGTTGGCACCCAAAAATCCAAGTACTTGATCTGCTTTGTAGGTGCAAGTCAGGGGACTTAAGGTGAAAGTATTTAGATTTTGTTCCCACAACAGGGATGTTGGGACTCATCCCCTTTGAAAAAGCACCCCAAAGAGAACAACTTCCTGCAAACATCAGGTCAGCTTTGCAAGGACAGATAGGTTGCTCACGGGCTAAAAAGCAAAGCATGGTCTAGTCGTTAGGGAATAGGCCTGTAACTGGGGAAACCTATCCCTGCCACTGACTTCCCGTGTGACTGTTGGCAAATCAAGTAATCTCTCTGTCTCGGTTTCCCCCATGTGAAAAATGAGAATACCACTACCTACCTCACTGAGGTTTGGCAAGGCTAACCCTGATGTGTATAAAAGGCTTTAAGAACCTCAGATGGAAGATACCATCGTAGAAGTAGAAAAGCAGAGGGCTCCTAGGTGCTACAGTAATACAAACAAATTGCAATCATGATGAATGATTACCATCACCAAAGAAGTATTTTCTGAGGAGCCAGCAGGAGACTGAAAACCATCTGTAGCATTTGATCAATATAACTGCAGAGTGTGCTGTGGAATATAGCAAACAAAACGTGGCCCTCCTCACAACACTAGATTTCTCTAAAGTGATTTGAACCAAATGCTCTGCCAGGGGGCGATACCGTTTCATTTTGTCATGTGAGGGGAGCAAGTAAACCTGGGCCAAATTTAGTTCGCAACTAAATCTGAAACTACCTGGGTTTGGTTTTGTAGCAATGAGGAAACTAAGCTCAGGCTGGCTGAAAGGGAGATAGAGGGTCACTGACCTTTCAGGCAAACCTGACCCAATTTCAAACTAACCAGGGGCAGAGTTAAGATTTCCAAGAGAAACCACGTGAATCTGGAAAGCACACATGACTGCTGAGAAACCAGCATGGTCAAGGCTTCCACTGAGTTTTGCTTTGAGATTTTACAGTTTGATCAAAACTGAAGCTCATCCCAAAACTTGGGGATGTGAACCCAGCAACTGTAGCCCCTAGCAAATACTCCCATGATAACACCAAGCTTTACAAGCACGAAGAACTAGAGATGTGGTTACACAAGGCTTCATCAAAAAGCTCCAGGGCCCTTCTGTGAGAAGACAGGGATTGATCATATCATGAGAAACCAAAGCAACAGGTGTTTTTCCAAGAATCTGCCTCCTTTTTCCTTCACTTTGTGACATTATTCCTTCCCTCCTGCAGACACCTTTGCTCATGTGTCATTAGGGGTCAAATAGGTGGGACAACAGCATAGGAGGCACAACACCTGGGTTCTGGTCCCAACCCTACCATGAATTCAGTGTGACTTTAGGCAAGTCACTTCATTTCTCTATACCTCAGTTTCTTCCACTGCAAAATGGGGATGATGATGTGTACACACATTTGTAAAAACAGTTTGAGAGCTACAGCTGACAGGTGCCAAGCATGTCATTATCAGTCAGCCATCTACACTGTTCACCTCAGACTGTGAGCTGCCGATGGGAAAGGACAGATTTTGCAGGTGTGGCTCGTTGGGCATGCAAAAGCAATGAGATGACCAGGTAACTACTGAGGCTTTCCTGATGGTCAGCGACCTGAGGGCACATCCTCACTGAGGCAGGGTCCTCACTGGACAGTGCTGTGCTGGAGACAATGAGTTCTTTGAAGTGCTGTCCTTGGCCCAGCACCATCCCCTCAGCCCTGCTCCCATCTGGGCCCTTGGAGAGCTAGGAGGGTTTGGTGTTTGCATCTGATGTAATGGTAACCCCAGGCTGGGTGTCATCTGCATCTTGCTGCCATCTCAGTCCATGCCGCTTCACAGTCTCCCCTAGTGTCTTCATCTTGCATTCATGTGCTCATCTCTTAGGGTTTTTAGGGGAGGATTGTGATCCCCCCAGCCCAGGCTTAGATGCCAAGTGTTCTGCCCACATGCCCTCCCCCAGCATCCTGGAAGCTATCCTTAGCACTGTGTGGTGCCCCTCCTGTTCCTTAAGACAAAGTGAATATCAGTTACACAGAGAAGGGGGACAGACAGATCGCATTGCATTGGGGAGAAATGAACAGCATAATTGATTTGTGCGGGAGCTGAGCTCACACAGCAGCTGTGCTCAGTGGAAAAAGAGAAGGCCTCGTTCCCCACCGTGTCCATTAACCTGTGTGCAAAACAAATAGACCTTTGCTTTGCCTTTAGAAATAGGATTCCCTCACCTCAACCAGGTGTCAATAGCGATTCCGCTTGGAGGCTTTGTTTGCACTGGGGATTAGCCTTGGTTGTAGTGATTAGTGATCAGCCGCACAGGTGCATGCCCCTAGCAGATCCAGAAAGCCACAATTTACACCGTGTTGTAATTCACCTCTGCTGGCCATTGTGCCAACCAGGGGTTTTCTGAGCTACACGACGGGTTTGACTGATTCAGCTACACTAGTTGCTGGTGATGGATTGCTGAAATCAGAGTCATCCCCAGAATAGAGAAGACCTGAATTTAATATGGCTGAAAAGGACCAAAGGCAAGTGAGGGCCTAACTCTGCTCTCATTGAAGTCAATGGGAAATTTGCCATTAGTTTCAATAGAGGTAGTTTGGGCCCTTGTTTTTCTTATCTTAGCCCATAGGTAACAGCTGAGAGGACTGAGCAAAGGACAGGGCTCCAGGAGCAAACTAGTTCTAGCACAGACTCCGTCACAGCCTTGGGAAAGTCACTTAAAATCTCTGTGCCTCAGATAGGAAGGATGGTCCAATGATTCAGGTACTAGCCTGCAACTGGAGAGACCCGGGTTCAGATCCCTGCTGTGTCACAGACTTCTTACGTGACTGTGGGGAAGACACTTTGTGGCTCAGGTCCCCATTTGCAAAAGGGGATTGGACACTTCCCTCCCTCCCGGGGCTGTTGTGAGGATAAATACACTGAAGGTCAACAGGTGCTCAGATACTGCAGTGATTGGGGGCTAGAGAGAGAGCTTTAAGCCAGAGTTACTAACCCTTACCTGTCTCAGAAGGGTATTTCTGAGGATTAAGCCATTAATGTTTGTGTGACGATGTTGAGTTACTGTAAATATGATAAAAACTTCACATACAGAGTTTGCATTTAATGCACTGGCTAATGGCCCAACTTCCCTAAAGGAGGTTGCTTAAATCCCCATCTATTTTTAATGTCCTGTGGACAGTAAAAGCAATAAAGTGAAATGTAACATACATCAGATGTCTCTGTTCACGGCTCTTTCAAAGGCCTCAGCAGCAGACTCTTAAATGCTAAAAGGGACTTTATTTAGTATATAGTTGCCCCCATGAAATCCCAGCATCTTCCCTGGTGCCTCCACCATTCAGTGGATGTTATGGATCCCTATGTAGTGGTTGGCCCACAGAGGTTATCACAGCTACCAGTCAGGGAAGTTTGTCCTATGTACTCAAGCCAGAGCAATTCATGCTTTTGGTCCTGGAGACCTTGCGTTCAGACCCCAATAACAACCTGCCACAGGAGTTTTTACACTTGAATATTGTACAATCAGGTCCTTCTAAAGAAACTTCTCCATCGATGTGAAAGGTGAGTTGCTTAATCACACTAGAAATGTTCTGATTGTGCAAACCTAGTTTCCTTAAGTGTTCTGAATTAATAATCCCGGCCGCATGGGAGGAGGTGGCATTCCTGCCCTGCTCCTAGTACAATAAACACACCAGGTTCAAACGTACTTTCTTCCTTCCTGAGGTGCCTGTGTTGTTAACTATGATAATAATGAGCAGGTTTACTTCCTGCCAGAGCTTAGTGGTTCCTAGGATGGCTTCTTGCAGGACTTTTCCATCTCTGCCTCTCATTTCCTCTGCCTCAGGGAGTTACCAATGCTTTTATACGCTGGGTTGATGCACTGAGGATGTTCAGTGACAGCGCAGGCTATTTGCCCTACCCTCAGGTCAGACTGATTTCCATACCTGGCAGCCAGGCAGGGCCCTGGGAAGGGAAAGATCTTGGGCCATTACTTTCCCTTCTGCAGCCATTTCTAAGGTGAATTTTCCCCCGTCACGAGGAGTAGCTAACATGACTGTTGAGAGTCCATGGATTGGCAGCTGGGGAGACCCTTTGAGCCTACTAGACTCCTAGCATGTTATCTCTGAGCAGCTCAATTTCAATCCACTGGAAGTCTATGGAGACTCATACTGCTTTAAGTCTGTCAGGTCAGCGGTCCCAGGTCTGGTGATACAGCACTTTCAAGATGCTTTTTCCACCCACTTCATAATGGAGGCCCATTGAGAGCAGACCCAAGATCATTAGAACAGCATAGGTGCAGTAAGCACCCTCATTAGTTCATGTTCAGCTTGTAAGTAGTTGGCCTTTTACAGCATGGGCATTCACAGATACAAGTTCTCATCACTGATGTGTGCTGTGTGTTGCTCCTGCAGATTGTCTCTGAAAACATCTGCTCAATGTATAGCAAAAAAGCTAACAATGTCAGGAACCATTAGGAAAGGGATAAATAAGAGAGTAAATATCATAATGCCACTATATAAATCCCCGGTATGCTCACACCCTGAATACTGCATGTAGTTCTGTTCAACCCACCTCAAAAAGATACAATGGTATAGGAAAAAGTACAGAGAAGGGCAACAAAAATAATCAAGGGTCTGGAACAGCTTCCGTATGAGGAGAGATTAAGAGGACTGGGAGTCGGGACTGTTCAGCTTGGAAAAGAGATGACTAAAAGGGGATATGACAGAGGTCTATCAAATCATGACCGGTGTGAAGAAAACAAATAGGGAAGTTTTATTTACCCATTCACGTAAAACAGGGGTTCTCAAACTTTTGCACTGGTGACCCCTTTCACACAGCAAACCTCTGAATGCAACCTCCCTTATAAATTAAAAATACATACAAATGTGTTTAACACAATTATAAATGCTGGAGAAAAAGTGGGGTTTGGGGTGGCGGATGACAGCTCACAACCCCCTATGTAATAACCTCCCAACCCCCTAAGGGATCCCAACCACCAATTTGAGAATCCCTGACATAAAACAAGACCCCAAGGTCACTCAATGAAATTAATAGGCAGCACATTTAAAATAAAGAAAAGGAAGTATTCCTCCACACAACATGCAGTCAACTTGTGGAACTCATTGCCAGGGCATATTGCGAAGACCAAAAGTAACCCTAATAATAATCTATGATTCTAATCTATAACCGGGTTCATAAAAGAACTAGATAAATTCATGGAGGTCAGGTCCATCAATGGCTATTAGCCAAGATGGTCAGTGATGCAACCCCATGCTCTGGGTGTCCCTAAGCCTCTGACTGGGATGCCAGGATTGGATGACAGGGGATGGATCATTTGATAATTGCCATTTTATTTATTCCCTTTAAAGCATCTGGCATTGGCCACTGTCACAAGACAGGATACTGGGCTACATGGACTGTTATCTGACCCAGTATGGCCATTCTTATGTTCTCATGCATACTACAGCTTTAAATTTCAAGCACTCTCTCTGTAAATTGAGACAGCAGCCATTTTGTTTTCAGAATTGCTACAGTCTGTACAGAAGAGGGACACACACTGTGCTCTCATGGAGATTTTACTTTTGTTCTTTTCTTGGTTTGGTGTTTGTGTGTGTGTGTGGTTTTGTTAATTCTAAAACATAGTTCCTTCCAACTGACATGTTTAGGTGTTCTTTGTGTATAGAAAAATGGAATTCCACTTCCACCATCTTGTTATAAACTTGTGGCAAGAAGCAATAAAGATGCTCTTAGTCTAGCTCTGCTAATTTGAGGAGGTGAAGACTCAGGGTTTCACTGTTTAAATACTCTGCCATTTGGGAGACTGGAACAGGAAACACAAGTTGGCTATTTCCTATCATATCAGCAGTAAATAATTCCACCAAGTCTCCCAAGGACATGAAATGTATATGTGGCTAGTTTTGCCAAAAGGCAGCCTCAGCTCAACTTTCTTTCCTACAAATGTGAAAAAAAAAAAGTTACTATAACAAAACCTCAACCAACCCAATCTTTTAGATTTCTATAGCACCATGCAAATCCTTAAGCACTTTCCAAATTCTACAGAAGTGACCCAATTCACTGCTGCCATATACCTTGGGTGGATATAAAATGTGCAAGGTGGATGTAAAAATCCCCCAAAAGATTTTCTATGCTTAAAAATGTCATTACTTTAACATCTGCTATCCTAGGGCCTCTCACAACTAGAATCAATGTCTTCATTGCACCTTGGAAAGCTGGAAATCTTCCTTTATCCAGCGGGATAAATCTCTGGTTTCTAGACCTTCAGAGTCATGAGATATTAGACTTTAAACCTGCCCCTGGACCAGGACTGAATATTGCTCATTCTGAGCCTTGAAGCAATGTAATATTTTGAGAATTTGGAGGAAAGAAGGAAACTGGTGCGCAGGTTGATTTGTTTTTAAATGGTGGCTATCTTGGACAGTGCAGGGATCTGGAATGTTGGAAGTAATCCTGGAGGAGATGGATTAATGGGCAGAGTGCAGGTGAGGCAGTCAAAGGCACATGACCAAGAATATTTACCATGTGGATATCAACCCCAGAAATGTGGCTTATTGACACCCAATGGATCCCTTCAACAGAGCTACTGCAGTCCAGACTACCACCATGCTACGCAGCAGTATGGGTGAGGAGAGGAAGGAAGTTTTACCAGATCACACTGACTGATACGAAAACTGCGTGAAGTCCTTCATTGTCAAGGCAGAGATGGAACTTCTGTTTTTGCCATCGCATCTTGAAGGCTTCACTTTCAGGGATCTCCATTTATTTACCTGAGACACTGGAGGAACTTGATGGTCCCTGCTAGAATTTGCACTTCTGGTCACAGCCTGGGTAATGTAAACCTGAGGCTTAGACCATTGAGCCAGCCCGACATCCTGACCGTATTCTCATCCCCTAGAGCTTTGTCTGTTACCTTATTACCTGGCAGCCTTCATTATGCACGGTGATTGCTCCTGCCTATTTAACAGACATACCCTCTTTACTTCTTGGTGACATCTGGCATTTCCCCAGCACTCCCCAGAGCCAGCCAGACAACGCTAGCCTCCGAGGCTTGCACTCCTGAAGAAAAACAATGCTTATGTTTCTGTGGATATGCTCTTGATTTCTGGGAGATCTACAGGAAGGTATAATTGACAGAGGAGGATGGAGAAGCCACCAATGTCTTGAAGCCCATTGAGGAGTCACCCCAACAGCTTTTCTTTGCTATTGCACATTAGAGGCCACTTATGTTCTTTTAACCTTGACCTATTAAGTCAATGTCAATTGCAAAGCCTCCTTTATAGCCAGTCATTCCCCCTTCCCGTTTTTAGCCTCATGCCATGTTGTGTCCGACTCCGCTCAATGTTTCCCTCAGTGTGGGAAGCTAGGTGCTCAAAGAGTCTCAGGAAAAGCTCACCTCTGCTCACCAGTGTCTATGTTCCCTGCTTCGTAGTTTCCTTTGGCAGCTTCAGAAGGGAAGAACCAGCCTCTCATACAGTACATGAGCCTGATGAGGGCAATCGCTCAAGATTTTCTGCTCAGTAATGGGTTTGCAGTGCTGATGCAATTGTAACCTACCAGCCAGAGTCAGTGTGTGTTACATGTCCCCCTCAGCATTCAGTTCACAGAGCACATGAATGTGTTATGGCTCCCTGCTGCAGTATCTCGCTCTTTAGCTCTAGCTGTAAACTCTCCTGATAGTTCTGGGAGGTCTCTGGTGCATTAGCCAAGATGGTGGGTGTCCATAGGTGCTGGAACTGGGGGTGCTGGTGCACCCTCAGCTTGAAGTGGTTTACAGGGTTCAATGGCTCAGCACCCCCACTATATGAATTGTTCCCAAGCCCTTGTGGGTGTCCCAGAAATTGGGATCCTGCTCCCTTTGAGATCAGTGGCAAAACTCAGCAAGGATGGGATTCAGTTCCTTTGTTATGCATTATGATCTACATGTCAGGCTTGCAGCGTAACCTGTGTGCTACTTCTCTGACTGATTTCATAAGATTCTTCCTGGGTGCTCAACCCTGAATGGCAAATTGTCATTTCCAGGGGATTGACAACACTTTATTCCCCTTCATGAAGCCCTTCCTAACCCTCAAGTCTGCTTCTTGATTGTGAATCAGCAGACTCCTCTCCCTCTCAAGTACAGTGAATCACAGACCAAATGGGAAGGACAATCTCGGACACTGCAAAATAAAATAAAATAATAATAATACAAAATGCATCTGACAGCTCTGTTTAGCTTATTAATGTTCCTAATAATTAGTCCCTTCTGTTCTCCCTTAATTGAGTTCTGGACTATATAATGCCCTATCTGTGTCACCAGCAATTCCCCTATTAGCTGTGCTGTGGCAGACAAAAAGACTGGACGAGCGATTTTCAATGGACAAAACAAGATCCCAAATTTTACACTCTGTGGATGACAGACACGGGCCTAAATCCATCCCTCTGCATTTGAAATAAATGAATCCACTGCGGATACGGATTCAGACTGAGTCTAGGACTGGTAGCTGAGAAGAGCACGCATCCCCCGGGGCAATGCACACCTGTGATTTACCAAGCTAAGCAACAAAAGATTTGCACTCTCTCTTTCTCTGACACTGTGCTAATGCGAAAAGGATCTACTGAAGAGCATGTGACCAGCCTCCATTGCCTTATCACTCTATGTTAATTGTAACCCACACAATAAACATGTCAATAAAATATCCCAGCTCCTGGCTGCAATGATTTTCCCGACTCCCAGCCAGAGGCATGACCAAACAGAATAGATACCATTGTGACAGAGAGCTAGCCGAACTGTGGCCCTGGCAGCCAGCCAGAGGAGTGCGTGGTAATAAAGGAACAAGACTCCTAGAGAATGTGCAGGTCTACGAGAGCATGGGATTGTCCTTGGCACGTCTCTACCATGCAACACGGTTAGAAGACTAATCGTGTTGGGAGCCTGGCCCATGTCCCTCACCCGGAATGGAAAAAAGAAAACAATGAAGGTCAAAACCGTGAAGGTCAAACTTCTAGATGGTGAATAGTGAGGACCACCAAACAGACTGAGTCATCTCAATCCCTCCTCTGTCTCCTTATGCCATCCCTACACCAACCCCTCCTTCGGATGGAAATGCCATGGGCAGACCCAGGCTCTTGCCCCCTGCTACCTCCATGCAGGAGAAGTTTGCCCAGGATGGCATTGATTCATGGATAATAACTGTCCCCTACCTACCTCTGGGCTCCATCAGAACCAGGATCATACAGATATGCACACACAGCTTAATTAGGAGCAAAGAGACCAAATCAACAGGCATTTTCACACTTCTATTGTGAAGATACACAGACAAAAAGAGGAAGCAAAAGCATCTGAATAGATAGAAACCTCTTCTAAAACACTCCAGAAACTGTACATTAGGAATCAGATGGTAAGAATAATGTGTGTTTAAAGAGAGTGACATTTCCCTACAATGATCAATATATTGGTGCCTCTTTGCAGCCAACAGGCTAGGTGATTCCAACTTTGTCTGTGTCTTTGCTATGTCATCCTCATTTGTTATAACCTGCTACGACAGTTTAAAGGAAGCTATATTGTAGCTAGCATCTGTAGTCCATCTCCTTTTCTTTGGCAGACTCTGACACATAGCTGTTTCTAGCACAATGGGTGAGGGGGGAGAGCCAAAGATTTTTTTTTTCAAAATGTCAATAGCAACTAATTGGGTTGATGGGAATTTCAAAATGTATTTGTTTGTTTAGCATCCTGCCTGCAGGATTAATGACTAATTAAACAGAGAAATGAAACAGTCAATGCAGAATGCAAATGAGAATGAACAAGATAATCCATTCAAGACAAAAAAAAATGTACAGCTAGAATCCAAAACAAAAGGCTGGCAATTGGTTTTTAAAAGACCCCCATTTCCTTTTTTTTTCCTCTATTGAAGAGATTTTAGCTGATGTTACAGTTTAAAAAAGAATTGGATTTCCTAATCTAGCCATCTGTGTTTTTATTTTTGTTAAACCCAGGTCTGTATTTCCAGCATGTTGCTGCTGCTCTCCCTTTCTAATCTGGTTTTAGGACAAATGCTAAACGTTCCCCTCAGAAATCACAGCAGAAATTCTTGGGAGCATCCACAGCAATAATTATGCAATAGTGGTACCTCCTGCAAACCAAGCAAGGGAAGGAAATAAGCAAGTGACACAGAGTCATGCAGTTTGTCCATCTGGATTTTAGGCACATGCAGCACTCACACTTGTGTGAATGTCTCCCTTCGCTATCTGACCTTCAGGGAGCAAAGCATGACATAGAAGAGCGGGGTTGGGAACAGAAGGCATTCAGAGAGCTCTCCTCTACATTCACTGTTGTTTTGGCCAGACTGCCCTGCCTATGTGGGTAGAGACAAATGCATCAATACACAATTACTGGCAGTCCAAACACATTTGGCATGGCAGTCCCATGACCTCCCTCACACAGAGAGCTGCAGAAATGAGCACACACACCTTTAACAGGCAGATCCAGATCTCTCTCTCTATATATTCACCTGCATGCAAGCACTATCTCTCCCCCTCACACACACACTGCCTTCCACAGACTCAGGCCTGTGTGCTCCTCTTTCCCTCCTTGGGTCTGGCATGTATGGAAGGGTAGGTAAGAAAAGCAGCAGCCCCTACCTTCTCTCCCCAAGACTGTTGTTCGTACAAGTCACACCTTGAAAGCTGGATGTTCTGCAGAGAGGACGGAAGAGGGGGAAAAAAAAAGGCTACTTGGGAGTTTCCCACAATGCATCGTTGCAGTCTGCATGAAGCTGAGGAGATGAGATGGGAGGGAGAGTGGGCGGACCAATCAGAAGAGAGGGGCCAGGATGCTGGAGGAAGAACAGATGCTGAGGACTGGCCAAGAGGGGGGAAATGGGGAGATTAAGAGCGGGTCATCTCAGTCTCCTGGGTCCTTATTACTCCCCCAGGAATGTGGAATCTGGGTCACTGCCCCAGGAATCCTTTTCTCTCCCAGACCAGCTGATTGCTCACAGCCAGGACTGGCTCTGTAGCTAGGGGCTCTCCCCACAGCGCAGCGCTGAACTCCTGCCTGCCATGAGGAGCAGCAGCTGCTGCATTGTCTCTCTCTGTTTGGAATCCCAAGCATGCTTGCAGCAAACTGGATTCCTCGTGGTTAAGAACACTGAGGGGTGGTGGTGGAGGGTACATGGAGAGTGTTATTCTGTATTGCTCAATAAAACAAGACCCCTCATGGTGACTGTGTGTGAGAGAGAAGGGGAAAGGGGGGTTAATCCAGATCATCAAAGCTGGATCCTCCCCACCAAAGAAATGGATTCCCAAGCATGTATGCCTGCTGGGGGCAGGGGATGCATTGCAATATGGATTGTCATATACAACTGGATTCCTAAGGGACAGTGTGTGGAGGGAGGGGGTATCAAGAGAAGAAAGATTGCTAAGGGTATGGCTGTGTGGGTAGAAATCCATTTGTTAAGGAAGGATGCATCAAAGCTCACCAAATGTGCGTGCGAGTAACCCCTCACTGCACGTCTGTGCAGGTGCATATGTTTTTGTTTACTCCGTGGAAGGAAGAAGAAATCACATGGGATTGCTGTGCACTCTTTATGCTGGATTTATTCTGTGTCCAGGTCCTTTATCCCGCTCACTCACTCTCACCCCCTTCACCCGGAAAGCCTGACCCTCGTGCAGCAATACAAGTTTTGCAGAGTGGAGCCTACCCCCACCTTCCTGACAAAAGCAGAGAAAGTCCCGAAGAAACCAATTCCAGGTTTTACCCCCAAGACGCTCTGCAGAGCATTTTGCCAGCCATTTCCTAGACCTCCAGCCAGGCCCACTGGATTCAGTCGGGCTGCTAGTTCCTTACCCTGAAAATTGATTCTCAGTATGTTATTTTAAAAAGCTCCCAGGGCCCTGACACACAGAGCGTCATGCGGGGACACTGTGGTTGTTTGCTTTAATAAGCATGAAACTGTGAGCATGGGATTCCTGCTGTGATGTGATGGCATGGAGCACAGTGAGAGTTGTAATGAGCTGGGCCAACATTTCAATGGGAACCACAAGTGCTCAACATCTTGGACAGTCAGCTCACCTTGTGAGACACATACATACTGATTTAGTCAATTAATCACACGCAGCCCAACCGGAAAACGTGGGCCTTGCTGTATACCAGACAAATAATGCACAGAACTGGCCCCTCCCAGCAGCTGGGAAATGGAAACTCTGCTGCTTACTGGTTCTACGTGGCTTCCTTGTTCACTGATGTCACCTTTTCTCAGCCAATAGGGGAACTCTGGCAGGAATAGTGCCTGCCATTTCAGAGAAGCATAGGGGAACATTTCCTTCTCTTTCCAAAATGCTCACCCTCAAAATGGACAAAACTCATCCCATGGATAAACACCATTCAAATCAACAGTCATAAAAAAGAACCATCACTTTAAAGTCTTACGTTAATGCTGCATAGTTTCCGGCAGCTCCAGGGGCAACTGAGACTATTTCAAACTTTATTTTTTAAGTTCATGCTGTTTTCTCCTCTTATATAGGGCAGCTGAGTAGCAGAACAAGGAAAAGTGTCACGAGATGGAGCACAAAGAGTGAACGAGGTGAACCAGATCCTCAGTTTGGTAATGCTAAAGCAGCATTGCTCCATTGACTTCAATATAAAGCATCACCTCCTGCAGTATATTTTACTGAACATACAAATCCACATAAATGAAAGCTACCAGAAACATCAATGGCTTGAAAGTGGAACCTCAACCCTCACTGAGGAGAATGTGTTTGCTGAATCTACGCTGTATTGTGCTGGATTCCCGTACTCCATTCCTACACTTGGGCCACGCACAGGGGTGGCGAGATGGATAAAGATATCTTTAAGCCCTCTTTGTACCCACTGTATTCTAGCGCCTGCCTGGCTCCCTGGGTAAGTTAGAGCAACCCCAGCCCTGGCATGCAGGAAGCAGAGATTAGCTGTAGTGCAGTGCACTCTGGCCATGACTAGTTCTGGTCCCAGTATAGAGCCCTTATACCAGCTCTACATCAGCTGGGATGTACCAACAGGGGCGCACTTCTACCCCTTTCAGGCTCCTTTGCAGCATAAAGGAACCTTAGCATATATGAGAATCAGTCAGGCCCATCAATGGCCCCTTGCTGGCCTGCATGTGTGTAGCTTTATGGTGTTTAGTGCCCAGTATTCATTCTCTCTCGCTCCTTCATAGGAGATACCTATAGAATCTAGTAAGCATGTTCATCTGGCTTGCAGTTTTCTTACTCTGATTTGGAGTTTGTTAGATTTAATCAATAACAATATTTATAACAAAGAGGAAGCTCGAGTGCTGAACACTCGAGGGAGAATAGCTTGAACAGTGTTTGCACCATTCGCATTTAGAAAATCCCTCTTCGTACCACAAAGCATGGAAGAGCCTCTATAAATTAGATCCATTTCCTGCTGTTCTGAGAGTAGCCGTGAGCAGGTCACGTCTTGCTAATGCGAAGTACAAAATAGCAAAGCATGGTGGAGCCCAGGAATACTGATTCAGATCGAGCAGGGGCAAGGCGAAACCAGTGCTCTCCATGAGCTTAAAATGTATCTTAATTATGGCCTATGAAATCTACATTCACAGTAAAATGAGGTACAAAATCTCAGATGGTTGGTCAGAAGCCGAGGGGAGGGGAGGCACTAAGAGGCTGGGGTCCTATGGAATGGTGAGTCCCTCCCCATGCGCTACTGCTGATCAATCTGTAAAAGTACCTGCCTCCTGGCTGCATAGGGCTCCTGCTGCTGCTAACTGGGAAACTGAGTGTTGACATGGTCATGAGGGGCGGGAGGGAAGAGAGCAGCCCTGCCTTGACCACGTTAGAAGCGACAACAGCCATATAGATGGGGCTGTCAGAGAGAACACAATGCACTAGTGTTCCCACAGTAGCTTGCACACAGCTGATTTTCCAGGCAAACTCATACAGTGGAAGGCTGTTTTTAAAACCTTCTAGTGCCTTGGGAAATTGTTACAAGCTGCATGAGGCTGGGTGGAGCTTAATCCTGCCCCACTGAAGATCATGGGAATTTGGCCATTGACATCCTTAGCTCACTGTAGCTTTTTCTTAATGAGAGGTACTTTTGGAGCCTCAGTTATTGGGAGGAGTGACTCCTACCAACCGTGGACAGGAATTTGCTTGATGTTTCTGTAACATGTGCCCAGCTGTCACAAGGATGGGTTGAATAGAAAAACTGATCTAAAGGGGGAAAATTTAGTCGTTTGTTGTAGCAGTCTAATTAACGGGATATAGTTATATTAGTGTACCACACGAGGTGTTATACCAGTATATTTACAGCTGTACTGTTAGACTGGTATAGTTATGCCACTTCCCCAGCTGCAGAAGCCTGAAATCCTTACCATCTGCAAAGGGGCTAGGATTGCAAACCTGCTATTCTGCAGCTGGCCAGAAGATGGCAGCCACACAGATAATGAACAGAAGCAGGGCATTTTTGTCAGAACATACAAGGTGGCTTTGCTGCTTTAGGGGAGAGCTGCAGAGGTCATCACAGAGAAGAGAGAGAGATCTGACTCTGGTCTCGTGCTGCTATACCCCCACTGGCTTCTGGGAGCTACTCCTGATTTCCACTAGGGTAAATACGAGAAGGCTCACTGCCAAAAAATTAAGAGGCGGATTTGCCTCTAATTTCACAGTGGTACTATGTCACAGCCCCACTGTCAAGGGGAGGGAGGGAGGCAGGCAAGGTGATGGCTAGGGAGATGGTAGAGCTGCAGCTCTGGGACCAGGGCCAGCTCCAGGCACCAGTGAAGGAAGCAGGTGCCTGGGACGGCCAATAAAAAGGGGTGGCATGTTTGTTACCGGGGCGTCACGCTTCTTTTTTCGGCAGCAATTCAGCAGTGGGTACTGCTCCTCTTCTTCGGCAGAAATTCGGCAGCGGGTCCTTCTGTTCTCTTCTTTCTTCGGCAGCAGCTCTTCGGCGGGACGACTTGGGTTTTTCTCTCTCTTTTTCCCACCACTTGGGGCAGCAAAAAAGCTGGAGCCGGCCCTGTCTGGGACATGGTCCAACCGCTCTTACAGTCATGTTTCCATAGAAGCGGCACACATCTTGTTTCACGCAGTACAATCTCGTAAGGAACCACGTCACATGCGTTCATGGCCTGCCCTGCTGCACACACAAAGAGTTAGGGTAACTTCATGGCCAGGTTGAAAAGCGAGATGTCATTTTTTCTAGTGGATTTAGTTCTCTTGAAGGTGCAGGACTGTGTTGATCACTGATTACTCTCGCCCCTCGCTCCACCGATATGGTCACAAGGTGCCCGTTATCTACCGGGTAATGAGCGTTGGGATAGGGCGGAGGCTCGATCACTGGATGTCCTCGGGAGGGGTGACAAGTGCCCTGAAGGTAGCAATGGGGATAACGCAAACAATGAGTCGTGGGGTTAAAATTGAGCGTTTATTGAATGGGTCACAAGTGAGGATGAGGAACAACTTAATACTAGTTACAACTTGGGCCTACAATATAATACTAGAACAAATAATAAAAATACTGCAATTACAAACAGAAGCTGACCCTGGTACCGCTCTAAGTCCCAGTAGTTATTCAGGTCCTTCCAAGGGTTAGTAAAGGTGCTATTGGTGCTATTATTAAGCATAAATGCAATTACTCGTCTAAGTAAAAAAATGCAATAAGACAGTTAAAGATTGCCGTGAGACTCCGGCCAATCCCCCTTGCGTTCAAGGTTTCCTGGTTAGCGGGTTTCCCCTAGCAGGAGCCTTGGGGCGGCTGGAATCGGCTTTCGTCTCCAGCTTACAACACGATTACAGGCTCAGTTAGTTAGCAGAATTAGCAGAATTAGCAGCTAGGCATACTTACACACACAAACCACAAACGTTTCATTACCACCGGCAGACAGGTAGGCTTCTGAGAACACGGAGCCGAGGGAGACTTCGAGTTGATCAGGCTCGGTTACGGGTACAGGTTTCTGCGTTTTCTCCCTGCCCACTGCTTGCACGGTGGGCAATTTATAAGGATAATGACGTGTTCAGTTTTTTGGCCAGGTTTCTCCTAATTAGGAGATTTACAGGTGCCTCGTTACCACCCTCGGGGGGGGGGGGGTTTCCTGGAAATGGCTGACCACAAAATTTGCCTAGCCCCAACGGTAACTTTCGGGTAATGCTTCTCGCTTGAGAGTACGTGCACGCTCGTTTCCTGAACATGGAGGCCAGGGCAAAAGCTACCTAGGTCTGTGAGACTAACATGCCCCCGTGCCCTGGGCTCCATGTGAACGTTATGCCTATACCTTAGATTCATCGTCCGACTCGCCATCTCCTTCTACAAGAGGGCGTGTGTCAGGGGAAGAGGCAATGTAGGCCGACCCGATAACGCGATGGACGCAGGCTTTCAAACAGGCACAGTCAAGGCAGAGCAGGATACACCCAACCAGGAGGGAGATAAGGAGAGATTGGAAATAAGCCTTGTAGGCTCCGAGACCTAACCAGTCGAGCCAGGACCAAAATCGGAAGGTCTCCCTGGACTCACGCACGGCGGTTCCTAAAGCCCTGAGGTTATTAATTACTTCCGTTAAATTTCCAGATACAGAAGAAACAGAGACACAACACTTATCTTTAAACTGTGGGTACATGGATATGAGGGTCTCACAAAAATCCCGTGATTGCAGCAGAAATTGTATCATTAATCGGTTCTGAAAAGAATAATCTGATAATTCCGTTAGCTGCTGATTGACTAAATTAAAACCTTTTGCGGTGGTATTTGCCAGCGTTTCAATAGCCAGTGATTGAAATAATACTTGCTCACGTAATAACATATATCCAACGGGGTTAAACGAGACCACTGAAGACACTACAGAGGACAGCGCACCCTTTGCCTTCTCCCACCAACCCCAGGAACGTCGAACCCGTCCGGCTGAGTTGGGATGCCAGGTCTTAACATAAATACCACCCCCTTTTATCAGGATAGAGCCAATGGTACATATACCTCTAGGGTTAGGAGGGAGCGCCGTATAGGCTGCCTCGCCACACAGCCAGAAGTAACCGGGTCTGGGGGACCGGGGGAAAAGACAGAGTCCTGGCATGCCGAGCCTCCCTTAAAAACTAACTTCTTAATGTGGCTGTGGGATAGATATGTGTGTTTGAGGGGCTGATAGAATCTTTTGCCGCTATAAGTGATGCCGCCGGACCCAATTTTCCGGCCGCGGCTACCGCATAGAATGGGGGGTGGGGACGTACGATTGAAAATAGGGCTGCTGGCCATCTCATTTCCGTCTACAAGCTGCCACTGGGAACAATTGGGGTAGGCCCCGACCCAAATGGTTTCTGTTCGATTATTTCCCAAAAAGGCCCGACAGTGGGATGCCATGGGCCTTTCTCCAGGTGACAAGGGGAGTGGGCCCACACGACGTACCCTACTTTCATTAAAAATAGAAAAAACAAGGGGGGAAATGGGGTCGAAAAGATCGTTTGTGCAACCTGTCCATTGTACGGTGGGGAGCCACTGAGCAAAGGGGGAGGAGCAATTAAGGGGACCATTAATGCTACTAAAATTAAACACTAAAGGCAATAAATCAAACAAAGACCTATTTACAGACAGCTTATTGGAACATGCAAGGCAGTTATCAGGGGTCAGTGAGGATAAGTCGATGTTTCCTCCCAGGACTTCCTGGATCCAATAGGCTGCGAACATAAGCTGATGGGTATTTTCGCCCACGGGATACGGATGTCTCAGGTTCAGCAGATCTGGGCCCTTCTGGTCATCGTCCCGGCTTCTCGCCGCTATGGCGAGCTGCAAGACAAAGCAGAAGGCGGCCTTATTGGCCCCCGTTAGTTCGCTCCTGATTCGGAACGTTTGCTTATCCAGTTATGGTGGACCAAGGTGTGATTGCCCTGGACATCTACAACCGTATAGGTATTGGGATATTTGCCCGCAGTTACAATTTGTGCGGCATAGGGTTCTCGGTGACCTGAGGCCTGTGGCTCAGCCACCCAGACAAGTTGGTCAGGGTGATATACGGGAGTCCAGGGGCCTCTTGGCCTGGGGCTGATTTCGGGCCAACGAGAATAGTTTGCGTTGAGGGAGATAAGGACCTGTGGTAATAGCGTACTCCAACCCTTATAGTCAACGTTGGGATTGACTGAACCTATCATGGTTTTTAGAACCCCGATTTTCCGCTCTACAACGTCATTACTTTCGGGGTGATATTTTAAGTGGATATGGAGGGAGGCCCCTCATCCCAACACCAATGCTTCAAAACGCTTGCTGGTAAAAGGGGGTCCCCCATCTGCTTGAACTTCGGAGGGCACACCCCATGCCGCGGCCACCTGTTGCAGCACCCCAGCCACGGCCGCCGCCATGGTGGTATTCAGGGGGATGCAGTGAGTTTGACGGGAGCCCAAATCCACCACTACGAGAGCCTTTGGGTGGCAACGGGCTCTGGGTAGGGGTCCCATTAAATCTATTTGCCACACCGCGCCGGGAGGAAAGTACTCTGCCGCGTACGCCCACCGCTCGTAACGCGGGCGGTTTTGGGACTTGATTTGTGCACACTTAAGGCAGGACTGTACTATTCTTTCGCAGTCCTGCCGCCGTACCTCGGGTTTTCCCTGAGCACCTAGGGCTAAATGACTGTATAAGCAGCCGCTAGGCAAATGCCCCCAGTCCTCATAAAGCCATCGGAAGAATGGATCGGTTCTGAGCTGGGGCTGTTGCCCCAGACACACTTGGGGCGCTTGAATTTCCCTCATTTTTTGGTCCAATTTGGAGTGGAAGGGGTCAGAATTAGGACGATGCGACGGACAATGGGTTATAAACCAGGGCCGGGAGAACTTACGTACCAGGCTGAAAATAGTGTCCCACAGGGGCATAAATACTGTGGGGTTAGCCTCTCCCGTGAGAATGCTGAGACAAAATTGTGAGTCTATGCCCAACACGACTTGAATAGAAACGGAATGGGCCTGGGTAATGTGCTGGGCAGCGAGAAGGACCCCATGGACTTCGCTATGCTGGGCCGATGAACCCGGCGGGAGGAGATCAACCTGGAAGTGATCACATTTAGCACAGAGGACTCCTGCCCAGCGGGTCGGGGAAGTGCCCCCGTCGGACACAATCCAGGGGTCATATTTTGTTTCTATACACAAGGGCTCCAAGGCTGCTGGGAATCGGACATCGTTTGGCAGCGATTTAAGCGTCCATTCCCGCCACGTGATTTCCCCCAAATAACACAGCTGTTGCCACGTTAGGCTGGTCCCGTGAAAACTGGTGGGGGGGGGCAGCCGCGTGAGCCAAGGAATGAGGTGTACCTCTGGGCTGATCAGGGTTCCTTTACTAGATAGCGGAGCCCAAATGCGCGCCTCACCTGCGGCTAACAACATAAGTCCTATGGGCCCATATCGATACTGAGGGCCCTTGAGGCGTCGGGCCCAGTTATAGACCGGTTGCCCGTCTTGTGATACTGAGTACCCATAGTGATGTTGTGTAAAGAAAAGGGTAATGGTAAAAGGTGAGTCTCTTTTATATCGCGCCAGCCGTGGGTTAGAGGCAAATCAGGCGGCTATTCGTTCCAGGCTTTCTTGGGCCTCAGGACTCCATATTTCCCGTTTCCGTTTGGACGAGAGGGGTTCCTGGATCGTTTCAAGGTCTACGAGGTGTTTATCCGGGATGAAGTGTCGGTGATAATTAATTAGGCCTAAAAGTCTCTGTAGTTGCTTTTTATTCTCGGGCGGGTCTTTCACCCAAGGGTCTAGAATTCCCGAGGTGGGTTGGCCACAGTTGTAGGGGTCATAATGTTGGCCTAAGAAGGAAAAGCTTTGAGAGGGCACGAGGTGGCTTTTTGTCTCATTAATTCGCCACCCATTGGCCTTTAGGTCGGCTACCACGGTGTTAGTTACGTGTTGTGTTCGTTGGGCCCAATTATGATTATGTCGTCCACATAGGCTAAAATGGTGGTGCCCCCAGTGGCTTCTACCCCTTTTAAGGTTTTTGCAAGAGCGGACGTGGCCAAGGCGGGGGAATTACAGAACCCTTGAGGGCACACCTTCCACTGGTACTGTGGGCCCTGGAACGCGAAGTTTAGGATTTGGGGTTTGTCCTCTAACGGGATTTGATAGAACATATCCCTTAAGTCCAGGGTGCAGGCCCACCTCCCACTGGCATCGCTTAGCTGCTGCTGTATTTCTGGAATGATGGCCGGGCCCGCAAATGGAAGGTGTCGGACTCGGCTGTTTACTTGTCTATAGTCGATGACCAATCGAAATTCAGAGGGGTTGCCGGGCTTGGGGATGCCCCAGCCGGGCGATAGATAGTTGGACGCGGTTGCCTGTGCTATCCATCCCTCCTTTGATAATTGGTTGAGCAGTTGCTTAATGAGGGGGATACCTTCAGGCTTCGTGGGAATAGGGGAAAATTTCCATGAGCTGTTATTAACAAGCTCGGGGCTACGGGGGGGGGGGGGGGGGGGGGGGGGGCGCGTCGGGCGACAGGGTGACGGGCAGGGCCTGACAGACCTGTTTTTGTAATCGTAGTCGTTTTATATCCCCAACCCCCAGCAAATTTGTTCCTCCCAACAAAGCCTTAACTTTCCGCTTATACCCTTTGTGAATCAGAGTAAAGCGGACTACGGGTTTTTCTTCAATGCTATTAAGACCCTGAATAAACATAGGAGAACTTGTGGGTACATGCGGTACATTGGGTTTAATAATGCAGATTTGAGCTCCGGTGTCCAACAGGAAAGATACAGGGGTGTGAAGGGGTTTGGGACCGGCTACCAATAGGGTGTGATATGGTCGCTCATCCCATGTCTGCGTGGAGGCCGAGGCGCACACGGCCTCTACTCGTTTTTTGTTCTTAAATAATCATCCCAGTCCTTCCATCCTAACTGTTTCCCCAGGTCTTGTTGTTGAGAGTTAGAGATCTTCCGCAGTGCTTCGTTGGGCACCCCCTTATGTAATAGGAACCCAAAAAGCGCCCTTTCAGCCTTGGTACGTTCAGGGTGCTTAAGTTGACCCTTATTAACAGCGTTTTCAGCTGGAAGGGCTGAGATGGGGCTCTTGGGGGCTTGTGGCATCCGAAGACGAGACATAGCCTCATATAAAGTAATAAGAGGTTGTCCAATCCAACCATGCAGCAACAGGGTTGCCCCTGTGTCAATCGGTGGGGCGCCATCTATGGCTAAGTCCACTGCATCCCTGTTGACCGGGATCTGGGTGGGGTCCCCGACATAAATGAGCAGCGTGTTGGATTGGGCTTGCTGCGGATTCAAGTTCAAGGGCACAGTCTGTGGGTCCCACATTATGATGGATGCCCCGGCAATAGCCCATATGATTTCATGGGGTGTATTTATGCTGCCGGGAGGTATGTACATGCCCTTAAAACTGCCCTTCATGGCTAAAGAGGCTGCGGCTGGTGTAGTAAGTGGCCAGACCCCGTTTCTTAAGAGGTTATGGCCTGAAAATCCTCCTGACCAGGTGGACGTTTTGGCCAAGAGACTAGCCTCCTCCCTGTTCACTATCTCTGCCCCGTAATCCAGGGCCAGACGGCCCAGCCAAACGAGGGCGGGCTTGCTCTCCCCATGCCTCGTGTCTACCATAAACTCCTTCAATTCTGCCTTAGTGCGGGTACGATATTCGGTGGTAGTAGTAATTTGGCCTGTATTAGAGTCCACCTTGCTTTTTGTAATAGCGACAGGCATTGCCTCCATCCGCATCTCCTTTTCAGGCGCAGGTGGGGCTAAGGGGAGAGCGGCATAGATCGAAGGGGGAGGGGGGTTTCATAGGGGGGTGGGTTTCCGCCAGCCTGACTCCCGACCTTCTCCTCCTTGTCACTCATCTCGCTTTCTGCGCTATCGGTGCCGTTCGCAGCGGCCTGTTTAGCGGCAAACATAGTGCTTCCATGAAGGACCGCACAGAGGTCCAGCGCTTTGTTTAGTGCGCTGAACAAGACCGTGGACACGTCTTCCGACTTATACTCGTCCGGTCTAAGTTTCTTTGACCGCTTAGTCTGTTCTAATTCCTCCATTAATTGGGTTAGCAACCCATGGGCTCGGTCACCCGGCTGTACCCGGGGCGGGGGTATGAGTTTAGAAACGGTGGCCCCGGATTTTTTAATGATACGGCTACACTCCTTCCAAATGCCGGACGGTGTCTCAGTCCGACTAGTATCCGCGACCCCCGTGCACTGGGGTGGCAGGGAACTATCGGCCGGCTGACGTTTAAACGTGGGATGGCAATGGAGGAGACACCCTACGGCAGTCAGGGTTAACGAGGTCGTATAGCTTTTTGACCCTGACCCTGACTCTATAACGCAAACCCAGTCTAGGGTGGGCCTCTCAGATTGTCTGCTGGCCACTTGGTGAAATTGTAGGTGTTGAAATTGCTCGAGCTCAGACTGTTCACGGTCCCCACTACGCCACGGGCACTGGCCCTCCCGAAGGCATCCTGTTCGTGACGCCATGTTGATCACTGATTACTCTCGCCCCTCGCTCCACCAATATGGTCACAAGGTGCCCGTTATCTACTGGGTAATGAGCGTTGGGATAGGGCGGAGGCTCGATCACTGGCTGTCCTCGGGAGGGGTGACAAGTGCCCTGAAGGTAGCAATGAGGATAACGCAAACAATGAGTCGTGGGGTTAAAATTGAGTGTTTATTGAATGGGTCACAAGTGAGGATGAGGAACAACTTAATACTAGTTACAGCTTGGGCCTACAATATAATACTAGAACAAATAATAAAAATACTGCAATTACAAACAGAAGCTGACCCTGGTACCGCTCTAAGTCCCAGTGGTTATTCAGGTCCTTCCAAGGGTTAGTAAAGGTGCTATTGGTGCTATTATTAAGCATAAATGCAATTACTCGTCTAAGTAAAAAAATGCAATAAGACAGTTAAAGATTGCCGTGAGACTCCGGCCAATCCCCCTTGCGTTCAAGGTTTCCTGGTTAGCGGGTTTCCCCTAGCAGGAGCCTTGGGGCGGCTGGAATCGGCTTTCATCTCCGGCTTACAACACGATTACAGGCTCAGTTAGTTAGCAGAATTAGCAGCTAGGCATACTTACACAAACAAACCACAAACGTTTCATTACCACCGGCAGACGGGTAGGCTTCTGAGAACACGGAGCCGAGGGAGACTTCGAGTTGATCAGGCTCGGTTACAGGTACAGGTTTCTGCGTTTTCTCCCTGCCCACTGCTTGCACGGTGGGCAATTTATAAGGGTAATGACGTGTTCAGTTTTTTGGCCAGGTTTCTCCTAATTAGGAGATTTACAGGTGCCTCGTTACCACCCTCAAGGGGGGGGGGGGGGCTCCTGGAAATGGCTGACCACAAAATTTGCCTAGCCCCAATGGTAACTTTCGGGTAATGCTTCTCGCTTGAGAGTACGTGCATGCTCGTTTCCTGAACATGGAGGCCAGTGCAAAAGCTACCTAGGGCTGTGAGACTAACAGACTGTAGCGCCACCTGGAGGCAAGCTGAGTGCAGGGCCGTGCTATGCCGCTATCCCTGCACAGGTTTGGAAATGCACTTGTCACAAACTGCACTGCTCCTGCTATCCCAGTGTGGTGGTATTACTACTACCAGTACGTCATCTCTAGGCAGCTAACCTAATCCTCTTCAATCATGGATCTGCAAAGACTCCCTGCTTTCCTCGTCCTGCCTCCTTTCCCCTTTAGCATGACTTCCCTCCCATACACATCTTAGCTTTCACCCAAAACACCTCCTAATAGTGCACTACCAGGCCCTCACAAGCCAGGCTCATGCACCTCATTCTTGGGTTCAGCTTTTGATCCCAGTTACAGTCCCACTTTTCTTTTTTCAAATGAAGCTATTCTCAATTTACACCAGTGTAACAGACCAGAATTTGGCCAGTGATCAACAACATCCCCTTTTATTAGTAATATTAAGGTAGTACAGAAAGGCCCCAGCTGAGGTCAAGGCCCATTGTGCAAGGTGCTGTGCACAGTGAGAGATGGCCTCTGCCCTGACGAGTTTACAATCCATGTAGACAAGACAGGCAAGAGGTTTGAGGGGGAAACAGAGGCACAGATATACTTTGCCCAGGGTCACACACTAGATCAGTGGCAGAGGCAACAACAGAACCAGAGTCTCCTAACTCCTAGGCCTGTGTCCTGTCCACTAGACAGCACCGTCTCTCCACCTGATTTCCTCCCTAGCATTAACTAAGTAGATCATGCTTACCTGTGGAGCAATTGTGATATGGTCAAACCTCTATAATGAGCTAGACAGACACACCACACTCATAGCACAGCAGGTATGTCCTGAATGTTTCTATTAGCTGCAGCTGTTCAAATCCCTACTTCTATATCCCTCAGTTGGCTTTCCTGGGCATTCAGACACAACCCCCCTTCCAACCCCATAAGAGAACCAGCAGAAAAAGAAATAGAAACACCTAATCATAGGCCAGCACCAATAGGGATGGGAAAGGTGGGCTAGAAAATTGGGGTACTGAGCTGGGACTCAGGAGATCTGGGCTCAGCTCCTGGCTCTACCACAGACACCCCCATGCCTCACTTCCCCATTGGTTAAATGAGAATATACTTTCCTACCTCACAGGTGTCTCTCAAAGTCTATTAGCAACCAGAAGCACTCAGATACTATGGCAATAGGGCCAGATAAGCAGACAGATCACACATCCGCCCTGAGCAACAGAGGCGATCCAGTTATATTTATAATATTTATTTTACAAGACAATACACACAAAGTTACAATATTTTTAAAAACCTCTTCAAATAGGAAAAAAAAATTCTCCCCCTTAAAGCAGCAGTTTTTAAACAGTACAGGTATGGCCCAGGATCCTACAGTAACAGGATACAATGTTTTGGTGGTTTTTCAATAACACCGTATAAGTCGAGGACTGTACGCATTAAAGAGAACAGCAAAACTTTAACACACACATGGAATGGTCAAACATTACTACATGGAACATGGAACTGAACCAGCCGGTTTTTAAATGATGGAATGTGGGTCTCCCCCTTTTAACACCAAGAAATAAATAATAAATCTACACAGAAAATAGTCCAATCAGTCAAAACACTCTTAACCAAGATTAGTGTTGCTGAATGGGATAGGTTATACGGGGATCTAATGGTTTTTTCCATGTTCCTGATTAGCTACTGCTCAAGAACTACACCAAGAAAATAAAGAGAACTGGAAATGAAAAGACGAGCTCTTCATTAGTAGAAGCTGCCGGGCACACACAGAACAGCACAGAATCATGCCAGTATTGGGAATGCCAAACTTGACAAGAACCTCGCATAAAACAGCAAATATTAGCAAATTGGGTAATGACAAAGAAGCCCAGTTTCATAGCTTGGCTCCCTTAATGCCTCAGGAGCAACAGATAGAACCTTGGACGCCAAACCACAGACACCAACAATGCACTCCACAGCAGAAATCGTTCACTTCATCACTGTGACGCCACACAGAGGGCCACATTTGGGGAGGAAAGAGAGGTGACGCAAACAGAGGGGGATTTCATGATGCTGGTCCCTTTGGCACTGTCCAATGCCCAGTCAAGACAATGGAAGGACTCTCATTGACTTCAGTGGGCTTTGGAAGGGTCATGGGTTCAGCTTTCCCTTCCAGGGTGTGTGTGTGTGGGGGGAAAATGTCTTAGAACAAAAAGAGAAGACATCACACACACAGAGAGAGAGTAAATACAGTGCAGAGCTGTGCAAACCCTGACACATACACAAAGGGTACATGCAGATTGTACCTGCACACAGCCGGCCAATTCTACCCTCGCACATACCTTCACCTCCCGTTCATTGGACACATCTACTGTGCATGAAGTGGATGTGTGACATGTGCCTGGATCGCTGGATGGGGTAGGAGAGCCTTCCAGCACAAGCAGGGCCAAAGGAAGAGTATCTAACCAAAGTCATGCTTGTCTCGCACATCCTCTCCTTGGATTTGCTCATGTCATTACTTTATTTCAGCAAGGAAAATATCCCTTCCTTTCTCCCACACGGGTTTGATCCAAAGCCTATTGTAGTTGGTGGGAGTCTTTCCAGGGACTGCAGCCAGCTTTGGATGAGGCCTCACAATTTGTGCCCTGCACACAAGTCACTGTCTGGCCTACTCCTGATTTTCCAGGTGTCTAGTTTTTGTCAAGAATGGTCATGTTTTTTCAGCTTTTTATGGATCGCTCCACTATAGCAAATCCCAAGTCTGCCTCTTCTCAGTCTAGTCTAGGAACAGCAACACTTAGCTTCTGTTTGGAAAGTGCTGCCTACAAATGCTAATTCAGTCTCAACACCCTGTGAGGTAGGAGAAATTATCTATTTTACCAATGAAGAAAAGGGGAGGCAGCAAGTTTAAGTGACCTGACCAAGATCACAGAGGGAGGGAAGTGTCAGAGCTGAGATTACAGCTTATAAATTCCTGGCTCTTGGGCCAATGCTCAGACCACCCCTTGCCTGCCAAACTGTCTGATGCAATAGTGGGATGTCTAGCACTTTTCAGGGAGGGTGACCGCACACAAACAGACACATGCAAACCACTGGCTTTTGTGTGGCAGTGGTTTTCTTCAACTGTACCTTCATCAATGGGCATTTTCCAGTGTTTGTAGGATCCAGGAATGAAGAGTATGACAGGGCTAGAATAGTATGGGAACAAATTTCTTCTCTGAAGAAATTAAGACCCACTGATATTAGTCTCCAGAAAAGGCTGTGATACAATTGTGCCTTTAAATAACTCTCAGGACTCCCTGCTTCCCTTCCAGAATTGCAAGTCTAGAGCAGCCACTGGCTGACACTAAACAGACTGCACTGTCCAGAGGGAGCAGTGTCTCTCCAGAGGGTTTGTGCTCTAGGTCAGAAGCATACACACTCTTGAACAGAGAATGGAGCACATTTAGCATGAAGGGTTTGGGGGAAGAGGACTCCAAGTATCCAGCCTGCTCTGCACACTCTCATTCAAAATATTTGCTCCAGATACCAAAAGGCAGCAGCACTTCTGCTGTTCCTCATGCACAACAACCGCATAGACAAGCTACAGGACATTTTGTTGCGGTCCCGGATTCTTAGGAAACAAATAGGCTTGCCTCAGAGAGCTTAGTGCATGGCACATACAGTAGGGTAGGAGAGAGTGAAATCTTGTTTCCATGGAAACAGGAGTCTGCTCCAGTTCCCGAGAGAAATCAATTCTACTCTGAACCAGAAAGCATTTTGTGTCTGGCTTAGTCAATTCTTCTGGGGTCAGGTGCTGGGTTGACAGCTCTGGAGGATGGAGTCCCCTGTTTACCCACAGCGTTCCTCAAAGGCAGCTTTGGAGCTCAATTTTTACTGTCACCTTAGTGGAGGCCAAGCCTGCAGAGTCATAAGCTCACGTAACGCAGGGTATCATTCCAGGTATCACATTAGTCACCTTCTCCTGAGGCTCAACATGGTCCCCAAAAGCCATGAAAATGGGAGAAGGGTGGGACCCCTTCCACACCAAAGCATGAGTCAGGGAGAATCTAGCTGTAGGAGGGAGAAAAGTGAATCCAAACACACACACACACACACACACACACACACGGCCCACAGATCCTTCCTGTGATGTGGCGGATTCCGACAGTGGACTCTAGGCTCAGTGAAGGATGAGCGTAGGCAACAGTCAATTGTAGCACAAAATACATAGTCCATGAAAGCTAGCAATATACTGAATGGAAATCCAGACCCTCTCGCTCGTGGGCGAGACCTATCACTGAGCCCCACAATATTCAAAATAGGTTATGGCGTATGAGTAACTTGAGGAAAAAGAAGTCTTTCGCTGCACACAAACCTACATTGATAGTATAGCTCAGTCCATCCTAGAGATGTACAGCAAAACATCCCTTTCTCTTGTGCCAGCCTGCTTCCCCCACACACGTGCCAGGGAAAGACCAGCTATCCTTTGAGGGATCCATTTAGTGAAAACCTTTATACCTGCCCTTGCTGCTGTCAGGCTCCGGTCCCTAGGATCATGAGTACCAAAGTAGAGCTTCCTAGAGGTGTCCCCCTCATGTGGAAGTTGTGCTTACTGAAGCAGCACTGGGCCTCCACTCAGTTCCTGTTTGCCTGCACAGCTCATGTCAGTGAGTTAACTGGGTACTGTGCCGTTTGACAGAAGATAAAGGGCCTGCTCCTGCACCCACAGAAACCAAAGGCGAAACATCCAGGAGCAGGACAGAACCCATAACACAGGGCATTTGGCCCTCAAGCCTGGACCCATCCACACAAGCTTTGCCACTCCCCAGTGTTGGCAGGATCAAACCCTTGGCTGCTATAGCAAAGGCTTCTTCAGAGTCATGTCTTTTTAGTCCCTTCTATACACCTCCTCTCAGGTCTGGTACTTGCTGTATAGCCAGTCCCCCTCCTCTCTGTGCAGAGTCTCTTCTCATTTCAGCTCCCCTGTGCCACGTTACATACTCCCTCCACATTCCCTCTGCCAACCACCATCAGGTCCCTTCCACACAATCCCCCCCTTTACTTCTCTCCCTGGGCCCTTGTATTCACTACTCCCTTCTTTCAATCAGAAGTTTTCATGGACTCCTCCAGCTTCTATGGGTCTCATTTTCAGAGAGGCTGAACAGAGCTGGTCAAAAACAAAAAACAAAACAAAAACAAAAAAACCCACCACACACACCCCAAAACACAAAAACAAAGTTTTTCACTAAGTGTCCATGGAAAATTTAATCATTTTGTAAAAAATAAAATAAAAATGTCCCCAAATCTAACTATTTCATCCAAAGAAGAAAACATTTCAAGTCGGGTATGCTGCCATTGTGCCTCATGGAGCTGTAGTTTGATTTCTTCATGTCCCCTTTCTCCTCTGTGAACCAGGCTCTCCAGCCATACTACATCTCCCATGATGTGCCCTGGCCAAGGACTTATGATGCACCCAACTCTCCTCACCATGAGGAGAGACTGTTGTGCATCATGGGAGATGCAGTGATACCAAGAAGCCCAGTCTCTACAAGACAATGGGAACACGAGGCACTCAAACTATGACTCCCATGAGGCACCATGGCAATATTTACAAACCAAAATATTCTGGTTACACACACATACACACACAGTCTCAATTTTCCATGGGGAAAAAAGCCCATTCTGACCAGCTCTAGTGCTGAACCTTCAACCTTAGAGTTAATGGGAACAGCAGGTACCAAGTGCCACTGAACATCAGAACCCTTCTGTAGCCACTCCCCATCCCCTACCCTCCAAAAAACCTTTTCTACCATCACCAGACTCAAGCGCCATGACTCCCCCCCTCCAGTTCTCTGTGCCTCTTCCAGTTCCTGCTCAAGTGCCATGTACCATGGCCTCAGTTTGTTATTAACCTGCACTCACACGGCTGCTTTAAAAAACAAAAAAAATCCAAGCAAATGGCTCCCTTTTTGGTGAGTGCACAACAACAAAACACACGTTTAACGTGTCACACGCCTCACAAAGTCCATTGGGGACAACAGCACGCATGTCCTACAAAAGCCCATAGACAGCCTGAGGTTCCCAAAAGCATCAGCAATATTTGCAGGCCAGTCAACAGTTTGCTCTGCTCTCCCTGAACTTTGCAGGAATGCAAGAGATTTCACATCCTGTACATCTGATTAGTTAGGAATGGATGAGACTAAGGACAAGGGAACATCAGGCTAGAGTGGAATATCCCAGCTGGTCTCATTACGGTGACTTAGAGAACCTATTGCAAACAATCCATACATCCAGAAGGAGCAGTGGCTACATAGTGCAGATTTAAGAAAAAAAATTCTGCTTTGTGCATGTTAATTGCAAAGTAAAGGCCAGATCCTCAGCTGATGTGATAGCCAGAATGGAGCCATGCTAATTTACATTATCGTTCTTGCATCCCATCAGGTTTCCACAAGACACATGAAATTTAATTGGGCCTGAATGCTCAGTTCAATTCATATTTGAATAACAGTCAACCCTTCTTATAATACCCGTAAACTGCATTCTGTAGTACCTTCCAGCTGATGATCTCAAGAGACAAACGGATTAAGCCTTACCATGTCTGCAAGGTAGACAAGGATTTTTCCCCATCTCACTGGGGCTCTTGAATTAGCAGCAGAGCCAGGTGGATCCCAGAATTCCCATCTCCCATTCCTGTGATTAGCCACTACACCACACTCAATCACCCTTAGGGGTCAGTTACAAACCACCTCACCTGATTCTATCATCTAGTCTAAAAAGTCTATTGACAAAAGGAGACTAATCTGTTCAAGGTGCTTATGCTCAGGGCACATCACACAGATGAACTGTATACAATGAAGCTACAATGACTGTTGCAGTGGCCATAGCTGATGGAAACTGCAGCATTCAGCCACTGTAATGCTGTGATCTCTGCTTTGTTTTTCCATATGTCATAGGATTCTGGCCTTCAATGATTCACTTAACTGCAAGGATCTTACACAGCCTGGCATTAAGGGTCTGTCTACATTGGGCAGATTTGTTAACTGCTCTCAAGTCAGCACAGCTAAATCGGTTTTAAAACCCGATCAGAGCAGTAGCCTTGACCACTTGGCCTTCTAACTGGGTCAGGCTGCCTTAACTGCTTCAGTCCAGGGCTAGGCAATGGTTCCCGGCTATTTCATTTTAAAAAAAAAAAAAGTTGGTCTAGCTGAACTGGTTAGACAATTTCTCCAGTGTAGAAAGCCCTTGTGGAGTAGGCCACAGGCAGAGCTGAATGGCAAAGACAGCCTGACAGACTCCTAGTGCTGCATGCACTACAAAAGCTCACTGTGGTGGGACAAAGGGGTAATAGACCTGGACTACAGATCTTGGCTCACAGGTTTTTGGAGCCAATATTCTCATGTTTGCCTTTGGATTTTGTAACTGTGTCCCGATAGGCCAAACCTCTTGGCCTCTACTGCAAGGCTTAGGGCAGACATTGGGACATCCATGGGTCCCCGTTCCAATCAAGCACCTGAAGCAGAGTATCATGGGGCACGAGGCTCTGCATGCATACACAGCTAGGTGATCAGCAACTAGTGCTCCCAAAAGCTATTTGGAAAAGCCACAGGCACCCTCAGTCATGGACCACTACAAAGCAGTTAAAGGAAGCAGAAATCCATGTCAAAGCACATCTCAAAACTTATGTTATCTTGCTGATCACTAGCACTGGTCCACACATCATGCTTTTCCTCTTCTCCTACCATGGAGGCCCTTTTCCTGCTGACTCCAGGAACACTGAATGGCGAGGACAGTGTCAGATCTCCTAGAAGAGAGTCACAATTACCAGTCAGCTTAGCCTGCTGGATGCTCATTACAGCTCTGTCCGGGTGAGTCTGCATTTTGAGAGACTAAATTATTTCTGTCTGTGTTTCCCACACCACCTCTTAGCTACTCTGAGACCTCTGCAAGGGAAATACTCAAAACTGCTAGGTCTAAACACTGGCTTTTGTTGATGGGGTCCCAAGCCAAAGTCTTGGCTGTCAGGATCCCAGCCACGTCTATTAGTTATAAATTTAGGATGAATATTTTTGAAAGTAGCCTGATTTTAGGTACCTACTTTGAGATGTCGTGAGCCAAATTTCCAGAGGCACCAATGACTTCAATTAGAGTTTGGGGTGCTCAGCTCTTCCAAAAAAAGCTCAGGTCCAAACTACCCAAGTTTGGGCACCCAAGAACCAAGCAGTCAAAATCAGAGGTCACTTCTGAAAATTTTAGCCTTCCTGTTTCTAAGATGGAAAGAAACAAACCAAAGATGTCTCACGGTGCAGCACACACAAACCTGGAGGTGCATATATCAGAAGGGACAATAGCAGGCACGTCCTACAAAAGCAACAGGCTGGGCATTCTATGCCCATGCACAAGCATAGTCCACAGAAACACCAGTATCAGAGGCTTAACACCCTCTTGGAACCTTCAAGAGGTTGTTCCAGGGAATCCATTTTTAGGTGTAATCATCACAGCCACTGATCTCCCTCTTGCAACAGGTAATCTCTTCACGAGCATTCAGCTTCAACACACTAGTGTGCTTCTGTTTGAGCCCCTGAGCCAGCCAGTGTTGCAACCTCAAATCAAGTTCCCAACCAGAAAAGCAGTTGCCAGAAGAATCAGCAGCAAATAAAGTCATGGGATCATGGGAAATAGATCACCGCTTTCCCATATAGAAAAAAACATCAGCATTTCTGCATTCTAGGCCTCCACTGCTGGAGTGACAGGAGACTATCTCCAGGGAAACAGGGATGTGAGCAGGTCCTTTTAACATACAGTATTAAATACATTTTTAAAAAAAGTCTCCCCTCCCCTGTACCAGTCTCAGACCCTGCCCCAGGCCTCTCCCTCCCCAACAGACAGAACACACTGCTGAAAGCTGTAGCGCACACACTGCCAGACACATGCTTTGCTGAGTTCATGAAGCCAGTGAAAAGGGAATTTGGGTATAAACCCAACATTCCTGGCTTCCAGAGGGTTTGGGCACGTTCTGAAAACCCTGTGAGATATGGGCCTGCAAGCTCCCTGCTGGGTCATAGGGTGGCACTCAATCTGACACTGGAATGAAGATACAGGACTCGCCTTGAACTCTTTACCCTGATCCTGCTCTCCTCCTTCAAGCAAAGCTTTGCAAGGGTGGGAGCTGCACTCCTGCCTGCTATTAATCCAATCTCAGGCCCTTAATAGGGGTGGGTTCTGCACTTGGACTTGGCAAGCTGGCCATAGGGTGTTAGCTAGTCATTGAGCACTGCAGTTCCCCAATGGCCCTAGCTACACCAGCTGCAAGGAAGTGCTGGCCCTTTTGGTAATGCCCAGCGTGAAGGAGGTGGGGCAGAGTGTATGGAACTAACAGGGAGTCACGCTTCTGTTAAATGGAAACTTCTACAGTTTGGGCTCTAGAGCTGCACTAAGGCCTTGTCCACACGAGGATATTAACCACTGGTGCCAAGTCCTAGCTTACACGTGATCTACACCAGTGCAGCTGATTCCACTGTAATCAATGGGCTACAGCTGCCAATACCAATGCTGACTGCTCCCCTCCACAGCTGGAATGATCAGAATAAACAGGCACCTGCAGCATTCATGGGTGGCACCAGGCAGCCCTGCCAGGAAGGGACAGGGCTTAGCCTTGGGGGGGTGGGTGGGAATTAAATGCTAATGTAAGCGTTTCTGACTTGTCGGGCTGCAGGGTCACCAGCTAGAGACAGTTACTGCAGTAACACCAGAGCCCCCATTTGAAATTCCAGATCTCAGGCAGATGCAATTGCTCCCGAGTTCAGAATTTTACAGGTCCCTCCTTAAGTCTCTTGGCACTAAAGAGGATTCCTCACTAGGCTGAAGCAGCGCGAGTTCATCAGCACCAAGAACTTCAGCTCACAAAGGCCCCACGCTGACATACCACACAGGGCTCGCTGGGTGCAGTCATTCTGCTGAAATTTAAAAATAAAAACTGGGGCGGTGGCGGGGGAAGATGGGAGAAAGGAAGGGATATTTCCATGAATCTTTGTCTGAGGCCATAAAGCAGCATTTTCCAGGCCCTTTTCCGTGCCCAATAACCATGGCAACAACATTGCTGGTCCACATTGCAGTGTGAACCCAAATGGGAGCAAAGCAGACAGCTGGGAGCACAGATATCCATAGTAAGAGCAGCATATCTTAGGGGGAGAGGCTGCTTCAAACCTGTATTTGCCACAGAGCTCTTTGTTTCCTTCTGAAACAGATTTACCGGCAGTGTATTTTTAACTCCAAATTGTAAGTTTCATATACAGTAATATATTGGCTGTGGGGGGCGCGGGAGGGGAGAAAATCACCATTTGAATGTTAAAATTTGGTCACAAAATGCAAAGGACTATTCAAAGAACGAGGCTGGTGTTCCTTTTGGATTCTTTATGATGTACAGAGAAGGCCTGCTTTAAAGAGGAAGAGACACTCACTTGCTCTTTATCTTTTAAATATCAGGAATTTCAGCTAGGGGGTTTCCCTGGTCTTGCTGGATGACATCTGGGAAGCTAGTGGGATGTTCAGTCTGAGCTCTCATACCATAACTGACAGGGTTAAACAAAAACTTCCTTTCTCCAAAATGTAAGTTAGTTGTTAACATTAAATGGGTGTTAACACAAAAAGAAAAAAAGTTTGAACTAGTGACTAGAAATCCTTTCCTATCAACTGTCCAACTTTCACTCTCGTGGGACACCACCGTTTCACTAGCTCTCCTACTATCACGCTTCCAGCCTAGATGAGGATCTGAACCTTGCATGCAAAAACCAAGCAGAGAAAAAAAATCCTTAAAAACTTCCGACACCTTTCAGGCCTTCATTATACACCATAAAACAGGATAAGAGTCACCCTATGGAAGAAAAAGAAAAGCTTTTCTTTAAGTGCAACTCAGAAAATTCCAGAGCAACACAGGCATCATAGCACTGATCACAAAAGATTGTTATGAATAGAGAGGTCATCTATGCAGATTCCCTTTTCTACATAGCAGAGAGTCATTTTTTATGTCTCTCATAGGCAAAAGTGAGAAATTCGCTGTGTAACAACCTTCTCTACATTAAAAGGTACATGATCAGGACAATTGGCCTCCAATTTAGGTTTTACAAAGAAAAAAGTTTTACAAAACCCAAATAAAGAGTGTTGAAGTACACAGAGATTTCAAGGGGAAACTTTTTTTTTTAAATTATTCTTCATCTGAAACACAAACAGCACCATGATGCTAGTGATGGGGAAGCAGAAAGTGAAGTAGACTATAAACAAAAAGTGAAACTGACCAGTTTAGTTTACATGTTGAAATGGAATGAAGTGCAATAATAAAGCACACCAGATTTTCAGTTCTTTCCCTTGTGAGAATTCAAAGTGATATTGTGAATATAGATAAAGAAAAGGTTTGGGTTTTTTTAAAACATTAGTGTCCCTTTAACAGAAACTATATGTGTCTAGGGTTGCCAGCCTGTTATCCAGTCAATGACTACCTCCCCAAAGTGAGCAGTAAGTCTGGCTATCATCCTCAATCCCACAACTGGACACACAGAGGCAGGCTCTTGTGCCAGTGTGGATCCGATTGAAGTCATACTGCCTCTCTGTATGTACTTCAGAGAAAACATCATAGCAAAACCAGACATGGCCTTTGAAAGGTAAGGGTACATCTAGACTACCTGCCGTATTGGCGGGTAGTGATGGATCCCCAAACATGCTCCCGTCGACTCCGGAACTTCACCGGTGTGAACGGCGGTAGCGGAGTCGACAGTGGGAGCAACAGACGTCGATCCCGCGCTGTTAGGACGAGAGGTAAATTGATCTAAGATACTTTGACTTCAGCTATGCTATTCACATAGCTGAAGTCGCGTATCTTAGATCGATCCCCACTGTATAGACCAGCCCTAAGTCATATGGAATTAGGTTCCTGTGGAACTAAAACAGATGCCCTGGCCTCATTTCTTTTCCACATCCCAATTTTGGTCTGGATAAAGAAGTTGGTAACTCAATCCCCAAGTACATTGAGCCAGATCCTCAGCTGGTGTACACAATCATAGTCTCACTGATTTCAATAGAGCTCACGGACTTCAAAGGATCTACAACCATTTACATCAACTGAGGACGTGGCCTATCCTGATCTTTAACCAAAAGGCCTGACTCTGAGACCATCTTTTTAAGTGACCCTTTGTGAGTGCAAACAACCACAGGAAAGGAGGAGAGGAATGCATCTTAGAGACAGGCCAAAAGACACACAACCAGTACTCTGGGTAGAGCAACTGCTTGACACATTAGAGCTGGACTGATTTAAGGAATGTAATTGGATTTGTTTTTCCTGTATAAATAAAAAGTTGATCCCATGTCATTAAATTCTCCCCTCTCCCGCCTGTAGCTCGTAGCTAAACACTCATGCACCTGAAGACATTCACACATGATCCCACAGACATACTCTTTCAGAGCAAACGTGTTGCAAATACGTGCAGCGAACATCTCCCTCCACATAGGCCCCATGGCTCCTATTTAAGAGGGAAGTCCCTTTGATTAAAATAAAATTAAAAAAAAACCAAAACAACAAAAAAACCTTCCCCCTCCTCTGATCTCCAAGAAGTTCATCCAAGTCCAGCTGATTTTAGGGGAGTTTCAGGACAGGTCCTTATAAAGAAACTTTTTGATTGCGGCATCTACCTGCTTCCTCTACTGACAATATGGGTCCCCCTTTAGAAGGTGTGCTGGGGCCTTATCTTCCCAGAGGCCTGGCACATCAGAAGAGGGACTAGGGGAACGAAGTCTGGTTCTTTGCTCCTTTCTTGACTACCTGGTAATTCAGAAAGTGTGGTCAGTTTCTCCCCCCCCTATTGCTGGGAGAAGGTCCGGGGTCTGTGAGCCCAGTCTGTGCTAACCAGTGTCTTTAAGAATGACAATTAAAAATAATAGATATGCATAATTAAGCATTGTCCTGGAGGGCCAGAAGGGGTGGGGGCATATCGAGAGGTGGAACGGACTTTTTGTTTGGGAGACGACCTTCACCCTCGAGGTTGTTGCTTTAACCCTTTGTGCTGTTGCTCAGAAACCATCGACGACGACGAATGCTTGATGAATTCTGACCAGCAGTGAGCGCGCACGAGGGTTAATCCCGGCGCTTCGGAAGCATGTCTAGGAAGAATTCTGCGATGCCTATGAAATAGACGACTTGTGCAATGCCGAAGAGTGGGGCGATGACCAAGGCTCTGCAATACGCCCCCTTCAGGAAGGCCAGGGGCCCTTCCTTCTGCCAGATTTTCCTACAGAGGCACAGAGACAGACAGCATGAGTTGATCCCACCCATTGCCCATAATAGTATCACTTGTGCTAACACAAATATTTCCCAAAGTAATTTATTGTCTTTGTCACCAGAATCAGGATGCTCAGAGTCCAACTGATCGCCATATGTGGGGTTGGGAGGGAATTTTCCTTGGGTCAGACTGACAGACACCTTGGGCTGGGTTTTGCCTTCCTCTGCAGCATGGGGCTTGGGTCCCTTGCAGGTTTAAATTAGCTAAGTGGTGAATTCTCTGTGACTTGAAGTCTTTAAACCAGGATTTGAGGACTGCAGTAACTCAGCCAGAGGTTTTAAGTCTATTACAGGAGTGGGTGGGTGAGGTTCTGTAGCCTGCAATGTACAGGAGTTCCTATAAGGCAGCAACACAGAGGAAATGGTAGTTGCTGCAGATCTCACTCTTATCTGTTTTAGGGTTTTATAGCGCTGCTTACCCTAGGATCTGGGCGCTTTCTCATGTTAAAACCAAGAGCAATAGCAATACCCCCAGTCAAGTCCACAGAGTCTTTTGTTCTCTTCTTTTCTGCTTGGGGCTGTGTATTTGTTTCTGAGGTTATTGCTTTTTGGGGAAGGAGGTGGTTGGGGTTTTCTGGTAGAAGTGGACCCCTGCCCTATTAGCCTTCCCCAAGGACAGGATAAAACCCTTTTAGGCTTTCAGATAAAACAATTAAAAAAAGAAGCCCTTGGTGCCTCAACTCCCTCCCATTGCCAAGCAGCAGGCAGTGGAAGATGCCTATAACAGACGCATTGCAACCGGATCTTCTGGTAACCATTGAGGAGACCTTTTACCTGGTGCAGTCTAGGATTCCTGAGTATGTGTCCTCATTCACTCCCCTTTTCAAGGACTGCAGCCTTGTCTTGATTACTGAGGACAGAGAGAAGGAGAAAAGAAGCTTTAAGAACCCTATTCATACAGGCCATGGGCTGCCTCTGGTTCTTTCCCCCCCAAAGATTCAATTACAAGCTTTAGTAGGCAAGAGTGATCATTTAGGGCCTAGCAAAGCCAAATTCAGATTACTGGGATTATGATCACAGATGAGATTAATCAGAATATCAGAAAACTAGGGAAAATCTTAACTGTTCCTTTACAAAAGGATTTTAAAATCCCCACACAAAACACAAGGAACACGATTTTCCACACTGACTCTGATTTATGGGTGTCCAGAGCTCTTAAGGAGCCAGATTTTCAAAAGGCCAGCACTTTCTGAAAGTCAGCCCAGTGTGCAATTGGGCACTCCAAAAAACTGAGGCACCAAAACCAAACAAATAAACAAAAAAAACTCCCAGTCACTGGTCACTCTTAAATCTTGGTAATATACGATTATGGGAGGGAAAATGACTTCCTATTGTTTCTCACAGGTCAGCCCTGCAGACAGAGGCGAGACCAAGCGGTGTTATTGGAAGACATACACAGTCTAATAGATAACAAGGTAATGGCTTCCCAGGTGCTCGCAGTGGTTTTACATAAACCTGAATACACAAAGGTGCGAACCATGCACACACACACACACACACACAATGGTTTCTACACAGAAACACATCTATCACAGAGACGTGATAATGGCCACTTCTGGTCCTCTGCACCGAGAGTCCCCCTCCATCTGGTTTAACACACACACACACACCACAGACAGCAAGCACTCCATTGAGCAGGGGGTGAGGTAAAGGGAAAGCTCCACTCCTTCTCAGCTGGAAGCAGTGGGCAAGCTCTCTCTCCTGAGCTTGCGGGGGACGGTGGGGGAGCTCTGACCCCAGAGATCTCCCTCTTATACTCCTGAGGGCATCCTGCGCTCAAAGAATTATAAATTCTGAGCACAATATTTTAAAATTCTGCAAGTTGTATTTGTCAATTAATAAATGCAGAGGCTCCAGCATGGTAGTGGGGAGCACTGGTCACTGGCTGCACAAAGGTGGGAGATCACCCTGTAGCCTCTCCACCCCTGGGACACAGACTCAATGGTGAGGCTGCACCCGACCCTGACACAGCACAAGGCCTGGGCCTGCCCCAGAAATACCCTAGGGCCCTACCTCTCTGCACCCGGTGTGGGGCAGGCAGGCTCAACCAGGCAGGATCCAAATGTGAAGGGGTTCAGTGGGGCGGAGGGGTCCAGGTAGGGGATGAGAGGATTCTGTGTGGGACAATCTGGGTGCACGCAGCTCAGTGAGGCGGTGAGGTCTAGGTGTGTGTGTGGGATCTGGGTGCACAGAGGCTCATTGCGGGGGTTCCTGGTGAAAGAGGTTGGGGCTCAGCAGAGAGGTCTGGGTGTGGGGGTCTCAGCAGGGGGGATCTGGATGCTGGGGGAGAGGGGCTTGGTGGGATTCTGGACAGAGCTAGTTGGGGGTCTGGACGTGGGGACTCAGGGTGTTGCAGGGGGTGGGGCTCATCAGGGTGGGGGTTTGAGTGTAGGGAGCTCAGGAGGGGTGGTCTGGGTGCACGGGGTCCAGGTGTAGGGGGGCTCCAGATGCAGGGTTGAGGTTTAGTGGGGTAGGGTTCAGGTATGGAAGGCTAGGGGGTTCTGAGTGTACAGGATGAGGCTTGACAGGGGTGTCTGGTATGGGAGGTCTCGATGCATGGAGGTTGGGCATATGGGGGGAGCAGCTGCCCGTATAATGACCCCTCCCCCTGCAGCTGCGCAGCTATGGGAACAGGAAGCAGGGGAGGATGCAGAGCTTCCTGCAGCTGGGGGAAGTTTCTGGGGGTGGGTCTGACACAGCCCCAGCCATTCCTTGCAGGGGAAGAGGAAGTCCCATCCTCTCCTGCCTCCAATCAGCCCAGTCTAGCAGCTGATTCCGGCTCAGGGTAGGAGCCACTGGCTGGGGTGTCCCCAGCCCTGCAGTGATTTACCTCTCCGCCAGCTACTCCAGGTGCCTGAAACGACATACCTGCGCTGCTAGGGAGTGGTGCTTGACTGCTCTCACAGCTTCCCTGTCCAAAAGAGTCATTTTTCTGTGGGGAAGCGAAGAAATCTGCAGAGGTGAATTCTGCACACACGCAGTGGCACAGAATTCCCCCAGGAGTATTCTTATGCCTCTTTCCAGGCTTGTGACATAAGGATTCTTTCAAATCTGGCTGAGGAGTTCATGGGGCTGTGAGCCTATCTCCTTGCTAGTTCCTTCAGATCACCAGAGGGGGACACAGCCTCCAGTTCTCCCACCTCTCTATGGGGAGAAAAGGGAGATCCTGCCACTTCCCCTCCCCTACACAGAATGGCCCTGTCAGTGCTCGCTCTTCTGGTACTACACAGAGGGGTGCGTGGGTGAGGTGGGGGCATAAGGGATGTCCCCCTAACACACAAGCCATCTCCTTCCCACACTCCCCCAGTGTTTGGCTGATTCTGGGGCTGCTTGGGGACATGGACTCCCTTTGAGTCCTTCACCCTATTCCCCATGCCACATCTCATCCTACAAGGGGGCATGGGGCCACTTCAATGTTTGACACCAACATCATGGCAATACAGCCACCATAAGTGGTGAGTTCCTCCTCCTCCTCACTCGATCCATCGTACCCACTGCCCATGAGGGGCTGGGAGTTCTGCGACTGGGTGTCCGTGAAACTCCTCGTCACCACCCTCAGGCTGACAGCTTCTCCCTTGACTCAGGACTCACCATCACATGGATTCACAGCCACCGCTGCCGTGCTGCCTGCCAGGCACCCGGATAGGAAGGACACATAGAACGGGGCCTTGACATCAGGGCTCTTCTGGCCCAGCTTGTTTAGGTTCGCAAACAAGGGGAAGTAAACGATGGAAAACGGGACATCTCTGTAATGGAGGGATGGGGAGAAGAATGATCAGCAAAGCTGCACCCCCAGACCAAGCAGCCAGTCACGGCAGGAAGGACTGGGAGCTTCACAGGTCAACAATGGTGCCAGGCCAGGCCTCTTTCCCAGCTACTGAAATGACATGCAAGGGGCTTTGAGAAAAAAAAGGACATTCCCTCTGCAGTGTCTATATCCCACAGACAAGAGTCAGAGGGCAGATCCTCAGCAGGTATAATTCAGCACAGCTCTGCCAGAGCCAAGGGAGCTTCGCCTATTTACTCCAGCTGAGGATCTGGCCCAGCATGTCCAGAGTTCTCATTTTTTAAAAGAATTTTAAAGTCCCTCCTCCTCCTGCCCAGTGAGTCCCATTGGGTGTTACCACCAATAATTAGTGAGTCAGTCACCTGAGAAGATAAGAGCTATGACAGAGCCACTCTCTACACTGGCTTCCTATGGATCAAATCAAGCTCAAAGTTTCAGTCCTTAACATCTTCAAGGCACTCCATGGATGGGGCCCAGGATAGCCAAAGATCACCTAAGGCTCCGGGGGGAAGACTTGGCCCAATGGAAGTCTCTACAATAAGGGTGAAGCTCGCCTGCATGGAAGATGGAACTTTCCCAAGGGCTGATCCGAGACTGGGGAACGAACTCCCCAGGCACTAAGGACCATCACAAGGCTCACCACCTTCCGCTCCAAGAGCAAGGTGCATTTCTTATAACCTGCCTGCTCTAACATGAATACAGAGCCACAAGTGTATTAACAAAGCAAAGCAAGACAAAAACCACCCTACCAAAACAAGACACTCCACTGCACACATTTTCCAAGGGCAGAGGATGAGAGAACTAACAACATGTGACAGATATCAGTCACATCTCTGCATGCACAACTACAGTGATCAGTGAGGTACAAGAACCTATGTAGACTAGAAGGCAGGCAGGCTAAAAAGAATTCTCATTCTTTCTCTCTGCCCAACACAAAAGCACTAGGGGCCTTACTCTCCATTCATGTACTTCATTTCTACACCAGGGGAACTCCAGTATCACACTGATCTATGGGAGAGGAGAATTGGGTGCTGGATACACACATTTTTGCTAGTGACCCAGATGATAATAGAGTTGTCCAGTAAACAGTCCCCAGTGCAGCAGCAGCAGCATCGCAAGGAGCAGGGTTTGGGAGGATTACTTCAGTCTTTTATAGATGAAGGTGCTCTGAGTTTCAGCGAGCACAACCCTACCTTAGCAGCGTGGCCCCAAGGCCCTTGTAAAGCCCGGCGATGCCTTTGCTCCGAAGTAGTTCCCTGGTGATTTGCATCGCCGTGGTCCGTGTCTCCACTACTGACTCTGCTGCCCCAGCACTAGTGGTGGAGGAGAGCTGGGCTTGTGCTGCCATTAGCTTCTTCTGGGCCGCTGCATGGGAGTGACAGTGTTATTTATAAACATGTGCTATGAATAACACAACTTTCAATTACTGCACAGCACCAGTGCCAAGGCTATACAGGGACTTGGACGTTTCAGAAAGGAAGATGTCTGTGGTATAAACTGGATACTGGTGAGATGGAAGGACTCACAGCACTAGCTAAAGCCAGACATGTACCCTGCGAGCTCCCACCCCTCAGCCGTGCAGCATGCCTCAGTCCTGGGCTCAAACCCAACTCTGCCACCACACCTCAGTCCTGACCTGTAACATCGCTCCTGCAGTTCCACTCCTGGGTCTCTCCTGAGCAGACATGGTCAATCATGCCAGGCTTGCGTGGTGTGGAGAACTGACCGCTATAGACTAAGCTGAGTACAAGAGATCAATGCAACAGGAACTTAAAAACCTATTGGGACACAGGTCTTCAGAGGGGAAAGGCCACCAAAGAACCCTAAAAATAAAAAACGCTCATTCCTAATACCTTTCCTTAAACAACCACATTAAAATAAAACTGAATAGCGCCCTGAAATAAAGTACCCTAGATCTACGCACTATGCTACCTATCTCCCATTACCTTTCAAGCCCTAATGAACGTCTACTTTTTGGTCAGTAGATGGAGCACATGTCGATCCCTAGGCCATTCTGCAGCTCCCATACATACACTCTGCATTGCAACACAGAAACTAGGCCTTGACTGTTCACAGTAGTGGTAATCTTTTTCAAACCCCCTGTAAACAGTTTACACACACACCCCAGAGCAATGTTTGCATTAAAATTGGCAAGGGAAGGTTCTTGGGGAGGAAGAGGAAAAGAGAAACTATAACTCTCTGGTCTCATGGGGCGTTTCAGTTATGGGGTCCCACAATTAGGGTGTGATGTTACCATGTGTAATCATAATGGTACCTCCACAGAAGAAAGTCCCTGGATGTGCAGTTATGTACACATCACACTGGGCATACAGTCTCCCCTGGGACGCTGGGTATGACAATTTAGCTGCTTTGCAGAATGTAACCCTACAGGTAATATGGATGCCAAGCTGGAAGAATCCTGATCTAAGCTGGCCGCAGCCTGGAGCCAAAAATACTTCCTGATGGGAGAATGCGTGGGAGCCACTGTGGGTCAGCTGAGTAGCATCATTAACGCTCTACCTGATGGGCATCATTTAGGGGATTTTAGGACCTATGCAGCATTTCTGGTGGGACTCCAGAAGAGATTTAGGTTTTTAGCAACACTTCTCTCCTTTCCACAGATTCTGTTGTTCTAAGTAATTATATTATTCTATTTACATTATTTCTGTGAAGACACTAGTACCAACCCATGGTGGACAGCTGGTGCATAACTAACACACCTCTGCCAACACGTCTCACGTGGGCTGCAATAGGACTTCTACGCAGTCTTAACTCCCTTCCCCATCCCCAGCGCTGCCCACGAATCCCAGAACTGACACACCACCCTGGTTTGTACTCATGATCCCCTCTTCCCCTCCCTGCAGCTCTGCCAATGCATCCCAGTCCTGACCTGCAACACCACTTGCTACCCCACTCCTGGGTTCCTACACAGTTCTGCCTATGAACCTCGACCTTTACCTGCAGCACCCTTTGCTATTCTAGCCCTAGGCCTCTCCTGAGCAAAGAACACCAAAGGTGCCAAATGATACCATGCTTCTCTATTAGAGACCAGGCTGAAATTGAATTCCATTCCCTGACTACATGTGCCTTTGTTTGTCCCTTTCTGTGAGCTGATTACGCACACTCTAGCCCTGAACCAGGAGTTCTCCTTTCACTCTGACAAGAGAGTTTGCAATTTCCTCTCAACCTCATGAGTCAGAGACTCCGCTCCGAGATCAGAGAGGAAACTGGTACCCAAAGAGACGAGGAGGATACGGGACAATGACAGAGGAGGACTGAAATGGTCCCTCCCTCCCCGCAAGAGCAGCATGCCTCACATGGGGAACTTCAGTCGCTGTTCAAAAAAAGCCGATTGACTCTTGCTCTCATTCCCTCACAAGAAAAACAGATGAACTGTACTATGGGACTTTTACAGGCGACAAGCCACTTGAGACGGGCTGGGGGAGGAGGGGATAACAGGGTGAGACACACCGAGGGGAAGTATTACAGGACAAGCACAAGGGGAAGTTAAACCCTTCTCCTGTGGCATTAACTGATGAGTTTTAATAATTCGTGAGCTGAATGCGATCATCTCTACAGCATGCACAGCAGCCCATCTATCCCCTCCTATGACATAAGCACAGGTAGTGAAAAGTGCTTCCTTGTGCCACTAGAGGGGGCTCTAAGAGGCCAGTGAAAAAAGCCTGCAGGGAAGAGCATGGGGAAAGCTCTGCTCCAGCTTAAGACCCCTCTGCGGAAGGAAGCAGTGACCTCTACACTCATTTCCTCCCCTTCTCCCACAGTCTCACTCTCCCAACCCCCACTGCCCGCCTGTTGTACAAGGAGAGAAGAGATGTGCAAGGTACCAATTCGGCCTGCATCCTGCAGCTGGATTTTGAGCATCTCCATGGGAGTAGTGACAATCACCTGGCAGGTGCCCGCCCCGCAGCCGGCCAGCATCTCTTTCAGCAGCGTCAGCTTCTTCCTGCCCAGCAAAAGACAGATTCAGTCAGAAGATCTGACTCAGAGTAACGTGCCTCTGAAACAAAACAGACAGTTGGGTTCCTCAGAGATACGCCCGCTCTCCATCCCCACCATGCAAGGCTCCATCCCCACCATGATGGAATTAGAGGACAGATGGTCCTGGGCCACAGCACTGATGCACAGGATGGGATGCAAAGTGGAGGTGGTCTGTAATGGGCACAATGAGCCAGCTGGTGTCAAAGGCTAGGTGTTTTGGTCCAGCATAATCTGCTCTGGAGCAGGGGAGCTAACAGCTCCCCCATCCACTGAGCTCCCAGGAAAGTCAGAAGTACCAGAAGTTACCACAGGGCCATTAGCCTTTAACGACCTGCAGCTGCAGAGGTCAGCAACCAGGAATATGTTCTCCTTCTCCTCCTCCAAAAAGCCAGAACCCCACAAAACAGAGTCAAGACTTCAAAAAGGAACTGCTGAGTTGAGGTGTTCAACTTAAGACACCTTACTGAGGCCTAATGTGCACAAAGTGCTGAGCACCAGCCCTTTGAGAATCAGGTCTCCTCAAGGCACCAAAGATGGGCACCCAAGATCACTATCAAAAAGTTTTCTAAGAAAAAAAATCAAATCAGCCAGAGGTTTGTTGACTGCCATAGCAGGCACCCTCATTTAGGGCTGGTTTACTCTAAAAGATTAGGTTGGTTTAACTAGTTCGCTCAGGGGTGAGAGCAGCATTGTCAAGCTGACCTAAATCCCCATGTAGACACCACTAGGTCAATAGAAGAACTCTTTCGCTGACCTAACTACCACTTCTTGGGCAACTGGATTACCTACACCGACAGGAGACTCCATCCCATCAGCACAGGTACCATCTACACTGAAGCACTATAGCGGTGCAGCTGTAGCGTTTTAAGGTGTTGTCTACATTTACATGAGACTCAGTGTCAAGGTGTTATCCCCAAATTTGTCCTACCTTAAAAAAGGTTAAAATAATAATCTGATAAAGAGTCCTCTGTATCCTAAATATTTACTATAAAAATCTACCATGGTGAAAAATAAACAGCCAAAACACTATTTTTTAATGGGAGCTACTCTAAAGCAATGCTTTTGCTCCTCCTGATGGCTCTATGGCAATATTTCACTGACACACTATTCCATGGTGGTACCGATACCACTGATGATACAGACACAAAGTCAATTTGGGTTAGCAAGACTTACGGCTGCATTTATATAAATACAACCCCATTCGCTTGTTAACAGAACCATAACAATATCCCACTGCATTGACCCAAACACTTTAACAACAGCCGTTGTGTTTTGAGGGTTAACTCCAGCTCTCTACAAAAGAGGGGAGGACCTTGAACAGTTTCCAAGCAGAATAAGAACAAAACACATTAGTATGCGATTGGGGAATGGAGGTGGGATATCAGGTTTATTTTAAAGCCTCTAAGAGAGTCTTATAAGTAATAAGATGTATAAACGTTGTGTGACATTCTCTGGGCTATGCCAGCCCTTCCTTCGCCTTGCCGGTTAACAAGAGGTAAACCCCAATCCCCAAGTCCCTTTGAATTGCTCCCCTGTGATATCCCCACCCCTGACACTGGCTACTCACATAAATCCCAGACCCCCTGCACCCAAAGGTGCAATGTACCCCGGTTTAGCTGTAAACCACCCAGCACTTGTGAGCATTTATAATAAAGCAAATGAAGGTTTATTTATGAATAAAAATTTAAATAGAAACAAGAGTGCTGGAAACAAGTAGTTACATTAAAAAAAAAGTAAAAAAACACGAACATGGGTCTACACTTATCAAGTGTTCCCTTTCCTATCTAATAAAGGGAATTTCCTCCCAAAGTTCAGTCTACTGCAGAGCTGGCTGGTTTCTCAAGAAACAGCATCCAAAAGCTCATGAAAGCACACACCCCCCTCCCAGGCACGGATTTTCTTCAGTGAATGGATACAAAGTGCCTTATCCTACATTGTGTGACACTGAAAACAGACTGGTTTCTATTCACAGGCAGGGCAAACCCCTGCTTGCTGCCGTTTCTTTTCTACCTTTCCATGGTTTCAGTTGTTTGTCACAGTCTCTGACAGTTTTCTATTGACTGTGGCAAGGGTAGACAACAGAACCTTGCATTACCTTGCTGGCTGATTAGGGAGGGGAGACAACTATCTTTTGTTTGACTGGGTCATCACTGAGACACAGTACCTCCTGGTGTGTGTTGGAGCAGAAATTAGTCAACGTACTTTCAATATTCCCAATATACATCATTATTCCTTAAACATTAAGCGCGCATACATCTCGCAACCATTATGAGTCTTGAGATACCTTACATGCTACTCTTTATGAATAAATAGCCTGTGAGATTTGTTGGCGTGGTGAATCTGTCAGGTCTTAGGTTACAGCTGTTTGCAAAGAACAAGAGAACCTCTGCCAACAGATCTCTGTGTCACATATTTAACTTAACGGGCCAGACCCTCAGATGTTGCAAACTCAGCACAACTCCACCGGTTTAAGTGGAGCAATGCTGGATTTACACTAACAAATAATGGTTTGAAAGCATCCTTCAAGCCCAGGCTATAAAGGAGCTCATGGAGGTGTCACATTGTTTCCGAACCACCACTTCAAACAAAATACAGTGCACTTAGCGCGGCTCAGAGATCCAGTGAGTTGTCAGCATCTTATGCCATAGGAAAGAATCAGGTAGCATGAGAAATAGCCTCACTCCCCTCTCCTAAGCAACATTCCCCCCCTCCCACTCCTTTAAACTCCCTCAAGGCTAAATTCACCTATCCAGTGACGTGACAGGATTGCTAGTCAGGCTGCTATCCGCAACTAATCCCCCGACAGCCTGTATGTCAGCTGTTCAGATTTCTCTACTTCACATCTGCTCCGGGGGAGGATGTTAAGGGAGGGGATTACGGGCATAAGGCCACAGTGAAGATTATCAGTGACTAAAGATAGATTTCCCCCTTGAGAATGAAGGAAGGAATTTCTCACTGAGTTTCCTTCTCAAAGCCCCCTGGGCACAGGATGATCAATGAGTCGCTGAATTATTAGACAGTCACCTGCAGAGAGTCTGGGTCCACATGGACCTTTTCTCTCCTTCGTTGAGGTGTTTTAGGAGACTTTGGGTATGGCTACACTTGAAATTTCAAAGCGCTGCCGCGGCTCTCCCAGCGCTGCACGTAAACCACATCCCTTACAGGTATAGCTTGCAGCGCTGGAAGCCGCGCTCCCAGTGCTGCGGCACTGATTACACTGAGGCTTTACAGCGCTGTATCTTGCAGCGCTCAGGGGGGTGTTTCTTCACACCCCTGAGTGCAAAAGTTGCAGCGCTGTAAAGTGCCAGTGTAGCCAAGGCCTCAGTGAGGAAGTGGTTGTTTTCCTAGGGCAGTTGTCCCTCACCGCTGGATTGAGGGCTCTGAATTCTTGGGAGAGCTATTCAGCAAGCCTCTGATTGTACAGCAGCCCAAGAAGCAAGGTCCTCACCCCTTTCAGTCGCTCAGGAGCCAGGCAGGGTTGTGTGCAATTAAAGGTGAATGTCAAACAAACATTCCATGTTCTATCAGCATCACCAGAACAAGTAGATTCCGCCCACTACCACCTGCACACTAAGCATAGGGCCAGCACCTCCACTGGTGTATGTCAGTATGACTCCACTGGCTTCTATGTCGCTATGCTGACAAACACCAGCTGAGGATCTGTGCATACACCATTTTTAGAAGCCACCAGCTCCGTCTATGCATCGCCCTAGGCGCCTAAATACTACAGTAAACAGGGAATTGTGGACCAGATCCTCAGCTGGTTTAAACTGGGGTAGAGCAACTGAGTTCAAGAGGAGTCTCACTTAATTTACCCCAATGGCAGTCTGACCCTATCAACGCAGAGACCATGTACCATTCCTGCACCTGGTGTAAAAATATAATACCTTCTGGCAAGCATGCATCAGGGCTGAGTACTCTGGTGGGGAAACCCTCCATTTGAATTTCCTGACATACCGTATGTCATAAAAACTGCAACCATAAGGCACTGTGTTCCATCCTCAAAAACAGCTGAATGGTGGCCTTCACACCACCCTCATAGACACACACGCCAGCTTGAGACAAAGAATGAGGATTTTTAACCTGAGTCAGTGATCTCGAGAAGGCTATAAGCAACTGGAACTGTGGTTTCAAAACCAAAGAGCGAACCACAGTAGCGTCACTGCAGAGTTCGCACTGTGATGGCGAGAGTTAAAAAAGTAACATTACAACCACTTCTCTCTCTGACAGATACGTTCTGTTCCTCAACTGCCTATTACATCAATCTCTTTTTAATCCCCTCACCCCACATCTGCCCCCCTTTAGGACAGTACTAACACTTGGCTTCCAGAACTAGCAATGCAATCTCTAGGGCAGTGCACTTGGCATGCAGTTTAGAAATGAGAGAGGCCAGGGCAGCATTGCCCCAAGCGTTGCTCCAGCTCGGTGGTCACACCACTGCGGAAATGTGACCTAGCCGTCTCTCCAGCCAGACAGAGGGGCAGCCAGGCCAAATGGAGCTGTGACCTGGTGCGTGGGGAGTCTGTTCCTGCATGGCAGAGCACAGGGGAATGCACCCAGATCTCGACTCCTGGCAGCACCAGCTCATGCGCCGTGTGGGTGAGAGAGAAATATCCCAAGTAGTATCTGAACTGGCACCCTGCTGTGTAGCATTGGTGGGCACGGGGTTAAACAGCGGTCATGTTCTAGCCTAGTGGTGACAGTACTTCCGTGGTTGGAGAAAAGATGGACGAGAGAGACAATGTATAAATATAAACACAGCCCTCCTCAGAAGAACTCACCTCTGGGGTGGAACAGAACAACTGTTTAACCACACATATCAACACTACACAAAATATACAAGGCTGATCCAAAGGCCACTAGAGTCAATGGGAGTCTTGCCACGGGCTTTGGATCAGACTCCTAGTACATTTGAACTTTTTGGGAAGAGTGCAAGACATTATAAAATAAAGAGGAGTCAGTGTCAAACTTGGGATCTGATGGAAAGAAGTATTCCCACCAGGAGCCAGCAGAACGGTCGGGGTGCCTGCCATTCTAGAAGAATTAGTCCCTGGCACATACTGGGAACTAAAATAACTCACATTTCTCTTCACCGAGCAAGACAATCCTCTGTACACAGTGCAAGAGGGGGAAAAAAATACCCATTTCCCTGCAGAATTCACTTCTGTCAGCAAAGAAGCAATTAACTCAATTGTGCTGGGCTTGCTAGGAACCAAAAATCACTGGATCAGCAGCTTTCCAGCCCTGCTCCAGAACAGCAAACAAAGCGAAGGTCAAGATAAAATAACAAATCCCCCTCTCACCCCTATGGGTGGTATGTGTCTTCCTCAAACTCGGGTCCTCTACCACAGGCCTGGGAGTTTGAGGGTTCTGTGCAGTATCTTAGCTGTTCCTAGCACTGCACTCTTCTGGACAGAGAGCTCTGATGTTGTTCCTGGGATCTGTTGGAGCCACTCACCCAGCTTAGGAGTCACAGCCCCGAGTGCTCCTACCACCACTGGGACCACTTTGGCCTTCACTTTCCACATCCTCTCTAGTTCCTCTTTCAGGCCCTGGTACTTCTCCAGCTTCTCATATTCCTTCTTCCTGATGTTGCTGTCACTTGGCACTGCTATATCTATCACCATCGCTGTCTTCTGGTCCTTATCTATTACCACCATGTCTGGTTGATTAGCCAGTACCTGCTTGTCCGTCTGGATCTGGAAGTCCCACAGAATCTTAGCCCTGCTATTCTCCACAACCTTCTGTGGAATCTCCCATCTGGTCTTGGGAGGATCTAGCCCATACGCTGTGCAGATGTTCCTGTACACAATGCCAGCCACTTGGTTGTGCCGTTCAGTGTATGCTGTTCCTGCCTGCATCTTACATCCTGCCACTATGTGTTGGACTGTCTCTGAGGCATCTCTGCACAGCCTGCACCTTGGGTCCTCTCTAGTGTGGTAGACCCCTGCTTCAATGGATCTGGTGCTCAGTGCCTGTTTCTGTGCTGCTATGATCAGTGCCTCAGTGCTGTCTTTTAGTCCAGCCCTTTCCAGCCACTGGTAGGATTTCCCAGTGTCAGCCACTTCAGCTATCTGTCGATGGTACATCCCATGCAGGATCTTGTCTTGCCACAGCACTTCTTCTGCTTGGTCTTCCTCCCATGTCTGCTGCTGCCTCAGGCATTCTCTCAGCAGCTCATCTTTGGGGGCCATCTTACTGATGTACTCCTGGATGCATCGGGTTTCGTCCAGGACAGCGGCTTTGACGCTCACCAAGCCCCGCCCGCCTTCTTTCCGGCTGGTATACAGTCTGTGGGTGTTGGACTTGGGGTGGAAACCTCTGTGCACTGTGAGGAGCTTCCGGGTCTTCACATCAGCAGCCTCCATGTCCTCCTTTGGCCAGCTCACTATATCGGCAGGGTATCTGTTAATGGCGTGGATCTTGTTTTTCCCACTGAGCTGACTCTTCAGGACCTGTCTTACCTTTGATGATACTTGGATGTTGCTGTCTTCCTTGCCTCCTCCTCGTGGTTTCCATGTGACTGTGGGATGCCAAGGTACTTGTAGCTGGTCTGTATGTCTGCTATGTGGCCCGCTGGTAGTTCCACCCCATCAGTCTTGATTACCTTCCCTCTCTTCACTACCATCCGGCCACACTTCTCCAGTCCGAATGACATCCCGATATCCTCACTGTAAATCCGCGTCAGGTGGATTAGCGAGTCGATGTCTCGTTCATTCTTAGCATACAGCTTGATGTCATCCATGTAGAGGAGGTGGCTGATGGTAGTTCCACTCCTAAACCCATACCCATATCCAGTCCTTGTAATTATCTGGCTGAGGGGGTTTAAGCCTATGCAGAACAGCAGTGGAGACAGTGCATCACCCTGGCATATGCCGCACTTGATGGCCACTTGTGCAAGCTGCCTTGAGTTGATTTCCAGTGTTGTCTTCCATAGTCCCACTGAGTTCTTGAGGAAGGTCCTTAGTATCCTATTGACTTTGTATAGCAGCAGACATTCACAGATCCACGTGTGCGGCATTGAATCGTAGGCTTTCCTGTAGTCAATCCAGGCTGTGCTCAGATTGGTCTATCTAGACCTTGAGTCTTGGGTGACTGCTCTATCTATGAGCAACTGGTGTTTTGAGTCTCTGGTGTTGTTCCCAATGCCCTTCTGAGCTGTGCTCGTGTACTGGCCCATATGGTCCTGTAGCTTGGCGGCTATGATACCTGATAGGATTTTCCATGTTGTGGGGAGACAGGTTATTGGTCGGTAGTTGGATGGTTCTATTCCCTTGCAGGGGTCTTTCATGATCAGCACTGTCCTTCCTTGTGTTAGCCAGTTTGGGTGGGAGCCTGCTGCCAGCAGCTGGTTCATCTGTGCTACTAGGCGTTCATGCACTGTTGTTAGTTTCTTTAGCCAGTAGGTGTGGATCATGTCTGGTCCAGGTGCTGTCCAGCTCTTCATGTTCTTGACCCGCTGCTGGATGTCTTCTACTGTGATGGTAACTGGTTTCTGTTCTGGGAGACTCCTGTGCTCTGTTCTCAGGTCCTGCAGCCACTTTGCACTGGTGTTATGAGTCCTCTCTTTCTCCCATATGTTCTTCCAGTACTGTTCAGTTTCTGCTGCTGGTGGCTCTGCTGTTATTGTGCTGTTGCACTGTAATTGGGAGTACACCTTAGATGGTTCTTTAGAGAACAGGGCATTTACTTTTTTGGCTTCTGTTTCTCTAGTGTATCTCCTTAGCCTGGTAGCCAGTGCTGTGAGCCTTTGTTTAGCAGTCTCTAGGGCTTCAGATGGAGTCAGACCCGTGTATTTTTTCAGTAACCGAGTCTTATCCTTAATCTCTACACCCTTCTGTAGTTCCACCAGCTGATTAACTTCTCTCCGAGTCGCCTTGGTCTTATCCTCCAACCTCATTTTCCAGGGTGGGTACATACTGTTGTTCTTCTTGATTGTGTGTATATATATACATATATATATATACATATATATATCTATCTCTCTCTCTCTCAAAGGGGAGGGGAGGGAAATCAATTCTGACAATTTTCAACCCACTGAGGCCAAAATACTGGGCAGAGCCTAAATATGAGACAACCTACATAAAAGATGGTTACTCACCTTTGTAACTATTGTTCTTCAAGATGTGTTGCTCATATCCATTCCAATCAGGTGTGCGCATGCCACGTGCATGTTCGTCAGAAGATTTGACCCAGGTGGGTCAACTGGGCGCCAGATATATACTGGAGTGGTGCTGCTATGGCGCCAGATATATACTCCTGCCGACCCAACCGCCTTCTTGCCGGCTTCTCCAACAGTGGGGAAGGAGGGCATGTTTGGAATGGATATGAGCAACACATCTCGAAGAACAACAGTTACAAAGGTAAGTAACCGTCTTTTCCTCTTCAAGTGCTTGCTCATATCTATTCCAATTAGGTGATTCCCAAACTTACCTAGGCGGTGGGGTCGGAGTGAGATGTTGCAGAATGCAAAATTGCTGAGCCAAAGGCTGCATCATCTCTGGACTGTTGAACCAGAGCATAATGCGAAGCAAAGGTGGGGACAGAGGACCAGGTACCTGTGTGACATATCTCCTGGATAGGTACATGAGCCAGGAAGGCGGCAGATGAAGCCTGAGCTCTGGTAGAATGCGCGGTGATGTGGCTTGGGGAAATATGAGCCAAATCATAACAAATGCGGATGCACGCCGTCACCCAAGATGAGATCCTCTGAGAGGAAACAGGTAGGCCTTTCATTTGGTCTGCTACCGCGACAAAGAGTTGGGGCGTTTTACAAAAGAGTTTTGTCCGCTCAATACAAAATGCGAGCACTCTACGGACGTCCAGGGAGTGCAATTGTTGCTCCCGTCATGCTGAGTGTGGCTTCGGGAAGAAGACTGGGAGAAAGATGTCCTGGTTAACATGAAAGGTGGAAACCACCTTAGGGAGGAATGCCTGGTGTGGTCGCAATTGCACCTTGTCCTTATGGAACACAGTGTATAGCAGATCCACCGTAAGAGCCCTAAGCTCGGAGACTCGTCTGGCCAATGTAATGGCTATGAGGAAAGCTGTCTTCCAAGACAGGTATAGTATCGAGCAGTTGCTAACTGTTCGAATGGGGGAGACATAAGTCTGGTTAAAACCAGGTTGAGGTCCCAGGTTGGGGCTGGGCGGCGTACTTAGGGGTATAAACGCTCTAAGCCCTTGAGGAACCTCAAAAACAATAGGGTGTGAGAACATGGAACGGCCACTTTTACCTGGGTGGAAGGTAGAGATGGCTGCCAAGTGTATCCTCAGTGATGATACTGCTAGGCCCTGCTGTTTGAGAGACCTGAGGTAGTCCAAAATAGAGGGGATCGAGACCTCAGTGGGAGTAAGATTAAGCATTTCGCACCAGCAGGAGAAACCACTTCCACTTGGCCAGATACGTTGACCGAGTGGAAGGTTTCCTGCTATCCTGGAGAACTTGTCGTACTAATGCAGAGCAATGTAACTCTGACTGGTTTAGCCACGCAGCAGCCACGCTGTGAGGTGAAGGGCCTGCAGGTCCGGGTGGCGAAGTCTGCCGGGGTCCTGAGTTATGAGGTCTGGGTAGAGTGGCAGAGTAATTGGGTTGGCTATCGACAGGTCGAGCAACGTGGTGTACCAGTGCTGCCTGGGCCACGCTGGAGCGATCATGATGATGTGTGCTCTGTCCCTGAGGAGTTTTAGCAGGACCTTGTGAACCAGCGGGAACGGTGGGAAGGCATAAAGGAGCTGGCTCTTCCACGGCATCAGGAAAGCGTCCGAGATCGATCCCGGGGAGAGACCTTGGAAGGAGCAGAACATCTGGCATTTCCTGTTCTCATGCGAAGCGTACAGGCCTATGTGGGAAAATCCCTACTTCTGGAAAACAGAATGAATAACGTCTGAGCGGATAGACCACTCATGAGACAGGAAAGACCTGCTGAGTCGATCCGCCAGAATGTTCTGAACGCCTGGGAGAAAGGACGCTACCAGATCTATCGAGTGGGCTATGCAAAAGTCCCAGAGTTGGATGGCCTCCTGACAAAGGGGGGAGGATCGTGTCCCTCCCTGTTTGTTTATGTAGTACATGGCTGTTGTGTTGTCTATAAACACTGAGAACCAACGGTCTTGCAACTGTTGCTGGAACACCTGGCATACCAGGCGGACTGCTCTCAGTTCTCGGACATTTATGCGTCATGCCAGCTCCTGAGATGACCAAAGGCCTTGAGTACGAAGGTGACTGAGGTGAGCAACCCAGCCGAGAGATGACGTGTCCGTCGTCAGGGACATTGAGGGTTGGGGCGGATGGAATGGCAGCCCTGCACACACCAGCGAGGGAGTTAGCCACCATTCTAAGGAGCCTAGGGTGCTCGGGGGAATGGTGACTATCGTGTCTATTGGGTCCCTGCGAGGGCAGTATACCGAGTTGAGCCAAAACTTGGAGATGACGGAGGCGGAGCCTGGCGTGATTGGTTACAAAGATGCAGGCAGCCATGTGACCCAGGAGACCGAGACAAGTGCAAGCCGAGATCGTCAGGAAATTCTGTAGACCTCAGATGATTGTTGCCATCGCCTGAAACCGTGGTAAGCAGGCTGTGGCTAGATTGGAGTCCAGGATAGCTCCTATGAAGTCTAACCTCTGCGTGGGAACCAGAGTGGATTTTTCTATACTGATCATCAGGCCTAGACGTGTGAATAGGTCCTTGACGATGCCCACATGCTGAGTCATTTGTGTCTTGGAGGCCCTCGGATGAGCCAATCGTCCAGATACGGAAAAACGTGTATCCGACGTCAGCAGGCGACGACTACAGCTATATACTTTGTAAATACCCTTGGGGCTGTGGAAACGCCAAATGGCAGGATGGTAAACTGGAAGTGCTGACGGTTGGCTACAAAGCAGAGGTATTGCCTGTGTGGAGGAAAGATGGCGATGTGAAAGTAGGCGTCCTTCATATCGAGGGCTGCATACTAGTCTCCATGATCCAAGGACGGGATAATGGTCCCCAGGGATACCACGCGGAACTTCAACTTTATCATAAACTGGTTGAGTCCTTGCAGGTCTAGGATAGGTCTGAGATCACCCTTCGACTTGGGGATTAGGAAATAACGGGAGTAAAACCTCTTTCATCTATTGGTACCTCCTCTATAACTCCTATGGCGAGGAGCATACACACCTCTTGTAAGAGGAATTGCTCGTGAGAGGGGTCCCTGAAGAGGGACAGGGTTGGAAGGTGGGAAGGCGGGGTTGAAATAAATTGGAGGTGGTACCCATACTCCACCGTGTGTAGGACCCAGCGATCTGAAGTTAACTGGGACCACGCCGGGAGGAAGTAGGAGAGATGGTTGGAGAAGGCAGGAGAGGGATCCTGGCCTGTAACTGGTACGCTGCCCTTGGGCGCACCTTCAAAAGTTCCTCTTTGGTCCCGGTGGTGGTTTTGAGGGACCTTGATTTTGGCCCCCTTGGGGTCCTGACAGTCATCTGCGACCACCTCGGCCGCATCGCCTGCCAAAGTCCTGTCTTTGTCTAGGCACAGAATATGGGCGGTGAGGCTGGGGACAGAAAGACCTGCGTTGGGTCACCAGCGTATGCATACCGAGAGAGCGCATTATGACCCTGTTGTCCTTCAGGCTTTGCAGCCTGGGGTCAGTATTTCCCGAGAAGAGGCCTTTACCATCAAATGGCAAGTCCTGAATGGTATACTGCAGCTCCGGTGGGAGGCTTGAAACCTGAAGCCATGAGATGCGCCTCATGGCAACACCCGAGGCCAGAGTCCTGACTGCTGAGTCGGCTGCATCCAACGAGGCCTGGAGGGAAGTTCTGGCCACCTTTTTCCCTTCCTCCAAGAGGGCAGCGAACTCTTGGCGGGTGTCTTGAGGGAGAAGCTCCATAAACTGACCCACCGCCACCCAGGTGTTATAATTATAGCGGCTAAGCAAGGCTTGTTGATTTGCCACCCGGAGCTGTAGGGCACCTGCCGAGTACACTTTGCAGCCGAGTAAGTCCATTCGCCTAGCCTCCTTCGATTTCGGGGCTGGCGCCTGCTGGCCATGGCATTCCCTCTCATTAATAGACCTGACGACTAGTGAGCAGGGAGGAGGATGGACATACAAGTACTCGTACCATTTAGAGGGCACCATATATTTACACTCACCTCCCCTGGCCGCAGGAGGGATCGAGGCTGGGGACTGCCATATAGTATTGGGATTGGCCTGGATGGTCTGAATAAACGGTAGGGCCACTCTAGTGGGGGCATCCGCCGATAGAATGTCCGCTACCGGGTCCTCTACCTCTGGGACCTCCTCCACCTGGAGGTTCATATTGAGCGCTACCCTCCTTAGGAGGTCCTGATGGGCTCTCAGGTTGATTGGAGGAGGGCCCGAAGAGAGGATGTTCCTGCCACCGCCTCATCTGGAGAAGAGGAAGAGGAGATGCCGGCGATGAGCGGGTCCTGTGTGGCCTCTTGCTCTTGGGCGACCTCCTGCTCCAATGGAACCTGGGAGTCCGATGAGTGAACTGGAGCTTCCTCCGTAGCAGTTGGAGGGGGACGGCTAACCATCGCCTCTGGCACTCAGTGCTCTGATGAGACAGAGCAGGACGGAACTACTGGTACACCTTGGTCCTGTTGGTATGCCCAAAGTGTCCAGAAAGACCACTGATGGGGTCCTTGGTCCTGGGCCTCTTGGAAGACTCTGGTGGGCACTTCACAATCACGGTCCTGAGCATAAGAGTTGTCCGCATGGGACGACACTGATGCGTGTCTGGATGGCCATGGAGGTGCTGAAAAGCCCTGGGCAGAGTCTCTGTCTCTAGTGGACTTTGTTCTACTCGACACCGGGGACCGGTACCGGGAGGCATACTGGTACCGGGAACAAGATCAGGACCTGCGACCGGAGCGGTGCTGGGAGGTCGACCGAAATCTTGAGGCTCGAAGTCAGGAGCGGCTACAGGAGTCATGGTGCCTGGAGCGGTGCTGGAAGCAGGAATGGTGCCAAGAGTAGCGGGCCAGCGAACGGGATACTGACCGGTGCCACGAGTGTGACCGGTACCGAGGAGGAGAAGAACGGTGCTGGGACTGCAAGCGGCATCAGGAGCGTGAGTGCCAACGGGACCTGGAACGTCCGCGGGACCGTGATCGTGAACGGTGCCGCTCTGCTGTGCCAACAGAGGATGGTCTTATCAAGGTAGACTTGCCAATAGACTGTATTACCCACACCGGCGGTGCCGGGGGTTGAGGCAGCGTCAAGTGTCATGGCAATCAGATCTCTCGCCGTTGAGAATGTCTCCGGCGGGGATGGAATAGTAAGCTCAACCACGGCTCGCACCAGGGAGCTGACAGGCACCGGACTCGACGGCCCTTGTAGGACCAGAAATCGACGGTGCCGACGTCGTCGGTGCCACAGCAGGTGTCAGTGCCGGGCAATCCGACTTAGACGGGCTCTCTGGCTGCGGTGCAAGTGGCACGGAAGCAGCGATGCCGAGTCAACTTCGGTGCCAGCGACGGCCGGTGCTGAGAGGACTTGGCAGTACCGGCGCGGTCTGGTGCAGAGGAGGCAGTTCTGCCCACCGATTGACCAGCGCTCGGTGCCGAAGGCGGAGGGGTAAGAGCCGCCTCCATGAGGAGCTGCTTTAGCCTAAAGTCCCACTCCTTTTTTGTTCTCGGCATAAAAGCCTTGCAAATGCAACACTTATCTGTCAAGTGAGATTCCCCGAGGCACTTAAGGCAGGAGTCATGTGGATCTCCTGTCGGCATCGGCTTATGACAGGCCAAGCACGGTTTTAAACCCGGTGAACCAGGCATGGGCCCCGGCACCAGGTGCGGGGAAGGGGCTAATCCCCGAACCCCTCAACTATACACTAACTATGAACGATAAAAATTAACGAACTATATAACTTTGAACTATATACACAAAAAAATAACTAGAGAACTACGAGTAGCTAGGGAGGTGAAGGTCAATAAAACCGCACTCTACTGTTCCAATAACCGACACAGGCGACACCGTTGGGTCGGCAGGGGTATATATCCAGCGCCATAGCGGCGCCACTCCAGGGGGCATCCAGCCAACCTACCGAGTGTTGCTAGGGTAAAAATCTTCCGACGAACGTGCACATGGCGTGCGCACACCTAATTAGAATGGATATGAGCAAGCACTCGAAGAACTGCCACCACTCACCACAGCTGTACAGCACGCTGAGTTTAAGAGACAAGAGATGAAACCTGTGGGGCAGCTTAAAGCCTACTCTCAGTGCAAATGCTTTGTAGAGGCTGAGATTCAAGGCTAAGATTTCCAGAAGTGACTGTTGAGTGAGAGTGCCTGGCATGAGATACCTTAAAGGGGCCCAATTCTCAGATGGGTGCTTATCACCCAAGCTCTGAAAAATCCAGTCCTTTAAAACAGCTCTCAAGTTGGACACCCACAAATGAAACATTTTAAGTGTATGCTGGTGGCCCCGTTGCTGTCAAGGGTTCTTATGCACATGTTTAAGTGCTTTCCTCAATGGGACCCTAGCAACTCCTCTCCTGTTTACATATTGCTTTGCTCTCGAGGACAAATGCATCTTATCGACTGGTGTATGTACCTGGGTCTCCCACTGCGGGAAAGAGCACGCAGAGACTTCCAGCTTCAGGGAGGTGCAGGAAGAACATCTTTCTCCATTCTCTGTAGATTGGGAACCCCATAGTCTCCCTCTCCTGCCTTCTCCTAGTTCGAGGGGCCTCAGAAAGGACAGACGCATAAGAGGAGCAGAGTGAGAACCCTCATGTGGCTCCTCTGTCTACATAGTTCTTGGAGCCCCAGAGAATTTCCTAGTTGAGACACCAAAATCAGAGGATGACATCAGCTCTAATGATGGGGATGAGGCACAATCAGAAGAGACTCAGAATTCCCTTCAAGGTTTTTTTTGCATCTGAGACACACACAGCACGCCCCAAGCAGAACAAAACCAGGTCAGCTGCAACCTGGAGGATAATACAGCATCCTCTCGGCTGGTTTCCACTTGGAAGAGATCTTACAAGCATGAGGCCTGCTGCACCCAGCTGCCCATGGTAGACTCCTTGGCTGGACACAGTGAGGGGTAAAAAGAAGCTTTTCTTTTGTAAAGTCAAACAAAGAAACAAAAGCACAGAGGGAAATGCGGCAATAGCCAATCCCAGATCATGAGACCCCCCACATACACCTTAAAGTGCCCCCAGGATTTCAAGTACAGTCTCAGTCAGCCTTTTGTGACTGTCAGTGACTGGGACATACACAGCCATGCCTAGTGGTCAGAGCAGGAGCCAGGCCCAGGGGTTAGAGCAGGAGACGGTAACCAGGAACCAGAGCCCTGGGTCAGTCCAAGTGAGAAATCAGAAGTTGGAGCTGAGGGTCAGAGCTGGGTTACTTGCAGTGCGGCAAGGCAAGGCTGGGAACTCTGAGTTGCAGGACCCATTGCAGCCACAGGCAAATGCTTGGCACAGCCACTGAACTGCTCTGGGTTTAAGAGCCGGTCCGGTAACCCTTTTAACCAATCAGGCTGTCTACTACAGGCCTCCTGTGCTCATTAGGTTGCCTGGAGACTGGCTCTGCAGCAAACCGTGACTCCTGACACAATCCACATCTTTGAAGCAATTAATTTTTGCTGGTCACTCAAGGCAGGTTTACTGTAAGTCTGCAATTTTCTATGGAAAATAAAGATAGCCGGGTGCTCTGCGGATTGCAGTGTCACTTAAGGATAGGTTGTTTGGGGTCATATGGCATCTGCCATGATACAGGACGAGGACGCACAACCACCTTTATTTACGTATGTGCGCACTTTTTATCAGACAAGCAATGCTGACTCATGCAAATCCTGAGCATACTTCCAGCTAGGTAGCCACTGGCAGATCTACAGTTAAGACCTTCAAATTCAAACTGCCAGAGAAGATCTTCGCAGCTCCCGCAGTCAGACAAAGAAGAGAAGCTGCAATCACGTCACTAGGCTGGGCATCAGCCAAAGCCAATGTGTGTTTTAACAGCACTGTAGCTACACATACAGAACAACTAACTGTTCCAGCAAATATGACCTGTTCCATTAATGCAAGACCTCCAGGGCCACTTTCCTACACCATGTAAAACTAAATTCCAGACAACAGGCCCTTGGACTAGAATAAACCACCTCAAACATATGCCTTTGCAGAGTTTGCATGCTACTTACAATCCTTGTAATCACACATGCAGGAGTGGAAGTGCATTCACCTGCCATGCAGCGTGCAGCCTTGCCTTTCTACAAGATAGCAGTTTGTTATTCGTGTCTAGGTCTTGTACCAAGAGCTCGCCCAAGGTGCTGCTGATCAACAGCCCTGGAGTTCTTGATTTAGTCACAAACCAGGGGGCACAGGCTGAGCCATGTTAACAGGGCAGGGTGGATGCAGCTCACGCTGGCGCTGGCACTGCTGTCCCTTGCTCTGTGATTAAGCAGAGTAGTTCAGTCTGCTGGGTTGCCAGCCCTGCCTGACAAGCCTGGATTGCAGGGAAGGGGGCAGAGGAGACAGCATTTCCCCCCCAAAGGAATAGAGCTGCCTTGATGGAAAAATTCACCACAGCAAGCAGTTTGAGGAAAGGGATGAAACACAAGGTGAACAAGGGAGGAGTTGTAGGGGGCATACGCTTGGCTTCATGAACAGGGCAAAATGGTCCCTGTCAGTCATCTTATAGTTAACCATGGGTCTGTCATAGCTCAGAGAAGGTCCAGTGAATGGTAAGGCAGCAGCATGGGAAGAGCACTATAATGGACAAGCTCTTTTGATAGGTTGCACTCTCTCCATCCCAAGGCACTTAAGAGTTACAGGGCAAAAAGGATGCTATGCAGCAGCTTCTGCTGGTCCTTATGCTACCCAGGAGACATTACTGCCCATTCAGCCACCTCTTGCTTTCCATACATAATACAAGGACCTTCCAGACCTCATTCCATTTTAAAATCAGATCTAAATCTGAGCACCTCCCACAGACATGGGATAGTCAATATTCTGTAAGAGACAGCCTAGAAGAGCCCTCTTTCCACAGAGGAGAGGAGAGATATTCCCATCTCTCTAGGGACACGGGTGAACTACCCACCACCACCACCACATCTGGGCATCAACTGACACTTCCTGCTTTCGAACCAGGACTCTTCCCCTGCCCCCGAGTTCTCCAGCTGACTGGAAACACATTGCTCCAGAGCAAACGCCTCACTGCATTTCTTCCCTGGCCTAGACTCTCACTCCCCAACTCCAGCCAGCAACCACCCGCTGCTGCAGGGCAGGGCATGCAGCAGGCTGAGCCAGCACCTTCCCTTTCCCCCTCTCTCTTGAAGGGGGATCCAAGGACAGCATGGCAGAAAAACACCTACCTTAATCCACAAGGTCAGCACAAAAGGAAGAAACACCATTCAAATCTCACAGAGCTTCAAAGCTCATCCAGGGCCAGCAGGGACCGTTCACATTTCTCACACAGGCAGGACCAGCTCTGGTTCCCCAATAGCCTATTCATGCTCAAGGCTGTCACCTTGGCTGAGCATCAGAGTGGGTTGTGAAGGAGCTTTGCCAGCAGCAAAGACCGTACACAGTGCCTTTCCCCAGCACTGCAAGGGAAATGAGAAGAGGCAGGGGAGGGAGGGGCAACACGCACTGACTCAGCACGACAGCTCAGCCTCCGTATTTGGTGGTCTGGGACCTTTTATTTGAATGCAACAGATTAGGACTGAGTGGCATCTTCCGTACTTTATTCATTCCCAGCGGTATTTAACTGGGAGCACTGTCCAGTACAGCCCCAGAGTCCCTGTGCGATCCATTACTGTAGTGCATGCCATGGCACTGGGGCCAGGCAGCTGTTCATCACTTCAGGGAGTGTGTCTATAGTGTTATATCTGCAGTATTTCACAATGAAAATGAAGAGGGGCTGGTAGCACTGGCTACTATCAGGCACACAGTGGGAGTAAGGGCTCTCCCAACTCCCCATCCTGCTCTAACACAGCAGAGTCTTAAGTTAGATCCCTGCTGGCTATACTAGTCCTAGGCCTCTCTCAAGCAGAGCCTGCCAAAATCACTCCCCGCCACCCATTGCCTTGCATTTACGCCCATCACTAAACCACTAGGCAATTCATAGCCGAGACCACATGCAATTGGATTCTCATACCACCTAGATCAGACTCCAAACAAGCTATCCGGAGTCAAATGAGAAACTGCACCAGCTATTTCACTATCTCCAAGAAAGATTCCAAGACAGTTTGAGTTGGAATACGAAAGCTCGCAGCTAACTGCAGAAATGGAGCTTTTCCCCAAGTTAAAGCAGTGCCTGTCCCTGACACAGTATGCATTCAGGAGCAGCAGAAGTTACATGGAGAGGCCTCTTTATCCTAACGACAACAACCCCACACACTCTGATTCAACCACAGCACTGTCCACCTCCTCCTTTATGCAAGGGAGCCAGGAGCCTAAGAGAAATCAAAACTGGAAGTTCGCTCCCAAAGCTGCAGACAAAAGACCTACTACACTGCTGTACATGACTCCAAACACAAGTCACGTTAACCAGCTGCATCCCAGCCTATGCACTGCCTGGGGCTGCTTGTCACAACAAGTCAGATAGTCTCGGGGTGCATGGAAAAATCAAGGTACACTCCTTTCCTCTTCTATTCAAAGCTCTAGTGCCTTCATGGGTAGGATCCAGCCTTCCTAATGATGAAAGACTCAGGGTTAAACACTGATCTGCCAGGATGCTAGGTACATTGAAGTGTAGGCTTGCCAGAGGATGCTATTTCTCTGCCAGTCTCAACTGATCGCTCTCTGGATCACCTGGTTGAAGATACTCCAAGGGTAAATGGCTAGCAGCCCCAGGCCATTCATCCTTCCTTTCAACGTGATCCTTCAAACCGGTGAAGGCTCCACAGGCTTTGGGTGCCTCTGATCCTCAGATAACCCAACGTTAATAGCAAGTTAACAATCTGCAACATCTGGGCTCAGACCCAATGCAATCACAGCTCTGTCTCAACTCCAAGCTTCAGACTTAGCTACTTGGAACAAGGAAAGATTCTCTCTCTGTTTGCACATAGCACAGAATAGCCACAGCTACTGAAAAAGAAACTTAAAATCTAAGGAAAAAAACCCCATGATGAGTAATTACAGAACTATTGGTTGGTGAATCATAATGTTCATACATGAGGATCCATAACTTCTTGTTCTGGGGTTAAGTCACTAAAAAGTCACATTACATAAAAGGCATAATGGGCCAGACCCTCAGCAGGGGTAAATCAGCATGGCTCCATTGAAGTCAATGAGCTACACTGATTACACCACCTGAGGATCTGGCCCTGTACATTATGTGGAGCTGATGAATTGAAGAATTGGTAATGGGATATGGACCTTTTCAGCTGTAGGTTTCTAGAGCAAATACAGCTCAGGTAGTCAGCGGTCAAGAGCTGTGACCCTATACAGGACTATTGTTTACTGGCTCATGTGAAATAGGAATCTAATTCCCAGGGGACGGACATCCACACCACAGAAGTCCCTACCACAGATGGCTCCCTTATCAGCAGGGTCAGAGAGGCCAAGGACTAAATGGGCCACAGACCCGGAACTGTCCCCTGGACTGGAGCAGCAATATCTTAGCAAAAACAAGCAGTAACTATTCAATGGATACAGGACTTCAGACTTCATAGCTATCAATTTGGCACCTTTCACTGGCACTAAGTTCACATGAACAAACATTAAATGAAGCCTGTTTTACTGACTTATGATCTTTACATACAAGTGAAGTAGCAAATGCCAATTATCGGAGAATCAAAATTCACTCCCTCTCCCCAGCTGCCAAATATCTTCAAAGAAATCAAACTCCATGAAAATGCAAAGCCACGAGCTGGTGCTAAGATTGGGGTCTGAGACCATCCAGAACTCGACTTACCACCTGCTCAAAAATATAATCATTACAAGGGTGGGAAGAGCAGAGGAGTGTCCAATATGGGCTTGAGAAGATGGGATCATCTCAGCAGTTACATGACCAGTCGCTGATGCTATGTTCCTGTGCAGATGTCTTCTGTGGAAATTCTGGCTGAGATTTGGGACTATTTCTGGGAGCTTCAATAAAACCCTCCAGGGAAAGGCTTTTCATTTTCAGTTCTAAAACACAGTGCACACAGAATGCCAGTGCTGGCTGAACTGGTTCAAAAATTAAATCACATTTAGAATAGCAAGTTGCCCAACTGCACATCACCAGGTTATTCAGAGCAGACCAGCCCCAGTGAGCCCACATCCTAGCACAAATCCCGTTCCAGCACTGCCAGTGGTGCAAGCCATCCACTCACCCATCTTTGGAGAGATGATACCGGAAGAAGTCATTGGCCGCTAGCTTGATGGCCTTTTCTGGTGTCACTAGAGTCAGGTTCACTGCAGCCCCTGGGAAAGAAACAAGAGGAAGGGAACACTGTAGCAGCAGGAAAGACTTGTTATCTAGACACATTCAGGAGTGCAGTGGATAAGCTTTAGTGGAGTTGAAGTCAAAACCGGGCTAGGAACAAAAGGGGAAAAGGTTTCAAAAGTGCCCAAGGGATTTAGACACACAAATGCCACTGAAAGTCAACAAATGGGCTCTTTTGAAAACCTCCCTGAAGCATCTCAGTTCCACTTTAAACAAACTTTTTATAATTCCCATGGCATTGGTGCAGCCCACCTCCCTCTCTCTCACAAATTATCCCACTGAAGTCAAAGGAAAGACTCCCACAGACTCCAGCAGGCTTTGGATCAGGCCGCCCAAGGAGGAAGGACACATTTTATTAGCCCTGCAGGCAGCCGTTAATGACGCTTCCCAGCTGGGAAGCATCAAGCCCCCCAGAACAAGACTGCCACACTTAATTTGCCTGCAAGTCAGATAACATGTACAGGCCAGGGCCTGATCCAAAGCCCACTGAAGTCCATAAGAGTCTCTCCAGAGACTTCAGTGGGCTTTGGATCAGGCCCTTGGTTAGGCGGTTGCACTTATATTTCCTTATTGTCAGTGTCATCCTTCCAGCAGCCTCCCACTGCGCTTCACTCCTTGTCTGTAAGACATCATATCAGAGTTCCCGGACCAGTCCCAACCGGAGCAAGGAGACTGCCTCCCTCTGAGCTGGTACATAAACTGCACTTCATACTCACTGGACTTAAGTATGCTATTATTGAGAGCAACAAATGGCAAATCCCTATATTGTGGCTGCCACAATGAATGGCATGCCCTGCTCTATCTTAGACTGACAGCTATGGAGACCAGTATTAGTGAAACACAGGGGCACCTTAACAGTATTTAAGTCACTCTGAAAGGGAAAATAAAACAGTTTTTGCTCAGGCCATGGTGCAGCAAGTTGTAATGTTTGGTTTGTTGCTTCAGAGCATTGAGCTTCCTAGAGACCTTTGTGTCAAAAGGGACCTCCAAGGGTCATGTTGTCCATTCCCATCCTGCACCAGGGCAGGATCGATCCCTAAGTCACCCTCAAGAGAGGGCACCCAGTTTAGGCCTGTAGTGGGTTGATCACCCTGCTCCGGCCCTAGAAGGATACAAGCAGCCCTGGAACAGCTGCAGCTCAAAGCTGGCTGATTGGGAAAGCAGCCACAGCTGTAGCTGGCTTAATAAGGGCCCAGCTGGCCCTTATAAAAGGGCAATGGGCCAGGAGCAAACAGACTCTAGCTTTGAGAGGGAGGGACCTGGCTGCAGAGAGCTGAGAGAGAGAAAGTACCTTAAGTGGAGCAGGGCTGGGGGGAAGGCCAAGGGAGCTGGGGAGCTCCAGCTGGGAAACCCCCCAGGCTGCGGCCCAGTGGAAGGCCAACTGGGGTTGCAGGGGGCAGCCCACGGGTAGGCAGAGGCGGCAGATCCAAACCCAACCTTGCCTATGATGAATGGCTTGCACTGCAGTCTGCCCCAGTGCGTGGGGGCAAGTTGGGGACTAGCAGTAAACTACGACTGAGGCGAGATGGGGGTAGTGGGTGGGGGTTCCCGAGTGGGGAGACCCAGAGACTGTGGTGTACTTCTAGAGGGCAGCACCCCAGCCTGAAAGGGGCACCGGGGTCCTAGAGGGACTCAGGCCAAGTAACAAGTGGGACACTTGCCTGCAGAGGGCACTCTGGAGGCTGGTGAGTTAATTCCCTGAATGACCAGCAGGAGGCGCTGCAGGGGTGAGTCACGCACCCTCACAAGGCCATCAGGCTCTCTGGCACCCACAATACTTGGGAAATGTCTCTCTCATTCACAAAGCATTTTACGGAACAAAGCCCTACCGCATGCCTGTGAGGAAGTGCTATCCCCATTTTAGGGATGGGGGCACCCAGGCAAAGAAAGGTCAAGGCCTATATTTTCAAAAAGATCCACTGATCTCAGGTGCCAAACCTGACATACCTCCTGATTTTCATAGGTAATGAGCACCTAGAAATTCAGCCAGAGTCAAATGAGAACTGCGGGTGCTCAGCACCTCTAAAAATTTGGCCCCATGTTTCTTATAGTGGGCACCCAAAAACCACATTGCAGAACCCAAAATTAGCAGGCACTTTTGGAAAATGGAAGCCCTCAAGAACTCACCCAAGGTCACAGAGTGAACTAGGGTCAGAGCTGGGACCAGAACTCTGGAATCCCTGGCTCCAGGTCCTGTGCTCAGGCAACACCTCTCTCCACACTATGAAAAATCATCCCTGTAAGCAAAGAGCTTTCACTGGTTCCTGCCAGATAGGACATGCTTACGAGCCTCTCTCCAGCTACCATGAGTCTATGTTCGCAGGCAAAATCTTAAACACCTTCCTGGCAAGAGACAGGCCTGGTCTACACTTGGGGGTGGGGGGGTGTCGTCGATGTAAGATACATCAACTTCAGCTACGGGAATACCGTAGCTGAAGTTGATGTATCTTATTCCAACTTACCTCCCATCCTCACGGCGCGGGATCAATGTCCGCGGCTCCCTGTGTCAACTCCGCTACCGCCGCTCGCTCCGGTGGAGTTCCGGAGTCGACAGGAGTGAGTTTGGGGATCGATATATCATGTCTAGATGAGACGCGATATATCGATCCCTGAAAAAAAATCGATTGCTGCCCGCAGATATGGCGGGTAGTCTGGACATACTCAAAGAGAGATCAATCTCTTCACTTCACCTCATCAATGAGCAACCATCAGATGGCAGTAACTTCCACAAGCATTACATCCAGGAGATCCTGAGCCAGGTCTCTCTCACTCTTACTGAGACTCTTGCAACCTCCTCGTGAGGCCAGACATTGGTTCAATCCCAGGGGCGAGTGTGTGATCAATAATTGCAAACTTGACCTTCTGGTGACACACACCTGACCCCCACCACTGATGCATGAATGTTTTCTCTTGGATTTCCCTAGTGCCGCTCCCCAGAGTAAAACAGGGCAGCATGTTCACAAGGCCCCATTCTCAGATGTGTGCGCCTAAGGTAAGTTCCTATTTGAGTGCCCAAATGCAAGAGCTGGATAATTAACCAAGTTAAAAACAACAACAACAACAACACACACACACACACACACAGAGTGTTAAGAGGAGATTCTTGCAGCTGAGAAATACACCTCCTCACCTCCCACCCTATGTCACTAAATAACATTACCTAGATAAAAGAAAGAAAACCAAATAGCCACCTCCCAATTTAATATCTGTGCAGATGCTTTGGGGGAAAAAAACTGAATGACACCAGAAGGTGGGAAATGGGAGAGCGCTGACAAACGTGGAAGCCCTCAAACTAATGAGGGTGTTTCAGATCAATATTATCTCCCAATCTCAAATCAATTGGAAGAAAACCCCCACTACATGTAAAAAATTAATAGACCTAGGATTTCTGCTAAACCTTTGACATTTTCAGCAAAGCTGCTTAAGAGACTATAGATAATCCTTGTTCTCAGTAATCCACAAGACCTTCCAAATCACCACAGGAGGAAGAAATTGAGGACTGCAGCAACCTCTACAGTACCCAAATATGCCATCCCCCACAAAATATTTTGCATATCCAGAATACACAGATGTTTTTTCTAACCCAAGTTAACTCGTTGGAGCTGTCCATGGACTATAAATAAAGCAACAGGATCTCTACGGGTATGTCTGCACTGCATAGTAAACCCGAGTCTGTGTGACCGGTGCCTGCAAACCCATTCTTTCCAAGCTCACCTTTGAGCAACCGCACTGCATTGCTATGCACAACTCATACCCATACCAGCACATCCATGCAGTGGTACACAGACATGCCACTCTAGGGATTAGTTCATGGTGTACTGTGGAAAAAAAACTTGACAGCAAAGGATTGGGAGGCAGGATAAACCACTACCATAAAACAAAAAGGTTTTTAAAAAAAACAAAAAAACAAAAAAGAGGTGAGAAATCCCATAAACTTCAGCATGCAATTAAGAGTAACTGCCCGACCCTTTCGTAGCCCTAATAAATCTTTTATGTGGGCCTTCCATTTACAAAATCCTCCAGCCTTTGTTATAAAATATATTTTATCATAAAATCCTGTGTCCTAGCAGCAACATGCAAAGTGCTCCAGAGGTCAAGTTGCCTTTTTTTTTTTTTTTTTCCTAAAATAAAAATAATCACTGATCCAGGATCAAGGCTTAGAAATATACTGGTCCTGAAAAATGTTTGTATTAGTCCTAAGAGTATCTAGCCCTCTCGGGTCACTAGGTGCAACTGTACAAAGCAGTGGTTTCCAGAGCTAGAAAAGAGAGATAGTGGCCATTAAAATCAAATCCCAAGTGAAGTGACACACAAGAAAGCATGATGGTAATCGGAACGATGGGTATTTCAGTCTGAGCTTTCATGATCTGCCAGAGTTCAAAATTAATACTGTAAACCATTGAACAGCTGAGATTCCCACAACAGTCTTAACGCCCACATGACTGTGACTCAGTAGTTACATACCTGATGTTTTATGATCAGAAAAACAAAAAACTTAGCAAGAGGTATGTAAATCCAGCTCAGCTTTCCCACCAGCAGTGTTTTTTGGGTAGGCATGTTATACTGGAGTGGCCTTGCTTTGGATTCAGCTTGCAGGGTTTCATATTTTGGGAAGTCTGACATTCTGTTGCATGCAGATATTATGTGAATGCAACAAGGTGAAAGAACTTGGATGAAGTGGAACATCTGAAGACCTTCCAGCAAGGAAAATTAAGGGTAAAAAAATAAACTCAAACCAGCTTGGTACTGCAGAACCAATACATTACGTGCAGCTGGGTGATCCAGGGAAGTCAGAGGAGAGTAGGGTGTTGCCATACATGCACACCTCTGCTGCATTCTCCTTGGGAAAGGAGAGGGCAGAGGGTGAGCAATATAAAAATAGCCACAAGAATATAAATAGCATACGTTAAGGCAATGTTTTTTGGACATGACCTCAGCAGCCTGGAATAGTTTTGGCAGGTATCATGCAAGCCAGGGGACGCCACGGAGGGTATTCTTAGCAGGAGTCCCAGAAGGCTGTCCAGTTTGCATGTGGAAGACTGAAGCACTATTGTCATGCTGCAGTTTGGAGACAGCTTGGCACAGCGACAGCATCATGCTCAAAGTCCAAAGTGACTCAGGAACACAGCAGGCTGGGAGGCACAGCATGGGCTTATCTGACTAGCTGCCAAGAATTCTACCGGGATCCAAAGAAGGCCACATGTTAGAGTGTATGTGAGCAAGTGGAATTCCACCTTCCTTTTTGTTACAGTGAAGGACATATGTAACAAACAAAATCAATAGGCTTGGATCAGACCATTGGACCCCTTAACAAAAATGTTGGGTTCTCCTTGTAACAGGTTACACAGCTACTTCTGGGTCAAAGAAGTCACAGCGCACATCTGTCCTGTGATAGATCACATGGAAACTGCTCTGATAATAAAGGCTCCTCTTACCTCTCTAGCTATATTCGGTACTTTTACGCCCTGCCCCCACCATCACCACATCACAATATTCAATGCACTTATCCTCCCAATGCCCCTGCGTGGTAGAGTGCAGTGCTATTACCCCTGTATTACAGATGGGGAATGGCAGCACAGAGACACTTAGGGTATGTACATCACAGCAGCACAACTATGGCACTACAGCTGTGCTGCTGTAGTGTAGATGCTTCTTGCAGAAGCGATTTTTCCAATCACTATAGTTAATCTGCCTGTCCGAGAGGCAGTAGCTGGAGCAAGAATTCTTCTGTCGAGCCAGCTGCATCTGCACTAGGGGATAGATCAGCCTGCGTCGCACAGGGTGTGACTTTTTCACAGCCCTGAATGATGTAGCTAGGTTGACCTACGTTTTAGATGTGGGTCAGGCCCCGGTGACTTGCCCAAAGTCATCCAGTAAACAACTGCAGCAAGAAAGCAGCCCAGACACTGCCATAATATTTGTCCTGTTGGTAGAGCTGGACTGAAGCATTGTTTAAAGTCAACAAAGCCACCTGTCAGAGCCCCTTGTCATCCTGCAGCTCCTGTTTTTCTCCTACATAGGACCCTGCTGTTCAGTCAGGGACTGAGAGATACCAGCAGTAAACACCATGCTTTTGAGCACAGCCGGATGTGGCAGGCTGGATGATTTAGGGATTGGCAAGGAGAGGATATGGAGCCTTTCGCCCTAACTCAGATTGGGAGTAACAGGAGTCCACCTCCTGTGCTGGCTGCTCCTACGCACACAGGAGAGGGTTAGTAGGGCATTTTGGGTTTGGAACAAGGGGCTAGATTGCTCTAAGATGGTGCAGGGGAACGTAAAGCTATTTGACACTCCTTGCCCTCTTTCAGTTGTTTCCACTCTGGTTGAATTCTCCCCTTAACAGAGGCAGAGCTAAGCCCCCAGCTGCGCTGACCATGCTCCATCCATGGCCACACTGCTCCCATGCAAACCTGTAACAGAGGGGAAGCTGTAGCCATTTCTCAACACCACTACCTCCTACTTCCAATCAGTGAACACTCTGCCACCGGTGGCCTACAGCATGGCTAGCAGTGGCCAAATCCAGGCTTAGACTGGGGGCGAGTTTGGGCCTGGTATGTTTCTGCATGGTTTTGATAGGATGATGATGACTTCTGCGTGTTTTTACATCTGATTTAAAAAAAATAATAATAATAATACACAGCTTTGTTAGAGCTGGATCCAGTTAGCTCTGACATCACCCTGTTTGCTGCAATGTATTTACCAAGGATACAAAGCACCCTAGAAATCCAGCCCTTGGAGATGCGAATATCATTTGCTTTGGAATATTTCTTTAAAATCAAATTTGCTAAGGTTCTGTTAGGTTAATGGCCTCCCTGTCTATGCACTGCTTCCAAAGCCACCACCACCACCACCACCAGCCAATCCGTAACCAGAATCCAACCCGCCGCCCCCTTTTCCTCCCATCAATAACCTGGGTCAGAGAATGCTGCTCTCAGCAGCCAATCCACTGTTCTTATTATATCAAACCACAGTATTCCTGTTTCCCTGGTAACCTAACAAAGAACTGGCAAGATATAGCATGCCCAGGAGCCGCAAAACTCAAAGATTTCTGGAGTCCCACTAACAAAGGGAGCGAGGATTCACTTAATCAAGTAATCCGAGAACCTGTTCTTTATCTGTACCAGTGAATAGATACTATGATGATTACAAATATTTCTGAGGTATTTATATAGCACCATATACTTGCAGCTAGATACCAGTTATAGAGTTTAAGACTATACAGGCCCACCAGATCACCTAGTCGGAGATCCTGTACATCACAGGCCCCCAGCACCACCTAAGACCTGCACATGAAACCCTACAACCAGAATTAGAGCAATGTATTATCGTGCACAGGAGACTAAGCTATTATGTGCCACAGGCGGAGAAAAAAAAAGGGACAGAGGTGCACCAATGTCCAATGGCAGTGAATTGATTGAGATACAGCCAGATAATCCCAGCAAGTGACCTGCATGTCATGCTGCAGAGGAAGGCAAAACCCAATCCCCCACCCCCTAAGATCAGTGCCAATCTGACAGGGGGGTGGGGGGGGAATTCCTTCCTGACCCCACCTATGGCGATCAGTTAGACCCTGAGCATGTGGGCAAAAAACCAGCCAGCTAGCATCTGAGAGAGAGAATCCTGGGTGCCATGTCAGATCACTGGCCCATCCTGTGCAGTGTCTCACCTCTAGCAATGGCCATCCCTGATGCTTCAGAGGAAGGAAACCACACACACAATCCCTTCCTGACCCTTGCAGGTGACCAACTAAAGCCCAGAAACACGAGCTCTAGGAACATAAGAAACTGGAAGGCCGCAGAATCTTGCCCTTCTCATCACAAGCAACCCCAGCATATAATCCCACTGCCAAATTTGTCCAGCTTTCTGTTAAAACAACGTAAATTGTTTGGCCCCACAACTTCTAGTGGGAGGCTCTTCCACAACCTGACCCCTCTGATAGTCAGGAACTTTCTTATTTCCAGCCTGAATTTGTTCATAGCCAGTTTAGAACACATGCTAAAAAGCTCACCAGAGGTCACCCCAGCTCCAACCTTGGGCTCTGGTAAATTTTAGTCCTTCAAAACCCCAAACTGGGTTTCCCCCGCAGTTACAAGTTCCTCCGTCTTAAATCCACAGCTGGGCAGATCAGCCATTTCTTTATACAGCTTGGGCCTTTGTTCTTGGCCTTCTGTAATAGGTAATCAGCAGACAGACAGATCTCTCCTCTGGGCTGGGTTTTTGCATAACCGGAGTTTGGGAATTTGCATTAACCTCTCCCAAGTGGATTTCCTGAGGAATCCCTAAACGCTTATAGTCCCAAAAGTCCATACTTAACCAGCACATTTTCAGTATGGTCTTTTGAACTCCCAAGTCTCTCCCGACACACCCCCCACCGAGAGGTTACATACACTCCAGGCCCATAATAATACATAAACTTTATCCTTGGAAGACCTTATTTGGAAACTTCAGGAAACCGCCATAGCTGTCTCAGTCTGCCAGAAAATCTCCAAGTTTTATGTATAAAACAAAGAAGTAACATTTGTCAGTGGAGTTCTCTCTAGAGGTGATTTGCTTGTGGAACCTCACTGCCAATTATTGAGGCCAAGAGAAGATTGGGACATACTCACTTCCTTTGTAAAATGCTCTGAGACCTATTGATGGAAAGCATTACATGAGAGCTAGGTATTATTTGTATGGACAACGAGACCAGCCAGTAGTTATAATAGTAAATATAACAAAACAAGGGCTTAGGAAGGGATATAAACCCATTTGTTTCTGGACATGAACCAACCTCTCAGTTTATGGGCATTAGGAGGAATTTTCACTGTGGACATATTACCCCATAACTCCCTTCCTCTGAAGCATCTGGCACTGGCCACTGACACAGACAGGGTACTGGACTGGGTGAATCAGAGAATCTAGTCAGCCTGGCAATACCCATGTTTCTGTATATTGAGCCCTCGGTTTTTAGCCGAGACTTTTTCCAAGGTTTTTCAATCAATCAATTAATCAGTTCAGGGCACCTCTAATACCTCACTCCATAAAGAGAGGCAAGTGGCTTTGTTTTTATTTCACCTGCAGTCACAACAGTGTTTCAGGCTAGGACGGATGAGTCAGATGCTGCACTTCTGCTCTGCCTCCAGCCCTTACCTCTGTACATGCCGAAGTAACCTTCCGACCGGATTGTCTTAATGAGGCAGTCAGACCTGCAAACAAGAGACACAGATAAAACCTCAGGAGTTCAAAGGTGGAGAGGGAGGAATCTAATCAAGCAATCTGCATTTACAGTTTGTCAGCCAAAGTCCAGGCAGAGAGGAGAAGAGCCTCAGCCATGGACACCATTGTGAGAGCCCCAGTAGCACTTCTGTCCTTGGCACACAGGGGCTTTGAAATACTGGCTCACCTCGTACACAGAAAACAAATTTGCTTTCTACAAATTCAGAAGGGAAAAATGTTAATTGGAGGAGCTGCTCGTTAACCAGATGGGAGCCCCAAAACAATAGCGCAACATGTTTCAGTGATCAGATCTGCTCAAGGAAGGAAAATAAAGAACTGGGTTTGAAGCTGAAGTTTTGCACAGCCACCCTAACCTGCCTTGTCACTTTAATGAACTCAGGATGTTGGGGGCTGTTTTCAAAACTAGTGGAAAATTACTGCATAGGGCCCAATCCAATGCCTAATGAAGTCCATGGAAAGAATTCCATTATCTACAGTGGATTTTGGATCAGACTCATATGCACTGAGCAAAAACTGCATGTCTCAGGTGTATCTTGTTTCCCCAATAACACAAGATCCACATGCACTGTGACCTGAACCCAAAAAGCCTCCCAGGCTCCCTGTTAAGAATAATCCACTATCTCCTGCTGCCACTGAAATCAATGGCTATTTGGTCACTGACTTCAGCAGGAACAGAGCCAGACCTCAAACTTCCACTGAGTGGATCTCTAGGAACTGAGGAGGGTCATCTTCAGAGCTATCTTGAAAGAACTTGGAAAGCCATAAACCGACTACCCCTCTGTGCAACAAGCCAGTATTAACAAGGGACAATACTATCCTATCCGCAGCTTCACGACCCCTTCCCAGTAAGTCAGATTGGCATTAGATAGTGGCAAGTGTAAACGTGTTACTGGTTGAGTTTAAATGTCACTCTGTGTTTATTTCAAGCCTGAACAAATAAGACACCTGTGCGTGTTCGCAGCCCCACTGTGCTAGGCGCTGCTCACACACACAGTAACAGGCAGCCTCTGCCACAGAGAGCTTGTAATGAGAATAGATGAAGCAAAGGAGATATGGTTATCCCTATTTTACACTTGGGAAATTGAGGCAGGGGCAGATTAAATGGCAATTTCACAGGGGCAGTCTATAGCAGAGCAGAGAGTTGAACCCAGCTCTTGATTCATAGGCCATGTTTTGACCATAATCCCAGCCTTCTTCCCAGCTCTGGTGTAAGAGAATGCACTGCTTCTAGGGGTGAAAAAATTAATATAATGCAAGACACACAAGTAAAAATACACCCAGCAGGGACCTTACCTGTGGAGTTTCAGCCTGGGCTAGTTATTTATTTATTTATTTATTTTAATTACAGCTCCTTTGGATGGCTGATTTTACAAGAGTTAAACTCCGAGAAATGCTGATGTCACCATAAGTGTGTGTTGAGGGCAGGGAAAGTTGAGAATTCCACCCAGCCAGATCAGGAAGTCCCAGCTGAGCCCGTCTGGGCAAGGCAGTACTTACATGCTGGTGTACATCCGCTGGCCATTTTGCTGGTTCTGCAGGCGAGTTTTTGCCAAGTCAATGGGAAATACACAGGTAACTCCAATCAGCCCAGCTATCCCTCCATTGATCAGCTTGGCAGGTAAACTGCAGAGGGAAGAAAAAACAGACAGATGCATTGGCAACAAGATATCGAAAGGGAAAGAGGAATAAAGAACGAGGACCTTCACCAGGAGTGCTATGAGCTGAAATAAACCAAAGCTTCTCACAAGCAAATAATCACAATATATTGCACTTGGCGCTTTCCACTTAACACACAAAGTGCTCTGCTGCGGGTATAACTGGTCTCATTTTACAGATAGGGAAACTGACGCATGGAATCCAAGCTCAAATACTGACTCAAGAATGCCTGGGTCCTACACACAAGGCACATTACCATGCTCTAGCCACTAAGAAACAATGAGGGGGAATAGTTTTGAGGCATTTTCAGCCGTCATATTGCAGGAAGTGGTCACAAAGTACTGGGATCCTTCCAGCTCCACAGGGGAAGGCTGGCTTTGTGGGTGAGGCCCAGAGTGGGATTTTGAAGATCTGGATTCGATACCCTGCTCTGCCACAGACTCCTCGTATGATCCTGGGCAAGTCATTAAATCTCTGACAGATGGGGAACTGAGGCACAACTAGGAAGGATTATCATCCCCACTTCCTACTCTTTATCCCTTGTCTGTTTAGACTGTCTCACGCTCACCATGTGTGTGTGCAGCACCTAAAACAATGGGACCCTGATCTCTGTGAAGGCCTCTAGATGAGACCATAATACAAAAAATAAACATTATATATAGCTGCTGTTCAACGCTGCCCCCTTTGTGTGACCTTTTGTTGTAGACTTGGGGAAACCTAGTCATGAAATCTAGAACCCACCAGCAGATGGGAGGAGGTAGGACTAGAGAGTCTGTGCCTTTCCTCTTTGCCTTCTCTGTGCACTGAATGCTCATCACTTCTGTCCTCCAGCACAGAAGATCGAGCAGAACTCCCATCCAGGTTTGGCTCTTGTTGCTTCTGACCAGCCAGCAGGTGGCACTGCTGAGCCATACAACACTCCCCACTGAGCTGTGGCTTCAGGTGGTTTGGGATTCATTCAGAAACCCAAAAGCGGCTAAGTGAGGTAAAGCCTTTGCCAGATAAGCAGAAAACATGCTCCACTTTTCCAGACAGCTGCCAGAAAATAGAGCCATGGGCCCAGATTTGGGGAAATCCACCTGCTTTGGCCCAGGATTCAGGGAAATACTTGCCCAGGCCCACTAATAGAAACATTGGGAATGAAAGTTCAGGGTGCAAGGCTTTCTATAGTCACTCAAGAGCCAATGCCCTGTCAGACCAATGGGGTCAGTGTAGACTGACCTCGTTTAAAGGATCTGATGTCTCACTAACCATTAGGATTAGAAATGAATGTTTTACAACAGCAGAGGAAAGCTGGCATCAGACATGCACCTAACCAGTGATTCATGACAGGTCAGCCGCTAACATCATGTGGGAAAGACCAGTGCAAAGGAGCTTCGTTGGCAGGCTAGCCCTACATACTTTCAGAACCAGTAAGACATTTCAAACACAGCTCCTGTGTTCAGAGAAGACTCTGTGCATGCGAGGAATTAGATTCCGGATATATCAATCAGTGACACAACAGTCAGTGGAGCCACATAGAGGTTAACCTGAGTGCATGTGGATACGGAGGAGTGAGATTACACATAGCAAAGAAAACGGACAAAAGCAGTCTGTATTGTGGAGGGGGTCTGACTTGAGCTTTTTCACCCGCCTTTTTTATTTCTAAGCCGCTCTCCCTGGTATCTATGTGCACCTCAGTTTTAAAGCCGATCTACCAGTCTGCTTAGCGAGGGTCCAGCACTCTTTCAATTACTTGGAATATCCGACATTTAAAAACCTAATGAATCACTGATGTCAGAGACAGAGGATGCCTATTAGATCCTTCCAGGGCTTTCTGTCCAGCAAAGGGCAAAATACAGACCCTTGAACAGAGGATAAACCAGCTATTAAACTGATGACTGATAAGCACTCCTGATCACAGCTAAACAGACCAAGAAACAACCAATCCCGCGTGGCTGCCTCAGAGGCCCCTCCCTTCTGAAGAATAAAGGACAGTGCACACAGGATGCCAGCAGGCAGGGCCATCAGCGGTGCACTGCTCTGAACGGAGGAAGTGGAAGGGATAAGTTGCTGGAGCGAAGCAAGGGGAGGAGAAAGGTCTATTAACTCCTCCGTTGCTCAGATGCATTCCAGAGGGCTCAATAATGGATGAAGGCTGCCCGACAGCAGAGACCAGGCTTCAGAAGCTGTCCAGCTACAGGTATTCTGGAAGGTCTGCCTCTCTGCTACAGGCCTGATGGAAACCCTCTGAGGGCTGGTCCAGACTAGGGGGAGGGAAAATCAATCTTAGATACGCAACTTCAGCTACGTGAATAACGTAGCTGAAGTCGAATATCTAAGATCGGATTACTCACCCGCCCAGATGGCACGGGATCGATGTTCGCGGCTCTCTGTGTCGATTCCGGAACTCCGTTGCGGTTGATGGAGTTCCGGAATCAATATAAGCGCGCTTGGGGATCGATATATCGTGTCTAGATTAGACGCGATATATCGATCCCCGAGCAATCGATTTTAACCCGCCAATACGGCGGGTAGTCTGGATGTGGCCTGAGACTAAGGCGGTCCAGGGCATGAAAGACAGTATGTATGTGTGTTGGAGGGACCTCATGGTAAAGGCCTCAGAGCAGCGTATAGAAGGAAGTAACCTTGGCTTTCTATACATGCACAGCGACATGACTATAAAACTTTTGCAAAGCTAAAATCCCTGGGAGGGATTCCAGGGCTGGAAAGGTGCATGTGACAGGAGAGGTGTCCCAATAGGAAGAGTCAGACTCCTATATAAAATCCTAGGGCTGCGGTGAGGAGGGAAAATAAGGGTTAAATGCCCTCTAGGCCCTGCCTCTCCTACCTTTCACCCCATAGATCAGACAGGTGGACCTGAGCCATTTCGTGGCACTTTTTGTATGGGACAATACAGCGTCATTCTGGAAGGGCACTCAACGTTGTAGAGCACAGCTGTTCTCTTGGCACTAGATTTTCAGCTGAACCTCAGCCCCCATTCTGTGTTTACATGTACTCTCCTATTGCCTCTACAATAAATCAGAGGTGCAAACAGAAAAATCAATAGTTCGACATTTTAACTCTCCCATTTGCAGAGCCACAAAGGAAGCTGAACATCTTGCATCTACAATTTCCAACATGTGCACTCAAAAAAAAAAAAAGAAAAAAAAAAAAAGAAGGATATATAAAAACTAAAATGCATTCACAAAGCAGAGGCACCTTTCAAAGTTTTAGTTTCCTGAGGAAGACACTCTGTTGCCAATAGCTATATTGGCATCTTCTCAACACTAGTTCTCAGGGCCCTCACACACAATTCTTCCAGTAGGACCCACCCTGAGCAATGAGGCTAGAGGAAAGATAGTACCTTAGACAGGTCACCATTACAGGGCATAGCATTAGTGAAGTAAGGCCAAGACACCAGTGAAAGGAAAAAAAGAGGGAACACAAAGCCAGGTGAACTGAGCTCAGCTGATGCAAAGGACATTATCGCCTGGATCCGTTCATATAGCTAATGACACCTAAATGTGATTTCAAAGCATCTGCTGGTAAATCACAATCCCGAGGAGAGTCGCACTGGGAACTGGGGCAGCCCCAATCCTAACTCTGGCAATCTGATGCAATAAGGAGAAATTATCACTAAGAAGAAACCAAGTGGGAGCGAGGAACCCAGCCCCATAGCTAGCACAGTATATAGTAGAATACGGGCACAAGGCATGACAAGCTCCCGCATTTCAGTGTGGACCCTAGCACCACCACACAAAAGAGGACAAACTAGAAGGCTTGGGCGTGCTGACACATGCAGAGAGCATGAGGCCATGTGCAATTTGCAAGTGACGGCTGTGAGAAGCTTCTCCCCACCCCTGTTATTTGAAGGCAGGAAAGCATTGCTCAATACACCTATTCATCTATTCCAGTTCCTCCAGGATCATCACCTAGAAGAGGAGAACATGCACAGAGACTTGCATGGTCAAAATAGTTCAAAAAAGAATTAGTTAAGTTAATGGAGGATAGGTCCATCAATGGCTATTAGCCAGGATGGGCCGGGATGGTGTCCCTAGCCTCTGTTTACCAGAGGCTGGGAATGGGCGACAGGAGATGGATCACTTGATTATCAGTTCTGTTCATTCCCTCTGGGGCACCTGGCATTGGCCACTGTCAGCAGACAGGATACTGGGCTGGATGGACCTTTGGTCTGACCTAGTATGGCCGCTCTTATGTTAAATAATCATTCTCTAGCATCTCCCAGATGAGTTTCGCAAAAGCACTTTACACACACAAATGGATCTAGCTTCACAGCACCTATGTTAGGTGGGTATTATCCTCCAATTTACAGATGGGGAAATTGAGGCACAGAGAGGCAGGATGACCTGTGGTTAAGGCAGTGGAACTAGGATGATCTAGGTTCAAGTCCCAGCTCCACCACAGACTTTCCTGTGTGATCTTGAGCAAGTCACTCAAATTTCTTTGACTTAGTTCCCCATCTGTAAAATAGCAATACTACTAACTTCCTCCCACCCTTTCTCGGTCTTGTCTATTTAGGCTGTAAACTCTTCTGGGCAGGTACCATCTCTTCCCATGTGTGTGCATAGCCCCTACTGCTTTCGGGAACTCTAAGTGCTACTGTAATATAAACAGAGATTAAATAATTTCACAAGTTTATACAGCAAGTGGATCACAGATGTGGGAACAGACCCGTCAGCCTCTAGGGATTAAAATACAGGACTGGGATATGAGAGAGTTAGGAGAAGTTCCTCATCGTTCTGTGCTCCATGTGCCGGAACTGCCACGGACAGAGAGGTGGGCTGAGAAGACATGCTGGGTGACAGCATGCAGAGGAGTATTCCTCTCTGCCACAGAATTAAAGTGTCCTGCATAGCCACCTCCAACCTGGTTAGCTGGAGCAACGGCTGAAGTCCGCAGCTGCTGACACACGTGATTCACTCTATGGGGGCAATCAGGCATGAACAGCCATGTGGCCCAGCAGAGATGAATCTGAGCTTGCAATTCAGACTAAGGAAAGAATACACACAAACACTGTAATGCTCCTGGAATCAGTTAATGGATGAGACACCTCGCTCGGGGGTTAAACATGCAATGATGTTTTCTAGCTGCTGTTTGCTCTGCCTGGGACCCTTTTCCATCAGCTATCTGTGCCTTGCAGAAAAATAGAACAATCCTGACAAGTCCCAATAAGGGCAGCTCTTTTCTCGCCCACCGTCAACACAACCAAATCAAGAGAACATCATTATCTGACCCAGGCTTGCCCTCCCACCCTGTTCACAGGTGCTCTTGGGAGACAATGCATTGGGGAGGTCAGGTGTTAGAAAAGGGGCACTGACAATGGGACTACAGTGAAGTTCTGGAGCCAGTGAAGTTCTGGAGCCAGACAACAGTCACCTTTCATCAGAAAAAATTTTATGAATAGAAAGTATAAACTCCGCCCACACTAACAGAAAGCTACACTCACCCTTGGGACCATGCTGGGACAGCCATCATGGTTCCTGGAAGGCCAGCAGCATGATCCACAACAATTCAAAGCATACTGCAGATTATGTGTGTCCTTCAGGCAGGTAATAGTTCTGGGACAAGCCAGGAGCAAAGTCTGCAAGCTGCCTGCTGTGTCCTCAAATCATCTAGTTGTTTTAAACCTGGTAGCATCAGTGCTTGGACACCAAGGTGCCTATGATTAGATGGACAGACTAAGCTATAGGAAGAGGAAGATTGGGAACAATACACAGCAGTAACCTAACAGAAAATGTCAGATCCTAAGCTGGTGCCCGTCGGCATTGCTCCTTTGACATTAGCGTATTCAAGTCAACAGAATGACCCCAATTGAAATCCGCTGTGGAACTGGCCTTCAAAAGGAGAGATGAATTGGGAGGCTGGGGGGTGTATAGATAAAAACAGGAAGTAGGGAGTGTAGGGCAGGATGAAAGGAAAAGACAATAGAAAGAGGACACAAGAAAGGAGAGAGGGGAGTTGTGACACCAAGCACTCCTGTATTCACACGCTACAAACTGCTGTGATAATCTTTGTACAAAATATGCCTCGTGAGGTATCACTTGAAAACTAACAACTCGCTGATCATATAATATTGAGTGATGTATGTATGTGATGTGTACTAGAGTTATAAACATATGCTGCAATAATGACTGAATGTGTGTAAACCAGGTATGGCAGAGGGAACAAAGGAATGTGTATTTACCTCAACTGACACATAAGCAGTAAATAGGATCATCAAGGCAGCAGGAGGAGGAAATGGCAGGAAACAGAACAATTTGCATTTGAGCTAATAAGTAGGAGGAAGAAAAAGCATGGAGCTTCCTTCACCAGACAGCCTGAATAAACTTTACTTTGGAGAGAACCTCCAGAAGAATCCATTGCCAAGGTTTACTGGTCTATAAAGACAGGAGGACTGAACCCCAAGTGATAAGCAACTGAATCAACTGATTGCACTTTTATACTATAGTAATATTGTGTGCCTAGAGTTAGGTCTGTTCTGATAGTGAACGACAGACACACTGGTGATTAAGAGCATTGTGAAAAGTATGTACTAACACTACATGAGGAAATATGGATACTGAATGATACTATGTTTTAGAGACTGTCCAGACAAAAGAAGCAGGAGGTTCCCTCCTAGGCAGGAGGGAATGTCACAGCTATTACCTGTCTCCTATGTAAATCAAGCATGGTGGAATCAACACAATGGAAGCTCTATTTACATGCAGGGGATAGGAAGGGAAAAACAGCATGAGGTCATCCTGTCTCTTGAAACAAAGTCACTGAACTCTGGAAGAGATAAGCAGAGAGACGGAAGCCATCTTTGGCTTCCATCACTAGACAGATACAATGAAGCAGAGCTCTGGCACGCTGAGATAGATGGGTCCTTCAGCCAAGGCCAGGTCCAAGGCTCTGGAAAATGATTGAAGGTAGACACCATCTTGAACAAAGCCTGTATCTTGCTAGATTACATTTTTCACGTGTTTTCACTTTTATTTGCATGTGACTATCTCTAACTTTATTCCTTTTACTTGGCATCACTTCATCTATGTTTTGTTGTTAATAAATTTGTTAATATTTTTACTATCAACTAGCTCAGTGCTGTGTTTTAAGGGCATGGTGTATTTACCCCAGTTAAATTAATAAGCAGTGATGTACTTGTGTGTCTTCAGAGGAACAAATGAAACTTATTACTTCTCTGAACTGTCCAGGAGAGGACTGGACATTACAGAGCACAGGGTTTGGGGAAAATTTGGGACTAATGAGTGTGTTGGGGTCAACCTACAAGCAGTAATTTTAGGTTGCATTAACAGAGGCATAGCATGCAAGTCATGGGAGGTGATGGTACTGCTCTACTCGGTGCTGGTTATGCCTCAACTGGAGTACGGTGTCCAATTTTGGTCACCAATGTATAGAAAGGATGTAGAGAAAATGGGAAAGATCCAGAGGCGAGCAACAAAGATGATCAAAGGGATGGAAGGCAAGCTATGAGCAAAGGCAGAAGGAACTGGGTATATTTATTTTGGAAAAAGAGATTAAGAGGGGATATGACAGCAGTCTTCAGATACGTGAAAGGCTGCCACAAAAAAGATGAAGAAAAGTTGCTCTTTCTTGCCACAGTGAGCAGGATAACAGGTAATGAGTTCAAACTACATGCATAGCAGATTTAGATTAAATCTCAGGAAAAGGTTCCTAACTTTAAGAACAGCAGGGGAATGGAACAGATGCCTCGGGAGATTGTGGAAGCTCCTTCACTGATGGTTTTCAAAAGGAGGCTCCATAGCCACCTGTCTTGGATGGTTTAGACACAACAAATCCTGCAGCTTGGCAGGGGATTACACTAGATGACCCTTGAGGCCCCTTCTAACCCCGTGGTTCTATGAACCAAGGCTGGTGAAAGCCAGAGTGGGACCGTGGGGCTGTAGACAGGCTGCGAGGGTTAGAGCTACTGAACCAGGGGTATCTAGCACACAGACACTCAGGGTATGACCTGCATGCTTGTAGGCTTGTTGTGAGCATCCCAGGTTAGGAGATACAGCAGCAAACCATTGTGAGGCACCCAAGGTTGCAAGGAAAGTGGTGACACAGCCCCTCATTGGTCTGGATTGCACCCTGAACCCCATCACAGAAGTGGGGGAAAAGAGTCACAGATTTTAGAGGCTGGAAGAGATCATCGGATCATCTAGTCTTGTACATCGGGTGAGATTCTCTGGCCCACAGTTACTCCTAACAAAAGGAACAGCAAAACTTTTTACCTGATCTGTTTATCAGCCATTTAATTCAGACGGGATCCTGTTAAAAATCAATTTGCTCTTCCTGAATGTCCCTTAACTTCTTCTTTTTATCCCCCTCAGTCCTGGCGAGTGGTTCTCCTGAGAAGAGTGAGACAGAAACACCAAGGAGACAAGATTGAGAATAGGACTTTACATTCCCCCAAAAGCCCAAACCTTAATAGGCAGAGTACACAGGCTCCCTCCCCCACCCCGCTCAAGGACTGCCCAGTCTGTACTTGGTGCCTAGCCAATGCCTCATGCACACAGCACGACACACTCCAACGACAGAGACTAAGCGAGTGCCTGCATCCAGGCCCCTGACCCTGACCCTGGGGAAGTCACTGGCCCCAATCCCAGAGACTCCTGCGAGCAGTTCCCAGACACAGATTATTCAGAGAGGAAGGAGGATTAGTCACATCATCTCACTCTTATTTTTAAAAGTACATTTTACAAATAAGACTTTCCCTCTGCCACACACAGAAGGAACAGTAAAGCAGCTGCAAGGCTGTGAAATCATCACACCCACCCACCCACCCCATGGTCTCTAGCTGGCTGCCAAGAGCACCATGCTCCAGCGCATGAGTGAGGGAGGAAGGATGGCAGCCAGACGCTGCAAGCGCCCTGCAGGGCTTAAAGGGACAGCAGCCTGTTTTGCAGCTGTCTGCTCTTGGGAGCAGGTGGAAGGGGGTGTGTGTCAGACTTCCACACCATCTGGTCTCACAGGGAGGAGCCTGTTCTCTCTATTATGCTGCCCCACAGAGTTACCAGGGTGATGCTGGAACCCAGCCCAGGAAGGAACTCAACCCCCAAAAGGTGGACAATTTAAATATTCAGCATTTAGATTCCTTTAATATTTGTCACTTCTTGCCACCTACTCCTCATCCCTGAAAGTAGCTGGTCCCCAGCTCCCATCTGGTAATGCAGGGCTGCTCATTGGCAGCTTCCTTTTCAGCTACCTGGGGAGTAGCAACCCATAGGCCGGAAACAAACTGTTTGTTCTCTGGTTTGGCAATGAAATTACCCATGAGTCCTTTCAACACACACACACACCTACCTTTATAGTCTGTAAGGAGACTTTAAAGCAGTGTTTCTCAACATGGGTACACCTTGGGGGTATGCAGAGATCTTTCAGGGGTACATCAGCTCATCTAGATATTTGCCCATGTTTTACAAATGGCTACATAAAAGCACTACTGAAGTCAGTGCAAACTAAAATTTCATACAAACATTGACTTGTTTATACTGTTCCCTATACGATTCACTGAAATGTAAGTACAATATTTATATTCCAATTGATTTATTTATAATTATGTGGTAAAAATGAGAGAGTAAGCAATTTTTCGTAATAGGGTGCTGACATGTTTGTATGTGTGTGTCTGATTTTGTAAGCAAGTAGTTTAAGTGAAGTGAAATTGGGGGTACGCAAGACAAATCAGACTTCTGACAGGGGTACAGTAATCTGGAAAGGTTGAGACCACTGCCTTAAAGGCTAACATTCCATTTTCATTGCAGGGTACAATTTCATGACTCTTCATGTTTGCGACAAGGAGGCATTCACAGCGCGGCATGGAGCCAGCTACAGTGCAGGCAGGCACTGCACAAGATTCCACACACAGACACTGCTTTGCTAGCCCACTTCAGTCTTGACCTACAATCCCCACTTTCTTCCCGATAGTCCAACTGGGGGTGTCTCTCGGGCAGAGACTTCTAGCTTCAGTGACAGGCCTGGTGGTATCTGCACAGCCATCCACCTCAATTAGGCTGAGCCTTCAAATCCATTTGCACTTTGAGATCCAGGACTCATATGAAGCCATGAAAGGCCAGTGCACTAACCCACTGGGGAATGGAGCTTTGTCTAATATACTCAGCTCTGATGTCATTCACCTGCATGTCTTCTGGGGATTTCTTTTCAGACAACCAGTCTTCTTCAAAATTAGTGAATGACAAGTGAGAATATACTAAAAATCCCTATAAACTAAGGCCTTGACTACACACCAAACTTGTAGCATTTAGTTAAAATGGTTGCAATCTTCTGTGTGGACACGTTTTCATTTAGCTTAAACTGCTTCTCAGCTAAACAGACAAGTCACTCAAACTAAAATAAGAGTGTATACACACAAAGGGTTTTGCACCAGCTTACCTTCATCTCTTTTGTTAAACTGGTACACCTCCATGTAAGCAAATCCTAAACCATGACAACTCACCAGTAACAACTACAATAAACAGGGTGTTCCCTTATATGGATAGAAGAGGCCTAGCCAATTCCACACACAGTCCTCATATAGCTCTGTTGCCATCACAGAGGCATTAGTTTCACAAATTCTTTTCACAATAGGGCTTTTGCCCATAATACATGGTCCCACCACTGCTGTATACTCGTCAGCTGCTGACCTCCACCCCAGAGGCAGCTGCATTTCAGATATGCTACATAATATGTATAACAGTTCAACACTGTAATGTTGAACACACCTCTACCCCGATATAACATTGTCCTGGGGAGCCAAAACATCTTACCATGTTATAGGTGAAACCACATTATATCAAAATTGCTTTGATCCGCCGGAGTGCACAGCCCTGCCCCCTGGAGCACTGCTTTACCGCATTATATCTAAATTTGTGTTATATCGGGGTAGAGGTGTATTTACATTTTGATCGGTCGAGAGGAAAAATGGATGCTCAGGAGACAGTTGACCATGTAACTTCTTGATCTCCCAAGACAGTGGGGATGGCATAGAGCAAAGACGGTTTTGTAGCTAAGGCACTAGACTAGGAATCGAAAACCTGGGTTCAGCTCCCAGCTCTGCTATACATTGTGTGTGTGAGAGACTTAGGGAAAGTCACTTAAGTTCTGTTCCCCATCTGTGAAATGAGAGCTGATGCTATTTCCTCCTTCCTCCCCATCAATTAGATTGTCAGTTCTTCAGGGCAGGTACAGTCTGTGTGCTAGGCGTGCCCAGCACCTAGCACAGGGGAGCCCTGCACCTCCAGAACTACCAGAGCCAAAGGGCACATTAGGGAAGACTAACCACACCTGGCGATTGAGCATTAAACCATGACAGAAGGCAGGCTTACCCCAGCTTTGTTTGGAAAGGGCTTGAGCTGATGCCAATTTGCAAAGCAGCCCCAAATGCCAATTTAAACTCCACTAGTGCACTTCACTGTATTCTCCGGAATCCCATCATTCATTTTAAGGTATGAAATAAAGTTCCATGTCCTGTGGTTGGGAAGATCCCAGCGCTGTGCCAGATTCCAGTTCCTCTAACTAGCTCCATCCAGGGAGCAAGGCGGAATTCTGGGTAGGAAAAAGGGCCACAGGGAGAGGATACCATCCCTGGGAAATTCCGCAGGAGGTTAAAACACTCAACAGGGAAACAGAGGAATAACACAGAACTAAGAAAAATCTGTGTCAAGCACAGGGCTCTTCATAACCAACAATGCAAAACAATTAAGAGAAGCTTCTGAAGCACAGCAAGTGCCCAGACAGACTCCTGGGGCATATTTCAGGGATTCAGACGCCTAGATTCATTCTTGCCTTCATAGTCAGGACTCATCTACGCTTAGAACACTACAGTGCCTTCCCAGTGTAGACACTACTGACACTGATGGGAGGGCTTCTCCCATCAGCGAAGGTAATCTGTCTCCCTGAGAGGCAGGAGCTATGTCAACAGAAGAATGTCAACAGATGTGGCCTAGCACTGTCTACATGGGGATTTATGTCAGCTTAATTGCATGGCTCAGGGGTATGGATTTTTCACACCCCTAAGCGAAGTTGCTCAGTCAAGCTAATTTTCTGGTACAGACCAGCCCTAAATTCCTGCCCTGCAGCTGGATTGTGTCTGCAGCAAGACAGATGGTGCCAAGGAAAGTTTCCCTGGAAACCACCACATGGTCACTCCAAAATGCCACAGCCAGCCATGCGGGTCACACCAAATACTGAGACCACTTTCCTGCAGCCCAGGTAACAAAGGGGTTCTGCAAAGGACTGGATGTAAGCAGGGATAGGAAACTAGGAAAATCCAAGAACTCTCTCACCCAAAGGTCGGCAACCTTTCAAAAGTGGTGTGCCAAGTCTTCATTTATCCACTCTAATTTAAGGTTTCACGTGCCAATAATACATTTTAACTTTTTTAGAAGGCATCTTTCTAGGAGTCTATAATATATAACTAAACTATTGTTGTATGTGAAGTAAATAAGGTTTCAGAATGTTTAAGCTTCATTTAAAATTAAATAAAAATGCAGAGCCCCCTGGACTGGTGGCCAGGACCTGGGCAGTGTGAGTGCCACTGAAAATCAGCTCTCGTGCCGCCTTCTGCACCCGTGCCATAGGTTGCCTACTCCTGCTCTAACCTGTAACACCAGAGAAAGAGTGGGGGAGACCATCTCCTGCCCCTCAAATGGCAGAGAGGAGTGTCCCATTCAGCAAGTGGAGGTGTTTTCTACGGGGTCCTTCCTTTAAGCAGGACTAGCCAATGAGCCCTAAACAGCAGCAGTTCCTAAACTTTACAAGCCATGCCTTATTAAGTAGGAAGAACGGCCCATGGGATGAATTATGGGGTATTCATTTTCACCTAGCCTGTTAATGCAGCCAGGCATGGATTAATGCTCCATTATTCACACACTGGGATCTCCCTTTTATATTTATTAACATGATCGAGCAGATTAGTCTTAGCATGACAGGCACATCCTTCATTGTTTGAGGATGCACTAGAGTTCTAGCCAGATAATACTAGGGAGGGACCCTGGGACACAGTACATTAACAGCACACTCATTAAGGGTATATATGCTGCATTACAGCCAATGCCACAGTATAGACAATCGCTCAGGTTTCATCTGCCTATTTTATAAATGTCTGTATATGGTTAACACGATATTCAATGCTGGGCCCAGTACTAGTCTACTAGACCACAAATGGTTCTCAATCTTTTCCAAGCCAGAACCATCTCAAGACAGCAACCCCATCTTACCAGATCCACTTTCCAGCCAGCCAGGCCCAGCCCCAGCCCCAGCCCCAGCCCCAGCTAGCAATCTGGGGAGGGCAAGTGTTCATGATAACCCAGGCTCAGGTGCTAGAACATGGGTATACACTTCTGGAGTGCTGGAGTCCCTAGTGAATGCTTCTGCAGCTGTAGCTCATTCTGTTCCCACAACTTCCCAACAGCCCTGAGCCACCCTGGTTCGTTGACAATTGGCATAGCTGCATCAGGGCAAACTCCCAGCATACACCTGGTTTATACTGGCTTCAAACCAGAATAAACTGCACTCTGACATATTGCAGCACATTGGTGTAAATCATGTCTACATAAAGGATTTGCCCTGGTGTGAAGCTGCACCTCTGGCTAAAGTCCTAGTGTAGCCAAGGGTCACATTCCAAAGATCAAATTATCCCTTCCCTCACCTTCTCTCACACACACACTTTCTGCAGTCATTCCCACTAATTCCGGTCATGCCTGTGAGGGATCACAGCTGTCCAGTGCACTGTCCTCCCTTCCTCCCAAGGAAACACCCTGCTGCTTAATGCCAAGAACAGAACTCTAACCCAAGGTACAGAGATCCCCATGGGAACTGGAGCTTGTGAACCCAGCATCTTGTGCTGGCTGCGTTGGATCAGGTCACTGCCCTGCATTACAGCTACAAACGGCTCCCTTTGCATTTCTTTGTGAGAGAGGGAGTTACACACCAAACCAATTTCAAAAAAAATAATAAAGCAAGTCCTACCTCCCTCTGCCACCCACACCTCAAACCCCATCCAGGGAACCTCTCTAGCAAGTCTGTGCCTCACTTTTAACCTATCTTTTCCAACATCTAGTTCCCCAAAACAGCCCCACAGAGATGGAACCACCACACCCGGCTACATCAGGTAGCACCACAACACAAACCCAGTCGGTTTCAAATGCCACTGTGCCCCCTTCCCCTCATGCAGTCTACAAGGAGGAAATATTCACAGAAGATAAATTAATATATTCCTTTCATACGATCTCTCTCCCTCCACATGCACTGATCTCTGATGTACTATCCACAACTGAATACCCCTTGCATCAAATTTTACCCTTTCAAACCAGCGAGCAGTTTTCTTCAGGGACTGCAACCTTAGTACCTCCGACCCCTGTGCTGCAAGTGACCCCTGTGCACCTGGCTGGCTATTAACCTTTGTTTCCCTTCACCTTATCACGTGAAAGAAAGTGCTTTATCACTGAATCACAGTCCACTGTGTGCGCAAATGCTCTTTGTGCAAACAGACCACTATGTGGAGAGAGGCAAGGGGGAGGAACAGGAATGGCAAGAGTTTCCTGGGACCCTCAGGTACTTCCAATGACCTTACTAGGTGATCAAAGACACTTGTGTAGTGCATGTCCCATTCAATGGAAACCGTAGCCAGCTGATTCTCACCACAGCCCTCGGAGACAGGTTAATAAATATAGTTGTCCCCGTGGGTAAAATGAGGTGGCAGGGCTTGAATGGCATGCACAAGGCAGCAGAACTGTCACCATGGAGTCAGCACTCAGGAGTTCCCGACCCTCAGGCCCATGCTCCTGCCATCAGGCCATTCCCCACTACTCCATCTAGAACACTAACCAGGCCTGGATTCAGTTGATACAGTTGCGTCACCTGAAGAGTTGGGGGCTCCCAATCTATAGTCTCCTTCAGACCCATCTGCTCACTTCCCTCCAGAGCCATTAGATTTGCCAAGTTTCATAGAATATCAGGGTTGGAAGGGACCTCAGGAGGTCATCTAGTCCAACTCCTTGCTTGAAGCAGGACCAAGCCCCAAGTTTGGCAACCCCCATTCAAAGCACAGGGCCCAGATCAGCTGATCTGTCTGAACCTGCCTGAACCCACCAACACTGCTGAAGGGACAGTGCGTTAATGTCCAGGTGTATTGTGGAGAGCCCCAGAACCACTTGGCTATTTTGGGGCATCATCTAACCCACCTTTACACTGTGAGGAGGACAGCAGACAGTCATTCTCCAGAGACAGCAGTCTCACCTGGCCGAGATGCCACTTTTGGTGTTGCAGAATAGATCAGCAAAAACCTGCACTTGTCACCAAGGTCTCTTCTGCAGAGCCTGCACCTGGCCCCTACCAAACATCTGACTAACCCATGGAGTCAGTTTTTAAACCAGGGAAGCTCTCCTGCACACCTGTTCCCAGCTCAAGAGGATTCCAACCAGAGCCCAATCTTCAGAACCTCTCCCGCCAACATAGCACTGTCACACTGGTCCTTAAATTGGCATAAGTTATGTACCAAGGGGAGGGGGGCTAATTCATAGCCACGAGTAACATAACTTATGTTGACTTAAGCTGTAGGGTAGCCATACTCTCAGGCTGTATCTACATTATGAAGTTTTGTTGCCAAAAACTGCTTTTTGGCAACAAAACAGTGAGAGCGTACACAGTGTAAGGCAACATGACTTTTGTCAGGAAAAATGCCCGGTTTCGGCGACAATAATCTTCCACCCCCACAAGAGACTTTTTTCCTTTCCCCTCCCTTTTTCGACAAAGAGCCAGTGTAGATACTGCTGTTTGTTTCATCAACAGAACTGGCTTCTGCCAGTATCCCACAATACCTGTCCTGATCCCTCTGCTCAGTGTTTTGACCTTTGCTGCCCTGCAAGCATGCACCCCTTCCCTTTCAAAGCTGCAGGGGTGCTGCTCTTTGGGGAACAAAGAGCAAATCATTGGAATGCTCCGATTCTGCCTGGCCCTAGGGACACAGAGTTTTCACCCCAGATGGGACACAGAGGCAGGCAGATTGCAGTCACGGGAGGGTGTGTGTGAGGGGAAACTGCTGTGCTGCTTTGCCATTCCTCAGCACCGAGAGCTCACAAAGCTACCCAATGTGTGCACGCAATCAGCTCCGCCTTCCCACAACATACCCATGGTGCATTTCTCACACTGTCAATGAGGGTGCCCACAATGTGGACATGATCTGTCAATAGAGGGAACAAGTGTGAACACTCTTTGGTGATTTTTGTTTTGTTGACTTTTGGGTGTTGACATAAGTTTTGTCATCAAAACTTGATAGTGCAGACAAAGCCTTAGTCTTTGGGCCACTTGAGTGGAGACTGTTAATCTTGTTACTTTATTTGAAAATGTTTTGTGATGTGCAAAGACTGGGACTAGGAGGAGTCCAGATTCATTTTTCCTGGTTGCTGCAAAACTTGTCTTGAGTTAGTCCTTGGGAGGGAACTAGCCCACTGAACACACTGAGCTGGTGTGTCTCTAATCAGCAACGACACCTGTTAATTGTCCAGTACAAATCAGACACTAACCTGAATGTCAGGAAAGGGCAGGTGGAAAGAGCTAACACTCAGATAGCTGAATCAATCCAAACCAGGTATGGATCACTGGGATTGTAGCTTATGAACAGAGACGTCCTCTTTCCTGGGAAGTAGATTTAATACCAAGAAGCAGTGTTTAGACTCAGAGAGTGACGTGCGGAAGAGATGGAAACTGCAGGAACAGTTGGGGAGCATAGGGATCAGCCATGAGGTGGGAAGATTTTACACACAACAGCACTGTAGCCTGGGCCTGCAGGATGCAATGGCGCATGAGAAGCGAGGTGGTGATCTAAGCCCAGCTCCTAGGTGTGCTCAGCACAACTGGCACAAGTGAAAGCGGTCACCGCAGAGAGGCCAACTCTACTGAGACAGCTAGAAAACAACCTTCAGGGCATGGCTACCCATAGCATCCTGCCTCCCTGCAGGGTACAGCTCAGGGGATCCTTGCTTTGCTGATGCTTCTGCTATGATTAAAGAGAGGCCTTCAGTCTCCAGGGCTACTAGGCCAGCACCTCTAATTAGCACTAAATTAGATCACACACCCCCACTCTCTCACACACACTTTCACCATTTATCCAAGCAAGGATGTCCTGGGTTAATCCCCACAATTCCTGGGGGCTGGAGGCATTTGACCCATCACTTGATGCCTCTCAATCCATCCCAAGCCTGCAGTTAGAGATGTGGTTATGGTATCCTATTACACTGTATCCATATGCATATTTTACAAAGTGAAGTCCTTTCCAATAATATTGAGACGCAGATACCCTGCCAAGCTTCACTAACTAGTAAGGCGACCACATAGTTACTGCGATGACATTTTGGGAATGTAAATTAACTGAAAACATTTCCAGAGAGAAGTCTTCTAGCCTCCCGCCGTATAATAGACCACTGTGTACTGGCACTGAGAAATCTCTCCCAGGGGCTCCTGGTGAATCAGACACTGCTCTCACTTGATACTTTAAATACTCTGTATTTCCTGCCTTTCAGACTGTAGACTCTGTGCAGCAGAGAGAGTCGCACACAGGGCTGGGCACCTCACGGGGCTTAGATAATAAAACACTGATGCCCCCTGAACCACTTGATGGCAATACAGGGTCACATCTCTCCACAGTCCAAACACCAAATGCTGCATTTATAAAATACTGTTGGGGATGCAGATGTGAACTCATCACCTGTCATCAGAAGCACAAAGGTTATGGGCTGGTCATCTCTGTACAGGCTGTGCCTTTAAGTAACAGAAAGCAGGGCATGAATCTCACTCCCCTCCCCTCCCCTCCTTTGCTTTTAGGCAGATACAGACCAAAGTCCCTGAAAGTAGAGGGGAGGGGGAAGGCGTCAAGCCAAGCAGCTTTCTGATTGGCTGCTGGGCAACAGGGGGCAGCACAGGCACTGGAAGGCCTCTACCCACCAGAGCTGCAGGGATGCTGCTTAATCAGCAACTCACTAGCCCTGCAAGAATGGCTGCTCCCTAGCCCTGCAAGAATGGCATTCCTACCACAGACCAGGCCTGCAGCACCTCTCCACCTCATCTCCTTTACAAGGCTTTTCTCCCCCGTTTTTCAAATGGGCGATCCCCATAGGCTGTCCGAACTCACACAAGGGAGGGGCTGCCCGTCAGTCCCAAGTCAGAAATGATGTCGGGGCAGATTTGCTGTCAAAACTTGAGGCTGGAGACTTGCAAAACAGCAAGTCACAGTTTGCCCAGATCTCCTGCAGCCACCTCCCCCATTAGCACTCTAAACAGACTCGTTATCTCAGGGTTCCTAAACCTGTTCCAGGCCATGTTGCAACCAAAAAGTCTCAGGGGACCCACCCTTCCCATCTAGCCATAAAGAAGAAAAAAAAAATAAGTGTGGTCTTGTGCTCGCGGGGGTGGGAGAGAGGGTCACAACCCCCAGGCTGAGAACCTGCATGTTCTAAAGGCATTCAGTTCTGCAGACTCACTTTGTGCTTCTCAGACATGCCGGAAAGTCTGAGCACGTAAAACTAGTGGCTGGAGCACATGACTGGTAGCTGGAACGGCTGAAGTGTAATTCCATCTTTGCCACTGACTCACTGTGTCATCTGGGCAAGTCCCTTCACCTCCCTGCCCCAGATTTTAAAGACTGAGTTGTGATTTGCTGAGCACCCCCAAAAGATCAGGCCCCCTGTAAGGCATCTCAAGTTGGGCCTTCAAAAATTGAGGCACCTCAAAAGTCAATAGTCACTTTTGAAAATCCTGGTTTCTGTATCCCCATCTGTAAAATGAGAATAAGAATGCTTTGCTTATACAGGTGCTGAGAGGCTTAATTCATAGATATTTATAATGCACTGGGACCGCTGGATGAAATGTGCTATGAGGGTAATGAAGACAGAATCATTTCTCCTGTGTGTGGCACTCAACTAGTTAAAAAACTGATGATTCCACCTACCAGGTCCTCTCCCCTGTCCAGAACTGTGAGAGGGAAAGGGCCGCGACAGTGCCCAGTGTCAGCAACGTGGGAGGGAGACAATCTTCACACTGGATTGTTCTTCCTTCTTCTGTGGGATCCAATGGCTGGTACATATCTCCAGATCCCATTCTGTGGACACACTACAAATACCTCCCCAATCCCTCCCAACCCCCCAGGAGCTTTAATTTTATTCTCTAAAAGGAAACCAAGACCGACCTTTTCTCCCTGGCATTTCTGCAGCAAGCAACGCAAACAGAGATTCCAGATGGGGCATGGTTCGCATAACAACTTCTGCTGCTTGTATTATTTGTACTGTGGTAGCACCTAGCCGCCCCAGCCATAGGCCATGACCTTACAGTGCTAAGCACTGTACGAATGGGGGGGGGCGGGGAAGAGTCCATGAGCCAAAGAGCTTACAATCTAACTAAACTCTGCATTGAAGGAGGGAGATCGGGCTGACCTAAAGGAAGACCCAGGGTATGTCTACATCTACAATTTTGCAGCACTGGTTGTTACAGCTGTATTAGTACAGCTGTATAGGGCCAGCGCTGCAGAGTGGCCACACTTACAGCAACCAGCGCTGCAAGTGGTGTTAGATGCGGCCACACTGCAGCGCTGTTGGGCGGCTTGCAGGGGGGTTCGGGGAACGCGAAAGCAAACCGTGGGGAGGGAGACCTGCTTGCGGGGGGGTTCGGGGAACGCGAGAGCAAACCGCAGGGAAGGAGACCTGCTTGATTACCAGAGAGGCTTCCTCAGGTATGCTGGGATACCTGCTTATTCCACGGAGGTCAAGAAAAACGCTGGTGAGTGTCTACACCTGATGACCAGCGCTGGATCCTCTACACCCGAGGTTCGACCGAGTGTACGGCCAGCGCTGCAAACAGGGAGTTGCAGCGCTGGTAATGCCCTGCGGATGTGTACACCTCCTAAGTTGCAGCGCTGTAACCCCCTCACCAGCGCTGCAACTTTGTGGTGTAGACAAGGCCCCAGATTGCTAACAAACCCATCTTTTGCAAGCTGCTCTGCACCCCCTGCAGGTTAGAAAGGGTGCCCTGAATACTCATGTTCTTATATTGGCATCTATCAGCACAGCACCTGAGCACTTCCCATTGAGTTCAGTCAAAGTTGAGGCTGTTTAGCACCTTGGAGAAACTGTCTCAAAAGCCTCCGAGAAAAACCAAATGCTCTTCTCGTTAGTTGGTGGGACTGTCTCTTTATAAGGACAAGACTGAGCCATGCGCCCCATAAGCCACTCACCTCAGCACAGGCAGAACTAGTGAGGATAAGCAGTGGCTACTTCACCTCAGCAGAGAGAGGTTATCCGATGTATACTTTTCTCTGCTGTTGCTCCATACGTGGGGCCTTGCTGAGACTTCTCCATGTGTCAATACAACCCCTTTTGGTGGCTCAGTGAGCAGCAACTCATGGAAGAGGAGCCCAGTCCAGAGGAAGTCATCACACTGCTTTCAGTGCAAAACAGTCACTTTCAGGCCAGCCACATTCCAGAATGGTTAGCAGGAGTGCACAGCAGGGCTTGTAAAAGGCGTCCTATCAGCCAGGCAACCGCAGACTGGTTAGTCTGGGGTAAGTCTATATTGCAATCACAGGATTTAATTGCAGCTCAAGCTGACAAACCTAAGCTAGTTTGGGTCCCAGAACTTCGAAGCCACAGCAGCTTAAGTTTCAGCCCAGGCTGTATAAACCCACCCAGAACTCATGGAACTAGTTCACATTGCTCCGGCTTCTTCGCTCCAGGACGTGGGCTAGATAGATAAAAGCTAGATCAGATATGCCAGCTCAAGCTGCAATCACTCCTGGTGACTGAAGGACAGAAATACCTACCCAGACTGAAGGATAGAAAGGCCTGAACAGCAGGTCTGCCTCAATCTGAAATGAACTCCAGCTATATCTGAAAAGCTTGACTGCACTGGGAAACGGCTCCAATCCAGTAACCAGAAGCCAGAAATTAGTGTACCTGCATTTAAACCGAGGTATAATTAGAGTATTGCAGTAGCACTTAGGGGTTCCAACTGAGATCAGAGCCCAGTTGTGCTAGGTGCTGTACAGACCCATAGTGAGAGACAGTCCCTGACCTGAAGAGCTCATACTCTACATAACAAATGGTTGGGGCTGGGGGGGAAGAGGAAGAAGCAGCATGCAAACACAGCTGGTCAGTGACAGAGGTGAAAACAGAACCTTGAAATCAGGGTTCTGTGAGAACTCAGAACTCCCCCAATATCCACTAGACAGTGCTGTCCCCCTAGTTCACTGGTGCAAATCCCAGTTTGTTCTTATCAACACTTTGCACTGGTGCTGACCACCCGTGAAGCTTCCCCAATTACCATGTCAGGGCTATCTGCTAGCGTTGGCAAGCTCCAAGACACCAAGAAGATATATAGAAATCAGGACTGTCAAGCAGTGAGAATTTTAATGGAGGGAGTTTTCAAAAATAAGTACAAGTGAGACTGCAGTTCTGCGAGACCTTCACAGAGTGGAGTTCTGCTACATAAGAGGGAGACATTTTAAATGCTCCCTTACAAATTAAAGCATCTTCCCTCAGATGAGCAAGACTTGACAGGTGTAAAAATATCCACAGCGTCTCTCACAAAAAAAGAAATGTCGCTAGAATTATGAAGACTTACAGAACCTGTGCCAACTCCCATTAAAAAACAAACATTCTAGGAGAAGCATTAAAAAAAAAACAATTCTAGGCAAGGTAGTTTAGTCCAATGGATAAGATAACAGACTAGGTCTCTGGAGATGTGGGTTTTATTCTTTGCTCCGCCAATGATTTGCTGTGTGACCTTGGGCAAATCACTTTTTCTTCTCTCACCCTATGTTTTGTCTATTTAGGCTGTAAGCTCTTCAGGGCACAGATAGTCTCTTATTGTGTGTAAGTACAGCACCTCCTACAACAGAACCCTGGTTTCGGTTGGTGTCTGATGCTACTGTAACATACATCATAATTCTTAGAGCTATAGACACCAAGGTTGTGCCATTCATGTACAAAGGCAATTCCAATATTGACCCAATGTGTGACTTCCAGGAAAGCTAGAAATGATACATGTGACCATAGGGTTACAGAGCCAGCAGGACATTTCACGTGCATCTCTTCTTGCAAAATACTCAAGACACACTGTGTCACAAGGTCAGAGCTGTAACACAGCACCAGAAGTTGAAGCACTGCATTTTGTTTTAAACCAACCTTAAAGCAATTAGGAACAATAAGGAAAGTCCTCTGAATTGCAAAATCTAATACATATTCCTTTTCCGTTTCTTGGCAACCATAGTGATTTTAAAATATAAATACATTTAATTCACTATGGTTGCCAAGAGATGAAATTTGTTAAAAAGGTAGCCAAAAAAAGTTTATATAGGTCCTACATTATTCTGTGCCTGATGATCCAGCAGAGGGAGCAGAAGTTAAACTAACCAACCCCATCCCCAGTGTTGTCCCAGTACACAAGCCAGGAGCTAAACAAAAGAGAACCATTGTGGCTTGAAATTTATGAGAAGCTTGGAGAGAAAGGGGGCCAGTGAATGGTGAAACTGAAGTTTGCTAAATGGAAAAACAAAGCTGTTAAGAAAAGGCATTTCTTTTTCAATATTCTGAGAGGGTCTGACAGGCCATGTAGAATAAAACCCAAAATGGATAGACACAGACACACCACCTGACTGGGGTCCTTTAACTAGCTAATTTAGGAAGGGTTTGGCATAGATGCAGAGTGAGTGGCTTAGACCATTTATTCAGATTCTTGTGGGTACCGAAAGACAGACAAGGGGCTACTGGCAGGGGTATACGAAGAGCAGGGCCATGAGAGCCAGGAAAAAAAAAAAAAAGTTTCCTCAGCGCTTTCACACAATAGAGATATAAAAGCAAGTGATTACAAACCCAAGAAGCCTGGTATGAAGAGGGTCTCCCTCCAGTTCATTACTTATAGTGGGAACATGCTGAAGCGACCTGCCACCCAGCTGAGATCTCCAGGAATGAAAGGCCCCATTCATTCCCCATGAGTGACAAAATAAGGATCCTGGCTCAGAGCCGGCTGCTGTACTCCAAAAACAGGGCTTCAGAGGCCCTGTCAAGAAGAATAAACTTCACTTCTTGCAGGAATCCCTGCATCATCTCATCAGGAGCAGCGCCTAACGCCCTCAGAATGGCTTCTCAGGGCTACGTGCTCTCCAGTAAGCTTCCACAGAGAGGCACTGGGGCTCAATGCACCAGCCTTTCACCTCTGCAGTCCTGGGTTTAACTACAAATAGTCATGAGCGTCAGACTCCATCTTAGGCCCTACTGGCACACAACTGGCAGCCTTGAGTCAGGAGAGTATTAAGGTTAGACTAGCAGTGCATGCTACTGGTCAGGGTTTGGGTGCATTGGTGGAGAGGGGCAGGATGGGATGGCTGGGGGGTGCTTTAGATCAGTGTTGGGGTGCTTTGACAGAGCTGTGGGATGGGACCAGGACAGGGGATTTTGCAGGTCAGGGTTGAGGGGCATAAGCTGAACTGGGATAGCTAGGAGCCCTGCAGAGAGAGTTTGTACAAAGGAAGCTCACCTATTGGCTGTTGGCCAGAGACAGGGAATCTCATAGTCTGGTATAAGGCTTTAAGTTGTTTTCCTTCTTAAAAAACCTTTTGCCCCCTACGTTATCCCTTTTGGCAGATGCTGAATGACAGCACCAAATGCCAGAAAGTCTCTGCTATTACTACAAATATTCCAATGCTACAAATCAGGCAGCAAGAGCTCTGACACTCAGCTGCTGCTGCAGCACTGCACCAAAAGAAAGGAATGCAGGATCGATACTTTCTGTTAACCTCACTCACATCTCTGGGACCCATCTTCTCCTGCCTTGTCCCAAACCTGGCATTTCCCTCCATCCCCACAAGCAGACATTCTCCAACAGGATCACCACCACAGGCAATGCCATTTCACTCACCACACACATACCCCTCGATGAGATTTCCACGGCAATGGAAGAGAACAATGTTCCCCTATGTGACCCAACTGGACACACTTCTATTTCCCTTTGGGGCTAAAAGGGATGTGGCTCCATTTTTTCTGCCTCACCCTATCTTATACTACTAAATGCTGGTGAGCCAACTCCTCCACTAAATTGCCCACCCTCTTTGCAACTTTGACAACTCAGGCCAGGTCTATGCTAAAAAGTTGGGTCGATCCAGCTCCATAGCTCAGAGGTGTGAAAAATCCACACTCCTAAGCAATGTTGTTAAGCTGGCCTATGCCCTGGTGTAGACAGTGGTAGGTCAAGGAAAAAACCTCTCAGAGAGGTGGGTTTGCTACAGGGATGGAAGAACCCCTTCCGTTGCAGTGGTGAGTGTTTACGCAGCTGCACTGCAGCACCTGTGGGGCTCTAACATTTCTAATATACACATGGGCTTACTGTGGGCCCAATGAGGCCATGATTCTTTGCATACAGACTCATGTAAATAGAGATGGAAAAAGATATATTAGATCATTTATGCTAGTCCATTCCCCTGCCGGCTCAAGATTCAATTCTTTATTTCAAAGTTTTTAAAAGCAAACACTTTTTTTTTTATTTTTTCCTCCCTGTGGTCTGTGTTCTTCAGGAGGACTAGATGATCAGATTGGTTCCTTCTGGCTTTAAAAAAGTCTATTAACATATACTGAAAGTGTTATTAGAAATATCTTGTCAATTAGTTATTCAGCAAATTCCCAATAAAGCTTTATCTCTTGCACATGTTGGTATTTCACCAGAATTATGAGATCTGTTCTCTCTCTCTCACACACACACACACACACACCCCCACCCACCCACCTCACTTCAAAACTGGATGATCCTGAGTCACCACCTAGACATCTGGCAGGAACTCCTGCCAAACAGAGAAGAGGATATCGTTATTAGGCAATAGGATCTGCTTAACCTGGCTACTAAGATACACATTTGTGTGCGCTTTACTGACCTAATAAGGCATGTACAAATAATATTAATTCAAACAATCCCTGTGTGCCCAAGGCAAAGGGCAGAACAAACCCAGTTTTGAGTCGTATCGAGGAATGGCACAAAAGTAAAACAATCTTGTCTAGACTAGGATTTAAAGGTCTGATATTAGATCAAGTTATCTAGTGCACTCTAGCCAATGCCTTTCAAAACTCTAGACAAAACAACTATATATTAACAGCACCTGCTAAACTGGTTGATTTAACTTGGTAACTCTTACATCTTTTAACCCTAGTCTAGACAATGCCTCTATAAACTAGCGCTATCTAAGTAAAGCCTAGGGGGACCCTACCCCTGAAATCCCATCCCGGGTGTCTACCAGAGAGTGATTTGAAAGGCAACGGGCCTTCTGCTCCTAAATAATTTGGGTACTTTCAAAAATCCCATCCCAGGTGTGAGAAGAGCAGCCTACATGCTTTTTTTTTTTTTTAAATCACCACCAATTTGGGGGCAGGTTCTAATCTTCAATGCGCGTAACAGGGTGTGTGGATGTTCAGCATAATGCTAATAGCTTGCACTTCTCCAATGCACGCCAACTAGGGAGCGCAAAGCAGTTTATCATCTACCTTAGGGTTTTATACTGCTGCAGTATCAGAGCACTGTCCATGTATAAAGAAATAGCAACAGCGAAAGCTTATATTGAAATAAATGTGTTAGTCTCTAAGGTGCCACAAGTACTGCTGTTGTTTTAGCCATATCCCTTGTGCACTGAATGGGATCTCTGGCTCTTCTCCCTTTTCAGCATCAAAACTCTGCGTGGGGTATAGGGGGGCTTTGGGAGGGAGGGGTCATTTTGTTGGCAGTTTAGGGATAGAAGGGAGTCAAAAACAGTTTCAAATCACTATTCTTCCCTCAACTCCCCAGCCACGGTACACACAGACTCAACGCTTCACATGCACTCAGGCCCCAGAAGCGCCACAGACATGTCCGCTTTCACCTTTAAACGGTATAAAGGAGAGGGGAATGGAAGCACCAAGAGGCCTGGCAATGTTATCAGATGGGGAAGGGAGAGGATCCTAGGGGGCATTCGGAGACATACAGCAATGGGGACTGCATGAGGAGAGCATTTAAAAAAGGAGCCCTTTGGACATCATCATTACCATAAGCTGCAGTACTACTTTGGGTAGACCTCAGAGTTCCACATTGAGCAGCCAGCTGCCAATCACCTGCCTGAGTCTCAGGGGTTTGATACCATACAAAAGGGAGGGAGCTGATCCAGACACAGACACAGAGGGCAACTGACCTTGATCAATGATCCCGATCCCAACCCCTTATACCAGGGGTAGGCAATAATTTTCACAGGGGGGCCACTCCACGAATTTTGGTAAGTCACCACAGGCTGCACATTTCTACTACATTAATGGAGGGGATGCAGGGTCTTGGAGGGAGTTTGGTGCAGGAGGGGGTTCTGACCCAGGGCAGGAGGTTGGGGTGCAGGAGGGGGTGTGAGGTACAGGTTCTGGCCAGGAAGTACTTACCACAGGTGACTCCTGGCCAGTGGCACAGCGGGGTGCTCAAGCAAGCTGCTGCATGCATGCATACCATAGCCCCATGCCACTCCCAGAAGCAGCAGGATGCTGGCACATCTCTGAGTGCCCCTTGGAGGCGGGCAGCAGGTCTTCATGCACTGCTCACGCCCACAAGCACTGCCCCCACAGCGAGCTGTGAGGACAGTGCTGGGGGAGGGAGCAGAGGCAAAGCTGCCTCCCCACCACCACCATCCAGGAGTGGCGTGGGGCCATGGCTGAGCACCCTGCTGCACCGCAGAGATCGTGAGGGGCAGGTAGAGAGCCTGGTGGGCCAGACAGAAATGTTAGATGGGCCAGATCAGGCTCATCTTTTTCCCACCCCTGCCTTATACTGAACCCTACTGTTTAACGGGGGGATCTCCCACCTCAGTTCACGTACCCATTCCCAGGTGGGCATCTGTAGGAGGTGGGGAAGGGGATTAAATTGTTCTATTAGCCTTCTAGACTTGAAAAACAGATCAGGATTTCCTGAGCAGAGGCCTGACGCCCTCTCTCCCCTGGCAGGAAAAGCAGGCAATCCCAGCAGCCTCTCCTCTCTAATACAGAGGTAGCAAATCCCTGAACTCTATCACTAGAGAAGTGTTTCTGACAGCTCTGCTCACACCAGGGCTATATTTGTTGAGTGCTGTCACCTCCCCCTAGTGCGTGCAATAGTGGGGAGGGAGGAAGAGCAGAGGAGGTTGGTCATATTTCTTCACACCTCCAAGGAAACGCATACACAGAGCACTTTCCAAAGCATGCCCATGTTTGTACGGTCCCTAGGGCCTGGGAGACTGAATGGAGTAAGAGCCCCCTGGCCCACTTTGTTCCTCTGCCACAGGCACCTGGTTATGCACAGAACTGATGCTTTGTAGGCCTGAAAAAAAGTCATACCAGCTCTTGAGAAGGAACAGAGCACAGGAATTGTAAAGCGTCTTAAAGAAAAAAGTGCTGACATTTACCCTCCCATAAAATCCCACAGAATCATAGGACTGGAAGGGATCTCAAGACGTCATCCAGTCCAGTCCTCTGCATTCATGGCAGGACTAACTATTAACTAGACCACGATAGTTCCAAGGCTGTGAACGGGCACTCATATGATGCAGTACATTCATGAACAGAGGCAGTTCCAGTACTGACTCCACATGACCTTCCCTGGAAAGCTAGAGAGGGGACGCGTGACCATGCACTTACAGGGCAACCACCTTTATGTTTGTGACCTGCCTTGCAAAATCCTACCACTGCCATGGAAGGTCACAGCTGCATCCCATGATCCATGCCCCTGAGCAATGTAGTAAAGTTGACGACTTCCGGTGTAGACAGCACTGGGCGGATAGAAGAATTCCTCCCTCCCATCAGGAGAGCCTCTCCTGTCGCTCTAGCGAGCGTCTACACTGAACCACTACAGCGCTGTTGCTGTAGTGCTTCAAGAGTAGACGAGCCCTTAGTTTTAACCAATCTTAAAGCAGTTAAGATCCGGTAGGGAGACATCCTTTGACCTTAAATACTTATATGGGGTGCTCTTTGTTTAAACAACCACTGTTTGCCAAGAAATAAGAAAAATAGCCATTGTTTATATAGGGCCTACAACATTTTGCATTCTGCTCTCACAGAAGGTGCATCAGAAGTCATCTGCCTGTGACCTTGCCATACACATTTAGACTCAAACGGTGCCCCCCTAGATCTACAGGGTGCCTTCTCCAGAAAGGAGGGTGTGGGTGTCAGAAACAGATAAGAAAAGTTAATAGCACAGAAGTACTTTATATCTCTTTGACTATAAAGGGTTAACAAGTTCAGTAAGCCTGGCTGTCACCTGACCAGAGGACCAGTCAGAGGACAGGATACTTTCAAATCTTGAGGGAGGGAAGTTTTTGTGCTGTGCTGTTAGTTTTGGTTGTTGTTCACTCGGGGCTCAGAGGGACCAGATGTGCAGCCAGGTTTCTCTCCAATCTCTTTGATACAGTCTCTTATATGTCCAGAATAGTGAGTACTAGGTAGATAAAGCGAGTTAGGCTTATGTTTGTTTTCTTTATTTGCAAATGTGTATTTGGCTGGAAGGATTTTAATTTGTACTTGTATACTTAGGCTGGGAGAGTATTCCCAGTGTCTATAGCTGAAAGACCCTGTACCTATTCCATCTTAAATTTACAAAGATAATTTTTACTGTTTTTCCTTCTTTAATTAAAAGCTTTTCTTGTTTAAGAACCTGATTTGTTTCTTTATTCTGGTGAGACCCCAGGGGACTGGGTCTGGATCCACCAGGGAATTGGTGGGGAGAAAGGAGGGAAGGGGGAGAGAAAGGTTAATTTTCTCTGTGTCAGGATTACTTTCTCTCTCAGGGAGAATCTGGGAGGGAGAGAGAGAGAGAAGGAGGGGGAAAGGTGAATTTTCCTCTCTGTTTAAGATTCAAGGAGTTTGAATCACAGTGATCTTCCAGGGTAACCCAGGGAGGGGAAGCCTGGGAGAGGCAACGGTGAGGGAAAGGGTTTACTTTCCTTGTGTTAAGATCCAGAGGGACTGGGTCTTGGGGGTCCCCTGGCAAGGTTTTGGGGGGACCAGAGTGTACCAGGCACTGGAATTCCTGGCTGGTGGCAGCGCTACAGGTTCTAAGCTCGTAACTGAGCTTAGAGGAATTCATGCTGGTACCCCATCTTTTGGACGCTAAGGTTCAGAGTGGGGATTAAACCATGACAGTGGGGAAAAGAGGCCCTGTTAAAAGTAACTGCCTTTCTGAGTTGTGCGATTAGGTTTATATACTAACACAACAGCCACCACACTGAAACTCTCTGGGAGAACAAAGTCTTCCCATAACATTCAAACAGTGCAGCCCTTTGAGGCCAAGTGTTCAGAGGGAGCTTGCACAGTGTAATTAAAGGCTTGTCTACATAGGTGGTTATTCTGGTTTATCTTATACTAGTATCACTTCCCATGTAGACACACTCTAGCCAAAGAGGGCTTTTTTCCTGGTTTAGCTTATATCACTTTGGAAGCCATATATGCTAAAGCCACCTTTATTCTGCAATAGGAATGTTAACCTGGGGAGTTGAGAGAGATGTAACTGCACCAGCATAGCTATATCAGCATACAGCTCCGGGTGGGGGGAGGGGAGGGATAATTCCTAAGAGGGAAAACACTATACACATGGGGAGGGGGAGCAAAAGCAACACAGTCTCCTACCCCATCTCATGAGGAAGAGAGAAACAGCCTCCCCAAGATTTTCCTCATTCCTTCCAACAAAGAGACAGAAGCGGGACGGAGAGGGGAGTGTTTTTTCACAACTGCCTGAGGAGGCAGCCTTAGTTTGCATGATCTGCTTTCCAAAGTGAGGGCTTGTTCTAGGCCCACTGAAGTCAATACAGTACCCTCAAGTGAGAGAGACTGAGGCCGGGTCTATATTAGGAAATTACGTCAGTGTAACAACATTGCTCAGGGGTGTGAAAAATCCACACTCCTGAGCGATGCAGTTAAACTGACCTAACCCCCAGCGCAGACAGTGCTAGGAGAATTCTTCCATTGTCTTAGCCTACCTCCCCGCGGTGAGGCGGAGTACCTTCGCAGAAGAGAGAACCCCTCCAGTCAGCGTAGACGGTCTCTTCACTGAAGCACTAGAGAGGCATCACTGCAGCATTTTAAGTGTAGACAAGCCCTGAGGCAGGAAGGCCTTTTGAACCTAATACTTGCTTTCCACATTAAGAAAAAAAAGAGACATTTTCTTCTGGGGGGTGGGGAGGATCATTATGAGCTAAATATAAAGAAATCTGAAGGAAAAAAATTATTTGATGCAACTAAGGACAGATTTTTATTAAATTTTTCATTTTAGAGGAAGTACTTGTAGTAAGCATGAGAACAGCCATATATAAAGTAGTGCTGCCTGCCACAGGATATAAATAACTCCAGCTGTTAGTCTCTAAGATGCCACAAGTACTCATTGTTTTTGCTGATACAGACTAAACACAGCTACCGCTTTGAAACCAGCTGAAGATGTAATACTAATTCTGGTATCGTGGAGCACAGCTTGGACTCTCTGGATTTCCAATTATAAGTCCTTTTATAGACTGCCCATTGGGCCTGCATTTCCCACTGCAGGGTTCAGCAGAGAATGACAGCTGCCTCCAACAGTCCTCCTGGAAAAGCAGCAAACACATGATTTGCCTGCAGAACTCTCTGCCACAAGATGTCATTGAAGCCAAGAGCTCAGCAGCATTCAGAGAAGGACTGGACCTTTATACGGCTAACAAGGGCATCCAGAGTAACACCAGTAAAGGTTAAAGAAACTCAAGCAAGAGTTGCGAAAGGGTATAAACTCTCAGGCATCAGCCTCTAGCAATTGGGTGTTGGAAGGGAACTTTTCCTACAGGGCAGGTTATCCCATAACTGAACCACACCTCTCTCTGAAACAGCTGGCACACCCCACTGATGGAGAGGAATACTGGACTTGATAGGGCACTGGTTTAATCCAATATGGCAGTCTGAATGTTCTTCACCACTCAGAAGGGGCCATACCTGCTCTACCCTTCAACAGAGAACAGAGCTGTAGGGGTGGGGATACAGGATGGCACAAGAGAGTCTATTGAGTCCACCAAGCCCTTTGTTTCATGGGTACAGGAGCCATACCTGCTCCTCTCCAACATCACAAATCACACGGTTCCCCTCCCATCTCCACATTTGCTGACGCTGCCTAGGAACACAACAAAATGGCTCCTATCTAAGTGCATTTCAAACAGGGATGCACTGGTTACTTCCTCCCTAAAGAGGTTAATGGTTACACAGGGGAAGCCTCTGGATACTATCTCTATGCCAACCATTGGCATTTCCAAGGCAACTACAACAGCGCAAATCCAGTTGACTCTGGATTCTCTAGCATAAAGTGATTCATTGAAGTTCTCTCTCACATCAGGCGCTGTGAAATAGCAGTCTCTTTGGTAGTCTTTAAAGCAGACAAGCTGTTTAGCTATTTCCAGTATATGATAAAAACTACAAACAAAACACGCACAGTCCTGGATATAGGATCTTTTCTTGCTTTAAGCACATTTTGTATATGTATATTTTGAGTGAAAGTAGATGTGGGACACATTTTACACATCAATAAATCAGATGAGACAATTATTATGTGTGAAATTACACATGTACTGGCCAATGCCCCCCCCCCCCCCCGCATCCCCAGGTACATCCAGAATAATTTGTCTATGACATGATTGCTGATCCTCAATAAATAGGTTCTGCGTAATACATATATTTACACATACCACTGAGAATCTTCAAGGGTTTTTACAAAATTATCCCCTTGTTCAAAGCTTGCACAAGAACCCTGCTCTCTCAATTCCCAGCCCTGTGCTGTAGCCTCTAAACCAGGGTTTCTCACCCTTTTTGATAACAGTGACCCACTTGCTGCCTTCCTAAACTGTGTCAGGGAGATCTCAGGGACCAGCACTGGTCCACTCATTGAGAAACACTGCTCTACACCACCCGGCCTACAGTATACAATAACCACGCTATTAAAACTGATATTAGCTCTCATAAGACAACTGGGTTAACAATAGAGTAAGGATGGTCTCACAGTTAAGGAAACAGACTGGGCGCTCTGCCACAGACTTCCTGACCTTTGGCAAATCACTTGGCCTCTGTGCTTCAGTTTCCCATCTGGAAAATGGGCATATTGATACTCCCTTTCTCCCACAATGTCTATTTACATGACAAGTGCTTCAGGAATTGTCTTACTATGTGCTTGTACAGCACCTGACATAACAGGGCCCTGATCTCAGCTGGGAGGTCTAGGCACTAGTTTTAACAACTTTGTGTGACACTAACAAAACTGTTATGACTTTCCAGCAGATCAGAATGTACCATACCCTTAGGTCTGGGTTAAACGATCCTTTGGGATCAGCAAATCCATATGTAGGAGATATCACTTCTGCACTGAGCTGACAGATGAACGTTGTGACACCAAGGTGCCTGGGTACACATATGCCCATCTGAGCAGGCTGTGCACATACTTGCAAAGTGTCACCCTGTCTGCCACAAACTATGAATTACCACGATCTGCCTGGAAGGAGCAGCTCAAGGATGCCTTTGCACTGCTGCTGATAATAAGCATGCCCATCCCTTCAATGCTATACAAGCCCAAGAGGGGGACAAACATCCTATGCCACGTCCTTCACATAGCAAAGGGATCGCCAGCAGTGAGCAGAGCTTGGCTCATGCATACGCCCACACACCAGGCACAGCAGTCACTGCACCATCTTTTCTTCCAGAGCCAAATTCAGACCATCTGTTGAAATATTTCTGCAAATCACTTCTTCCTTCGGTTAGAGCTGGAGGCTGGTTGTGGTTATGTATCTACAGCACTTGTCCCTGTAGGATCTGAGCCCTTTCCGTTGCACTCTTAATTATATTCCGTTGCACTTTTAAGAACAGGAGGGAGAGAGAGGTTGGTGCATCCCCATCCCACAGTTTTTGCAAAACTTACGCTGAAAGACAAAAACTACTTGGGTCAAGCAAACTTCTGACTGCAAACCGAGTGATAAGACGACTGATCCCATAGATTATCCAGCCAACGAGGGTCAGACCAATGCAGTGTAATTTTGCACAGGCACAGGTTTATAACTGATTTAAAATGCTCCCATAAAACAGCCAGGTCCAGTGAATGAGACAGGCTAACAAGAATGCCCACTGCATACGCACACAGGCTGAGAGCTTTTTCACCAATGGATTGAAAAGGAAGCTTATGGGCAATATGCGGGATGGTTACAATGTTGCTGTAGTTGTGTTGATCCCAGAATACCAGACAGACTGAATAATGGGAGGTAATGACTTTTATTAGACCAACTTCTGTTGGTGGAAGGGTCAAGATCTCAAGCTTCGTAGAGCATTTGAGGAAGAGCTCTGTGAAGCTCGAAAGCTTGTCCCTTCCACCAACAGAAGCTGGTCTAATAAAAGTCATTACCTTACCTACCTGGTCTCTAAAATGCAAGATGCAGGTTTGTTTTGAAGGAGCAATGTAAAACCGGAGAGGGAAGTGAAACGACCAAAAAGGGAGATCACGCTTTAATGCAACAGACCTAAGGTACTTACCTGGCCTATCATTACTATAGTATCTATGCACCTCACCATCTTTAGTGCATTAGCCTCAGAATACCCGTAAGGCAGGGCCATGCGGTTATCCCAGTTTTACAGATGGAGATTGGAGATACTGGGAGACCAAGATCTGCAAAAGGTATTTAGGCACCTACCTCCCACTGACATCAATGGGAGTTAGGCACCTAAAGTGATTTGCCCAAGGTCACACAGGAAGTCTGTGGCAGAGCAAATAATTGAACCAGGGTGTCCCAAGTCCTACCCTCACCCCCGCCCTCAACTGGCCATCCTTCATCCTACTGGACTATCCCTCCTCTTCATCAGACATTGAGACAAAACTACTTTTCTTAAGCTTTCCCACGGCTGGGGTAGGGAGGATGGTGTTACTGGATACCATACTGGACCTCAGGAGACCCAGATTCAATTCCCAATTGAAGACCCCCTGTGCAACTCTGGCCAAGTTGTTTCATCTACCTTGTCTCAGCTCCCTATTTGTAAAAATGGGGTGTTGTGAGGAGAAAAATCTATTAATTGTGAGGGGCACAAATACTCCAGTAGATGGCCATACAAGTACCTAGATAAATTGCAACATTGATACTAGTGCTGGAAACTCTAATTCAGACAAGGCGCTGTCAGTACTCCTGTTCCCACCAAAGCATCATTTCACTCTGCTAGAAGGAAGGTCAGACTACACTGTTCAAAACTTCAGGGGTCCTGTTTGCACTAGTACTGATCCCATGCCATAGGTTTTGGGGCCATATTGCACTAAGTTTATGTAACACTGTAGGCTGGGGACTGCATACAGCTCCAGAGGGGAGGGGGACCCGAACTCCTGAAGTAACAAAAAAACAGTGGAAGGTGCATCAGTCAGGTTGTAAATGCCTTCAGAGAGGTACCACTCCCAGGAGTGGTTTGCATACATTGGTTCAAACAGGGTTGTTAGAGACCTACCAAAAAAAAAAAGGGGGGGCCACCTCTGACATAAAAAGTCTGCCTTTAAAGTAAATCAGAGCCTTCTTTCTGATCCAGCAAAATGGACAGGCCCTTCTATCTGGGGAGGAGGGGGGCGGGGGAGGGGACGCGGGACAGCCATTAGAGCAGGGTTGGGAAGACTTCGGCCTGTTAGGACCCCACAGAACTGATGGGTGGCTCCTGGTAGGTTTAAAATCAGTCAGTTTGTTTTCTCTGTAATGCTTTTACCTTAAGATAAAAGGTGCTTACATAGAAAGAGCTGTGTGGTAATTGGAACTGCTGACAATACACCATTCATAGCCCTTGGAGAGAAAGCAAAGCACAGGCACCGGCTGTTAGGCAGACGGCTCCATTGGGATATCACAGTGTAAGGCAGAGGGATGTGCAGCCTTAAAACCTCCATTCAGAAGAGAGCAGGATGGGGGTCCCTGCCCAGAGACAGGTGATGACTGTAGACCTGACGAGGCACTTCTGAAGTGGACCATGGAGGGAGATGGGTAGAAGTGCCGTTACCCTAAAACTGCAACCACCCCCACAAATGGAGCTGCAACAGTTGGAAATTTTAAACAGCTTATTATTGCCACAGCCACACACAAGAGTACTGCAGTTGCAGTGGTGCCACTACTTGTGCATTATTGCATGTGCTTGGAGCCAGGCTTCCCCCATCAGCTTACATCAAGTCACTCTGCAAGGCTGCAGCACTATTGTAGATTGAAGTAGAAAGGCAGGACAGTTCAGTGATTAGGGCACTAGCCAGAGACTTCAGAGACCCAGGCACAAGTCTCTGTTCCACCCTAGACTTCCTGTGTGACCTTGGGCAAGTTATTTAATCTCTCTGAGCCTTAGTTATCCCCACTGCATGGAAGGGCAACAGCAGTTCCCTACCTCACAGGGGTACTGGGCGGATAAATACATTGTGCAGGGCTCAGATACCAAAGAAACGGGCTCCATTACAAGTATCTAAGATTGAAAGTGATGGCACTACAGCTGCACTGTTGCACCTGCTCCTTCTACCCCATTCCCAGTGTGCTTCAATAACCATTTCATGCAGTGTGCAAGACTTCCTCTACTTCTGGTTCACTTCCTCATCTGGAAGAGTGCAGTTTTCCCTGTTCTGTGCATATAAGTTTCCCACTGTAGACTGTGCAGAGCGTGCACTTGAAAGGCTCAGAGAATATGGTAGTGAAATACACAAGACATTTTTCAAGCTAGCTGCTACTGTATACACTGGGGGAGAGACACAGACCATCATATGGGTGAGACGCTAGATTTTTCCCTGCCCTGGCACAAGGGTGCTAACCACCTTGCCAGTGTCTTTCATGGCACAGTAGTGTTTGAACCCTGATTTTATACATTGCCAGGAATTTTACCATATCTCGTGAGACACCAAGCCATCCTGGGGCATGTTTCTTAGACAGGGCACATTTCTCCAGGTGGCTCCATACCTGGCATGTTACCTCCCCCTTTGTCATTAGCCCGGTTGCGCTGGCCATTGGACAAGTGAAAGGAGCCGGATTAATGGAGGTGTCTGAAATCTCTTCTGCCATGGAATAAGTATGTGACAGACAGCAGCAATGCCTTCGCCAGGCCCTGCTCATACCACTTGCTCTAGGGGAAGAAGGGCTACTCACGCTTCGTTCCCCCTTTCAATCCTTGCCTGCTCTGTAAGAGTGCTCACAAGTGCCAGTCACAATTGGCATGCTAGTGGGCCGGTGGGCTTTCTTGCTTCACACCGGCCCCCAAACTCCTGCTGCGCAGTAACCAACTCCAGTTGTTAATGCCCTGAGCTGGATTGAAACCAGACATCTCGAAGTGAAAGGCTCCCTGGGGGCCTGATCAAATACATCTTTCCACTGACATCAGTGAGCCTCTGAGCAGGTTCTGTCTCCCCCTCCCAACAGCCTTGGTAAAAAAAACCACACCAAGACCCCAGCTAGATTGATACAGTAGCCACGTGTGACAGTGCTGTTCAGACATGGTCTTTAATGAACCATGTTGTAGATACTGTTTGGCTAGCACCTAAAGACCAATCCCCAAAAAACTTAGAACCATGCCTTAAAAATGGGGGAGGAGGGCACACATCGGGGGCTGGCTCCAAAACAATTTCTAACATGGCTTGGCCCAGTTCACACAAGTTGGACCAAACCATGGGCTTGGACCACACCATCAGCTATTAGGCACAACCTTACAGCCCCACATTATGGCCTGGCTTGCCAGGAGCCCCTTTTTGAACCCAAAGAGGAAGGAAGAACTTGTGGGTAAGGCACTGGACTAGTGCACAGGAGCTCCGAGTTCAATTCCCAGCTCTCTAGAACTTATTTCATATGTTACCACTGAATAGGTTGGTGCTTCAGTTTCCCTGCCCTACCCCTGCCCCTCCCCCCCCCATCTGCAAAATGAAAGGTGGGCATTCTTCCTCCTCCAGCACGGAGAGCTCACTGTACAGTTCACTTTCCCCTTCCCTTCACCATAACGGTAGGAACAATCAGCTGTTTAAATAGAGTTACTCACAAGATCCTGTATTCGCCTTCTGCCAAGATCAGGCTTTCCACTCCCCTTTCCATGCTAGTTTATAGGCAAAGCAGAACTTGTCTGGGAGCTGCAACTAAAAGTAACAGTTTCGTGTTAGCTGTGTCTGAGGCACTGTGAATAAATCTGCTTGGAAGGGGAAGAACAAAAATGCAGCTAAAGTGGCCTCGCCCAACTGGAAGAGCAGAGACTGTATTGCCACTGCATGCAGTGAGTGCAGGCGTCTTGTATGAAACGTCAGAGGGAGAGGAACGTGGCAGCAGCAAGAGGTGGCCTCTGTATCCCAGGGTGGGGATGCAGAATGTGTGCGTGTCCAGGGCTTGAAAAAAATCTACCCACTACCAGGCACAAGTAGGAAACTTCCTCAGGTGATCCTACATTAGCCACTGTGGCAAGATTAAAGCTCTCTTTAAACAGAAATTTTCTTCTCCCTTATGCAGTGCAGGTGGGGGTGGGGGAGGAGAAGGGAAAGGAGAGGGGGCTGCTCTCCTCCAACAGCAGCCAGATAACATGGAGCAAGGGCTTAAATTAACTGGGCACCTCCTTTTCAGGCAGGAAACAGTCTTGCCGTTAAGCTGGCGCTGACAAACTTCCTTTATGACCTTGAGCAAGTTTCTGTATGCCTTGGTTCCCCATCTATAAACAAGGGGGATAATCCTTCACTTCTCCCACTCTCTGTCTATATTATCTACTTAGACTGTAAGCTCTTTGGAGCAAAGAAATTGTTTCTCACTAAGTATATGTACAGCTCCTTGCACAATGGGGCTCAGGTATTGGCTGAGGCCCCCCGTGACACTGCAATGCAAAAAGTAATAATGCCCAGAGCATATCTAAACACAGTCCAGCAGTCTAGCCTCTGTCCAGCAAAGCACAGACTGACTGGACTTAAGCACACGCTTTAGTGTTTTGTTGAATTTGATCACTAACAAGAATCTCAACAGTTGGAGAGGTGGAGGGATGGGCTTCCAGCAGGTCACTGCTCCTGAACCTGGTTGGTACCAACCCCTCTTTTCTTTCCTGTAGGCCTCTGACTAGAAAGCACATGGTAAATTGTTCACACCTAGGGAAAAGGGAGAGTTGGGCCAGGAAATCTTAATACCTCACAGGCTGACAGACAGCACTGGCAGAACATTGGCACAGGAAGGCCTGAAAGTATGTGGTCATTCAACTTCATTATAGGGACAACAGCACCAAGCAGTGGAAAACAAGGGCAGGAGCTAATTACAGTATAAAATGTTTCATTTAAAACCTAACATCAAATTGCATTGCTGTCCCTCCCTACAAAGAGACTGCATTGGGCTGCTCTAATCCGAGACCTCAACAGCACCATTTTTTTAAAAAATCATTCATATATCCTCTGACACGAAGTCGAAGAATAAACACGCACTCCAGCATGCACACCCCTTCTCAAGCAATAATTGCTGCAGAAGCAGCTGTCATGGGAAAAAGTAAGTATTTCAAGAGTTTAATATTTGCAGACATGTAAAGGGAAGTTGCCCAAAGGAGAAACCAAGCCACTGACAGCCAGAGCTTTAAAATCAGAATCCATATTGTTTCATTTTGGGTGATGTTGCAAAGTTCAAGCTGCAGCACACACAGTTTTGCTACCTGGCGAAGCCAAGCAATTCAATTTTATCTCTGCCTTTAAGTAACCTGAACAAAGAGATTTGCCTCCATGCTGGTGAGTAATGGGAGCCCAGGGCAGAGCAAACCTACATATTCGTAGTTAGGTTTTCTGGGTTTGTGCAAAGCAGTGTTATTTATGAAGTGCTACCATGTTATTTTTATTAGCATGCAGCACAGGTAAAAGATCCCAGCCTATTTGAAGACTGGGAGTAATGGGTGAGGCCCACCGAAACAATGGAAGCCCCCTCCCAGATGACAGCAGGGCCACACAGAACCCAGCCTTGCAGACTGCAGTCCTCTGGTTTACCCACAGACCAATCACAAGCAGCAGCACTGCAAGGGAATGCACACTGCCTGCCAAAATGCCTCAGCTCTGACCTGGTATCCCTCCTGCACAAGAGAAGGGAGATCTGTCTCCTGGCCCATTCAGTCCTTCACCTCTGTTGAGGTAGCCAATAACAGAGCCAGCTAAGGCTACGATGCTTTCAGTAAGGTGAAGTGGAGTGAGACTAGCAAACTCATTTAACATCTGACATCCAAAGCAACTCTTGATCGCTAGTGACCTGGCCTAGATTTGAACTCACGATGCAGAGATGAAAGTCTGCGGCTTATTACCAGACCCCTGCGGCATCAACTCCACTATGCATATATATTTTTTTCAGACTGTAGCAGGGACAGCTACGGGCTACCATTAGTGATAACTAGGAACTGTCCATGCAAGTCCTAACCACTCCCCATGAAACATTCAGCACACCCTTCTGTCATGGCAGCAACTGAAAACCTGAATGTCGAGTATCTCAGCAATAAACTGAGACAGACTGCGACAGGACAGAGTGAGGCACACCACACAACTTAGGGGGCAGGGGAAAAGAACACCCACAACACACAAAGAACATTCACATCAGCTGAAGATTGGACTCACACTGAAGGAGAGGCCAGAGAATGAGTTTTCAGAGCTACAGGCATCACTGAAACAAGAAAAGCTTGAATTATTCCATTACTTAATGTCCCCAGAAAACCAGTAGGGCTCACTAATTATTGATGGCCTCTTTAAAGCCTTGCAGAGAGTGATGTGGAATCAGATACGCTTGCACTCTTTCACACCCTGCCTCATTCTTCCTCCAGCTAAATACTTTGTGCATTATTACGTTCTTACTTTCTGGTACCTATGGAAATTCACTGCTAGGTTGGATGATGACAGCAGTGGTGAATCTCACTACAATTCCCCTTCCTTAAGGGCTTATGACTTCTGTAGGGTACAGTCATACAGGAAAACCCAAGCACCGGATAATTTCATCCTGCAGAATATAGAGTTCAGGAGGAAACAAGGTTTTGGTCTTGTCTACACTGGGTATTTATCTTGATGACAACCAGCAGTATAGCTGCACCAGTTCGGACAGGCAAAGTTGCTATTTGCACCAACTGGTCTTACCTCAGACCAAAAACAACCAAACACAGAAAGCCATACTGACACACAACATGCTACATACTAAGCACACAACACAAAGTAATAATAGAACAACAAAAGAAAAATATGCTGCCAAACATAGGCTGACGTTTGCAGCTCATTTAGCTTTCCAGGTAAATGCCTTGGTACCATCCATATCAGAGGTCAGCAACCTATGGCACACGTGCCAAAGACAGCATGCAAGCCGATTTTTAATACCACGCTGTGGCTGCCGCTGGCCCTGGCGGCGAGCTGACCGGGGCCGACAGCCGGGACCCTGGCAGGCAGCAGCGTGCCATTAAAAATCCTGCCCGGCTCAGCCCGCTCTTCTCCACCCCCCACCTACCACTCTCTCTGGCAGGGGCAGGGAGCAGAAGCTTGGTCCTACCGGCTGCTACTGTAGGGCAGGCTCCGCCAGCAGACAAGCTCCCTCTTCCCCCAGCATGCTCCTTCGTGCCCTGCCTCCTCTCCCTCCCTGCCAACAATGGCCCTTCCAAGGGAGTGGAGAAGAGGAGCCCCAGCGCCCTCCCTGCTCAGACCGGGAAGGAGGCGGAGAAGAGGGAGGAGCGGGGCCTTGGGGAAGGGGGGGTGGAATCAGGGTATGTCCCTCCAGCCCCCTGCCGTGAGCCGCTCAGGGCAGGGTGCTGGGACCACCACCACCCCCGATCCCAGCCCACCCCCCCACCCTCTGCCCTGATCCCTGTACTCCACCCCCCACAACCCCAGCCCTGACTCTGGCACCCCCCACACATACCGAGTCCCCCCAAACCCCATGCCCTGACTCCTGCACTCCCCACCATCCCCACCCAGAGCACCAAACGGGAGCTCCTGCACGCTCCAGCGCCACCCACATTCCCACCTGCTCCCCTCGCACCAAATGGGAGCTGCCCAGATAAGCGCTCCACACCCAAACCTCCTGCCCCAACCCTGAGCCCCCTCCCTCATTCTAGCTCCTCGCCAGACCCTTCACCCCCAGCCCTGTGCTCAGTGCAGAGAGGAAGAAAGAGAATGGGCCAGAACCAGGGAGAAGGTAGGTACTCATTCTATGTGGGCAGGGCTGGGACCCCAGACTGGCAGTGGGCCTAATGGGGCCGGCAGCCGGGACCCTGGCTGGCAGGAGCCAGCAGATGGAACCCCAGACCTGCTGCCGGTCTGCTCAGCCCACTGCCGGTCTGGGGTTCTGGCTGCCAGCCCCTTGCCAGCTGGGGTCCCGGCCACCGGTCCCGCTCAGCCCACTGCCAGCCTAGGTGAACAGAACCCCAGACCAGCAGCAGGCTGAGCAGGCCAGCAGCATAAGATCAGCATTTTAATTTAATTTTAAATGAAGCCTCTTAAACATTTTGAAAACCTTGTTTATTTTACATTCAACAGTAGTTTAGTTATATAATATTGACTTATAGAGAGAGACCTTCTGAAAAATGTTAAAATGCACTACCGGCACACAAAACCTTAAATTAGAGTGAATAAATGAAGACTCGGCACAGCACTTCTGAAAGGTTGCCGACCCCGATCTATTTCAAGATTTGTAGAAGGTCAGTATCACCTTGGTATCTGAGCACCTGCACTACACCTAAGAAAACATTGCTGTGCAGACGTGAACAGCTAAGTTAGTTTGGCAGTTAATTGCCCCATTCTCTGAAGTGCACCTAAGAAAAGTGGGCTGCCACAGCTTAGTATAATACATGGGTCCTCCCTTTATCAACGTTAATGCAGTTATAAGAGAACTGAAAAGTGTTACATGCATACACAGCATCTTATCTATAGTTATAGAAGGGAAAGCATCTGACATACAACATGCTATTCCTCAATAATTAAAGTCTGCCATAATGGATATGTACAAGGAGGTAGAATTAAGATTACATAGGCAATTGTAACATTAGGCACTCAAAATCTGGAAGTGCCTGGTCATGAAATGAATATTCTCTTTGCATACTGTTTGGATTTCTATTTGTACTTTAATACAGATTAATGGTTCTCACACTATGGAACACATCCTCAGTGGTGCAAACAGGAGTTGCTCAACTGACTTCCCAGAATCATGCCTATTTACACCAGCTGAGGCTCCTTCTCCCTATCTATGGAAAATCAGTGGTGGGCAGTGCCATTTCCCGGGGAAAGTTTTTAGAAAGGCAAATGCGAGTGAGGGTAGGTCCTTGAGAGGCTGTGTCTGTCTCTGATAAAGCGGTCCGGAGAATGAGAAATAATGGCAATGATTCTGAACAGACTTATGCTCTGCAGTAACATGTATACAATATATTAAGTGCGCTCACTAGAGAGTTCGGCCAGCCCTGAGCGTTCCAAACCAAAGCTTGTTACATATTATCTCCACAGCTTGGGACAATCTCACAAAATATTTTGAATTTCTCTCTTCACAAACATAGGCCTCTGACTTTACACACCGGAGGGGCCTGACTCACAGTTATGCTAATGACCTTTTATGCCACTCTAGCAGCATACATGAGGGACCCTAAAGTGGGTGCTAACAGCCCACTGAAAATACTTCAGGTGCAGAGGGCCTCCCTGGGCACTGAGGAGTTAGTGGAAGGGTTCTGCACTAACCCTGTTCCTAGATGCCCCAGACACAGACAGGAGATGAGAAATATGCTGGGGGTGTGGCCAGGGCACAATGTTCTAAGAAACAGACTATCCAGAGCACAGAGTGTATGCTGGAGTAGCCCTGTGACTGCTCTAATTTAGACCAGTGGTCAGGCAGGTCCCCGTATGGCTCCAACATTCAGTGTCAACTGAAAAGGAAGCTGTAGGTCTAGTTATATTTAAACCAATTACTACACCTTGGCAGGTCGTGCAGCTTATGAATCACAGTCCTGCTGCAGATACCGAGCTGAAGGAATTTGTGCAGGAACTACCTGAGGCGCTCTAAAGAGAGATGAATGGAGTGATGTCCAGATAATGGCAGTTGGGTAATGTGGTGTGGGTAGCTGTCTGAAGGGAAAAGGGTGGAGAGGTGCTGAAGTGGAGCCTCTTGAGTCTGGTCTTTCCCAAGGTAACCCAGTGAGTGAGGCCCACTTGAGCCCGAGGGCCCAGAAAAGGAAGCACTGTTTAGCTGAAGTGAGAGCCAGCCTGGCAGGATTCCTCAGAAAACCTCACCACCAGTTTGCTTAGGGGAGCACAGTCCACTCAGGTGGAGTGGATGTGGATAGATCTTCCCTTTCCCAAGGCAGTTGGAGCCACCTCCCTCTTACCACAGCTGCCTCACCAAAGTGTGCCACTTCTCCACAGTTGCCACGCACTTGGTAATTATCCCAGAATAGAGAGAGATTGTGTGTCTTCAGCTAGTTCTAGGAGATGAAGTCTGGGTTGGGCTCTCAGCCTAGTGAAGATTCAGCCAAGTCTGCAAGATGGCTGCCATCTGGGACAACGCAGGTATTGAAACAGGGAGTTCCAAAGACTCAGGCTTTGGGCTTTACAACTTGAGCTGTAGAGCCAGATTCTCAGGCTTGCACAGCATCATCTCTTGTGCCTGGGCAAGGATGAGGGGGGGGATATACAGGGACGTTGTGTAACACCTGGATGCACCCTCCCAAGAGTGGGTTATCGATTGGTCACTCCCTCTCTGTGGGACCTCTCCAGTTCCTTGGGGTTATTTGGTTGCAGTGAAAAGATGATCCCTTGATACTTCTGAGATTTTAATAATCTATTTTAAATTTTTTGTACAGCCAGGACACACATCCCAGCAAGACTATTCCATGTAGTAAGCACTGTACCCCATCCTAAGCACCACTCCAGGAAGGAAGTGTTGATCACTTATTTTCAGGTGTCAGCTCTCATCTTTCACTCCACTCCAGCTCTGCACATTTCCCCTCTCTGCTTTCTTTTCTGCTGCCCCAACTCCAGAAAGCTCCCTCTCTGCTTGGCCTCCCTCTGAAGTATTTCACAATATTCATCATGACAGATGTTATGCAAGAGAGTTATTGTACATGCATGTGAAATATGAGGCTTGTACCCTAGTGCATTAGAGATCAGTGAAGTTCTCCTTAGAGATGAGCCTGAACCAAAGCCCCAGACCCAAACAGCTCCCAAACTTTGAGGACGTATAAAATCCAAACATTTACCTCAAGCCTCTCTCTAGCTATGACACATGCCAAGGTATCATTGCATAGATAGAAATCTAGAATATGGGATCAGACAAAACAAGAGCTGGGACCTATTTCCATGCTCACAAGCTTCAAGTCCTTTGCGCTGACCAGGAAGTCATGCAAATGTTATCCATTGCCAATACCCAAATGAATGGGAAGGGCAGTAAGGGAAGCGAATGGGCCTGTTCAGATTATCATTTATACTGATCGGTTAACCAAACACTGTATATATCCCTTTTGGGATGGTGACAGGAAATCTGACTAGGTCTCTGGTGTCTTGATAGGATATTAAGAAGGTTGCTAGATCTAAAAATTGACCATTGATGTTACTGGACAATACTCCCATACTATAATTCTTCTAAAGTCTGGATTTGATCCATGTTTTATCTCCTCCTGCAAATAATGGAATCATTGTGATTCTCCACATAAGCAGCCTTACTCCAAGTCCCACTGTAAAACAAACTGGCCCACACATAGTGATAAGAGATAACATGACTTACAGGGTTGGATTTTAACCCAAATAAAATAATGCACAGCTGAAATCCTGAAGATAAGAACTTCAGTGTGGGGCAACTGTCAAGGGAGGTAATTCCCGATTAAAGACTTGTACTTACTTTCTGGGGCATAGGTTAGAATAACTAACTCTTTTTGTAAGGAGTCTGCTATGGCCTTGCTTTCAAGGCTACCCAGCTGAGCTAGCCCTGTAGGCAGCAAGTCTAGAGAAACTAGCTAATGTCAGAATCCTCTCACATAAGATTCTGAAGGATCTGTTATTTACCATTTTATTTTGATGACCCATTGAGTATCTATTTGCAGCTAGCTTTATTTAAAGCCATCTACAGAGAGTAACATTGATCAGAATCATTGCCGCTGCAGCCTGAAATAGCAGCTACCACCATGCTGCTATTTGTATTACAGTAGCAGCTAGACTGATGCAGTAGTGGCTCAGAGACTGATGCACCTTTGTGTTTGTGCAGCCCCTTGCACAACCACACACACCTTAGTAAGAGATAGCCCCTGCCCCAAAAAGGTTACACTCTAAATGGGCAAGGGAGAGAACGGACAGGAGAGGAAACAGGCACTGAGAGTGAAGCAACTCACCCAAGGACACACAGCAGGTCAGTAGACGAGAACAGAACCCAAGTGTCCTAAGTCCCAGACCAAGGCTTCTATCCACTGGGGAATTTAAACAAATAAAAAAAAAAAATAGATAAACCAAGTAAATGCACCTTGCACTCTACCCTGAAGCTTGCTAGACTCCAGCAGACTGTCAGGAAGTATGAATTAAAAAGGTAAGAAATCTTGATTGAGAAAGGCTGGGTGCTTTGGAAAGTTTGGTTTAATATAACGACACACACACAGCCACAGTCTTAATGTGGTAGAAGTAAGAAGAAACCAACATTCACCTCCTGCACTCCCTGTATTTTTCCATCAGTCCATAGAGAGACTTACGAAGCTTAATTAATGAATGTTTATCACCACACAGCTGAGATGGATCAGACCACAAATTAGTCATTCCCAGCTCGCTGATGGGGGACTTGAGGCCCAGGGAAGTGAAGGGACTCGCCCAAGGTCACAGACAAGTCAGTGTCACATCCAGGAACAGAAACCCAGAGTCTTACCTCATAGTCCCTGCCACAACCACTGGGTACCTTCCAGACACCCTGTGAGTGCAAAACTACAGGAACAAAACAACAAATCAGGTCTTGGAACATGCAATGCTCAACTCACTGGTTTCCTCTTATCTCCTGCGGGTGCAGGGAGGGGAAGCAGCTTTGGGAAAGAAGCAGCAACAGGAATGTGCCCAACTTTCCAGTACACCATGGGTGAGCCACACTGACTGGGGGAGGTGGACGGGTCCCAGTGACACCTCCTCCTCACTGGAAATGCTGCTGCCCTGGAGCAGACAGGTTGAGATGCAGTTCACGGTAAAGCAAGCAACATTTACAAAAAGGGGGTGTAATGCAACAAACTGGGGGTGGAGGTACCTCGAGTGGAGCTAGGGGAGATTATGCCCCACCTCGTAGCAGTAGAGGAGTTCACTGCAGCGAATAGCATGTAAGCCCACTGTTTGTCTCTGCATTACAGAGGGAGAAAGGAAACACACACACACAGCGCCAGCCTAATCCCTGCCCGGCTGCAAGCCAATGCACAGCGAAGGGGCACTCGCAAACCCTAGTGCATTTGCACAGCACTGACCGCGGCGCTCCCCCAGGCGAAGGCAGACGCCGGGTCCCAGTGCTGGCGAAGGGGAGGCTGGAAACAGGACGGACATGAGCCTCCCACATCCCTCCCCTAGGGAGGCTGCGGAGCCGTGGGGAGGGGCGTTCAGTGGCACTTACCGGGCTCCCCGCGAGCCGCTGCTCTGCTTCTGCCTGGGATGGAGAAGCAGCAGCCTCCCTGTGTCCCTCTCGCTGGCTTTCCCTTTAACTGGCGCAAAGCAGGATGTCTGCACGGTTCCTTTCCCAGCCCCACAAGGCAGCTCGCCTCCGCCCCCTTTGGCCGCTTTGCAGAGCTACAAGCTCGCTCTGTTCTAGTCCCCAGCAGGAGGTTTCACGTGAAATCGTCCACGTCAGTAGAAAGTCTCCATGACTAACACACACACACACCATGAGTGCATTGCTGCTGCTGCAATAGCACGAGGCCGCTAACGCCACCTGCGGGCATCAGGGATGAGATTAGAGGGTCCGTCACCCCCCCCCCCCCCGGCACATGGTCCTTGCTATGCAAGAGCTGCCTTTCCCGGTAAAGGGAAAATCATCTTCCTTTTCTGCAATGCCTTTGACAGAAATGTTCATTGCAAAGGGAGGGGAATTTATAAACAAACAAGGCTACTGAACGGCCCAGCAGCTTGGGCTCAAGCTATGCAGCCTGAATTTCAGAGGGGCAGAGCACTTATCCCTAGGGTTTGGTCAATCATGGATTTTTCGGTTCGCTGGCCATTCTAAAAAGTCGGGAGAGGAAATTTGTGCCTCAGGCCCAACAAAACATTGTGTTTTGATTTTTGGCGTTTTCAATGTTTTTTATTTTAAAATAAAAATTAGATTAAAAAACATTTTGTTTCAAAGATCTCCATGTGAAACAATGTGGCGCTCTTGACACAAATTTGCAAAACATTTGGGGATCACCCAATCTGCATTTTTTCCCCCAAAAAACTAGTTTTGTTCCAAAAATGTCACTCGCTCTACTTGCGGCCACATACTACAAAAGGAGAACTTGCACTGACTGTCCATGTGAATAAATACAGCCCCTGCAAGGTGGGCACAGCAACGGGGAGCATAGGCCACTAGCTCCACAGAAATGGGGGGTCACCCTGCAGACCTCCCCCCCCACACACACACAGGGCACAGATTCAGCGGCAAGGCTGCACTCAACCCTGACACAGCACAAGAGCCGAGTCTGCCCTAGAAACACCCTTCCCCTCGGTGCTGGAGGTAGCGAGCAAGAGAGACAGAGTCTCGCACATATGCCCAGCCCCAGCCCCCCAAGCAGTGATTTATGTTGCTCCCAGCTGCTCCCCATGCCCTAACCGATGCACCCACTAGGGACCACTCCAGGAGAGGGTGCGTGACCTCTCACAGCTTCCTTTTGCTTTCTCATCAGAATCTATTGTTCTGCAGGAAAACAAAAAAAATCTATAATGGACATGAATTCTGCATGTGCATAGTGGCACAGAATTCCCCTCTTGGAGGATAACTGCCTACAATGTCAGGATATTACCTCACCCTCTCTGAGTTCAGTGCTCTTAGGAGACCGGGGGCATCTTAAAGACTAAGATTTATTTGGGCATAAGCTTTCTTCAGAAGTTTTTTTACCCGTGCCTCACTTCTTCAGAAGTCTTTTTTACCCGTGAAAGCTTATGCTCAAATTAATCTGTTAGTCTTTAAAGTGCCACCAGACTCGTTGTTGTTTTTGCGGATACAGACTAACACGGCTACTCCCTGATATTTGCTCCTAGGAGGTAATCATAAAAGCCTAGAGCTAGAAGGGACCTAGAGATGTCAAATCCACCCCTCTGCCCTGAGGCAGGACTAAATAACCCTTCATAACATAAAACCACCATGTCCCAACAAAACATCAGCAGAGTGTGACAAGAAGACCTATCCTGCTGTTGCAACATAGTGTCTGGAGCCACTCATCACTGTCAAGGCTCTTCAAGTGTTCTCCCAACAAAGCACTGTCCCTTTAAGAGCCGGATAGGATGGGATCAGAGGGATCCACCCCCAAAAATCGAGACACTGGGTGGTCTCCGTGCCATTACAGCAGAGCGCAGCCAAGCTGTATCTTTGGGGGAGTGACAAGAAACAGTAACTAGCCTCTCAGCACTCACAGGGCACAGCCCTCTTAAAGAAACAGCACTGAAACCGAACACGTGTGTACACACCCACACAGAGCAAACCCCTTGCAGGAAAGCGAACCTCCCTTTTTGTTCAGCAGAAGTCGCCCAAGGAGGTAACAGAAGCACCCCGGGGGAAGAAGGCAGACTGGGCTCTCTCCTTTGAAGTGGCTCTTCCTGCTCGCTCATTCTCTGCTTTCCCTTTGACAAAAGCATGGGGGGGTTCAGCTGCAGCGGTTCGCTCACTCAGAGCCTGCAGCGATCTGTACTTACACTGGGAGCACGTGTCAGACTCTGGCTGGATTCAGACTCCCCACTAGCGCGGGGTTGAGTCATAACCCTGCAGCATCAGAAAGGCTGGATACCTGCTGCTGCATTCTCTCTTGATGAGTCACTTTCGTGCACTCCTGCCAGAAAGCACCCTTTCTGGCTGCAAAAGTGGGTGGTGCCCAGATTAGCATAGGCTAGGAGAGAGTGACTCACAAATCAGCTAAAGGCTGCCTTTCTCTCATCAGCAGCACCTGTGGAACTAGGACTCTGCAGCCAAGGCTGCATCTGTACAGGCACCTTACTCAAAACAGCGGAGTTCAGAGCAGTAGACTAACAAATGTATTAGAGCATGAGCTCTCCTGGGTAAATACCCACTTCGTGGGATGCATGTAGTGGAAATTTCCAGAGGCAGGTATAAATATGCAAGCAAGAATCAGGCTAGAGATAACGAGGTTAGTTCAATCAGGGAGGATGAGGGCCTTTTCTAGCAGTTGAGGTGTGAACACAAAGAGAGGAGAAACTGCTTTTGTAGTTGGCTAACCATTCAGTCTTTGTTTAATCCTGAGCTGATGGTGTCAAATTTGCAGATGAACTGAAGTTCAGCAGTTTCTCTTTGAAGTCTGGTCCTGAAGTTTTTTTGCTGCTGGATGGCTACCTTTAAATCTGCTATTGTGTGGCCAGGGCGATTGACGTGTTCTCCCACAGGTTTTCGTATATTGCCATTCCTAATATCTGATTTGTGTCCTTTTATCCTTTTATGTAGGGACTGTCCAGTTTGGCCAATGTCCATAGCAGAGGGGCATTGCTGGCACATGATGGCGTATATTACATTGGTGGATGTGCAGGTGAATGAACCGGTGATGGTGTGGCTGATCTGGTTAGGTCCTGTGATGGTGTCGCTATGTGGGCAGAGTTGGCATCGAGGTTTGTTGCATGGATTGGTTCCTGAGCTAGAGTTCCTATGGTGCGGTGTGCAGTTACTGGTGAGAATATGCTTCAGGTTGTCTGTGGGCGAGGACTGGCCTGCCACCCAAGGCCTGTGAAAGTGTGGGATCATTGTCCAGGATGGGTAGTAGATCACTGATGATGCATTGGAGAGGTTTTAGCTGGGGACTGTATGTGATGGCCAGTGGAGTTCTGTTGGTTTCTTTCTTGGGCTTGTCTTTCCGTAGGAGGCTTCTGGGTACACGTCTGGCTCTGTTGATCTGTTTCCTTATTTCCTCATGCGGGTATTGTAGTTTTGAGAATGCTTGGTGGAGATTTTGTAGGTGTTGGTCTCTGTCTGAGGGGTTGGAGCAGATGCAGTTGTACCTCAGTGCTTGGCTGTAGACAATGGATCATGTGGTGTGTCTGGGATGGAAGCTGGAGGCATGAAGGTAGGCATAGCGGTCGGTGGGTTTTCAGTATAGGGTGGTGTTAACATGACCATTATTTATTTGCACCATGGTGTCTAGGAAGTGGGCCTCCCGTGTAGATTGGTCCAGGCTGAGGTTAATGGTGGGGTGGGAGCTGTTGAAATCGTAGTGGAATTTTTCCAGGGTTTCCTTCCCCTGGGTCCAGATGATGAATATGTCATCAATGTAGCATAGGTAGAGAAGGGGCATGAGTGGACGAGAGCTGAGGAAGCGTTCCAGGTCAGTCATAAAAATGTTGGCATATTGTGTGGCCATGCGGGTGCCCATAGCCGTGCCACTGGTCTGGAGGTATATATTGTCATCAATTTTGAAATAACTCTGTGTGAGGATAAAGTCACAGAGCTCAGCAACCAGTTGTGCTGTGGCATCATCAGGGATACTGTTCCTGACAGCTTGTATTCCATCTGTGTGTGGGATGTTTGTGTAGAAAGCCTCTACATCCATGGTGGCTAGGGTGGTGTTTTCATCAACCTCAGCCTGGACCAATCTACACGGGAGGTCCACTTCCTAGACACCAGGTTCCTGAATAGCACCATTTTATTCTGCGTAATAAGCAATAAATCCTATCTTGACTGATGGGACTTAGTCACCATTTCAATAGAGAAGAGAGCACCTAGGGAGTCCTTCTCCTCCTTTCCCCATGGGCAAACCTGGGGTGAATTTAGCCTCTTATGCTGCAGCATAAAGGATCTGGATCTCCTCCTCATGGAATTCCTCTGGGTATCACAGGGCTGATATAACAGCCCTTCACTGCTCCCCCACTTGTATCCTTGGTATTGAGGTGTGCTGAGATATAGCCAGACTGCTCTGACCTCCAGCTGTTCTGGGCTGCTGGATGATCCTTTTGGGGGCCGTTGCTCTAATGCATACCTAGGTTGCAGCTCCTGGGGCTGATTTGGCTCTGACAGCCCCAGAATTACACAGCTGCAAGTGTAGCACAAAGCTGTCTTCTCCTCCACTGCCACATGCACCACCAGCCTGGGCTGTGCCTTCTGAGAAGTGCAGCCCAGAATCAGGGCCTACAATTGTGAACTGAAGCACTGATCTCCTACTTGATGGTACAGAGCATATTCTCACAGCACTGAGGCCACAGGTACATGGTGCCGACTGCTTCTGGGAGCACCATGGGGCCAGGGAAGGCAGGGAGCCTGCCTTAGCCCTGCTGTGCCATGGGGCTGGTAATCCCCTGGGCCGCCTTGAAAGCCCTAACAGGCTGGATCCGGCCCGCAGGCCATAGTTTGCCCTCCCCTGCTTTAGAAGTACCTTCTGCGGCTAAGACTTGGCTCCGTTTTGCCCACCCATCTCTTAATACCTGTCTTGAAAATTTTGTCATGCTTTTGCCAAATCCACAGATCAGTGTTACAGATGTCAACTACTACCCAGTAAATCTAATTTCAATCCCTAGTAAAATAACAGAACAAATATTAGGAGAAACAAACCTGTAAACACCTGTAGAATAATAAAAGCATCCTTATGGCAAAATTCATAACCTCTGGCAATCACTGAAAAACTTCTTGCCTCCTGAACCAATGTGCCTGTGTCACACGTTGCTCAAAGGCTCCCTGGGACAAATTTTGCTGTCAATTCCACTGGTGTAAACCGAGAGTGATGCCAGTGGGACCACTTCAGATTTGCACTGGTGTCACTGACATTGGAATCTGCCTCTTGGTCTGTAGAAGTCAGAAGTGACTTTTGTTTTTCTTCAGTCAGTTAACTGGTGACATACTGGGATGACTGGCCACAGTGCTTAATTTGTAATGAGATGCCGGGGCTCAGCCGTGACACAAATTAAGCACTGACTGGCAGATCAGATGGCTACTTTACCAAGAAGGTAGATTTACTTTTTGCAACTCTCCTGAATACCAATTTCTTTTATGAAACCGGAGATGGTGGTAAGTAGTGTTTAGCAAGTGAAGTTTTCTGTTGATTTTTTTCCCCATTTTTAATCGGAACAGATGGAGTTTGATTTTCTCACGCTCATTATGTGTTGAGAATAACAACTCTTAGATCAGTGCTGAGGAGGCGGAAAGGGGTCACCATACAGCCCTGCAAATGCTTTTGCAGTCTGGACTTGGCTGTGTAGAAATTCAGCTTGGAATTAGGGTGACCAGACAGCAAATGTGAAAAATCGGGACAAGGGTGGGAGGTAATAGGAGCCTATATAAGAAAAAGACCCCAAAATAGAGACTGTGCCTATAAAATCGGAACATCTAGTGACCCTACTTGGAATGCAGATCAAAGACAATTGGGACATGAGGTATTGATTAGACCCTCATCATGTGATGGACCTTCAGCTAGTGAGCCATACGCAGCATGCACTTCAGAAGCACAAATTGCTTAAGGTGCACAAATGATGCCAGACAAATTGGATTGCTTTCTCAGATAGAATTGCAAAGGCTCACTGTACCAGATGCCTTACCAAGCTGTATTCCATCCCCTGCATGCCTGGTTCTCTGCTTAGCTATACCAGTCAGCGCAACTCCATGGGCAGTGGATTTACTCCTGATTTACACCCGTGGAAGTGAGAGCAAAAATCAGTCTCTGTGTCTTCTCAAAGCCTTACCTCTACAATTCATTCTGCTGGCACTGTCACGTGGATTGAAAACTGAGCGAATGCCATCAGAGCTATAAACAGCAATGTATCAAGGGAGCTGCAGCAAGCCTAGATGTCAGGTCCTGTTTTATTTACCATCTTCGCTAAGAGGGAGTGAAACAGCATGTTAATGACATTCAGAGTTGATGCTGAATTTAGTGGTGATGTGAACAGAGGGCAGAGAAATAGTACACAGGGACTTTGAGTTTGTACCCATTCCCACTGAAGTCATTCTAAATTCTTCCCATTAATGTCCCTGGGCTCTGCACTGGGCCCCCAGTAAGGGTCAGACATGGGGACATGAACTAAGAAACTAACAGAGCTGGTCAAAAACCAGGAACGTTTTTGTGAGAAACTTCCCCTTCTTTATTATTGAAAAATGTTGAATTTTGAAAATTTTCCACCAGCCCTAGAAAATAAGCCTCGGTGTGAGAGAATCGAAGCTAACATAGCAACAGGAAAATAGCCTCTAAGCTAGACAGGCAGCAGGAAGGAGGGACCTAAGGTGGGCACGTAACAGACTGCAAATATTTGAGATGGTGACACACAAGAGAGCAAGAGGAGTTAGTTATCATAAAAGGCGTAAGGGCAGAAGTGATGGGAGGCTGTCACGAACAGGAAAACATAGGTCGGGCAGAGCATGAGAAAATATAGTGTAGAGACTGTTGTGCATAGGCCAGAGGCTCACCCTAGAGCAGGGTTAGTCAATAGGTGGACCACGGGCCAAATCTGGACTACCAGACATGCTTGAAAAGACTGTAAACATCTTTTAATTTACTTATCATGATTGTTATTATTGTCTCTGGAGTCTGGATCTTGGCTATACCTTGAGCAAGGAATTTGGACCTTTCCCAAAAAAATAATTGATTGCCCCTGCTCTAAGGCTGGGTGGCCTTCTGATTAAAGCCCAGGGCTAGGACTCAGGAGATCTGGGTTTAAGTCTTGCTTTGCCACAGATTCTCTGTGGGACTTCACCTGAACCTCTGTGTCTCAGTTCCCCATCTGCAAAATGGAAATAATGCTTCTGTGCCCATTTTGATTGTAAGAGCTTTGGGGCAGCCCAGTCTCACTCCATGTCTTGGTTGGTGCCACTAGGTGTTGATGCAATCACAATACTATGCTTAATGCTCCTAGGACATGGTGTTTCTAAACCAATGACCTATTATGTTTTTTCCCATCTCTGATTTGTTTGTTGCTGTAACAAGTGGGTACTGGGACTCAGCCTGGGAGTACTGGTACTGGGGTATATTTAGTGTTGCTTTCACTAGACAGCCCTGTTCCAGAGCAAACTGAAGTCACATCACAATACAGTGTAATATTACAAATTGGAAGAGAGACTTCTACAGCCCAAAGATACTGATGTAGGGCACAGAGCAAATGGTCACCACTTGTCAATCTTCCTCAATTTCCTGCTCTGTAAACTGCAGCTAATATTCGATTTTACAAGGGTGTTGTGAAGCTTACTTAATGTTAATCCCTAGCAGGGTGTATGAAGGGATTACGCCCCGAACACCTGGATCTAAAACTTCTACTGCTTGAGCTAAAGGAGGAACTCCATTTGTTTGGCGATGGTAGAAGTCTCACCAATCACTTATGTCGGGATGGGCAAACTACAGCCCCGGGGCTGAATTTGACTCTCCAGATGTTTTAATTTGGCCCTCGAGCTCTGGCCAGGGAGCAGGGTCTGGAGCTTGCTCTGCTCTGGTGCTCCAGCTGGGGAGTGAGGTTGAGGGCTTGTCCCACTTCGAGTGGCTCCTAGAAGCAGCAGCATGTCCCCTCTCTGGCTCCTACGTGTAGGGACAGCCAGGGTGCTCCGCATGCTGCCCCGCCCCAAGCGCTGCCCCTGCAGCTCCCATTGGCTGGGAACCACAGCCAATGGGAGCTGCACGAGGGGATCCTGTGGATGAGGTAGTGCACAGAGCTGCCTGGTCGCGCCTCCATGTAGGAGCTGGATGGGGGACAGGCCACTGCTTCTGGGAGCTCCTTAAGGTAAGTGCCACCTGGAGGCTTCACCCCTGACCTCCTCCTGTGCCCTGACCCCCTGCCCCAGCCCTAGCCCTGATCTCCCTCCTGCCCTCAAACCCCTTGGTTCCAGCCAACAGCACCCTCCTGCACCCCCAACCCCACCCAAGAGCCCGCACCTAGCTGGAGCCCTCACCTGTTCCCGCACTCCAACCCCCAATTTTGTGAGCATTCATGGCCCCCCATACAATTTCCATACCCTTGAGCCAAAAAGTGTCCCCACCCCTGACTTACATAGTCCTGCCCCTAGAGAGAGATAAGAGATGCACATTGAGAAGATGGGAATTAGATTCATATATGTAAAGCGCTTTGAGATCTGTCTTAAGGTGCACTGCACCTTTAAATGCCATAAATCTATTTGGCCAAGTGGACTCAGCCTAGGGATGAATTGTGCTCAGCATACATACTGCACTGCAGACATTACTTTTTATGGTAATTGCCATCCTGGGGACCACGTGTACTTTCATCTAGCAAGGAAAGGGTTAAAACGGTTATGATTTAAAGTGCTCTCTCAATACTGCAGTCACTGTACTTCTTTTTTTGGCTCCGCTACATAAAAAGTCGGTCCTGTTCAAGCTGGGTCTGAAACCTGCATGTAGCAAGTGTCCCACTTCCTCTGACAGCTGCAAAGAAAAGAAACAGAGGAAAGAGGATGCAGATTCAGCCAACCCCAAAGCTGTTGCCAAGGTTTCCTGTTCTAAGCAAATGTGAATTCTTTCTTCTGAAAGCCGGGAGAGAAATTTTAAACCATTCTGTACAAGGGAGAGCTTAAAGATCAGTCGCACCTTGAAATGGATTTGATGGGGTTTTTTTAAAAGGTGTCACTGTGTTTAAGATCATTGCCCTGGAGCAAATAATAAATGAGACTAGCAAATATGTTCAAATAAAAACTATTCACTCAGCCTCCAGACTGATCTTTATTTGTAATAGGGGTAGCACCATGTTAGGAATTATTTAAGGACATCTAACTACTGGACTAGTGCAATTGCAGGGAAAATCAATTTAATTACCTTCTGCTAAACCTATTGGATAGGTCCAGGCAGTCCAGTTAAATGTGATTTGTACCAGGGAAAACCATGTGTCTCTGAGATTCACAGAAAATATAAAGGCATGAAAGAGCTCTCAATTTTTTTTTTTCTGTTAAAAATTCAAGTCTTATCCCCACTTTTCCTGGAAGACTCTATGGATGACTGGAGAACCAATGCTATAACAACATCTCAGGTACTGACAAAATGAATGCCGATTAATTGAGAAAAGAAAGGAGTTTTACTGAGACTGTTCAGAAGTCATCATTTTTCAATTTCATATTTTTACAACTCATCCAATTTTTAGTAAGTTTTGGGATTCCAGGGAAATTCCAGAAGCCTGGAAGAGTGCCAATGTCACACCAATATTCAAAAAGGGCAACGGTTATAGGCCCCATAGCCTGACATCAGTCTCAGGTAAAAATTATACGGAATTCAGTTGATAGGGAATTGAAGGATAAGAATATAATTACTGCCCTCAACAGGTTTTGAAGAAAATAGGCCTTGTCAGACAAACCTGAATTCATTCTTTGAGGTTACAAATTTGGTTGATAGAGGTAATTATGTAGCTGTTACAGACTTAGACTTTTGGAAGGCATTTGATTAAAAAATTAGCACGATACATGATCAATAAAGCACATGTTAAATGGATTAAAAACTGGCTAACTGACAGATCTCAAAAAGTAGCTGTCAATGGGGAATCATTATTGAATGAGGGCATTTCTAGCAGGGTTTGACAGAGCTTAGTTCTAGGCCCGCCCCTATTTTGCATTTTCATCAGTGACTGGAAGTAAATATAAAAGCACTGCTGATAATATGTGTGGAGAATACAAAGACTGGTAAATGATGAGGAGACAGGGGTGCCATGCAGCATGAGCTGGATTGCTTGGTAACCTAGGCCCATTCAAACAAACTGTGTTTTAATAAAGCCAAACACAGAGTTATGCATCTAGGAATGAGGAATGCTAGCCATACCCACAGAATGGGGGACTGGATCCTGGAAAAGATTGACTCCGATAAGGATTTAGGGGTCATAGAGGACAAGCAGCTCAGCATCGGCTCCCAGAGCATTGCCGTGGCAAAAAGCACTAATGTGAGCCATGTATATATAGAAAAGAGGAGTAGGAAGAGGAAGGTGATTTTACCTCTGAATACCGCATTGGTGAGAGAGATGCTGGAGCACTGCCTACAATTCTGGTGCCCACACGTTAAAAAGAGATTGGAAAGGGCAGGCGAGAATGCCTTCCCATAAGAGACTTAAAGAGCTCGGTGTTTACCTTATAGAAAAGAAGCTTGAGAGGTGACGTGATATAGTAGGTCAGTACCTTCATGGGTAGAAAATACCAAGCACTAAAGAACTCTTTTAATTTAGCAGAGAAAGGAGATAAAAAGGAACAATGCCTAGAAGCTGAAGCCAGATACATTTTTTAAATTGTGATTCAGATGATTAACCATTGAAACAAACCACCCAGGGAAGTGGTGAATTCCCTGTATTTTGAGATCTTCACATCAAGAGTGGATGCCTTTCTGGCAGATATGCTTTAGCCAAACAACCTATAGTGCTTAGGACAGGGGTGATTGGATGAAATGTAATGACCTGTGATATACAGGAAGGCAAAGTAGATGAGCAAATGTCCCCTTCTGCCTTTAAACTCTATTAATTAATCATAAGAACGGCCACACTAGGTCAGACCAAAGGTCCATCTAGCCCAGTATCCTGTCTTCTGGCAGTGGCCAATGCCAGGTGCCCCAGAGGGAATGAACAGAACAGGTAATCGAGTGCTCCATCCCCCGTCACTGTCATAAACAGATAGCTAAGGGTTAATGTCTCTTGCACCTGAAGCACCTGACCAGAGGACCAATCAGGAAACCGGATTTTTTCAACTTTGGGTGGAGGGAATTGTGTGTCTGAGTCTTTTGTCTGCCTGCCTGCTTTCTCTGAGCTTTGGAGAAGTAGTTCTACTTTCTAATTTTCTGTTTCTAAGTGTAAGGACAAAGAGATCAGATAGTAAGTTCTATGGTTTCTTTTCTTTGGTATTTGCATGAATATAAGTGCTGGAGTGCTTTGATTTGTATTCTTTTTGAATAAGGCTGTTTATTCAATATTCTTTTAAGCAATTGACCCTGTGTTGTATCATCTTAATACAGAGAGCCCATTTGTATGTATTTTTCTTTCTTTTTATATAAAGCTTTCTTTTAAGACCTGTTGAAGTTTTTCTTTACTTCAGGGAAATTGAGTCTGTACTCACCAGGGAATTGGTGGGAGGAAGAAATCAAGGGGAGCTGTGTGTGTTGGATTTGCTAGCCTGATTTTGCATTCCCTCTGGGGGAATAGGAAAGTACTTTTTGTTTCCAGGATTGGGAACAGAGAGGGAGATTCACTCTGTTTGGATTCACAGAGCTTGTGTCTGTGTATCTCTCCAGGAGCACCTGGAGGGGGGAAGGGAAAAAGGATTATTTCCCTTTGTTGTGAGACTCAAGGGATTTGGGTCTTGGGGTCCCCAGGGAAGGTTTTTCAGGGGGACCAGAGTGCCCCAAAACACTCTAATTTTTTGGGTGGTGGCAGCAGGTACCAGGTCCAAGCTGGTAACTAAGCTTGGAGGTTTTCATGCTAACCCCCATATTTTGGACGCTAAGGTCCAAATCTGGGACTAAGGTTATGATAGTCGCTCATTCCCAGCTTCTGGAAAACAGAGGTTAGGGACACCATTCCTGCCCATCCTGGCTAATAGTCATTGATGGACCTATCCTCCATGAACTTATCTAGTTCTTTTTTTTAATCATAGTTATTATTACCTATTTAATTCAAAAACCTAACTCACTAGAAAAAATATCTCTCTGTTAAAGATTGAACAGAAATCCTCATTCAATTAAGGGATGAGAAACTTCCTCTTCTTTCCAGCCAAAACAGGGAAACAAGACAAGACATCCAAGAAATTAGAACAAAATAAAATGCAAGAAAAACTCTTCCAGGTCTCCTTTATTGATCATAAAGCAGCAAAAAAGGGCCTGGACTCTCAATGTTCTCCCCTTTGTAGGTGACCTTTAAAACTGAACTAGCAAGATCCAAGTTCGCTGTGGGTTCCCTATGAATCTGCATGATACTACCACAAAAGTAGCACCCAAGTTGGCCTGTAAAATGGGCAGCTCCCTCTGAAGGAGCAGCATGCACACTACAAATACCCAAGTAAACATTTAAAGATGTAACCATAATCTCCAGGACTGTATGTATTGTGGAAGCATCAATAGGTCTAGTTACAGACCAAGGCCCCTATTGTACTAGGCCCTGTAGCTATATTAGTAAAAAGGCAGCCCTTGTTCCCAAAAACCTACACCTCCATGGAGCTAATGAATATAGAATCACAGAAATGTAGGACTGGAAGGGACCAGCAAGGGCAACCAGTCCAGCCAAGTAAACCTAGACCATCCCTGACAGGTATTTTGTCCAAGCTGTTCTTAAAAATCTCCAGTGATGGGGATTCCACAACCTCCCTTGGTTGACTTAACTACTCTTACAGTTGGAAATTTTTTCTAATATCTAACCTAAATCTCCCTTGCTGCAGATTAAGCCCATTGCTTCTTGTCCTACCTTCAGTGGACATGGTGAACAGTTGATCATCGTCCTCTTTATAAACCCCAACCATATTTATAGACTATTATCAGTCCCTCTGCAGTCTTCTTTTCTCAGTACTAAACATGCCCTTTTAAAAACTTTTTTTCATAGGTCAGATTTTCTAAACTTTTTATTATTGTGTGGCTGTCCTCTGGACTCTTTTCAGTTTGTCCACATCTTTACTTGTGTGGTACCTAGAACTGGACACAATACGCCGGCTGAGGCCTCACCACTGCAGAGCAGATAGGGACAATTACCTCTTGTGTCTCCCATACAACACTCCTGTTAATGAGATTAGCCTTGTTTGCAGCTGCATCACATTGTTGACCAATATTCAATCTGTGATCCACTATAATCCCCCGTATCCTTTTCAGCAGTACCACCACCCAGCCAGTTTTGTAGTTGTGCATTTGATTTTTCCTTCCTAAGTAAAGTACTTTGCCCTTATCTGTACTGAATTTCATCTTGTTCATTTCAGACCAAACTCTCCAATTTGCCAAGACCATTTTGAATTGCGTATCTAGTATCTGTAGCAACTGCCTTGCGTGGGACTCCTGGGTTCCCATAGAAATTTTGATGGGCAGCAAAATGGTTGATTTTTTTCCTCTTTTGATATTCTCAAGTATTGGTCCACATGCAGGGAGATGCCAACAAGGAGTCCCACATGCAGGTTAGAAAGAGAAATAAGCAGTGGTCTCCACTGTGCTCTTATCTCCCAGTCCCAGATAAAGAAGTTAAGCAGTTTGTTTTATTGAGTGCTGATGAATGGCGTTGACTTGGCTGAGAATTTGGGCTCAGGTTCCCAGTCCCAAAGCATGGAGTTGGAAGCAGTATACTGCCACCTATTGTCAAGAGGGTGTTAGTTCAAGCCTAATCCTCTGATGCATTCATTTGGCTTATTACTTTGAAGAGGGATAGGAGGTCCAAGTTAGGCCCAATATGAAGATCACTGAAGTGCAAGCCTTTGGCTGTTGCTGAGTGGAGCAGCAGAGGGAATCCTGCCCTCTTTAGCTGTTATCATTGTGTACCAGAAAGGAAAGAAAGGAATTTATTAGCAATTCACAGGCCACGTTTCCACCACAGCTGCAGTCCAAAACGCCTTCCTCTTGCACAGACTTTGTCTTGTCCTGACCCTACTTGACCCCAGAGAGAGGGAGTCAAGTGTTGCAACATTTCACTCAGCAGGAGAAATGATAGGAGGGCATCACAGCGCTGAAGGGAAACCAGACGCCCTTGCCAGTCCTCAGAAGTGCTGTAGCAGGTGAGGGGAAGGATGGTTCTGAAAAAGAGATCCGGGCCCTCTAGCCAGCATGGAGACCACCATTAAACCACAGCTGGAGGTGGCTCCCAGAAGGGGAAGGAACAGAGACAAATTCCTTTTGGGAGAGAACAAGCTGAGTTCCACTGTGGTTAGTGCAAGAGAGAGGATTTTCAAAGGTAGAACGCCCATTGACTTAAAAAGGAGCAAGGTTAGGCCAACAGTGAGCACTTTTGAAACACTCCCCCGCCCCATAGGTCCTAATCCTAAACCCACAGAGTGAGCCTTTAACTACCCTCTCGTATGGCCCCAAATGAAGCAACACTGAGTACCACTCTGCAAAACGCACATTAAAGAACTCCATGCATGTCCACCTATTTATCCACAGAGCCTGAAAAGCATTCTGGGTAGAGCTATGCAAACTGGTATTCCAAGCCACCCACTTGGCTTTAGGACGTCCAGGTCCTGATCTCCATCCCTTTCTGGAGCTTGTTTGTGGATCCCTCATTCAAGCAGCTGGTAAGTAATGAGAGAAATTTGTATTTGATATGAACATTATTAATGGCACAGGGTGGTGAGTTTGCTCCACTGCTGTTGAAACAGGAGTCCCAGAAGCAAAAGTTTAAAGCACCCTCTGAAAGTGAAATAGTGTAACCCATACCTTTCTGGGGCTAAGCTACACCTGATGCTCCAAGCCAGCCTTGGTCCCAGTGAGCCCAGGAAAGAGACGGAAGGGGGCCCCACAGTTATTTCAATGCCCTCTTAGTTTGAGCTCCCAAGCCCCTGCTTTAAGAAGCTAATGGATTCATTTGTGACCATCTTGGTCTTCAAGCCATTGCTGATACTCAGCAGCTGTCCATTGCACCATGTACTGTTTAAGCAGCAATGTCCTCATTTCTGTGCTTGGGCTATTATTGTAAGGGATATTTGGTTAGGAGCTACTGTACAGTTGCTTGGCTCAGTACTCACTAAGCAATACTGAGAGGAGGAATAAAGCAAGGCTGCACTGGGAGTTCAAAAGAGAGTCTTCCTCAGGGGCTAGAGACATATGAGGCAGCAGGTGCTACCACTGCCAGTAGTGCTACAAACTTTTTTCACTTTCAGCCCAAACTACAGGACAACCCAACCTCATCTCAGTGCAGAAAATAAAAATCACACGTTTATCTTTCTCTCCAAACGGCAACCTAGAACACTGCAGATAAATCAAAACCACGGAGCCCTGGGTGAAGGGTTGGAATCTGCGGGAAGCACAAGCAGTTATAGCAGGAACAAAGGAGAGGCAAGAGGGAACACGGGGGGGGGGGGGGGGAATCAAAGCAGTATGTTAGATGTCTGTATACGAATACAAAATGTATGGGGAATAAACAGGAAGAACTAGAAATACTAGTGAATAATCACAATTACGGCATAACTGGCATCACAGAGACATGGTGGGATAATTCACATGACTGGATTATTGGTAAAGATGGGTACAGCTTGTTCAGGAAGGACGAGCAGAGATAAAAGGGAGGAAGTGTTGCCTTGTATGTCAAAGATCTATACACTTGCACTGAGCTTGAGATGGAAATAGGAGATAGTCTTGTTGAAAAGTCTCTGGATAAGGATAAAGAAGGTAAAAAAACAAGGGTGATGTCATGATAGGGGTCTACTCCAGACCATAGGCACTGACTCCGTGGGTGCTCAGCACCCACTGGCAGCTTCCCCCCCGCCCAGCTCACCTCCGCCTCTGCTCTGCCTCCACCTCCTCCCCTGAGTGTGCTGCATGCCAACTTTTCCCCACTAGCTCCCAGTGCTTGCACCGCAAAACAGCTGTTTCACATGGCTGAGAGGGAGGGGGGAGGAGAGGGAATGTGGCACTCTTGGGGAAGAGGCAGGGCCGGGGCAGGGATTTGGGGAAGGGGTCCAATAGGGGCAGGGAGGGGGGGAGTTGGGACAGGGACTTTGGGGAAGGGGTTGGAATGGGGGCGGGGCCAGGAAAAGGGGGGGCACGAGCACCTACCGGCACAGTGGAAAGTTGGTACGTATGCTCCAGACTACCTAACTAGGAAGAAGAGATGGATGAGGCTTTTAAAAAACAAAATAAACCAACAATCATCCAAAGCACAGGACTTGGTGATGAGGGCGGGCTTCAACTACCCAGACCTCTGTTGGGAAAATAACACAGCAGGGTACAGATTATCCAAAAAGTTTGTCAAATGGATTGGAGACAATTTTTTATTTCAGAATGTTGGTGTCACTAGGCATAACCCTAGGTAACTCGGGAGGGTGGTAGACCACAAGTGTCAATGAAGCCCTCCCGTTGTAGGCCTCAATGAACCAATGTTCCTCCATGTTAAACACTTTGTGTAACCTAGTGTAACCTAATATGTTAAGAGCTGTAAAATGTAATGTCAGCAGTTAGTTTTCTGATTGTAACAGCCAGTTCCCTGCTGTAACACACTGGAGCTAAATTGAAGCAAGTTTCAGGGTCGCTTTTAGATACAGTATACATGTCTCAGCAGCAGAGAGGGGGGAGGAAGGGGGAAGACAAAAGATTGAGTGAGAAAAGATACTGCAGCTGGATGGGAAAGGATAGGGGAGTGAGAGATCAACTAGTCAGCAAGAAATAGTTCTCAGAAAGCAACTGGGATATAAAAGGAGGAAGCCACTTGTGTAAGGGGTGCTGGATCTGAGTCATGCTAAGTCTCCCAGCACCGCTTTGAGATCTCAAATAAACTTTCCTTGCTTCTCCACCCTGGTGTGTTTATTGGCGCTACGCACTCTGGGAAACGAACCACTGTTGCTTGCCTCCGGCACCCTCTGTGCCTGCAACAAGAAGGTGGAGAAAGCAACTAGGGGAGAGACTCTTCTAGATTTGAATTTGACGGACAGGATCTGGTTGAGAATTTGAAAGTGGAAAGGCGCTTGGGTAGAAGTGATCATGAAATGGTAGAGTTCACAATTCTAAGGAATAGTAGGAGGGAAAAAACAGCTGAATAAAGATAATGGATTTCAAGAAGGCAGACTTTAGCAAACTCAGTGGTAGGTAGGTAGGATCCCATGGGAAGCAAGTCCATGTGGGAAAACAGTTTGAGAGAGTTTGAAAAACTGCCAAGAGACATTATTAAGGGCACAAGAGCAGACTATACCACTGCGTAAGAAAGACAGGAAGTACGGCTTAACCAAGTGATCTTTAATGATCTGAAACTCAAAGAAGAGTCTCACAAACAGTGAAAACTAGGTCAAATGATAAAGGATGAATATAAGAAAACCACTAGAAGCATGTAGGGACAAAGTTAGAAAGGCCAAGGCACAGAATAAGATTAAGCTAGCTAGAGACACGAAGGGTAACAAGAAAACATTCTACAAACACATTAGAAACAAGAGAAAGACCAATGACAGGGTCGGCTCATTTCTCAATGAGGGGAGAAGGACAATAACAGAAAATGGAAAAATGGCAGAAGTTCAAAATGCCCTTTTTGTTTCCGTTTTTACCAAAAAGGTTAGTAGAGATTGGACATCTGACATAGATCCTACCTCATTTTCACTGGCATTCACTGAGGCTAAAATAGAGAAAGAACAAGTTAAAAATTACTTAGACAAGTTTGATGTCCTGTGGACCTGATGAAATACATCCTGGAATACTCAAGGAGCTGACTGAGGAGCTATCTGAGCCATTAGCAATTATCTTCAAGAACTGATGGAAGATGGAAGAATTCCAGAGGAGTGGGAGAGGGTAAATATATATTGCCAATCTATAAAAAGGTAAATAAGTGCAATCTGAGGATTTACAGATTAGTCAGCATAATTTCAATATCCAGAAAGAAAATGGAGCAAATAATGAAACCAATTTGCAAACATCTAGAACAGGGATCAGCAACCTTTCAGAAGTGCTGTGCCGAGTCTTCATTTATTCACTCTAATTTAAGGTTTCGCGTGCTGGCAATACATTTTAATGTTTTTAGAAGGTCTCTCTCTCTAAGTCTATATTATATAACTAAACTATTGTTGTATTTAAAGTAAATAAGGTTTTTCAAATATTTAAGAAGCTTCATTTAAAATAAAATTAAAATGCCAATCTTATCTGTTTAGTGTGATCCTTTTTCTTGCTGAGTTTTCCAATGTGTGCCACAGCAGGCAGTGGCTGAGGCCTGGAGCAGAACCCTGGGCTGGCTGCCAGTACCCCAGGCCAGCAGTGGGCTGAGCGGGGTCAGAAGTCTGGACACTGGCTGGCAGGGGGGCTGGTTCCGGCAGGGGTAAAAGTAACTTAAATTTCTTACAGGTACTGTCATATTCAACCCCCCTCAGGGGTGAGGAGCTCAGGGACTGGGATGTGTGCAGGGGAGCACTCAGAGCAAGGTGTTGGGGGGGATCAGGACAGGGGGTGGGGATGTGGATGGTGCAGGAGTCAGGGCTGGGAGCATGGGGTGTGTAGGAATCAGGGCTGGGTGGCGTGAGGGGTTCAGGGCAGGAGATTGGGGGGTGTAAGGGGAAGTCCTGGGGGAACGGGGACTTGGGGCTGGCCTGGGACAGTCCCTGTTGTGGCTGAGTTACTTGGATGGTGGATGGGTCCCTGCCCCACTCTGTTCCTGTTTTTGTCAAGGGAGCTGTGGGCCAGCTGTGTGGGGGCACTGCATCTGCAGGCAAATGGGGGGCGGCAGCAGAAGACCAGGCCCGCTCCAGGCACCAGCCCAGCAAGCAGGTGCTTGGGGCAGCCAGAGTCAGACATGCCCCGCCCTCCTCAGCAGTGGGTCCCTCACTGAGGGAAGAACCAGCTGCAGAAGACTGAAGCGGCGGTGGTAGAGCTGCCACAGATCGTGACTTTTTTTTTTTCTGCTCTAGGTGGCAAAAACGCTGGAGCCGGCCCTGCAGAAGACTCTCTGGCCTGCCACTCCCTTCCCCTAGGGGCCACAGAGACGGCATGTCCCTGCAGTGCCCTCATGTCCAGCCACAGTGGCAAGTGGATTCCGGTTCCGGCTGCTGGCCTCTTGCCAGCCAGGGTCTCAGCTGCTGGCCTGCTCAGCCCACTGCCAGCCTGCGGTTCCGTTCACCTAGGCTGGCGGAGGGCTGAGTGGGGCCAGCGGGCAGGACCTTGGTGTGCCATTAAAAATCGACTCGCGTGCCACCTTTGGCACATGTGCCATAGGTTGCCGACCCCTGATCTAGAAGATAATAAAGGTGATCAGTAACGGTCAGCATGGATTTGTCAAGAACAAATCATGTCAAACCAACCTAACAGCTTTCTCTGACAGGGTAACAAGCCTTGTAGATAGGGGGAAGCAGTAGATGTGATATATTTTGACTTTAGAGTAAAGCTTTTGATACAGTGTCCCATGACCTTCTCATAAGCAAACTAGGGAAAAATAACCTGGATGGAACTACTATAAGGTGGGTGTATAACTGGCTGGAAAATCATTATCAGTGGTTCATAGTCATGGTGGAAGTGCATAATGAGTGGGGTCCCACAAGGATCAGTCCTGGGCCCAGTTCTGGTCGATATCTTCATAAATGATTTAGATAATAGCAAAAAGGGTACACTGATTACGTTTGCAGATGATACCAAGATGGGAGGGATTGCAAGTGCTTTGGAGGATAGAGTTAAAATTCAAAATGATCTGGACAAACTGGAGAAATGGTCTGAAATAAATAGTATGAAATTAAATAAGGACAAATACAAAGTATTCCATTTAGGAAGGAACAATCAGTTGCACACATACAAAATGGGAAATGACTGCCTAGGACGGAGTACTGTGGAAAGGGATCTGGGGTCATGGTGGCTCACAAGCTACAGATGAGTCAACAGGGTAACACTGTTGCAAAAAAAGCAAACATCAGTCTGGTATGTATCAAGCGTGTAGTCTCTAAGGTGCCACAAGTACTCCTATTCTTTTTGTGGATACAAACTAACACGGCTACTACTCTGAAAGATAAAAGAAGTAATTCTTCCATTGTACTCCGTGCTGATTAGGCCTCAACTGGCGTATTGTGTCTAGTTCTGGGTGCCACATTTCAGGAAAGATGGAGACAAATTGGAGAAAGTCCAGAGGAGAGCAACAAAAATGATTAAGGGTCTAGAAAACAGGACCTATGAGGAAAGCTTGAAAAAGCTGGGGATGTTTAGTCTGGAGAAGGGAAAAGACAGGGGACACGATAACAGTTTTCAAGTACTGAAAAGGTTGTTACAAGTGTGACGGTGCCCCCCCATAAGGCTTTATGGAAATATGCTTATGAATGTATATATGACATAACTCGAATATGTTTTATGCTACATATGACACATAATATATCTCTGAAAAGGTTAAGATCTACTGAATCAATTAATCCTATTTGTATGCATGTATCATTTTTGTATTTGAAGTTATGAATATTGGCTGTGTACTGGCTTGATTTTTAAGTAGCCTTTGTAAAGCATTTGGTCAGTTTCTTGGGAAAGGAATGTGCAAATTAAGTGCCCAAGCAAGAAGCACTTAAGTGACAATGGATCTTGAAAGGCTCCAATCCACATAAGTCTACATGAAGACATTCAAAGTAGCAGGTAAGTAATGGCTGCTGACTGTAAAAACTGTAGTCAAACTTATTCCTTCCTCTGCTCCTATTACCCTGTATTCATAAGTGAATATAGCAGTGATCCGACTGTCTCTGGATTCACACTCACCATAGAAACTAGGCTATTGGTGGTGCAGAAAAGTAAGGTGCCAGTCTATTGGACCTCAGAGAAGAAGAGAGGGCCTTGGAAAGTGTTCACTCACAGGAATATCATTGGTCTCCGCTCAGAAAAGGGATGGGACAAAGGTACAGGAATGGGTTTGGGGTCAAAGGGACAATACAAGGGAACCACTGGGGTCTCCAAGCACGGAACTCTCACCAAGCCTGGCCTATTTAAGCTCTAGTAAATGGGCAGAGCCCCCAAAGAAAAAACCCAACCACCTCTCTCTTGACAGAGGGGCAGGGCCATAACACAGAATTCAGCTAAATGCAGGAGAAACAGCATAGGGGTGGGCGGGCCGGTCAAAGGGCCAAGGCAAGGGAATGAAAAGAGGGCCCTTAGCAGACTATCGAGGATGGGGAAAGGTGCCAGACTGAGGGCTCCAGAAGGCCTGTATTCATCTACAGCATGTGTAGTGTCAGCCAGCATGACCCTTGACCTCTAGGGGGCAGAGGAGAGTTCAGCAATTGTAACAGTAAGTTTAATGACTGGGATACCTGTTCTCTCTGAACTGCACCCAGGCCACCAGCACCCCCCACACTGACCCCCCAAAACAGGAATCACATGGGGATTTCCCATCAGTACAAACGGGTTAAATGCAAAGGCACTACATAGCACTGAAGCGCTCCATCTCCACCATCCTTACTTCCAGTGAATACCAGAGTAGTAATTATTCTGAGGCACTTAACTCTTCCTGGAGGAATTGCCTTTCCATAGCCATACCTTCATGATCCTATTGTTTTCCTCCTCAGCACACACCCTAATTCCAGCAGTTTTTCCAACAGGCATCAACTAAATGGATGGATTTTGTTGTTGAAAGTTTAACGGTAAAAATCATAGCAGAAGGAAACCCGTGTGGAGTCCAGCTGAGTGATGGGGCAGAGATGGGTTCTCTGGCACCCATCTTTCCGTTCAGTGGGGATTCCCTTTCTGCTCTCCCAGAACCTGCAGATCTATCTTTCCACTCCCTGCAGTCATACAGTACAACTGCTAAAAGGTCAGCAGAGGCTCCTTGGGGCATGAGCTGAATCTGCTCCTTGGAGCATCTGACCTGCACGGGGAAGATGTCCAGCTAAAGTGGTAGATTCCATGGATGTCCAGAGATGAGGGTGCAATGGAACCTAAGAGTTAGTTGGAGACAAGGCAGTTTCCATAGGAAGGGTTGGTTGGGAGCCTATGGGCCTCACAGGAATAGTAACAGACTGCTGGGGGCAGGGAAACAAGCATCCAGAAGCAAGTACAAGATGTCATTCCTGCACGCAGAGTTACTATGGTCACTGGGTGAGGGATAGGGACCCAGAGCCCACAGTGGAAACTTGACAGAATGGAAATGGCAGAATTCTCAATAGTAATAATATAGAAAAGGCAAAAGTGATCCATAAATATTTCTGTAATGGATCTGGGAAAAAACAGATGATAGTCTAATCAAGTGATAACACTTTCCATTCCACTGGTATTTCTGGATATGTTAAACAAGCAACTATTACAGTTAGACATTTATAAATCAATGGTGTAATGTTGCACTCCATGTGTTTTATGGAAATATGTTTATAAGTGTGAATATGATGTAACTGGAATATGCTTCATGCAAAAAGCCTCTTGTAAGGTATCATTACAAAGGTTATAATCTACTAAGTGTATGCGTCCTATTTGTATGAATGCACCATTCTTGTATCTAAAACTAGAAATATGAAGTATTACTCTGAGGTCCATTTGTAATTATGCCAAGTGTGGACCATTAATGGTGGCTTAGGATCTTGATGGCTCCCATTATCTATAACAATTGGTTGTAAATGGCTCTATTTACTTGTAAGCCTTCCTGTGTTCATGTGAGTCAGGCCAGAAAGAATAGAGGCTTGGGGTCTCACAGGATATGTGACTATATCACCTGGTACTGGAATCTATCTTAAACCTGGTGCTTTTCCATTTATAAGGAGGGGTGGGGATTCAGAGAGACAAAAGATTCCTGCTTTGTGCCAAAGCTATAAAAGGGGGTGGAACAGAACAAAGGAGGCAGCAGTCATGAGAAAACCTTAATTACCACCTGAACTGGAACTAACAAGAACTGTAGCAGAGGAAAGGATTGGGCCTAGACTAAGGAGTCTAGTCTGTGAAAGAAGCTTATTGGAACATCGCTGAGGGTGAGATTTACCTGTATTCAGTTTCTTAAGTGTATTAGGCTTAGACTTGCATGTTTTGTTTTATTTTGCTTGGTAACTTACTTTGTTTTGGTTCAGAGTGGTAGCCTTGTTAGTCTGTATCAACAAAAAGAAGAGTACTTGTGGCATCTTAGAGACTAACAAATTTTCCACGAGTACTCCTCTTCCTTTTTACTTTGTTCCGTCTGTTATTACTAGGAACCACTTAAATCCTACTTTTTATATTTAATAAAATTAGTTTTGTTTATTAACCTAAAGTAATTAATACCTAGGTGATCAAACAACTGTGCATCTCTCTCTCTCAATGTTATAGAGGGTGGACAATGTATGAGTTTACCATCTATAAGCTTTATACAGAGTACAACAGATTTATTTGGGGTTTGGATCCCATTGGGAACTGGGTGTCTTTGTGCTGGAGATAGGTAACCTGCTGAGTAGTTTTCACTTAAAGCCTGCAGCTTTGGGGGCATGGTTCAGACCTGGGTCTGTGTTGCATTAAATGATGATAATATAATTAATAATCAACATGGGTTTATGAAAAACAGATTCTGTCAAATTAACTTGATATCTTTTTCTATAGGATTACAAGTTTGGTTGATAAAGGTAATAGTGCCAATGTAATAGACTTCCATAAGGCAGTTTACTTGGTACCACATGACATGTTGATTAAAAAAAGCAGCAGCTAGAATATAAAATTAATATGGCACATATTAAATGGATTAAAATCTGGCTAACTGACAGATCTCAAAATGTAATTGTTAACAGGGTAATCATCGAGATGGTATGTTTCTAGTGGGGTCCCGCAGAGATCTGTTCTTGGTCCTATAACATTTTTACCAACGAGCTGGAAGATGACAAAATCATCACTGATAAAAGTTTGCAGAGGACACAAAAATTGGGTGAGTGGTAAATAATGAGGAGGCTGGTCACTAATTCAGAGCAATCTGGATCACCTGATAAAATGCATATTATTTGCTTGTGCCCAGGTTAATACAACTAAATGTAAATGTCTGCATCTAGGAATAAAGAATATCAGCCATACTTACATGATGGGAGACTCTATCCTGGGAAGCAGTGACTCTGAAAAAAATCTGGGGGTTTTGGTGGATAATCAGCTGAACATGAGCTCCCAGTGTGATCCTGGGATGCATAAATAGGGGAATCTCAAATAGGAGTAAAGCAGCTATTTTCTCTCTCTATTTGGCACTGGCGTAACCACTGCTGGAACACGGTGTCCTGTTCCAGGGGCCACAATTCAAGAAGGATGTTGATAAATTGGAGAGAGTTCACAGAAGAGCCGCAAGAAAAGGATAAGAAAATCTGCCTTATAATGATAGACCTAAGGAGCTCAATCTATTTAGCTTAAAGAGAAAGTTAAGGGGTGATTTGATTACAGTCTGTAACTACATGGGGACCAAATATTTAGTAATGGGCTCTTTTGTCTAGCAGAGAAAGGTATTGCACGATTCAATGACTGGAAATTGAAGCTAGACACACTCAGACTAGATACAAGACAAATTTTTAATGGTAGGCGTAATTACCCAATGGAACAATTTCTCAAGGGTTGTGGTGGATTCTTCATCACTGACCATTTTGTATCAGGATTGGATGCTTCTCTAAAAAGACATGCTCAAGGAATTATTTTGGGGAACTTCTATGGCTTGCATTATACAGGCCAGACTAGGTGGTCACGCTGTTCTCTGCTTACACTGGAATCTATGAATCTAGCCCCACTACAGGTACCAGTGACAGAGTAGGGGGTTATTCTTAGCTGAACAATGATACCAGAGACATTTTTGGTGAATGCATTTAATGCTCCTGGAACTGAAGTTGAGCAGCTCAATCATAGGTGCTGATTTCTCTGCTGTCCGGTAGGTGCTCAACCCACACTCTGCTCCCAGCCCTGCCCCCACCCGTTCCCCAAAGTCCCCATCCCAACTCCACCCTCTCCCTGCCAATATTCCAACTCCTTCTCCAAATTCCCACCCCAGCCCTGCTTCCTCCCCAAAATGCACCAGGATCCCGCTCCCCTCTCTCCCTCTCAGAGCATGCTAATACTGCCAATACAGTGCACTGGGGGTGGGGGGAAAGGACGGGAGCTTGACTGCTGGTGGGTGCAGAGCACCTACTAATTTTTCCCCATAAATGCTCCAGCCCCGGAGCACCAACAGAGTCAGTGCCTATGAGCTCAATCCAATACCAGAATGGGGCTTGACCCAAAGCCCTGGAGACAGTGAAGGTGGCTTCATGCTACTATTGGATCTCCTGAATTGGCTGACGGCCACTTTAGTTTTTGGCAGCCCTCTTAGCATTATTAATGATTTCATATCAATAATGCCGTCCATCCTATATACTCTCATTTCATTGAGCAGAAGTTCTTGTATGCCTGGTGACAGTCTCAATGAATACAATAAAGTAGTTTATATAAAACCTCACTAGATGGCACTGTTGCTCTAGCAAAAAATAAAAGCTCTTCATCAAGTAATAGCAGCCTTCAGCCCATGCGATGAGAGCTGGTCAATAGTTTAGGAGAGGAGCAGTTTATAGAAAGCTTTGCTGCCTCCCGAAATGAGCTTTTTGGTAAAACTAAAGTTATTTGTGGAAAATTTCAATTCCTATGACAAAAATATCCCAGCCCCTGGGGAATTTAAAAACAAAAAATTCTATTTAGAATTAAAATATTGTTTTGGGTTTCAGATGTTGAAAATTTTCCTTTTCTTCTTTCAGGGATTTCTTCCCTTTCTCCCCTTTGTATACTCCATTTTTCTCCACTGAAAAGAGGTGGAGAAAGGTTAAAAAAAGTGTTAGAAAAGGGGTGAATAAAACTCACCAAAAATCCCAAACCTAACTATTCTGTTCTTAAAGTTCCTGTGGATAACCATTTTTTCCTACAGGAAAAAGGTGGGTTGTTCCACCAGCTCTCAGTGCAGCCTTGATTATACAAACCTTGCTTTTTGGAAGTAGGGCTACAGTCCCCAGTTTGAAGCTCCAGATTTCAAAGAAGTGGTGCTCAGTAACTGATCGGGGAGGTTCAAGGATCCACATGTTCCTGATGCTCTTCCCAAGCTCAGATGCATCATAGCAGCACCTCAGACTCCACTGGTCCCAGTCATTTGAAGGTTCTGGGTGCTGGATAATCACAACCGTACTGTATGTAGTTTGCATATGGAACACTGCATGCTTGCTCTGCGCTAGTCCTCTGCAGCAGAGCACTTTACAAAAGGCCAGATGATGCTGATGATTGCATGTTAGAGCACAGAAGTTACAAGTGCATTGCCAATAGAGAATTCTAACTGGAGCTAGCTGTCGTATTTCCAGCAAGAATGGGGGGAGGGAGTTAAGTGAAAAATAGCTTTTATGAAAAATAGTTCAAGGAAAGCTTGCAGGTTTTCAAAAATTGACCTCAAATTATACATTTTAATTTTGGTTTGTTTCTAAACAAACTATTTTTATAGGATTCCCTCCCTTCCCCCACAGTTCTCTTATTTTCCCTTGTCCTCTTCTTTAGCAGTGGAAAAATCAATTGGGAGGTGGAGGGAGATAGGAATCAGAATTTTTCATTTAGATTAGAATCAAAATGATTTTTTTTGTTTGAAAACAAAAACAAATTTCAAAAAATAGAAAGTTTTCATTTAATATAACAGTTTTCCTGGAGAACATTTACTATTTTTCGAGCAGTCTCACTTGTAATGGCTTTTGTCATTTTAAGGGATTTGCTATAGTGGTGGTTCTCAAAGTTCTGCATTGGTGATACACTCAGCAGCTTGCTCCGTGAAAGGTAACCCCTCTCCTCCATAAATTAAAAAAAATCTTTTTTCATGTTTAACATTATAAATGATGGAGGCAAAGCGAGATTCGAGAGTGGAGGCTGACAGCTTGCAACCCCCACGTAATAACTCACAAACCCTAATATGGTTCAGTTCTTATGGGGATGATCTCAATAGTTAACCCAGGCGCTTGCTTAACGATTACTTCTAACCCCACTTCTCATCCACACACACAGCCTCTCACCTGAATTTAGTGGTGTTTTAAATCTGGAGACGCTGGCATGTGAGGGGGGAGGGGCTTGGTTCATTAGACCTCAGGTTCTGTTTTCCCTCAAGCTAGCAACCCACCTGTTTTGCAAGGAGGACACAGGCTGTTACTTAAGTGCTAATAATCCTCCGGTGCCCTTCACATGATTCCCATGTGCCCAATACAACAGACAAATTCTCCCACAATTCACGGGGAAAGTATCATAGGAACAGCTTAGCTCATTGCAGCACCAAAAAAACATGGGATATGACTCCGGAAGTCCTAGCAACACACAGGGGTGAGTGCAGCACCAAGGATGACACAGAAAGAACCACACATGACAGATGTTAATCACAGTGGTTAGTGCACAACCGGAAGGTGCTCAGATACTACAGGGTAAAGATGGTACAAGAACTTCAATAGAATAGATTTACAATCAGCATACAGAGGAAGTTCGAGCTGGGTTTAACATTGTTTCAGCAAGGTTTATTCACCACAACTCAGCCCTGTCTATACTGACTGCTAAGAGGGATTTAGCATCATGCTGGTTACCACAACTCGTACCTAATTTTCCTCATGAAGAGGAGCCTATTACAGGGATGGGGACTGAATAATACTTAACTGAGTTCCTGAAACATGTGACAGCCTTTGGGCTGTAATGCAGACCAGGAACATAGTCAAAGCACAACTCACTCGCCTCTACAAGACAAAGTCATGACATAACCAGATCCCACAATGCAACTGTTTGCCTACAGCATAGACAGGGCCTTAGCGCGCCTTCTCTAGAACAGACTTGTGAGCTAGACTAGGGTAAGTCCTTACATGATTAGCTGCTATATATACACTGCAGCCCACGTGGCGTTGTTACCCATCATGTACTTACAAGATACAACATGATTAAAGTTTCTTTTATTACAAATTAGGGCAACATGCCCAAGTGCATGACTCCAAAGTTGGAGCAAAGAACAGTAACTTCCCAGACCAGACAGAAATGACACACAACATATTATAAAACTAACAGGAAGAAGAGGTTAGTCATTTTGTGCAGTACATGCGGTTCTTCAAGAAGTGTCCCTCAGTGGGTGCTTCACTTGAAGTGTGCTTATGACTCTCGAGCCCTTGATCAGAGAGTTCCAGTTAGCAGTATCCATTCATACACCCTATGCCTCCTCATCCTGGATACCGAGGCCATACAGGAGTGTGCGAGTGAACTGCCCTCAATTCCTTCTCCACCCAGACATCTCCTAAAGATCAGTCCAAAGAAGAGGGAAAGGGGCAGGGGAGATGGGTAGTGGAGAACCCATAGAGAGAGACACCTCAAAGAACCACAGTTACTGCACAAAGTGAGTGACCTCTTCTTTGAGGAGTGTCCTTGTGGGTGTTCCACTCCAAGTGACTTCCGAGCAGTCTTGCCAGATGGAGGAGGGAGTTTCAGAACAGAGTCCAGAACTGCAGATAGTACTGCAAAACCGAGTCCCATGCTGGATCTAGAACATAACAGTCACACTAGGTCAGACCATGGTCCCCCTAGCCCAGTATCCCATCTTACAAAAATGGCCAATGCCAGATGCTTCAGAGGAAATGAACAGAACAGGGCAATTATCCTGTCATCCACTCCTAGCATCTGGCAATCAGAGGCTAGGGATGCCCCAGAGCATGGGGTTGCATTCCTGACCTTCTTGGCTAATAACCACTGACGGACCTTTCCTCCAAGAACTTATCTAGTTCTTTTTTGAACCCTATTATAGTTTTGGCCTTTACAACATCCCCTGGCAATGAGTTCCACAGGTTGATGGAGCACTGTGTGAAGAAATACTTCCTTTAGTTTGTTTTAACCTGCTCACTATTAATTTCCTTGGGTGACCCCTGGTTCTTGTGTTACGTGAAGGGCTAAACAACACTTCCTTATTCACTTTCTCCACATCAGTCATGATTGTATAGACCTCTATCATATCCCTCTTAGTTTCCCCTAATCTTAGATGAAAAGTCCCAGTCTTTTTTAATCTCTCCTCATACAGAAGCTGTTCCATACCTCTAATAATTTGTGTTACCATTCTCTGTACCTTTTCCAATTCTAATATATCAGTTTCAAGATGGGGTGACCAGGACGGCACACAGTATTCAAGGCGTGGGTGAACCATTTGTTAGCTTTTTTGACTGCTGCTGCACATTGAGTGGATGTTTTCAGAGACCTATCCACAATGACTCCAAGATTTCTTTTGAGTGGTAACAGCTAAGTTAGACCCCATCATTTTGTATGAGTAGTTGGGATTGGGTTTTCCAATGTGCATTACTTGGCAGATGAAATTCAATGTTGATAAATGCAAATTTGTTGCCCAGTCACCCAGTTTTGTGAGATCCCTTTGAAACTCTCTGCAGTCTGCTTTGGACTTAACTATCTTGAGAAATTTTGTATTGTAGGCAAAATTTGCCACCTCACTGCTTGCCACTTTTTCCAAATCATTTATGAATATGTTGAATAGCACTGGTCCTAGTACAGATTCCTGGGAGTGGCATGCAAGGTTGGTTCCACCACCCTGGATAATGAGCTCAATCTTCCCTATGCCTTTCAGAAAATGAGTTCCTGAAGGTATATGCCAGAACTCTGAACAGAAATAGAAGAAACCGACAAAGTCTCCTTCATCCTCCATCATCTCATCCAGGGGAGGAGTACCTGCACAAAACAGTGGAGAGTCCTGTGGTGCCAGAGGATGGTAGTCCAGGGTCTCTTTACAGGGAGATGCTTGGTACCCATAAGAAGTGGAGACTCCAGTTCTTCTGTTATCGACAGGTCTTTATTATATCTGAACTCTTGTGCTATCGAATAGGGAATCACTACCAATGGAGTAGCAATGGCCATGGTTGCTGAAGCCAACAGTACTGCTGATGGTGGGCATTCCAAAGTAGACGCAGATGGTATCTGGCGCTGCCCCTTGCCCGGTGCTGAGGGTGCTGCATTTATGGGTCCCAAAGGCTGGGCTGACTTCAATGGTGCCAGTCCCAAGTGTCTATTCTTGCTCTCCTTGCTGTAGAAGGTACCAAGGCTCTAACACAGCAGTGTCTCCCCTTCATGCTCTTGGACTTTTCCTTGAGTATTCACAGTGCTGTAGAGTCCTTCAACTTAACGGTATCTAGTAAAAAGGTTGAGGCTTCAGAGACCATAGATCTTGCCAGGGACGTGGTCTTTCTTGGAGCTGGCTCCTTGAGGAGAGAATCCACGCTCCTCTTTTTGGAAGCCTTCCCTGAAGTCTCCAAAGTCTTCCTTTTCTTAGAGGAAGCCTGTGCTGAGGTAGAAGCAGGGCCAGACCTGTCCGGAGACAGATGTATGTTGGTGGGGGTGGGGGTGGGGGTGACGCCTGACCTGACTCAGAAGCTAGCTGAAGGGAGCAATCCATCATTAACAGTCTGAGTTTTATCTTTCTGGTTTTCCGTGCCCTGCATTTGAGGGCCAGGCAGAAGTTGCATTTCTGGGAGACATGGGACTCCTCCAAGTAATGGACACCCTTACAGCGGTCATTGCTCACAGGGATAGCCTCTCAGCAGGAGAGGCAACATCTGAAACCTGGCAAGCCAGCTATACCCTGCCAGGAAAAAAAATAAGTCTCTCAGGAGTAAAACAATCCTGTACTGACTATAACTATGCTAACAACTAGATAAACTCTCTTAATCACTATAGAAATATTAGAAGAGCCAAGGCACACTCAAGGTGGGCACACCAGGCTTACTCTCAGGGCAACGTGACTGAGAAGGAACGAAGGGCAGTTCACACACACACACCCACCCACCCAACCCCTTGGTTTCTGGCATGAGGAGGCATAGGGCACATGTATGGGCCGAACAGATACTGCTAACTGAAAATCTCCAATCAAGGGCTCAGGAGGCACATGTGCACCTGAAGTGATGCACCCACAGGGATACTACTCGAAGAAGAAATAAGCTTTAAAGCGGCACTGCAAACCTGGTTCTATTCCCATTTCTCCCACTGTCCAGCTGTGTGACCTTAGGCAAGTCACTTCCTCTCTCTATGCCCGTTTCCTCTCCCGCCTCTTGTCTGTGTAGATTGTAAGCTCTTCTTATGAGTTTGTACAGTGCTTGATCTCAGTTGGGGGCTTAAGTGCTACTTAATACAAATAACACCAAACAATAACAAAATTCCAATTTCTATAGAATAAAGTAGCATTGACTATATCACATCAAGCCACTGGTCTACCTAGCCCACCATCCTGTCTCTGACACTGGCTAGTATCAGTTGCTTCAGAAGATACAAGAAACCCAAGAGGACAATTATGGAATAACTTCCTCCAGGGTGAAGTTTTCTCCTAATTCCCACTGGTTAGTGTTTAAACTTTAGCATTCAATATATCAAAGGAGATTAAAAAAAATTTTCCTTCAAAAAACAGATTAATGGTTTTTCTGCCTCCTTGTTAATATTTATAAGTCTTCTATGCAAATCAAACCGACTCTGAGGTAGACTCAGTGAAAGTGATGATGCACAAAGAGGCTAAAAACCTACCCCCAGAGAAATCAGTGGGTTTTGCTAACTTCTTCCAGCTGCAATGGTAATAGTAGGTGTCATAAACAGAGAGTTAAGGGTTAATGCCTCTTTCACCTGTAAAGGGTTAAGAAGTTCACCTAGCCTAGCTGACACCTGACCAGAGGAACAAGATGTTTCAAAAGGAAGGAGGGAAGTTTTCCTTTGTTTAGAGTTTCAGTTTCAGCCCGAGTGAAAAAGATCAAGGAACCAGCCTCTTATCAGAGTAGTAAGTTTTAGAAAGGGATAAATAGGTTTATATTTATTTTCTTTATAACTTGTCTTGGTACCATTAAGGGAATTATCAAAATTGGGTATTTGGATATATTTTTTGTGCACCTAGGTTTTTGCTCAGGGGAACATCCTCTGTGTTTTGAATCTGTTGTCTGTGAGAGTAGCTGGTATGCTAATCTCTCCCAGAGGGTTTTCTTTTACCTTTCTTTTCTTTAATTAAAAGCCTTTTTCTTAATACCTGATTGATTTTTTCCTTGTTTTTAGATCCAAGGGGGTTGGATCTGGATCCACCAGGAGCTGGTGGGAGAAAGGAGGAGGAATGGTTAATTTCTCCTTGTTTTAAGATCCAAGGGGTTTGGATCTGTGTTCACCAGGAAATTGGTGAAGTCTGTCAAGACTACCGAGGGAAGGAAAGTAGTGCTTGGGGTGGTGGCAGCGATACCACATCTAAGCTGGTAATTAAGCTTAGAAGTGTCCATGCAGGTCCCCACATCTGTACCCTAAAGTTCAGAGTGGGGAAGGAACCTTGACAGTAGGTATAAGAATTATAGATAGAACTGATTTTTCGAGTTGATCGTATACCTTCAAGTATTGCTCCCAGGATTCAGTATATGCCATTCAAGTTGGTCTCCTAAGGAGAACCCTCAATAAAAGAGGGATTCCAGTGGCTTTTGGGGGAGTCCATGGAAAGTCTCCTACTGTCTTTAGTTCAGGCCCATTATGAGATGAGTTGGAGATCTGGGGAAGTCCACAGAGAATTCTCATTTACACGATACTCAGATTAGGAAGGTTAAAGGTGAGGTCAGCACCATTCCATCTAGATCCCACAATGCTCTGCTCTGTCCTGCAGCTCTTAAAAAGCCACATGAATATTGTGCTTTTCATCCCACAGTGCTTTGAAAACTATACATAGGAGTGAGTGCTGTGACCTCTGAGCTGAGCCTCACCTCCTGCTCGGTACTGCAGAGTCCCACTGCACAAACAGTGTAAGAGAGGAAGTGGAGAATACAGTATCCACTTGAAACTGCTGGAAAACTTTAAAGAGGCAACTTAGAATCCAAATTGGCATCTGGGGTTCAACCTCCTTATTTATTACAGAAAGTAAAATGGAACCTACGGTCAAAAACTGCCAGGTTTTAGGTCTTGTCCAGAAGACCTCCAGCCCCACAGAGCCCGAGAGTTGGGCAAAAAAAAATTGAGGCTTTTTAAAAAAAATAATTGCAAAATGGTTTTTGAACAAAACAAGAAGTTGGAAAAACTGGAAAATTTCTACCAATGAAGAACAAAAACTACCCAAACACAAAAAATTCCCTTCCCTCCCCCCCAAAAAAACAGTTCTTTTTCAGGGTTTGGTTGTTTGTGGAAAGAAAGAGACATGTTTTCACAGGAAATGTAGGGGAAATGAAAATGTTGCTAAATTTCCCACTCTAAAGACTGTGAAGTGCTCAGATATTATGGTAATGGGGACCACATTGGTACCTAAAATAGATAGTGGAGGTCCCCCATCCAACTACTGACCCAACCTTTGCTTGGAGATCTGGGAAGATCACAGCACAAGCTAGTATGGTGGGATTCCCCCATTAAGTTTTACATTAAACACCAGAACACAAATGAATCTGTTCCTACAGAAATGCTGAAGGAACCGATGTGGTGGGGAATGTTCATATCCCAAATCATTTGCAGAACATAGGTTTAGGCATAAGTTATATATAAATATATTATTAAAAGCAGCGTTCTCCATTATTTAACTGCTCTGAATTTCTCCATGTCCCTAACATCTAAAGCCAGAGGGCCTGAACGCAGGACTTACCAGTCTCTCTCATATACTGGGAAGTTGGCATGTATGGACTGAACAGAAGTCATACATTAGCATACCCTTCGCAGAGCATGGTGGGTTAGTAGTGGATGATCACAATCCAGCTGGTGCCCCCCTAGCGCCCATGGCAGATGGTGGTATGTGGATTAGTTGGGAGTTTCCCAGGCAGCCATGCCACCTCGTGCACAGGGGAAGGAGTCACCACAGTAAGAAGCAGAGTTCCTTCTGTTGGCCGCTACACCATGGCTACGCAGAGTCTTCAGTATTGCTCTCCTGGTCCAGGCCCACCCGGCGGATGGACGCCCTGTATTTCTGCCTTCCCAGCTCGATGACAGTTTCAATCTCATCTGCAATGTCCTGGCGGCCGCTCTCCTTCATGGCTGTGATCAGCTTCTCCACGCAGTTGTGGTCCTCAGAGTTTTGCTGGGCCCAGGAGAAGAGCATGTTCAGGATCTGACTATCCAGGTCCTCCCTGAGGAGAGCAAGAAGCACAAAAATAACAAACCCATCATCCCTCATGGCATGTACTTGAGTCTGTGACTGGGTCCAGACCCCATAAAGTGCCATCATACCACCGTAAGATGCCTCAGGGGGACTATCTTCTCACTACCCAACCCTTGTTTTTTGCTGGAAACCAAACTATTTTGATTTGACAATGCTGCCTCAAGCTCCCATTGTCAACAGGCTCAACTCCCTGGTCAGACTACATCTCCCAGGATGCACCAGAGTCTCCCTTCTTAAGAGAGATGAGATAATACATCATGAGAGTCCCTAACCATGGTGGATGATGGGAGATATAATCCTGCCTGGGAGCCCTGCCCATAAAGATAGGGCATAGGAGGCAGCCAAACTACAACTCCCATGAGACACTATAGGGGCATTTCCAAAATGACATATTTCAGTTTTCAGACAAAATATTTTAGGTTTTTGATATTTAAAACAAAATCAAAACATGTGACTTTTTTTTTTTTTTTTTTTTAAAGTGAAAAACCCAATTTTTCCACCAGCCCTAGTGAAGATACTCCTACCCTGAAGATGTGTTAATCCCTGGGGCCACCATATTGACCTCTGCACACACGGCTCACCTGTGGTTGTATCCTATTCGTTCGATCTGCTGATAGGGCAGCCCCAGGTTCAAGCCAATAGTTTGCCAGTCAGCTCCAATGCGCCCAGCAATGCCAAGCAGATTAGCTTGTGTCAGGTAGCCAGTCTCGGCATTCCCCAGGTTCAGAGGAGGGAGGGAGAAGCCATTCTTGGGCTCTGAATGATCACCCGAGTGGGATTTCAGTTTCTGTTTAATGGAAGAGAGAATGACAGGAATACTCCTGGCTGAAATGATTTCCTTTTAAAGGGGCAGTGCCAAGTCATTTAGTTGAACTTTACTTGCCCAAGGTGCAAAGAGGTAGATTTAACGTGGACTCTAGGGACCCAATTGTGCAAAGTACTGACCACCCACTGTTTAATGGACTCCAGTGAGAGCTATGGGTGCTCAGCACCTCTGCCAATCTGTCCCAGAGCACCCACAACCACAGCCTGAAGCAGGAAATCCCTCCTTGCCCTGTCTTTGGAGATTCACTTTTCATTACCAATTGTTTCTGCAAGCATATGTCCCACAGCATTCAGAGAGCTCTTGCTGTAGGCCTCAAACCGAGGCTGGGCATGTACCAGAAGTGGGACCGCATCCACAGCGCTTACTTTGGTGTAAGCCTTTACTGTGATGTTCAAAGGACGACAATAAATATTTACTGATTTGAGCCTGCTCAAGAGAAACAAAACTTGCCATGACACAGCTTGGCCAGCCAGGTCCCTTTAAAGCACCCTTGGCTCATTCCAGCACACTTCAACACAATGGTTTCATCAAAACTCCTTTGAGCTGCCATGCACTGGACAATCCACCTTCCCAATAATACCCATCACCAGGGTATTCATATGCAAGACAGAAACAATGCTCAGTTCTAACCAGCTTCCTCCACCTCGAGCACCCTCATTCACTCAGAGCAACAATCTGTTCTCTGCGACATTTCATCACATCAGTGCCAGCTCAGAACGGTGCAAAATGGAACAGGACAGGAAGGTGGATAAACTAGAAGGAGATATGGGGAACATTTCGAGTTACGCACTTCCCTGGGGAGGAGTGGAGCACTCTCTTGGTGGAGAAAGATGCACAGAAAGTGCCCATGGCCATTTACAAGAGCTTTAGAAAGCTGGTGCAATTGTGCCTGGTCACCTTCAAGTGATCTCACCACCAGCACCCTACCCCTCACACTTAAGACACATGAAAACAAATGCACAGCTATTCTCTCCTTCCCCCTTACACTCACATGGCTGCATGCACATACACTTCCCTTTTTCAAAGGAAAATAAATTCTTCGTTTTCCATCATGCAGTTTCTGCAGACAATGCCTCTGGCTGTAGTCCAACCCACTCTTTTCAGGGCTAAGTATGGGAGGCTTCAGCTTAGCAGACAGACAAGTGTTTCCCCATCCATGGTCACCTAAGGGAAAGCAGAATAAGTACTCACAGGCAGTTTGATTGGCAGAGTAGCCAGCCAGTGGGAGTCAGGCCCTTTCCTCTTCTTGGTGGCATCTTCAGGGACATTGTCTGGAACTTCGCCACGATAGAAGGAGACCTTCACAAGCAGGGGAGATCACAGAGTAAGATCCAAATGACATTTCAATGGCCATGTCTATCTATGTGGCTTGTTTTCCATTTGGCAAGAATTATGTAGGACATTTCCCACCCAGTCCCTACAGGAGACCACACAATCCCCACTTGGAGTGCCATCTGCTGTTTGATTGAGTGGGTGCCATTAATAATAATACAGGGATCCACCTCAGAGTCCAGCCCCTTCTCCCTTACTGCTAACGGATCAAGAGTTAATGGCAGTCATTAACTCTTGGTCCGTTAGCAGTAAGGGAGAAGGGCACCAGCCTGGGTGATGGGTGACCATTAGTATTCAAGCCACTCTCTCTCCTGTGGGCATATTTTACAGGTCAGTCTTTGGGTGCGGAAAAGCAGGAACTCGATTCACTGACATACTCAAGGCTGAGGCACTGAGGCAAAGAGTGCCACAAGACAGCCGATGACTGCAGAAAAAGGAAAACGAGGTTCTTGGGCTGGTGAGCACTATCCCCAGAAACTCACCTGCCCTCTCACTGCTTGGCCTTTCCTATCCACTTCAGCGGTGACATAGATTTCCTTCATGTTCTTCAAGTGGGAATAAAAGATGAATGAGATGCGTCCATCCACACAGTCTGGGCGGTCTGAGCGGAGCCAGGGAAAACAAAATCAATCAATCAGTGCACTGAAAACCTTCCTGCTCCTAGGCAAGGCTACACCAGCGGCTTCCCAGACCAAAACCCACTTCTCCCCATTTTCTGGTTCATCCCCTTCTGGGACAGGACTGCCACCTGTGACCATGGAGGACGCAGATCATGCGGGAGCAAAGGAAATCAGCGACCGGAGAAAGGAGTTGCAAGGAGTGTGAAGGCGGCAGGTGAAGATGTTGAGGTTAAATATTGCATCTGTCCTTCCCAGAACAGATCACTATTGAGCAGGGGAACCAGCTGGAAACTTACTTCTGTTTACACAAGATAAACCATATGTCTTTTTTATATTTCCTTAACAGAGAGGTGGAGGGGGGGAATATGCATAGGGATAAAGGAAAAAATAATGCTGCACATGTTGCCTTAGGACTCCAATACTATACCATCCTGCCAAATGCCTGTGACAAAGGGTAAGCGAGGGCTTCTGGTGCCCTGAGTCTAGGCTACCGAGTCCTGTGTGAGTCAGTGGTAAAAGGTCTGATTGTGGGATCATCTACCCCAGGGCCAATCGAGAGTGACTCTATTGTCTTTGATGTGTCACAATGGAATTACACCAGGGTATCAGAGATTAGGAGCAGGCTCAGAGTGCAGCTCTGACACCCCTTCCCATCTGGCTGCCCCAGGATACAGTCGAGTAGTTTTAGTCCCACTACCTGTAAGCGGAGTTAGTGAGAGGGGGAAATAAAATGAGGACAGCCAGCAAGACAGATAGGCATTTCAACTCCACACAGGGAGTTCTCTGGGCTGGACTGTTCCAAGGACTTTCTCTCCATAGAAATGGCTTTGTATGTAGACTACATCAGAAATGGAAGAAACTTGTTAGATCAGCTAGCGTGTGCTACTATACAGATCATGTACACCACTTACCTATAGAATAAATACACTGCACTAGACTGTAGCTCTCTGGGGCTTGTTGTGGTTTGCTATGAGGAGAGCAGAGTTCACATGGTCCTGGAAAAGTGATTCCCTAGGGAGAATTCACTACCAAAAGCATGTCCTCACTCTGTCTCCAGAGAGCAGAAGGACCACTGCATTGCCCATCGGTTGATCAGCACAGGCAGCAGTGCTAAGCTCCATTTGCCAGACCAGCACTAAGCAAATACAGAATGGGAGGGAACTGAAGGTGAAAGCGACAGAGGAAAGAGGGAGGGCAGATTGGACAAGAAGGCTCCGCCATACCGGCATCGATGTTGATGCCTCGCTCGAAGGCTGCAAAGAACTGCTCTCCCTCAAACAACTCCACAATGTCAGAGGGCTCCGGGCCCTGGTAGCGGTCATGAAGCTTTCCCAGAACAGGATCGACCTGCCAGGGATGAAAGCGACACGGGGGTTTGTTTAGGCTTTGCACATTCACTGCCCCTTCATCCACTGACATAGGTCCAAGACATTTTTCTCTTGCACTTTCAATGGAAAGAGATTATTTTTCCAAGAGAAAAACAAAAACAAAAAACCACCATTCCTCTAAAAGTCTAATCTGTCATAAAAAAAAGTGACTGTAGCTAAGAATCACATGGCTCCCCTGGCATGCTTATAAAACACATGGAGTTCATGCACACAAGTGTGCTCCACGGTTTGTGGTGGGGCAGAAGCAACTACTTATGTTTGCCTTGCTATCAGCAGGACCAAATACCAGCATGGTCTGAACTATTCCAACCCATAGTGGACTAGTGCCTGTCATAACATTTCTTCCCAGATCTGGACCTTAGCGACCAAAATATGGGTATTAGCATGAAAACCTCCAAGCTTAGTTACCAGCTTGGACCTAGTAATTGCTGCCACCAGTCAGGAATTATATAGTGCCTAGCTCACTGTGGTCTCCCCAAAACCTTCCCTGGGGGACCCCCAGACTCAGATGCCTTGAGTCTTACAACAAAGGGAAATAACCCCCTCCCCTTGTTTCCTTGTACTTCCTCCCAGGCTCCCCTCCCTGGACGACCCTAGGAGATTCCCTGCTTCCAGTCCTGGAAACACAAGTACCGAGAGATCTAATCTCTCCCCCTCACCCAGAGGGTATGCAAAGTCAGGCTTAGTAAATCTAACACAAAGAGATTTTCCCCTTGACTTCTTCCTCCCACCAATTCCCTGGTGAGCTGCAGACTCAATTCCCTGGAGTCCCCACTAAAGAAAAACTCCAACAGGTCTTAAAAAGAAAGCTTTATATAAAAAGAGTGAAAAAGGACATAATATATAGTCTCTGTATCAAGGTGGCAATATACAGGGTCAATTGCTTAAAGGGAAAAAATGAATAAACAGCCTTATCCAAAAAGGATACAATTCAAAACACTCCAGCAACTACACACATGTAAATACAAAAAAACAATATAAACCTGTTGTCTTACTATCCTTGTACTTACAACTTGGAAACAGAAGATTAGAAAGCCAGGAGATAGAAAGATCACTCTCAGAGCCGAGAAGGTCATACCCAAGACAAAGAACAAAGAACTCACACCCAAAATTTCCCTCCACCTAGATTTGAAAAAGTCTTGTTTCCTGATTGGTCCTCTGGTCAGGTGTTTCAGGTTCCCTGTGTTAACCCTTTACAGGTAAAAGAACATTAACCCTTAGCTATCTGTTTATGACAGTGCCAGAGTGGATGGTACTGCCCAAGTCCAACTGGCCCTCCTTTTCTTACACGAGCAGGGTGCTGATGCATATCCATTGTAAACTGCTTGGTCTAATTCCATTTTCAGCTCTGGGGAAGGAAGCAGAGTGTCTAAGCTAAAAACAAGTTGGGCCAAACTTCTGTTTAGCTCAGACTCTCTCGACTTTCTTCCCCAGACCTGAAGAACTACTCTGCGTAGCTGGAATGCTTGTACCTTTCACCCACAGAAGTTGGTCCAATAAAGGATATTACCATGCCTACTTTGTCTCTCATATCATAGAATATCAGGGTTAGAAGGGACCTCAGGAGGCCGTCTAGTCCAACTCCCTGTTCAGAGCAAGACCAATTCCCAACTAAATCATCCTAGCCAGGGCTCTGTCAAGCCTGACCTTAAAAACCTTTAAGGAAGGACATTCCACCACCTCCCTAGGTAACCCATTCCAGTGCTTCACCACTCTCTGAGTGAAAAAGTTTTTCCTAATATTCAACCTAAACCTCCTCCACTGCAACTTGAGACCATTACTCCTTCTTCTGTCATCAGATACCACAGAGAAGAGTCTAGATCCTGGGACCAACGTGACAACAACAATGCTGCAATCAGAGGTTTAAAAGTCCTTTGGCATCATTAGAAACTATAGTGTCTGGGTGTTAGAGCAGACTGATTTTACCTGTCAGTAACCCTTCAAAACCAAGAAGTTATTCACTCTCCTCTTCCCTGAATGTTTAGTCGTGGGGAGATCTTTTGCACACTACTCCTGTGCTGCAATGCCACTTAGCTGAGGCCAGGATTGTTGTGCCTCTGCTGAAAGCCTCATCATGGGGTAGCGGCATGCAAATACCCAAAGATTATAAACTCTTACTTCTCAAAGACAGGTTGAGTTAGGCTGACGCTGTGCAGCATATCTCATCCTGCATATGGATTTGTAATATCCTACGAGTGAACTCTGGGACCAACTTCCTTGTCAGGAAAACAGAATCCTGGCGCCACTTAAGTCAAACAGGAGTCTTGCTATTTTAGCTTCACTGAAGCCAGGATTTCACCCCTGATGCCCAAGGCTTGAAGTTTCCCTTCCGGTGTTTATCTATGTGTTTTATTTCAATACTGAAGCCCAATGCACAAGAATTATATGTAAGTGCAGCCCAGGGGATTATACCGGGACAGCACAGCTTTCACCATTAAGTCGCTGAACTAGACTGGTGATCACTGCACCAGACAGCAGTGTATTTCACACAGGTATCCCCAGCACAAAAACCCACCACTGCAACAAGAACCCTCAATCAATCACACCCTCTCCAACAGCTCTGGATTGAGGCCCCCTGGCAGGGCAGCGCGTGCAGTACCTTGTTCTTGGGGACACACTGCAGCAAGACTTGCTCTGGGTCCTTCTTCCTCTGCAGTGCTATGAAGTTCACCTGGTACAGGCGCAGCCTCTCGTACACCTTCCTGGCAATGCCGCCGACGTAGGTCTTGGTGGTATACCACAGCCAGTACCTGGGGAAGGGAGCAAATAGGGAGGGATTCCTCTGCCAGCAGAGAAGCCAAGGGCAAGGATGGGAACCTGGGGGGGTGGATCTGAAAGTGACACTTCCTTTTTATTAAAGGGGAAAAGACAAAAATTAGGAAAAACATCTGAATTTTGAGGAAGCTTAGTTGCAGGCACCATCCTGTCCCCTTGACACAGGTTATCCTCCAAAAAGCAGATTCCCAGCCCAAGAGTGAGAGAACTTACAAATAAGGGGCAAAGGTTGCATCAGCCGCCTATGGACGAGGGAAGGATTCCAGCAGCTGGGAGGAGTGGTGACCAGGAACTTTACTACTGAATGGATATCGGTTCTGAGTGGGAATGGACTAGCTTGAGCATGGCCCCTTTAAAGCAACCTGGCCTACAAGGGAAACCACGAATCTACTCGCTGCAATCGGGTGGGACGTGAAGGGAGGAGAAATAGAACATTCCCCCCCACCCGCCCCTGACACAAAACCAGCTTTTTTTTCCAGTGCGGCTGTATTGTGTGCTGAGGAACTGGGAGTATTAACTGGAGGTATAAAGCTATGGCATTCTATCCTTCTGAAGGAGAAAGAAGAACCCTGGGAAGGTGCTGGAAGGGAAACTGGCAACAGCAGCAGCACGGCCCCTGGTCTGGGGAAAGGCGCAGCCATACACCTTCTAGCCTCTCCTTCAAACACTGTCTGTGAGTGGGTCAGAGCTCACCAGGAGAAGTGGGTGACTTCAAACCGCACGTAAAGGTGGGTGAACTCCAGAACAACCTGATTGGTGATGTCATCCCAGGTCTGGGCTTGCAGGTTGCCGTGAAGAAGATGCAGCCTGGAGCGATTTAGGGTGAAACCTACAATCAAGAGACAAGCCTGTTTAGGTTTAGATGAACATGGATTTTTTTTGCCTCACTTGTTGCTTTACAAATCCAAGTGCAGAGCAGCTAGAGCATTAGGTAAGGTTTTTTTTTCCCCTCTTCCTTAAAAGCCACAAATGCTTACATTTGGGAATGCCAAATTCTGGCTCACCTAGGGCACCTCTTTGAAAAATATCCTGAATATCTGATTTGCTGTTCCAGTGGGACTCCTAGCCTTAATGTGCCAGCCACTTGATTACCTTCTAAGCAGATAGATTCCATGACCTAAGAGGTATTTTTCTACCTCTGACTCCTATATGTTTGTACAGCACCTGGAACAAAAAAGGCCCCAATCCTGACAGGGGCCCCCCCATGTGTCCCAGGGTCCTCTTGATGCCAACTGGCAGGGGGCACAGGAGGTGCCTAGGATTTTAAAAGGGCTGTCCTGGGCCCGATGTCTACATAATCGAGTGCCAAAGGGTGGCACGTGAAGTCTCTACCAACAACCAGTAACACAGCAATCATCCTAATCACTGTGAGATATATGTACAAATACTGTTTAAGGAGTTATGTATCCATACTTAAAAATACATTCCTAAGGTATGCAAGTTATGACAGGTCACCAGAAAGTGATAAACATGCTCCTATCAGGAAGGAGGGAAGAGACATGTATCTGTCTAGTCATGTGTGTATTGTCCATGTCCTAGTGGAGAACTGAACCAAATGTTAAACGATTGTGAAGTTGACATGAAAAAAATCTCACGGGAAAAAAAACCAAAAAACAAAACAAAACCAGCATGGGGAGCATCCTGTTTATAAGTCAAGACAATGGAGTCTTGGAGGTATCACTGGGGGTACAGAGTTACACCCGGGATCTTTCACTGAAAGGGCAAACTGAAGGGCGCAGCCAAGCCTGGCTAAAATACACTGGAAATATTTGGGGTGAGCCTAGCTCTAGAAGACACAAAAAGTACCTAGTTAAATAAGCCTAGGTTCTAGAATGCAAGTTATTTTACTGTATAGGCAACCGTTTGTTTCTAATACGCTGAGACTTGCTATCATGTGACTCTTCTCTGTGTTAAATACACTTGTACTTGTTTTCACTGTAATCATCTCTACGTGCTGTGTGATAAGGTGAGGTAGAACTGGCAAGCTGGAGGATGGCGGGGGGGTACTGTTCCTTTGGGAGCAGTGGATCTATGAATTCTATGAGTCTCCAGTGGAACAGGGGTTGGAAACTGCAGGGTGATGCTCTGAGGACTCAGGGGCTGGCGTGTGCCTATCACTAACCTGCAGAGGGATAGCGCAGCCCTTGTGGGCTGAGAGGGAAGTGCTTGTGTTGCCCACAGTTAGCAGAGTTGGGGAGCTGACCCATGGCAAATTCAGACAAAGTTTCCTCACACTAAGGGCAGGGGGAAGCGAGGCACCTCACAACCCTGAGTACCCCTGGGAAGGTCACAGCCTGTTGTGCGCTACACTAATAGAAACAACCAGAAAGCCAAGAGAGATCAAAGGAAAACCGGAATTAATAGACAAACAAGCGAAACATCTCCATTTGCTAGCGTTCCCTCCTAGGCACCACCCCCATCTCATCCAGAAAAATGTCTCTGTGAGCAGGAAATCAATTTAACCAAAGATAAATTAAATTGTCAAGGCAATTGTCTGTGTGTGCCATTTCAGTTGGCTGCATTAGGCCTCACTTCCTGTCCTAAGCTACAAGAAGTGAAGTTCGAGCCTCAGTGAATAGTGACTATGTTATACTCCCATGCAGCCAGCAACAGGCACTCTGGGAAAAGCTACAAATTGGCTTCTAGCTAGGTTGTTAATGCTCTGGGGCAAGAACTGTCTCTCCTATAACTCATCTGGACAGTGCCTAGCACAATCTCAATTAGGGTTCTTGTGTGATACTGTAATAATCATTCTAGACTGGGGAATGGTGGCTGCATAGCTTTACAGCTCCCCCCTCACCTCCTATAGTCCATAACTATCAGCAACTGAATCACTTCCCCTCCCCCACATATAACATTCATCAGAGATTGTTCTACAACTCTCTTCTTTTAATTTAAATACCATTACGGATGCTGCTCCATCTCCAGATTTTCTATAAAATCCCCAAAAGCAGAAGCTGTTAGACAACCCTCTGGCAGCCAAGATGGCTGAGCAAGGAGATGCTGCCCCTCTATGACCAGCAACACCAAGGGATCAAATCAGGGACTCAGGAAACAAAAAGACAAAAATATTTAAAAAATAAATATCTTTCTATATGCCGATGACATTCTCACAGTTATTAAAAATTCCAGAACCATTCCAAACATCCTACAAATGATCAACTTTAGCAAATTCTCTGGTTACAGGACAAATTGGGATAAATCTGAAGCAGTGAAGATCCCAGGAGATCTAGTTGTAAGTGGCTTCTCCTATAGGGACATGTAGATGTTAACAGACAAACCTCAGATATCTTGGCATCCTATTCCCAAAGGAAATTAAACACAGTCAAGAATAACCTTACCCAATTAGCCACGTAAATAATAAGCAATTTAAATAGATGACAGGCACTACCTCTCCCCTTTGGGGGAAAAAAAATAAACAATTAAAATGAATGCCCTTCTCAGGAGCCTGTATTCGGAATTCCCTCCTTATCCATAGTCCTCCTTTTTATTTTATCAAAAATTGACATGGTCAGGTCCTTTCTCTGAGATGTTGGTAACAAACTAAAGTAGCCTTGCAAAGAGTACAGCTCCCTGTCAAAACACGTGGTTTGAGATTTCCCCAACTTTAAACTTTACCATCAGCCAGACATTCTTAGCCACGCAGCACAGTGGCTCCTTCCCTCGTGCTGTTGAGCCCCATACTGGCTCCAGCTGGAAGCAGAATTGGTTGCTCCTTTTCCTCTCTCTCTTTCCCATGGTGCTGCACTCACATTATTACCAATTTGCTAAAGAACGAGCTATTGTGGAGGCAAAAATACCCCGCGTAGCAAGTGTACTGAATTTAAAAACAACCCCCTTCTACATACCAGGATCTCTGGTCTCTATCTAACCTGAAACTCTAGCAAGCAACCCCATCATTTGGAGAGCCTGGATTAGGAAAGGGATTTTGACTATCAATATTAAAAGAAAGGTTCAGTCTAGAGTCTAAGAAGAAGTGGCAATATATCCAACTTAAACACACCATCTCCCATCTGTTTGCCCTTTGATACCTACAATGCCTCTGACCCACCTGAACTGCTTGCATATCTCCAAATATTACTCCAATTGCCAAGATCTATGGCACAACACTATATGCACACTTGGCCAGCAAATTTGAATTAAATATAGATTGGAGGAGGAACTAGGCCAATTATTGTCTGCTCAACAACAGAAACAAATTTTAGCCAATACTTCAAACTGTTCCTTGGACCTCCATTTAAGATTAATCCAGCAGAAAATCATAAAGAGAATGTTTTGGATCACTCTCCCACTCTTCAAAACAGGTGCCACTAAGTCAGACAAATGCTGGCGCTGTGATTCAACAAGTGCTAATTTAACCCATGTGCTCTGGGAATGTGTATGTTTTGGGGAGAGTTAATTTTTTCCAATGAAATAAAATTGGGTTACCAGCTAAACATGTACTTTTAAACCTAATGGATGTTAACTAGAAGCACCTGAAAAACTGTGGCTAAGTACAGCACTAATAATTGCTCAAAGGCTATACTACAAAAATGCACATTAAAAAAAAACAAAAACAAAAAATCCCCAACAATTGAAGACTGGAGCATAGACATTGTAAGCCTGGCTACCATGATGGGCTGAGATTTTCAAAACAGATTAAAGCACTGCTTAAAATCAATGGGAACTGGGAATCCAAAATAGCCATAATATTTTTGCTGAATACATTGTGAAATGTACCAGAGATCACCCTTATTGGTCTAGATCCTGTATTAAAAAGACCACTTCCCAAACATCACCAGGATGTACCCAGTCCAGTTTTGCTTCACCTTTATTAGGCGAATGTTGCAGCTAAACAGCAGCTTGTCAGTCCGATGTTGGTTCACAATATAATCAATCCGTATTCTGAGCACTACTGGAACCTACATCTTTACATTTCCTGAACTGCCAGTGTTGGAAAGCCTGATTCTACCTCAAACTCCAATGGAGTCACTCATGATTCACACCGAGATCAGAATCAGGGACCAAAACCATTGCTTTCATTTACTCTTGTGCATTTAAACAGTATGTAATATTTGTTAAGCATTTAGGGAGCCAGAAGGCATTAAATCAAAAGAGAGTGTTTTCTGTAGATGGCAAAGTATAAGTGTTTTCCCACCTCCCCAACCTCGTTAGATCAGTTACTCTGGAATAAGGGAGGAATATCTCGTTTCCATGGGATGGCATTGGTGTCAGTATTCCTTTATGATGAAGAGGACCTATCCCACCAATACTCTTCAGAAAGCAGCGGGAAACATTAGCAGCCTATTACAGTTCTTCTACTACTTATATACTAAGCTTTGTGGTTAGGAACATCAGGGTCCAATGCACAAACCCTGAAAGGTGCCGTTTGTTCACAGTTTAGTTTATTACCTCAATTCCCTGGGGGAAATTGAAAGACAACCTTCCAATTACTGTGATTTTAGCACAGAAGCTTTCCATTGGCATTTCTGGGCATATACTAACCTGTAACCCCTGGAGGTAGCGGGAGCTGAATTTTAACTGGCCTGAGGAAATCCACAGTGGAATTCTGAGAGAGGCAGAGCAAGGGACCAGCTCTGGACTGTGGATCATCCGTGATCTCTGCCAGCTCCTCTGCTGACACTGGCAACACCTGGTGGTTGAACAATAATCAAATCAGCTTAACATCTGATGCCTGAATACCTGAGTTCATTGAGGCAGAAAGAAGACAATTGCCCTGTGAGGTTATCTGATTAAAATATGGCAATATCAATCATTGTTGCAACCACTGTTATATATTTGCAACAAATCTTGTACAAAGGTTGTCAAGTGAGGTGTCTGTGAAGAGGTTATGATTTGCTGGTTATGATTATGCCATCTGTATGCATGTATCATTTTTGTATTTGAAATTATGAGTATTGACTCTGTACCTGGATTTCAAATGTTTGCTCCTGGGGTAACGCCCACAAGATATTTAGCCAGCATATCTTGAAGAGACTACTCAAATTAAGTGGCTCATCAAGAAACACTTAACTGACAATGGACCATGGGAGACACCCATCTACACTGAATGGACTGTCCCATGAACATTCCATCTGAAGTATAGGTAATGGCTTCCTGCAATGACTAGGTGAAATGCATGGACATGTGACTTGTCCATGTGACTCCAACCACCATCTTGTTACTGTAAGTTTCAAGAGTAAGAACAATAAGATTCCTGCCATATGGCAGAAGAGATAAAAGGCCCTGGAAATTCCTCCATTTTGCCTCTTTCCTGCACAAACCTCTGGACTATATTAATGGGAGCATTCTAACCAATGGACAAATGACTTTCCAATGATTTGGAAGCAGCCAGAGACTTGACTTACCAAGCCAGCAGTTTATTCCATCACTGCTGCAAGCCTGAACCAAGGAGGTTCATGTATTTGATTCCTCTAACCAATTTTAACTCATTTTTCTTTCTTTTTATGAATAAACCTTTTGATACTGAAGGACGGGTACCAGCATGATTTTGGGGTAAGATCTAAGTTATATATTGACCTGCGTGTGTGGTTGGTCCTTTGGGATCAGAAGAATCTTTTATTTGAAGAGACTGGTTTTAAAGAACCATTCATCTCCAAATCTAGTGTTTTCCGTGGTAATACAAGGACTGGAATACCTAAGGAAACTGCTTTTATGACTTCTTGTTAGCTAGTGTGGTGAAGCAGACGTTTACTTTTGTTGCCAGTTTGGTATATTCTATGAGGGATTAGACACTCCAAGACTGGTGGATCTGCCGTATTTCTCAGCAGTTAGTCCTGAATTTGGCATTCTCAGTAGTGAAATGCTAAGGGAAAATTAGAGAGGCTATCAAAATTAAAACTCAATAATAGTGGGGGATTTCAATTATTTCCATATTGACTGGAAACATGTCACCTCAGGACGAAATGCAGAGACAAAATTTCTTGATACTTTAAATGACTGCTTCTTGGAGCAGCTGGTATGGGAACCCACAAGGGGAGAGGCAACTCTAGATTTAGTCCTGAGTGGAGCGCAGAAGCTGGTCCAAGAGGTAACTATAACAGGACTGCTTGGAAATAGTGACCATAGTATAACATTTAACATCCCTGTGGTGGGAAGAACATCTCAACGGCCAAACACTGTGGCATTTCATTTAAAAAGGGGAACTACACAAAAATGAGGGGGTTAGTTAAAGTGAAATTAAAAAGGTACAGTGACTAAAGTGAAATCCCTGCAAGCTGCATGGACGTTTTTTAAAGACACCATAATAGAGGCCCAACTTCAATGTATACCCCAAATTAGGAAACACAGTAGAAGAACTAAAAGAGAGCCACCGTGGCTTAATAACCATGTAAAAGAAGCAGTGACAGATAAAAAGACTTCCTTTAAAAAGTGGAAGTCAAATCCTAGTGAGGTAAATAGAAAGGAGCATAAACACTGCCAAATTAAGTGCAAAAGTGTAATAAGAAAAGCCAAAGAGGAGTTTGAAGAACGGTTAGCCAAAAACTCAAAAGGTAATAACAAAATGTGTTTTAAGTACATCAGAAGCAGGAAGCCTGCTAAACAACCAGTGGGGCCCCTCAATGATCAAGATACAAAAGGAGCGCTTACAGATAAGGTCATTGCAGAGAAACTAAATAGATTCTTTGCTTCAGTCTTCACGGCTGCGGATGTTAGGGAGATTCCCAAACCTGAGCTGGCTTTTGTAGGTAACAAATCTGAAGAAATGTCACAGATGGAAATGTCCTAAAGGTGGTTTTGGAATTAATTGATAAACTTAACATTAACAAGTCCCCGGGTCCAGATGGCATTCACCCAAGTGTTCTGAAAGAACTCAAATGTGAAGTTGTGGAACTATTAACTAGGATTTGTAACCTGTCCTTTAAATCGGCCTCTGTACCTAATGACTGGAAGATAGCTAATGTAACGCCAATATTTAAAAAGGGCTCAAGAAGTGATCCCGGCAATTACAGACTGGTAAGTCTAACGTCAGCACCAGGCAAATTAGTCGAAACAACAGTAAAGAATAAAATTGTCAGACACCTAGAAGAACAAATTGTTGGGCAAAAAAGTTAACATGGTTTCTGTAAAGGAAAATCATGTCTTACTAATCTATTAGAGTTCTTTGAAGGGGTCAACAAACATGTGGACAAGGGGGATCCGGTGGACAGAGTGTACTTAGATTTCCAGAAAGCCTTTGACAAGGTCCCTCACCAAAGGCTCTTACATAAATTAGAGTTGTCATGGGCTAGGAGGGAAGGTCCTTTCATGGACTGAGAACTTGTTCCCTGTCTTTTAACCAAAGGTAGGAATTAATGGTAAATTCTCAGAATGGAGAGGGGTAACTAGTGGTGTTCCCCAAGGGTCAGTCCTAGGACCAAGCCTATTCAACTTTTTCATAAATGATCTGGAGAAAGGGGTAAACAATGAGGTGGCAAAGTTTGCAGATGATACTAAACTGCTCAAGATAGTTAAGACCAAAGCGAACTTCAAAAAGATCTCACAAAACTAAGTGATTGGGCAACAAAATGGCAAATGAAATTTAATGTGGATAAATGTAAAGTAATGCACATTGGAAAAAATAACCATAATTATACATACAATATGATGGGGGCTAATTTAGCTACAACAAATCAGGAAAAAGATCTTGGAGTCATCGTGGATAGTTCTTTGAAGATGCCCATGCAGTGTGCAGAGACAGTCAAAAAAGCAAACAGGATGTTAGGAATCATTAAAAAGGGGATAGAGAATAAGACTGAGAATATATTATTGCCCTTATATAAAAATCGATGGTACACCCACATCTTGAATACTGTGTACAGATGTGGTCTCGTCATCTCAAAAAAGATATACTGGCACTAGAAAAAAGTTCAGAGAACGGCAACTAAAATGATTAGGGGTTTGGAATGGGTCCCATATGAGGAGAGATTAAAGAGACTATGACTTTTCATCTTGGAAAAGAGGAGACTAAGGAGGGATATGATAGAGATATATAAAATCATGACTGATGTTGAGAAAGTGGATAAAGGAAAAGTTATTTACTTATTCCCATAATACAAGAACTGGGGCCACCAAATGAAATTAATGGGCAGCAGGTTTAAAACAAGTAAAAAGGAAGTTCTTCTTCACACAGCACAGTGTCAACTTGTGGAACTCCTTGCCTGAGGAGGTTGTGAAGGCTAGGACTATAACAGTATTTAAAAGAAAACTGGATCAATTCATGGAGGTTAAGTCCATTAATGGCTATTAGCCAGGATGGGTAAGGAATGGTATCTCTAGACTCTGTCAGAGAGTGGAGATGGATGGCAGGAGAGAGATCACTTGATCATTACCTGTTAGGTTCACTCCCTCTGGGGCACCTGGCATTGACCACTGTCGGTAGATGGACCCTTGGTCTGACGCAGTATGGCCGTTCTTATGTTCTTATGACCCAAGAAGGCACAGTTACAGGCCCCAACTGCTCAAATGCCAGGCCTGACTGAGTGGCACAGGATGGCTGCCAAGTGGGAGTGTGAATCCTAATCTTTGAACCATATTCTGCTCAGAGTTATACTGGTGTAAACTTAGCAAACAGGGCCCTGATCCTGATTGAGTCTTCTTGATGCTACTGTCACACATTTAATTTAACAGCTACAACGACCACCTCACACTAACTTAAACGGCGCTGCTTTAGAGTTAGAACAGCATGAATACGAGTAAAGTTTAACCCTTTGAATTCACTCACATGACAGACCAGCTCAGCTTTTCATTCTTGGAGACTAAGCAAGAGGCTAAAGCTGCACGTTCCTTGACAGTGCTGCCTGCTGACTTATCAAGAGCCTTAGTAGCAGAGCTTTGAGCAGAACCCCATTCAGCCTTCCCCACAGAAGGACAGAGGGGCGAGGACTGTATCAAGGACGGCTGTATGGGAGAGGGGAAAGAGACAGGTTTGTTTGTGGTTTCTTTTAAATAGGGTACAGGATTAGTTTTGCCAGCTCCTCTGTCTCACAAGCCCTAGACTGTGATCTGCCTAGATACAGTTATAGCCTTGAAAGGTCAAAGCCTTGGAGAATGTGGCAGGAGGTGGGGGACGCAAAGGGAAGAACACTGCAAATTATTGCCATAATGCATGAGTGCAGAGCTCCTCAGCACCCAGCACACAAATGGAGGCCAGTGGCAGCTGCAGGCATTCATTCAGCACTGAGATGTGAGGTACTCAGGGCCCAACCTAACACCTATTGACTCCACTAGGTGTTAAACCAGGCCCTACCTCAGCAAGATGTGCTATGTTTCTCAAATGTGGTCACTACAGGCTTTTATCATGGTCACAACCTCCTGAGCAATAACGGGGGAGGGCCAGGGGGGCGTGGAAGGAATGGGGGGCTCTGCAAGGACGGGATGGGCCCTTCCCACATCTGGAGTCACAAAACACTGGAAGAGCAGTCAGCATGAGTTCCCCATCTTCCCGTGGGCCTCAGGCTTTTGGCTTCAGCCCTGGGGTGGCAGGCAGCAGGCTCCAGCTACTGGTCTTTGGGCTCACCAACCCCCCTCATCACCCCGGCCATCGCTGCCTCCCTCCCCACCCAAGGCTTAATTTGTCCTCCAGCTTGCCAGGGCTGAGTAAGTCTGCTGTGAAAAAATTATATTTGTATGTTTGTTAATATCGCTTTTCACTGCTCCCAGCTAGCTAACAAGTCTGCTGCTGTGAAAATTGACATCAACAATCATACAAATATCACTTTTCACAGAAGCAGACCTACTTGCTACCAATTCTTAAACAAAAGCAAAAAACAGCAACCAAAAAAGCAAAAGAAACAGCAACCAAAAAAAGACAAGAACATGCAAATCACCTTCTTTGTGTTTCTATTCTGTTTAGGTCCAGTAAAGAATAGAGACAACTGTACATTGTTATTATTGAGTCTGCAAAAAAAACACCTTATTACAACAATGATTTGGACTTGTATGTGCGCATATTTATTTGTTTTTCCTGAAATTAACTAAGTTTTTCAGAAAAATTGTCATCGCGGCCACCAACAAGAGTAGGTGGCTGCATTCTGAGGTCACCAAAATCTGTTGGGAGAAACCTAACAAGTTACAATATTTCACATATGGCCTATGTGAGTGCTAACCCCTGCCAGACAACTAATGACCCAGTTCATTTCACAGTGGGGGAAACTGAGGTAGGGACGCTCTAAAGCCAAGTCAGACCCAGTTCCCAGGCTGATGCTTGGCTCATCCTTCTTTCTCATTTAGTGCATGTATCCTATTGCCTACTCATCTCCAGCATAGGCCAGCAGTAATACCAGAGCTTGTGTTTTAGTTTTAACATGCACACACACCTGCAATGTGACGCTCCGAGTCTCCTCTGTGACTCCAGGAGGGAAGGTCACTTTGATGCTTGGATCCACAGTGGAAAAGAGCAACGTCCCCTCTGATGGGACACTGCATTTATTCTCCACAAGCCGAGAAACGACCAGGAACCAGGAGAAATGGGGGATGCTACAGCAAGCCATGTGCTTCTGTTACAAAAAGGTGGGGAACAAAGAAGACACAGCTGAGTGACATGTTACAGTATCTTTCAGACACACTGATTGACACCAGTTGAAGTCAATGGAGTCACTGAAAAAAAATAAATCAACGGCTCACAATGTTTCATCGGTATATATGCAGATGTATTGCACACATTTAGATGCAAAGAAGCACCACCAATAAAGCCTATTTTCTTAAAGGCCTGAGAAGATATTTTTCACCATCAGAGCTGGCATTTGAGGGGACTTTTCATACCCTACTCCTGGTGGGAGTCACACTGCACAGACTGCAGAAGCAGCCTAGACATTTTGGACATGAGAGCCTACAGCACATGTTGTGCTCCCAGGATTGATTGCTGGTAGAGTAGTAGGGAGAGCACAGACTGAATTTAGCACAGTACCCTGCAGCACTTCACAAAACAAGGAGTAAGATGAAGTCCCACCCCAGCAGATCTTTCAGTCCAATGCTAAACTGGAGATGGAAAATTGCATTCCGGAGCTTGTAGTCTCTAGGGCAGGGGTAGGCAACCTATGGCACACGTGCCAAAGGCAGCACACAAGTTCATTTTCAGTGGCACTCACATTGCCCGGGTCCTGGCCACCGGTCCGAGGGTGCTCTGCATTTTAAATTTAATTTTCAATGAAGCTTCTTAAACATTTTAAAAACCTTATTTACTTTACATACAATATAGTTTAGTTATATATTATAGACTCATAGAAGAGACCTTCTAAAAATGTTAAAATGTATGACTGGCACATGAAACCTTAAATCAGAGTGAATAAATGAAGACTCGGCTCGGCACAGCACTTCTGAAAGGTTGCTGACCCCTGTTCTAGGACAACATTTCTCAAATGCAGCACCAGGGGCTTTTCATGTGGCCACGACAGCCTCCTGGGTGGTGATGGGATGGGGCAAAGCATCAGACCCTCCCCCTTCCTCCTTGTTGCTCCTGGACACAACGTTGCAGGAGCAAGGTGAGTTCTTGACCCATCTTGGGTGGAGGGGATTTGAGCAGCAGGCTCCAGTGGTGGGACTTCAGGAACCTGGCCGTGAAGCCCTGGGTTCCGACCACGGGTACTGACCCCGCCCCAGCTCTGGCCACACAGCCCTGATCTCAAGGTGTGGGGCTTCAGCCTCCAGCCCCCGGTTCCAGCCGTGTGGCGGCAGACGCTGGCCACAGGTGCCAACTCCCAGCCCCAGAAGCAGGGCAACGGGACTCCAAGCATTGGGATTTGGGCACCAGTCCCTGGCTCTGTCCACAAGGAAGCAGGTGCTGACCCCTGGCTCCAGTCATGGAGCTTCAGTTGGCCTCTAGCCCCCAGTTCCAGCCGTGCGGTAGCAGGCTCTGGCCCCAGGCTCCAGCGACACAGCCCTCGCACCTGGTGCTGATCCCCTGTCCCAGCTGCAAGGCAGCAAACACCAACCCATAGCTCTGTTCCCAGGTTCCAGCTACGCGGTGGCAGGAGCTGACCCTGGGTGCCAACCCCTGGCCTTGGCCATGTAGCAGCAAGCACTGTCTCCAGCCACGCAGCATCAAGTGCTGACTCCTGGCTCCAGCCACACTCTCCTGGGCTCTGGCACTCAGTTCTGGGCTCTGGCCGTGCAGTGGCAGACACTAGCCCTGGGCGCTGACCCACAGCTCTGGCTGCGTGGCAGCAGCCCGCGATCCTTAGCTCCAGCCATGCAGTTCCTGTCCCCAGCTCTGGGTTCTGGCTGCGGGCACTAAGCCCTGGCCCTGGCCGCATGGCAGCAGACACCAGGCCCTGGCTCTGGCCATGCAACAGTGGGGTCCAACACCTACCCCCATTGTCCCTGGTCCCTACTACCTCCCATAGTCCTGTATCCATTCCCCCCACATCCTGGACCCTTCTGCTTTCCTGGCCTTGCATCCATCCCCGCCCCATTGCCACAGACCCCCTCTGCCTCCCCCTTCGGCCTCTCCATCTGGGGCTCAATGGGTCCTGGGGCTTGCTGTGAAAAGTGATATTTGTATGTTTGTTAATATCACAGCACACTTAGTAGCTGCCTGGAGGGCTATCAAAAGTGATCAGTGATATTAACAAATATCACTTTTCACAGCAAGCCCAAGGACCCACTAAGCCCTGGATGGGACAGGAGGGCCAAAAGGTGAGGCAGCATTATTTTTGTTATTGAGTCTGTCAAAAAACCCTACAAATACACAATGAAGTGATTTGGATGTGAATCTGTGCATATTTAATTGTTTTTCCTAAAGTTAATTAATTATTTTAGGTTAAAATAAAAAGTGTCAGTGGGGCCACCACTGAGAGACCCTGCTATAGTAGCTACACCCCTCTGTATTAGAGATGAGGGCTGCAGGTGCAATCCCTTTATACCAACTGGACACACATCTCAGGTTCATGAGAAGCTTCCAAGCTAGCCCTGGAGACTGGAAAAAGTCAAGCCCTGCCCCTGCTGTAGGGCAAGTCACATCTCCTGCCTATGACCAGGAGTTAATCCAACTTGCTCACCTTCGGCTTTCCTCTCCGCTCCACCTTGGTTTGCAGGTCGCTCCAGCTCTGCCCGTTGAAGGTCCGAACTACCACTTCTCGCTCACGCAGCGTCTGAGGGGAGGCGTAAGGCATCCAGATCTGCACCTCCTGGCAGGGGACAACCAACCAACCAATGAGACACCAACAGAACGGCACCCCTACTCTAAAGACACTCTTACCTGGGCAAGCAGGGGAAGCCAATGCAATGGGGTGTGACAAACCTCCATGCTCTCCACTCCCCGCTGGAGGCCCCATTGCTCTGCTACCCACCACCCCTGGAAACAGCTTTCTGAGAGGAAAAGAGCAGCGAGCACTAGATCTCTAGGCTTACCTAGGGAAGCATCGCAGGAACAGCCATTGTGAGAACAATAAAAGCTTCTTCTCCAGCAACACCCAATCAAGGCCAAAAGAAAAGGAGCTGCCTGCTGCTAGCAAGGTAGCTCCTGGCTGGAGACGGTGGTATGAGGAGAGATGCTCCCTAGGCTACAGGCCAGAGCCCACTGCTGGCTACAAATCCGCATGTGGAGCTCAGGAAGAACCCTGCTGATTTAATTCTGGGGAGGGAATTAAGCCCCAGAAAGGTAAGAAACCATCTGATTTATGAGTGGCCCTGAAGGGCAAGGGACTGCTTCCATCCAAGTTGGCTGTACCCTAGAAAGGATCTGAGCTGCGTGACCCGGCCAAGCCACAGAAGACCCACAGAAGTAGGCTGACAGCCTGCCGGGGGCATTGGGAGCTGACAAGGCCAGCAACACCACACCCAGACACTGGGGGATGCTCACAGGAGTAAGTGCAATCTACCACAGGCAGATTTTAGGCAGAGTGGGGAGTGGTTATGAAAACTGATCTCTCCTGCAGCCCACCAGCCCTGAAGTCAGCTAGAACAGCTGCCCCCAGTTTCCTGGCTACGCTCCAGACAATGCTTAGGTGGGGATGTTGTGCAATGGTTTCCCAGAAAGGCCAGTGAGCTCCTCTTAGCCAAGACTGGCTTCACAGGGGTATTCGTGTAAGCGTCCATCAATGGGTCCTTTTCCTGGCAGATGGAGGTCACCCCCAGGAGCAAGCTCTCCCCTTAGGAGGAGTTCATGAGCTGGAAGGGAGGAGGTTCTCATTCAGAGAACAGCCTGCATCATAGCAGAAGGGATGGGAAAAGTGTGAGGACAGCGTGCTGCTGAGGGAGGAGACACTGTCCTTTTGGGGATTTGCCCTAGTGCTGAGAATCCCTTTCAAGTTTGATCCTTGGGGCTATTTACAAGCAGTGATTTGTGGTTCACAGATCCCAGCAGTCAACATACTGAGGCCTGGCAGCCCCACCACATGATCCTTTCAGGCCACAAACAAGGATTTTCTGGCCAGTCATATTTGCATATATGGACCTATGATGGGCTATAAACACACACACAGTTCTGCTCAGCCCCATCCTGCCCATCATGCGTTCTTACCTGCTGGAATACAATCCCATGAGGCCGCAGCTCCAGGACTTCACTCAGCAGGATGTCATGGTGCCTCAGTTTCACCCACTGTGGGTCAGGCGACAGCGTTTGGAAATGGATTGTTAATGAGGTGGTGGCAGCACCCGGGGGGAAGTAAAACTGGATGCCGCAGGCCAGGATGACTTTGCAGCCATCAGGGGTCACAGTAAAGCTTACGAAAAAGAAGAGATGCATGAATAACATCTTGCAATGACTCACATTCATTGTGTATACAGTGTTGCTGTAGCCGTGTGGGTCCCAGGATACTAGAGAGACAAAGTGGGTGAGGTCTTATCTTTTATTGGATCAACTTAATCTGTAATGCACTAACCCCCCTTTTTATCCTATGACTATAGGGGTGTTAATGGGCCACTTCAACATGACTGGTCCCTTAGAATATGCACTAACTACTTTTGATAAAAAAAAACTCTGCTCCATCTTGTGTGTAGCTGTGACACTCCTCAGATCTGATAAAGAGCTCTGTGTAGTGTGAAAGCTGGTTGCTCTCACCAACAGACGCTGGTCCAATAAAAGATATTACTTCACTCAACTTGTCTTCCAGTGACATCACACGCCATTCAACCATTGCTTTCCTGTGTTTGTGACTGGCAAGAGGAACTCCCTGCATGTAATGGAGTAAAACTCTGACTTGTCTATTTGGACTGGAAACAATTTGGGGCAGAGACTATCCCAAATAATGTGTATGTACAGCACCTAGCAGAATGAGACCCTATTCTTAACTGGGGCATCTAAGTGCTACTGCAATACAAAATAATAAATAGTAACAAAAACAACAGAGACACTGTGTGAAATACCTGTCCTCACTGGGTACAAGGAACACTCTTCCTAGCTCTTCTGAGCTGGATTCATCTGCAGTGAATCAGAAGAAATGAAATGAACAGGGGTGGGTAGCATGCATATTGTCCATTGATTTGAGGGGTGCAGGTGATAAAGGAGTATTCCTCTTGCAACACTGTGCTCATCAGGGGCTGGATCCAAATTCCAGTGAAGTCAGTGCAACATTTTCCATACTCCCCCCAGGCTTTGGATTGGGTTCCAAAGGAGGATGGACAGAGGTCAGTGAACTTTTGATGCATCTCTTTTCCCGCACTTAGCAGCCGTTGGCCAGGCTGTACTGCCATCGCTGACTCTTCCCTACCCCTGCCTATTTACGATCTAAATAGCAGATGCTCTTGGGGATCTTTTTGCTTGCAGCTTGAGGACCTTCCCAAGAGGCTGACTTCCTTTTGCCCATTGACTTTCCCACAACCCCCACCTCTGCATCACCAGCAACACCTTTCCAATGATCAGGCTGAGCAAAAGCATCTCCAGAGATTTTTTTACACCTTAGAACTGACTAAAAAATTAGAATCCCTCCCACAGAACTAGTACAGCCTGTAATTGAAGACACAGGCAACCTAGTTTAGGAACTTCTGAATAGCCATCTTCTCCCTTATATACCCTCTAGTACAGGGTTCGACAACCTTTCAGAAGTGGTGTGCCATGCCTTCATTTATTCACTCTAATTTAAAAGGTTCTGCTTGCCAGTAATACATTTAAAAGGTTTTTAGAAGGTCTCTTTCTGTAAGTCTATAATATATAACTAAATTGTTATATGTAAAGTAAATAAGGTTTTTTAAGTGTTTAAAGAAGCTTCATTTAAAATTAAATTAAAATGCAGAGCCCCCCGGACCGGTGGCCAGGACCTGGGCAGCGTCAGTGCCACTGAAAAATAGCTTGCGTGCCGCCTTCAGCACACGTGCCATAGGCTGCCTATCCCTGCGCTAGTACAACGAAGCCCACATCTGACTTAGATTTTAAACTCTGAGCGAGGGGCTCACTCTTCTGTTTGTCTGTGCAGTGCAAAATAGACCTGCAATGATGCCATATCAATAATGATCCATTTTCTCCCCCTCATCTCCATCAATCACATTCACACACCAGCTTGTGACACTTGCTAGAGCCTAGGAGCAGCTGTCTGAGATGCAGTCAAGCCAGAGATGCAATTACCAGATTGCAGAGGGATCTCAGGTTCTCCTAGCGGATTGCCACGCAGGTGCACAAAGGGAGAGTGCTGGATCTCAGGAGGGATGGAGCGGAGCCTGTTGTTCTGCAAGTCAAGCCTGGACAAGTTGGGAAGGCTGGCAAGGGATGCGGGGACAGTCACCAGGAGATTGCTGTGAAGACGCAGCTGCTGCAGAGACTGCAAATTGGCTGCAAGTTAGAACAAGAAGAAAAATTGCTCCCCCCTTGGTAAATACATGAGTACTGATTCTAACAACCCCCAACAACATACACATCCATCCCCAATTCCCCTTAGCAAGCACCTAGAGCGTGACCCCAGCCTGCCTGCACCAGACCCCCAAAACACACACACAAAGCATGGATATATTTAAATCATGAGAGAGGAACAAAGCTCATGGGTTCAGAGAATTAGCAGGTTGGGAGAGCAGTAAGTTCTTTGGGACAGGGACTGTCCTTTTGTTCTGTTTATACAGAGTCTAGTTCAATGGGGTTCCGGTCCATGCATAGGCTTCTAGATGCTACAGCAATATAACAACCACAGCAGAAACCTGGGCACAGTAATACAAAAATCAAAGCTGTGGAAACAGGCCCATTCAGAATCTCAGAGTCCAGCACTGAACGGTTTTCTGGATTGGTCTGGACTCAACACAGATGTCATTTAAAACCAAACAACCCATCAATATAATTAGCCCTCAGTGTGTTGCCTCATATCAGCAACTGCAGAGAAGCTGGGATCCTCTCAGGAGCCAGTGCCCTAGCCTGCCAAAGGGCTGGATCCTCAGCTGATGTATGTCAGTTTGAAGGCAATGGCATTGTCCAATCCTGATTTATAACAACTCAGGATCTGGCCCAGAGTCTTCTGAATCTTCAAAGTGCTCGGTTTGCTCACTGACTAAATTGACAGGGCTCCATATAGACAATATCCTGCTCCTAGAAAGTTGTGTAAGAGATACCTCCTGATGCACAGCCCTGCTTGGGGGTGATGAAGTAAGGGGGTCAGTGACAGACACTGAATCCCATTTAAAGGTTAGGTGTTCATGTCTTCCTGTTCAAAGACTCCCTAAAACCCACCCATTCCATGTCAGGAGCAAGGGACATTCATTCTCTCTTTCTTCCAGGTGCAACTCTTACCAAGTGAGTCAGGGACACGCATCAATTGATTCCCTGAGAGATCCAGCTCCATGCAGTTATACAGACACCCGATCTCGTCGGGAAGTGATTGCAGGGCGTTTTCAGACAGGTCCAGTCTCTGCAGCACTGCCAGCTCCCCAATACTCCGTGGTAAATCCCGGAGCTGGTTTTTCATGGCAGAGAAGAAAGTCAGCTTACTGAGCTGGCCAAAGTCTTCGGGCAGCTCCACCAGGCTGTTGTGGCACACCAAGAGCACACGGAGGCTGGCAAGGTTAGTGACACAGCTGGGTAACCTGGAGAAACTATTAAAGCTGAGATCCAGATGAGTGAGACATAGGAGACTCCCAAAATCTTCTGGCAAGGTTGTCAGGGAACCCTGCTGACAAGCACCGAATTCATCCTGGGCATGCCCACCTGGGGGCATGGAAAAGCAGAGAGAAAGGATTCCATGTTACATGGGTTCTCCTAAACTAGCATCAGATAGGCATGTACAGCTCCCTCTGAAATCAACAGCATGGCAAACTGGAAGTTCAAACAATGTTTATCAGGGCTGCAGGGATTGGTGCATGGCCTAATGGCTAGTGCACTCAAGTGTGACTCAGGAGACCTGGGTTCTATTCCCAGCACTGTCACTGGGTGAATCACCTATATGACTTCACCTCTCTGCATCTCAGTTTCTCCATCTGTAAAATGGGCTGTATCAATTGTGGAGAGGGGGAGTTCTGTGGAGCAGGATATCTGCACTGTACATATGAGGGGTCTGTTTTATCAGTCATTCTTTTTCCAGTCCAATCTGACCCCTGGATGTTGAACACCTAAAATGCTGGTATTTTAACAGCCAAGGAGAGGAGAGATTTATCTGGTACACAGTGGGAGAAGAGAGAACTAGGAGTTATAGGATGCACTTAAGAAAGAGGCAATTTTAGCTGAAGATGAGAAAATTTCCCTAAGAAGGAGGCATATTTGGCTGTCGCACAGTTTCCCCAAGGGAAAGGATAGAAGCTTCACTGCTTGGGACATTCAAAACTAGCCTGAACAGCAGCACATTAGTGATAACCCATACTGGCAGGGCAGAGGACTACATGGTCTAATAGCTTTCCCTACCTCTAACTTCAACAGGTCTAGGTTTGATGGGAGGTATGCTCAGGTATTTAAGGGCAAGTTTGGCTCCAAATAACAAATCCAGCACATTCAAAAGGATTTCTGACTTGCTTGAGACTACCAGGGCAAGTGACCCATGGGTGGGGGGGGAGGGAGAGAAAGGAGTGGCAGCCATATGATTTAAATTCACACTTCCATAAACATACCAATTTCCTCCCTCTTACTCACCATCCTCCTGCAGTGCAATTTTAAATACTTACATTAGGGGATACCACAGGATTTTTTTGTTGTATAATCGTAGAAAGATTAATATTTGAGAAACCCTGGATTAGCAAATAGTACGGTTTAAATAAGGAATTCTTAGCGAACCAAGTTTTTCTACTTTTTTTTTCCAGATACTCAGTATCTGAGCACTTCACAGCATAAATCTATGGGAGGTAAGGAAGTATTAATATGCCCATTCTACAGATGGGAAAACAGAGACCCAGATCCACAAAGGTATTTAGACTTCTAACTTCTCTTGATTTCAAATACCTTTGTGGATCCGGGCCAGAGATACTTGCTTAAGGTCACATTCTGGTGGAGCAGGGGAAATTAACCTGAGAGTCAGGAGACCTAGTTCATGTCCTGACCACTGGACCATCCTTCCTCTCTGATATGCACATACAGTTCCCCCCAGAAGACTGGGTGGTTCAACATTTTTCCAAGATTGCTAAAGACACACCATTCATATTCACAGCCTCCTAGCATACAAAAACTGCGATGCCAAAGAAGCAAAACAATGGTCAACAGGTATTTATTGAATGTCATCATGCCATTGGCTACAAATCATAGGCAAATCCACTCCAATACTTTTTGTGCTCCTGATAAGTTAGTTTCTTTGCTGTTCCTTCTCAAACCATGTTCCCGGCTTGTGCTGCAGGGCACAGGACGAGGGTCTGTTCAGAAAGCTACAGCAGAACAAAATGCACTGAAAGGAATCATTACATCTCAAGGGGGGGTGGGGAAGGAGGAATAATCACCAACAATTATTTCAGTCAGACTCTCCACAACTAAAGATCCAACCCAGTCTCCATTCAAGTGACATTTAAACAAAAGGCTGCACCTGTCAGACTGAATCAAGTGAGGAAAGTGGTCCCCAACAGCTGTGGAAACAAAGGATGGTAATAACAGCCCCTATGCTGGATCTTCCTGAATCTGCATGCTGCTCCCTGTAAGGCTAACAGACCCAAAGCCACTGCAAGGGGCTCTAGTGCACAATGGAAACCATAAAGCGCATCCATCCTGTAGGAGCAGAGAAAAAGAGCCAAGCCCGGATGAATGGGCAAGGATGCTTCTCTGTGTCTTACCTTTGAGCACCAGGGACTTCAGGCACTTCAGGACAGGAAGGCTGCCCAGCGTGGAGTCTATGAGGGCCTCATTGCAGTTCAGCCGCAGGAATTCCACCTTGGCCATCTCTTCCCTTCGTTTCTCAAACAGCTTGAGGAACTGGCGACAGCCATCGGAGTACACATCCAGGTTCAGCCTGTTGCCTGCAAGGCGGCAGCCCTCAAGTGCGGCAGTCACAAAACTGCCCTCCCCCACAGCCTCCCCAACCTCCGGCAGCTCTGCCATCTTCTGCTGTTAGTCCACTGGGGCTGGAGCATGTTTCGACTTGCCAGGCAGGCAGGCACTGGCAGCGCCACAAGGCAGCCGTGATGACGAGAAAAGAGGCTCTGAAAGGGGACAGAAGCACACAATGAAGCCCTACTGCCTCTGCAGAGCCCGGCTAGAAGAAGTTTGTAAACACAGCATCTTCCAACCGCAACAAGATGCATGGGGATTTACATACAGTACATCACTACGGATTTTATGGGCAGTTGGTATAGACTTAAAGGCAAGAAGGGACCATCGTGACTATCTAGTAAGTCTGACCTCCTGCACATTGCAGGCCACAGAACCTCACCCACACATTCCTAAAATAGACCCCTGAATTCTGGCAGAGTTCCTGAAGTCCTCAAATCATGGTTTAAAAGACTTCTAGTTACAGAGTATCCACCATTTACATAAACCAGCAAATGACTGTCCCCCATGCTACAGAGGAAGGTGAAACCCCAGCAGGATCTCTGCCAATCTGAACCAGGGGAAAATTCTTTCCTGACCCCAAATATGGTGATCAGTTAGACTCTGAGCATGTAGGCAAGACCCACCAGCCAGAAACCTGAGAATGAGTTACTACAGAGAATTCTGAGCCCTCTCCATCTAGTGTCTCATCACCAGCCAGTGGAAATATTAGCTGATCTGCCACTGCTAGCAGCAATGTGCTAGGTATAGCAATGAGGTGGAACAGCAACCTTGGTGCATCCCCTCCATCTGGCCAGAAAACAGAGTCATCTCCAGAAATGTAGAGGGTGTAATCAAAGGAGAAAGCTTGCTTAGGATAGTAATACCTAACTCTTCTATAGCACTTTTCATCAGTAGGTCTCAAAGTGCCTTACAAAGGAGATCAGTATTATTCTCATTTTATAGACAAGGAAACAAAGGCACAGAGGCAAAGCAACTTGCCCAAGGCCACCAGCAGGTCAAGGGCAAAACCAGGAGCCTGGGTTCTGTGCGTAAGTCCTGGGCCAGCACCTTATCCAATAAGCCATACTACTGTTGTGTAATTAGGAGCAATGAGATGAAATTGCAGAGAAGAGAAAGTGGAGGTGGATTGGCTCACATCAACACAAGGACTAGGGAACACAACTTGTGATGTAACTATGTAGTGATGCAATGAAAAAAACCCAACACATCACATTAACGCACTAGCTGGGACCAGGAGTGCCATGGGGGAAGCACACACAGCCTTACACGTTACGAGAGTGGGAGAAGAGAGAAGTATCAGAGGGGTAGCCGTATTAGTCTGGATCTGTAAAAGCAGCAAAGAATCCTGTGGCACCTTATAGACTAACAGACGTTTTGGAGCATCAGCTTTCGTGGGTAAATACCCACTTCATCGGATGCATGTGATGAAGTGCATGTCACATGCATCCGACGAAGTGGGTATTCACCCACGAATGCTCCAAAACGTCTGTTAGTCTATAAGGTGCCACAGGATTCTTTGCTGCTTTTGGAGAAGTGGGAAAGACCAATGGGGATAAATTCTCCATTGCCCCCTTCACCTTGTGTGGTCATCTATACCACTGGTTTTCAGCCTTTTTTTCCATTTGCAAACCCCTACAAGAGGGCATGCAGACTGTGTTTGAATCATTAGACATAGTTTGCAGGCCCCACCAGAGCTACATGGACCACAGGTTGAAACCCACTGATCTACCTGTGGAATTTGAATGCAAAATACAACTAGTCATTCCGCTTTGCTAGCAGTTACACAGGTGTTACCATTCAGCCCTACATTTCAAAGGAGTTCAGTTCTATTAGCCTCATTTTACAAAAGGGGAAAGTGAGGCACAGGGAGGGAAGCAACTTGCCCAAGATCATCCCCCAAGCCCATGGCAGAGCTAGGAATAGAACGTGGCTCTCCTGAGTCCCAGCCTAGTGCTCTACCCACTGTACTGTCTCCCCTAGAAAAGGCCCATAGCCACGAGGAGTTCAGTCCCATAGAGCTGTTTGGTAACACTCCGGCAAGCCCAGACGCTGCAGCGATGGGCTCTTGAGGGAGGCGCCAGCGCTGCTTCATACGGTTGGGGGGACGCAGGCTGCGGGGAGGGGCAAGTGACATTTCGGAGGGAGGGAACTAAACTAGCTCAGCCATGAGCCACAGCAGAGCGGAGCGGGGTGGGACACGGTCCCATCGGCTCCGCGGTCGCAGGAAACGCACAGCGGCCGAGAACAGAGCCCTTGCGCCCCCCGCCACCCGGCTGCGGGGATCGGGGGGCAAAGCCAGAGCCCGGGGGGGGGGTAACGCTGCCCCACTTCACCCCGCCTCCCGACGCTGCCTGGGGCAGGGGAGAGGGCTCCTGCGAGCCCCGCTTCCGCCGCCCAGCGCACTTGGTGGAAGTTGGGAGGCGGCGCGGAGCAGCGCCCCGCCACAGCCCCACGTGGCCGCGGGCCCCGCGCAGCTCTTACCCGGGCTACAGAAGACGGGGCCGGGACAGGGCTCGCCCCAGCCGGGGCCCCCCGCGCGGCCAGGAGCCTGGACTGCACCCGGCAGCGCCGCGAGCTGGAGCCCGCCTCGCTCTTAAAGGGACAGTTCCGGGAGGGAGGCGCGATCTGCAGCCAAGTGTGGCGCGTCCTAGGGCCCGGCTCCTCCCGGCTGGTCCAGGCACCTGTGCGCCAGGCGGCTGCTCGCGGCTTGAGGAAGCGGGAAACAGGCAGCTTTGCTCGGCCACATGTGCAGACACGCTGGTGCACGGACCTGTTGGATCACCCCCCCCCCCTCCTAAAGCAGCAGCGCACACACACCGGGGGGGGGGGTGGCATTTATATTTGTGGGAGGAGGGTACCACTGGAGTTACACTTCCAAACCAAAACGATTTAGCCAGCAATGAGTTTGCATCCTCCTCCTCCTCCTTTCTGCCAGTGAATATATTGAAGTGTAAAGTCCCAGAGCCTTTCCAGTCCCAGCGTGAACAGCCACACTGCAATTTACAGCCTGAGTCAGCTAACATAGACCAACAGGCATTTTATTATTGTCCAGGTAGACATATGTTTTTCCCTCTGAGATGGTAAGCAGTATAATTGCTCACAGCTAAATTACCACACAACTATTTCTAAGGAAGCACATTCTCAGTGTAAAAGCACTAGAGAGAAAATATATGAAAAACAATAAAAGAAGCTACCCACCTGCTATAAGCTTACTGGAGATCACCCCAGCTCCAGCAAGGGCTCTGGTAGGAGTCAATCCTTCAAACCGCACCAAAAGATTTTCCTGTGGTTACAAATTCACAGTGGCTTTGGCTCAGAACAAGCACCCCATGAATCTGTGAGTCACTCCTTTATCCAATTTGGGTCTTTGATATGCAGAGCCTGCCACAAGGACTCATTGTTTCACGCAGACAATGGAATTCTCCTCAATTATTTCCTAGGAAATGCATTTAGCTAAAAACATCCCCCTGAGCACAGCAAGTTTCAGCGCTGTAAAGTGCCAGTGTAGACAGCGCACCAGCGCTGGAAGCACAGCTACGCCCCTTTGACCACAAAAGCTGCATTAAAGTGCTGGTGCTTTAGCGTTGCCAATGTAGACTAGCCCTAAATCTTGTCTGGTCTGTTTTTTCAAGAGAGTCCTTTGAAGCTCATAACACTTCCCAAGCTTTGCATTAGTCCTATCTCCCCCTTAAAGACATTACACACAGTTCCACAGCAATATATAAACTTTTGCATTTTTAATACAATGAACTCCTAAGATATTTAAACTTCAATCAGTAAGGTTTAAATTCTAGGGTCATCTGGGGTTACCTGTAACAGACCAGTGCTTTGTCTGATTGTCTAGATCAGTAGTTCTCAAACTTTTGTACTGGTGACCCCTTTCACACAGCAAGCCTGAGTGTGACCCCCTGTCATAAACAGATGGTTAAGGGTTAATGTCTCTTTTACCTGTAAAGGGTTAACTAGCTCAGTAAACCTGGAACACCTGACCAGAGGACCAATCAGGAGACAAAATACTTTCAAATCTCGGTGGAGGGAAGCCTTTGTCTGTGCTTTTTGGGTTTTTTCTTTGTTCCCTCTGGGTTCTGAGAGGGACCAGACATGCATACACTCTCCAATTTTCTGAAACAGCCTCTCCTGTTCAATTTAGTAAGTATCAGTTAGAAAGATGGTTTAGTCTTTTGATTGTTTTCTTTATTTGCAAATGTGTATTTTTGCTGGAAGAATTGTATCTCTGTTTGCTGCAACGTGTAATTGTGCTGGGGGAATGATTCTCTCTAGTGTCTATAAGCTGAAAAACCCTGTAACATTTTCCATCTTGATTTTACAGAGACAATCTTTACTTTTTTCTTTCTTATTAAAAGCTTTTTCTTTTGAAGAACCTGATTGTTTTTTCATTCTTGTGTGAGATCCAAGGGGAGGGAGTCTGCACTCACCAGAGAATTGGTGGGAGAAAGGAGAGAAGGAGGGGGGGAGGAAAAGCCTGATTTCTCTGTGTTAGGATTACTGTCTCTCTCAGGGAGTCTGGGAGGGGGAGAGAAGGGAGGGAAGGTGAATTTCCTCTCTGTTTTAAGATTCAAGGAGTTGAATCACAGGGATCTCCAAGTGTTATCCAGGGAGGGGAGAATCTGGGAGGAAGAAAGGAGGGGTATGGTTTATTTCCCTTTGTTTTGAGATCCGAAGGCTTTGGGGGCCAGAAAGTGCCCCAAAACACTATATTTTTGGGTGGTGGCAGCTCTACCATTTCTAAGCTAGTAATTAAGCTTAGGGGGGTTCATGCAGGTACCCCATCTTTTGGACGCTAAGGTTCAGAGTGGGGGTTCATACCTTCCCATGGTGGTAGCCGTGGGATAAATAGAATCCAAAAGCCAGTAGGATTATTTTTTTCTCTTTTCTCTCTGCTAGCTGTTTGTAAGCAGAGAAGAGGGGGATTTTTAAAACTACAGCCAGGGAAATTTTGTTTTTCCTCTCTTCTTTCTGGCTGCTAAGGTAGACAGACTGAAAGCAGAAGGTGTTAAGTTCTTAACGAGGGTCTTTTATTAGACAAAGCAGGCTTAAGCTGTCAGCAGCAGACAACCAGCAAAAGACATTTGCAAATCAATTGTTTTTTTCTTTCTAACTCTAGGGGTGTAGTAATAGTTAGAAGTCTCTGTTGCTAAGCAACCCTGAGCTGCAGCATTCCAGACACTCAACAGCAGAGGGAGCAACCAGCACAAAAAAGCAGGAGCCATGCATTCCAAAAAAGCCATTAGATAGGAACAAGCAAAGCTAGAAGCCATAGAAAGAGACAACGAACATAAATGAAAGGTGGAACTAATAAATGCAGAAATAGCCAGGGAAGAGGCAGCCCACAAAAGAGAGCAAGAAGCCAAAGAGGCGGACCGCAAAAGAAAAATACAGCTCCAAAGGGAGGCACACCAGCAGGCCCTGGAATTAGAACAGGCTAAGCAGAAGAACACAGACAATCCTAACAACCCTTCAGCAGTTATTGTTCCCCATCCCAAGAAATTCCCCACCTACAAGGCAGGTGATGACACTGAGGCCTTCTTAGAAAATTTTGAAAGGGCCTGCCTTGGGTACAGCATCTCTACCAGTACATGGTAGAACTGAGGCCACAGCCCAGTGGACCCTTAGCAGAGGTGGCAGCTGAAATGCCTAAGGAACACATGAACGACTAAAAACTTTTTCAAACCAAGGCCAGGGTCCGAATGGGACTAACACCTGAGCATGCCCGTCAGAGGTTCAGAGCCCTAAGGTGGAAACAAGATGTGTCATTTCCCCAACATTCCCACCACACTGGAAAGAATTGGGATGCCTGGATATCAGGAACAAAGGTTAAAACTCTAGAAGAGCTATCCCTCCTGATGCAAATGGAATAGTTCTTAGAGGGTGTTCCTGAGGAAATAGAAAGGTACATCCTAGATGGAAAGCCCAAAACTGTAACCGAGGCGGGGGAGATTGGAGCCAGATGGGTGGAAGTGGCTGAAAAGAAAAAAGCTACTGTCAAGGGGAGTGAATATCACAGGGGGCAAACAGACACTAAACCCTATCAACGAGGGCAACCCAAGACCCCACCTACAACCTAAGGAAAGCCCCAGGCTCCCTATTCTCCCACCTCACCAGCCTCCAGTAACCCACCTCGGCCCAGTGACCAGTCAGTTGGACAATGCTTTAAATGTAATGAACTGGGACATATAATGGCCAGCTGCCCCAAGAACCCCAACTGAGTGCAGTTAATTACACCACCATCACACCAAGGATCCCCAGGCCCAGATGCCTCTCAAATACCCTCGGAGCAAAGGGAAATTTTGAGAGTGGACAGAAAGAAGGTTATCGCGTGGAGAGACACGGGGGCACAAGTGTCAGCTATCCACCAATCCTTAGTGGACCCCAAATTCATCAACCCAAAGGCCCAAGTGACAATTTACCCATTCATTTCAAAAGCTGTAGACTTTCCTACAGCTGAACTGCCTGTCCAGTACAAAGGCTGGTCAGGAATGTGGACTTTTGCAGTCTATGACAATTATTCCATCCCCATGCTACTGGGGGAAGACTTGGCCAACCAGGTAAAGCGAGCCAAGAGGGTGGGAATGGTTACACGCAGACAAGCCAGGCAAGCTTCCAGACCCATTCCTGTTCCTGAACCGTCCACAAGGGCCCTGTCTGTGTTACCAGAGACCCAGACAGATGTGGTGGACCCGGATCCCCTGCAAATGATGGCAACAGCCACAGTGCCTCCAGTCCCAGACCTGGAACTGGAAAAGCAACCAGCACCAGAACCGTTGCCAGCACTGACGCCAGTGCTTGCAAATCCATCTTTGACCCCAATACCAGAGGGCGCCAGCGAGCCTGAACTGGCAGAAGCAGCAGACAACCATACCCAAGAGGCTCAGCCAGAGCCTGAAATACCACCTGGTTCACCAGCAACGAAAATAACCCCATCACCTTCATCGCGTCCAGAGGGACCAAGCCCAAGTCCACAGTCTAAGGAGGAACTGGTGTCTCCAGCCTCAAGGGAACAGTTCCAGACTGAGCAGGAAGCAGATGACAGCCTTCAGAAAGCTTGGGTGGTGGCACGGACCACCTCACCACCTCTCAGCTCTTTTAACCGATCCCGGTTTGTTGTAGAACAAGGACTTTTATACAAGGAGACTCTTTCTGGTGGACACCAGGAAGACTGGGATCCGCAGAAACAGTTGGTGGTTCCAACTAAGTACCAGGAGAAGCTCTTAAGCTTAGCCCATGATCATCCCAGTGGCCATGCTGGGGTGAACAGAACCAAAGACAGGTTGGGGAAGTCCTTCCACTGGGAGGGGATGGGCAAGGATGTCCAGTCTTGTGAGGTGTGCCAAAGAGTGGGAACGCCCCAAGACCAGGTCAAGGCCCCTCTCCAGCCACTCCCCATAATTGAGGTCCCATTTCAGCGAGTAGCTGTGGATATTCTGGGTCCTTTCCCAAAAAAGACCCCCAGAGGAAAGCAGTACATACTGACTTTCGTGGACTTTGCTACCCGATGGCCGGAAGCAGTAGCTCTAAGCAACACCAGACTAACACTGTGTGCTGGGCCCTAACACACATTTTTGCCAGGGTAGGTTGGTCCTCCGACATCCTTACAGATTCAGGATCTAATTTCCTGGCAGGAACCATGAAAGATCTGTGGGGAACTCATGGGGTGAATCACTTGGTTGCCACCCCTTACCACCATCAAACCAATGGCCTGGTGGAGAGGTTTAATGGAACTTTGGGGGCCATGATACATAAATTCGTGAATGAACACTCCAGTGACTGGGACCTAGTGTTGCAGCAGTTGCTCTTTGCCTACAGGGCTGTACCACATCCCAGTTTAGGGTTTTCACTGTTTGAACTTGTGTATGGCCATGAGGTTAAGGGGCCATTACAGTTGGTGAAGCAGCAATGGGATGGGTTTACGCCTTCTCCAGGAACTAACATTCTGGACTTTGTAAGCAACCTACAAAGCACCCTCCGACACTCTTTAGCCCTTGCTAAAGAAAACCTAAAGGATGCCCAAAAAAAGCAAAAGGCCTGGTATGACAAACATACCAGAGAACGTTCCTTCAAGGTAGGAGACCAGGTTATGGTCTTGAAGGCACAACAGGCCCATAAGATGGAAGCATCATGGGAAGGACCATTCACGGTCCAAGAGCGCCTGGGAGCTGTTAACTACCTCATAGCATTTCCCAATTCCTCCCTAAAGCCCAAAGTGTACCATGTAAATTCTCTCAAGCCCTTTTATTCCAGAGGCTTACAGGTTTGTCAGTTTACAGCCCAGGGAGGAGATGACGCTGAGTGGCCTGAAGGTGTCTACTACGAAGGAAAGAGTGACGGTGGTGTGCAAGAGGTGAACCTCTCCACAACCTTGGAACATCTGCAGCGGCAACAAATCAAGGAGCTGTGCACTGGCTTCGCCCCATTGTTCTCAGCCATCCCAGGACGGACTGAACGGGCATACCACTCCATTGACACAGGTAATGCTCACCCAATTAGAACCCCACCCTACCGGGTGTCTCCTCATGCCCAAGCTGCTATAGAACGGGAGATCCAAAACATGCTACAGATGGGTATAATCCGCTCATCTACCAGTGCATGGGCATCTCCAGTGGTTCTGGTACCCAAACTAGATGGGGAAATACGCTTGTGCGTGGACTACCGTAAGCTAAATGCGGTAACTCGTCTGGACAACTATCCAATGCCACGCACCGATGAGCTATTGGAGAAGTTGGGACGTGCATAGTTCATATCTACAATAGACTTAACCAAGGGGTACTAGCAAGTACCGCTAGATGAACCTGCCAAGGAAAGGTCAGCATTCATCACCCATGCAGGGGTGTATGAATTTAATGTGCTTCCTTTCGGGCTGCGAAATGCACCCGCCACCTTCCAAAGGCTGGTAGCAGGATTGGGAGAATATGCAGTTGCCCACCTCGATGATGTGGCCATTTTTTCTGATTCATGGCCCGAACACCTAGAACACCTGGAAAAAGTCTTTGAACGCATCAGGCAGGCCGGACTAACTGTTAAGGCCAAAAAGTGTCAAATAGGCCAAAACAGACTGACTTACCTGGGACACCAGGTGGATCGAGGAACCATAAACCTCCTACAGGCCAAGGTGGATGCTATCCAAAAGTGGCCTGTCCCAAAGTCAAAGAAGCAGGTCCAATCCTTCTTAGGCTTGGCCGGGTATTACAGGCGATTTGTACCACACTACAGCCAAATCGCTGCCCCACTGACCGACCTGATCAAAAAGACCCAGCCGAATGCAGTTAAGTGGACTGATGAGTGTCAGAAGGCCTTTACCCAGCTTAAGGCGATGCTCAATGTCTGACCCTGTGCTAAGGGTCCCGGATTTAACAAACCATTCCTAGTAACCACAGATGCATCTGAGTGTGGTGTAGGAGCAGTTCTAATGCAGGAAGGACCGGATCACAACTTCCATCCTGTCATGTTTCTCAGCAAGAAACTGTCTGAGAGGGAAAGCCACTGGTCCATCAGTGAAAAGGAATGCTACGCCATTGTGTACGCCCTGGAAAAGCTACGCCCACAGGTTTGGGGATGGCGGTTCCAGCTACAAACCGACCATGTTGCGCTAAAATGGCTTCATACTGCCAAGGGAAACAAGAAAAAACTGTTTCGATGGAGTTTAGCTCTCCAACATTTTGATTTTGAAATTCAACACATTTCAGGAGCTTCTAACAAAGTAGCTGATGCTCTCTCCCGTGAAAGTTTCCCAGAATCAACTGGTTAAGAATTGTCCTTCAAATGTAGAAAGTCTTGTAGTTTACATACTTAGTAGTATATGTAAAGGTACCTGTGTTGTATTAATCTGTTTGTTCTAAAGTTCTAGGAAGAAATCACCGCCAGTGAGGTTCCCCACTGTCTGTGATTTGGGGGGAGTGTCATAAACAGATGGTTAAGGGTTAATGTCTCTTTTACCTGTAAAGGGTTAACTAGCTCAGTAAACCTGGAACACCTGACCAGAGGACCAATCAGGAGACAAGATACTTTCAAATCTCGGTGGAGGGAAGCCTTTGTCTGTGCTTTTTGGTTTTTTTCTTTGTTCTCTCTGGGTTCTGAGAGGGACCAGACATGTATACAGACTCTCCAATTTTCTGAAACAGCCTCTCCTGTTCAATTTAGTAAGTACCAGTTAGAAAGGCGGTTTAGTCTTTTGATTGTTTTCTTTATTTGCAAATGTGTATTTTTGCTGGAAGAATTGTATCTCTGTTTGCTGCAACGTGTAATTGTGCTGGGGGAAGGATTCTCTCTAGTGTCTATTAGCTGAAAGACCCTGTAACATTTTCCATCTTGATTTTACAGAGACAATCTTTACTTTTTTCTTTCTTATTAAAAGTTTTTTTCTTTTGAAGAACCTGATTGTTTTTTTTATTCTTGTGTGAGACCCAAGGGGAAGGAGTTTGCACTCACCAGGGAATTGGTGGGAGAAAGGAGAGAAGGGGGGGGAGGAAAAGTCTGATTTCTCTCTGTGTTAGGATTACTGTCTCTCTCAGGGAGAGTCTGGGAGGGGAAGAGAAGCGGGGGGGAAGGTGAATTTCCTCTCTGTTTTAAGATTCAAGGAGTTGAATCACAGGGATCTCCCAGTGTTATCCATGGAGGAGAGAATCTGGGAGGAAGAAAGGAGGGGAATGGCTTATTTCCCTTTGTTTTGAGATCCAAGGGGTTTGGGTCTTGGGGTCCCCAGGGAAGGGTTTGGGGGCCATAAAGTGCCCCAAAACACTATATTTTTGGGTGGTGGCAGCTCTACCATTTCTAAGCTAGTAATTAAGCTTGGGGGGTTCATGTAGGTTCCCTATGTTTTGGACACTAAGGTTCAGGGGGGGGTTCATACCTTGACACCCCCCCCATACATTAAGAACATTTTAATATATTAACACCATTATAAATGCTGGAGGAAAAGTGGGGTTTGGGGTGGAGGCTGACAGCTTGGGACCCCCCCCCATGTAATAACCTAGTGACCCCCTGAGGGGTCTTGACCCCCAGTCTGAGAACCCCTGGTCTAGATGCACTGTTAATACACATAAGCTGTATGGGTTTGTGCTTTAAACTCTTTCCAAGCCCCCTTTCAATCTATTTGATATAGGAAGTCCAACCCCTTGTACCTATTCTTCAGATGCAAGTGGTTTATTTACAGGTATTTATCCACTATTCAGGGGTCAAAATGCTTCTTCTCTGCATCTCATTTATGCAGTCACTTTATTTTACACTCCCTATGGTGTCAGTAGGTGCCCTGATGCTAAAGCTGTAGCAAATGACCATGGTGAAATACCAGTAGAACTGGATTTCTGTCTCTTCAATTTTCCCACAAAACTCTGCTCCTCATGTACCCCTGCACAAAGAAACATGCTCATGCTGCCATCAGACCACTGTGTAAGGTCCTTATGCTCCCCTTTCTGTTTTCTTTTTTGTTGTTGTACTCTGAAACAGACCTATGTAAAATGGTTACTTTCTTATTCAACAGATCGTTGTTTAGTTTACTTCAGGGGTCAAAATTAATGTTAACTCTTCAGAGCCTACCTAGCTGAGAGCAGGAGCTGAATTCTATCCTGGCTCATGCATCATCTACAGACTATTAATTAAATTCCAATTATCATGTCAGGTCTCCTGCTCCAAGTTTATCTGTATAACCCAATTGAATTTAGTGGAGCTGCACAGATGTAGTAATGTCTGACAATGGGGCTTTATTCAAGATGTATGATCCAGGAAGAACCTGCTGATTGCACTTTCATTTTGTAGGGCTATCAGTTAGAAAAAGTAGTTTTTACTTGTAAAGTGAGCAGACTTTCTCTGGAAATCATTGTGAATAGAGCTGGCTGAAAATGTAGTAATGACAGGTTTTTTTTTCTTTCATTTCAAGCTTTTCACAAAATTTCTTTTTTCATGACAAACCTTAAAATGGGAATTTGTCTAAAAGTCTTTAACTTTAGTAGGTTAAAAAATACTCCACCATAATGAAAATATTTTCCATCACAAAATGTTACATATCAAATCGGTCACGAACCAGTCTGATCAGTTTTTAGTGCAGGAATAACGCCCCCAGTGCAGTTTTTACAGCTTCAGAGCAGAACTGCACTTGGTTTATTTGCAGGCTAGTCAAAGAACAGATGTACTAATCAACATTGCTTTTTTTTCCTATTTCACTTCCTAAATTTAAGGTGCAGTTTTGCCCTCACAAATGAATGTTTGCTCACTTCTTTTTTTATAAACATTGTAAGGTTGCAAGTTTATTCTTGCAATTAGAACTGAGCAAAGCAACACTTTTTGTCAACTTGGTTTTGACATTATTTGAAGAAATCAGATTGATTGTTTTGTGAAGTTTGAACTTTTTTGATTAAATTATTTTCACTTTGAACTTTTCAATCTAAAATAAAATGTTTGTTTTTTATTTTTGAGGTAGATTTCCATTTTAAACTGTCATGAGGGAAAAAAGAAAAACTTTGCAAACCCAAGTTGCTACTGGAGGGTTTTTCCTGGATCAGACCGCTGATAACTCTGCATAATGCCATGTTCTGACTCAGTCTAACCATGGCACATATGTTGTTATCAACTTGTAAGTAGCAAGTAATGGAGGATTTCCTATAATTGCAGGTTTCTGAGCAGCACATCTATACCCTGGGCCACCATTGTACTGCTGTGCAATGGGAAATGTTTGTCCACCTGGGATATGCAAGTGACATATGGTTCCCAGTTCCCACCCTCCTTCTGTTCAAAGGTAAACATGGGTTCAGCGGCGCCTGCAGGAAGGTTTGTGATCTTGGAGGTAGCAACAGGATAGCGGTCTTCAAATACGTGCGAAGCTGCCATAAAAAAAAGGAGAAAAATTGTTCTTTTGCCACAGAGGGCAGGACAAGAGGTAATGGGTTCAACCTACAGCATAGCAGATTTGGATTAAATCTCAGGAAAAACTTCCTAACTGTAAGACCAGTAGGACAATGGAACAAACTCCCTAGGGAAGTTGTGGAATCGCCTTCACTGGAGGTTTTCAAAAGGAAGCTGGATAGCAATTTGTCTTGGATGGTTTAAACACAACATATCCTGCATCTTGGCAGGAGATTAGACTAGATGACCCTTGCAGCCCCTTCTAACTCTATTATTTTAATGAAGTTATACACAAGGCAATTGTTTATTTTAATTTACCATGTTGCTTTTCTGAAGCTTTACTTCAGTCAGATAGTCCAGTGTCTGTGCTGCTGATAGAAGGCACCTAGTTCCAGTAGCATGTAACTTGGAAGTGCTTATAACTGTGTATCAGTTGTATTTCCCGTATCCAGGATAGGTACGGCATGAGCAGTGGCAGTAAGTTTCCCTGAAATACTTCCAACATTGTGTTTCAACCTTAACTGGGGCTTCTGCGTGTTATAGCAATATTAATAAGTGAGTCTCCATGCCTATTTTAGTCCTTAGCTTCTTTGCCAAGATTGCGAACCATGATGATGAGCCACAGTTCTTGCTATGTGGATTCTTGTCTGCCAGAAAATTGGCCAGAAACAGTCAACTTTTTTTGCACACATCCATCAGGAGGTGAAAATTTTCAGTTACTGCTAATTCAAGATGGATTTGAAGCAGAAAATTAAACTTCCTTATCCTGTCAACAATTCCTTCAGCCATCCAGTCTCCAGAAAATAAGTATGCAATGGGTGTGATTCTTCTCTCACTTGCCAGGACTTTATGATGACTGGAGGTGCTCTGGATTTGATAATGTGATAATGAATTAATTACTTGGGTAATGGGGTGGAGAGTATGCTCATAAAATCTGCAGATGACACCAAGCTGGGAGGGGTTGCCATCACTTGGAGAGTAGCCTTAAAATTGACAATAACCTTGACAATTTGGAGAATTAGTCTAAAATAGTAAAATGAAATTCAATAAAAACAAGGGCAAAATACTGCTCTTAAGAAGGAGAACTCGAATGCACAAATACAAATGGGGAATAGCTGGGCTATGCAGCAGTACTGCTTAAAAGGATCTGGGTGTTATAGTGCAGTGGATCTCAACCTTTCCAGATTACTGTACCTCTTTCAGGAGTCTGATTTGTTTCCCCAAGACTTACCTTACTTAAACTATTTGCTTACAAAATTAAAAAGTGTCACTGCACACTTACTGAATTGCCTACTTTCTCATTTGTACTGTATAATTAAATCAATTGGAATAAAAATACTGTACTTACATTTCAGTGTCTAGTAAATAGAGCAGTATAAACAAGTAACTTTATGAAATTTTAGTTTGTACTGACTTCACTAATGCTTGTTATGAAGCCTATAGTAAAAGTAGGCAAATATCTAGATGAGTTGATGTACCTCTGGGAGGACCTCTCCATACCCCTTGGGGTTTGCATACTCTTGGTTGAGAACCACTGTTATACAGTAGTAGATCACAAATTGAATGAGTCAGTAGTGTGATCAGTTGTGAAAAGACTAATATCGTTGTGGACTGTATTAACAGGAACATTGTATGTAAGACTTGAGAGGATAACTGTCCCGCTCTATTCAGCGCTAGTGAGGCCTTAGCTGGAATTCCGTCTCCAATTCTGGGTGCCACACTTCCATAAAGATATGGAGAGAGTCCAGAGGAGACCTACAAAAATGTTAAAAGGTTTAGAAAATCTGACTTATGAAGAAAAGATTAAATAATGCTTGGCATGTTTAATCTTAAGACGAAAAGGGGTAACTGAAAAGTCTTCAGCTATGTTAACTTTTTATAACGAGGACTGTGATTAATTGTTCTCCATGTCCACTGAAGGTAGGACAAGAAGTAATTGGCTTAATCTGCAACAAAGGAGGTTTAGGTTCAATATTAGGAGACACTTAAGTCTTGTCTATATTGGCACTTCACAGTGCTGCAACTTACTCACTCATGGGTGTGAAAAAATACCCCCCTCAGCACTCAAACGTGCAGTGTTCTAAAGTGCCAGTGTAGACAGTGCACCAGCGCTGGGAGCTGCACTCATGGAGGTGTGGTGGTTTTTTCTTTTTCTTTTTAAAGCACTAGGACAGCTCTCTCCCAGTGCTATGCTGCAACTACACTTGCCACGTTAAAGCGCTGCCACAGCAGCACTTTCATGTTGCCAGTGAAAACGTGCTCTTTGTCACTATCATGGTAGTTAAGCACTGAAATAGGCTTTCAGTGGAGGCTGTGAAATTCCTGTAACTGAAAATTTTTAAGTACACACCTGCGGATGTTCTAAATGTACTTGGACTCCTGCCTCACCATAGGGGTTGGATTGATGACTTCTCAAGGTCCCTTCCAGGCCATTTTTTGTGAGACAAACCAGGCTGTGTATTTACCAGTAGGAGAATCAGAGGCCATAACTAACCATCTGAAAAAAATAATCAAACTAGAGCTGAAACACAGCAATTTTCTTATGTAGAGGGGAATGGGAAACCTAGAAACTGTCCTATTTTAGTCTCTTACAATAAAAGGGAGGAGGGACCCTCCTTGTGGGGAGAACTCTTTGAAAGGGTGTAACTTCCTTATCACTGGATACTAATCCCAGCTATGGTATTGTTTTGTTTTTTTTCCCCTGACCCTGGGTAGAGGAGTGCAGATACGAACTAAAAATGGGCCTTTTCCAAGCCCTCCTGTACGGGAAGACTTAGTTACAATTCTCAGCCAAGGCGGTGACCCACATCTGCCCGGGCTGGCCCCAGCGCTCTACGGGGGGCTGTTGGCTGTGGAAACCAGGCCCATTGGAGGAGATGTACCATGTTGTGAGCGCTCAGTGGGTCTAGCTGCTGTACGGCAGCCAAGAAGGAGTGAGTGCTGGGGGGACTGCCTGCTCCCCTGCTCTGCCCTCTCTGCAGCCCCACTATGCCACAGCTTGTCAGGCTATGAGGGGAAGGTCCCCTGCCTACTCTGCTCCTCAGTGAGCCTGGTGCCAGGGTGCTGCCCGCGCCCAGCACAGGCAGGAGGCCTTGGCACCCCTGGGTAACATCTCAGCCTGTGTGTGCTGCTGTCCTGGCCCACTAGAGTGGCTGGCGCACGTGCCATGCCTGGGCGCGCCTCCCACCCCAGTGTTTGCTTTAACCTCTAGTGTCATGGCGGCCGCAGCCCTGGTAACAATCTCACTGCTCATTGGCTCGCTGCCCGTCTCGGTTCGTCCAATGGCAGAGCTGGTTGGCGGGGCGTTGGAAAAAGGAAGAACTGGCTGTCTAGGCCCTTCCCTTTCCCTTTCGCCGCCAGGCCGCTGTAGCGTGTGCACGTCCCTAGGCCCAGCTCCCGTCCTACCCCCACTCGGTGAAGTAAGTGTGCGGACCCCCGACCCTTCCCTCTAGTGAGCGCGGCCGGAGCCCCCTGCCCTTGCTGTGAGCGGGGCTGGGGCGAGACCATGCGGAGCCGGGGGGGGGGGGGCGGAAGGAGCGATGCAGCCATGTGCCCTGCCGCGCCGGGCCTGGGACGCTGGGGGGAGGGGCACCTGGGGGGTTGGGAGCGCAGCGAGGGGGGATTTAGTGGGGTTGGGGGGGCAGTGCTGGGACCGCAGCGGGATGCCACTGGGACGGGAGCGGGGGTACAGAGGGATTTCCCAGGGCCGAGGGGGATGGGAACCTGGGCCAGGGAGCGTAGCAAAGTGGGGGGCGGTCACTGGGGAGCCTCTGCATCAGCGTCGTGCCAGAGCAACTGCCCCTCTACACACAGCCCCTTGTAGCCCCTGCCCGCACAGCTGGGGGAGCTCCCTCTCCTGGGCTCGCTGAGCCCCTCCTAGGCAGCCAGGGCCATGTCCAGCTGGGCACGGGCTGCCCCCGCCTCCATTCAGTATTTTCGGCTTGAGGTGGGCTCTTACCCTGCGGGATCTGTTCAGAAAGGTGCCGAGTTGCTGCCTGTTCAAATTCTCTCCCCCACCCTTCCTCTGGTGTCGCTATTAATGGCTGGAAGTGTAGCGTTGTCTATGTACTAACTTTCATAGTGGCTTTAGGTAAAAGCTATTTATTTTAGGCCACTTAAAACCAACTGTCTTGACTAACAGCTTCTCTAAGGCCTTGTCTTCATGGGGGTTGGGGAAGGGACGTGTGTTCTTAACTGGAGGTAACATTCTAAGGAAGATGAGGTAATTTTGTAGTTCTCATATAACTTAGCAGTTAAAGACTAGGCTCCCCCAGAACTCAATCTACTAGCTCACGAAAACTGCCTCATCTTCACTAGGATTTTATCTTGTTAGCTAACTCAAGCTAAGAACACACTTTTCTTTTTTGTAACTAGGACAGGGCTCCAGAGAGCTGGGAACAAGTTCCTGGCTTCTAAAATCTGTAACATGATCCATAATAAAGATTTTTATTCTCTTTCAGAATGCGTTACGTTGCAGCTTATCTTCTGGCCATCCTTGGGGGCAACGAGTCCCCCGCTTCAAAGGACTTGAAGAAGATTCTTGACAGTGTAGGCATTGAGACGGATGATGAACGCCTGAACAAGGTGACAGTGCAGTAGCTGACCATGTAATATCCAAATGGGAGCCACTTCTGTATTCGCTTGGCTATGAATCTTATCTTAATCCAAGGGATATTAAAAATATGTTTCTTTCCAAGTATGGGTATATGTGGTTATGGTCTCTCAAGTGCCAGTGGCCCAATAAAAAGTATTTGGGGGTAGATTTCTGTAGATCTCAGGCTCTCTTATTTATAAAAGTTCAAACTGAATAACCTCACTGGACAGAGCTAATACAAGTTCTGTTTCTAACTGATTGGTCTCTGTAATTAGGGAGACAGGTGGGTGATATCCTGGAACTGAGACAGCTACAACTACACTGCATATAACAGGGTCTGTCTAATGGGTCTTATCAGAGGCAAGTAGTTGCCTGGTTAGCGGTCACCAGTGGCCAAAAAAAAAAATTCCAGTGAGATATAGTGTTCAATTTGCAGTTATGCCTGGCCTCAAAATAAATGGATATAATTCTAGTGGAGGGCTACACATTTCCGGCAAAAGGCAGAACATAAGAGCTCCAGCCCAGTATCCTGTCCTCTGACAGTGGCCAATGCCCGGTGCCTCAGGGAATGAACAGAACAGTTAATCATCAAGTGATCCATCCCTGTCACCCATTCCCGGTTTCTAACAACATTATTGCATTACATTTATGGGGTGCCAAGTGTATACACAGTATTTTCCATAAAACACAAAAGCCCTTGTCGCTGCTACAAGGAACATATGTCAAATATCAGGGAGTAGCCATGTTAGTCTGTATCCACAAAATCAACGAGGAGTCCAGTGGCACCTTAAAGAGTATCAGATTTATTTGGGCTTAAGCTTTCATGGGTAAAACGCCCACTTCAGATGCATGGAGTGAAAATTACAGATGCAGGCATTATTATACTGACACATGAAGAGAAGGGAGTCAAATAGTGATACATAGTCTCTTCTGGCCTCAAACTCTACTATATCATCTAGTTCAGGCTTCGGCAACCTTTCAGAAGTGGTGTGCTGAGTCTTCATTCATTCACTCTAATTTAAGGTTTCGCGTGCAGTAATACATTTTAACATTCTTAGAAGGTCTCTTTCTATAAGTCTATAATATATAACTAAACTATTGTTTTATGTAAAGTAAATAAGATGTTTTAAATGTTTAAGAAGCTTCATTTAAAATTAAATAAAATGCAAAGCCCCCCGGACCAGTGTCAGGACCCAGGCAGTGTGAGTGCCACTGAAAATCAGCTCGCATGCCACATTCGGCACCTGTGCCATAGGTTGCCTACCCCTGATCTAGTTGGACCTCCTGTATATCAGAGGCCACTAATACAAGCTGGCCACTCGCACCCTAAATCTAACAACTTGAATTAGACCAAAGTATTACAGCCCTCAGGAGACAAACTATTGTGTGCCACAGGCAGAGCATAGGCGACACTGAGATGGACCAATGCTTGAGGCCCCTGCAATGGCAGGGAAGTAAATGAGAGAGACCCAGATGATACCATACCTAGGAAAAAATAGATTCTGCAGGGTTAATGTCAGCGAAGCGAGATTTAAATACTTCTCAGTGTGGAGGAGCTTTCATTCTTTGTGTGTTTGTTTTAAAGGGTGTTGAAAAGAAAACAGTTGATGAAATTCTATAAGATTTTTTTGAAATGAGAAATCCTCTTATTTGCAGACACTGTGTCAGATACTACAAGAGATGCATTAAAAGAGATGATATTGGGGAAACTAGGTTTTTCAGATGGATTTCTGAAGATTACAACTATACAATCAACAGAATGGTTAGTTCTCTGCAACCAGAATCCATGCAGTACTGGGATATAGTTCTGCACTCTGAAATAGAGATTTTTATTCTGTTGTGTGTTTCAATTTGATCCTTTTTTTTTTAAATTATGGTTTCCAGGGCCTTCATAAACTCTTTCACTGATCATCTCTTTCCCACAGTGTTATGTTGGAATTCATTCTTGTCGTTATTGACTTATCTGTATTTGTTAACACTGACTGGATCTAGAGGATTCTTCAAACACACCTTTCAGAGTAAATAAACACAAACATGGCAATTCACATATTGCATGCTTCACTTGAGCAGGAGATTAGTTGTTTGTTTAGATATGTCTCTATCACTGAGCTGCAACGTACTTTTGACATTACAGTTCCTATCTTTAGACTCTTGCCTCCATTGTTTGTTTACATTGGTTTGTGACTGTCCGTTATCCCGCACTGCTATCCAATAGCTGAAACGCAGCTGGAGGAGCTGCAGCACCCTTGACCTTTAATGCTTGTTTCTGAGATGGTGGCAGTTTCTGTTTTTCTGTTTAATCTTTCCCAGCCTGGACTCCAACTTTGATAGTAAAATTTCCATTCCAGTGAAAAGCCTAAATGATCAGCTGGGCTTTAGCATATGTCAGAGTACTGAGGAATGCACAGCACTTTAGGATACTGGTTCAGGATCCCGTGCTGCAGAGCGTGCACGTGGAAGGGGGTACAGCATCGGTCTAATAAATGCCTAACAAACCATTGCAGAGGGTCTGTTTTGGGAGTTGTAGGAGGCTTCTGTGTTCTTTATTGCTGTCAGCTTCCTGAATTCATTGTGAACTCAGTGAAATGGATTTTATGAGGAGATGACTACAGAAAAGCACAGGTGCTCCAGTGTGTCAGTCTTCAGTTTTCATCTCATGGCACACTTAGTGTTTGTTTTTATTTCCAACTGTGGACTTGTTTGGATTTCAGTGTCCTCCAGAGTGGATTGATTTTAAAATCATAGATTTTAATCTTGTTTTGTATTTTTTGTTGTTCTCCTAAAAAGAGATTGATACGGTAACCATTGAAATATGTTGATTTGTTACTGAACATAGCTTTTATACTAAATTTGGTCCTGCTTTTTGCTAACCATGTGGACATATTATATTTACATAAGCAGTTATATAGGTTAACTTGCATTTATTTTTACCTTTTTATGTTAGAGAATGATGAATGACCCTTCTTATTTACTAGATTAATTTTTTACCTGTGGCTCTATTTGGATGGAAATTAAAATTCAGTTAAAAAAAGCACAAAAACAGGATTTAATTTTTGATTTTAAAAAATAACATCTTGATGTGCTTGATACCTAAAGAAGAAAGCTTATCAAAACATGTTTTGCAGTTAAAACTGATTTATTAAACATAGGAAATATTATCTATAGTTGTTGAACTGAACTGATTATTTCTGGTCACTGTGTCCTTATTTTTAGAACTAGTAGATCTCCTCACACCTCACTTTTATTCATAGATTGGAAGAAGAAAACAAGTTTTCCTGCTTCTTAAGCTCCCAATTGGTTTCTTAACTTTGAATGAACTAGCCATTGAACCAAACTAGGAGAATAAAGTGAAATGAATATTCTCTGTAGAGAGGATCCTGCTGTCAAAATCTGGTTTAGCGCTTCAGCGAATTCCGGTTCCTGGTGCTTAACCAGTGCTTTTCCCCAGTTCAGTGGGTTGACTTTCTTTAAAACTTCAACAGCAAACATGTACTACTTAATACTGTTTTTGTAATTATTTAAATTATTTTAATAGATCATAAGTTTAGGTTTTAACATACCTTGTCAATTTAAAGTTTAATTTTAAATAAGTTATTTAAAAAAAAACTTATTCATTGTTTTTCCTGAGAAAAATAGGGCAAGATGGAATCTTACAAGCAGCTGGTTAGGTGGTATTGCATAGAAGCCTGATTGAATAGCGCTTAAAACAGCTTATCAAACAATTTGTTTTAATACTTTGTATGTAATTTCCATAGGTTATTGGTGAACTGAACGGAAAAAATATAGAGGATGTCATTGCTCAGGGTAAGTACAATCCCATGGTGTTGACATGGGGGTGACATTTATGATGATTGCCTCTCTAGTTCAGTCACTAATTTAAAGACCGTTAAGACCAGAGAATTACCAGATTTTTTTTTCTCATTTTGTTTTTTCCTCATTAAATCAGACTTGCTTTAGAGGGCTCTCAGTTAAGATACAAATGTGATAAATCATATAATGGGTAGGGGTCCATCCTAATGCCTGCAGGTCAGTGCCAGTACCTGCTAGGTTTCGCTTGTGGACCAGATTAAACTGGAAAGTGCTCTTAAATATGAGTTTACAGTTAGTCTGCTTGTAACAAGAGTTTTCTGGACATGTTGCTAGGTGGGAGAATGAGCCAGACTTTAGCATTCTAATTTGTAGTTCTTGGTTTACCCAATTGTGGTTTTGAACTTTCTCAGAGAGGTCACTTCATTAACTAAACACTTCATTCACAAGCCTTCTGCTCTTTATTTCAGAGAGACCTAGAAATGATAAATCTTACTGAGAGAGAACACTGAAGTGAAAAATCACATTTTATTTTCAGTGCAAAATTAATAAATATAAATTTAGAAAGGCACAACAATTTGAATGTTCCACGTGTGGAATATTTTGCTCTGACCAAATACGTTGTTTTTAGATAGCATGCGGAATACTTCAAGTAGCCCAAAGCTCTCTAATGATTTAATCCCCATTCCTTCAAACGCTTAAGCAGATATTTTTGTAACTTTACTCACATGCCTAAGTGCTCACAGGATCAGGCCTTAATGATTATCAGTAAGTACAGCCGCTATTAGATACTTCTGTGAATGTTGTATAAAGACCTGAGAGAACCTTTATGCATGCACAGACTTAAAATGATTTAGTTGTCTGCTGATGGAATTTAATTTTATTATTTAGAAATAATTGTTCCCTAATTTTATTTTAGAAATACAGTAGAATCTCAGTTATGAACTAACCAGTCAACCACACACCTCATTTGGAACCAGAAGTACATAATCAGGCAGCGGCAGAGACCCAATAAAAAACAAACAAACAAAAAATACAGTACTGTGTTAAATGTAAACTATATTTTTAAAAAAGGGAAAGCAGATTTTTTCTGCATATTAATGTTTCAAAGCTGTATTAAGTCAGTGTTCAGTTGTAAACTTTTGAAAGAGCCATAATGTTTTGTTCAGTGTTATGAACATTTCAGAGTTAAACAGCCTCCATTCCCGAAATGTTTGTAACTGAGGTTCTGCTGTATGTGGCTTCCTAGAATGTGTCATGATTATAAAACATGTTTATTTTGCTAGTTATAGGAATCTGAAATTCTAAGGAATTATTTAGAAATTGATTCTTAGAAATGGAGTACAAGCAAAAAGACTGGATAAGCAAACTTCGATAGCAGAGGGAGTCAGTATTCACAGGGGAAAAGGCAGAGAGCTAACTTTTCAGAAATTGGAGACATTAAGCAGTAGTGAGTTCACTAATCTCAAAGGTCCCCATCTGTAATGTAATTCCTACTGTGCTGGAGGGGCCTGGTTATTACACAGTACTCCTTGGAACAGCTAAAATGTTGTTTGGTCTCCTTCTATACATGGGAATCTAATCATGTTCCCAAACAGTGCTGCATTCCTGCAAAGTCCAAGGTTGTAGCACATTGTAGACAACATAGAATAGGCAGGACCCAGAGAGGTCATATTGGAAATGCTCTTCTCGAAGGATACTTTTTTCTTTATTTGGTAAAGTTTGTTTGCTGTTGATGTCTGTCTTTTTAATATGGATTTAGAGAGCTTGGGGGGATTTTGTAGGCAAAAAAATTCTGCCCAAAACTATTATCAACACTAGGTTGATTTTGTTGTTATTGTAGGCTATCTGCCTAGTGTTTCAGTCTTAAACTCTGAATCTTGTTGTAGAATGTGCTGTATTTTAAACAAACAAAAATACCCGGAATCCTGTTGTTCCTTGCAAGTGGCTAGCGTGGGTTAATTTGTCGAAGGCTAGCCTGTAATCACATCTCATGTATTTTTATATATTTTTCTCATTCATTTCATCCTATCATAGACATGTTCATATACCATATTGACTAGGTGCCCTCTTTAACTACATAACTTTTTGGTTCGGCATGTTGCAGTATTTGCAGGGCCAGGTCTACTAAGTGCTTAATTACTATTCCCCAGCCTTTTGTTCCCTACAGGTAATGGCAAACTTGCCAGCATGCCTGTTGGTGGAGCTGTAGCAGTCTCAGCTGGACCAGCTTCCGCTGCTCCTGCTGCTGCACCTGCTGCTGGTGAGTATACATTAAAATCTTAGTGCCATAATTCCCATCATGTAAATTTAGGAAGCTTTTTTCCTTCTTTTATTGTAGTTTGGCTTCTTGTCCTGAGATTGATATATTAACTGACATGGTTTAACACTAAAAACAATCTCTGCACTGTACCTGGGAATGAACTGTGGTGTGCCTAGAAGGCAGTTAGTTAAAACCAGCCAACCGGTAGGAGTTATACACCGTTGCTTGCTCCTCACCTTCATTAATTTGTTCTGGTTTAAGTCTGTAAAGCCAAAATGGACCCTCAGGTATGTGTTTGCAACTCCTGTGGATGTAATTGAGAGTTGTGCATGTCTCTGAAGGCAAAAGTTGGCGCTTAATCTTTAAGAAACTGAATCCATTAGTACCGCACAGAGTAGATATGGAGACTGAAACTTAAAGGGGTGACTTGTGCCCATTTAATTGGAAGATATGCTTCCATGAAGAGAGCGTGTTTTGGGATCTCCTCACACCTGCAATGTCCAAAATGTACTGTAAATATTCCCAGATGAGAGTAAACCCTGTTTAAATGTCTTCTCTGTACAGCTGAGGAGAAGAAAGAAGAGAAGAAGGAGGAGTCTGAGGAATCTGACGATGACATGGGATTTGGCCTATTTGATTAAACTTTTGCTACAGAAGCTAATAAAACATTTTGTTTAAAATGGATGTTGAGGTGTTTTGTTATAATAACCCTAGTGCCCCTGGAGTTTTCTCTCTTGTCTGAGAACAGTGATCTGGATTTGGGCTTTGTTTAAAGGGAAAAAAAAATCTTAAGTAGCCTCATTGATTCTGCATGTAGGTGAAGCCAATTAAACTTGTGCTCCTGTATCATTTAGATGCCTTTGAAACCCCACCCTGAGGCACCTAAACATGCACTGGATGCTAAATCATGTTGTGAAACCCAATGGGCAGAAAATTAGAATTAGCTTGTAAATTCTACTGCATCACTTCAAAGCTAACTCTCATAAATGATTATATTCTGTAAATGAGCAAAATGGCACTGATTTCTTTGCTGATTTAGATCTTATTCCAAGACTTGTGCATTCCTTTCCACCTGCGTATTGCCTACAATGCTGTCAGGAACACATTCTGTAGGGATTTCACTTCCATCTCCGACAGATCTCTAAAAGCAATGCATACCTCAACTTCATCAATTGTGCAAACACAAAATCTTAAATCACTTCATAGCTTTGATATGAATTATAGTAGCAGTCCTCAAAGTGTGGGTCGTGACCCCATTTTAATGGGATTATCAGGGCTGGGGTTAGACTTGCTAGGGCCCAGGGTTTAGGCATTGGTCCCCTCTCTAGGAGTTGTGTAGTAATTTGTTGTCAGAAGTGGGTCACAGAGCAGTGAAGTTTAAGAACCTCTGACCACAGATTGACTTGCGTTCCATGTGTTTGGGAAGTTATTGTGGCTAACACTGCTGAAGTGATGTTGTCTTGTCTACATATGGGTATAGCTGAGATGTACAACTTGTATTCTTAAAATGGTACAACCCATCCACTGGAGGATGCAATTCTAGGTTGGTATAAAGGTTCTTATACCAATAGAGCTTATTCCTGTATGGGAAGGGGAGTAAGTTCAGTGTAAGATGCCTTTAGAGCTGTATAACTGCATCCACATTAGGGATTATATATGTATAATTTTCAGGAAAATATAGCTCTAACCAACATAGTTATACTGATAGAAAATCTGTGTGTAGACCAGGCTCAAATATGAAAGGCAGTGTTATGTGGGGCATAGGATTGTGTTTTGTCAAATTATGGTACCATTTTCAAAAGGTCTTTAGTAACTTGGGCACTGAAGTTCCACTGACAGTCACAAGTATTTTGGTGCCTAACTTACTTACCATTACCATTAGAGACCTAGGTTTCATGCATGCAGCGTCTTTGCATAGGCTCTGTGCTAACTTATTTTAAACACAGGGAATTTAACAGCTCTTCCTTGACTGTCTTCTAGGTTAAAGTTCATGAGCTTGGCCAATATTAAGTGTAGTTTACATGGAAATTTAAACAGGTGAGTTTTGAAATGACTTCCTCTTTCCCAGCTCAAAGACCTTTCTTCTAGGTTGCCTGTCATGCAAAGCAGAGCCAACTTACTTTAAATCTTTTTGTTAAGGCTAAAACATTATAAAATATTCTGTAATAACTGCTCAATTATCAGTTATTCATAGATAATCCGCATAAGATGACCAATATTGTGGTCAATGGACATGCCCCAAAAGTGTTGGATTTTTTTATAAAAGGATACAAAGAAAAGAATGAAAATTTGCCAAAAAGGAGGGGTTTTTTTACTTTATTCTCCCCATTTTTCATCAGCCCACCATGAGAAGATAAAGCAGTGCTCACAAATAACTGACTGGGTTTTGCCATTTCAATGAGATTAAAACAAAACAAAAGTTTTAAGTTCCTGTTGAACTGAAATCTGGGGATGCAACTTTAACTATGCTACAGTTCCAATGTAATAAATAGCCATTGAATGCCCTGGACAAACTGGTGTCAAGGCAAGATGTATCCATAACAAGTGAAACCGGTATCAGTTTCTGGATAGATTTAAGATGCATAGCACCGCAGATCACGTTATAGTGGTTGCACAAGAGAGGATGAAGGCATAGTTGACCATTGCAAATGTCTATGAGATAAACAGGCACAGCCTCTTGCTTGTATGTAATTGGAAAAAAGCTGATTGTAGCTGTAGCCTCTACCTGACTTTCTAATAGCAGCTGGAAGGCCAGCTAGTCTTCCTAGGTTGCTCACTTGCCCCACAAATGCTGGGCTAGCCCAGGGGTGGGCAAACTGGGGGCCAGATAGCCCCTGAGCTCCTGGGCTGGGAGGCTAGCCCCTGGTCCCTCCCTGCTGTCCCCCTTCTCTCCCACAGCTTCAGCTCGCTTGCTCTGGTGCTGGGAGCTCCTGGGGCAGTGCAGCTGCAGAGCCTGGCCTGACCCAGTGCTCTGTGCTGCATGCTGGCGGCAGCCTGGTCTGGCTTCTGCCGGGTGGCGTGGCTGTAGTGCCACCAGCGCTCTAGGCAGCACAGTAAGGGGGCAGGGAGTTGGGGGGTATATAGAGGGAAGGGGAGTTTGGGGTGGGGGTGTGCATAGGGGGCAGGGGGGAGATGTGGTTGAATGGGGGCAGGGGGTAGTCAGGGCAGGGAGAAGGGGTGGTTGGATGGGGCAGGGATCCGGGGGGGAGGCATCAGGAATGAGAGGAGGGGTTGGATGGGACTGCAGGGGTCCAGGGGCAGTCAGGGGACAGGGGTCCCAGAGGGACTGTCAGGGAATGTGGGGGTTGGAAACAGCAGCTGAGGCACTTGTGGCTTCTGGCTGGTCAGAAAATAAAAGAGCTGGGCCCCATCAACATAGTTAAGGGACAGCAATTTCCACCTTGTCAAGGTTTTTTCCCCACTCTGAACTTTAGGGTACAGATGTGGGGGACCTGCATGGATCCTTCTAAGCTTCATGACTAGCTTAGATCTGGTAACACTGCCACCACCCAGAATTTCAGTGTCTGGGGCACTTTCTGTCCCCCCAAAACTTTTCCCTCGCTGGGTTGCCGTGAGAGGCTTCACCACTTCCCTGGTGAACACAGATCCAAACCCCTTGGATCTTAAAACAAGGAGGAATTAACCATCCCCCCACCAATCCCTGGTGAGTCCAGACCCAATCCCCTTGGATCTTAAAACAAGGAAAAATCAAGCAGATTCTTAAAAGAGAAAGCTTTTAATTAAAGAAAGAAAGATAAAAATCATCTCTGTAAAATCAGGATGGAAAATGCTTTACAGGGTACTCAGATTCATGTAGCCCAGAGGAAACCCCCTCTAGCCTTAGGTTCAAAGTTACAGCAAACAGAGGTAAAATCCTTCCAGCAAAAAGAAACATTTACAAGTTGAGGAAACAAAAATAAGACTAACACTCCTTGCCTGGCTAATTACTTACAAGTTTGAAAAACATGAGAGACTGATTCAGAAAGATTTGAAGAGCCTGGATGTACGTCTGGTCCCTTTTAGTCCCAAGAGCGAACAGCCCCCAAAACAAAAAGCACAAAGACTTCCCTCCACCAAGATTTGAAAGTATCTTGTCCCCGTATTGGTCCTCTGATCAGGTGTCAGCCAGGTTTACTGAGCTTCTTAACCCTTTACAGGTAAAAGAGACATTAACCCTTAACTATGTGTTTATGACACACCTCCTCACCAACCCTTGTACAGGTGACAAGATGGAACCCTGTAGCAGTCCCCCCGAGGGCCCCACCAGCAGCCTTTGAGATCCCTTAGTCATACAAGAATGATCCCACCCCAAAGCAACTCCATTCACTCCTGGTACATCCCCCAACTGAGTCCATACACTTCAGATCAACAGTATCAAAGGCAGCTGATAGTTCTAAGAATGTCAGGGCGGAGATGCAATCTTTACCCATTGCCAGGAGATTATCTACGGATGTAACAAGAGCTGGTCTGTCCCATGCCGCCAAATTAACAAGTGTCCAAAAGGTACTTCAGCCACCTGATTGTCACCATTTGTTCAATAACTGTAACCAGGAAAGGCAGCTGAGATACAGATTGATAACTGGCCTAGCCAAGTCTCAATGGCTCCTCGTCTATCACTTTGTATGAGCTGTGCTCTGCACAAGAGGCCTAACTACTCCAAATGTCCTTCTCCCATTCTTCACCTGTCCTCCTATGCTGTTCTTTAGGCCTGGAACTATCAACCCAACCTGATGTATTGGCCATCTACCATCTACTTCAAAACCCTCCTGAAAATGCAGCATTCCTGCTAAACCTTATGCAACTAATCTGACCTGGAAAACATATTCTCAGGTTTGTGTGTTTAAAAACCAACTGATTACATCACACCACTTTGTGATAAATATATAATCAGATCACTTGGTGCTCTGTTTGGCTGCAGCATGTGGATAGTCTATGATAAACCCCTGGGTGCAGAGACCACTTCTGTATTCTGAACATACCAGCACTTGTAAAATACTGCATTGGTGGAGTTCCCAGATTACCCTCAAGGTGGCAATACACTTTACATAACATTCCATGAAGCTTACAGAGGGAGGGGGACTTACCTATGCTTTAAGCAATTAGCTGTGCAGGAAGTTTGCATGCCTGTTTCACAATTCAATAACAAACCATCTAGTCTGTCTTGTGAAATGCTAAAAGTTTACTCCAAAGAAGGAAGCAAAGTATTTTCATCTATTCTCCCCAACTCCCAGTCTTTCTAGTTGCCACTGAACTGGTTTATAATCAGAGTGCTATATTGGAAATCTCCATCAGCTTCCTCTAATGCACTAGGCCAAATTAATCATAGTTCTAACTCCATTGACTTCAGCAGGTGTCTACCAATGAGCAATTTGGCCCATTGCTTTGTCTCTATAGATGCTATTCTGTATTTTCAGTTGTAGCTTCCTTCTTCACAGTCATAATGCTTCTTGCATGAATCATCATAAAAGCTGCTTTAAAAGCTAAGGACAAGGGTTTGTTCCTACTGAAACCAAAGGTAAGGCCCAGAAGGTTGTGGTATATTGTATACACTATAATCCTCTGAAGCTATCCCTTTCTCTTCATGTATCCCAATGTCAGGAACAGGGCTTACTTTGGTACATCCTATGGCACAAGCTCTGTTCCAAAGGTAGTGATGTCAGCAATATTGGGAAAGGAAGGAGAACCAAATCTTTATCCTGGAGGTTATGGTGGTAACTGATTACCATAAAATACCTAGCAAGGGAGAGTGCTCTGCTAATAAGGTTGGTGGTGAGAGATGGAAACTTTCATCTCTGGGATATTAGTTCTACTCCAGTTCAGCACTGATGGAAAATCATTTCTTGAAAGCACCTCAGAGCAGGAAGCATGACATCATCTCTATTTGGAAACTATCAGGTATATCCCAGGTACTACTGGAAATAGTAATTAGGTTATAGCTCCGTGGTGGCATCTGTGAAGTCAATTAGTGTTCTCCATTGAGTCACTGAGGGTAGGTCTACACTGCACCTGGGAGCAAGCCTCCCGGCTCAGGTGAACAGACTCAAGCTAGCATTCTAAAAATAGTAATGTGGCATTTGTGGCTGGGGTGGAGACTGGTTAACTACAGAAGCTCAGAGACAGGGTGGGCTTAAGAGCTGCTGCCTGAGCCACAACATCCACACTTCTACTTTTAGCACGGTAGCTTGAGCCCATCTTGCGTGAGTCTGACTACCCAGGCTATTGCTCCAGCTGACACTTATCTGCATTATGTTTGGGTTTGTTTTTTAAAGGAAAAAGTAGTTGTAAGAACAAATATTGCCGAACTATGAAAGCAAAGACACTGTCCTGGCATAAACTAGTAAAGCAGAGCTGTGTTATGAAGGTCTAATACACAGTCACAATGCACAAAGGCAATCCTAAATAGGGAGAAAGTCAACTGGAGTCTTTTCCCTCAGCTTTAGTAAGAGTTGGATCAGGCCCTGGATTGTCTAAAGGAACATTGTGTAGTCAAGCTGTAACATATGAATGTAATAAAAAAGAGAGGCTGACATTGTGTATGTCTGGTACCATAATAATAGCATCATGTTAATTGTTTGTAACTCAGATGACTAACAAGAATGTAATGAAAAGGTTGCAGAAAAAGCTTTCTCATTGCATACTGAGCATTCAATGGGCATGAATGAACATGCAATTTTTGATGAGCATCCAACATGTCAGAAAGGCAATGGTGTAAAGCCTGCTGACACAACATGTTTGAGGGTCACACAGATTTCCCTACCATTGGTTGCTTACTGAAAAATCACTGGCTTTGTGGGATTACCACCTGGGAGAAAAACATCATCATTACTTTGTTTGCCAACATTTTCTTACCAGCTAAAGAATCCAGGAAGTGTTCAGCAAGAAATTACCGTTTACACTGTTTATTGCAAAAATCATAACAATGTTGTGCTATTTTGCCAGGCAATAATAAGTGCTAAGTCATATAACCTTGAAGGACAAAGACTGAGTGATGTAAATATCTGAGATGTTTCTCAACTGTTGCAGCCCCAGCACTATTGTTTTTCTCCTTCAGATACAGACTGAACCCTGCAGTTTACAAGGTGCAGAAAAACAGGCAGAAGCAACATTAGCTCAAGAGGAAAGTTGGTCTTTTGGTTGAAGCACTGAGCTAGAATTCAAGGTATCTGGATTTAAGTCCCAACTCCTATGGCCTGGTCTACACTACGCGTTTAAACCGAATTTAGCAGCGTTAAACCTTTATTGGTGCTTAATTTGCTGCACCTGTCCACACAACGAGTCCCTTTATATCGATATAAAGGGCTCTTTAAACCGGTTTCTGTACTCCTCCCCGACGAGAGGAGTAGCGCTGAAATCAGTATTGCCATGTCGGATTAGGGTTAGTGTGGCCGTAAATCGATGGTATTGGCCTCCGAGCAGTATTCCACAGTGCACCATTGTGACCGCTCTGGAAAGCAATCTGAACTCGGATGCACTGGCCAGGTAGACAGGAAAAGCCCCGCAAACTTTTGAATTTCATTTCCTGTTTGCCCAGCGTGGAGCTCTGATCAGCACAGGTGGCGATGCAGTCCCAAATCCAAAAAGAGCTACAGCATGGACTGTATGGGAGATACTGGATCTGATCGCTGTATGGGGAGACAAATCTGTTCTATCAGAGCTCCGTTACAGAAGACAAAATGACAAAGCATTTGAAAAAATCTCCAGGCTATGATAGACAGAGGCCACACCACAGTGCTGTGTGACAAGCATATCAGAAAGCCAAAGAATCAAATGGACGCTCATGGAGGGAGGGAGGAAGGGAGGGGGTACTGAGGACTCCAGCTATCCCACAGTCCCTGTAGTCTCCGAAAAGCATTTGCATTCTTGGCTGAGCTCCCAATGCCTGAAGGGTCAAAAACATTTTCCCAGGTGTTTCAGGGTATATGTCGTCAATTTACACCCTTCCCCCCCCCCGAAAAAAATGGGAAAAAAAACGTTTCTTGCCTTTTTTCAATGTCACCCTATGTCTACTGCATGCTGCTGGTAAACAGGGTGCTGCAGCGCTGAACACCAGCTTCCCCTTCCCGATGGCAGATGGTACAATAGGACTGCTATCCATTGTCATTATCAGTCTGTGAGTGCTCCTGGCTGGCCTCGGTGAGGTCAGCTGAGGGCACTGGGTAAAAATGGGAATGACTCCCGGTCATCCCCAGCAGATGATACAGAACAGCTGGTAACCGTCTTCATCATAGCAACCGGAGGCTGAGCTCTATCAGCCTCCCCCTTTCATGTCTAAAGAAAAGATTCTGTACTGCCTGGACTATCATAGCAGCTGGAGGCTTCCTCCCCCTCATTTTATCTCACTAAAAAGTCAGTGTTTCTTATTCCTGCATTCTTTATCACTTCATCGCACAAATGGGGGGACACTGCCAAAGTAGCCCAGGAGGGTTGGGGGAGGAGGGAAGCAATGGGTGGGTTGTTGCAGGGGCACCCCCTGAAATGGCATGCAGCTCATCGTTTCTGCGGGATCTCTGGGGCTCTGACACGGAGCGGCTGTGCTCTCTGGTTCTCTAGTACACTTGCCCCATGTTCTAGGCAGGACTGACTATTTTTTGACAAAACATAAAGAAGGGAATGACCTGGGGAGTCATTCCCATTTTTGTCCATGCACCCCCGGCCGACCTCAGTGAGGCCAGCCAGGAGCACCCATGACAGCAGCAGATGGTACAGAACAATTGATAACCATCATCTCATTGCCAATTTACAATGGCAGACAGTGCAATAGGGATGGTAATTGTCTCTGCTACCTTGCAAAGGCAAATGAATGCTGCTGTGTAGCACTGCAGTACCGCATCTGTCAGCAGCATCCAGTACACATACGGTGATAGTGACAAAAGGCAAAACGGGCTCCAGGGTTGCCATGCTATGACATCTGCCAGGGCAATCCAGGGAAAAAGGGCACGAAATGATTGTCTGCCATTGCTTTCACGGAGGAAGGATTGAGTGACGACATTTACCCAGAATCACCCGCGACACTGTTTTTGCACCATCAAGCATTGGAATCTCAACCCAGAATTCCAGTGGTCAGGGGAGATTGCGGGAACTCTGGGATAGCTACAGGATAGCTACCCACAGTGCAATGCTCCGGAAATCGAAGCTAGCCTCAGTACATGGACGCACACTGCCGAATTAATGTGCTTAGAGTGGCCACGTGCACTCGATTTTATACAATCTGTTTTACAAACCGGTTTATGTAAAATCGGAATAATCCCATAGTGTATACATACTCTATGTGATGTTGAGGCAGTGACTTAACCCTCTGTGCCTCAGTTCTCCTTTGTAAAATGTGGCTAGGAACGTTTCCTTTGGCTTTGCCTATAGCAGAAAGGTTTTTTTTTCAGTATAACCTAAAGCAGGGGTGGGCAAACTATGGCCCATGGGACTGTCCTGCCTGGCTCCCGAGCTCCTGGCCTGGGAGGCTCATCCCCGGCCCCTCCCCTGCTGTCCCCCTGCCCCCACAGGCTCAGATCTCTCACTCCACCGCCGGTGCAATGCTCTGGGCGGCGGAGCTTGAGCTCCTGGGGCAGCGCACCTACAGAGCCCAGCCTGACCCAGTGCTCTGTGCTGTGTGGTGGCGGCGGCAGCGTGGCCCAGCTCCAGCTGGGCGGCGTGGCTGTAGTGCTGCCAGCCACCAGTGCTCCAGGCAGCACGGTAAGGGAGAGGGGGCGGGGGCGGTTTGGATAGGGGGCAGGGGAGTTCGGGGTGGTGGTCAGGGCATGGGGGTGTGGATGGTGGTCGGGGGGGAAACAGAGGGTTGAATGGGGGCAGGGGTCCCAGGAGGCAGTCAGGAAGGAGGGGGGAGTTGGATGGGGCGGCACGGATCTGAGGGCAGTCAGGATAGGGAGCAGGGGTGTGAGTGGATGGGACAGGAGTCCCAGAGGGGCCATCAGGGAATGGGGGGGTTGGATGGGGCAGAAGTCCTGTGGGGGGGGGGAGGAGGGCAGATAGGAAGTGGGGTCCAGGACATGACCCCATCCCCTAACCAGCCCTCCATACAATTTACTAAACCCGATGCGGCCCTCAGGCCAAAAAGTTTGCCCGGCCCTGACCTAAAGTATGAATTTAAACCAATACACTTACACCTCTCAGGGATGGTCTAAATAATACTTAGTCCTGCCATGAGTGCAGGGGATTGGACTAGATGGCCTCTCGAGGTCCCATCCAGTCCAATGATTCTTTGATTCTGTGACATGGGGTCACAAATTGAGCTAACCCTTTAAGAAGGTTGGGGTGCACTTGTCCCAGCTTAGCTCTCCTCCCCAGATGAAGGAGCTCAGTGCTGAACTCATGTGACAGAGGGCCTGTGACTAAACCAAGCTTGTTGGGGCTGGGGAGTGAACAGCCTGTGGAGCATGAGCAGGGAGGAATCGCAAATAGCAGTAGACCTGGGAGATCAGAGGAAGTCAGAATTAGTGGTTTATAAAGAGTGGGAGGAGAGTGAATCTAGGAAGAGGCCCTGGGAAATCGAAGCCCCACAATGAGGCTATCGGAGGGAGGTTAGATAACCCTGTTATGGAGTGTTCCCAGGATCGGGAACCTGTAGTAGAGAGTGGATGTGGGTGCCCCCATACTGCTGTCATGTGTGAGGAGGATGGAAAGACTGTATTGTCATCTAGTGAGGTGATGTGGTAAGCCCTGTGACCAAGGGAGGAAGACAGGTCTGACTAGTGCCCAGCACCTAAAGAGTTGGATGCCAGTGGTTGGCTGGAGTAAGGGAAACTGAGGCAGCAGATGGGCCTCAAGCCAAGCTGTGTAGCTTCCTGCTGCAACCTGTGTAATCCCTATATAGCTGTTCTTATTATGGCATAAGTCTCTGGGGTTAGTTTATGTGGCTTAGGGAGGGGGTTAAGCTAAACCAAAAATAGCTACTCTGACTCTGGAATAAGAGTGTCCACATGGACAGTTATGCTGGCATAAATGGAGAAATTCTCCTGTGTAGACAAGCTTTTCATCTTTCTTGTCTGTGAGCTCATCAGGGCACAGGCTAACTTTTAGGTTTTGTCTACATGGGAACACATCACCAGTTATATGCATATCAATGTTTCATTTTTTTCTTGATCCTGAAACCAGTGAAGCCAATGTCAGTTAGGATACTTGATTCCCTCACTGCAAGTGTTCCTAACCTGACTTTATTGGTGCTTAATTTGCTGCTGTTCTGAATTTTTTTCACTCTCCTTTAATGCCTCTCTAAATAAGCAGTTACACAAGTGATCTAAAAAAGTACAGTTTAGGGCTGGGAGTCTTTTCTATTTCCTGTAGTGTTAATTTTGGTCTCCCATCAGCACTTCTCATCCTCACATTGTTGTGCCATTTAGCTGCGGGCCATAAATATGGCTCACACATTCCAGGATCTTTCTGGGCCTGTGTGCTGAGGTAGTGCTGAGATAGTACTTTGTCATGCTGTCTATGGGACAATCCGATAAAGGCAGCTGATCCAATGCCCATGGGAGTCAATGACAGTCTTTCTACTGACTTTGTCTGGCTTTGGGTCAGGCCCAAAACATGTTGTCCCAGAGATGACTCACTACTGTATTACCCTCACTCCCTGCCCTCCCACAAAAAATGAAGAACGTGGACACATGGATCCCCTTGCATCCCGTACTTTGCGTTCTCTTCCACTGAAGGAGATAATCCTCTCTTGTCCAAGTTTGTTGGCACTGCCTTCCAAGAACTTCCTTGTGCTATCCCTCTGGATCAGTGACCTCCAAGAAGCAGAGTCCCTGGGGAAGGCAAGCTACAGCACTAAAGCACTCAATTGGAGCCTGTGTCTCGATTACTTTACAGCAAATCTGCTATTATAAAGAGCACCACCACCCCTCAGAGGCACAACCGCTGCTTGGTCCATCCAGCTAATTATAGGAAATCGGGAAGAATTGCTGTGTAATTACTCATGGGACTTGGTCTTCCTATTGGCAGCACAATGCTGATCCTGCATTCCTTAGTCCATCAACCCCCTCTGTTGGTTTCAAAGTGTGTGCGGGGTGACCAGAATAAGGGTCATAGGACTGGGTCTCATGAGTGTACTTCTGTCAGTTCCATATATCCTGGCATTTCCAGCACAGTTTCTGTTTTTTCTGACCGGCGATAGAAGTGGCAGGGAAATGGAAATAATCTTCTGCAAACGTTGTGAATTTTCCTTGCTCCCCCATTTTTCTTCAAAATGTTCCCACTAGTGCTTTGCTTCGGGCTCTGATCCTGGGAGTTCTGAACTCCCACAGCACACATTGACTTCAGTGATGGTTGTGGGCACTTGACATCAGGCTCATAGTTTCTGTTATAATGGGGCAGTAGCTCCACCATAGTTGAGAACGACTTACGGTTTAACAGCTGACTCTGCTATGTGCTCTAAATACCACAGGCTGTGCGGTGCCTCAATAGAGTTCATCCTAGGGTCTACATTTGGGTCATTGGAACAAGAGGGTCCTGAGACACCCCCCAAAAAATCACATCCAGATTTTACAGTTACGTCTTATTCTGCACAATAAGCTCAAACTATTGCACTCATCCACCCCAGTTTTAGTCAGCTGGTGTCCATCACCCACTGCCTCTCTGGGGAAGCAATACAGGCATTAGCACCTCTGCTTACAGAGCACTTCTGAGCAGAGGTGCAAACTACACGGACGCTATGGGGAACACTCTCAGCTCTTAGTACCCAAGAACCATGAGTCTGAATTTGTTCCTTGGGATATTTGCATGCTGTGTACAACCTGCCTTTGCTTGGAAACTGGGGCCACAATAGGGCTCTCCTTGGAAGTGCGAGTGATGTTCATTATTTTGAGGGAGATCAGCCCCCCACAACTGTACCCTCAATTCCATCTACCTGTCTATGAAAGTCCTGCCCTGGGCTCATGTGGGTATCAGTATGTGGAGTATGAAGCGTGGTATGATGTGTGGGGCTGGGCTGATCCGGAAGAGATTAGGTGCCACATAAAAATGACATCAGCAGGCTGGTGCAAGAATCCCAGCCAGGATGAATCAGTTTTCTGCTGGTAGAGCTCCTACTAGATAGCTTTCAGCATGATGGACTAGAATTTTGCAGGCCCCTGGAACAGGTCTGCTGGATGCACACACCAGGGACACAGCATTGCAGGAGGGTGGAGAGAAGGAATATGGAGAATAGGCATGCTGAGTGTGTGGGACAGGCACTTAGGACTTGTCTACACTGGGGAAACTATTTGAATTAAAGTAAGGTATGAACTTAAAGTGCAAGATCTATTCCGGAATAAATCCATGTGTAGACAAACTGTAAGGCAGGGAGACAGGGATGAGAACATCCATTAAAATGAATGGAGCAGTTCACAGCTTAGAACTATTTTTAGGCTTCATTAAGTGCCATGAAGAGTACTTTTTAAACTGAGAACATCCTTTGAGATGAATGGGGCCATTTCACATCTCTGCTTCCAAACCTGCAGGTAGATGTGCAGATCCCCTTCCCCATATGAGGCCCAGACCTGGGGTAGGAACTCTGGATTACCTCTCTCCTCCATCTTGATGCCACCAGCTCTTATGTGCAATGCTATGGCCCCTCCAAGCTTACCAGGGTCAGGGAGAGATGGAATTTGGTAGGTGAGTGATGGAGATGAGTGCCCAGAGGCACAAAACCAGCTTAGCAGTGTTTGTGAAGCAAATTCAGCATAATTTGATCAAATGTTTCCTAAGATGCAGCCCCACCAATATGAGATGCTCCTAATTATCAGAATGCTCTAGAGTCCATGTGTGCAGCTATACTGGCATAATAATAATATATGAAGATATACCTATCTCATAGAACTGGAAGGGACCTTGAAAGGTTATCAAGTCCAGTCCCCTGCCTTCACTAGGCAGGACCAAGTACTGTCCCTGACAGTTGTGTTTTTTTGCCCCAGATCCCTAAGTGGCCCCCTCAAGGATTGAACTCACAACCCTAGGTTGAGCTGAATGAGGTGGTGCACGTCTCCCACAGCTGATGTGTCATTTCCATGGATGAATGGGGAGGTTCAAGTCTGCAATCCTCCTGTGCTATGCAGAGCCTCTTCCCGCTCTGTTAGTCCCCAAAGTGGAATATGGAGTCTTGGGCTTCCCTCCCCTTTTCTGCCTCCAGCTGGTGCCTGTGCTCCTGCAGCTACTGCTTTTCCTTCTTCCCATAGCCCCTCCAGCTGATGTAGAGATTAACCACACCAACGATCTGGATCCTCCTTTTAGAGGGTGATGTGTATGTTTCCATGTGTGGTCATCTCACTGATGATGTGCAGGAAAATGGGGGCTGGGTAAACAAGGGGAGGCCAGCTACAGATAGGGCTGCCCAGGGGACGAGGCAAGTGGGGCTATTTGCCCCAGGCCCTGGGCCTCACAGGGGCCCCCACTAGGATATAGTATTCCATAGTATTGCAACTTTTTTTATGGAAGGGGCCCCCAAAATTGCTTGCCTCGGGCCCCCTGAATCCTCTGGGCAGCCCTGGCTATAGAGAGCAAAAGCAACACTACACACACACACACACACACACATTTTTTTTCTTTGTTCATCAGCAACACCCACAAACAATCCACCCCACAATATACACACCTCACTGCATTATCCTGTACTCCCACAATACACACACAACCCACCCCCAACTCCAAAACCCTGTATGCCCACAACATCCCCCCACTCCAAAACTACTACTCCCAGATACGCAAACCACCCCAGAATACACACACAACATGCCACAACAACCCTAACCCATCGCTCACACCACCAGAACGCTACACCCCACAAAAACACATGCACACCAGGCCAAAGCTCTTCATCCCCTTCACACACACTCCATCACACAGTCCTCAAAACACACAAGCGTCATCACAATACACACGCACATACACAGAGGTGCCTAGCTAGACTTCCTCTGGGCAGTGAGTGGATCTCTTGTCATCAGTCTGGGCCGAACGCCTCCGGAGCTGGCAGCCATAACTGCGGAGCGCACCCCAGTGAGCCACATGTGCATTCCAGATGTGCGTTCCACAGCTGCGCGCCCAGCTCCCCTTGGGCTGCCCTTTCAGAAGAGAGCCATGAAAGAGCGCTCCTCAATCATGCAATAGATCAATTTGGCACACTAGCCAGGAGAAAGCAGATCGTGAGTGTTTTCCACCACAAACCCCATCCCTCCCGATTTGCAACCCCATGGACCAGGCAGCAGCAAGTCTTGAGCAGGAGCCCAGATAGTTACACTGCCTGGTGGAAACTGCACCTAGTTGCAAAACGGGAGGGTTTCTAAACGTGTCGGCACACCGGCAGCTGCAGCTGGCGCCGGTGCCGAGCGGGAAGTCCTCCCCCAAGCATTTTTTTTCCACTCAGAAGCCTCTTTGCATAGCCCCACCCGGCGGTATAGGCTCACCCTCGCTGCCATTAGCCGTTGCAGGAGTCTCCTCCCTCCGGCCCCTTGCATTTGGCGCGGGATTGGCTGCTCCGGCCCCACCGCTGACAAGCCGGAGCCCCTCCCCTGCCAGACCCGCATCCGATATAACACTGTCACCCTCCCCTCTGTGCTGCTCATCAGGTGCAGGCAGCGGTGGGGGAGCAGGCGGAGGAAGAGGGCAGAGCAGGAAGGGACCGGCACAGGAAGGCAGGCGCAGCGCATCCATTCCCCTTTATCCCGGGCCAGGGCCGGCAAAGCCCAGTAGAATGTGAGCGGGAAGAACGACGCACGCGGATCGGGGGTGCCACAACTTCTCCTGCCCCTAGATCGCTCTTGCCGGGCTTGCCCCCCGCTCCGGTCCTCCGCTCGTATTGCCCAGGCGGGGCGCGGGGCGTTTGTCCGCTGAGGGCTTGGCGAGCCTCGGCTGCCCTCTGCCCCGTCCCCCACCCATCTCTCTCCTCCCGGACGCGCTGCCAGGCGGGGAGGCGATGTTCCCTCTGGACTCCACCTGGAGTATCTCCTTCGCGGGCTGCGGGTTCCTGGGGGTGTACCACATCGGGGTGGCCAGCTGCCTCCAGGAGCATGCCCCCTTCCTGGTAGCCAACGCCAAGACGATCTACGGAGCCTCCGCCGGAGCCCTGACTGCCACGGCCCTGGTCACTGGAGCCTGCTTGGGTGAGGAGTTCATAGCTTTGGGGTGCGCGCTGGCGGGAAGTCAAATAGCCTGTCCCCGCTGCTAGTGCAGGGCGGATCCGGCCTTATGCCTTCCCAGCCATGTAAAGTAGGGCCGGTGTGTGTGTGTGTGTGTCAACCTGGGGTTGTGACTCGCGCGTGTGTGTCATAAACGGGGGTGTGTGGTGGCAGAGGAGGGGGCGTTCATAAGCCTGCCCTGGAGCCAAGCTAGATGGGAGGTGGGCCATGAGATGGAAAAGTTTGAGATCGATTGGACAAGAGAAGGCCGCTAAGGGATCCTCTCTGTTCATCACAGGAACAAAAAATACACTCGAATATGCAAACTATTTTGCCCCCAGGCGATCCCTTTTGCTGGTAAATTCTGTGCTGCATATAAGCAGTTTTTGTTTTTGTTTTTAATGTAGAAGCTCTTTGAACCAGGGACTAGCTGTCTCTTATGGCTCCTCTTCATGGGGAAATGGAACGGCATTACTGTTGTGGAATAAGCTGTTTGGGAACAGCGCCCCCTATGGACACTTTTCTGGAATAAATGGACTATTTTTACAAGAGAGTGCCCACACGGGATCTCTTTTTCTTAAATCATATGTATCCACCTCTAGGGAACTGCTTCTCCTCTATTCTCCTTCCAAAATATTCTTTCAAGTTACTTTGTTTCTTTTTACATAAGACCGAGCAGGAGCACGGACTAAAACCAAAGAGGGACATTCCATCTGAAATGGAAAGTGAAAACACATCCATAAACAACAAGACTAATATGGGTTATGTGGATAGACTTCAGTGAAGCTGGTTTTTCACAGACCAGCTTCTGTGTAAGTGATCACTATGGGCCTGATATAGCCATGAAAACTTATACAAGGATGCCTAGTGACTATGTTGGCCCTGTAGTGAATGTCAATTTATAGTATAGTTAATGGGAGTCTTTAGGGCAGGGGTGGGCAAAGTTTTTGGCCTGAGGGCCACATCTGGGAACAGAAAATGTATGGTGGGCCATAAATGCTCATGAAATTGGGGTTGGGGTGTGGGAGGGTTGAGGGCTCTGGCTAGGGATTAGGAGTTTGGGTTTAGGAGGGTGCTCTGGACTGGGATTGAGGGTTTGGAGGATGTGAGGAGTATCAGGGATGGGGCAGGGAGTTGGGACATGGGGAGAGGCTCAGGGGTGCAGGCTCCAAGTGGTGCTTACCTCAAGCAGCTCCCGGAAGCAGCTGCATGTCCCACCTTAGCTAGGCCAAGCGGGTCTGCACTCTGCCAGGTCTACATGCACCACCTCTGCAGCTCCTGGCCAATGGGAGCTGTGGGGGTGGCTCTTGGAGTAGGGGCAGTATGGAGAGTGGAGCCCCCTGGCTACATGTAGGAGCTGGAGGGGGGCCATACTGCTGCTTCTGAGAGCTGCATGGAGCAGCCCCCAACCCTGCTCCCAGGCTGGAGCGCCGGAGCAGGAAAAGCCCCGGGTCCTGCTCCCCCGTGGGTGCTCAAGGGCCAGATTAAAACGACTGTTGGGCCGGATCCCGCCCACGGGCCCTAGTTTGCCCACCCCTGCTTTAGAGCATGTGTTGCAACGAGATTGTTTTGTACATTGTAATGCATTGATAAAATGTGGAACTTTCATTCAACTTTGTTCTAAAAAGGTACTTTTGTTATAACATCGTCACATTAGGTGGGAACTGCTGTGCATTCATGGTACTGGACTAGCATTATGGCTGTGATGCAGATTGATCAAAGCCAATTAATATAGGAAATTAAGCATGACTTTTTTTTTTTTTTTAATAAACCTGTGTCATTGTTGGACCACAGTGGCACAGGCTAAGCAAAGATTCAGCGTTCTGTAACTTCAGTGTAGTTAAAAGAAACATACTCATTGCTCATTGTCACTCTTTCCCCACCGTGTGGGGATGGAAACTTACAGCCGATGAGTTCCTAATGGCTTTGTACTGGAAGCAGAAAAGTGGCTGGAGAAAAAGTGGGGGCAGCATATAATGTGCTTATGAGTTTGGCCACCCATGCTGATTATCTGTGTCTCCAAGAAACCAGGAAATCTCTTTAAATAGAAAGGCTGACAAGGGGATAATCACCTTTTTTAAACCTGCTCTTTTGCAGTATTCAACCTTCTGCTTAGATGTTTCCTCTGGAACGTAAAAGGAAATGTAGCTTTACAGAATATCTCCTTCACAGGTGCACAAGTCAGCAAGTTTTGTTTTATTTGTGTGTGCCATGGACAACAACCAAGTGAGATCTTAGGGGGCCTTGCGGCTGTTCATTCCTGAACTGCTTATGAGACCCTATAATACAAGGTGTTCAGTGATGTTGTCAAGGCTGATTCCCCACTCTGGCACTTCAAGTGCTGAAGGTGGGGAGCCCACAAGGATATTAAAAATTAATACTGGCCACTCCAGGCTCGTATTAAACTACCAAGGTGACAGCTTCTCTCTGACCTTGGCTTGGTAAACGCTGCCACCACTGGAATGCAAAACCCCTTTTGGAACCTAGGAAGATGCACTTGGGAATTCCTTCCTGTGGGGTACCCTCAAGCCCTTTCACCCACCCCCTTTCAGGGAAGAGCTGAGAAAGGAAATTAGCTGTTGCTGCCAGCTAATTAAACAACATATGCACAAACCTCTTAGGACACCAAAAATCTGTTCTTAAAATAAAATAAAAAAAAAATCTGGAACTTAGGCTTTTTGCTAGAGTTTTTTAAAAGAGCAATTCCAAAAAATTAAGCACCCAAAATAGCTTTCTTTGGGGTTCATCTTAAAGGTTACAAGCAAACCAAAGCATCTGGGGTTAGCACAGAGGAGTCCATTAGCCATAAGAAATAAACAGAAATAACCCTAATCACATCTTTTTAAACATTCCAGATATACTCACACATTTGGGAGTTCCAAATAAGTAGTTCTAGGTATGATCTGATTTATGATTGTACCTGGCTTAAAGCTTCTCATAGCATAACTGCTCCCTGTTCCCCTCTTTCCTGGAGAAAAGCAGACACAAAGGGGAAGTTGTGGGGTTTATTTATGTATTTATTTATTCATTTTCGTTTTCTCCCCATTTTTTTTAAAGTTCTAGTCTTCCCATTGGCTCTTTTGGTCAGGTGCCTACTCAGTTTCCTTTAACTGGTGGACTTTTTTAACCTTTTACAGGTAAAGCAAGCAGAGAACAGCCACCATGAGGGACTTATAGCTAACTGGCTGGCTGGGCATCCCCGCCTCTTCATTTATCACAGATGCCATAGATAAAATGTCCAGGAAACTTTAGTCACTTGGTGGACTGGACTGCCAGACCTATATAGCTAAGAAATGCCCCATGTGCAACATGCAGCAGTATAATGGATTTTAAAATGTTATGTGTAACTAAACTGAGGAGTGTGTGTGTAATATATAATATGAGGCATATTTTGTGTTTGTCTGCGAAGAATTCAGAGATGAAGGGGTTAACAATGGCTTACAAGCATCTGCCTCTTTGTACTGAATTATCACGCTCTAAACCTGGGCACAATAAGAATTGATTCTACTCACCGTTTGTCGTCCTCTCCTTTCCCTTGACCCCTGGATGTAAGGCCTTTTTAACGGTTCTGTCTGTTCTGTGGGACCTGCTGTGGTTTTGGAGTGGGGGTCCTACATGCAATGGATCAGGCCAACTTATGTGGCAAGACCAAACCATGTTTTACGTACATTGGGGACCTGAAGGCCAGTGGCTCTCAACCTTTCCAGAGTACTGTACCCTTTCAGGAGACTGATTTGTTTTGCAAAGCCCCAAATTGCATCTCACTTAAACTGCTTGCTTACAAAAGCAAACCTCAAAATACAAAAGTGTCACAGATGGTATTACTGAAAAATGGCTGACTTTCTCATTTTTACCATAGAATTATAAAATAAATTGGAATATAAATATTGTACTGACATGTCCGTGTATAGAGCATATAAACAAGTCATATGAAATTTTAGTTTGTACTGACTTTGTACCCCTCGTTGAGAACCACAGCTATAGACTGTAACTGGTTTTCTCTCAACATGTCTACTTCCACAGTGAGGATGAGCCTAGATATAACTGCACCCTATGGGACCTTAAACACTTACTTGTTGGGAGTTTGCCAGAATGTACCTTGGGTGGGGAGTATATGGGCCATCCAAACCGCAGTCTGGGACTGTAGCCTTGCTCCTTGTGCCAGTTGCTCTGGTGGAGGGGGTAGGACTTCTTTAATCTATCACTTCCCATGGAGGAATCAGTCTAGAGAGAACTGCCACTGACAGGGATGCCCTTGATGCAGTTGCTTCTCTGTCAGCCACAACTTTGTTCAATGGCAGAACAATTAGGCCGTGTCTATACGTACAGCGCTGCAGCGGCTCAGTTGTGCCAATACAGCTCTGCTGCTGTAGTGCATGAGGTGAAGATGCTCTATGCTGATGGGAGAGAGCTCTCCCATGGTCATAACACCTCTCCCTGCCTACCTCCACAAGTGGCAGAAGCTATATCAGCTGAAGAAGCTCTCCTGCCAACATAGTGTTGTGCACACAAGCTCTTAACGTTGGTGTAACTTATGTTACTCAGGGGAGTGGTTTATAAGTTACGCCGACATAGGCTGTAGGGTAGACATAGCCTTAGATTCTACTCGGAGAATCCCATTGCCACCTATTCTGCAGGAGAACTGGTGTAAACAAGAAACTGAGTGCCACTAACTCCTGAGTACTGCGTCTGGTTCTGACACAGATTCCCTTTGTAGCCTCAAGCAAGTCACTTATCCTGTCTATCTCTATTACTACTGTTTGTATTCCGGTAACACCTACAGTATGTCAGGTGCTGTCTGCAAACAGTCCCTGCCCCAAAGATTTCATAATCAGGGACTTCTATAAACTAGGATTAATAATATTTATTTGCCTATATCCTAGGGGGCATTGGGGAATAAGTGCTGAGGAGAGACAAGCCTAAAACCAGATCCTCAGCTGGTGTGAATCAACACAACTCCATTGAAGTCAATGAAGCTAAGTTGATTTATCCCTGCAGAGAATTCAGTACCTAGAGCGAAACCCTTCTGTGTTCTGTAGGGTGGATTGAAATCTGATCTGAACTTGGCATCTCTAGTCTATTTCTGTAGCTGTGTGTGGAGCTCTGTAGGAAATGACAGGTGCTAGCTTCCTGTTAATGGGAGGGCAGAAAAGTCAGCAGAATGCAAGGTGGCTGACTCTGGTTTGCCACTGAAGGTAAAAGTGGCCATGGTGCCCAGATGGTGCATGTCCAACAGTCTCTGCACCTCATCCCTGTTGTAAACACTTGACTCTGAACTCTAGACTGTAGTTCAGGGGTTAGGCTTAGGGAGTGCGTGAACTGAATCACTAATGGGAGAGGACACAAAGGTTGCAGATTCCTGCACTTGTCAGCAAAACAGCTTTTCCTGGAACAAGCTATCAGTGGCTGCATGACAACTGCAGGAGGCTGGGTGGTAGCAGGTGCTTCAGGGTGCCAGTTGCTCAGGGTTCTAATGCTAATTGTGGCAACTGTCCTGTGGTGCTTTCTAGTCTTCAGATTAGAACACTAAGCCCTGTTTATTTGCCTGCAGATATGATTTGAGGCTATGGTACATCTGTGCCTTGCCTCTGAATTCAGCTGGACCCCATCATGCCGTGTTAAATGCTGTCTGGGCAGGGTGAGGTTCTTTGGTACGTTAGAGCATTTTACCTGATTTCATTCTGTCTCAAAAGTCCTGATCAAAGTCAGTGGAAAGACTCCTTCTGCAAGCTTCATTGGGCTTTGAGTCAAAGCCCCAAGCCCCCTATTGCCAGGCTTCTGTTAGTAGCAGCATCTTCCCAGTCTGTACTTGGTCCCTGCAGCATGTAACTATCATAGTCTCCGATTGCCTCCAGCTTGTCACTGGGTTGATTCCCCATCATTCCTGAATTCGGAGCAATTTATTTGTATTATGGTTGAGCACCAGTCAAGATCAAGGCCTCAGTGTGGTGGGTGCTGTACAAATATGGAACAGAGTCCCTGACCAAAGACCTGTTACTTTAAACAGGGGCAAGGTGCCACAGGTGAGTGAGGAACACAAGGCAAAGACAAGGGTGATAGTGGCAGGAACACAGTTGTGTATATTAGCTCTGTGTGCAAATAGCTGTAGGTAGAATGAACCACTTTTTAAAATGTAGCCATGTCTGGGTCAGAGAGGAGAAAGCTGCTTGGTTTTAAACAGTGGGGAAGTGAGATAGGGCAAACTTGGATATGAACTCTAGGGCAGAACTCTGTTCTTAGTGCCATGGACTCATTAAACTGGGGACCTTCCCTACTCTTCAGTAAAATCTCTCCTGACCCCCTTTGAGTGACATATAACCATCTCCAATATTCCCGTTGCATAGCTGATAGATCTGCCTTAGAGGGATGACTGGCAATATCAAACTCTTCTGGAATTTGAACCTGTGGTTCTAGAGAACCTTGGCATTTTAAACCTGATGCTTAGACCAGCAGATCATCCCTTCTGGCTTATGTAACCTATAATGTCCATATTCCTGTAACCTGCAACTGCTCTCCTGTAGAGAAGCATAAAGAAATGCAGATTGGCTCTGCTAAATCAGCCACTTTTTCAAGGAGGAGGTGGGTTTATTGTACTCTCCTGGCTACCACGAAAACACGTTATCAGTGGGAGCCTCAATGATTCACCTGAAGCATAAATCAGCTGTGATACTATCAGCAACTGCCATAAAGCATGTGAAGACATCACCAGTAATGAGAATCCTGCATACACTGCTGTGAGCCAACATAGAGGAGGCCACAGATTTATAAGCAGGATAATATTGTTTGCTCATGACATTCTTTAAGAGGTTGTCCTTAGGTTAGAGGCTATACAAAGGTTTTATTGGTGTCATAGTTAAGACCTTTTGTCCCAGTCTTGATCTGGGACTAGGCAATGGCTATTTGATGTTCAGGTATATGCGCTCAGGCGATAACACAACAAGCTGTCATGTGACCACAAGAAAGAACACTGCTGAACACCAGAGACCTTTGTGGGGGCAGCACATTTTTCTTCTTTCTGCTGAGGTTCACTGAGGTCAATGGACAATAATAACCCCTTACTAAAAAGGACACCTAGGGAGTTTGTTCATAGAGTGCACACACAATGGCTTATCAACAGACAGCAGAGGTTACTATGTGTGTGGAAAATGTTGGCCCAAATCCTCTGTTAATATAAATAGGCAAAGCTGCTCTGAAGTCAAAGTGACCCCCATCTTACATTAGATGATGTCTGGCTGGTGAAGTGCAGATTGGGAGGCAATAGTCTATGACTTTCTGTGCAATCATGGAAAGAGGAAGGGAAATGGGACAGCCTGAAGCCATTTCTGCCTGAAAAGGAGATCCCCACCCAAGGTACAAATTGCGTAGTTGTGGCATGTGGACAGCTTCTTAAGATACTGGGAAGAACTTGTATGGAAATCTGTAATTGTGCATGGGGCAGGGCCCCTCAAACTTTAATTAGCTGCTATGGCCTTGTTTGGAAGAACTGCCACCTTGCATCTACCTGAAAATACTCCATCGGTTGTTCCCCCGCCCCTTTTTTCCTTTCCCAGCAATCAGTAGAACATACTCCAGAATCAGTAGAGGTGAAGCCCTGAGTCTTAAATTATGATGGTATGATGCATCCACACAGGCACCATCTGCATGCCATCAAATCTGTCAGTTGGCATATATATTTGGCTTGCAGACTGACAGTTTCCCTCCCACCCTGGTTCCACAGGTCCTGCACTTGCTGCACCCTCACTAGTCTCCCCAGCTGAAAAAAGATGACACCAATGATGATAGATTCTCATTACTTGCTCACCTCTAGAGAAATCCTTTTGAGATCCTGTGAGGCCTGCTTATAATATGGAAAGTCTTTTTTCTTTTGCCATTAGCCACTGCTAATGCATGTCAGGTGAGCATTTTATCTGAAGGGAAATGGTAATTCTATTTCATTGACCTTTCAAAGGATTATGTCAAGACTGGGCTCCTCCAGACTGAATCAGTCCTTTTCTCCCCCAAAATCTCTTCTGAAAACTTTAGGCTTGTGAGCTATGTGTGTCTGTCTGTTTGTCCAGTAGCCAGTTGGACCACTTCCTCTAAATTGGGTGACTCAACCACATTCACTTCCAAAGCACTGGGTTTGCAGATGATTGTGGTTGGGCTTTTGCCTTACACTCCCTCTCCACTCAGCTCAGACTCTCTGGGCCTGACTCTCTTGCTGCCTTGCGTCTTCTGTCATTTACACACCTGCAAAGTGGGTGTAATATACCTGACCAGCATGAGTGAGTGAAGCCTTCTGATGTAGATGCGTATTGCACAAACCCCATACAGCAGTAAGGGACATGCAAGTGGCAAAGCAGTGGAGAATCAGGCTCTCTGTTCACTTGAGCTGGCAGGGTTTGGAAACTGACAAGAATCCTACTGTCAAAGAGCACTATCTTTGGGAGTTTCAGCACCCCCTCAGCTCACAAGAATGGAGCAAAGACAGTGGGTGGCATTATGTGTATGCTGCTCCCCAGGCAAAATACAGCTGATTCCTGAATGCTGAGCCTGCTGGCATCCTGTCACACTGGTGGTTTTTCTTCATAGCCTCTAAACTTGCCCACTTCTGTAACCTTTTGGCTCCCTCGCTCCTTCAGTTGCTAAGCATGCCTGGTGGCACAGAAGGGAGGGGAGCTGGATTGTAGCCTAGGATCTCCCAGAATCCTGGAGATTTGGGAGTGGTCACTCTGTAGCACTCTTGTCAGGCTGTCTGGCTTGTCAAGCAGTAACAAGTATATTAAAGGGGTTGGCTGATAGTTTCTCCTTCCTCATCTTTTTTTTTTTTTTTTGTTAACTACTCTGTGGCTTTTGTGGGTAAGCTTGATCCTGTTGGAAATTTGTTAGTCTCTAAAGTGCCACAAGTACTCCTGTTCTTTTTGCGGATACAGACTAACACAGCTGTTACTCTGAAAAGTGATTAGAATGTCCTGTGATGACCTTTCTAAGATGGCTTCTGGAAGGGAGGCATTAATCCACTCAATTAGAACTTACATGTGATGCTGAGGCCCGGCCTGCCAAGACACCTCTTAACAAAATCAACCTGAAGATTCTCGCTCCGATTTCCCGGGCAGAAGAATAAAAAGAGGTCTGTCTGATCATGTTAAAGGCTGGTCCTATTGGCATCCAGGAGGTGGGTGGGCGAAGCCCGCCCACTTCTAAAGGACCTCCCCCCAGCCTAAGGGGAGGATCCACAGGTCTGCAACACTAACTGATTTCGTGGGACAACTAATGAAAAAAACAGGATCGGGAGTGAAGTCATAGGGCTAAACGAAGGGAACCTAATGGGGACACCGAACAGAACCCCGGACAACGCCCACTGCTCCTTGAAGGCATCAAGGGAGCCAGTGGACGCCACCAGAGGAACTCTGCTCGGATGCGTGAACAGACGGAGGAGCAGAAATAGGCCCCACAGTCGCAGGAAATCCCGTATGATCAAGGCTGGTCCTATTGGCATTCAGTGGGGGTGGGTTTGCCCGCCCACTTCTAAAGGGCCTCCCTCCAGCCTAAGGGGAGGACCCACAGGTCTGGGACACCAAGTAATTACGGGGGACAGCTAATGAAAAAACAGGATCAGGAGTGAAGTCATAGGGCTAAATGAAGGGAACCTAATGGGGACACCGAACAGAACCCCGGACAACGCCCACTGCTCCTCAAAGGCTTCAAGGGAGCCAGTGGACGCCACCCAGAGGAACTTTGCTCTGATGCGTGAACAGACGGAGGAGCAGAAATAGGCCCCACAGTCGCAGGAAATCCCGTATGTTCAAGGCTGGTTGTGGGCACAGCCAACAACTTGCAACATCTGTTCACAGTACTGCGCAGGCTGCATGGAACATGTTTCTGTGGAAAGTGATCTCCAACTAAAATGCCTAAACAAAAAGACATTGATGTGATCCCAGCAGGGATTAATTAGGGCAGGTAACTTGCCTGGTCTAATCAGTGCCTGGAGGGGTGAGGTGTGGAAGTCTGTTGCCATTGCATTTCAGGTGCAGCCTTCTGGGGCTTTGTAACTACCTGTGATCAGACTGCAGGAGGGGGGAGTCTTTTAGCATTTCCTGGATCCCAACAGGATCAGACTGCAGGAGCTTCAGGCTCTTAAAGGAATGATCCCCAAACTATGAATGGAAGAGTAGGGACTTCACTCCAGACTGGTCTGTTGGGAGGCCAGTCTGAGGAGCTCTATAATTAGAAGCTCATTGCATCCTGCTGGCCACTTCCCATAGCCTACAGCTACATTACTCATCCTCATGATGCAAAGGATCACTACAGGAGGATGACTCTTCTCTGCCTCCCCACAACATGGCTAAGGGATTTGGATGCAGATCTCTCTCCAAGTCATGGTTTTCCCCTCTTAAGTCTTGGACCTTATCCGTGCTGGGAGGTTTGCCTTGATTCCAGCCAAGGCCAACCAGTTCAGTGGAGCAAATACTTACTGTTGTTACTGTGAAGCATATCTGCTGTGATGGAACCAGGATGAGCTGCACCAGCACAAATAGTGGCTTTTCCCTGCCTGTGCCGGTGCAGGTGTAGCTGTCGTCATGGCTGCAGTCTGGCAAGTGCCCAGTGTATAAAGCCCTGGTGAATGTGTTTTGAGCAGCCATTTTTCCAGAGCCTTGGTTGAGTGAGAAACCTTGATTATTGTTCCTTGCTGTGAAGCAGAAGGGAAAATGGGTTCACACCACAAAGAGTCTCTTGGAGTTTTTAAAGACCCCTATTTGGAAGTAGGATTTGACGGCTGCAGCATCATTTGGAGCTTTAGCATGGTGCAATGTCTTGGAGACTTTCTCCCCTGCCAATTATCATGGTTGAGGAGTGTGCAGAAACTGATGAAAGATTGTAATGATTAGGTGAGCCCTTCAGCAATCCCCAAAGCAAGGCCAGCATGACCTGCCCCAATTCACTTCTTAGTGGGGTCTCTGGATGCAGCTTATTTAGGGCTTGGCTACACAGGAAGGTTATGCTGGCATATGATAGGGTGTGAATTTTAAGCCACAATAGTTAAATTAGTATAACTCCCTGTGCGGATGCTCTTATTCTGAAAGAAGAATGTGCGTGGAAGAGCTACCAGTATAGTTCTATTCTCCCATGTTGACAAGCCCTAAGTCTCCTACAATACATGCATGTACAGAGAAGCCAATTCCAGGCACATTCTTGGCTCCATGGGGGCTCTGCTCTGCCTGGCTAGACTCTCTGCTGTCTAACTCCTCAGGCTTCTATCCTGTTTAACAGCCTTGTAGGAGGAGCAGAGGGTTTGCTCTTAAATGGGGCTGCATGCTATGCTTTGTGACCAGTACACTCAGATCTCAGTTGGTTAGAAACATCAGTCTTTCTCTTTTTTTTTTTTTTTTTTTTTTTTTTTCTTTTGTGCCCAAGAATCAGCAGCTTGTGGGCCATGGTGATAATCTTACCTTCACCTTTGGGTATTGTAGTATCAGGACCCCAAGAGAACCTGCTATCCTTTCAGCCCTTCCTCCCCACCTCCATAAATAAATTCCATGTGGAAAGGTATTCCTCGCAAAGCTAAATGTGTCCCTGGTCTCCTCCAAGGGTGACTGAGAGCAAAATTTCTCATTATGACTTGATTGCTGTTAGTTTGCCCTGAACGACCTAATGCCGCTGGAGAAAAGTTGGCTGGTGTAAGGTTGCCTGTAATGCATATCCACACGATAGAAGGGCAAAGAGGACATAGCAAGCGGGGCCATAACGGGCACAGAGGCAGGCACTTTGCATAACATAAGGTGGCTGGCATAGAGTGCCAACTGGAAAAGCTGATCTCTTGTGCACAGAATGTGCTTGGAGCCTAACACACTGCTCCTTAAGGGTCCTGTATTTTCATGAGAGAGAGAGAATATAATATAATATACACACACACAAATTTTCTATGCTCTTTGCCATCTTTTATCCTAAAGATAAATGATGCAGATTGTGTACTCTTAGTGTGTATGAAAACTGTAACCCCCCTTGTCTCCTTCAAACATGTAGTTATCTGAAGGATACTGTCTTCTGTGTGGTAGTCCTGGTACAGTGCTAATTAATGAGAATTGGTGCAAGCTCTTGAAGTCTATTGTTCTTAATGTGGTAGGTGCTGATCTTGGTTGGGAGGCTCTAGCAAAAGGAGACCTCTGTACATGCACATACTAACGGACGAGTCCTTGTGCTAAAGAAATTACAGCCCCTAAAGAGACTATTCAGACACAGGAAGCATTACTAGCCCCCTTTTTATTGAGATTAATGACTCTCCTGAGTCACAGTGAGATTAGTGACTCTCCTGAGCTCACAAGAGACTCTGTAGCAGAACTAGGAATCGAGCACAAGTCTTCTCAGGCCTAGTTCAGTGCTTTAGGCACAAGTCCATCCTTTCTATCTGGGGAACACGAATATTTTTTTTCCTTTTTTTTTTTTTTTTTTTTTTTCCTCTTCATTCAATGGGATTTGGGTTAGGCTGCTAATCCCTGGGATAGATATATTTTTAAACCATGACCACATGGGCCTGGGTGGGGTGGGAGGAAGAATGGCCAGGAAAGTAACTTAACTCGCTTGGTAATCGGACACAGCCAGCATGACTCCTGAATTTGTGCTCATCCCTCGTGGTCTAGTTGTTGTTAACTCCCCAGACCCAGTCAGTACAGGGCCCTGATCTCTACAGAAGCAGTTTGGTTTTCTCCAGTCCGAGTGAGTGACAGGAAAAAACGAGCTGATAAGGGCTGATTCTCATCAGCTGACGAGGGTAGAAAAGACCTTTGTCCTTGCTGCTTTCCAAGGCAGATTGCCCTGTGAGCTCTGCAGGGGTGGAGGTGGGCATGTGCTGTGTGTAGTAGTTCTGCTTCCCCTGGGGTTTTGAGGCTGCATCAAATCTGTCAAGTACTCGGTGGATTTTTCTGTGCTACTGTCTGCCCCTGAAAATGGGCACAGACTGACTGCTGCTGCTTTGCATCTCTCCTGCCTTGAAATGGACATAGAGTTTTTGCAGAAAGGCTGTCCGCTTTCACTGCAGCTTCTCGAACAGCTGCACCAATGCCACAGGGCAGACACCCAGCTGTGTAAATCCATGCAGCTTGGCTGACTTACACCAGTTGAAGAGCTGGGCTTAGCTTTTTGTGTGTTGGGCTTTTTCTCCCAAAGCAAAACTCCTCTGTGTCATAACCCTATTGCATCTATGCCTTGGAGCGAGAGCATGTAGCTGATATCTCCTATAGTGGAGGTGCACCAGTGTGACACAATTGTACCAGGACACTAGCTTTCACTGTACTGATATTAGCTTGTCCTGCAGACCTGTCAGCTGAGCACCTGATTCTTCAATGCCTCCAAGCTTAGGTAGTCACTTAACCCCATGTGAAGTGGTGTCACCCACTAGTGAGTTAGAGTGGTAGCATTTTTACCTGTACCTGACACTCATTGAATGAAATGAGAAACTAGTCCAATACACTGGTAGTGCAACATCATTGGTTTTAGTTGAGTTGCTCCAGATTTGTACTGCAAGAGGATTCCCACTTTGCCCTGTGTGTGGTCATCTATGCCTGTGCAAGGCAGTAGCAAATCAGGCCATTAACTCCCCTGGAGTTTGTGTGTGTGTGTTTGTCTCCTGTCTTCCCGCTTCTGGCATTTGCAGCAGGTATGCTGTATGAGGGTGTCATAAACAGATAGTTACGGGTTAATGCCTCTTTTACCTGTAAAGGGTTAAGAAGTTCAGTAAACCTGCCTGACATCTGACCAGAGGACCAATAAGGGGACAAGATACTTTCAAATCTTGGTGGAGGGAAGTCTTTGTTTGTGCTCTTTGTTTTGGGTGTTCTTCGCTCTTGGGACTAAGAGGGACCAGATGTCCATTCAGGCTCTCCAAATCTTTCTGAACCAGTCTCTCATGTTTCAAAATTGTAAGTAACAGCCAGGCAAGGCAGATTAGTTTTATTTTTGTTTTCTCAACTTGTAAATGTCCTTTTTTTCTGAGAGGATTTTACCTCTGTTTGCTGTAACTTTGAACTTAAGGCTAGAGGGGGTTCCTCTGGGCTATACGAATTTGATTACCCTGTAAAGTATTTTCTATCCTGATTTTACAGAGATGATTTTTTTTTAACTTTTCTTTCTTTAATTAAAAGCTTTCTTTTTAAGAACCTGATTGATTTTTCCTTGTTTTAAGATCTAGGGGGTTTGGATCTGTGTTCACCAGGGAATTGGTGAAGCCTCTCAAGGCTGCCCAGGGAGGGGAAGGTTTTGGGGGAGGACAAGAAGTGCTCCAGACACTGGAATTTCTGGATGGTGGCATAGTTACCAGATCTAAGCTAATAATTAAGCTTAGAAGTGTCCATGCAAGTCCCCACATTTGTACCCTAAAGTTCAGAATGGGGAAGGAACCTTGACAGAGGGTCAGCAAAGAAATGAGCATTGCAGTGCACTGGGCGTGCAGCTCCTGATTGATCACATCTCCTATAGATGCCACATGGCAGAAAGTTCTGATCTCTCCTTAACCCAGGAGCTGGGATCAGAACAGAATCTTCCCTTGTGCTTAGTGGGTTTCATTCTGTCCCCGCATCAGAGCGGTTCCACTGAATCCTGAAGGGTTGCCTGCAGAGAGAGGGCTGAAGTTGGTTCTTTGGTATGTCTGAATAGAGAGGGTCAGTCTTATTTAAAACCGCCCCTTTCTGTGCTTTGTTTTACCATGCCAGCATCTCTCTAATGCTGCCTTGCTGATCACCATATTGAGACTTACATAAGGGAATTATCTTATGATGAAAGAAAAGATGATCCAGGCTGGTGTAACTGCTTTAATCCCAATAGCAACAAAGCAGAATGATCTTGGCTGCCAGTCTGAGCTAAGCTCTTCTCTGCCCCCCTGCTCCATAGTGGCTCCCTTATACATGGCTTGGCATAGGCAAGTATTTCAGTGCCTCATGCAAAGGCAGTAGTGAGTCAGACTGCTGCCCGCATGGCTTACGAGTGCTGTGCAGTGCCTTGGACTTGCCCCACTTGCCCCCCCCCCCCCCCGGGCGGCCCTGTCGGTAAAGGGGAAGAACCAGCTCAGCCAGTGCAGGCCGAGCCCAGGAACAAGAGAGTTGATTCGGGAAGGAGGTTCCCATGAGTAGCCGCAGGACTTATCAGTGACAGGGTCTCAGGAGCAGGACACTGCAGAGAGCCCTCTTGCAGAAGGTCTAAGTTCGTGGGCTGTGGGAGAGGAGTTGGAGCAGTCTGGAGAACTTTCAGAGGCATAGAGGCCCTGGAAGAGGGGCAGAGGAATTGAGGTAGGACTGTTTGACTCTCTGGTGGGCAGCCTGGAGACAGTACCTGGAGTGCAGCTGAGAACTGCTACATTTTAATCTGTTTTACGTTGTGGTTTTGAGAATAGTCATAATCTGAAGGATCTGCTGATAGTTGCGTCTATACTAAAAAAAATATGCCCAGAAGCAGGGCTAGAATTGGGAGGGCTAGAATTGGGATGGTAATGTTGCTGTCTTCGGCCGAGGAGATGAGTCAGTTTGATTGGTGGTAGAGAAGATAGGGAAACACAGTCAGCTCCAGGGACTGTAGGAGAAACTGAGGCAGTATTTGTCTGTCTCCCCAGAGGAGGGCACCCTGGTGGGGAGAAGTCTGCTATAGAGGGTAACCATACTTGCTTATTTAGATAGGGGAACTGTAACAGATCCCTTGTTCTGCTCTCACTGGAAACTAGAGGGAAATGAGCCTAAAAATTCAAGGAAAAAAGCAGGCTATTATTTATGGCCTATGGCCAGGCTTTCTAGGAACCGTCCTTCGCGGAACTGTTTGTACAGTGCTATATCTGAGTTCTGCACAGGCCCTCTGACGAATGAAGCATTTACTATAGGAATAGCTGACTGTGCAACAAGGCTGACCTATGGATTGACCTTGAGGGTCTGTATTTCTTATGTCTACAGTTTAGAAAAGCCTCCTTTCCCATATGCTCATTGGGAACAGTCAGTCTATCACCATCTCATTAACAGGTGCCAAAGCAATGGGGTGGGGTGGGGTGTGGGGAGGGACTGAATCAATTAAAAAAAAAAAAAGAAGTCCCAAGAAACACCTTGTACTAGTATGACACTCCTTAACATGCTTGGGTTTCATAGGTGTGATAATACCAAATGCCAGCAAAAGGTTCATGCTATTTCTAACTCCTCTGACAGGACTCTGGAAATATTATTTTAAATAGTTTATAATGTAAGGATTTATACAATTTCCAGACAGCAAACAAAATTGAAAAGGTGTAGAACACTAATGCCTGTGAGAAATCCGACACTCACCCCTCCACCCAAACAAGATACAGTACATGGTTCTGGGATGCAGGAAGCAGTCGCTGCAGAAAAGCCATGTATATAACACTCGGTATCATACAATCCCTGCTCTAGAGATGGGAAAACTGAGGCAGACACAATAAGGGATACATTGTTTTCAGGTGATCTGCTGCCTGGTCTTCACCTGCAGATGGACCAAAAATACACATGTGGGTGCTGTGAGCACCACCCCAGCCCCACATGTACAGTACACTGCAGGTGCAAACCCCTGATAATTCCACTGTTCTGCATATGCAGTTGTTAGTATAGATACAGGTGTCTGTTCTTGTGAAATGCAGGTGTAAGCGTGTGCACATGCCTGGGGGAGGTTAAGGCCTGACAACCTGGCCCTCAGTGACATGTCCAAGGTCATGCAAGTATCTGTGGCAGAACCAGGATTGGAACCCAGTTTGCCTCCCTTCCCCTTCTGGATTCCCTAGCTTTAACCGCTGTAAAACATTGTAAAAAGTCCAACCAAATCCACTGCTTCTCGCCCTAAGGCACCCAGGAGAAAGTGACAGCAGGAATAAAAGCAGCAGGGAGAGCCTGCAAGAGACAGCTAATGAAGGGGCTGCACTCTCCCAGTTACACTGCAGTGTGATTCCCTGGGTTACTGTATGAGAGGCAGAAATGGCTTAACCTTGGAATTCAGGGAATGGTTCTGATGCTGTCCCTGGATCTCTTGTCAGTTGCAGACTTGGCTTCATTTTATGTAGGCACAATTTTTTCCTCCCCGAGCTATCTGTTGGGGGCAGACTGGCTGGGCCATGTGAGCTGTTGGTGGTACACAGTGTGAACATTGTTTTCCTGTTGATGAGTACAGGAAAGGGGAAGTGGCTTTCAAAACAAGTTTAAAAATATCACCAGCTGTGACTTCTCTTCTCTTCCTTCCCCTTCCCCCAAATCCCAGGCACTGCCTCAGCACAGGGGGCTAGGCTAGATGACCACTCGAGGACCTTTCCGGCCCTAAATTTCACTTTCACACAGAATCACAGAGAGTCTGGTTCTCAGCTCTGTTTCCTGCTAGCATGGATGTATCCTTGAAGGGCTCCTTAACATAATTCCTGTCCCATAGGGATGTACTGAGCACATCTCTTGGGTCATCTCCTCAGCTGGTGTAAACTGGCTTAGCTCCACTTGCCTCAGCTGAAGATCTGGACCTTGGCTCCTACCACCTCCTGGGGCAGGTGGCAGAAATCAAACTGCTCCATCAGTGGATGTTAACAGTGACAGAAAGCAAAGCAAACTATGATGATGATCTTCCACAAGCAGAATTTACTAACTGTCCCACCCAAAGCAAATGGAACTCTTCTTTAATTTGCAGCCATGCAAGGTACTTATAAGTGATGAACAGAGACCATTCTGGCAATCAAGCTGCCCAAGGAAAAGTTCCATAAGCCAATCTTCTCTTCCTGTGAAATTCCCATGTTGTTGATTTGCAAATCCTGTTGCTGTGAATCTTGTTTACATCTCAAGCTGGCCAAGAAATGGTTTTCCAGTCCCTGGAGAGATTGAGATTTCAAAATCTTTCCCCATCCTGAATCTGGATGAAAAGTCAATCTTAAAAATTTTCATGAACCAATCCAAAGAATTTCTGGTCAGGTCAATCAAAATGTTGTTTAATTTCACCTTCTTGTTTTTCACTTTGTTTTGAAATTTTAGGTTTTTTTAATACTAAAGTCACTTGGAACTGAAAAAATGTTTTATCTCATGTCAAGATAGGATGTTTGGAAACTTTGACTCGGGAGATTCATTGCAATTGACCCTTTCCCATCAACAGTTTTGGTTTGACAGATTAGTATTCTGATTTCTAGCTGCTGCTCAAAACCCCCTCAGTTGGAAAATTCCAGATCAGCTCTGTTTAGAACATTTTAAATGGAAACATAACCATCCTAGTGACAACTGGGGAAATAGCATGTAACGCTTACCATCAGTATTCAGAAAGCTGGTGAGTGTAACAACATGGACCCCCATGTGGAGTGAGCAGAGCACAATTCAGTTCTACATCGTTTGCTTCCAGGGGAAAAGCAGACAAACCCTCCGAAAAGTTGCTCTGAGCAGGAGAGAGAGAAGGGGAAAGTAGTGGAGACGACCTGTAATGCTTCACCAGAACCAGGGAAGGCAATAAGGCAACTCCTGTAATTCTGGAGGACGGGTCTGCTTTGGAGGCAGGGGGTGGGCAGCAGGAGGAGAACATACATTCTGCTCCTTATTACGAGAGGCTAATCAGGGAAGTTGGGAATGTGGACATCTGATCAGACCCTCTGTTACGGTGTCTGTACTACAGCAGCATGTAAATGGGGCCCTGATCTTGGTTGGGACTTTGAGTGCTGTGTACACACGTTGGAAGGCAGCACCTGCCCTGAAGAGTTTATATTCTAAATAGCCAAGGAAGATCATAGTGTTTGACTAATGTCCCGCTGCTCATGCTATTCCCTATGCAGAGGAGAACTCACTTGAATGCTCTTGGTGACCGTAGAGTGACGGACTGACAGCAGTTCTTCTGCAGGGGTAAAGCCAAGGGCAGCAAAATGGGTCTGAGTGTATTAGAAATGGTAAAGCTGCACCCAAACTAGCCATGCTGGTGCCTAGCACTGGTGTTGGCAGAGGTGGAGGGGCTAGCATAGGCCAATCTCTGGCCTGTCCAGCACTGCCCCTGACTTCATGAAATGCCTGAATTCTATCTGAAGTCCTTAAATCTATCTTGAGGGGCTACTATCCATTTCTAACCCCCCCCCCCCGGGGATGGGTGACAGGCAGAGAGGGTATTACAGAGCCATCCGTTCCTCACTCTTTAGCCTCATCCTTTCTGGCTACACTGGAAACCAAGCACAGTGATGCCATAAACTTTTCCTTTACTGGTGGTTCTATCCAGTGTCAAATTGCTTCTCCACCCAAGTCCTAAGTTCATGCTCCGTGTGCGCCAACTGCTCTAGCTAATGGAACAGGAATGTCCCTGGCATAGAGTGGTGCTCTTTATACCGAGTTGGAGCCTTTCCAAGGAGAGCCACAACTGACAGCAGGAATGGCTTTAGGCTAATGTTAAATCTCGTCTTTCATTCTCCTGGACACTCTGTTCCTATCTTTTTATTTGCAGTCATTCTTCCATTTTGTTTTTTATTCACTTAAATATTTTGCAGGTTAAATGTACTTCTCTGATTAAGAGAGCAGATGTTAATTAGGTCTGGTGACGCTTTGCTTTCTTTAGTACTATGCCATATGCCCTTGATTCAAGGTGCTGCTTTTAGGCCATTTTCAGCATTAGAACTGGAACTATCATCCCCTTTCCCCACCCCAAACCATATTGCAGAAGTGTAGTTAGATTGTCCTTAACCCCTGGTAGTGTGCTTGGTCTCACTGGAGAGCATAGGCTTGTAGGCTCCTTTATATCTCTGTAAAATAGCTTTCTTCTACTCTTCCATTTCCTTTTCCCCACTTCTCCTGGCAGCTCGAGGCCCAGTTCTCTGTTGTCTTGTGCACTGTGTTCCTTTACTCGCCCTTTGTGCTAATGTGTGAATGACCACACAATGTGCTGGGCAATGGGGACTTCTGGTATGGAAGTGGGAACCAGACTGCAGCAGCTTCACAGGTGGTGGGGGTCTACACCATGTCTAGCTATATTGTAACTTATGTGGAATCAGGTTTGGTGTAGCTGGGAATCAGGCTAAGAACAAGCAGACCAGCCCCACAGCTAGTACTAATTCACCCCTTTGGAAGCCTCTACACAGAGGCTAAGGTCTAAGCGGGCCTGGAAACTGAAATATGGCCTTTCCTCAGAGCTGATTCTGCCATGGCACAGGGATATTTAGGACATCATTCTCCAGGGCTGTCAGTCTGGCACTTCTCAGGTGCTACCATCTCCTGGGATTCCAGTAGGCAGGTGCTGTTCAGGAGCATTCAGATTTGCACAGAGGACCAAATGAGGGTGTTAGGAGGGTGGTGGTGGGGAGGAGTTTGTTTATAACTACAGCTAGTCCAGTTTTTTTTATTGACCTCTCTTTTAGTGGAAAATGACTTTTTCATGAGACAGACTATCTACATATGTCCATAGGCACAACCAGCAGCAGACAGAAGTGGCTTACAGGTCAGGTTGTTCTATACCAAGACCCACTGAAATCCAAGGGAGCCTGTAATGGAGCAACAACTCACTGCTGCAGTGCCTCCTGCTCGTCATCCTGGGCATTAGCTCTGTACACTTAGGAGCGCCCTCTGCAGGCCGGTGTCTCGCTTGCCACCTGCCCTGGTGTCCCTCCCAGATCCCTGTGTCCCTTTTCTTGGGGTTCTGCCCCCTGCAGTACCCCACAGTCTTGCTGGGTCTCCCCTCCCTGGGGACCTCCCCAACCTGCTATCCCCATTTCACCTCAGTCTTTAGCTACTGCCAGTCACCATCTAGCCTCCGCTCACTGGGGCGGACTGCAGTATAATTGCCACTCATCATTGGCAAGGAGGGTTTGGATCTGCTGCCTCTACCTACCGTTAGGCTGCCCCTCTGCAACCCCAGTACCTTCTCAGCTTTAACAAGGCCTGCAGCCTGGGAGTTTTCCAGGCCAGAGCTCCCCAGCTCCTCTGGCCTTTCCTCAGCCACCAGACCCCTCCCTCTCAACATTCAGAGAGAGACTGACTTTTTATAGGGCCAGCTGTGGCCTGATTGAGGCATGACCCCAGCTGAGGCTGCTTAGCCAATCAGCCTTTCCCTAGCCACAGCCCTCTCCAGGGCTATTCTTAACCCCTCTGGGCAGGGGCAGGGTGACCACCCCACTACAGAGCCTTTCCACTGGCTTCTGTTGGCATTAGATTGGGTCCAATAATGAGGCTAATGCTAAAGTGCAAACATCTATTGCAGGCTAGTTGGTACGTGGGGGGTGGGGCTTCCTCCCCTCCACTCTTTCCTTGCTGTTTGGCCTTCACCAGCTCTCTCTGGTCATCCTCACTGACAGTCCCTAGCAAAACCCAAAGCAGAATTTTATTTTGCGCTTTCCTGGATCAGTGTCTCTGGTTGTCATGGGAGTATAACACCCACCGATTTATGTTCAGATGCCTTCACAGCTGTCACCTGTCCTGTGACAATGACCACCCAAATGAATGCACCTGATCCCCTTTGGCATGACCTCTGTACTGGCCCTGATTCCGAGAAAGCCCCTGGCTCTGGAGTTCACTCTGCCCATCTCTCCCCACGGGGGTCTTTATCCTTCAGTGCTGTCATGCCCAAGTTTTGAGGGCAACAGCGGCTTTTAAATGAGGTAGCTTAATAATCACTTTTCATATACTTACAATTTGCTGTGTGTAAGGGCTCAAAGAACAGCTAGCTCACAAGGACCAGTTACCCTTCATGGCTCATCTAACGTAACGCGGTGAGCTTAGCACTGGTGAAAAGTGCTGTATTGACAGCCTTGGAGACTAATGTTTCTGTCCAGGGAACAAATCCAGTATGGGCAGCAGCAGTGCAAACAGCTCCCAGTGCTGCTCCATCAAGCTTTCTCACCCCTGCTGGGGCACTGGGCTTGCTGCTCTTGATCGACAGACCCTCTATCCAACTTCTTTGCTTACAGTGTGGTGTCAGCCCATGGCACTGGTTGCTGTGTAGGGTGACCAGATGTCTCGATTTTATAGGGACAGCCCTGATATTTGGGGCTTTGGCTTATATAGGCGCCTGTTACCCCCACCCCCGTCCTGATTTTTCACACTTGCTGTCTGGTCACCCTACTGCTGTGGGAGGGCATAAGGACCATTTATCAAATAGTCGGGTAATTGATGTGACTAGTAATAAGCCTCTGGCTATGCAAGCTGCGATAAGAGTAATCCAATCTCATGCTTCTGCTTTTTAGCTGTTTCTTGTGGCATTCTGGAAGCTTCTCTTCCCCCTCGACCTCTGTACAGCATTGCACAATTAGTCTTGCATGGCATGCTAAGACCCCTGCCTTTGCAGGCTCAGATGCTGGTCTTTGCCAAAGGCAGGATACCAGGCTAGATGAACCCACTGGCCTGATCATGATACACTTCTCTTTTTTTTTTTATACACTGATGCTCTTCGTCTAAATGACTGAAGGAAACAACAAAACAAGGGAGAACTAAAGTGTTTCTCTGAGGATAGGGCAAGAAGCAATGGACTTAAATTTCAGCAAGGGAGGTTTAGGCTGGACATTGGGAAAAACTTTCTAGCTGTCAGGGTGGTTAAGCACTGGAATAAATTGTGTAGGGAGGTTGTGGAATCTCCATCACTGGGGATTTTTAAGAGCAGGTTGGATGAACACCTGTCAGGGATGGTCTAGATAATACTTAGTCCTGCCATGAGTGCAGGGGACTAGACTAGATGACCTCTTGAGGTCCCTTCCAGTTCTATAATTCTATGAAAGTGAAGTGTCCAATGAGAGCTCAGTATGGCCCATCCTACCATTGTCTGTAATAGCTCAAAATAAGCTAAGAAGCCCACAGCTTACTGCAGTTTTACCTCAGTACTTAGGCACTGAATAGTGTTAAAGGAGGCAGAAGAAGTCCCCAAAGATGATGTCTACTCTCAGTCCTGCAGGGCTCCAGTTCACTATGTCTTTGCACCCCATATTCCATGTATCTGAGGTTTTAAGGCTTCTAAGTTTTAAAGATTTCTGCTATGCCCTGTTTGGGGAGCAGGGGAAGGGATTGGTGGGGGAGGAAAAGGATTTCTCACCTCTTCTCATTAGTGTTGCCTCATTCCCTATCTGCCTCATTTTACCTCCTGCCCCCTTCCCTCCATGTCACACCAGGCCCTATTTTATAAATGTCTGGGGGAGGGAGAGAGGAACAGGGGGCCATATCTCAGCTTAACCTAGCATTTGCTGGTCAATCTCTGCTTTAAAAAAAAAAATTCCCACCCAGATGTTTTGCTAATCAATAACTGGCTAAAGTACCAACAATATTTGCGCTAACTGTGCGTGTGTTCTCTCTGAGCCAGCAAACTGAAGCGCTGGCTCTAAGAACTCTTCTGGTCTGTAAACATCTCTTGTTGCGTAATCCTCCCTATGTGGGTCTTTAGCACTGTGCCCCTCTCATTCCCTGCGCAGGCATTCAAATCCAGAGTGCAGGAAGCACAGCAAGGGAGGTTGATGTTCCTGGCTCAACCCATAGTTTCCCAACATGCACATCCCAGAATTGACCCAGTTTCGCATGGGGGCTGGATGGCCTTGTGATTAAGGCACCGGACTGGAACTTGGGAGATTTGGGTTCATCTCAGCTCTGCCATAGATTTCTTGTATGATGTTGGGCAAGTCACTTAACCACTATTTTTCCCCATCAGAAAAATAGGCCTAATATACCTGTCCCTTACAGGAGTATTTGGGGCACTTGGATACTATGGTGGTGGTTATGTTATAATAACCTAAACAGAATACTAATGACCTTCTAGGTTAGGATTGTATGCTGTGGTTTTCAACAGGGGTCCAAGGCCCCCTTGGGGGCCATGAGCAGGTTTCAGTGCATCCCCCAAAATAAACCAGAAAGCAGGGCTGGTGTTAGTCACCGGGGCCCAGGGAAGAAAGCCGAAGCCTGAGCCCCACTGCCTAGGGCCAAGCTGAAGCCTGAACTCTGCCACATGGGAATGAAGCCAAGTTAGCTTTGCGACGCCCTCAGTGGCATGGGGCTGTGGACAATTGCCCTGCTTGCTACCTCCTAATGCTGGCCTTGGCTTTTAATCTACTGGATATGCAGAAAAACACGTTTTGTGGCACAGGTGGGCCACCAAGTTTTAATAGCATGGGGGTGTGGCTCAGAAAGAAAAAGGTTGAGCACCCCTGGTATATAACACTCCCTCTAAGGCTACCAGCTTTAGATAGGCAGGGATAGATTGGGTGGGTGTGGCTGATTCATACTGGACTGAGATCAGAAGTGAAGCCACGCACTGAATGCTGGTCTTAGAGCGAGCAGGACAAAGAGTTGATAGTGCTGAAACCTGCTTCACTGATGGGAGCTCAGACTGTCTGTTCTGCTCTGTTACAGCCTAACAGCTTCCAAATTCCACTTAAAAATGGGAACCTCTTTATTTATAAATATTCAGTGACGTTCAAGGGCCTAATCCTGCACCCACTGAAGTCACTGGCAAAGGTCCTATTGACTCAATGGTGTGGAATTGGCTTCCAAAGGCTTTTAACCATGAAAGAGTAGTGTGTATATGTGCTAACTGGCTTTTCATTTCCTGGGTTCAATGGGGAATGTCACAATACCTCAGGGCTCTGATGATGTGATTGCTTGTTGCTTATTAGCAAATTGTAATCCTTTTTATTCCACGCCAAATGTTTCCCTCCTGCAGCTGGAGAGGGGAGTAGCACTGGATTTTGAGCTGACTTTTAACTTGGTCTCTGCCTTCCTCCTCTTCAAATCGAACAAACAATTCCTGAATGAAGCTGAAGGTCTATTTTATGAGAGTCCTTCACCCCCTCCCCCACAACATAAAGCTTCATTCCTGATTTTGTCCCCTCTCCCTCTGTCTCTAAGAGCATCTCTTATTCTGCAGGTAAGGCAAAGGCTCTTGTTTCCCAGCTCTACTAGAAGAGGCTTGTGGGGATGGCAGTTTGTGCATGCAAACAGCAGCACTGCAGCCTGGTTTTTGGTTTGGCTCAGGCTGCTATCTATGCCCGCTTTGCCTCTGTTCCCATCACTCTCTCTTTTAGCAGAGCTTTGATGCTCCTCCCAAACAGGGTTGCTTGAGGCAGCTCAGCAGAATCAGCTGCTCCTTCCTTCCTTCTGCAGGGAGATGGCTGCGTCACTCTCCAGTGCCAACTAGGTCACTGTGCTACAGTTGAAGCAGGCTGTCTAATCCCTGCTTCCCATTGGGTCCTTCTCCAGAGCAGCTCAAGTTAGTTGGGGTGGAACCGCTCCGCAGGGAAAGTGTCACTAGGTCACGCTGTCGGACTGTAACAGCGCTCAGCAAATCAACTCCTAGACCGTGGCTCCTTCCTCAGCTGAACCTTTTCTAAATGTTCCATTCTAGGCTTGGAACTGTGGAAGGATTTTAATCACAACTCTCCCTCCTCTGCTAAAAGATGGAGACCAGTCACTGGCTTGACTGAGCAGTGCTCCCTACCTCACCCCACCACTTCTGTGGGGAGCACTCCTCCTTCTGTTTCAGCCTAACTTTGCCACTGGTTTAATGTCTCTGCTAGAGCAGAGCCTTGCAAACTGCTCTATCTTGGCATTTACCTTTCCGCCACACATCCGTCTCCACTGGAGAACTGGCAGGGTTTGCAGGGCAGGGTGATGGAGCGGCTCTGGAAATGGACAGGACTCCTCTGATGCCTTTCCCTTCCAGGGGAGGGCACTGGTGCTCAGTCAACTAGTCCTGTACATGCTCTGGTACCGGCTCAACACCCTGGTTCCGGCTCCAGTTTTCCTGGCCGACCTCCGGAAGGTAGTTCTGGAGTCCTTTTGGCAGGAATACGCTGGGTCTCTGCAGGGGTCCTTCACCTGCCCCTGGAGGAGGGAGGGCAGGGCCTGAAGTGCCTATGTACTCAGGTTCACGTCTTCCGCCTCCAGGCCCTGCAGCGGCTTCTTTATGGTGCAGGTAGTCTGGCGTGGAGAGTACTGGCGCATGCCTTCCTGCGCCACTTCCGAGGGCTCCGATACGACCGGCAGCTCCTTTATCTCGATCCGAGGGGTCTTCCGCGAGACCTCTCTGGGCTGCCGGTCTTCTACCAGGAACTCCATGATAGCAGTTTTCAGGTAGCTAAAAGGGTGTCATCAAGAGGAGAGAGAACTTGTTCACCTTAGCCTCTAATGATAGAACAAGAAGCAATGGGCTTAAACTGCAGCAAGGGAGATTTAGGTTGGACATCAGGAAAAAGTTCCTAACTGTCAGGGTAGTTAAACACTGGAATAAATTGCCTAGGGAGGTTGTGGAATCTCCATCTCTGGAGATATTTAAGAGTAGGTTAGATAAATGTCTATCAGGGATGGTCTAGACAGTATTTGGTCCTGCCATGAGGGCAGGGAACTGGACTCGATGACCTCTCGAGGTCCCTTCCAGTCCTAGAGTCTAGGAATCTATGAATCCTCCAGACCTGGAAGCTGTTCTCTGTGACCAGGTACATGGCAGCCACCGAAGGGGCAGATCTCCTCTCGGAGCCCCTGCTACACAACCCCCAGCTCCGTGTGCAGGTGGCAGAGTCCCCCGCGGTGCGCCAGAGGTTGGTCCTGGCAGAAGCTACCAGGGTCGGAGACCTCCTGGACTACAACCGGGAAGACTGGCTGGATCCCCTGACGCTCGCTCGGCGTATGGGGCTCTCCAGACCTTGTACTCCCCGGTGCGTACTACAGGAGGTGAAGGCCGCTCTGCCGCCTGCTGCTGGGGCTTACCTCGACCGGGTCCTGTGAGAGGGCACACCCCACCCACCCTCCACCCCAGGCCCTCCGGACCTTTTCATCAGGCCCCTGCCCCGTGGACCCGGCCAGCCCCCCTGCTCCTTCTCCACAAGCCAGCTGCACGATCTGCAGCCGGTCCGCTTCCAAACCGCGCCAAGGAAACATCTCTACACGCTCGTGCTCCACACCCTTCACTTCCTCACCCTCGTGTCCCGCCCTGACACAAAGTGGCGGGACCTCCTGCCACCTCTGGAAGGTGAGGAGCCCCCGTGGGCCAGCCTGTACTCTACCCTGGTCCCGAGGCCCGCCAGGGATATCAGTTGGCGGCTTCTTCATGGGGCCGTGAGCAGGGGCATGTATTTGGCGCGGTTTACCCCTGTCCCAGACACCTGCCCCTTCTGCAGCGCGAGGGAGACCCTGGCGCACGTTTACTTAGAGTGCGCCAGGTTGCAGCCCCTATACCAGCTCCTCACCAATAAACTCTTTGGTTTCTGGCTGCACTTTTCCCCTCCCCTCCTTCTCTATGCACTCCCTATCCGTGGCCCCACAAAGTCGCGGGACCTCCTGGTCAACCTCCTCCTTGCCCTGGCTAAAATGGCCATCTATGCAACCAGGGAGAGGAGGTTGGCCGATGGGAACTCCTGTGACTGTGGGGCTTGTTTCCGATCCTTAGTTCGTTCATGCATCTGGGCAGAGTTCCTCTGGGCGGCGTCCACTGGCTCCCTTAATGCCTTTGAGGAGCAGTGGGCGTTATCTGGGATTCTCTGCTCGGTGTCCCCGTCAGGCTCCTTTCTTATGACCCTCTGATTGCACTACTGCCCCTGTTCTTTATTAGTTGTCCCCTGGAATCAGTTGGGTTCTGAGGTCCTGTAGATCCTCCCCTTAAGCTTGGGGGGCAGCGGGGATCTGTTAGCAATGGGCAGGCTTCCGCCCGCCCAGTTCCCAGAAACCTAATAGGTATAGGGGTGGAGTAAGTGACTAGAGAAGCATTATTTACCCTTTCCCACAATACAAAAAAAAAAAACTGGGATATGGAGCCTTTCCTTTCTAGACCCCTCATTCAAGTCCAACCTAGGGTCATTAGTGTCTGTTTCCTTGCCTTCCTGGTGATATGGGTTGATGGTCACATATGAGGTCTTGGTGGCCATCTGACCTCTGGCCCTCTGGAGAGGCTGAATCTCCAATCTGTGTGGAAGGGGGAGCAAGGTGAAGTGGTAAATCTAGGGAGGTAGGGTCTGAGCAGAGTTCTGGGAGCAAGGGCTTACTGTGTATGAATCTCAGCTTTGCCATGAGCATGCGCTTGCACGCACTCTCTCTCTCTTTCTTTCTTTCTTTCTTTCTCCAATGTCTTAAGCAATCACTTGGCCCCAAACTTTTTTCCTAAAGCTGTGCTAATTTTAGGTACCTCAGTCATTTAGGTGCCTGACCTGAAAGCCTTAGGACTTGATCTACAGAAATGCAGAACACATGCACTCTGAAAATTGAGGCCCAAGTGTCTCCGGTTGGGCACCTAAATAACTGCGATATACAAGTTTTAAAGACCTATTGCTTCGGAAAGTGGTGGCCTATACCTCCCTGCCTCAGTTTTCCCATCTGAGATGTGGATGGTGCTCACAGAGTTGTGAGGATAATTAATGGTTAGAAAGCACTCGCTGTTTCTATTAGTAGCAGGACAGTTCATTCCTGTGTTGTGCAGGAGGTCAGGCTAGATGATCATAATGGTCACTTCTGACCTTAAAGTCTGAGTCTGAGTCTAAGCTAGGAAATTTCCCTCAAAAGGCACTTCCTTGTAGGTCTGTCCACGGGCATAAGCAGGGGTGGCCCAGCAGCTGGTTTCAATAAAGATGCACCTGCCAGACCTACATTTAGCTAGTAAAGGGCCATACTGGAAGCTGAGGGGCTAGGTAAACTGTGGAGCTTATCCCCACATGTCAGGCTAACAGAAACCAGATGAATGAGAGAGCTCAGTGGTTTGAGCATTGGCCTGCTAAACCCAGGGTTGTGAGTTCAATCTTTGATGGGACCATTTAGGGATATGGGGCAAAAATTGTTTCGATGATTTAATTGGGGATTGGGCCTGCTTTAAGCAGGGGGTTGGACTAGATGATCTCTTGAGGTCCCTTCCAACCCTGATAGTTTATGAAAAATAAGGGGAATTTGCCCGCAGTCTGGAGGAGGGGAATGTGATAGGCAATGCAGTTAACTGAGGTGACATTTGTATAACACTGATCCTATCCCCAAGGCTTGGCTTGTCAGATGCCAGTTAACAAGCCACAAGTAGAGCTGGTCCAGAATTTTTTGCCCATGATTTGTTTTAAAGAGAAAATGAAAGTTTCAAATTGAAACCTCCCACAGAATTTCCATTTTTGACTAAACTAACCCCCTTCCCACCCAGTCGGGGTGTGGGTGAGAAGAAAATGTTTCAGGTTGATTTCACCTGAATAGGAACATTTCAGTTTGAACTGAACCAAGCTGTTTCCCATGATGCACTGCAACTTCCCCTCTGACCAAGTCACATGGTACATCGTGGAAGGTATAGTGCAGCCAAGGATCCTAATCAGTAAGGGAGAATGGGGACAAGGGATACCAGAATTACAAATTCTGTAAGGCACAACTGCCTCTTACATGGATGCTGTGTCAAACTGACTTGGAATGTTTTGATACTTCCAAAATAAAACTTTGTAAAGAAACTTTTCTTTCCATTAAAAATAACTTTGATTTCCAATTTTTGTCCCAATTGGGAATGAAAACAAGTGTTGAAATATCAATTTCCCACAGGACTGAAATGCCAAATTTCACTTTGCTCTACCTGCAGGAATGTATGGGATGGCAGTAAAGTTGAGCCAGTAGGGATGATACCTGTGTGTTGTCTTAAGGACTGGCCTCTTGGGTTGACTCAGTCTGTGCTACGGGGGTAATGCACCAATGCAACCAGGCAGTGCAGTATATAGAGGTGGGGTGGGATGGAAATTTCTAATCTCAAGGCAGATCACCTGATGCTCTGAAGAATGCGTCTCATTTACCTCTATCTTAAGCTGCATAATTACAGATGTTGTTAATGGTCATAAAACTAACCAATCTGGCTCCAGTATGTGTCTCAGTGACCTCCCATCACACAAGGTGACTGTCCGCTGTGTGAGGTTTTTCCTCTCCCTGGTTCTAAGACTACCTGCCTTGAGTTTCACGGTGCATCTTCTAACTCTTTGCTGTCTGTCTTGGTTGTAGGTGAGGCAGGTGCTAATATTATTCAGGTCTCAAAAGAAGCCCGAAAGAGGTTCCTAGGCCCTCTACACCCATCCTTCAACTTGGTGAAAATCATCCGCAGCTGCCTGTACAAGACCCTGCCGGACAATGGGCACGAAGTGGCTAGAGGACGCTTGGGCATCTCGCTGACGCGGGTCTCTGATGGAGAGAATGTGATACTGTCGGAGTTCAATTCCAAAGAGGAGCTGATTCAGGTGAGGTGGGGAAATTATCACCTGAGCAGTGGAATGGGGATGTCTGCAGGCTCCCTCCTCTGTCGGAGAATTGCTGAAGAGTTGGTCTTTGTTCCAAAATTCTGTCACGTTAGAGCATAACCACAGCCAAGACACTCTGAACAGTTGCTGGTGGTCGATAGACCATCTCCCTTCAAGTAATCCAGCAGGTGGCTGAGCCAGTAGAAGAACTGAGCCTGGCTTTTTTACAAAAATATTTCCTATCTCTTATGCTGGGTTTGTGTGCTCTCTTTCAGGCCTGTGTTTGCAGCACCTTCATCCCGGTGTACTGTGGGTTGATCCCGCCAAGCCTGCAGGGCGTGGTAAGTAGTCCTCATGACATTCCCCTTGTGAGGAGTTGTGTGCAAAACAGCGAGACATCTAGAAATAGCCATGACGGATCATGCTGATAGTCCACTAGTCCTGAGTCCAGCAGTGTCTGGTAACATATTTAAAAGAGTTGCAAGTAACTCTGAGATCAATTATTTATGGAATACCTTGCCCATAATGGAAGCTGCTTCCTAACCCCATCAGGGAGTGACTAGCTTATGCCCTGAAGCCTGAAGGTTTGTATTCTTTAGATATGTTTTTAGTCTTACCTACGGCTGGCTGATAATGTTCCATCAGTCCTTTTTCAATGGGCTTTTGACAAAACAAAACTTTTCACAAAGTATTATCTTACCTTGAAAACAAACTTCCACTGAAAACAAGAGGGGAAAATTTCAGCCAAGAAGTTTTTGCTTGCCTGGAGGCCATGTTTAAATTTTCAAGAATCATAGAAACTTTCCGTGGAACACTTGCTGACCAGCTCTAATCCTTTCAACTGCTACTGTGGTTATGTTCATTATCCGTACAAGTATCTAATCCCTTCTGAATCCTACTAAGCCCTTGATCGCAGTGATATCTCATGGTAGGGAGTTCCGCAGGCTAATTATGCACTGGGAAATCATTTTTTCTGTCAGGTGGAAATATTTTGCCTTTCACTTTCATTGGGAGCCACTTGCTGTTTTATGAGAGAAGGAAACTAGGAGTACCTTATTTTAACTCCTTTCTGTCATTTTTCTTTTTTTTTTTTTATTTTGTACACCTCTTTCATGTCTCTTCTCTAAAATAGACATTCAGTCTGTCCTTTTGGAAATCTCTGCCTTTAACTATTTCTCACCTTCTATAAATGCCTGTTTCTGCTAATGCCTTCCTGAGATACGGTGACTAGAACCGAACAGGATACTCCAGATGAGGGTATGGCATTAACTTATATCAGGATTTCACATTTTCATTATCTTCTACTGAATTCTTTATGCACTTTGCTGTTTGACCGCCACTACACATTTGGCAGAGATTTGCATGGAGCAGCCCACCAGGATAATCAGGCATCTTCTCTGAGTGGCTGCAATTAATTTGGAACATATTTAATGCGTACCAGCCATTCAAATGGTTCCTTCCAATGTGCATTACCCCTGCGTTTGTCAACACTGAATTTTCTCTGCCGTTGGGCTGCCCCATCACCTGGCTTGCTTTGGCTCTTCCTCTGAAGTTCCTCACAGCTTCCTCTAGTCTTATCTTACCTAAGTAACTTTACCCATCTGCAAATTTTCCCATATTGTTTCTTCCTTTTTTCAGGCCATTAACGAATCTATTAAACACAGATCCAGTACAGACCCTTTGGGGAGTCCCGTATTGAACATGAGAGTTGGGTCTTGTTCTTTGTGTTCAGATTCTTAGCCAGTTGCTAATCCATGGCTGTACTTTTCCTCTCATCTCATGACTACTTATGTTTCCATAATAGCCCCTCGTAAGCGACTTTGTCAAGGGCTTTTTTGAAAGTCCAAATTGTCAACCAGTTCTCTTTTTTTATCCATTATTTTGATGACCCACTCAAATAGTCCATTGGATTGGAGAGGCGTGATCCTGTTCCTTTATGGAACAGGGTTGATATCTATCCTATCATGTTTCTCCAGCACTCTGATAATTCATTCTTTTAAATCCTTCCAGTTAAAATTTCTTGTTCCTGAAGGCAGGCTTTGACCAGTAATTCCTGCAGTCACCCTGGCTATTTTATTTTATTTTAAAAGATGGGTACAATATTTACTACAGACCTGTCCTTTAATTGCTAGCTGCTTAGTCAGTGTGCTCTGAAATTGCATCAGAGCTCTTGCATGTAAGCCATCTGGGGCTGGTGACTCGTTGCTTTATCATCAACTTTTTCTTCTCAACACCAGAATTTCAGATAATGCATCTTTATTATCTCAGAAGAGTAGTTGGGCATCTCCCAACCTCTCTGGTGGAGATTGGTGCTAAGAAATCCACTGAGCCTCTCCACAGCATCTGTATCCTCCATAATTATTTTGTTTACTTCCTATCCCTGTCTCACTGATCTTGTCACAGGAAACCCATTTATGTCTCTTATAGCTGTCTATTTGCGCTTCACATTTTCTCTTCACCCTCTTAATTTTCTCCTTGTACATGAGTTTGTTGGCTTCACATGAGTTGGGTTTCCATTTTCTCAATGGCTTGGCTCAGATCAGTATGATTAAATAGTGTGATTATTTGTTGCCTTCTTTCTTCCTTTCATGTATAGGGAGCATGCATTCCTCTCGTGACTCAGACATGGGATGCATAAGCAACCTCTGAACTGAGTCTAAGGATTTTAATTGCCTCACATTTGACTTCAGTGTGGTGGGGTCTTTTTTTTTTTAAACCCTACTTCCTTATTTTTATTTTTAGAATCTCCTCCTGTTGTCTTGGCACGCTACATAACGTTAAGAATATTAGGGGAAAGTACACAGAAGCAATTTGGTTCCAAATGACTGTCTATATGTATATTTAAACATACAAAGCCTTGCTACACATGTTATTCCTGAGGGCATGCTGCACCTAAAAATTCTGCCCCCAGTATTTTAAAATGCTTCAAAATTCAGTAAATTTTTATTTGTCAAATATGGAAACTCCAGCATGGCATTGCGGAACACAAGCCACTGGTTTCACAGAGGTCGGAGATTACTGTGCAGCTCCCCCACTCCCCTGGACTCAACAGTGAGGCTGCCCCCAACCCTGACACAGCGCACGGACCAGGCCTGCCCCAGAAACACCCCAGGGTGCTGCTCCATGCCAGGTGTACGAGGTGTGGGCAGGCAGGCTTGGGCAGGCAGGCTCAGCAAGGCAGGATCCAAGTGTGGAGTGGCTTAGTGTGGGGGGTACAAGTGTGGGTTAAGAGCATTCTGGGTGGGGGATCCAGGTGTGGGGCAGGGTAGGAGGAATCTGGATGCACAGGGACATGTTGGGGGTTCTGGGTACAACGGAAATGGGACTCTGCAGGGGGGGTCCAGGTGAGAGTGGTTAGGGCTGGAGGGTGGGTCTGGGGATAGGTCCAGATGCTGGAGGAGTGGGGCTCGATAAGGTAGGGATCTAGATGCAGGTGGCTTGTTGGAGTGGGACTCATCAAGGGGGGCTCTGGGTGCAGTAGGGAGTGAGGCTCAGCAGGAGGGACTGGGTATGAGGGGGTCTAGATGCACAGGGATTAGGTGGATGCAGGAGCAGCTCCCTGTACAGTGATCCCTCCCCCTGCAGCTGAGGAGTGATGGATGCAGGAAGCACATGGAGGGAGGTGGGGGGAGAGAGAGAGTTTGCAGAGCTTCCTACAGCCAGATGAGAAATATAGGTGTGGTTCTGACACTGCCCTGGATGCTGTGCAAGGGAAGAGGAAGTCTTTTCCTCCCAAGCCCAGCCCAGACTAGCAGCTTAGCTTGGCACAAGGTAGGAGCCACCAGCTGGGTCTTCCCTAGTCCTGCCCCACAATCCCTGGGCACCCAAAACATACTGCTGGGGTGGGTCGCATGACTGGTTTTGTGGCTTCCCTTTGCTTCCCCATCAGAATGTCATTCTTCTGCAGGGAAGCAAAGAAATCTGTGCGGGACATAAATTCTGCACATTTGCGGTGGCACGGAATTCCCCCAAGAGTAACATGTACACTTCTGCTCTATTGTGTTCTGGTGGCCTCTGCAATAGAAAACAGGGAGGTCTGCTAACGAGTTCCCAACCTTTTAAAGAGATACCACCCAGTTCCTATACATTTCACCTCCTCTCTAAATTCTAATGTCCAATACTAGTCTCTGGTACAGTCCCACCAGGAATGTCGCATTTAATAGTTGTATGTGGTCACTAGCACTCAGTGGTTCAACTGCAGTTAGATTCTGAATTAAGTCTGCATGGTACTTGGGGTGAAATTAAAACTAGCTTCTCCTTGTGTGGGCTGTAGAACAATTATTGCTTCTTGGAGCAGCTACAAGGTGTTTATTCCCCTACACCTTGTCCCACCATGACACTTGCCCAGTTCATATGCAGGGAGTTGGAGTCACCCTTGATTTGAGTCTCCATTAGATTCAGTTGCCTTTCTGAACTCCTGCCTATGCTGTCAACCTTATTGCCCTGATACAGTGAAAACCTCAGCAGTCATGTTCTGCCCAGTAAATACTAAAGTTCAGTCAGGCCTGGTATCTAGAATCTGATTCCTCCCCACCACCATCCTACCAAGCTCTGGTAAAGCAGATACAAACCTGGATACAAACAATCCCTGGAGTTGCAAAATCAAAATCTGGCTCCTTTGGTCTACAATGATTAAAAACTCTGCATCTTGCCTGACTGCCTTCAGTCCCACCCCTGCCCCAGCAGAGGAAAGGCTAAAATGTCCATAGGAGGGGTTTGTGTGTGTGTGGAGAGACAGCTGGCTGCCTCAACCTATGGAATCATTTTCTTATGGTGCAGAGAAATCACCTGACATGGCTATGATCAACCAGTTGCTACTCTGTACTGGAGGTTTGGAAGTGTGCGGCCTACAAAGCCCAGCCCAGTTAGCAGATGTGGGCTGCTTTTATCCTTAATAGCTGTCCTTGAGCTGGGTGAATTGCCTTGGGACATTGTCATCTGATGCTCCTTGCTGTTTTGACACAGAAGCCCTTAAAACAACAATCATACTTCAGTCAGTGCCATAACAAGGGGAGTCTGTTAAAATGCCAGAGTGGCTCTCTTCCCTCCTTGCTAACTGAGGAGTGTTAGTTGGAACTGGGCAGAGGTAGGGGGATTCCCTAAGGGAAAATGGGGTGGGAGGTGGAAGTGGGTCTCTTGCTATGTAAATGCTGCCCAGGGCATGGGAGGTGAATCAGAATTATCTTGTACAGGCCAGGATTGGGCCTAGCTGTTCATAGGAAGTGGAATATGCTGACCTGCTACAACAGGCTTGGGAGGAAACTGCATCGCAAAACTGCGAGTGCAACCTGCTGTATGTAATGCTCCTCCTGTGGCTCGGGTTAGCTGCAAAAACAGAACAGAGGTTAAGGCTTTTGCTGCAGCCAATGATGTATAGCAGTGGAATTGTTCTGCTTTAGGGGGTTAGCGCCATCCCTGCCAAGGGCAACCGTATGGTTGAATTTGCTGTGTCATCATCCTGGAGACCTGGCAACGGCGGCTGCTGCTGCTCTCACTTTCCCTTGTCTACTTGGGGTGGACACCTAACCCTACCAACACCTGATGATTTATCAGATTATTGCTTTGGCTTCCTGGTAGAGCTGGCCTGACTCCCCAGGACTTGCCAAATTCCCAAGGAATGCTGCCTGGTTAATCAGTGATAGAAATTGCAGATAATCCAGTAGGTTTAGTCATCTAAGCCCTCGTCCAGACTAACCCGCGGCATCGGCGGGTTAAAATCGATTGCTCGGGGATCGATATATCGCGTCTAGTCTGGACGCGGTGTATCGATCCCCGAGCGCGCTTACATCGATTCCGGAACTCCATCAATCCGAACGGAGTTCCGGAATCGACGCGGAGAGCCGCGGACATCGATGCCGCGCCGTCCAGACTGGTGAGTACCTCGATTTTAGAAATTCGACTTCAGCTACGTTATTCCCGTAGCTGAAGTTGCGTATCTAAAATCGATTTTAATTCCTAGTCTGGACGTGGCCTAAGACAACCTCTTTCCTGCTGGCTTTTCCCCTGTAGGATTTTCTCAAGTGCCTTGTCCGGTCTAATTCTAGATCACTTACCTAGGAGGCTTTCTTTCTACCGTTTCTGGTGGGGATACTGTTCCACAGGCTGAGACCTCTTCTGTGAACACATTTGTCCTGGGCCTCTGTTTAAACATGGCTGCTTTCTTCAGCTGCCTCTGGTGGGGATCACCCTGGACAGTTTCTCTCCCTCCTTGAGCTTTGCACCTTTCTAGGTCCAAGTACTTGCTATTCCTACACACAAAGGACAGTCCCTGCCCTGAAGAGCTTACAGCCTAAACAAACACAGAAGTATTATCTTCCTTTACAGATGGGAAACTGAGGCCCAAGAGAGTTGAAGTGACTTGCCCAAGGTCATACAGGCAGTCTGTATCAGAGCAGGGATTTGAACCCAGCTCTCCTGAGTGCACAGCCAGTGCCTCTATTACAAGGCCAGCCTCCCTCTCATACAGCATAGATGTCTCCCTCTTTGTTATGCAAGCAGTGTGGGCAGGGAGGAGAAAGGAGGCACAAAGCTAATCCAAGCAATTGCTGCCCTTTCAGAGAAGTGATTGAAGTGGTAGCATGTGCCTAGGCTGACCCCTAGGGAATGTGAATGGCAGAGGGGAATGATGCTGGGTCTGGTCGGTGATGCATGAGAACTTGCTGATTGTGCCATTCTGCGGTGGCGCATCTCTGCCAAAACCCTTCATTCCAAAACCACATTAAATACTCAAGGCTTTTTTTCCCTCTACTGTTCTGGATGAGCTGTGTTCTTGGAAGTTAAAGATGTTTTGTCTTTTTGCCACTTGGTTTTGCTGATGTATCAAGAACATAACTTTTCATGGGGTCAAGGTCTCTTATTTGGAGGGACAGATGGAATGAAGTGTATTCCCACACCCACTTCCTGCAATATGGTTGTGGCTCTCCTGGATACCCTTTGGAGTTGGAGGGGTAACTCTCTAGTGTGTATGAGGGGAATATACTTAGCACCTGGATTTCATGGCACCCAGCATGCTGATGATGAGAGGTGGAGAACACAGCAAGGACATGGTCACCATTTGCCACGCACCACCTTGCCACCCTGGCAAAAAGAGTGCGTGAGCATATGAGAAAAGGGCTACAGATGCTCATACACAATACACTGCTCCCAAGCCCACTCTGACAACTCCAGTACAAAATCAGGTCATCAAACTGCACAGCCCTATCTCTTCCCCATCTCGCAGAACTACCCCAGTAGTTACTCAGACAGATGTAGCCCAGGGACTCCCCTTACAGCTCGCGAGGGATAACAACATATAGGCCATGTGCGCATCTCCCATAAGTCCCTCATAGTGTTCCTGCACTGTTAGGCCCCTCAGACTGTTTCTTGTGTGATTCAGCACTCTAGGGGCTTCTCCTCCTTCTATCATAAAGCAACAATGTCCCAAGCCTGCACTTGTGGTGCTGTAACCACTTGTCAGTGCCAGTATCCTGCTGGCACCAGAGCAGGCCCATGACTGTGCAGCAGGTACAATATTCAGGGGGAGGTATATGAGGAGGCTACGATTTGTGCTTCAGTGAGCAGCTCTTCTGGCCCTAGTGCCTGTAGCAGAGGGGACAGAGACAGCAAAGACATTTCTTGGCTATTCTTAACCCAACAAAAGCCACCTTATGTAAAATTACCCACCCACCATGGCCCCTTTTTGTAATGCCGAACACGGCCTGGGCCTTGTAGCCACAGGCTCCATGGGAGCTGCGTAGGCCTGTGACAAGGAAGGGCCATGTCACTAGGTGGAATACTTCAGGGTGTTCTCTATGACCAGGTTTCAGACTAGTTCCTTTCCTTGCTCCCTTCGGTCCCAGTTCTCCCAGTAAAAGCTCCTGGTTTTGCTGTTGAGGAGACCACCAGCCACTAAACATTCCTCACCCTGCTGAATTGGGCCTGTTGCTTTCCTGGTGTGCATCCAAAGGAATTCCATGGGTCTCCCTTTATTGGGGCAATGGGGAAGAGGGGGGTTGAACACAGCCCCTTGCTGTGCCCTTGTTTGTTGATGGCTCCTTTTCAGCAGGAGCTAAGTGAGGGGCATGACAATTCCAATTCCCAGCAGTGAAAATGGAAAGAAGCAACCAGCCCAGTCTTCTCTGGGTGTGCGCTGTATCTGTGAGCTACGCAAACAAGGGCAGGGCCAGTAGGCTCCCACTATGAGATCGGCTGATGCAGCAGGTGCTGAGGAGACGAGACATAAAAGGAGGGAAAAGGGGCCCAGAACTAACTCCTGGCCAGTTGGCCAGTGGAAAGAAATGGAGTTTGTAACATGCCTTGGATGGGATCCAGAGATCGATCCTTCTCCACAAAAGAGGACCCTTGACTGAGACACCTGGCCCTGCCCCAATCCTGGCTGCTCCTAAGGACTGAGAGCAAACCTGCCTAGCTGGGTAGGAAGAGAGAGAGGGGGGGGGTTTTCAAGGACTTGGAGCCTAGATTAGAATAGGCTGTGTAGAGCAAGGCTGGGTTTGCACAGGAATAGTGTTGGCTAGAGATGGGCACTGTGGCAAAGGTGCCTCTGCAGATGAGCCTGAACTAGGAACACTCAGTAGCAGTATGCTTTCCTGCAGGTGGCAATATAAAGTAATGGCTCCAAAAAAGGGTGTTTTACTGCTGCAAAGGTGATGGTGCAGTGGGTCAACAGATGGCAGGGTGCGTAGACCCGCATATAGGTTCCTTTTGATGAAAGAGACCCACTGCACCATCACTTTTGCAGCAGTAAAACACCCTTTTTTGGAGCCATTACTTTATATTGCCACCTGCAGGAAAGCATCTGCTTCTTCACCCTGGCTACAAAACCACTGGCAGTGTCATGGTCTACACCAGTGGCTCTCAACCTTTCAGGATTACTGTACCTCTTTCAGGAGTCTGATTTGTCTTGCGTACCCCCACATTTCACCTCACTTCAAACTACTTGCTTTCAAAATCAGACACAAAATACAAAAGTGTCACAGCACACTATTAAAGAACAATGGCTGACCCTCATTTTTACCACAGAATTATAAAATAAATCAATTGGAATATAAATATTGTACTTACATTTCAGTGAATTGTAAAAGCAGCAAAGAGTCCTGTGGCACCTTATAGACTAACAGATGTTTTGGAGCATGAGCTTTCGTGGGTGAATACCTACTTCGTCGGATGCAAGTGGGTATTCACCCACTAAAGCTCATGCTCCAAAACGTCTGTTCCTCTATAAGGTGCCACAGGACTCTCTGCTGCTTTTACAGATCCAGACTAACACGGCTACCCCTCTGATATTTCAGTGAATTGTATCTAGAGCAGTATAAACAAGTCATGTGACATTTTAGTTTGTACCGTCTTAGCTAGTGCTTTTTATGCAGCCTGTTGTAAAACTAAGCAAATCTGTAGATGAGGTGATGTACTCCTTGAAGACCTCTGTGTTACCCCTAGGGCAGTGGTTCCCAAACTTTAACAACCTGTGAACCCCTTTCACTCAAATGTCAAATCTCACAAACCCCTTCCTAAAAATAAATATTTCCAGGGATTTTCTCCTTTACCTGAGTATAAATTATAAAAGCGGTGATCTTGGAAATATAAAATTTGTTTTTGAGACATACTTATTACACACTAATTATTATTTATCATTACAGTATTTTTATTACATTATGAAAATGGGAACACTTTTCCAAGATCTCACTTTCATAGCTTGTATCACTTTGAATAAGCCTGTTATAAGACAAGGCTCTTATGTTTCATCAAGGAGTATCAGATTTGAAAAAGTATGAAGGTATTTAGGAAGCCAACTCAAAGAGTTCCTCCTATACAAGCATTCAGGTCTTGAGCAGTCCAGGCAAACAACGCACGTAACAACAAAGCTTAAACTTGTTCTTCATAATAATTTTAAAAACAATACTAGCTGCCTATTTCATTTTAAAAACAGCAAAAAATATCCACCTCCCTTTACATTTCTTATATGGAGTCTTGAAGTTTAAATCTCCTCAGTGTGATAGACGTGCTTGCTTTGATCTGCTTAGCTCTTGGCAGTCCAAGGGTCTGGGCTGCTGGCCCCATGCTACCTGGGGTCCCCAGGGACAGCTCTGTTCGCCATTAGGCAATTTTTTCCTGAGAAACCCCTCTAATATTTTGCGAACCCCCAGGGGTTCATGAACCCCACTTTGGGAACCACTGCCCTAGGGATATGTGTACCCCTTGTTGAGAACAACTGGTCTAAACTCTTATTATACTACTGTAGTGCCTAGGAACTGTGGTCATGACCCAGAACCCTATGGTACTAGGCATTGTACAAACACAGAACAAAAAGATAGTCCCTGGCCAAAGGTAGTCAAACATTCAGCAACCTCTCATATTGTAAAGCAGACTCCTCTAGCTACTCTCCTGCCTTCCCTTCTCCCCCTGAAATTGTGGGGTTAGCATGTCTCTCCACCTCTGGCTGTACAGGGGGACCCTTCAAATGAGCTGCTGCCAGGGTAGGGAATGGTACCGAATAGCTGCAGCTGGCTTCAGGCTGGGGATAGAGGAGAACTGTTTGTGAAATACCAGGTGGAGTCGCAGGGCCCTCCCTAGCGTCTTGAGGCTGGGTTCACTAATGCCCAGGCAGTGCCCTGTGCAAGGGTCATTTATTGGTATTCCGTGCTGTGTTTTCCCCCCTGAGTTTTGTCTGTTCCCTCTTTTATCTCTCTCCCACCTTGCTATTGCTGACTCCTGCACGGTTACCGAGTTCCACCTATCTGGTGTGTCGAGATGCCAGTGTCCACTCAGTAAACACCACCCAGCCCATTCGCTAATTGCGTTGCTGTAGGAGCCATTGCATGCATTGCCTGTAAAAACCGTTGGGGAATCCAGCCCCTCCTTGAACTCTTACTTTTAGGGCCTTTGCATCAGAATTGCCCTGCAAACTTAACAATAAAAAACCTGGGGGAAAGCAACACCCTGGGCTATCTCAAAGGAGTATGCTGTACAGCCCATGAGATCACCTGGTGAGCAAAAGCACTCAGTCCAGGCGGAAGTAGGAACCATGCAGGTGAACTTGTTCACCAGGGCCCTGGGAGCCTGCTGGAGAAGTTCAGCATGTGCTGTGTGTTCCCCAGTGGAAGTAGGTGAAAGGCCATCTCTGGAGACGGAATTTTTTCTGGCCTGTTACATAAGGACATTAATAACGGTGCCAGCAGGGGGCTGATGGGAGCTGTGCAGAGATAAGCCACTTGTCTCCCTTCCAGCTGGAGAGAACAAAATGTAAAACATTTTCTGCTGCCTCCCCTCTCCTCTCCCCCACCCCCAACATCCAACCCTCCCCGGCATTGCACAGCAAAAGATCCACCCTTGTTATGGGCCTGTCAGAAAAGGGAGCCAGAACTCGAGTGTCCTGTTAAGGGGCTGGGCTGACTTCCAAAAGGTCTTGTTGTTATGCTAGTCTGCTCTCAGCCTTGCAGTGCTTTTAATGGGCTGCTCAATGGAGCTATGCGTGGGCATTTCCCTCTTCCTACGAGCATCTCCTTAGTCTTGCTTGGGTTCTGCTCTAGCCAGCTATTTGTGGTCCAGGCATTCCTTTTTGTTAGTCAGCTGCCCAGACAGAAGGGTCTGTGACACCGAGGCTGACCCTGCAGCTCTCTGCAAGTCAATGGGAGCCTTATCTGAGAGATTATAGGTTCCTACCTTGTTGCTTTGCAGGAGTCTCTTCTGTCTTATTGCTCTGTCAGCCTAGCCAGTAACATATCCCTTTAGCATCTGGATACTCCTTGCTGGGCCATCACAAAGGCCCATTACGGGAGTCGTCTTGTTCAGTCTACGGTTGTGCCAAAGCAAAAGGACGCTTTGAATTGACCCAGTTAGCTAATCTGAATGTGCCAAAGCTGTCTCTCCACCAAGGATAATTAGCAGTAACTGTCGCTATTAAAAGAGCATGGTTATTGTGCGCAAAACCAGAGAATCCTCCTATTCCACTCCTATGCCAAAGCTAAACCTAGCCAGCCGATGGGTTCCTTTAAAAGGGTTTTAAATGGGCATGTATGTGACTTTTACAGCTGAGCAGACAAATTGGCAGCAAAAAGTCTATGCTTTAATTTTTTTTATCGCCCAATAATCCACCAGCAGGCTTCTGTATTTACTAACTCATTTGTTCTAAAATGATTAGATGTGTGGTTTATAGGAATGCTCAAAGTACAGACTTCCTTGCAAACTAGTCATGGTGAATGTAGCTTAGGTTAGTGCCACCTGCACTGTGATTGGTCACCTGAGTCATTTCTGCTCCTTGATTGGATGGTTCCCAAGCCCCCAAAGAGCACTGATTATGGTTTCTGGTGCAAATACTTTTGAATCCATATTCACAAGGGGTGACCTTTTTCCTGTCTCCACAAACATTCCTGTGTGACTAAAAGTTCACTCAGGTGAATAGGCACAGAAAAAGCCAGTTGGAAAGAATCAAGAAATTCCTAGATGGGAAGTAATGGCTGTCAGTCCAGCCACTGTTAGTGAAAACTCTGTTTGTAGTACTCTCCTGGCTTGTGAGTATGCGCAATAGGGATGCAGAGCATTGATAGAAACTGGTTTGTGGAGGGAGTGGTGGGGGTGGAAAAACCGTATCAATCATTTATGTTTCCTTCCCTCTAGAGGTACGTTGATGGAGGGATTTCAGACAACTTGCCGCAATACGAGCTGAAGAACACTATCACGGTGTCTCCGTTCTCAGGCGAGAGTGACATCTGCCCCCGGGACAGCTCCACAAACATTCATGAGCTGAGAGTCACCAACACCAGCATCCAGTTCAACCTTCGCAACCTCTACCGCCTCTCAAAAGCCTTGTTCCCCCCAGAGCCTCAGGTGAGCGCCCTGTTGGGGCAGCAGAATGCTGATTGTGCACCGCGGCTTGGTGGGTAAAGCTCTGGATCGTATGTTTGCATTGACATTTAAGCCCCCAGAGTCCATCCCATCACCATTTAAACAAGCTACACTGGTGTTTTTCCTCCTGGGAAATCCTGAATCCTGGCGCTGGTGGAAACCCTGAAAATATCCTCCTGTGGGTGGCATTTGATTTAATTGGCACCATGCAAGAAATGGGTACCACTTCTGAACAAGGATGGACATGCACCCAGGACCAATCCGCCCCTGCATTTTAAAAGCTAATCAGGAACCTTTAGGCGTAGGATTAAGCATCATCTTGCCATTGGTGACTCAGAGTGACTGTCCTTCAACCAGCTGATAGGCACTGTCATTTTGAGTGTGCTTGTTTGGTACAAGTGCCATGACTAGCTTGGACAGTGTGAGCTGTCTCTCTCTCTCTGATTCACATGCGCTGCCGACCCCCCTCCTGCTCTCTGGAGGGCTTCATAAGGGCAGATATCCAGTGGACAGTCCTGGCTTCTGTTGGTGAAGGATTCCACAACTTACCTACCAATCAGAGCAGCTTACCAGGGAGGCCAAGAAATACTTTAGTGCTATGTATCGATGTGACATGCCCACTGTGAACTTGGATCAGAGAGAGTTGGCTCTTGAGGTGCAAATGGCCATGCAGGTGGTGCCTCCTTTCCCATGGTGTCCCCTTGCCCCCAAGACTGTTTTTGACCCTTCCCTCCCCCCTTTGCTGCTCAAGTGCCAGGGTGGGGAGCAGATGAAGAGGTTGGCAGGAATGAGTTTGTGAGAGGGGGAAGGATAAGCAATGAACCCTCCTGATCAGGTGGGACAGGATGGGGAGAGAATTCTTGCATTTCCTCTAGAAATCCCAGCCCAGGATTGAAATCTGCACCACACTCCACCCGACCAAACAACCTTGCACTCAAACTCCCCAGTGACCCACTCTGTGTCTCCATGCAGGTGCTCCGGGACATGTGCAAGCAGGGCTACCGGGATGCGCTGCACTTCCTGAAGAAGAATGGTAAGGCACCAGGCTACCTCCTTGCTTTGACTGCATTTGCTTATGTTAAAGGGACACTGTCTGACTTGGTTAACCCCTTCTGTGCCAGGCCATGGGGTTTAACTGTAAGTTATTGGTGCTGGGGAGGGATATGCAGGAAAACTCAGGGCCAGATTGGTTTCTAGTGTAACTGCAATGAAGTCGGGGTTACACCAGGTGTGAATTTGACCTCTGACGCTTCAAAGCCTGTAAGCAATTAAATAAACAAAAGTATGTCTCAGCACTTTAGGGAACAGAGCTCTAGTAGCCTCTGCTTTGATGCAGTGAGACGCTTCTGCTCCAAGTTTACTGGCATCCGGTGTTAACACCGTTTTCATGACATGCTGCATGTGCCTATGGTGCCACCTAGCGGCCAGCCTATAGCAGATCAAGCTTACTCATTCATTTTGTCTTGTATGCCCCCCTACCCCCCGCCCCGGCCCCAATGGACTTTAAGGAAACACCAATGGCCTTTAAGGAAACAAAGGCAGTGTCTCTGTTACGTTACTGGATGCTGCTGCTTTGGGTAGGGTGACCAGACAGAAAGTGTGAAAAATCGGGACGGGGTGGTGGGTAATAGGTGCTTATATAAGAAAAAGCCCCCAAAATTGGGACTGTCCCTATAAAATCAGGACATCTGGTCACCCTAGCTCTGGTGGAAAGCTGTGCTTTCTACCAGCACAGTGCATCAGTATGGGAGGCCTGCACCAGTGAAGTGTGGTTACACTGGTGCAAATGACCTTTGTGTAGGCAGAGTCTGCCAGTGGTGAAGTTACAATTAAGTAGAGTCTTGCAGGGTGAACTGGATCTGTGCCATACGGTAAATCGGAGAGGTTTGGATTAAGCATGGGTCTGATACACCTGTATGGGTTTGAATTCTGCCTATGGCTCGAATATAGAGCAATAAAAAAGTTATGAGAGCAATAACCTACCGTATTTCTAGAGTGTACTGGGAGGCGTTAGCTTATCTGGCTGAGAAAGGCACTCCAGCTTCACATCGTTCCCTAGGTGAGCAGGTATCTAATATACCTTGCTATGCATCATAACATGGGTAGCCAAAATGGCTGCCCGCGGTTGGTGATAGAAAGCTTATTTCACGGCTGTAATGTTAATCCCCCACCCCGTGGCATCAGATGAGGTGAAATCTAGCACGGTAACCAATCGGCAAGCAAAACAACTGGCTAAATTGCCACAGTCCCACCACTCACCTTCCCTCCCCAGGGCTCCTTCACCGCCCACGGCCCTCACGCCCTCTCCTTGCCGTTGAGAACTCTTCAGGGGAGAGAGACCCAGAGGAGGAGGAGGAGATAGGAGCTGAAGACCAGCTGAGGGAGAACGCTGCCCTGGCTGCTGTCGAAGACCACATCTTTGAACACCTGCCACCCAGACTGAACCAAGGTATGGTCCCTAGGAGGACAGTGCAGACTTCTGGCTGCTCCAGTGAAAAACTCTCTCCTCTCTAAGCTGACCAGCATAGCTCACTGGTCTGTTGGGATGTGAGTGTTGCTTGTTGACCACCATGTTAGCTGATGTATCACATATTGAACTGGAGAACCTCCTCCGCTAAAACCTGGAACCTCTACACCTTTTTAAAAAGCCAGAGTCTGTAGTTGAGCCATACAGGACACACATTATGTATAGACTAGGCATCGAGGAGCGGGGCAGGAGGTCATGTGCAACAGATCCTGCCTAGTGGGTTCTGCTTGCACACCACTTTCTGGGGGACCATAGAGACTACAGCCTGGTCTACACTAAAATGTTAGGTTGACACAGCTATAGCACTCTGGGCTGTGAAAACGCCACACTCTCCAGCACCGTGGCTGCGTCAGCCTAACCCCCAATGTAGACTCAGCTAGGCTGGTGGAAGAATGCTCCCATTGACCTACCTACTGTCTCTCAGGGAGGTGGTGTTGCTACCCTGCGGGAAAAACCCCTTCTGTCACTGTCAGTTGCTTCTACACCACTTAGCTCTGCCAGAGGGTCCCCGTAGTACAGATGTGGCCTAAGTGAGCTGGAGCAGGAACTCACTCACTAGGGAAGGAGGTTTCTGGATTTTGCTCCTCATGAGCCAGGTGAAGCCAAATGCTTGAACTCTTTATCTCCTCGTTTGAAACAGCACATGCTCTGAGTGAGACTTTCCCTGAGGTGGGGTAATTTTTGAAGCTCATGTAGCACTGGGGAGAGGGTGGTGGACAATCATGCTGCATTTGCCATGTATCTGGTCTGACCCATGTTGTTCTCTATCCTCAGCCCTTTTGGAAGCTTGCACTGAGAGAAGAGGCCTGTTAGTTGGCATCACCAACTTGTTGCCTGTGCGCTTGGCCTCTGCCATGATGATCCCCTACACACTGCCTGTGGAATCAGCTGTCTCCTTCACAGTCAGGTAAACCTCCCACCCGTTCGCTTGGTAGCGCTGTGTAGCATGTGATGTGGCCTTTAGGGCATGGATATAGGACAGGGCGAGGATCTATTCCAGCCCTCCTGTGTACAACAGCTGCCTAGGACAGGAACTGAAGTAGTCTTTGTCGGCCACTGTGTTGGGACTTCAGCCATAGGCCATCTGATTCACTAGGTTGAAGAGAGCTGGGTGTGTTTGGAAACTTGCTCTGAGAGTTGTAGTAAACTTCCCCACAGCAGCTAATACGGGAGTGGAAGGAAACAAGAGCAAAACTAGGGTATAGAGGGGTGGCGTTAGCATAGTCCCATCCCTCCTGATTGTTAATGTGGGGGTGGGATGAGTCCTACAAGGTTTAACATGCCATTGTGGTCTGATTGGGGAAGGGAGGGAGAGGAGGATAATTTTGGATTTGAATTTTGACCTTATTTTGCCACCCTAGGGGGAGGGGAGAGCAACAAGTCCCAGTGGTTTGTTAGTATTGGTGTAAAGCACTGACTCGCTGCATGAAAACAGTGTTTCTGGCTGGAAGAAGGCAATAGAAGCAGAGGAAAACCACTTTCCAAACCTCTAAGAAGGCTTAAAAATGTAGGGAATTCAGGGATTGAATAGGGAATAGAATATTGAATGTGAAGTGGCCTTTCATCTCTTAGTTACCTCCTCCATGGAGTTCATGAACTAAAGTTGCATGAAATGGCAACATAAAGGAGCTGCCGACTGTCGTGCCTCCAGGGGTGAAATCCATGTATATCTTGTTGCTCCAGGCAAAACTAGAGTGTGCTTCATCAATGAAGTGATGGAAGCGCTATCATTCAAGTCATTTGATATGAAGCTTTGGAAAATGGTCTTGCATTGGCCCTGCTGAGCTAGGACTAGAGGGTCTGCAAGATGTCTGAAGAAGTGGCCTCTCAGCTAATTGTTCTCTTTATGTCCCTCCTCTCCTGTTCAGGTTGCTGGAATGGCTGCCAGATGTCCCTGAGGACATTAGGTGGATGAAGGAGCAGACGAGTAATCTATGCACCTATCTCATGAGGGAAGCCAAGAAGAAACTGGGAAGCCATCTCTCAGCCAGGTTCTTCTGCTTTCCTCCCAGCCTTCCCTCTGCAGCCATCTAGGGGTGGGTATGGCCTGTGGCGGGGGGGACACCCGTTTCACCTTCAGCTGTGTCACTCTTACTGAATCGACTTGGAGCAAATCAAGAGACCTTGTCTGTTGGGTTGCTTAGTCCTGGGGTAAAGTTCTCTCCCTCCTTCCCTCCCTCCCAGGATGATACTGTATTGAAACGCTCAGGTACCATAGGTATAAAAGCTGTACTCACTTGTTCATCCGGCTCCATTTCATAGAAGACGCAGTGATGCCCGTCTGCATGGCAGTTGCCAGCTTAAGGACTCCGGAGCCTCAAGGCTTCCTCTGAAGATAATTCAGCTCAAGTGGCCATTTCTGCTTAGAAGCCTATGACTGGAGTAGCATGGGACAGTACTAGGGTAGCCAGGGTATTCCAGGTCAGAATGGAGTACAGCTGGGTGGGAAACCGGTTTCTCGTCCCACGAAAACTTTGGAGATTTCAAAACAAATTCCCATTCTGCATTGGAACAAAACTAAGGTGCGTGTGACTGTGAGAGAGAGACTCCCCAACACCTCCCATAACATCCTGGTGGGGAGGACGCTCATCTTGGATGTGGGAGACCAAGGTTCAAGTCTTGACTCTGAATCGGGCAGAGCAGCAATTTGAACGTGGGTCTCCCAACGGAGTGCCCGAAACACCAAGCTGTTGGTCATTCTGGGATACAGCTCTTTCTTTGTCTCTGGCTTTATTCAGAAATTCTATCCTGGACTTAGGAAACCTTCCCAACTAAAGTTTAATCAAAACTGACTCTTTCCCACGGAAAGTTTCCGTTTTGACAAATCTGGACTTTCCAACAGAAAACAATTTTGTCAAATAATTCCCAGCCATCTCTAGTGTTGAGATACTTGGGGAGAGCTCCAGTACTGCCTGTCCGCATGGGCCAGTACGTGGGCCAAGGTTGAGGTGAGAATATAATGCTTTATCTAAATAATATTCCTTGTGGCATGGAAAAGCCTAGAGGTCCCAAAGGAGATCAGGATTTCATTGTGCTCAATGCTGTATGTACACCTAGTAAGAGTCAGCCCCTATCCAGAAGGGTTTAAAGTCTAAATACGCAAGATAGACAAAGGGTGGGGACAGATATGGATGGGTACAGAGGTGAAGTGGTTTGCTCAAAGTCACACAAGCAGGTTGGTGGCATAACCGGGAAGAGAACTTAGGTCTCCCAACTCTCTGTCCAGTGCCCTGGCCACTGCACTGTGCTGTCTAAGCGGCGCTACCCTCATGTATTTAAGTTGTAACCGGTGTTCTTTGCCTTTCAGGCTTTACTACCATTTTGAGCTCCGAAGGACCCAGAGCCTGCCAATCCCTTTGGCCTCTACGTACAGCGAGGTGCTGCCCCAGTGGATGCGGAGCAACCTCTCCCTGATGGACGTTAAGACGAAGTGGGAGGAATACCAGCGCCAGCTCATGCTGGGATTGTTCTGCATCAACGTGGACATGCAGGCCTCCATCTTCCCACCAGAGGGGCTGCAGATGAGATTCTCGCCGGCAGACCGTGTGCAAGAGAGCCTGCCACTCTTCTGAGCCCCTGCACCGCAGCCAGGAGGAGGAGGGCGCATGGGGTCAGACCTGCATCTCGGCAACCTGCCACCTTTGATTCTTGCAAGCCTGTGATGGGAGCTTCCTCATGAACAAAGCTGTGGCATCCAGTGTAGCCAATTGCTACTTGCCTGACCAGGGGAGGGGCACAGTGTTAAAGTGAACACGTTTGCTGATGATGACCACTTAGAGATGTGTATCAGCACCCAGCATGGGGGAGGTGGCAGTCCCTGGCTGTGCTGTAACAGTCCCAGTGGGCTCCTCCAGGAGACATACCTGGAGGATCTAGCCTAGATCAGGACGTCGCTCATGCTCCGGAGCTTGTTTTGTCTCCGGTTTTAGATCTACACATTTGTGGCTTTGTTTGTTTATTTGTTTTAGTTTTAAACAACCCAGCACCCTGTGGCTCTTCACTGTTTGTGCTACCAAAAGGTAAAGCAGCCCATAGTGCCGGAGCAGCTATCGTATGGGCCCAAACCGCCTCTCAACTCTCCTTCACTGGAGCCAAATTCTGACCTCTGTCCTCACTCGGAGCCAGCTCTGACCCTGCTGCTGTTAATGTAGATTTCATTGGCATTGGGACTGCAGAGTTACAGGGGAGAACTGGATACCCACAGTTGTTGCTCTAAGCTTCCTTCATCTCTTCTTGGACTCTCTTGCCTCTCTCCTTTAGGGATCTTCGTCTCCATTGAGCTGCGGAGGCCTGAGATCTGTAGTGATAAAACTGGCTGGGAAATTTATTTTTAGGGGTGGGGTGGAAGGGAGACATGAGATGTTCAGCTGAGATTTTTCAGATTTAGGTGCCTGATTCCCATTCATTTAAATTGAATGAGCCTTAGGTGGCTTTGCGAAATCTCAGCCTTCCTTCCCTGGATTGGCCCAAAGGCTGCTGTTGGGGAGGGAATGCGAAGCGCTTGTAGGAAGGCTGAAAGTGAAGAATGCACAGTGCATGTTGTGTCCAAGTGGCTTGTGGTGGAATGTCGCAGCAGGTACCCAGAAGGTGGTCGTCTGGGGGGGATGGGTTTCAGCTCCATGGGATCACAGAGCCGGAGAACCCTGAAACGAAATTCCCCGCTGGCGCAAATGGATGGAAGTCTGTTGTAGCCAGTGACGTTGCACCTGCATATGCTTGTGGTGAGTTTGGACTTTAGTGAAGGAGCTGACGTTGGATGATGCAGATTGCCGGTCCCAGAGATGCCGCTCTGTCAGCTCCCCAAGCGGGAGCTGTGTGCCCCTCATTCTGACTGAAGGTGGCGCTGCCCTGAAGGTGACAGCATCGTGTGAGCGAGAGGAACAAGGAAGTTGGGGAGGTGAAGTAAGACATGCCAAATCCGTGTGCAGGCCCCTGTATCTTTATTTTGTCACTTAAAAGATGAGTCAGTGGGGTTATTCCAGAGCTGAACTCTGCCCAGTGTTTGGAAGGGTGTTGCCTTGAAATATGCAGTGTCCCAAGGTAACCCAGTAGCATTCCATTGCATATATGCTTCTAGCAAAGCTGTTTCTTTGGCACATTCTCCGTGAGAGGATGGGTGTCTAGTCCCGCCTGTTGCTTGCCTCACTGCTCAGTGGGAGGGGGAGATATGGATTCGAGTGGGGATTGTATGTACTGAAAAAGCCAAAATCCTAACACTGTGACTGTGTCTGTGTCACACAACCATCTTCAAGGTTCCTCTCCTTGCAATGCCTCTGGCTGTGTGGGGCTTCTTTCTACCTCTGCTAGCACAAACAATCTGCAATAGGCCAAAACAATTGCATGTGTCCTTTTTGGGAGGTAGGGACACGGAGTGCCTAAAGTTCAGCTATATACTGTATACATAGAATAGTGACTCGTACAAGGTTCTCAAATGCCACTTTAAAAAAAAAAAAAAGGAGATGCACCCAGAAACTCTGGTGATTGGCACGTGATAAATAACTAACAGCTAGAAAGTCCAGGAGAGCACACCTGTCCTGGGCCAGATGAGAAAAGGTGTGTCTCTTCCTGAATGTGAGGTTGCATGCTGCTTTCTAGCAGCCATGGCCTGTGTGATATGCTCGGTGTGAGGTGGAGTGTCTGCCTCTACTAAAAGGAGCATTGCCGTAATGCCTATAATGATGTGCACCATAGAGACCTTCTGGCAGAAAGCAGCCAGGAGCTCACCAGGTAACCACAGCTTTCATTTTGTGATTTCCATCTGCAAGCAGGACTCTGAGGGTGGAGCGTCCCTGGTGGTGTTAGATCTGTCTGTTCCCACAAGACATTGGTCTGGAAACAAGTTTGTGTGATTTAGAGAGTGTCCACTTGCCAGCCTTCAAGTGACACTACCTGCATGGCGCAAGTGCCTTCTCAGTTTATGAAATGGGCCTAGTATTTGTCTCTGCAATAGTCCAATCTAGCCAGTTTTCCCCCATTCTGTATTTGTGCATTTGTTTTTTCTTCCCTAAGCATAACACCTTACATTTGTCTTTGTTTAATTTCATTTTGTTGTCCATAGCCCAGTCCTCCAATTTATCAAAATCGCTCTGAATTTTAGCTCTATCCTCCAAAGTGTGGGCAATCATCCCCCACCCCGTTTTGTGCCCTATATCATTCCATTAATCATTACTCTTTGTTTGCAATTGTTTAACCAATTATGTATCCATTTATAGTAATTTCACTGAGCCCACATTTCTCTGGTCTACCTATCAGAATGTCACGTACTGTCAAAAGCCTTGTTGAAGTCCAGGTATATTATGTCCATCGCATTCCCCCTAAAACCAGTTACCCTGTCAAAGAAGGAAATCAAGCTGGTTTGGCACCAATTGTTCTTGGTGAATCCATGCTGGCTGCAAATCCTCCAGGTATTTGCAAATTGAATGTTTTATACATTGTTCTAGTAGCTTCCAAGGTATCAAAGTCAGGCTGACTGATCTATAGTTCCCTGTCTCCTTTTCCCCGCTTTTAAAGATGGGCACTACATTAGCCCTTCTCCAGTCTTCCGGGACCTTTCCTGTCATCCATGAGTTTGTAAATATTGTTGCCACTGGCTCTGAGATTTCTTCAGCGTATTCCTTCAGTGCCCTCAAGTGAATAGCATCAGGCCCCATTGATTTGAATTCATTCAGATTGGTCAGAAGATCTCTGACGTGTTCTTTACTTATCCCGATCTGCATCCCTTCCCCTTTATTGTCTATGGTAACTTGGCTAGTCGTCTGGTCACATTATTTTTTGTGAGAAGACAGAAGCAAAGTAGGAGCAGCTCTGCCTAACTATCATCTGATACCAGCTCACCTTCTCCAGCGAACCCACACCATCCCTGATCTTTCTTTTATGTCTGACATATTTGAAGAGCCCCTTCTTGTTATCTCTAACATTCCTTGCCAGCTGTAACTCATTCTTTGGTTAGACAAACATTGATCAGTCCAAAATCTGAAGTGCCCGACACAAGAGGACACTTTGAAAACTTGGCTTGAGAGAAACCAACTTTAATGTGCATCACGCAGTGGTTCAAAGCCCTTGAATGTGGTGATGCTGGTCCTAGTCAGCGTGTGGCTTTAAGAAATGAGAGAGAACCGTTATTACATTGAGCCAATCACATGGGATCCAGTGCAGGGTACTTCTCTACAGCAGATTGCTAGTGCTGTGTCTAATGTTCTGAGCCACATAGCTTCCACAACTTTCACACCAAAGTTGTGTGTCTTTGAGGATCCTTTTTGCTTTCTGTATTGTCAAGCTTATTAATACAGCACCTTAGCCCACGTGCACAAGAAAATAAATATACTTTATGTAAATACCACTTGCTGCTTGTAATGAGGCACATAATGAACTTGTGTATATAACCAATGACTAAATTACGCTGTGCTGTATAGTTATTTTGTTATGCACAACACTGCATGTCTTCTGAACTTGCTCTGTAAGCCACGATGAATGTACTGTATGCTGGGTTTGTGTGGGGTCTGCCTCAATGCTAATATTATTGCAAGTGGCTCTTAAAGGGGAGAGGATGCCCAACTCTTCTCTGATATTCAGTGGTCCTGGCGATCGCTCCCTTCTGGAAGATCCTAGAAGGCCAGAGAAACTTAGCTGTCTCCAGTCATCTAGGTCATCCCTCCGCCAATGCAGGGCTGTTACCAGCCTACAATAGAGAGTCTTCCTACTTCTGCCTGGTTTTCAGTGACTTCAGTGATGAGACTTCCAGCACCTCCCATGGGAGAAAGGGCTCTTGTGTTCACAGGGGGGTGTGGACAAGATTCCTGCTGTCTGCCTTGCGCAGTCTCTCTCTAGTCAATGCTATGTTGAGCTTTGCAAGGGTTCCATGAGCTTGCCATTCAGAGCGCATAAATATTTTCTCATATGGACATGGCATTTGATTTAGGAGGAGATAAGGAAACAATGGACTAGCTTGGTCAGTCACATGCATCTGCCAGTTCAGCATTGTGCTGGACTCCACCGTCTGCCTTCTTTACACCATGTTCCCAGCCATTCCCTTCCTTGTCGCACTCCCCATCACACTCCCTACCTCTCCCTTTCCACTCTCCCTGTGGAATCTGCCTTTCTGAATGCGGCTGGAGTGAGTTGTTTCTCAATATGCTTCATATCGGGGAGGAAAACGAGAAATCTATCTGCCACCATCCCACCCTGGTGCAAGGCTCCACTACAGTAAATCTCTAATCCATTAGCACCCTTGCCCTGAATTGATACACTCAGGCTGTCCTACAAAGTGCAGGGAACCGCAGATGCCAAGTACAGGTCTAGAAATAAAACTTTTCTGTTTCAGTGTTTCACTTGCAGTGTATAGATGAGAACTCTGTATGCCAGCTCCTCCCGAGAGCTCACCTGCTGATGAGGTGTGCTAGTGCAGAGCATATAGAGAGTAAACGTAGAGTACGGCAGGAAGTCAGAGCAGCAATTAGACCACTGACAACATAAGCAATTGATTTATTTACACAGCAGTGTCATTAAGTAGCAGTCAGTCACTTGAACGTTCAGCATTAAAATTTTGATGCCTTTTTTCCCCCTCCTGTTCTTGTTTTCTAATGTTTTGCTGAAGAAAGTGTAACTATTTATTTTGGCAAAAATATACCTCTAATAAAAACTTCCTAAAAATTCTCAGCTGGGATGGTGGCTTGCTTTCTTCTCTTTTCTACTAAAAGTTTATGAAAGATGTACATTGGAAATTTTGGCTGCACCCAGTTCATCAAGTTCTAGGCAGCCTAATGGGAGCCGCCACTCTTGAGTGCATTGGAGGGAGTGTGACCCAGTGCCTAGTGCACATGCCTGGGATTCAGGAGACCTGGTTTCTATTCTCTGCTCTTACTAACTCTTTGGCAAGTTGCTAAGAATAAGTGGGGGTGTGGGAACCTGCTGCTTCCTGTTATTTTGGGATTGGCGAAATGGTTCTTTGGAGTACAGCTCAAACTCATTTGACATAAAAAGCGTGTGTGAGATTGTGAGTTCCCTTGGTTCCTGCTGCATAGAGAGAGCCCAGATGCAGGTCCTGTTCAGCCTCCACAATCCGCTAACTGGTGCCAATCACCAGGCTCGTCAAAGGGTTAAAAAAAATTGTAACGAAAGCTAAGAGTCTCCTTTACATTTCAACTTCCCCTGCTTCCAAACAAGGGAGAAGAGGGAGGTTTCAGAGGGGACAGACAACAGCGTTGCTCCTTCCACTGAATGGTAGATGCCCGGGAGTGAAATCTTTGCTTCACTGAAGTCAATGAGAGTTTTGCCATTGACTTCAATGGGGCCAGGATTTCACCCCAGGGTTTAATAAGTGGTACCAATTCTTGTGATATTTGGAGTGTCAGCTTTTTAAAGCCCCAGCTCCTGGAGTCATTTGATTATATTAGATTCTGACCTTTCTTTTAAAGGCTCTGGCACTCTGGTGGAGAAAAGTTTGAAAATGTGATCTAAGTCCGTCCAAAAGGCTCCAAATTTAAAAAATATAAAAAATAAAAGGCAAAAAAGAGCCCCAAAACTTGTCGGGGTTAAAATAATGAGATTATTTTAAAAGATCTCATCATTTGTGGTGGCCTGACTCCTAATTTTCAAACCCTTGAGTTTGCCAATACTGACAACAGTAAAATAATTTTGTGCACGTCATGTGATACAGAGGGATGTGCAGGTTCAACATCCAGCAGGGGGTGGAAATTGGGGCCATATTTTACATTCTGTAGTCCTGCACAACAGATCGAACAACGTTTTTGCCTTTAATGATAGTGCTGGATTCTTCGGAACAACCTAATATCCAAGTCCTGTGCATGGCATCCATGCACAGAATTTAGTCATTCAATAAGGTCTTTATGATACCTGAGATGCCTTTTATTCTTGGATGCAGATTGTGAGCGGAGTGGGGTGTGGGGTGGGGAGACCTGTGAGAATTGCCATGTAGCTGAGCACTGATGATGCTTTGCCCAGGTACTGTTTCATCCTGAGGTTGCTGTTGCTTTTATTCCTGATATTTTTCTTGCTGGCCATTCCCACATTCTTTGGACAGAGGAAAAAGGAGGTGAAACAGAGGGATGTGTCTGAATATTTCAGGTAATTTTCAGGACAAGTGAGGTGGGAGGGATCCTTACAACATTTTGGGCCCAATTCTTACTCTAGGTTAAGGTATCAGGAAATGCATCATCCCAAGCAATTTTGGGGCAGATTGTAGTACCCTTAGTTATCCTGGACTGTTTGATACACCACCAGTAGTAGTAGTAATAGCATTTAGCTCTTTTGAGCTATAGATCTCAAATTTCTTTACAATGAAAGTCAGTATCCATATCCCCATTTTACAGATGGGAAAAATGAGATATGGGAGGTGTACTTGCCCAGGAGGCCGATAAGAGCCCAGAGTAGAAATAATCTCTCCCTGCATCCTAGTCTAGAGCTCTATCCCCTCAGTCTAGGTCACTCTGCCTCAAATCAGTGGGGCTACTTGTGGAGGAATGTACTATTTAGCATAAGTAAAAGCATCACAATCTGACTCTTAGCAAAGAGATGTATAATTCTCACAAACTGGGATGTGTAGCGTATGACAGATGTACAGGTATAATATGACAGAGCAACCCATATTCTCTAAGGATCTAATTTGGCCATATAGAATCCACTCGGAGCTGAATCAGAATAATAATAATCATTCCAGAACATTTTTTCCCTATATAGTAATTGAGGCTCTGATCCTCTAAGATGCTCAACTCTACCTTCTTACATCCCACAATTGTTTATACTATGCACCTATTTTCCATGCTAATAGATCAAGAGAGCTTTACAGGGGGGAAAGAGTTAAACTTCCCCTTGAAAATGCATATTTATTGGTGTGTGTTCCATTCTGCACATTGTCATCGCTTGGAAAATTTAGATGGGACATTGGTATGTTTTCTACAGGCTCATGTCACTTTTAGGAAATCTCTCCTGATTTCCCCCCAAAATACCGCTCCCTCCTCTCTCTCAAAAGGCCCTTATTAATTGGAAACCTTGTTAAACAGGAATTAGAGTTAATTTTAGGCTTGCAACTAACACAGGGCAGGACCGAGGTTGGATGGCCTCACTACAGATTGCGGATGAGTACGATCTGGCCAGGCTAATTTGTGTATATTCAAACTTTCCAAGTGTTCCATTGACCTGCTGCTCTTGCTAGTTTCACAGGTTTGCCCTGTCCTGTTCATTGGCCACCCTTCGTTTCCATAGTTTGCTGCGGAGGGGCAGATTGAGATGAAGGGTTTGTTAATTTCATCCCGTTGACATCTGGCCGGCCCGTGGGCTTTCTTCCCCCTCGCGTCACGCGTGTGAGCCCTTCAGACCGATTCCCTTTCGCTGCTTCCACGCCTCCCTCCCCGAAGCGGCTGCTGGCTCCCTCCTTGGCTCGCCTTTCAGTGTCTCAGCCTGGGGACAATTCGATTAAACACACAGCCCCGCGGATAGTTTGTGTGTCCCCTCCCCCCGCCTCTGTCTGTTCTCCATGGATTTCCACTCGGGGCGCTCTCCCTGCGCACGGGGTGGAAAAAGCAATAACTCCGCGTGGGCATTGCAAGGTCAGCGGGGCCAAACGCCTTCAGCCTCCCGCGGCTGCTCCAGCCCCGCAGCCGGGCGCGTGTGGGGGCACCCGCATTGCCAGCCCCAGCGGCAGAGGCTGCAGTTGGGGGCCGGGCCAGGGCTGGCAGCGCTGTGCCTGCAAACCAGCAGCCAGCGGGTTAAGGCGCCTGGCGTGTGTGGGGCTGCGAAAGTTCAGCAGGGGAGGTTTGCCTTGGCTCCTGGCCCTGCTGGGCTCCTGGCATTTCCGGGTTCAGACGCCTCCAGCTGCGAGCACCGAGCCGCTGCGCTCTGCAGCCGCAGGTAACGCTCCAGCTCCAGCTCCCCGGCCCGGAGCCCAGGCGCCAGGTAAGCAGAGAGCAGCCGGCAGCTTCTCCCTTTCCCCTGCGCGCGCCGCCTGGCTCCAGCAGCAGTCCCGGGGCGTATGTGTGCAACAGAGGGATCATGCTTTTCTGAGCGCAGTCTCCAGACTCCCCGGCTACTCTTCTCTCTGCCCTTCCTGTGCCTTCGCTTCTAAATCCCAAAGTCTGGCGGGTAAAGTAGGTTTCAGTCAACACTAGGGGGCTGGATCTTGTCAGCCCAAGAAGCAGGGGGGCCTTTTCCCTGACAGCTCTGCCCTGGGGTGCTCGCCCTGGAGCCAATGCTATTCAGTGTGGCTCTGCCCCTTTGGCGGGAACTGGGGGTATCAGATTTCCCAGCTCCTGCCATTTCCAGGGGCCTCACTTCAGAATTCTATTGATCAGTGGCCCCCACACGTTCTCTCCCCACCCGCCTCCCGTTTTCTCTTGCCCTATGTTATTTCCATCAGGCAGGCTGAGTTATGAGCCAGTGACACATGCTTGTAAAACTCTCATTCCATCAGGCTCCCTCTGCCCAATGCGTGTCCTTAATTTTTGGCTCTCCATTTGCCCCTGGCAGCATAGGTGCTGGAACTAGGGGTGCACCCCCTGACTTGAAGTGGTTTCCATCATATACAGGTTTGCAGTTTAGTTCAATGGCTCTCAACACCCCCACTATACAAATGGTTCCAGTGCCCCTGCCTGGCAGGTTAGTGGAAGATAATTATTCCCAGGGAAACACTGGTCTGTGTTGTGAAAGGTTAAGGGGGTAGTTAATTACACTCTGCGGGTGACCAAGGAATGCCACCAGCTGTATAGAGATACAACAGGCCTAATCTACTCTATTTGGAGGCTGTATATCAGTGTCTCTTCTCAGACTGAGAAATCATTCAGAGCTTTTACTGCTTTAGACTCTGTATAGACTCCCTTTCCCTCCCCACTCCTATCAGTGCTGCTGCTTGGCTGAGTGTTTATATTGTATCACTAATGTATGATTACCCTGAAATTGTGAGTGGCCTCTTGGGGTAGGAGGGTGTTTTATACAGAGCATTGTCTCACTCATTCATTATAAGTGTACTTTTGCTTGATGTTTTGACTTAAGCCTTTAGCTCAGGTCCTGCAGCAATAACCATGGAGAGCAACAAGAGAGGACATTTTTGAGCCTTTTATTCTCCCTGAGCTGGAGAACGATAATAGTTCAGTACTTGTGATTCTAAAAGGCTTTTATGAAAAGATTGTGGACTGAAGCTGCTTCTGGGTTTTTAGAAGGGTACATTTATGTCCCTGTTCACGGCTCCCTGCTTCTCATCCTGTAGGGCAGAGAGGTGATTATGACAGTTTAAAGCTGGAGGTATTGACTGGTCATAAGCCATTAAAAGTGACTATTCTGAAGGCAGCTCCCAACAGAGTCCAGCGAGAGAAACGTGTAGACAGGGGATGAGGACAAAATCGTTGGCGAAAATCAGTCACAGAGCTTCACTCTCATGCAGACTAGTCAATGGAACACCCTGTTACTTGCTCTTAAAAAAATGCTTTATGCTTTACTCTGCATTTATCTGAAAGCTTGCAGTGTGAGGTATGTAGGTACGTGGGGAAAGTTGGCCTAATACTGCACTGGGATGATTTTGGGAATGTTCTTGCTCATTCAGAATTAAATACGTCCCTCTTCCTAGTCACCGAAGGGCTCTTCTTACCCTGTCTGCCTAACTATTATTAGTAAAAGATGGCACCCTCCCTGGTTTAAGCCCTCTTCCCTCCCAAATACTGCTTTCTGGTAGGGTGATTAAATGTGGCTGTAGCCCTATAGGAGGGAGCAAACTGTGAGGCTAAGTGCATGGGACTGGGAGTTCTGCTATTGCTTTTGCACTTGTATATAGCACTATGGAGCACATGGCACTTTACAGACAACAGAGATGTGGGCTCCAACCAGAGGAGTTTACAATGTAGGCCCTGGATGCTGCAAGTCATTGTGTGCAGGCAAAGCTCCCACTGACTTCAATGGGGGGGGGGGCTCTTCCCTCCTCCTTTTTCCAATATCTACATGCAAACCGGGTGATGATCCACCTCCTCTCTTCATGAAGCCTCCTCCCTTGCCAGTGTCTGGATGCAGATGACCTTCAGTGTGCAGAAGGGGATGATGCATGGGTGGGGTGTTGGTAACAGCTGTAATGGTTCTCTGCTAGCTGAACTTTCCAAGTCAGAGCCAGGAAAGCGTGGCACTTGACAAAGGAAAGCCCCGTCTTTGAACCCTGGTGCCTTCCTCTCATCCACACACGAGTATGGATGACTGCAGTGACTGTGTATGTAACCTCAGATCCTTCCTGTGGGGCTTCCTGAAAGCAGCAGGGGAAAGAGGCCAATGACTGCAAGCCTCAGATCCATGTAAATGTCAGTGAATCTTGGCTAGGAATCTCCTGCAGAGACATAATAAGCTGGGAGTGTCTCTCTCGGCTATACAAGACTTTCTGGTGGAGATGTCCAGGAGTTTGCTGGTGTGAGCTGAGGAATGTGTCCTTTACACACCTCACATGCATAAAGAAAACATCTAAACCCCTAGAACCTCTTACTAAACTGGTTTACCCTGAATTCTGGGTGTAATTCAAACCTTCCTGTCCCTTTTTTAATATAGATTTTTGTTGAGATCATACTACTAAGGAAACATATACTTTAAAAAATCTGCATTCTATGCTGCTAAAAAGGTGCTGGCTGGACAGCCCACGAGACTGGAACATAGCAATTGCCATACCTGATCAGACCAGTGCTCCATCTAATCCCAAACACTGCCTCTGACACCAGCTGCTTCAGCGGAAGGTGAAAGGAACCCTGCAGTAGGCAAATGTGGAGTAATCTCTCCCTCCTACAGGGCTCAGCCTAATGTCTAGACAGATTTAAGACCTGAAGCATGAAGATTTAGATCCCTTCCGACATTTGAATTGATGAAGCTCTGTATTGATTCATAGGATAGATGGTTGCCTGTTCGTATTCTTCAACCACGATATGTGGAAACCACCTCAGTGGGTGAGAGATCTGTTTACTCCCAGAGCCTCTCAGTCTTCGTTGTCAGTATCAATAGAGAGACCAGTCAATCAATTTATACTGTCTGCCATAAGCACTGACTTCCCCTCTTTCCTGTGGGTGCTCGGCTCCTGTCTGTTCCCTCCCCTACTTCGCCTCTTCTCTGCCCCATTCCAACTCCTTCCCCAATCCCCACTGTGGTCCCACCTCTTCCCCGCCTCCTCCTCTGAGTGCGCCTCATTCCCGCTCCTCCCTCTCTCTCCTGGAGCATGCTAACCCTGCCAAACAGCTTTTGGCGGTGGCCTGCTGGGAAGCGCTGGGAGGTAGGTGGTGGAGCGGGGATGTGGCGTACTCCAGGAGGAGGTGGTGGGGCGAGGAGGGGAGCTGGGCTGCCAGTGGGTGCAGAGCACCCACTAATTTTTCCCCATGGGTGCTCTGGGGCTGGAGCACCCACGAAGTCGGTGCCTATGCTGTCTGCCACTAGTGAGCAGAAAATTTTCTTATGTAAGTGAAGGGCCCTTGCCATCAATTTCTGCAGAATATAAGCTATTAAAAAAAAACTTCTGCTATCTGTTGCAAAGATTAATTTCCAAATGAGAACTAGATGTACCATCTTCCTTAATCTGCAGACAGAAGACAGCTCCCTGTTTCTCTGCTATTGCTCATAGCTTTGCCAAGAAGCAGCAGAGAAAAAATATGGGATCCGATCAATTGATAGTGAAACAAATCATACCAGTACCAAATTCATTACCCATGTGACATTTTTCATGCTGAGAAGACTTTACAGATATCAGTAATTGCAACAGCTTTGACATATAGTAGGACAGAGTTACTTTGCCCAGTACAATGGCAAAAATCTCATACATGGGATTCACTAACTAAATCTTTTCTGGTCTGTTGATGGGACTACCCTAGGGGCTGAATCCCATTTAATCTACTTGAAGGTGCTTAGCTTGGCTTTAGAGAGACTGGACAAGGTCCTCAACTGGTATAAATGGGCACAGCTCCATTGACTTCAGGTGAGCTATGTCAGCTTACACCAGCCGTGGATCTCTGTGCAGAGACTAAGGTGCACATTTCGTTTCACTAAATATTTGAATCTTGAGCAATTGGTTTTACTGCAACATAAAAAAGAGCAGCACTATGAATATTGGCCGGCTTCTCTTTCCTTTGATTGTCACTGTGCTTACTGTAAGGTCTGGCGAAGCCTATAAGAATGAAATGGAGATGATGCTACCTGGAGATGTTCTGATCATCTTGACTGTGCATCTGTGCAGGGAGTCCTGAGGTGGCTTCAGTGAGTGGGGTCATTATTAATGTACAGCATTGTATGTATTCATTGAACAGGGATACTTGTGGTGTGAAAAATGTTTCTCTGGAGTCTGGACCTTGACTATTCCTTGACCAAGAAGTTTGGACCTTGACAAAAATAATTGACTACTCCTGTTCTAGGGCACATTGCATGTTGCCAGCTCAAAACATTAAAAAAAAATCATGAATTGGGCACCTAAAATCATGAGAATTTTCAAAATAAGCTGTGGGGTTCATTTCCTCTGTTTTCTGGTCTCTGAGCCTTTCCTGGGCCCTCAGATCATGTGTTCAAGCTTTCCTCTGCAATCAAAAGAGCTAGAGACATTTTTTTTCATTTTTAAAATGAAATCACATGACTCTAGAGCTGGACTTCCAGAAAACCAGCACATATTGCGAGACTTGTGATAAAATCATGAGAGCTGACAACACTGCACCCCTCAGGCTGGCATCTGTTGTGGGTTGTGTGGAGATTCTGGCCCTGTGAACTTTGAGTCAGAGCTCTGTTGAATTCTCCTGGCCCTAACCCAGGTTGGGAGAATGAGTTTTGCATCCCCCAGATGCTGGTATGCAGGCAGGCTTTCCCAGCAGGTATTCCCCCTTTGCCTCCTGTGGCAGTGCTTCATGACTCATGTCTAGAATGTTGGCATAGACTCCAAGAATGCTTTATTTGACTCATAGTTTGTTCGTGGAGGGGGATGTTTATTGCTAGCATGCTAAATTTAGGCATTGATGTTCTGAGCTGATAGGCAAGGCTGGAGGAGACATAAGTGATAGATTATGTCTGCACGGGAGGATGTTACTAGCATCCATATCTCGTTCTCGAATGGTATGTCTGTCTGCAGAGTACCCAGGGCCCTGGATGGGATTGTACTCAGGTGGCTATCTGTCCTGCCACCCATGCTGTCTGTATGTGTGCAGGTGTGATTTTTTTATATATATATATATCTATAGCAATATCTAGTGATAGACACACCCTTAGAATGTGTATATACTGCAGTCATGAGGAATGATTGCAGCTTGAGACAACATACTCAAGCTAGCCTTAAGCTAGCTAGCTCAGCCCCTGGAACAGGAAAGCCCCAGCAGTGAGGGCTGTACAGGCCCGGCCAGATCTCTGAGGAGTTACTCATGGGGCTAGCAGAGTTCATGGTGGTGGGGAGAAAGACACCCCTGTCTATGAGAAGTAGCTGACAAAGTATTGAATCCTCTGACATACACTCAGATGGTCCCAGAACGTGGCCAGATGGAGACCAATGAGCTTACTCTAGGCCTGGGGATGTCACGGCAATGTAGCAGGGGGTACCTGTCACGTGCCTATGTTGAGGAGGTACTTACTTGAAAGGATCAGTGAATGTATGAATACGTTGAGAGTTTTTGTGCCATTTTAAAATTATTATCCTTCTGGGTGTATATGGTATCAGGTGAGTAACTCCTGTGATAGGGAGGGTGTTGCTGTATACAGGAGGAAGTTGTTCTCTTAGGTACTTACATGGCCCACATCGCTATAGTATCTGAGCATTTCACAGTCCTTAATGTATTATTTTCACAACACCCATGTAAGGTAGGGTAATGCTACCATCCCCATTTTATAGCTGGGGACCTGGGCCACAGAGAGGCTAAGTGACTTGCCCAAGGTCACATAGGGAGTCTGTGGCAGAGCAGGCAATTGAACCTCAGTCTCCCAAGAGCCAGGGTAGCACATTAACCATTGGACCATCCGTCTACCTTGCTTGGAGAATTGTTTTGATTAACAGATATTGGTTACTATACGACGTGGTTCATCATCACCATTTACATTTCTGTCTGACAGTCTAAATGTACATCAAGTAGTCTGGATCAAAGTGCAAGAATCTTAATTATTTGTCTTCCTGATCTGAGTTTTTGTAGGGGGAAACTTCTGATGTAACTCTCAATGTCTCAGTACTAGAATATTGGGACTTATTGATCTAATGTGCTAACGTCAAAGCAGGGGTCCTATAAATAAAAGGAAAGTAAATTGGCATCTTGCTAAGGAACAGCAGAAAAGAAAAAACAAATCAACTGTGGTCTTTTCCGCAGAGGTTAGGATGAAGCTAGACAAAGTCTTACTAAGCAAGAGATTCTATTTAGCTCTCTGGTTTCTTTCTTTCTTTTTTTTGCTGGCTCCCGGAAGATTGGAGAGTTGCATACATTTTCTGCATGGTTCTGTATCCTGTATTGTATCATGTGAGTAAATGCTGTGTTCATTAAGCTGTAAATGACTGGGTGTAACATGATGCCACTATTGGGATGAAAATCTTTACTTGGAGTGAATTGGCTGCCTTCATAAAAGAATGTAAACCTAACTCAGTGCGGGGTTTTCTGTATATGTGCATCTACTCTTTCCTGGTTCTAATCTAAAGTTACGGAGTATGGTGACTGCTCAAAGTGTCTGGAGAAATCCAGCTGCACAACCATCGCAAATACAGCTGAGACGCGGAGGCAAAAGTAAGAGGACATCTGTGAAAATTTCGGAGCTGCACAGCTCCGCCTTTTGGGCCGATGTGGTGAGAGTGCCCCCTCCTGGCTGCTTGTGTGAGACTGGGAAGTTTGATGATGGTTCATACCAAAGCACTGGGGGCGTACTGGGGGGAAAGGATGGAGAGTGTATGCAGATTTTCCTTTTCTATCATAGCAGATTTTAGGGTTGCCAATTTTGGTTGGATGTATTCCTGGAGGTTTCATCAAATGACATAATCTTTAATTAAAAATTAATCTTTAATTCCTAGAGACTCCAGGACAATTCTGGAGGATTGGCAACCCTAGCAGATTCCCATGCTAATGCTCTTCATTGGAAATCTTTTACATTAAAATTCCCAGTCATGTAGCAGTCATGGCTACATTCTAGCTTGGATTTGTGGGCCGTTCTGGACTAGCTGGGATCTGAGAGGTAGGTGTGAATGTGACGTACCCCTCCTGGGAAATCGCAGGGGACCATAATAGGTTGTAGCTCTGAATTGGCGAGGCAGATGGGGGCGGGGAACCCTCCCGCAGGTGATACCACTAGTGACAGGGCAGTGGCTGCTTGCTCTTATCTTTGTTTCCTGGCGCGAAGAGGGGGAGCAAGTGTTGCCAATGCCCATGTCAGGGAAGGGGGATTAAAATTCAGTTTTAAAATGTTCCCAAGATCCTCAGACCTTGGGAGTGTTTAATTAATTTAATGATGGCTTTCTAGAGAATAACCGGGGAGGGGGGATTGGCTATCACCTGACAAGGGCCATGTAACCTTACCCAATAGCTTTTCACCTGTGGTAGTTTGTAAGAAAAATCCTGCCACAAATGCCTGAGTCTGGCTTCCCATCTCCTAGACACAATGGCAGCTTTCAGGTCCAACAGCAACCTGTTTCTCTGCAGTTTTTCCCTTCTTACCTAAAGAGAATTCCCCAGTGTCTCTAATCTACCTCTAAACTGGTACTTAAAAGTCTAGCAGGACCAGAGTGAGCTGATCAAATGGTAAGATACAGCCCCATTCTGCCCCTTTCACTTGTGGGTTAGTAGCTGTAAGCTCCAGTATGGATGGATAATAGGTTTCAATTCTTTGCTCTGTCAGTGGAAATATTTGGCTCATCCTGTTGCTTTCCATGCAAATCTGGCTGCTGATTTAAGCTGCCATGTCAAGTGATCCATTTACATTTTTTCCCCTCCAATAAGATGTGAACCAGAGTTGCATAGAATTTAAAGGTAAGACCTCAGCAGCTGTGTGAGTGGGATAAGGCCTGGACTGATGACAGAAAGAAATGCTCATGGTCCCTCATACCTGATCCTGGTCTCTTTAGCTTGTTTGTGCTGGTGAAGTAAATTGTTCATGTCAGCCCAGCTTTGCGATACTCTGTTAGCTTCTTGAACTGCTCCCTTGCAGTAATGGACCATTCAATGGTGTAGGTCCTACATAATCCGTTGAGCAATCTAGGAATTTATGGTCCTCTTTCCCATAGTTCCCCAGTGCCTCATGATTATTAATGGACGTTATCTTCACAATACCCCTGTGAGGTACGGATGGATTGTTCCCATTTTAAAGATGAGGAGCTGAGGCATAGAGAGAGGGAGATTAAATGTCTTGTCCAAGGTCACATGAGAAGTGAACTGAAATCTCCCAGGGTAGTGTCTGAGTCACAGGGCTATCCAGTGTAAAAAACACACCCACCCACACCCCCTTCTCTGTGTTTGGGGGGTGAGAAGAGGAAAGTCAGAAGAGAGAAATTGCATTGAACAAACTCTAACAGAATATCAAAGTGGCAGTGTTAGAACTATAGAAAGTCCCCTGAGAGACATTCATGAGATCGAGTTGCACACTGTATGTTTTAATTCACATTTTAAAAAAGATGTCGCTTACTGTAGAATTGCTGTTCAGACATTCCTTAACATTTTTAATCCCCTCTAGTCTTCATTTTTCTCTGGTACTGGCTGCCACTGGTTCTGTTGAGCTGGAGTAGCAAGAAAGGGTGATCTTGGTGTGTATGTCACTTCAATGATTCTCTCTTAGATTTGTGCCAAAACATTTTAGGTGCGCAACTGGAGATGCCTTAAAAAACCCTGATTTTTTTTAGAGGGTTAGTGCTCTGCCCTTTCTGAAAATCAGGTCCTTTTAAGTTGAGCTGAGCAACCAAAACTTGGAGGCACCCAGTCACTACTTCCTTCAGAAAAATCCTTGCTGTTGACCTGATTTAGGACAGCTCTAATAAAGCCCGTACAGTTGAATCAGTAATATGAATTCTACCTGGAAATCCATTTGCCCTAAGAACAAAATTTAAAAATCCATAAACAAAACGCTTTAACTAAATCAAAAACCTTTTTGGCCTCAGTGGATGAACTCTCTTCCCTTTAAGCAGGTACCATGAAAAACAACGGATGAGCAATGTGGTTGAATTAGCATTACTATGGAAACCTTAACTTTGCATTTCCTGACCTTTATCCATGTAACCCTAATGGTGCATTAACGTGGCTTTGATTTTTGTTATGGTTTTACTTAATAAGCTCGGTGTTTCAGTGTACAAAGCTCAAAACTAGCTTCAGGGAAACCTAGTATTTTTAACGTGGTTCAGATTTATAAAGGAATCTAGGAGGGGACTATGCTGTGGGCATGAGAAATCTTCTGCAAAATCAGATGTAAACAAACAGTTCCCTTCTTTATTTGCATTATGTTTGTGCCTAGAGGCTGCAGCTGAGATCAGGGGTCCACTGTGTTAGGCACTGAACATGAGCTTGCCCCAAGGAGCTTACAGTCCTGAATTTGAGATGATGAGAGCCACGCTGGTGAGGAGAAGAGTAAGAAGAAGATGCCTTTAATCAGTAACGGCTGATTTTGTAATCTCATGGGCATGGGTGGCAAGTTTGTAGAAATTTTGGTGGTGCCCAGAACCCGCCCCCCAACTCCACCCCCCCAAACTCTGCCCCCACTTGCCTAAGGCTCTGGGAGGGGTTTGGTGGGGGAGGTCTGGGGTGCAGGTCCTGGGCTGGGGATTGGGGTGCAGGGTGCAGGCTTTGGGATGGAGTTTGGGTGCTTGGTGCAGGCTCTGGGCTGGGGCAGGGGGTGGGTGTGCAGGAGGGGGTGAGGGGTGCAGGCTTTGGGATGGAGTTTGGTTGCAGGCTGGCGGTGGGGGTGTAGGAAGGGGTGAGGGATGCAGGCTCTGGGAGGGAGTTTGGGGGTAGGAAGGGGTGTGTGGGAAAGAGGAGGTGGTGCATGCTCTGGGAGGGAGTTTGGAGATAGGAGGGAGTGCAGGGGTGAGGGCTGTGGGGCTGAGGATGAGGGGTTCATGCTGTGGGGGGGGCTCAGGGCTGGGGCAGAGGATCAGGGTGCAGAGTGATGAGGGTTGGGGCTGAGGATGAGGGGTTCATGCTGCGGGGGGGCTCAGAGCTGGAGCAGAGGATCAGGGTGCAGGGAATGAGGGTTGGAGCTGAAGATGAGGGATTCACGATGTGGGGGTGCTCAGCGCTGAGGCAGAGGATTAGGGTGCAGGGGGATGAGGGTTTGGGGTTTTGGAGAGGTTCAGGACTAGGGCCGAAGGGCAGGGTAAGGGCAGCCTGCCCTGCCAGTAGGGGATGGCAGGCACTAGGACTCTGGGGCAGCAGACAGCAGTTCTGCTGGGAGCCGCTCTACTCCGGCAGCAGAAGCAGGCAGGGGAGAGGCATGCGCTGCTTTCTCTCAGGCAGGGATGCGGCGGGGCAGTGGGGGAGACCTGCGGGGGCCAGGGCCCGATCCAGACAGGGCTGGGGGAGAGACCCAGCTCCAAATATTGCTGGAGCAGGGCCCCCAGCCCTGAATATTCCTGGTGCTCGAGCACCGCAAACATATATAACCTGCCGCCTACGCTCATGGGTAGATGCTTGTGACTCTGTGGAGTCCCTCTGAAGCCAGTGGGGTTCTGCATGATTAAAGGGGTCCATTCTTCTAGAGTGGACTACAGGATCAGGATGTAAGGCCTGTCCACATATTGATGATTCTGTGAATTAAGAATATTTTTTGTTCATCTTTCCTCACTTCCCATAGGTGAGATAGCAAAAGTCGGGGGTTGGTTTTGGGGTGGTTTGTGGTTTGTGTGTGCAAGTGTCGTGTGTGGGGGGTTCAACTGGTTGGTTGAAGGAGGGTTTGGGTTCAGGTGGTGACTTGGCAAATGGGTTTGGGGAGGGCATGCCATGTATTTGGGCAAAATGGAAAAAGGCACAGGCTGGAGTAGGAGAGGGACTGAAAGGGGTATCACAAATGGAGTCACTGGCACTGTATCCAAAACATACACTGACTCATCCTAGAGCTAGAGAACTATGCACCTAACCAGTGTACCTGGATCTGGAGGTTAATATGACTTGGTTCTACCAACATGTGCAAATCACCCTGGCTGCATGTCTCCACTAGAGACAACCATAGTCTCTGTGTGTAACCTAAACCTGTCTCTCCTGAATGAGCTAGTGTGTGAGTCCCCCACACACACACCTGTGCTGCAGTCATTTGAAGACACGTGTGCCCGTGGGTGACAGCCTTTGCGACTGGATCAGTACCTCCTCTCTTCCATTTTGGAGTCTGGGCCATTAGATCATGCTTCAGAAATTCCCTCAGAAGGACCCGCATTTACCTTTGCTCTCCACAGGTCATGTTATCCTTGGTTCCTGCAGGTATGGGGATTATTTGCAGTCCACAAATCCTCCCTCCACAGGCTGTAAATCACATAACTGATAAAAAGCCTTTTCTTTTGATTAATCTACTGGCTGGAATCTCTGAGCTGGTAACGTTTTGAAGAATGTTTTATCTCTAAGGAGCTGGACACTTCCACCCATCCGGTCACTCTCTGTACATCAGGACTTGTGTTTGCTGGATAAATATTAAGCTTGAGGGCTGCTGTGGAGATATGTTGGAAACTGAAGGGGATTAAACCTGACCACACAATGGTGAGTTGCCCTGTCGGGGCCTCAGTGTGTTTTTTCCTTCTGGCCCTGTGATAAGGCCCCAGCCCAGCTAATAGGAGCAGAGAAGGCCAAGGACAGCTTTGTATTGGCTTGAAGCCCTGAAGCTGCTGTCTTTAATAACAAACCAGAGTCCCGGTTCAGCATCACAAATTGGCCGGGGCTGGCTTTTTCTTTCCAGTGGAGAAAACTGGAGGGAGGGGAAGGCTCTGGATGGTGCCAGGAGAGAGGAGATCAGGAAAGGCTGGTTTTAATAGAGAACTCATGGGGACAGGGCTGGCGCTTCCATTTAGGCGACCTAGGCGGTTGCCTAGGGCGCCAGGATTTGGGGAGGCGGCATTTTGCTGCCCTCGGCGGCAATTCAGCGGCGGGGGGTCCTTCCGCGCTCTGGGTCTTCGGCGGCAATTCTGCAGTGAGTCCTTCACTCGCTCTGGGACCCACCACTGAAGTGTCCCGAAGACCAGGAACGCGGAAGGATCCCCCTGCTGCAGAATTGCCGCCAACGACCGGGAGCGCGGAAGGACCCCTGCCTAAGGCGCCAAAAACCCTGGCGCCACTCCTGCATGGGGACGTATGTTCCACTTTACTCTGCTGTGGAGGACCAGTCCCTGTTTAGACAAATGTTTAATGTTTCTTCCTCTCTCGCCCCAAAGCTCTATGTGTTTCTCTTTGTAAGCAGGTAGCAAAGCACAAAACATGGGACAAACATGGGACAGAATTTCCAAAGGGAATTAGGCACCTACTGAAATTCCAGAGGAAATGGGTTCTCTTAGGCTGCTTTGGAAATCTAAGCCATGGCTGTCTGACTCCATGCTCTTACCTCTTTGCATTTCCCACCGTGTCTGAGGAAGCCCTTCTGAAACAGAGAAGGACAGAAGCCCTCCTCCTTCAGAACATAAACCAGCCACTAATGAATGGAGGTTAGGAGGGAACTTTCTCTGGGGCTTGGGACGGGTTATCCCATTACTGCCACCTTCAGAATGTCTTGCATCTTCCTCGGAAGCAGCTGGCATTGCCCATTGTCTGAGACAAGATGGATGTACTGTAACATCTGTGTTCCTAAAGGAAACAGCTTACCCCAGAGCAAAATACCCTATAACTTGATCCATTATTGAGCTCTGCCTTCTAGTCTGCTTCTGATCTGATGATTCATTTTGATGGCACTGATGTGTGTATCCCTCTCTCAATTCCTTCCCTGCTTTTAGATTTGGAATGTTGGCAGGTCCAGGAGTGAGAAGTGAAGGACAATTCCTGTCTTTCTCTGAGGAGTTACAGGAACATCTGAAGCCCTGGGGGGTGGGGTAGAGTGGGGGGGCGGGGGGCGAATGGTGACAATGGGAAAGAGCTGCACAGAGAATTGTTATCCCAAAAGCTGCTCTGTGTCTCTGCTTCATTGCAGAGCTCCTGCCTAGAATCTTCCCTAGCTCCCTTGGCTTCTTGCTTTGTACTTAAAGAAACAGTACACAAATGGGATGGGGATTTGGATAAGTGGAAGAAAACTGCATAGTGCCGCTACCAATAAATAAATAAATTAAATAGTGGTGGCCATTGCTATCTGCGGAGGCAGACTTATTGATTATGTTTTTGATTAATCATTAGGGTAGCTGCGTTTCAAACAACTGTGGCACTTTTGTGGCAACACCTGATAGGTTCCCAAAATACTCTTATAAAACTCTTATAAACACTAGATCTGGTTAGGAAAAAAAATTGTTGAATATTTTGACTTTTTTGGCAAAAATTCAAAAGCTGAAATTTCAGCCAAACCTCAAAAATTTTGACTTGGATATGCTGCTGCAGTTCCTCATCTCCCTGTTGCCCTTTATAAAATGTGGGCCACAGCTGGACTACATCTCCCATGATGCACCACAGCTAGCGACTCCTCCGATATACTGCCAACCAGGGCCGGCTCTAGGTTTTTTGCTGCCCCAAGCAAAAAAAATTTTTGGCTGCCCCCCATCTCATCCCTGAGCTCCCCCCTACACCCTGCTGCTGCCCCAGCCCTGGGATCTCCTCCCCCCACACCCACGCCCCCTGCCACCCCAGCACTGGGCTTCCCCCTTCCCCCCCACCAGTGCCCTCCCCCCCTGCCACCCCAGCCCTGGGCTCCCCTGTTTCACCCCACCAGTGCCCCCCCTACACACCTCCTGCTGCCCCAGCCCTGGGCTCTCCCTCCCCCACCTGCACCCTCCTTCCGCTGCAGCCCTGGGTCACTGGTAACTCGCTCCCAGGGCGGTTCATTCAGCAGGAATTTTGGATGTGCACAAAGCACAGACAGGATTGGTTCCCATATGGTTACAGAACTGCAGTAAAGTGGAACGATTTTCAGCTTGTGTGATTGGAGGATAGCTGGATGCATATTATAAGACTGTCCTCCATAAATGAGGAAAAGTTGAGGTGCCTTTATTATTATTTTGTTCCACTCTTTCTTTCTATGGGGAATTTGCCAATACAATATCACTGTCTTCCTTTTAAACAAACAAACAAACAAACAAACAAAAGGTAATAGCTGTTGAAAATAGCAGTTCCAGTCCTAATAACCACTGGGAAGCATTTCTTGCTCAATTTTATCCTCCTTTTTCTACAGCAAGTTACAGTGGATCAGTATATTTGATTTGGGAGAAATGAAGTAACAGCTGCCCAAACTGAGATTGAGCACTCCTGAATTTTGAGATGTTCGAATCTGGAAGGCAGGTGCTGGGGGTGGGAGCTGTGACTCCATGGGGGAGCACGGCAGCATATATGCAGCAGCGTGTCTGGTGCTGCACGGAGCTAGACACACTGGTCTGAGTGGCACAGTAAGGGGGCTGTGGGGTTGGAGAAGGGGTAAGGGGTTCTGGGGGGCGCAGTCAAGGGACAGGGAGCAGGGGAGGTTGGATGGGGCAGAGGTTTGGGGGGCAGTCAGGGGAAGGGAGAAGGGGGGGTTATATGGGTCGAGGGTTCGGAGGGGCAGTCAGGGGACAGGCAGCGGTTGGATAGGCATGGGAGTCCCAGGGGTTTGTCAGGGGACAGGTAGGGGGGTGGGGTCCTAGGGAAGAAGTTGGGGGGGCTCAGGAGGGGGCAGTTGAGGACAAGGAGAAGGGAGGCTTAGATAGGGGATGGGGTTCTGGGGGGAAGTTAGGGGCAGGGGTCCTCGGAGGGGGCGATCAGGGGACAAGGACCAGCGGCGCTTAGATAGAGGGTGGGGTCCTGGGGAGAAGTTAGGGGCAGGGGTCCCGGGAGGGGGTGATCAGGGGACAGGGAGCGAGGGGGGTTGGATGGGTTGGGGTTTCTGTGGGGGGCAGCTGGAGGGAGTGAATGGTGGCAGGGTGGGGCTTCCCTCCCTGTGGAGTGTCCTGTTTTTTGAATGTTAAAATATGGTATCCCTACCTTCCACAGTGCAACTCGCCGCCCACAGCACGCTGCCTCATTAGGTCCCCCTCCTTCCTTTCCCGTTGGTAGTGGCCAAGGGCATGCTGGGAAATGTAGTTCTTTCCCTGCTCTGGGGCTGGCTCTATAGGCAGGGAGCTAACCAAGGAACTACAGCTCCCAGAGCCCCTGTTGGTTCTCAGCTCCCGTGCTGGATCCCTGCCGCCCCTGCAAATGGGCTGCCCCAAGCAGGTGCTTGCTTTGCTGGTGCCTATAGCCACCCCTGCAGCCAATTTTCTCCAAGAGGGTGAGACCTTGGTGCATTGCATGAGATGTAGCCTGACCTTTGAGACCAGCCCATAAAGGAGAATGGATGCATGAAACAACTGACCTATAATTCCCATGAGACATTGTGGTAGAATAGTCAAATAAAAATATGTAAGTCTTCAGACTATGGCTGTCGATTAATAGCAGTTAACTTGCGATAAACTCAAAAAAATTAATCGTGATTAATTGTACTGGTAAACAATAGAATACCAATTGAAATTTATTAAATATTTTGGATATTTTTTTACATTTTGTAAATATACTGATTTCTATTGTAACACAGAATACAAAGTGTACAGTGTTCACTTTATATTATTTTTATTACAAATATTTGTACTGTAAAAATAAAAGAAATAGTATTTTTCAATTCACCTCATACAAGTACTGTAGTGCAATCTCTTTATTGTGAAAGTGTAACTTACAAATGTAGATTTCTTTTTGGTTACATAACTGCATTAAAAAACAAAACAATGTAAAACTGTAGCGCCTAAAGTCCACTCAGTCCTACTTGTTCAGCCACTTGCTAAGACAAAAAGTCTGTTTACATTTATGGGGGATACTGCTTCCTGCTTCTTATTTACAATGTCACCTAAAAGTGAGAACAAGCATTCACATGGCACTTTTGTAGCCAATGTTGCAAGGTATTTACTTGCCAGGTATGCAAAACTTTCGTATGCCCCTTCATGCTTCGGCCACCATTCCAGAGGACATGCTTCCATGCTGATGATGCTTGTTTGCTATTGAAATGCCTTGTGCTGAAAATTTACGCTTTCTAGGAGCCTTGTAAACCGCAAAAGGGAGAGGTTGATACAAAACCAAGCACAGAGTTGGGGAAGGTGGTGGTGTCTGGAAACCCTCTTCTGCTTTTAATTTTTGCAAACCATTGCTAGCTTTTGAATCCATCTCAAAGGCTGGGAATAGCAAATGAATGGTTCTGTTCATGCTGCCCGTTAGGCTGTGTGAGACCATCTCCCTTCCCCTGTGTGGCACTTGCAGCCTGGAAAACATTATGGTGAAGAGACCCTCCAATTCATTCTGTCCATTTCTAAAGAAACATGAAATGAACGTGCTGGGGTGAGGGAATTTGGATGCAGTGTCTCTTAACTATCTGCCTACCCTGTATCTCCAGCATCCCATGTAGTGATGTGACTCATGCCAGGTGCTGTGGAGAGCTTGTAGAGATCTGCTGGACAGGCCATCTCTGTACAGCAAATACATTAAATAACCATTGTGACCCTTGGGAAGCTTGGAATGTAGTTTGTTGTTGTTAGTTCCTAGAGGGCCTAACTAAGATCAGGGCCTCGTTGTGCTAGGCACTGTACGTATGCCCAGTGAGAGACAGTCCCTGCCCCAAAAGATTTGCAGTCTAAATAGATGAGCCAGAGAAAGGGTGGGAGAAAGGATTAATATCACTTCCTGGTTTACAGATGGGAAACTGAGGCACAGCGAGACTGAGAGGGATTTTCAAAAGCGCTCTACTTTGGCCTAACCCTGCTCCCGTGCAAGTCAGCTCCCATGAATGTCAGTAACAGCAACATTAGGCCAAAGCTCAGTGATTTGAACATCTCGCAAGTTATTTTCATAAGGTTGAACAGAAAGTCAGAGTGGGGACTCAAACCCACCGCTCTTAAGTTGCAGTTCAGTGCCTTAGCCACAGGGTCAGCATTCTTCAAGATGTGAGGGGCCAATGGTCTGATTTGATATAGTAAATGCCATGATCTTGTAGCCCAGCTGTGCCATGTACCACGCAAGCTGTGCATCCTGACAGGGAATGTGACCCCTGTTCACACTCAGAGGTTAGCTGGGGGAACACGGGGGCACCCCACCCCTTTCTTTTAACTGGATCCTTCCAGTGCTGAATAGTTAAAAGACCAATAGTTGATCAGTGGTCGTAGCTTTACGTAAATGCAGAACCTAGAGTGAAGGCAGGTGTGTGTGTGTGAACCCTGAACCTGTTCTGCTTATGAAAAAGCAGCCTCCCATGTAATATACTCTTAGTGACCTTGAAGTATGTTCAGGATGTAGTACAGGATGTCCAGCATTTTTTTAAAATTATTATTGTGGTAACAAGAGGAGCCTCTCTCTCTCCAATGTGACATTTCTCCACATTGGACAGCGTCCAAGTGTGTGTGGCAAGGCAGTAACTGCTTTCCCCTGGGCAATGAAATAACCTGCTGCACATGAAAGAGACTGGTGCGCTGGCAGGACGCTAGAGGAGTCTCGCAGATGCTGACGTGCCCCTGCTGAGCTCCGGTAGCTGAGCTGGTGGCAGTCATGTGTTAAGTTTTCCTGGATGGCACATCGCCTGTTGATTAACAAGTAGCCCGGGCCCAACAGAGTGGCGCTGGCTCTCGCTCTTTGGAGCTTTCATGAAGTGCTCCGGGTACAGACTGACTTTCTTTGCTCAGAGAGCTAGATCCTCAGCTGAGGTAAGTCTGCAAAGCTCCACTGAAGTCAACAGAGCTATGTCAATCCATCCCCAGTGAGGAGGAGCTGGCCCTGTGTTATTGTCTCACTTGCCTGGGAATGGAACTGAGAGAGCTTTGAGTTAATGGCTTGGAGGCTTGTCTAGTGTTACTGAAGCTTCACTTCTTCAAGTTTGCTGCACTGTACCCTGCCAAGAGAGAGCGAGCGCTATGCAATAGGGTTCTCTTTAACCCTAGCCCTGCAGGCCCCCATAAGCTGGGATTGTCTGGGAAAAGGCAGCCGTGCTTGGTCATGAAACCCCAATGTTGTTGGTGCTAAACCTTCATCATCTTAAAGTTCCAGATCTCCCCCCCCCACCCCTAGGGTGACCAGACAGCAAATGTGAAAAATCAGGACAGGGTGTGTGTGTGGCGGGTGGGGGGGTGTAATAGGTGCCTATATAAGAAAAAGACCCCAAAATCAGGACTGTCCCTATGAAATCGAGACATCTGGTCACCCTACCCACCACCCCCATAGAATCTTCTTCTTGTCACTGTGACACTCCTCTAGCAAGTAATGCTCAGCTGCCTCTCCTATTTAGCCATCACTAATCGTGCAAAACAAGATTAGCCATTTGTCAGCTGATGGGGCATCTGCCATAGAGTGAGCAAGTTCTTTACACTGGCACATTGCTGTATTCAAAACAAAGCCCAATCCTCATTTCATAATTTTTGTTATTGAATTAACAATCTTTGCAAACTCCTCCTAGACTGGTATGCGCTGAAGGTCATTAGGAAAGAAATAATGATTTCCCATACATTTCAAATAATGTTGTGGATCTGATCGATGACCTCAATGCCTCAGGCACCTCCATTAGTGATCATTAAATTGTCAAAGAACTTTACAGCATCATTGCTGGTAAAGCAACTTTGGATGTTTCTCAGCCCCTCCATTATTAAATTGAATGAATGGGCTTTATTTGCTCATTCTTGGCTATCGTGTCCTTTGTAGATCTAGGGTCTGCTCCCAAACCCATTGAAATCCGTGCAAGTCTTTCTACTGAATTCAAAGGACATTGCATCAGGCCCTTAAAGTAGCTGTTAAAGCATCACACAGCATGCATGGGGTGATGTGGCATTATTTCCTTAAATATCTTTATTTTATTTTAAAGAACTGAGTCATCTGAACTATAAATCCACATTAAAGCGAAACACAGTTTGAACTGTTTTCAGTGAGTTGTTTCAATGTATTTGATGCTACGATTACAGCCATATTACTTATAGTCTGAAAAATGCATCTGCATACCACTTTAATTATATCAGTAGCCTGTACACTATTAGTTGTATCTGGTGAAATCACATAAACTGTGCTAGTGTCATGTAAGGGAAGTAGAGACAAATTTTTGGCCCCAAATTTAGGTTTTATATATTTTGAAAACAAATGATAAAATATATAATATCAAAACGGCCACAATTTTAATAAAAACAACAGCTTCTAATAGAAACAGTTGTGCCAAAATGAGCATTCCCTCTCACTGTTTGCAATCCAAACGTTGTGTGATGCACAAGGTGTAATTGATTAGAAACAGAAGTGAAACTGGCTTATCTGTTCATGATCCTAACAGAGAGTGCTAAATGGCAAGAGACTGTTTCTTCTATTCTAATATCCTGAGAGTTTGCTTGTAACAGAACGTATTCTTAATATTGATTTTAACTTCATATCCCTTTGGGTCAGAACATTAATCAGTGGATGCACTTTTAAGTATATAGTATGTACTGATTTTCTGAAATAAGGAGCCATTGTATTTATTTGTTACCAAGCTTCTCTATTTATAGACAGGAATATAGAATCAGTGTATCAAACTGTGTGATAAACTCTCAGGGAGAGAACTTTATTGGCAAAGATCATGTCAAAGTATAGGTTGTTGTTGCAGGCAAAGGAAATTCCATGCTTGTGTTCAGATTAAGGTAGAGCGTCACTAGTCAAACAAACCGCAGTTATAACAGCTTTTTTACTGTAACTACGCAGCAAATAGGGCTCTTTTCTCTCTTTCTTTAAACGTCCATGGGATAAAGTAAGGGGGAGGGATGGCGAGACCGGGATGGGCATCAGCTTTATTTATTTATTATTGGTTGCACTATTTCTTCAATGGCAAGGCCTTTTCCAGCTGTCTGTGTATTCCGTGAATAAGCCAGTTTTATCTTTCTGGCTCGTTCCATTATGTAGTTATCAATAAAGGTTGCAGCAGTATTAGCACAGCCTGCTACCCAGTTGGGGCTAATCTTCTTCGGCTGAGCAAACACCACAAAGGTTCCTGGATTCTTTCCTGTTTCCTTAAAGAGATACAATCAACCTGAAATCTAGTCAATTAGAAATAGAAGAGAAAGCTGTAGACATGTAGTTCCAGATATTATACCTGCTCCTGAGTCCCTAGGCCAACTTTTATGGAGGTGTTTGTTTGCTTATTTTTTCTTTTTTACAATTTGTTTCCCTGTTTTTAATGGATTCTCGCCCCCCCTTTTGTTGCTGTATGAAAAAAACAACAACAAATGAAGAACGGGGACACTAACTGCTCATATAGGGGAAAAAATGATTTTTGTAACTTTTAGTCTTTCGAGACAGTGGGGCTGAGATTTTCAAGGCAGCCTCAGATTAATGGGATCCAAATTCCTTAGGCAGTTTTGAAAACCTCAGCCTACATACATACAGGGGGAAATCGGTTTAGGGCATTGATGTTTGTGGTTCTTTGGCTGGACTTCTCTGAATCTTTTAAACTGACCTGTTCCAATAGACTTATGGGGCTTGACTTTCATCAGGGTATTCAAGGTACATGGTTTTGTATGTGACCAGGGTAATAATCACCAGTACCTATAGCTGTCTGACTAGGGTACAAATCCCCAACCATTGTATAGCTGACTGCATATTGCATCTGTGGATGTCACTATGCTCTGCCTATACCAATGACACTGTTTCCATAGTAACCAATGTAACTTCAAAGGGGGCAGGGGAAAAAAGCAGAGAAGAGTGAGGAATAAGTAAAGCAAGTGGCATAAACTCTCTATGACATGGTATAAGGACCTATAAAGGTTTTTTTTTTGCCTCTTGCCTTAAAACCAACATGTGACTGCACTACTCACCAGTAATACAACGATCCCAAATGCCTGCAATACAAACTTTATACGATGCCACACTATCATAAGACACACATTCCAACAGTGCAGCTGCTTTAAGAGACTATTTCAGCATGTACATTTTAGCACTTAGAAGAGAGGAAGTGTTATTTTTCAGGTAGCATATGCAGACTTAACATTGCCCCTTTCGTGCCTGGGCATTACAATACATGCTGCTATTATTTCTACACAGCCCCTGGCTCGTTCAATGCTCACGTTAAAGGATCGTATGGAATGGTCAATGCGCATCTGAGCACATTGCATAGAATGCGATGGTACTGCCTAAATGTTTTAATGTGAACCTAAACTACTCGCTGTGCAATCTTCTTTTCTTACTAGTCTGATCCAGCAAAGCACTTATGCAGGTGTTTTACTTTAAGCCTGACTGCACACTTAATATCAAACAAGTGTTACTGAATTTGGGCTTTGGTGCATTGGGAGATATCTTCTTAAAAACATTATTAAGAAAGCTCATGGACACGTATGAGCCCTTGCAACTCTCAGGCAAACCGTAACTATATTCCTGGAGCACAGAAAGTCACATGTTCTCCTCAAACACCTCCCCCCTGCTGAGTGTCAGCTTTCTAGCCTAAACCCCATTTGGCACTACAGCTGGAGTTTTGTTGTTGCTGGGTATTTTTAAAGTCGCAAGAATTGCTTTATAATAGGAAAAGGGGTTTTCTCCTCTCCTCTCCTCATTCTCAACAAATGGCTGGATTGTTTTTAACAGAAAACTTAAAAATCACCTTTGGGGAGAGACGAGGCAAGGTCAGAGTTATGCCACTCTTGATTTTCCAATCATAACATTTCCCCACAAGCAGCTCTGCACTTTCTCTCATGGCACCCCTTGAGGAGCTCTCTGCAAATATGTAGGAATGAAAACAACACACATTCTGAACATACACACGCGCACATACTAATCCTGGCTCTGAACACTGACAATGGGCAAGTCATTCAGCCAGCCCTTATCTGCAAAACAGTGATTGACCAGTGACCGACCTCACTGGGCCGTTGGGAGCTCTGAAGATAAATAACGCCTGCAAGGACTTATAGTGAATAAAGACACCCTGCTTTCCTTTCCCACCTTCTCCTGCCTTGATTGGACATGAAGAATTCCATGGTGTAATTCCTTATAGGCTGTGAAAGAGACAGCACATGTACGCAGAGCAGAGCTCACAGGTCACATCCACCCTGTGGTAGCATTAATGTAGATGAGGTGCTAGTAGCCGCCAGCATTTTAATCACATCACCTACATCTATTTTCAAGCCTCGTACTGACACAAGACCCTACCCCACAGCATTATTAAAATCAAAAGAGAATAGTGACAAAGACTGATACTTTTGGATGTCAACTCCTAACAATTAGGAAGGGTTTTCTTTGTACTCCCGAAGTAGCCATGTACAAACACACCTATAGGCAGTCCTTGCCCCGAAGTACTTCCAGCCTAAATAGATAAGACAGAGGCAAGCAGTGAGGGAATACAGGCACAGTACTGCCAAGCAGTCAGAAACCACGAGTCGGGCACCAAAAAAGGAGACTGGTTTTAAAATCTTGAGATTTTTTTCCCCACCAAAAAATAAGAGCTTTGGGGGATTTTTTTCTTTGCCTTCCGGTTTGTAAGCCTTCAGGTGTGCTCAGCTCACAGCTTCAACCTTTTCTCTTCAAACATAAGGGCTAGAAACTTACCATTACTATTTTTTTTTTAAATGAAAGCTGGGATTCTCTCTTAATCCCCTGTCTCCAGGAAGTGGGGCTTCAAATAAAACACCAGCTATTATGAGACTCATGACAGAAGTGGCAGAAGGTCCCTAAAAGTGGGTGGGTGTCCACTGGCACCCGAACCATGGCCCTGCTCCCCCTTTCACTGCCCCTTCTCCCTGAGCCCCCACCCTCACACTGCCCTTTCCCCAAAGGCCCCACTCCCATGCTGTCTCTTCCCCCCCAAGGCCCTGCCTCCTGCTTGCTCCTCTTTGCTCCCTCCCCCTGTTGCTCGCCCTTATGGCCAGGAAAAAGTGTGGGGGCCATGCCCCCCTGGCTTCCCCTGTTCCAGTGCCCCTGACTCATGATAAACTCATGAGAGTTGGCAATGAGGCAAGCACAGGGAGGTGAAGTGATTTGCCCCAGGTCACGCAGCAGGGCAGAGGCAAGTCCAGAATGGTCCCCCAACCCTCTAGCCCACACTGCCTCTCTGGCATCGCTCAGCCCGTCTGGAAGCCAGTTTCATGTTGTTTAGCGCTGACTCTTTATAATGATTAACTAAAAGGCATGGGGGTGGGGGATTAAAGCCCCACTTACACTCTGTGTGGACTTTCTGCCTCAGTAAAGCAAGGCCTGCAAGTAGCACCTTGACTGGCGATTGATTCTGCTGTGTCTAGGCACGAACACTCAGTTCTGAGCTAAGGCCTGGGGCCTTCTTGCTAAGGAAGCTGCCCCCACAGGATCCAGTGACTGTCTTTGCTGCCTGCTGGGCCAGAACAAAGCCTGTGGCAGGTAACAGCTGCTGTAACCCGCAAGGCTTGGGTCCCGCTCAGCCCAGGTTTACGAGGTGTGCTGTGCTCACAGGCAGGACTGGCTCTAGGCACCAGCAAACCAAGCACGTGCTTGTGGTGGCACATTTTCAGGGGGCAGCATTCCGACCAAACTTTTTTTTTTTTTGCTTTTTGCTTCGGGCGGCAAAAGCCTAGAACCAGCCCTGGCAGCAGCAGTGCGTCATGCATGGGGGGCACCCTGGGGCCACTGCGGTTCATGCTGCGGGGCAGCAGCACCCGCACCTTGTGGCTGGACCGGGTAGGCTCCAAATGGGGGCATTTGGGCCGTGGAGCACATGGTGCTGCCTGCAGGTGCTGCAGCGCGGCCACTCCCCAGCGCCGCAGCTGGGGCTGAGCAAAGAAGCCTGAGCCACCCAGGGACTGCGGCAGGGCAGCCAGAAGCAGTAGCAGGGCCATAGAGGGCAGGGTGCTGCTTTACGGGGCTTCACTCCCTCTGGGGCTACCCGGCCCCGGCTCCTCAGCCCCCTGCCGGGGTGGTCCCCCCAGGGCCGGCTCCAGGGGTTTTGCCGCCCCAAGCAGCTTAAAAAAAAAAAAAAAAGGCGTGATCTCGATCTTCAGCAATTCAGTGGGAACCATGGCCCTGCTCCCCCTTTCACTGCCCCTTCTCCCTGAGCCCCCACCCTCACACTGCCCTTTCCCCAAAGGCCCCACTCCGAGCGGGAGTAAGGGACCCTCCACCGAATTGCCGCTGAATACCTGGATGTGCTGCCCCTCTCTGGAGTGGCCACCCCAAGCACCTGCTTGCTAAGCTGGTCCCCGGAGCCAGCTCTGGGTCCCCCAGCTATGCCCTCCTGGGTCCCGGCCAGTCCTGGAGGCAGGAGCCCTTGCTGGAGGGACCCTGGGCTGAGGCACGGCCCGGGAGCCCTGCTGCTTACCCCAATCCTGCCGGTGCCGGACTGGCTGGAGGCAAAGTGGGAGCAGGTGGCGTCAGCACTGGTGGAGGGGAGACCAGGGCTGGGGTGGCAGGGGGGAGAGCCCAGCACTGGGGCAGCAGGGAGTGTGCGGGGGAGAGAGAGTCCAGTGCTGGGGCGGCAGGGGGTGCAGGTGGGGGAGGGCACTGGGGGTGGGAGGGTGAGAACCCAGGGCTGGGGTTTGGGGCAGCAAAACTTTTTTTGCTTGAGGTGGCAAAAAACCTAGAGCCGGCCCTGCTCACGGGCCTGCCCTTGAGAGCTGTGCAGCTAGTTGACTCGGAGCTTGTCCTGCACCACATTGCCAACAACCATCTAGCAGGTAAAGCGTCTGTCTGGTTTGCACTAGCAGAACCAGAGTCCCATCCAGGCATCAGTAAGGTCTCTCTTCCTTCAGTCCAGATGCCCCAGTACCAGCTTAGACTTAGATGACAGTCCTCACCCAGGATCATCTAAATGAATTTCCTACCCAGCTGGCATGGGAGCAATGTAATCCTGAGGATGCTCCTGTCCTTCCCTAGTGTATGTATCTCGTTCTAAACTATAGTAAAATGTATGTTGTTTGTTGGTTCGCATCCTGAAGGCATGGGCCTCACTGGGGCAAGCCACTTGGCTTGAGGTGAAGCACCGGGTGCTGGAACCTGTAGTCTCTGCGGGCTGCTCCTTGGCACTAAAGATGAAGGCACCTGTTCTGTTGATGCAAGCTAGCTGTTGCTCTTGGGCCCCCAGCAAGCTGACAGTTCTGGCCAACTGAGGGGCAGAACTTGGATACCACTGGGCTAAAACCCAATCATCTCTGAGTTCTTTTGCCCCAAAGAGCCCCAGTCTCTGTACACAAGTGAAGAAAAACTTCTTAATAAATGGTCATGTAGAGAAAAGACACTGAAAGTTTTGAGTGGTTTGCTTACCATGTTTCCTTTTATTTAGTATGTTTTTATTTCTGTTCAAGTCAGCCAGGGTCACATGAAGACCAGAGCCAATGGATCATTCTACATAAGAGAGAACTCTCTCGAAATGCAGAATTAATTAGCTAACTCTTTAGCTGGGTGATTGAAACCCTTTCAGATTCACTTTGCCAGAAGCAAGTCCCAGGTCTTCTGATTAGAAGGCTTTTAGCTCTGCTAATTACTTCAGAACTATAATAAAATGGGGTTTTTTGATAAAATGATAAAGTGCTGGGGGTGGAGAGTAGCAATTTATCTTGGAGATGGTTCATTCCAGCTCATGAATAGGTCTCATAATTGGGCAAGAATATCCTGCCTCTTCAACCTTTTATGTACCAAAGAAAAGTGCCTTGGGCTCATTATCCATGTGAGCTGCTCCCACTTTTGAAATGGAAATGATTAATCTCCTAACAAGGAAAATGAGGCCTTGTGTGTGCTGGCAGTGATAGAAGAGATCCCACCGCTGCCTACACGCACAACAGAGCAGGCTTTTTTTGTCATAAGAGCATAAGAACATGCCCTGTCACCCAATCCCAGCTTCTGGCAAACAGAGGCCAGGGACACTATTCCTGCCCATCCTGGCTAATAGCCATTGATTAACCTATTTTCCATTAATCTATCTAGCTCCCTTTTAAACCCTGTTATAATATTGGCCTTCACAATAGCCTTTGGTAAGGAGTTCCAGAGGTTGACGGTGTGTTGCATGAAAAAAGACTCTCTTGTGTTTGTTTTAAACCTGCAACCTATTAATTTCATTTGGTGGCCCCTTGTTCTTCTCATAATGCAAGGAGTAAATAACACTTCCTTATTTACTATCTCTATACCACTCATGATGTTATAGACCTCTATTATATCCCCACTTAGTCGCCTCTTTTCCAAGCTGAAAAGTCCCAGTCTTATTAATCTCTTCTCATATGGAAGCTGTTCCATACCCCTAATCATTTTTTTGCCCTTTTCTGAACCTTTTCCGATTCCAATATATCTTTTTTGAGATGGAGCGATCACATCTGCATGCAGTATTCAAGGTCTGGGCATACCATGGATTTATATAGAGGCAAAAAAAAGGTTGAGGTTGAAAAAGCTAGTAGGGGGAAGCTGTTCTAGACTTGATTTTAACAAATAGGGAGGAACTCGTTGAGAATTTGAAAGTAGAAGGAAGCTTGGGTGAAAGTGGTCATGAAATCATAGAGTTTGCAATTCTAAGGAAGGGTAGAAGGGAGTACAGCAAAATAGAGACAATGGATTTCAGGAAGGCGGATTTTGGTAAGCTCAGAGAGTTGATAGGTAAGGTTCCATGGGAATCAAGACTGAGGGGAAAAACAACTGAGGAGAGTTGGCAGTTTTTCAAAGGGACACTATTAAGGGCCCAAAAGCAAGCTATTCTGATGGGTAGGAAAGATAGAAAATGTGGCAAAAGACCACCTTGGCTTAACCACGAGATCTTGCGTGACCTACAAAATAAAAAGAAGTCATAAAAAATGGAAACTAGGTCAGATTACAAAGGATGAATATAGGCAAACAACACAGGAATGCAGGGGCAAGATTAGAAAGGCAAAGGCACAAAATGAGCTCAAACTAGCTATGGGAATAAAGGGAAACAAGAAGACTTTTTATCAATACATTAGAAGCAAGAGGAAGACCAAGGACAGGGCAGGCCCACTGCTCAGTGAGGAGGAAGAAACAGTAACAGGAAACTTGGAAATGGCAGAGATGCTTAATGACTTTGTTTCGGTCTTCACTGAGAAGTCTCAAGGAATGTCTAACATAGTGAATGCTTATGGGAAGGGGGTAGGTATAGAAGATAAAATAAAAAAAGAGCAAGTTAAAAATCACTTAGGAAAGTTAGATGCCTGCAAGTCACCAGGGCCTGATGAAATGCATCCTAGAATACTCAAGGAGTTAATAGAGGAGGTATCTGAGCCTCTAGCCATTATCTTTGGAAAGTCATGGGCGATGGGGGAGATTCCAGAAGACTGGAAAAGAGCAAATATAGTGCCCATCTATAAAAAGGGAAATAAAAACAACCCAGGAAACTACAGACCAGTTAGTTTAACTTCTGTGCCAGGGAAGATAATGGAGCAAGTAATTAAAGAAATCATCTGCAAACACTTGGAAGGTGGTAAGATGATAGGGAATAGCCAGCATGGATTTGTAAAGAACAAATCGTGTCAAACCAATCTGATAGCTTTCTTTGATAGGATAACGAGTCTTGTGGATAAGGGAGAAGCGGTGGATGTGGTATACCTAGACTTTAGTAAGGCATTTGATACGGTCTCACATGATATCCTTATTGATAAACTAGGCAAATACAATTTAGATGGGGCTACTATAAGGTGGGTGCATAATTGGCTGGATAACCGTACTCAGAGAGTAGTTATTAATGGCTCCCAATCCTGCTGGAATGGTATAACAAGCGGGGTTCCGCAGGGGTCTGTTTTTGGACCGTCTCTGTTCAATATCTTCATCAACGACTTAGATGTTGGCATAGAAAGTATGCTTATTAAGTTTGCAGATGATACCAAACTGGGAGGGATTGCAACTGCTTTGGAGGACAGGGTCAAAATTCAAAATGATCTGGACAAATTGGAGAAATGGTCTGAGGTAAACAGGATGAAGTTCAATAAAGACAAATGCAAAGTGCTCCACTTAGGAAGGAACAATCAGTTTCACACATACAGAATGGGAAGAGACTGTCTAGGAAGGAGTACGGCAGAAAGAGATCTAGGGGTCATAGTGGACCACAAGCTAAATATGAGTCAACAGTGTGATACTGTTGCAAAAAAAGCAAACGTGATTCTGGGATGCATTAACAGGTGTGTTGTAAACAAGACACGAGAAGTCATTCTTCCGCTCCACTCTGCGCTGGTTAGGCCTCAACTGGAGTATTGTGTCCAGTTCTGGGCACCGCATTTCAAGAAATACATGGAGAAATTGGAGAGGGTCCAGAGAAGAGCAACAAGAATGATTAAAGGTCTTGAGAACATGACCTATGAAGGAAGGCTGAAAGAATTTTGTTTATTTAGTTTGGAAAAGAGAAGATTGAGAGGGGACATGATAGCAGTTTTCAGGTATCTAAAAGGGTGTCATCAGGAGGAGGGAGAAAACTTGTTCACCTTAGCCTCTAATGATAGAACAAGAAGCAATGGGCTTAAACTGCAGCAAGGGAGATTTAGGTTGGACATTAGGAAAAAGTTCCTAACTGTCAGGGTAGTTAAACACTGGAATAAATTGCCTACAGAGGTTGTGGAATCTCCATCTCTGGAGATATTTAAGAGTAGGTTAGATAAATGTCTATCAGGGATGGTCTAGACAGTATTTAGTCCTGCCATGAGGGCAGGGGACTGGACTCGATGACCTCTCAAGGTCCCTTCCAGTCCTAGAGTCTATTAATATGATATTTTCTGTCTTATTATATATCCCTTTCTTGATGATTCCCAACATACTCTTTGCTTTTTTGACTGCCACTGAACATTAATAGAATATCAGGGTTGGAAGGGACCTCAGCAGGTCACCTAGTCCTACCCCCTGCTCAAAGCAGGACCAATCTCCAGATCCCTAAATGGCCCCCTTAAGGATTGAACTCACAACCGTGGGTTTAGCAGGCCAGTGCTCAAACCACTGAATTGGGTGGATGATTTCAGAAAACTATCCACAATGACTCCAAGATCTCTTTCTTGAGTGGTAACAGCTAATTTAGACCCCGTCATTGTATATGTATAGTTAGATTATGTTTTCCAATGTGCATTACTTTGCACTTAACATTAAATTTCATCTGCCATTTTGTTGCTCAGTCACCCGGTTTTGTGAGAACCTTTTGTAGTTCTTCGCAGTCTGCCTGGGACTTAATTATCTTGAGTAGTTTTGTATCATCTGCAAATTTTGCCACCTCACTGTTTACCCCTTTTTCCAGATTGTTTATGAACATATTAAATAATCTGGGCCCAGTACAGATCCCTGCAGGACATCACTATTTACCTCTGACCATTTATTCTTACCCTTTGTTTCCTATCTTTTAACCAGTTACCAATCCATGAGAGAACCTTCCCTCTTATCCCAAGACTGCTTATTTTGCTTAAGAGTCTTTGAGTGAGGAACCTTATCAAAGGCTTTCTGAAAATCTAAATCCACTATATCTCCTTTGTCCGCATGCTTGTTGACTCCCTCAAAGAATTCTAGTAGATTGGCGAGGCATGATTTCCCTTTACAAAAACCATGTTGATTATTTCCCAACAAATTATGTTAATCTGTCTGACAATTTTGTTTTTTACGATAGTTTCAGCCAATTTGCCCAGTACTGAAGTGAGGATTACTGGCCTGTAGTTGCCAGGGTCACCTCTGGAGCCCTTTTAAAAAATTGGCATGTCATTAGCTATCCTCCAGTCATTTGGTACAGAAGCTGATTTAAATGATAGGTTACAGATGACAGTTAGTAGTCCTGCAGTTTCACATTTGAGTTCCTTCAGAAGTCTTGGGTGAATACCATCAGGTCCTGGAGACTTATTACTGTTTAGTTTATCAGTTTATTCCAAAACCTCCTCTAATGACACCTCAATTTGGGACTGTTCCTCAGATCTGTTACCCACAAAGAATGGCTCAGGTTTGGGAATCTCCCTCACATCCTCAACAGTGAAGACTGATGCAAAGGATTCATTTAGTTTCTCCGCAATGGCCTTATCTTTGAGTGCTTCTATAGCATCTCGATTGTCCAGTGGTCCTACTGGTTGTTTAGCACGCTCTCTCCTTCTGATGTATTTAAAAATTTTTTTGCTATTACTTTTGGAGTCTTTGGCTAGCTTCTTCTTCAAATTCTTTTTTGGTCTTTCTAATTATATTTTTACACTTCATTTGCCAGAGCTTATGCTCTTTTCTATTTTCCTCATTAGGATTTATCTTCCACTTTTTAAAGGATGCCTTTTGCCTCTCACTGCTTCTTTTACTTTGGACTCTTTTTTGGTTCTCTTACTATGTTTTTTAAATTGGGGTATTTAAGCTGAGCCTCTATTACGGTTTCTTTAAAAAGTTTCCACACAGCTTGCGGGGATTTTATTTTTGGTGCTGTACCTTTTAATTTCTGTTTCACTAACCTCCTCATTTTTGTGTAGTTCCCCTTTCTGAAATTAAATGCTACAATGTTGGGCCGCTGTGGAGTTTTCCCCGCCACAAGGATGTTAAATTTAATTGTATTATGGTCACTAACACCAAGTGGCCCAGCTATATTCACCTCTTGGACCTGATCCTGTGCTCCACTTAGGACTAAATCAAGAATTGCCTCTCTTGTGGTTTCCAGGACCAGCTGTTCCAAGAAGCAGTCATTTAAGGTGTCAAGAAACTTTGTCAGCATCCCTTCCTGAGGTGATGTGTACCCAGTCAATGTGGGGATAGTTGAAAGCCCCCATTATTAAATTATTATTATTATTATTGAGTTTTTTATTTTAATAGCCTCTCTAATCTCCCTGAGCATTTCAGAGTCACTAACACCATCCTGGTCATGTGGTCTGTAATATAGCTCTTCTGCTATATTAGTTCATTTAAGATTTTTACTTCATTTGATTCTACACTCTCTTTCACATATAGTGCCACTCCTCCACCAGCATGACCTGTTCTATCCTTCCAATATATTTTGTACCCTGGTATTACTGTCCCATTGATTATTCTCTTTCCACCAGGTTTCTGTGATGTCTATTATATCAATATCCTCCTTTAATATTAGGCACTATAGTTCACCCATCTTATTATTTAGACTTCTAGCATTGGTATATAAGCATTTAAAATTTTTTTCATTTTTTGGCTGTCCCCTATTGCATGACATAATTGAATGGGACTTTTTTTTCACATATTTGTTTTGTTCCTCGTTACCTCCCATCTGCACAATGCTGATGCTGCTCTTCCTCTTGTCTTGCAATCCCTCCTCTCCAACGCATCACCAGCCATGGTACCCTCCCACTCTGGCTGGCGTTGCCACTCATCAGTAAGAAGACAGAATTACTTTTGTGTCAGCTTCAGAATCACCCAGTGCTCTCTCAAACAGCAAAGCCATCTTCTCAAACCCCAAGCAGAGCAAACTCTCTGTTCCCTACAGGGTGACTTTCTGAAGATGACATTGGACTCAGGGGTGGCTCTACTTATTTTGCTGCCTCAAGCACGGCAGGCAGGCAGCTTTCGGCAGCTTGCCTGCAGGAGGTCCGCTGGTCCCGCGCCTTTGGCAGCCGAATTGCCGCCGAAGCCGCAGGACCAGCGGACCTCCTGCAGGCATACCACCGAAAGCCGCCTGACTGCCGCCCTCACGGCAACCAGCAGGCCACCCCCGACACGTGCTTGATGCGCTGGTGCCTGGAGCCACCCCTGACTGAATTCCAATAAGACTCCAATCAGCTACACTAACAGATGCATGAGGTTGGCACTGTCAGACTCACCACTCTCCAACCTGTCATTGGCAAAGGCCCAGATTATGTGGTGCTTGAAACCCTGGGCATGACTGTAACAAGCAGACTCACTCCCGCAGTGCCCCCTGCTGGTGTCTTCGGGGAATTGGCTCCGGAGCACCCTCTGCAGGCCGGTGATCCACCTGTCCTCTGGCCCCGTGTCCCTCCCTGGACCCGGTGCCCTTTTACCTGGGGGCTGCCCCCTGGCAATAACCCCTTTCTCTGAGGGTTTCCCCTTCCCAGGGACCCCCACCCTCTATCTCCACTTTGCCTCAGTATATGGCTACTGCTCAGTCTCCATCTAGCCCCCGTTCACTGGGCAGACTGCAGTATCAGCCACTCATCATAGGCAATGGGGTTTGGACTGGCTGCCTTTACCCACTCTCCGGCTGCCCCTCTGCAAGCCCAGTACCTAGGAGGCCTAGACCTAGGCCCTACAGCCTGGGGAGTTGCTGGTCTAGGGTTTCCCTGCTTCTAAGGCCTTTCCCCAGCCATGCCTTCCTCTAGGTCCCCTGGGTGAGTTCCCAAGCAGCCAAGCCTATCTCCCTCTCCAGTCAGAGAGAGACTGTTTTCTTCTGGCTTCCCTGGCCCTCCTATAAGGCCCTGTTGCTCCGTTTGGGGCGTGGCCCCAGCTGCAGCCACTTCCCCAATCAAAGCAGCCTAAAGGCTGCTTTCCCCAGCCATAGCCCCCTCTCAGGGCTGTTTTTAACCTCTTCTGGGCAGGAGCAGGGGTTGACCCTGCTACAATGACATTTTTTACTTTACACTGCTCTGAGTGTGAATTTACTCCACCACGCTATTGACCAAATCTTGTCCCTCAGGCTAAGAGGAAGATAATCCTATTCCAGTCTGTTTTAGAAGAACATTGGTAGTAGTGATGACTCTCTGTTAAATCTTTTAACTTTCCTATGCGATTGGAGACACCAAGGAAATCACCCACTTATGAAACAGTGATCTGGATGAGCTCTTCTCTCCTGGGAGCTTCTGCAGTATAGCCTGTTACCACCCATAATTATCACCCATCAAGGTATAGCCATATAACCTGTCTCCTTAGACATTCATAAAGCTACATGGTCCAAGGGTGGTTTTTGTGAGTGCCAACCCTGCAGTCTCAACCCAGAATGTGAAAAGCAAGCTGAGTTCTTTCTGTAAAGATCCTGCAGTCAGGAATGAGTTAACAGTTAAGATAATGATACATAAGCTGGAATAGAGTCCAACTCAATCTCCAAATGTTATATTGGCTCTACAGGACTACAAGAACAATAAGTATAAAGGCTTATTATAGTAAACGGGGGTGGTGTTGGGGGGTTAATGAATGCAACTGTAAAGACAGATACAAACAAATGGGTTTCCACACAGCTCAACTTCCAGTTTAGTTTCCATTGTTTACCAGGGATCACTGCTTGTCTGGAGATCTATACAGCACACAGAGACATCTGAATAATATACTGTAAATAAATATGTTGTCATGGTTGCTGCTAAAAATCAGGAGACCTGATTCTGAAGGCTCTCAGGGAAGAAATCTCTTAGGTAAAAATGGCACCTTTTTGCTCAGTCATTTTTCAGAGCACAGCCACATTTTAACTCTCCAAATAGCAATAATGAGCAAAAAGTCAATAGTGTGGTACCTAACTGCCTAGTCCTTTTGTGTTAGTGTCAGTTACTTCTTGCTTACGTACGTGACATTCTTTGTCCTTCCAGCGTATCAAGAGTGCAAGCAAAAATTCACTCAGCTATTGTTCTTGCACCTGTACAATGGTTTTAATTTCTTGAAAATTAAATACATTCCTTGGCTAGTGCTGTTAAATCTGTCTCCATCCTCTTGTCCCACTCACTCGTCCCCTGCAATGCAGAGTTGAAATCTAAAGCAATTTGGTTCAGGAAGGCTTAAAATGTGTTACTGGTAACAAGAAAAAACAGTCTATAGGGAACTGTTCTGAACCTCTCACTTGGAAGGTGGTGTGTTTGTTTGTGTGTGTGTATACACACATGGTATCACAGTAGCAATGCTATAGTCAAGTTGATGCTTTTATTTTTAGATCCTCATAACTTATTGGAAATTGCTTTCAATGGCAGCTGAAGTTTGTGTGTGTGTGTGTGTGTGTGTGTGTGTGTGTGTGTGTGTTTCTTTCTACAAAATTAACATTTTATATTAAAATTCTATTTGGCAGCTTTTGAGTTCTCAGAACATGTAGGCTTGGGGATTAGAAGGAAAAGTGGCCCCTGTAAGGAAGGATTATTATGCCATTGTGTATGTGGGAAATTAAGGCACAGAAACTAAAGTGACTTGCCAATGGCAGAACCAGGAATTGCACCCAGCTCTCCTGAGTCCTAGCCCAGTGCCTTAAACAATATCCAGCCCTTCTTGAAAATTGCTGGGTTTGTTTAAATAAGGGCTTTGCTCCTTACTGTACCATCTTCTCTTAGTTCGTGATCCCATCCTGATTAATCTTTTCTGGCAACCAACTGTTGCCAATGGAGAATTGTGACTTCACTGCAAGACTGAGCCAAAGATGTGCATGTCTTTGTGTGAAGACATGGCAAGAGCCGGCCCCATCGCAGTCAGCAGCATTAGCTCTCTGATATCAATTCAGCAATGCCTGCGTCTTGTTTGTAGCTTGCAGCTCTTTGTGAGGCAATCAGAGGTATTGGCCTCTCTCCGTCTGAGGCCTCTTCTCCTGCCTCCCCAGTGACCCCAGTCCGAGACGTGAGAGGCTCTCAGTACTGTGCTTCTGACCAAGGAGGCGTTACTAGGTAACCTGCAGTGAGTTGGCATCTCTCTGAAGCCTGTGTGTGGTGGGTTGGAGCACCTGTGAACTGCAGTTCATTTTAATTTAACTGTTTCGGCTTCCTCCACCACAGCTGTTGGACCCTGGCCGGGAGAGCTTTGGGAAGATGAACCGGAGAGGAAAGCTCCTGGATGCCCTCTGGGAGGAAGAGGAAGAGGAAGAGGATGGGGTTGTTGCCAGTGCCTCCTCCAGCCTCCGCCTGAGCGAAGCAGGGGACGTGCAGGTGGAGATGCTGGAAAAGGCCAGGGAGCTCTTTCAGTTGTGTGACAAGGAGGAGAAGGGTTTCATCACCAAGCTGGACATGCAGGTAAGGAGAAGAATCCCTCCTGCTCTGCTTCCGGGCAGGAAGCTGTGGAAGCAGGTGAGCCAGAAGGCTGCACTCCAAGGGGACTGCTTTACCACACACTGCTGGGTGCTCTTGGTTAGGCCATGTATAACCTCTGTTGTCTGATGGCCCCTCCCAAGTGGACTGCACCAGTAGCCCTTTGATGGAAATTTCTAATTTTGGGGTGGAGAAGGAGGAAAGTTGTCAGAATTTTTCCAAAAATGTGCCCCCTTTACCATCACCATTACCCCGGCCTACTCTAGAGCACGGGGCGGGGGGAGGAGGGAGAGGGATTTCTTTTACAAAAATATTGTGTCCCATATCCCGACCACGGCCCCCATAACAGGACACACCGTTCGATTTTTCTCACCTTGGTTGTACCTCTGTCTGTGGATGGTTTGTCTCCTTTGAAAACTAACTCCAGGACTGAATTATGACTGTGATCTGGAGAGAGGCATCTCTCTGCTGTCTATTTTGAGTTAAAATCTTGAGGTGTCGATGCTCCGAGAGAGCCACAGCCAGCTCTCCTCAGTCAGAATGACAGGAAAAGCCCAGTAGATGACAGAGGACAACTAAAAACGTAACAGGTGGTCCTGGAAGAAGTTTGGGGATGATCCTGGAAGAATGCTCCTCAGAACCAAGTAACCTGTAGAAAGCAAAATACCCTCTGCACAGTCCTTCCCATTAATCCAGTTCCCTGTGCTGATGGGCATTTCAAACTACTGCATACTGGCTCAGCTGCATTGCCTTAACAGTTGTAGCCTCTCACTTCCAGTTGGGTGGGTGTAAAACCACTGATCCAAGCCCAGTGGGAGTCATTGGAAAGACTTGAGTTGGGCTGTACGTGGGTCCAGAGGTTGGTATTTATTTTGTCCCTCCTCCTGTCTGTCCAGCGGCTGCAGAGTGAACTGCCCCTGACCCCAGAACAGCTGGAGGCTGTCTTTGACAGCCTGGAGCAGGACAATAATGGGTACCTGACACCTGTCGAGTTCAGCATGGGACTAGGTAAGAGCAGCAGGTACACGTGGGTAATGCAGTGTGTATGTGTTGAAATATATATAGGAGAGATGGAGCAGAACTCATTGGCTCTAAACACTCACCTGCCAACTGCCTGCAACCAGTTTGCCCAATCCTTCTTGTTTCTTTTCCACCCTATGCTAATATTAACTTTGCTCGTGTGTGTATATCATAACCCTGAGATGTCTCCCAACCCTCCTAAGCATTCCTGTCATTCTAGTCCTGTAGAACATTCCTTTTCTTAGCTTCTGCAGTACTTCCTCATAACTGCCAGCCACATCTCTGAACCTCTCTGATAGGAGACAGTTGGTGGGGATAACTGGCCACATGCCATGCCTGGGCTTCCCTCTGGTGTTCCCAGCAGGCAGGAAATCCAAGGTCAAGCGGCTGCATAGGAAAGTTATTTTATGAGGGGACTAAATCCGCACCTTGGAAATCAGATCCATGCATAGATTTCAAGGCCAGAGGGGACCATTGTGATCAACTGATCTGATCATCTGTATAACACGGGCCATAGAACTTCCCCACAGTAATTCCAAGAGAGTATCTTTTAGACAAACATCCAATCTTGATTTAAAAATGGCCAGTGTTGGCAAATCCGTCATCCCTCTTGGTAAGTTGTTCCCATGGTTAATTACCCTCACTAGTAGAAATTTGTGCCTTTATGGATTTATATGATGCAGCTATTATCTTTGGGAAATCATGGGAGACGGGGGAGATTCCAGAAGACTGGAAGGGGGCAAATATAGTGCCCATCTATAAAAAGGGAAATAAAAACAACCCAGGAAACTACAGACCAGTTAGTTTAACTTCTGTGCCAGGGAAGATAATGGAGCAGGTAATCAAAGAAATCATCTGCAAACACTTGGAAGGTGGTAAGGTGATAGGGAATAGCCAGCATGGATTTGTAAAGAACAAATCGTGTCAAACTAATCTGATAGCGTTCTTTGATAGGATAACGAGCCTTGTGGATAAGGGAGAAGCGGTGGATGTGATATACCTAGACTTTAGTAAGGCATTTGATACAGTCTCTCATGATATTCTTATAGATAAGCTAGGAAAGTACAATTTAGACGGGGCTACTATAAGGTGGGTGCATAACTGGCTGGATAACCGTACTCAGAGAGTAGTTGTTAATGGCTCCCAATCCTGCTGGAAAGGTATAACAAGTGGGGTTCCACAGGGTTCTGTTTTGGGACCGGTTCTGTTCAATATCTTCATCAACGATTTAGATGTTGGCATAGAAAGTACGCTTATTAAGTTTGCGGACGATACCAAACTGGGAGGGATTGCAACTGCTTTGGAGGACAGGGTCAAAATTCAAAATGATCTGGACAAGTTGGAGAAATGGTCTGAGGTAAACAGGATGAAGTTCAATAAAGATAAATGCAAAGTGCTCCACTTAGGAAGGAACAATCAGTTTCACACATACAGAATGGGAAGAGACTGTCTAGGAAGGAGTATGGCGGAAAGAGATCTAGGGGTCATAGTGGACCACAAGCTTAATATGAGTCAACAGTGTGATACTGTTGCAAAAAAAGCAAACATGATTCTGGGATGCATTAACAGGTGTGTTGTAAACAAGACACGAGAAGTCATTCTTCCGCTTTACTCTGCGCTGGTTAGGCCTCAACTGGAGTATTGTGTCCAGTTCTGGGCACTGCATTTCAAGAAAGATGTGGAGAAATTGGAGAGGGTCCAGAGAAGAGCAACAAGAATGATTAAAGGTCTTGAGAACATGACCTATGAAGGAAGGCTGAAGGAATTGGGTTTGTTTAGTTTGGAAAAGAGAAGACTGAGAGGGGACATGATAGCAGTTTTCAGGTATCTAAAAGGGTGTCATCAGGAGGAGGGAGAGAACTTGTTCACCTTAGCCTCCAATGATAGAACAAGAAACAATGGGCTTAAACTGCAGCAAGGGAGATTTAGGTTGGACATTATGAAAAAGTTCCTAACTGTCAGGGTAGTTAAACACTGGAATAGATTGCCTAGGGAAGTTGTGGAATCTCCATCTCTGGAGATATTTAAGAGTAGGTTAGATAAATGTCTATCAGGGATGGTCTGGACAGTATTTGGTCCTGCCATGAGGGCAGGGGACTGGACTCGATGACCTCTCGAGGTCCCTTCCAGTCCTAGAGTCTATGAGTCTATGAGCACTTCAGCTGTCCTGTTTGCTGATGGAAGTGCTGTTGGTTTGATAATACAGTGAAGAGAAATGACGCCCTGCTTTCCTGTTGGTTACAGTACTCTTTATTAGCCACTTAGAAAGTGCTGGTACTATATAAACAGGTCCACAGTAGCAGCTGCTGATGCAGCTCAAGAGACAACTGATGAGGGAGGGGAATGTTTATAACATAATGACCTCCATGACCTCCACTCCATTCCTCCGGCTGGTCATGAAGTCTTAGAAAATACTCTCCCGGTTGGCTTTGATCGTTTAAATAAGAGGCATCTCTGCGTGTGTTGGGTTGTGTGGCTAGGCTACGTGGACAGTTTAATGGCTTGGAGCAGAGGGATAATGTATGAATCAGGGCTGAGAATTTCCAAAAGTGACTGGGAATTTGGGATACTTCAACCTGAGATGAAAAATAACAAATAAATAAAAACAGTATGAAATAAAATAACTAATAAATAAAAACAAAATAGCAAGAGGATCAAAATATGCTACTATGGCTAAACAATAGTGTAAAAGAAGCAGATAGGATCAAAAAGACATCCTTTAAAAACAGAAAGTCAAATCCTGGTGAGGAAAATAGAAAGGAGCATAAACTCGAGCAAGTCAAGTATAATTAGGCAGGCTAGAAAAGAATTTGAAGAGCAACTAGCAAAAGAGACACAGACTAACAGCAAAAGCATTTTTTTTAATACATCAAAGGAGGAAGCCTTCCAAATAATTAGTGGGCCACTGGACAGTAGAGGTGCTAAAAGAGTGCTTGGGGAAGACAAGGAGAAGCAAAATGAATTCTTTGCGTTGGTCTTCACCGTAGAGGATGTGAGGGAGATTCCCACATCTAAGCCATTCTTTTTAGGTCACAAATCTGAGGAACTGTCCTAGATTGAGAAGTCAGTAGATGAGGTTTGGAACAAATTGATAAATTAAACAGTAATAAGTCACCAGGACCAAATGGTATTCACCCAAGAGTTCTGAAGGAACTCAAATATGAAACTGCAGAACTATTAACTGTGGTATGTGACCTGTTACTTAAATCAGCTTCTGTACCAGATGACTGGAGAATAGCTAATGTGACATGGATTTTTTTTAAAAGGCTCCAGAAATGATTCTGGCAAGTAAAGGCTGGTAAGCCTGATTTTAGTACCAGGCAAATTGGTTGAAAGAACAGGTATATTTGTTGAAAGAACAGATATATCAGACATGTAGATGCACATGTTGGGGGAGAGTCAACACAGCTCTTGTAAAGGGAAATCATACCTCACCAATCTATTAGAATTCTTTGAGGGTACCATGAAGCATGTGGACAATAGTGATCCAGTTAATATAGTGTACATGAACTTTCAGAAAGCCTTTGACAAAGTCCCACACAAAAGGCTCTTAAGTAAAGAAAGCAGTATTGGGATAAGAGGGAATGTCCTGTCATGGATCAGTAACTGCTGAAAAAACAAGCAACAAAGGGGAGGAATAAATGATCAGTTTTCACATTGGGGAGAGGTAAAGAGGAGGGTCCCCAAGGATCTGTACTGGGACCTGTGCTGTTTAACATATTCATAAATGATCTGGAAAAGGGGGTAAACAGTGAGATGATAATGTTTCCAGATGATACAAAATTACACAAGATAGTTAAGCCCAAAGCTGACTATGAAAAGCTACAAAGGGATCTCACAAAACTGGATGACTGGGCAACAAAATGGCAGATGAAATTCTGTTGGCAAATGCAAAGTAATGCACATTGGAAAACGTAATCCCAATTATATATACAAAATGATGGGATCTAAATTAGCTGTTATCACTGAAGGAAGAGATCTTGGCATCATTGTGGATAGTTTTCTGAAAACATCTGTTCAATGTGCAGCAGCACCCAAAAAAGCTAACAATGTTCGGAACCGTTAGGATAGGGATAGATAATAAGACCAAAAAAATCATAATGCTAGTATCTAAATCATGGGACAACCACACTTTTAATACTGCATGTAGTTCTGTTCACCCCCTCTCAAAAAAGATATATTAGAATTGGAGAAAATACAGAGAAAGGCACCAAAAACAATTAGGGGTCTGGAGCAGCTACTGTATGAGGAGAGATTAAAAAGACTGGACTGTTTAGCTTAGAAAAGAGATGACTAAAGGGGGATATGATAGAAGTCTATAAAATCATGAATGGTATAGAGAAAGTGAATACAAAAGTGTTATTTACTCCTTCACATAATACAAGAACCAAGCACCCAATGAAATTAATAGGCATCAGGTTTAAAACAAACATACGGAAGTACTTCCTCACTCAAAGCACAGTCAACCTGTGGAACTCCTTGCCAGAGGATGTTGTGAAGGCCAAAACTATAATGGGGTTCAAAAAAGAACTAGATAAGTTCGTGGAGAATTGGTCCATCGATGGCTATTAGCCAAAATGGTCAGGGATGTAGCCCCATGCTCTGAGTGTCCCTAAGCCTTTGATTGCCAGAAGCTGGGACTGGACAACAGGGGATAGATCACTCGCTAATTGCCTGTTCTGTTCATTATCTCTGAAGCAATTGACACCACCCACTGTCAGAAGACTGGATGCAGGACAGATGAACCACTGGTCTGACCCAATGTGGCCATTCATATATTCTTATGAGATACTCTAAAGGTCCTGGTTTTAAGAGGGCGGATACTCAGTGCTTTCCGTTGTCTCAAGTTGGGTATCCAAAAATGGAGCACTCAGAATTGGTAACCACTTGTGAAAATCTTGGCCCAAGTGTGTGTGTTACCATCTCCTTAATCTAAAGGAGACCTTTCTCTCAAGACAAGGTCATGTTGATTCTACGAGCCCACTTACTCCATCAAAATTAACACAACAGACAGTGAGCCTGATTTATTGCTCTGTTACTCCAGCTTTACTCTAGTCTGGCCCATTGAAACTGGTGTAAAACTGGAGTGGCTTGGTGGCCAATCAGGCTCTGTGTCTTTAAGAGGAATTTTAAGAGAGACCTCAAGGAATAGGCCTGGACAGCAGGAAGAGCCACTGGTATAGAGTGTTTTGGTTTATAAAAAACTGCAGAAACACACAAGTATATTTACAAATGTCTAACCTGACCCAGCTTCTGTGTGTCCTGGTACTTCCTGTGTTCTGCATCTTTTGCATTTAAGCTCTGTGGATCAGGGACTCTTTATATGAGTAACTGGCATGTGGCACATGGTTGGCCAGATAACAATAATGGAGATAAGCGGTGCTAGGTACTCTGCTCTCCGGCATTGCTCCTAGGTTTATGGGTTAATACCAGCAGGCCTTCCTTCCATACCAGACTTGGCACTATATGCTGGCATCAAACGTGTAGGGTTACAGCAGTCACTTCAAGTGCAGAGAGTTAAACTGCTGCTACTACAGAAGGATACACTTATTACAGTGCAACCCACCTATTTCCTGAACATGTTCCACATGTCAGAGAATGACAACTGCCCAGACATGTTTATGGCCTTCCACTCATAACAGAATTGATACTGAAGTTTTAAACTCATAGACTCAGACTCCAGGACTGGAAGCGACCTCGAGAGGTCATCGAGTCCAGTCCCCTGCCCTCATGGCAGGACCAAATATTGTCTAGACCATACCTAATAGACATTTATCTAACCTACTCTTAAATATCTCCAGAGATGGAGATTCCACAACTTCCCTAGGCAATCTATTCCAGTGTTTAACTACTCTGACAGTTAGGAACTTTTTCCTAATGTCCAACCTAAATCTCCCTTGCTGCAGTTTAAGCCCATTGCTTCTTGTTCTATCATTGGAGGCTAAGGTGAACAAGTTTTCTCCCTCCTCCTGATGACACCCTTTTAGATACCTGAAAACTGCTATCATGTCCCCTCTCAGTCTTCTCTTTTCCAAACTAAACAAACCCAATTCCTTCAGCCTTCCTTCATAGGTCATGTTCTCAAGACCTTTAATCATTCTTGTTGCTCTTCTCTGGACCCTCTCCAATTTCTCCACATCTTTCTTGAAATGCGGTGCCCAGAACTGGACACAATACTCCAGCTGAGGCCTGACCAGCGCAGAGTAAAGCGGAAGAATGACTTCTCGTGTCTTGTTTACAACACACCTGTTAATGCATCCCAGAATCACATTTGCTTTTTTTTGCAACAGTATCACACTGTTGACTCATATTAAGCTTGTGGTCTACTATGACTCCTAGATCTCTTTCTGCCGTACTCCTTCCTAGACAGTCTCCTCCCATTCTGTATGTGTGAAACTGATTGTTCCTTCCTAAGTGGAGCACTTTGCATTTATCTTTATTGAACTTCATCCTGTTTACCTCAGACCATTTCTCCAATTTGTCCAGATCATTTTGAATTTTGACCCTGTCCTCCAAAGCAGTTGCAATCCCTCCCAGTTTGGTATCGTCAGCAAACTTAATAAGCGTACTTTCTATGCCAACATCTAAATCGTTGATGAAGATATTGAACAGAACAGGTCCCAAAACAGACCCCTGCGGAACCCCACTTGTTATACCTTTCCAGCAGGATTGGGAGCCATTAACAACTACTCTCTGAGTACGGTTATCCAGCCAGTTATGCACCCACCTTATAGTAGCCCCGTCTAAATTGTACTTTCCTAGTTTATCGATAAGAATATCATGCGAGACTGTATCAAATGCCTTACTAAAGTCTAGGTATATCACATCCACCTCTTCTCCCTTATCCACAAGGCTCGTTATCCTATCAAAGAACGCTATCAGATTAGTTTGACACGATTTGTTCTTTACAAATCCATGCTGGCTATTCCCTATCACCTTACCACCTTCCAAGTGTTTGCAGATGATTTCTTTAATTACCTGCTCCATTATCTTCCCTGGCACAGAAGTTAAACTAACTGGTCTGTAGTTTCCTGGGTTGTTTTTATTTCCCTTTTTATAGATGGGCACTATATTTGCCCCCTTCCAGTCTTCTGGAATCTCCCCCGTCTCCCATGATTTCCCAAAGATAATAGCTAGAGGCTCAGATACCTCTTCTATTAACTCCTTGAGTATTCTAGGATGCATATCATCAGGCCCTGGTGACTTGCAGGCATCTAACTTTTCTAAGTGATTTTTTACTTGCTCTTTTTTTATTTATCTTCTAAACCTACCCTCTTCCCGTAAGCATTCACTATATTAGACATTCCTTCAGACTTCTCAGTGAAGACCGAAACAAAGAAGTCATTAAGCATCTCTGCCATTTCCAAGTCTCCCGTTACTGTTTCCCCCTCCTTACTGAGCAGTGGGCCTACCCTGTCCTTGGTCTTCCTCTTGCTTCTAATGTATTGATAAAAAGTCTTCTTGTTTCCCTTTCTTCCCATAGCTAGTTTGAGTTCATTTTGTGCCTTTGCCTTTCTAATCTTGCCTCTGCATTCCTGTGTTATTTGTCTATATTCATCCTTTGTAATCTGACCTAGTTTCCATTTCTTATATGACGCCTTTTTATTTTGTAGGTCACGCAAGATCTCGTGGTTAAGCCAAGGTGGTCTTTTGCCACATTTTTTATCTTTCCTAACCATCGGAATAGCTTGCTTTTGGGCCCTTAATAGCGTCTCTTTGAAAAACTGCCAACTCTCCTCAGTTGTTTTTCCCCTCAGTCTTGATTCCATGGGACCTTACCTATCAGCTCTCTGAGCTTACCAAAATCCGCCTTCTTGAAATCCATTGTCTCTATTCTGCTGTACTCCCTTCTACCCTTCCTTAGAATTGCAAATTCTATGATTTCCTGATCACTTTCACCCAAGCTTCCTTCTACTTTCAAATTCTCAACAAGTTCCTCCCTATTTGTTAAAATCAAGTCTAGAACAGCTTCCCCCCAGTAGCTTTTTCAACTTTCTGAAATAAAAAGTTGTCTGCAATGCAGTCCAGGAACTTATTGGATTGTCTGTGCCCCGCGGTGTTATTTTCCCAACATATATCTGGATAGTTGAAGTCCCTCATCACCACCAAATCTTGGGCTTTGGATGATTTTGTTAGTTGTTTGAAAAAAAGCCTCATCCACCTCTTCCACCTGATTAGGTGGCCTGTAGTAGACTCCCAGCACGACATCACCCGTGTTTTTTACCCCTTTTAGCCTAACCCAGAGACTCTCAACACTTTCGTCTCCTATGTCCATCTCCACCTCCGTCCAAGTGTGTACATTTTTAATATATAAGGCAACACCTCCTCCCTTTTTCCCCTGTCTATCCTTCCTGAGCAAACTATACCCATCCACACCAACATTCCAGTCGTGTGTATTATCCCACCAAGTTTCAGTAATGACAACAATGTCATAGTTGTATTTATTCATTAGCACTTGCAGTTCTTCCTGCTTATTACCCATATTTCTTGCATTTGTATATAGGCATCTAAGATACTGGTTTGATCTTGCCTCCCAGCTTTGCCCTGACCCTCCTTCCTCTCTGCCATTATAGCCCGTGCTTCCTCCTGTTTCCAATCCATCTCCCAGGTCTTGTTCCCCACTTACCTGTGGGGTTTGCTCACCTGTCCCCATCGAACCTAGTTTAAAGCCCTCCTTACTAGGTTAGCCAGTCTGTGCACAAATAAAGCCTTTCCCCTCTTCGAAAGGTGAACGCCATCTGTGCCTAGCAGTCCTTCCTCGAATAGCATCCCGTGGTCGAGGAAGCCAAAGCCCTCCTGGCGACACCATCTTCGCAGCCAGGCATTCACCTCCACGATGCATCTGTCTCTGCCCAGGCCCCTACCTTCAACAGGAAGAATCGAAGAGAATACCACCTGCGCTCCAAACTCCTTAACCCGTACTCCCAGAGCCCTGTAGTCACTCTTGATCTGCTCAGTGTCACACCTCGCAGTATCATTTGTGCCCACATGGATGAGTAGCATGAGGTAGTAGTCAGAAGGCCGGATAATCCTCGATAATGCCTCTGTAACATCTCGGATACGGGCCCCTGGCAGGCAGCATACCTCCCGGGATGAACGGTCAGGGCGACAGATGGGTGTCTCCGTCCCCTCAGCAGAGAGTCTCCAACCACCACTACCCTACGTTTCTTATTAGTGGTGGCAGCAGACCTCCCAGCCTTAGGGGTACGAGGCTTCACCTCCTTAACTGTTGGGGGTGATTCCTTCTCTCCTGTATCAAGAAGAGCAAAACGGTTATCTATTACCACAGCAGGAGGGTTCGCAGCAGGGGTGGAGCACTGCCTGCTGCTAGAAGTAACCAGCTGGCTGTGTCCACCCTGAGCCTCCTCCTCCACTGGGGTGTCAGATACACCCTGAGGCATCTCCTCCTCCACTGGTGTGTCGGTAGTCCTGTGAACTGGGACAGCTACGTCAGCTGTCTCCACATGGATACTGTCCAGGAATTGCTCATGGATATGGATGTTCCTCAGCCTAGCCACCTCCTCCTGTAGCTCTCCCACCTGCTGCCTGAGAGATTCCACCAGTAGGCACCTTTCACATTGGGTGCTACCCCCAGCCTGGATATCAGTAAGTGGAAATTGCAAATTACAGTCTTTGCAAGCCCACACCTGATTCTGGGTAAAAGCATCCATGCTTTGGTGCTCTGTCTGGCTACAGGCACAGGTGGAGGAGACAGAAGCAGTGCTGGCACAGGTGTTGTGGGTCCTTCTCACCGTTGTAAGCCTCCCTCTGTCGAACTCTCTCAAATTCCCGTCTGCAGCTCATTGTCTGCTCTGCTCTGCTGTAAACAGAAAGGTTTTGGATGTGGCTCAGTTTATAGGTTCAGGGGACCAATGGGTCACAGATGAGACCAACAAGGGACCCCAACTCCCTTCCTACTCCCCTTCCAAACTCCCTTGCAAAACTCTGTTAGCAGCTCCTGTTCGCTAAGCTCCCTGGTCACTTGTGCGCAGCTTTATAAAGCCCTGGCCTGAGTGAATGCCCCACCCACTGGTTAAGGCTCAGCCAATTACCAGAGGCTTCTAGCTTTCAAACCTTCCTGGTAGCTCCGCCTCCAACCGCCAGCTACAGCACACGGTCCCCACAGATGCTGTATGTGCTCCTCCTTCACCTGGAGAACTCCCTTGCAAAACTCCCTGTTAGCAGCTCCTGTTCGCATAGTCTATGAATTGGCACAAAGAGCACTGATCAAGGCTATTAGGGGCCGGCTGAGAGGAATGACAGGATCTCATTCAAAATAAAACAAAACATTGTGCTTGACTGTAGTGTGTCTCATACAAATGACACACCAAAACGCTGTCTATAGGTAATGGAAAAGATGCAGTAGACATATGGTCTGAGCATGCAGCTTGGAGCCAGGAAGGATTGAGTTAAGATTCTACTCTGCTATTGACTTGAGGCACAGAGGGGTTAGGTCAGAGGTGGACAAACTATGGCCCGTGGGCCACATCTGGCCCACGGGACTGTCTTGCCTGGCCCCCGAGCTAGCCCCAGTCCCTCCCCCACTGTTCCCCCTCCACCACAGCCTCAACTCACTCGCGCCATCACTGGCGCAATGCTCTGGGCGGTGGGGCTGTGAGCTCCTGGGGCAGTGCAGCTGCAGAGCCAAGCCTGACCCAGTCTCTGTGCTGTGAGGTGGCAGTGGCAGCATAGCGCCGCCAGCCACCAGTGCTCCAGGCAGTGCAGTAAGGGGGCACGGAGCAGGGTGGTTGAATAGAAGGCAGAGGAGTTCAGGGTGGTGGTCAGGAGGCGGGGGTGTGGATAGGGGTCGGGGCGGTCAGAGGACAGGGGAACAGGGAGGTTGAATGGGGGCACGGGTCCCAGGAGGGCAGTCAGGAAGGAGGGGGGTTGGATGGGGCAGCAGGGGGCAGTCAGGGGCAGGAGTTCCGGGGGCAGTCAGGGGACAGGGAGAAGGGGTGATTGGATGGGGCAGGGGTCCCGGAGGGGGCCATCAGGAATGAGAGGAGGGGTTGGATGGGGCAGCCGGGGTCCAGGGGCGGTCAGAAGACAGGGACCAGGAGTGTATGGATGGGGCAGGGATCCCAGAGGGGCCATCAGGAAATGGGGGGCTGGATGGGGCAGGAGTCCTGGGGGGGGCCACGACCCCCTTCCCTAACCGGCCCTCCATACAATTTATGAAACCCGATGTGGCCCTCAGGCCAAAATGTTTGCCCACCCCTGGGTTAGGTGGTTTCCCCAGAGTCATAAATATATTTCAGGACAGGGATTAGAACCCAGAAGTTCCTGGACCAGGAAACTAGACACTGCCTCCCTGTGCCTCTGCTTGCTTATCTTTAAGTCCAGACTGGATGTATTTTTAAAGCTAGAATCATGGAAATGCAGGGCTGGAAGGGACCTAGAGAAGTCATCTAGTCCATCCCTCTGTGCTGAGGCAGGACCAAGTAAACCTACACCAGCCCTGAGCAGTGTTTGTCTAACCTGTTCTTAAAAGCTTCCAATGATGTGGAATTCACAATCTCCTTGAAAGCCAATTCCCTGAGCATTAACTACCCTTATATCAAGAAGTGTTTCCTAATATCTAACCAAACTCTCCCTTGCTACAGATTAAGCCCATTGCTTCTTGTCCTACCTTCAGCTGACATGAAAGAAAAATTGATCACTGTCCTCTTTATAACAGCACTTAACATATTTGAAGACTGTTATTAGGTTCCCCCCACATCAGCCATCTTTTCGCAAGACTAAACATGTCCAGTTTTGACTTTTTTCATAAGTCAGGTTTTCTAAACTTTTTATCATTTTTGTTGTCCTCTGGACTTTCTCCAATTTGTCCACATCTTTCCTAAAGTACAGTGCCTGGAACAGGACACAGTGCTCCAGTTGAGGCCTCATTAGTGCTGAATAGAGTGGAATAATCATTTTCCGTGTTTTACATACAACACTCCCGTTAATGCACCCCCGAATGATATTAGCCAACTGCATCACATTATTGACCCATATTCAGTCTTGATCCATTATAACTCCAAGATCCTTTTCAGCACCACCTGGCCAATTATTCCCAATTTTGTAGCTGTGCATTTGATTTTTTTCCTTCCTAAGTGAAGTACTTTGCATTTATCTTTACTGAATTTCATCTTGGTGAATTCAGACCAATTGTGAAGGTCTTCCCAAGGTTTCAAGGTTGCTTTGAATTCTAAACCTATTCTCCAAAATGCTTGCAACTCCTTGTTGTCAGTAGCTACCGGTGTGGTACTCTGCTCTTGTTCGATGATGATAACAGTCGGCTGCATACATGTTCCCTCTGTGTGCTGCCCCAGTTCTGCACAGATAGCTGACACAGCAGACCCCCAGAGAACCATCAAAGACCACAGACTCTAGTAAGGTACGAGGGAAGCTGAGCCAGGTTATTGTCAAACAAAGCACAGCAATAGTTTCCCATAGACTCTACAGGACATACTATGAATTTGTGCCCCCAGCAATGGACCGGCTCAGTCAGCGTTGGGACTTTCCACTGCCCCGTAGGCCAGACCAGGATGTACACTCCGGGACCTACTTTTATACAGTTTCAGGACAGATTACTCATCCCTACTGATGTATTGAAGTACAGCCCCTTGGGTCATTAGGGTGCTGTCTCTTCCTTTGATCATGTTGTTTCAAACAGATCTATCCATCATGCTGTCCTTTTGACTCTGTCTTTAAGATGCACCTGCCTATTTCTTGTTATCTCTGTGGAGTGTTCTGATGCCATCTTGGCACAAGTTCCTCATATTAGCACTTACGTGTGGATGCACCTGCTTCTAGCAGCCCTCTTCTCGCCAACTTCTGTGAGTGGGGCCTGCCTCTGGCTCATAGCCCAGCTTTTGCTTAGCAATGCCTGGAAGTACTTTGATTCAGGCTTCAGGCCTCAGACTGGGCCTCTGACATAAGAGTTTATGTTCAAGGGCCTCATCTTACTACATCCTTCCCAGCTTGGTGTCATCTGCAAATTTTATAAGCATTCTTTCCATTCTGGTATCCAAGTCATTAGTGAAAATATTGAATAGTACTGGACTCAGGACTGACCCCTGCAGGACCCTTCTAGATATGCCATCCCGGTTTGACAGGGACCCATTGATGACTACTCTCTGAGTGTGTTTTTTTTCAACCATTTGTGCATCTACCTTATATTAATTTAATCTAGACTGCTTTTCCCTAGTTTTCTTCTGAGAATGTCACGTGGGACTGAGGGCTTGTCTTCCTTATGGGGGTAAATTGACCTAAGTTACACTACCCCAGCTATGTGAATAACATAACTGGAGTCGATGTAGCTTAGGTCGATTTACTGCAGTGTCTTCACTGTGCTGAATCAATGGGAGATGCTTTCCTGTCAACTTCCCTTACTCCTCTAGAGGAGGTAGAGTACCGGGTTGACCGGAGAGCGCTCTGCCTTCGATTTAGCGGGCCTTCATTAGACCCGCTAAATTGACGCATGCTGCATTGATTGCAGCGGCCTTGATCTGTGACGACAAGCGCTGAGTCAAAAGACTTACTAAAATCAAGATATATCCTGTCTTCTGCTTCTCCCCCATCCACCAGGCCAGTAACCCTGTTAAAGAAGGAAATCAGGTTGGTTTGGCATGATTTGTTCTTGACAAATCCATGCTGACTATTCCTTACAACTTTATTATCCTCTAGGTGCTTATAAATTGAGTGTTCAATTGTTTGTTCCAGTATCTTTCCTGGTACTGAAGTTACACTATAACTCCAACATAAGTGATGGGCTTGATGCAGGAATCAGCGGGTGAGGCCTTCCAGCCTATGCTATACAAGAGGGCAGATCAGATTATCATAATGGTCCCTTTTGGCATTAAAATCTTTTTTTTTTTCCTAGCGAGAGCTGCTTGATGTATTCCTTTAGGAAGAATTTCCTCCTCACTCTTTTCCATCTCAACTCCCAATAAATGCCACCTTCCTAGTGTAGTGCTCCGGATGAACAGAGACCCGAGGAGGAGGGGGCCTTGTTCAGAGAGCTGTCCCCGTTTTGTTCAGCATAGTACTTGGGGAGATGAGCGGGGTGAGAGGAGAATTACTAATATAACAGTAGAACCTCTAGAGGTCCCAAGTGAGATAAGAGAGAATCTGTGCTAGGCACTGTATAAGCACATAGTGAGAGACAGGCACTGCCTCAAAGAGCATTAATCTAAATAGACAAGGTAGACACAGAGCAGGAGAAAGCAAGGATTTTTATCTCCATTTTACAGACTGGGAAACTGAGGCACAGAACAATTCAGTGACTTGCCTGAGATCACATAAGGTGCTTGTGCCAGAGCTGGGACTTGAACCCCCAACGCCACTCCACTGCCTTAAGTGGAGACCCGTCCTTCCATTCTTATCATACTGAACTGTGGTGTAATGAATTGAACGCTAAACACACATCAGCTGAAAGTCCTGAGTTGCTGAACCTCCAGTAGGGGGGCGTGATTCAGCTCTTACTGGATACCGACCAATTTCCTCCAGTTCATAATGAAACAAGAACAAGCTGTTTGTTTGCTATCTGAGGGCAGTGTTTAATAGGCACCATTGGATTTGGCCATCTCTAATGGAGCTGGTTCAGGCTGCCTCTCAAAGAGCTTGCCTAGTGCTAAATATAGTGTGACCTTCTGCTCCCTCTTCCCTCCTCCCCCTTCCTGCAGGGAAATTCATAGGGATTGAGCTGTATCAAGGATCTGGGAGCACAGATCACTCCAGACATGAGGAGACCTTTGAGTCAGGCTGGTCAGACGACTTGGACCAGACAGATGACGAAGAGGAGAAGCGATTTTGTTCAATGATGGAACAGCTTGGAGCAGCCCAGGTCTTTGAAGAGTAAGTCTCAAATCCTGTCCTGATCTGATCTTACAGTAGCTAAACCTCAGTGCTTCAACACAGACCGAGAGAAATTGACATGGCACTGCTGGTTATCTTCAAGGACATACTTTCAGAAGTGTTGCCTTGGCACTTTGTATCCCAACCTTGTGTCATGTGCTGCATTAGAAATGTCAGGGAGTCTGGGATATCTAGCCTGAATATTTACCAGTAGCCTTTAATGCAGCACTTTTCCCAAAGAACTTTGAAGGCTATAAACTCATGTTTCAGCTATGAAATATTGCTTTTGTCAGGATGGCAACCAATTGGTGCACAGTACGCAGCACAACCATGGGCAAGGGGAGGATTTAGGCAAAGAGATGAGTTCTTTGTTTTTCCAAAAGTACCTTCAACAGCCATGCAGAAGATCTTAGTCTTTAAGGTCTTATTTGTAGATTGTTGCACAATGCAGTGCCTGGAGCTTGACTGATCCACCTAGAAAGATGAGAGAGTAAATTGACCTTGTTGGGACTTGAATCTGAACAGATCTGGGTAATTCAGATCTGATGCATACATCATTAGCCATCCCCTCAGATGGAACATTCACCCCAGGACAGATCATTCTTTGAAATAAATAGCTACGCATTCCTCAGCTGGTAGGATTTTTTTTCTGCCTCGTTTTCAGGATTCTCTTTTAAATATGAACAGGAATAGATTGGGCTGGATTCTAGGCCAGGCTGCTGCTCCAAAGAGCAGGGCACAGTGGACATACATGCACAGCTCAAATGTGACTCGTATGATTGGATACATCACGAACCATGATAGGTAGAAAAAGCTACCATCCATCAGTCAAAAGCTGGAGTGTCCAACTTTCCAGTGATGTAGATCATCAGTCTCTACCCTCATTGGTTCATCTGAGATATTCCTTGAAATGGTCACTGATCCACCAGGCCAGGCCAAAGTTTATTTGGCCCAGAGAAATAGTTTTTAAATTAAACATTTGCCCTAAACCCCGACAGAACTGACCACCTTGCCTAAAGAAATATAACTTCTTCACTAGGCTACGGTGGCATGGTCTTTGGTTACCATCCACAGGAATTTAGATGTACCATGCAGCAGGCATCCCCATGGACAACCTTGCCTGATTTAAGAGAAGAGCTTATAAACAGGCAACGTTCCAAAAAGATGGTAAATGCCATAAAATGCTGCAGTGAATAAAATGATACCAGCTTCATTCCTATTTTATTTCTTTTGAAATCTGACAGCTTCTTTTAGACTAGGCTTGTATATCTGTCTAAGCACTACTTAATCACTTGCAACAGGGTAAATGTGTCCCCAGTACATGGAATTGATAATATTGTTGCTCCTCCTTCTGAGATCAGTGTTGCTTCTCTGCCTGGCAGTAGCAGAATTCCAAGGCCTTGCTGGGTGATTTTCAGTGAAGGGGAAATCAGTGAGGCAGAGTCTGGGTATACTCAAAGTGTCACTTGTTTTATTTATGCACGTCTATCAGTTCAGGAAAAGAGATGATCAAACAGCATGCAGGGAAATCCCTTCTTTTAAGACTCTCAGCCAACACCAATGACCAGTTCCCAGGGAGCAACTCTGACTCAAGAACTGACTCCAGTGACAGACCAAGGGAGAGAGCAAACTCTCCTGCTGCTCACAAAGTTTCCTCTTCGGAGCCTTGCATAACAAAACTAACCACATCACAAGTATTTCTTTTAAGACTAAAAACTTGCTCACTTCTGTCTTGCTCACAGAAAAAGAACTGGGAAACTGATCTGAAATAGCGCCACCTGCTCACTTTTACCATAAAGATATTACCATTCCTGTTAAATAGCATCCATTGCCATTCACCTCTGTCCCCCGAGAAATATCCCAGTAAAAGAGTTGTCCCAGTTAAACGGAATATTTTGCATGGTATTGTCCACTAGATGGAGTCTGTTCAGCAGAAACATATAGTGAAATTAATGTTCAGATTGAATTTGTGTCGGTCAAACTAGCTTTTTAAAAAGATGAATTCAAAGCTGAGCTCGTTGAGAACTGTGGGGGAAAAGGGGAAATCACAAAGTGTTGATATTTTTGTTTCAGAGAGTTCAAAATGGACATTTTTTGTTTATTAAAATCTGGGGTTTTGGTCAATTAAAAATATTGATAATCATATTTCAAGTCATGAAAAAAATCAGTGACAACATTTATGCAAAAAAACTGTTGGAAAAAAAGGCCATTTTTTGAGGGGACAAACCTTTGAAAAATGTTGATCAGCTCAAATAGAAAAGCTTTTTTTTTGGGGGGGTACTAGCTTTTGGGGAAGGGATAGCTCAGTGGTTTGAGCAGTCGCCTGCTAAACCTAGGGTTGTGAGTTCAATCCCTGAGGGTGCCATTTAGGGATCTGAGGCAAAAAATCTGTCTGGGGTTTGGTCCTGCTTTGAGCAGGGGATTGGACTAGATGACCTCCTGAGGTCCCTTCCAACCCTGATATTCTATAAGTCAATCAAATGTGTTCTGCAGGCACTTAGTGGGTTTGGTGCACACCTCCTGTTTGACTCTCAGTGGGGTTTGTTCTTAAATCCCTTTGAGTATTTTTGAACACTGCTCCCTTAATTTCCTGTTTTTTGTCATGAGACCTGGGTTCAATTTCCAGCTCTACCACTGCTTTGCTGGATGATTTTTGGCAAGTTTCTTCCCGCCCCATGCCTCAGTTTCTCCATCTGTAAAATGGGGAGAATGATACTGATCTGCTTTATGAAGTACTTTTGGGTCCACTGATGAAAAGTGCTATAGAAGAGCTAGATCTTATTATTTTAAAGTGAGAGTGCTAAGATTTAGTCTACGTTTTTTGGACTGTCTTATTATTTGTACTGCATTAGTGCGTCAGGCTTGGACCAGGACCCCATTGCACTAGGCACTGTACAAGGACAGACCAAAAGGACAGTCCCCGCCCCAAAGATGTTTTCTCCAGAAATAGGGCACAGAAGTAATTTCCGGCCCTCCCTACCTCTCACTCTATTGGTGAGCAGCATTTCATAGAATCATGGAATCATAGAATATCTGGTCCAATGCCCTGCTCAAAGCAGGACCAATCATCCCAGCCAGGACTTTGTCAAGCCTGACCTTAAAAACCTCTAAGGAAGGAGATTCCACCACCTTCCTAGGTAACCTATTCCAGTGCTTCACCTCCTCCTAATGAAAAAGTTTTTCCTAATATCCAACCTAAACCTCCTCCACTGCAACTTGAGATCATTACTTGACACCATTTTAAGATGCCTATTTCATTTTGAGAAGGGCTGTGGGTTTAGGAGAGATTATTCCATTCCCACAGGGCTATGGAGACCTCTTCCATATTTTTCCCATCATGCACAAATAAACAGTAAGTTAAGATGCATGGTTCTAGTGGTGAAAAATAATAATAATAAATCCTAGCTGTTATATTGTGCTTTTCATCAGTAGATCTCAAAGCTCTTTACAAAGGAGGTCAGCATCATTATTCCCCTTTTACAGATGAAGGACACTGAAGTACAGAGGGGTGAGGAGATTTCCCCAACGTCCCCTAGGAGAGTGGCAGAGGCAGGAATAGATCCAGGTCTTCTAAGTCCCAATCCAGTTCTCTATCCGCTAGTCCACACTGCTCTAAAGAGACACAAGAGTTTGAATGCTTGGGTCATTTTGAGACGGGGTGTTTCATCTCAGTTTTTTGTTAAAAGTATCATAAAGGGACTGGAAGGCATGACTCCTACATCTGATACTAGCATGGCATGAGACTTTGTTCAAGGTACTTCACCGCCCTGTGCCTCAGTTTCCCCACCTGTAAAATGATGGGGTAATGCTGATCTACTTCACAGTAGCTGTGTGATAATTAATATATGTAAAGTAGCTCTAAAATCATTGCCTTATAATAATTTTAAACCTCATGATTTTGGGGGGGGGGGGTCCTGGTTCATGATTTTCTTTCCCAATGCTTGGCATTGGCAATGCTGAGTTAGCTTTATAGGGTGGTTTTGGGATGACTTACCTCATTCTGGCCACCCACTACTTCATAGTCTTTATTCCCAGTCATGGTCCACCCCCCACACTTCAGTATTACGGGCCCATCCAATACAACTTCTGAGGTCAATGGAGGGCAGCCCTTCTCTTCTTGAACATGTGTAAGTTGGAAGGAATACCAATCCTGTGATAACATGGAAACTCCCTGGCTCTCCTTCTCTTATCTTTGCTCCAGTCAGAGTGAGGTTCGGGAGCTCTGGACTCGTCTCCGGAAAGAACGGCCAGATCTCTTGGCCAGCTTTGAGGAGTTCCTGTTCCATGTTTCATCGTACATCAGGGAGGTGCATTATGAGAAGGAATCCATGGAGCAGGCACTGAAGAGGTAAGAAGGCCTCCATGGCAGCGGGGAACCAGCTGGTACTCATTTAGATGCGACCTGACCCATTGCTTTATCCCCAAACACAAGGAGAAACTGATAGAGGCTGGGATTAAGGAGGAAAAGACTTCTGTGCTACATATAATGCTGCATTGACTCTCTTAGCCCATTCCCTCCAGATTTGACATTAACGTCTAGCCAGAATCCTAGCTCCAATTTATGTGGTTTTCTCTTTGTAGAGAGGAAGGATAGTCTAGTGATTAGGGCTCCAGTGTAGGACTTGGGCGACCTCTGTCACTGAATTCCTATGTGACCTTGGGCAAGTCATGTGCCTCAGTTCCCCATCTATAATATGGAGATAATCATACTGACCGACTTCACAGGAATGATGGGATAAATATTTTAGAGATGGTGAGATACTCAGATACTATGCTGATGGAAGCCATGTTAAGTACTCTAATAAATAAAACTTTGTGCAAATAAATATACTCCCATGGATCTCCAGTGGCCATGGAATCCCTTATCAGTGCATTTGAGCCCAGGTGCTTGGGAATGGGGCAATACCCATAAGCTATTAGTGTGGATTCTAAATTAAATCTGTATCTTCCTATTTGAGAGAGAAGATTTCCCACTCCCTCTCTTTCTTTATTTCTCCTTGTTTTCCTTTCACATTCATTCTCAGTCTTGCTCCATCACACACTTTTTCTCCTTGGTAGGAAGGAGACAGACCATGACAGAGAAGTCAGGTGTCTCTATGAAGAAATGGAGCAACAGATCAAAGCGGAAAAGGAACGACTGCTCTGCCAGGTGAATCCTCCTTACATGTGCTCAGTTGGGCATGCATTTTGATTCCTAAATGAGGCAAATATTTGGTTTCCTCTACATTTGTAAGGGAGGTGACCCTGTTGCCTCTGCTCCCCACGTGACTTCTTTTGAAATCTTCAGTAACGTAGTTCTTTTACTGGTGCAAGGATCTATGCTAGCTGGAGGAGAGTTGGCCAGGACACTCCCTGTTGCAGTGCTCATGGTGCATCTCTGCACAGAACCTCAGTTAACATGCTCTGGCACTGACAACAGCTACAGTCTAATCTGGGCTTCGTTTTTATCTCTGCCTTGTTGGGAGGTTGTGGTCTCTGCTCTCAAGGGGCCTGAAGAACACCCTTTTGTTTTCAATGCAGAAGATGTTAATTGTGGAGTGCCCTTTTCCCATCTGTGATATTAGTCAGCTTGAGAGTGGCTGTTGAGATTTCATTTGATCAGGAGGAATTTAGCATCCAGGAAGACTATAAAGACAACTAGAAGCATCTTCTAGAAGAACTGCTGTGTGTCTTCTGCCCTGCCCTGCTCTTTTATGAGCAACTCCTCTGCAATTAGGCTGTTGGAAGAAAGGGATGGGTGTTCCTTGTAAATCTTCTTCAGTGCGAGGCAAAAAATAGTTCAATCCTTGAGGGGGCCATTTAGGGATCTGGGACAAAAATCTGCCTGGGGATTGGTCCTGCTTTGGGGAGGGGGTTGGACTAGATGACCTCCTGAAGTCCCTTCCAACCCTGATATTCTATGATTCTATTCTATGATTCTAAATAAATAGAGTTGGGAAAGGGATGGGCCAAGGGACCAGCAACAAGCTTGGATGTTCCCCAGGGAGACTCAACCACCATGTGAGAAACTGGCTTCAATACCAGGCTTACTGGAGAGCCCTAGAACTTTCCTGTCTCTGAAGCAGAAGGGGGTTGTGGTAGGTCATTTAGCAGCAGGCTCCTGGGCAAAAATTATATTCTGTTCCCTGGTATTGGGAAATGTCATTCCAGGGTTCTGTGGACAGTATCAAAATCTGTGGGTCTTTCCTCTGTGCAGGAATCACTGAGGCACGACAGGAGCAACCTGCTGCAGAAGGAGCTGCGCAGCAAGGAGCAGGAGCTTGAGAAAATCCTCTACCGGCAAAAAAAGGTAACCTGGCCCAGAGCCTTCCTGAAGAAACAGACACCCTACAGTGTCTTTCTTTAATTCCTTTTTAACTACCCTTGGCAACCTTGAAAGCTACCTCCCTGCTTCTGAAGTCGTGCCGAGAGTGGGTGATAATTGGCTACATTGCACCAGTCAGTCCAGTTCCTTCCTACTTCTCCAGCAGGGCTCTGCCCTGAGCATTTTTGCTGGTTACCACAGTTCATTTTAAAATGCTACTGTATTCATTTCCTATCCGTTCTGGAATCTTTTCTTCTTCCTGCAGGATAATTTACAATAAAGCGTGTGTGTGTGTGTGTGTGTGTATATCCTTCCGGAATTCTGACCAGCAAAGCCGTGCTGTAGAAGCAATTCATGCATAAGCACACCAGCAGCAATTCCCCTTAACCTCTGTGGTTTGCGTTTTCTATTTCCTTCAGAATAACTTGTGGAGTAAAATGCTGCAGCTGGATTTAAAAAGTGTTTGGATAATTTTATGCTACTCCAGTTGTATGTGCTGAAATTGGAGTGCTCCTGTCTCATTCTTCACGGCGGGGTAATCAATAGGCGGACCATGGGTCGAATCCAGACTGCAATATACTTTTGAATGGACCCTGAAATCTTTTTATTTACTCATTATTATCATTATTGTTGTTTTTTTATTAGTATTATTTTCTCTGGAATCTGGACCTTGACTATACTTTGACCAAGAAATTTATACCTTGACAAAAAATAGATTACCCCTGCTTCACAGTATTGGTTGATCGCCCACCGGGCCACGAAGGAATCTTCTCACCTGTTCATGTACCTTCACAAGTGACCATGTGCATTATAGTGGCCTTTGCTTTCCTCTGAAGCATGAGTATAGGAGGTGTTGTGGTCATGTCAGCAGTGTCCTAGACTGGGAGTTGGGATGCCTGAGTTCTTTACCCAGCTCTGGTGCTGATGTAGGTGACCATGGGTAATTGACTTAACCTCTCTATAACTCACATACTTGCCTTCCTTTGTAAAGTGCTTTGGGAGCTATGGATTTAAAGCTTTCTGGGAAAGTTTATACCAAACTAGATGGACCCTCAAAGCAATCTAATATGGTAAATCCCATACTGAGATGCCTGCAACTCTCCTGTGTTGCTTCAGACTATATATATTCCATTCTGTCATGATGTAGCTTTCAGACCAGGAGCATGGGTTTAACCCCAAGCATATCTACTAGCCTGTCAGCGAATCCAGTGGTATTGGACCAGCATTCCTACATTCTGCTCTTATAGGCTTCTGGTGTTTGACTTCACACACCAAAAATAGGGGATCCCACTTTAATTTAGCCCAGCCTCCCACTCACAAGAGGTACTAGTGCTCTGTGACCTACAGGCACCAAATGTTGGCCTGACTCCAACGCTGCTATAATCTTAGTTTCAGCCAGCTAGTCCCCTTTCTATCAAGATAAGGAAGGGCAACTGTGTTTACCCTTCCTCGTTATTGTTGGGCTACATCATCTTAAAAGAGCGTAGTGAAGAAATAAGTGCTCTGGGTCATGTAACGCTATGCTGCCTAGGTAATCGTCGTGTCAATATTTGCATAGGGTGTGCTCAGCTCCTTATACGATGAATGATATCATTCTGTATGTAAACTGGATGAGAGGGTCTTGCTTTGATCTAATGTCCTGACGAGGACTTTCTAAAGTGGTGTCATGAATAGTAGCCATGTTCTTCAGTGCCTATTAAACCTGTGCCTTTCCTCTCTCTGACTCGCCGCTGTGAATATGTGTATCGGGGTGCGAATGGAGAATAGAGTCCCAGGGCCAGATCCTCAGCTGGTGTAAATTGGCATAACTCTACTGACTTCAGTGGAGTTGGGCCAACTTATGTCCTCTGAGGATCTGGCCCCAAATCTCGAACTGCTTCAAAGGCCATGCTCTTACTGAATGACCTTGGCTGGCAACAGCATTTGGATAAAGCACTCTGCATCTTACATTAGGAATCTATTACAGTTCCTAATGCTGAGGTAAAAATACAGGGGAGCTTCACTCGCTTCCACACGATAAATGAGGTGGTAAGCAAAACATGCAAAGCGTTTTGAAAAAGGGATAAACAGTGAGATGGCAAAATTTGCAAACAATACCAAACTACTGAATATAGTTAAGTCCAAAGGAAACTGTGAAGAGTTACAAAGGAACTCACAAAACTGAGTGACTGGAGAACAAAATGGCAGAATAAATTCAGTATTGATAAATGCAAAGCAATGCACATTGGAAAACATCCCAACTATACATATAAAATGATGGGGTCTAACTTAGCAGTTACCATTCAAGAAAGTGATCTTGGAGTCACTATGGATAGTTCTCTGACAACATCCACTCAATGTGCAGCAGCAGTCAAAAAAGCTAACAGAATGTTCAGAACCATTAAGAAAGGGATAGAGAATAAGACAGAAAATATCATAATGCCATTATATAAATCCATAGTACACCTCACACCTTGAATATTGCATGCAGTTCTGATCACCCCACCTCAAAAAGTATATATTAGAATTGGAAAAGTTACAGAGAAGGATAACAAAAATGATTAGGGATATGGAACAGCTTCCATATGAGGAGAAATTAAAAAGACTGGGACTTCTCAGTTTGAAAAAGAGACGACTAAAGGGGAATATGCTAGAGGTCTATAAAATCATGACTGGTGTGGAGAAAGCGAATAGGAAGTGTTATTTACGCCTTCACATTAGACAAGAGCCAGGGGTCCCCCAATGAAATTAATAAGCAGCAAGTTTAAAACAAACAAAAGGAAGTACTTCTTCACACAACGCACAGTCAATCTGTGGAACTCATTACCAGAGGATGTTGTGAAGGCCAAAACTATAACTGGTTTCAAAAAAGAACTAGATAAGTTCATGGAGGATAGGTCCATCAATGGCTATTAGCCAAGATGGTCAGGGATGCGACCCATGCTCTGGGTGTCCCTACCCTCTGATTGCCAGAAGCTGGAAGTGACTGACAGGAGATGAATCACTCAATGCTTGCCTGTTCTGTTCATTCCCTCTGAAACACCTGATATTGGCCATTGTCAGAAGACAGGATACTGGGCTAGCTGGACCATTGTCTGACCCAGTATAGCTGTTATTAGGTTATTTTCAGAACCAGGATAGATATTGTCTATGAATAAAAGTGAGATATACTTCTCTGGTTGCTCTTTCAAGCTCATCCATCTAGGAGTGTGAGGGTGTGTGTGTGTTTAAAGCTCTGTAGATATTTTTATGACTAGGAACTGCCCATGGATGATAACCTATATCAGCAGATAACCATGATGCAGGTCATACACTGTAGCACACTGTAAACAGTGCAGTCAGTGTCCAGAGGATGTTCTAAAGTCCAAGTGTACTATCTGATGGCACCAAAGTCCAAGTTAGGAAGGGAAGAGGCATCTTCAGGTGAGTGGAGGGAGGGTATCAAATCAAACAGATAACAGGACCTTGTCTGATGTCCACTCACTATTGGGCATGGGGGGACTTCTACCTCTTTCCTTGGTGGGGATAAAGGCCCCTTAACCAAGGGGATAGGGCTAGCAGAAAGAATAAACATATCATGCCAGAGACACTTATGATCTGGTGACTACCAAGACTGAAGGAGTGGATAGGCCATCCCCAAATCCTCTTGGAGAGAATGCATTTGCAGTTCTGGTCCATGGACTGTGAAGCTAAAACTAACAGAGAAGTGGATGCAGAATATCTGTCTGATCTGCTTCATCTCCCACCATTGAAATAACCAGGGGAGAAAAATCCTTCCCATGATTGGGAAAATTGTGGCCCTTACTGGCACAATGAGACTGAAAGATAACACTCCCACCTGTGAGGGGGTACTCTCAAAGAATGAAATCACCAGTCTGTAATTGACAGACTTCATTTCCTTTCCACATGGTCCATCTCCTCTTCCTTAGTAAACTGTTAGTTAACTCCTCTGCTAAATGTCTGGGGTCTCACACAGGGGAATGTGTCCAGGATGCCCTGTGTATCCTGCATGGAAAACTCAGGCTTTTTTAAGGTGGGTGGTTTCATACCTTTGCACAGATAAATGCAATAACCTTGAGTGGAGGTTGCTAATGTATGGATCACCATGACTAAACCCACAGCTGGGGGGGAAGGTGGGGACAAGTCTAGTGACAAAACAAGGGGAGGCTCTATGTTTGAGTCTCGAGCTCTATGGATTGATATGGACGTAGTGATGTGATCCAAACCCCATTGAAGTCAATGGGAAGACTCCTACTGTCTGCAATAGGCTTTAGGTCAGGCCCGAGGAGCATGGCGGCAGCACTCTTGCAATGCAGGGAAAAGGCGAGGAAGCACTTTGTGACACGCTATGGGGATGGCCTGTCTCCCTGATGCTTGAGGTGATAGAGACGCAGGCTGAGTAGCGCAGCTGCATATAAGCTGATTGCTCTGTTCCCCTTGCCCTGATTTTCATTTATGCAGCAGTGATGTCCCTAATCTTGCCTTGCACAGCAAGACCCTCGTGTTCAATGGCTGTATCTCCTAAAGCAGCTCCCAGTTTTACTCTCCTCCCTCTGCTTGAGAGCTCCCTCATTGCAAATTACCTGCCTGGCACCTGCTGACTGGATCCAGCGAGAACTCATGCCAGTCAGAGGTGCTCATGTCAGTGCCAGCCACGCTGGATGGCAGAGCTGCTGCTCTGGGAGGGGACTTCCTAGTGGTCATATTGAAGTAGCAATATTTTTATATATCTATTGCCATAAGTATTCCTGGCTCAGTGTAGCGGACTAACTGCCTCAAACCAATAGCACATCCCTGCCCTGAAAAAATTGCTGTCTTAAAGTACAAGCTCATTGGATTCAGCTTAGACACAAAGTGCCATGCAGTCATCGCAGCTGGTATTAGGGCTCAAACTTTTTTGGATGAAAAAATAGGGTTTTCAGCTAAGTAAAAAATTTGTACTGAAAGCATCTCTGTGGTTCCAGCAACACATTTCAATGCTTTTGTGGAAAAGGGAAATCTTTTCTGTTTTCAACCCAACATAGTTTTGGTTTTGGTTTTGTTTGTTTGTTAATAAAAAATCAAAATTTTACACAAGAGGAAGAAGGACCCAACTTCCAACTTGCTCTATCTGGAATTCTTTGTGGAATTGCTAGGTTTTCAGAAATGGCTTGTAGGAGATGAGAGGGGCTTAACTGGAAATCCATGGACTAGGCAAATCTGCAGCAAGCAAAATATCAGAGGCATTTCGCTCACTGTGTGTCTTCTGGGTTTTCCTTTGTGTAGATTCCACAACCAGACCGGCTAATGATTCTGCTTTAGATACGTACAAACTAATTCTTGTTCAGGGCTATGGTAGGGTCCCAGCTAGTCACATGTCTTGAACAGCACCAAGCAGCTTTATCTAATCAAGGATCAACAGGCATGGAGGAATGTTGGCCATCTGTTAGATAAGGAGGTTTGGAGAGATGGGGTTCAGTAACTGGGATTCACTGGGTCTGCTCCAGATCCTTAGCAAGCTAAAATATTTAATCTTCGAGGCTGTCTGTAAGGCTCCGTATGTGGCCTTCCAAGAAATCCAGAATGAATGGCGCGTGCTCAAACATATCCCTAGCAATCCAGTGTTTGCACACAACATCTGTCTCCATCTGGCCCAGTACAGCAGGTGCAGCATACCATGTTGTAGAGGAGAGCCAGGCTTCACCAGCATTGTTGGCTGTTTACATTCCATGGGAGTCTTCTGTTGAGAGATGGCCATGCATGAGATCCTGCCTTATCTCTCTCTATCTTGCTTTCAGATAAGGGTCTGACTTAAGTTTGCAGCAAGAAGGCAGTTCAGCGTACACATCCCCTCGTAGAGAGGCCCTAGCAAGGTTGGCATGTGCATGAGATGAGATCTCACCTTGTCCTTAACTTGACCTTGTGCCTCTGTAATGTAGCGCACATCTACTTGTCTCCATGGGGTGCGCTTGCCTGTGACATTCTGGTGCATGAAGACCAGTCAGGGATAGCCCCTGCCAAAGTGCTGTAAACTTTCTCACAAGGCCGCCTAGAGGATTCAGGGGGCCAAGGGCAAAGCAATTTTGGGAGCTCCTTCCATAAAAAAAGTTGCACTACTATAGAATACTATATTTTTGTGGGGGCCCCTGTAGGGCCAGGGCCTGGGCAAATTGCCCCACTTGCCCCCTCCCCTCTCCCGGGCAGCCCTGCTTTCTCGTTCCAGTTTGTGAGTGGGCAGCTGCAAGATGAGATTTAAGGGGTATTTTGAATGAGCTCCAGGCAACTTCCAGTTCCCTGCTCTAATCATTTCACTCATTGCCTCTGCCAAGCAAACACCTAACCTGAAACTCTCAAACCTCAATGAACATCTGAGACCACTGCCTATCACGCTGACCAATGTTGTCTTGTTGTTTCCTGGTGCTCCCCGTGTGTCTGCTGTATCCATCTGTTGTTTCTTGTTGTATACTTTCTTCATAAACTCTTAGGGGCAGTGGCTCTTTTTGTTCTGTTTGTATAGCACCTGGCAGCCTGGGTTCCTGGGCCATGACTGAGCTGCAAGGTGCTACTGTAATACAACCAGTAAATAATAATGTCCTATTCTTGGTGTGAGATGAGCAGAGTTACTGCTGCTTCTCCCACCTTACTCTTCCCCTTTCTCCTTTGATATTGCCGTTCCACAGTGGGGTGCGATTGTGCCACATTTGTGTGCTGTGACGTATCGGTTCAGGGGGGTCAACACAGGATAGTCGGCTTTGAAATACCCAGCTTGTGGCTTTACGTCACACTGAGTGTAATGCTATCCACGTTCTTCTGGGCAGCTTACCTGGAGCAGCTCCTCAATAGCACATTGTGTATATGCTTTTCTGGCCCGTTGTATGGCCATGGCTTCCTGAATCTGGCAGGTGGCTCTTACTATTCTTTGTCTGTCTTTTTCCTCTTTCCCAGCTGGAACATCAAATACAGTCTCTGAACTCTGAGCAGCTGGAGACCCGGCTGCAGAATGAGCGGCTCCAGCTTCTCAATGAAAACCTCCTGGAGCAGCTGGAGAGAAGCAAGTGGGAGCTGGAGGTGGCCAAGGGGCATCTGGAGCGTATCCAGAAGGAGGCTCAGTGTGAAGAGGAACAGAAAGACAGGTATGGCGGGATAGCGGTTACAGAATGTGCAGTGGAAGCTGATAGCTGCTTGTGCAACATGACTTACCTGGTACCCAGTAAGAGGAGCTGTCTACCGGTTAAGGAACAACACTTGAAAGCTGGAGACCTGAGTTCTATTACTGACTCTGTCATGAGCTCAGTACCTGATCCTGGGGAAGATAAGTAATCAACTCCTGTGGTGGTTTTCTCATTGATAAAACATGTCTAATACTAATAGTGACCTGCTAGGGGAATTGTGAGGCTAAATTAATGTGTTAATTGATGCTTGGCTGGAAAGCACTGTACAAGGGCAAAGAATTGCTATTTTGATTTAAAGCAGTAGGGGGGTTTCTTTCATGTGCTCTCCAGTTTATTGTAGCCTCAGCTAGAGAGGTTACAATAATTATATTGCAGCCACTGTGGGGTGCATCTCTTCAGCCTTTACCTGATAATAAGACTTAGTTCTTACATAGCAGCTTTTCATCTCATAATGCACTAACAAACAAAGGCATGTATCATTATGAGTCATGACCCATGGGTCTCAAACCTGGACCCACAAGGTTCTCTGGGAGCAGCCACACTCCACCTGGCAGCAGCTTATGTGGGACCTACAAAGTCTGGCTCCAGTGTGGCCCCCTGGTCCTATGTAAGCCAGCAGCAGGAACCTGTCTGAACAACTGGGCACCATCCTGCTCTGGACTGCATGCCTTGTGCTTCCTGATCCATTTTCTCACATCTCCATCTAGTTTGACTCTTAGCATCTGACTTGCGATTCCTGAACCTCCAGCTTGTCACCTCCCAGTATCCTGACCCAGCCAACTCTTAAGTTCTATATTGTGACTGTAAACTCTGGTTTTAATTACTAGGTTGGGCTGCCCATGGCCAAGCCATGACATTATCTCTATTTTTACAAGTGGAGTAACTGAGGTATTGAGAAGGAAAGTGACTTGCCCAAGGACACACAGTAGGCTTGTGGCAGAGCTCACAGTAGAACTCAGGTCTGCTGGCTCCAAAGCCAATGCACAATCCACTGAACTGTCTTTGAAGCTGGCAGGCTTGTACCTTTAGCAACATCACTTGCGTGTGCATAAGAGACAGTGCCATTGTGGGGCGGGTGGATTTTTCATCCTTTCTAGTCTTTTGCTTAACCTTGTTTCTTTTTCTTTCTCATTTTCTTTTCCCCTCCCTTTACACAGGGATGTGTTCAGAGTCTCTAAGAATATGCAGAAAGAGAAACAAAGTCTTCTTCGACAGCTGGAGCTCCTCAGGTAAGGGGGGTGTTGAGAGACTGCTACTTCCTTAGACAGGAGACTTGAGAAGAGGTGGAACGGTCAGAGATGTTATCCACCCCACAGACAGAAATAAGTTCAAAACTCCAGCAGTGCCCAAGCATGCTTGTTTGCTCTGGAAGAGCAAATTGACATCCAGAATTAGTGACTCTTTGGTGTGGGAGTTGGGAATCCTCCAACCAATAGACAGAGGGATTTGGGCTGGTTCGTAGCTCTGGTCTTCTTCTGGCTAGCTTGTTTCCAGATGTGCCAACGCTGCTGAAGCACCATACGGATTCTTTGTCTCTCCAGGAAGCTGTAATAATATTTAATGTACTGTGATGGCATCCATAGATTCACTGAGGGGCCAGTATGATCATCTAGCTTGACCTCCTGCATAGCCCAGGCCATAGGTTGTCACCCAGCGATTCATCCAAGGGAGGAGATTATTCTTTCCTCCTGTTTAAGGGAATACTATGGAGTCCCATCGTTATCTGGACTGAGACCACCACCCAACCCATCTGGCAGGAAGGGCATCCTTATTTCCCTAATTAGCTCTCCAATGTTGGTGTCTGCCCTGCTCCCAAGGAGAACTTGGTAACCACTCTGCTTGTCTCTCTCTCACCTTCCTTTGGAGCAGAGAGATGAACAAGAAGCTTCGGGATGACAGAGATGCCTTTGAAGCCAAGAAGCTGGTTAATCTAAGAAAGAAAATCCTAATCCCCAACCACCGCCCTTTCATCTGCTGCTGTTATTGTCACCACTCGGGGGTCCTGCACTTCCACGGGGGACACTGACCCAAGCACCCGAGGCCTGGTGTGGCACCTTAGACTTCCACACACTTCTCCCGTTCTGGAGAGCACCGTGCGGATTGCATTCAGGCCAGTGGGAAGGAGCTGCTGGAGTACACTGCCCTGTGGCTGTGGTGAAGGGGGAGCCCAGGTGTGGGGATCAGGGGTGTTTGTGCTTGAGCCAGGGAATTCAAGGCCTGGAAGGCACTGGTGCTGAATCCCATGCCGGAGGCCAGGCTGTGTTAGCCTGAATGGTGATGAGGGGGTAGAGTCCAGAGAGATTGTCTGCCTGCTGGCACCCATCTCTGCAGCCTCCAGGCCCCATTGGAGGTTATAGCAAGTAGTACTGCCTAGCCCCTCCGTCCTTCGTGCCAGCTGCTGCCAGCCTGGTCCCAGCCCCATCCCTGTCTAATGTGCCGCACAGACATGCGGCAGCAAGCCCACAAGGAGGGGGTTGGGGCTTAGACCCCGTAAAGGACAGGGAACAGCATCACTACGTTCACTGTGGGCCTCATCTGCATCACCTTCGCCCACAGTCTAATCGTCTTCAAGATGCAGCCTTGGGTGGGGGGTGAGCAGAGCTAGTGGCACCATATGATGCATAGGGCAGGCAGGCTCACCGGCATCCCAGCTTTTACTTAAAGGCTGGATGGCCTCCCAGACTAGCAAGAACCTGTGGTGTAGGTGAACGTCTTTGTGGGCCCTTCATTCACCCTGCAGCAAAGCTCCTTTCCCCTCCCCTTCACCCACACTTAGATCCATCCTTGCAACCAGGGTCATCTTCCCCCAGCCCTGCTACCGTGTTCCATTGGTGAAGACATGGAGGGGACAGCCTTCCAGCAATGTCAATGAGCGTGCAAGGAGGCAAAGCAGAGGGCTGGGGTAAGGAGGATCCAACATGTCCAAGCCAGGCTGGCGCTTGGGTAGGGGCCAGTAAAAGCAGCAAGACTAGCGTGATGACATGTGAATGGAAGCATGGTGAGGTCAGTTCCAGGGATCCCATCTACGCTTTGGCTGTGAGCTGCTCCTCCAGGAAGAAAGGCTGAAGTAAAATCCAAAGAAGGAGGGGCTTTTTTCAGAACATAATTGCATTGACTATTTCCTTTAGGGCTCAGGGGGCAGGATTTGTTTCTGAATCCTGCATGGGGATTTGCTGAAGCTGCTAATAGCATGCGTGAGTGTCGTGGTGCCAACTGGTGGTGGGTAGCTAGCCACGATCTAGGCCATAGCTGGAATCCACCCTATCAGAGCACACAGTTCCAGGCAGCGTTCCAGCTCTGCCTGTGTCCTGGGTGTAAAGTGTTAGCTAAGCCATCTGGAGGAGGTACCAGCTCACCTCTGCCAGAGTAACAGGAGTCCCTGCTGCACCAAGAGATGATATGCAGTCATTCAGGATATCCAATCCACCTGCTGGCTTTATCATAGGGATCATGTGCCATTGGCATATTAGCTTACTGCCCTCTCCTGGAAAAATAACCCAATAAAACCAGATCACTTTATTGCAGAGTCCAATGCAAATAGGGGGAAAATGGTGCTTTTACCTTTTTCACTATATTCTGTTTCAATGCCAGGCCTTTCCATCACAACTACTCAGGCTTCTGAGCTCCAGTGGTGGTTGGGATGATAACCACCCTCTTGGCATCCTAGCGTTTCTTCTTAATGATCTGTTGTGTCAAAGAAACTTTCCCTGCCCCCCAGCTCCTTTTCCCTTGATTTCAAAGTGGGGTAGTTGTACTGGTGCAAGGCACTTGTGATACCAGTGCAACTTGTTTGCACTGGGTTCAGTGGCATTGGTGCAAATATTTGAATAATTTCCCACGGTGGACAAGGCTTTAGTATCCCCTCCCTGTGCCTGGAGAGGTTCAGCTCAGTTTTCAGCCTGTTGTGATATTACCATTTTGGTCCTCCACCAATATGAAGGAAGTTAGGGCCTGGTATTTCTGATATTAAATAAAATGGGGGAAAGGACCCCTTTTGAGGCAGACTATATAGCCTAAAGGGCAGAAACAGAATCTGTTTGTTTTGTTTTAGAGCCATTCAGAGGAATACTACAGACACACCTCAACCCTAAGATATTTCTGCCCCAGAACTGTTGGGCCCCTCTCTCTTAGTTGGGTTTTTTAAATGTATTTTACTTGATGGGGTTGATGGCAATAGGAAAAAAGTTAGCAACTTATTCAAGAAACAGGTATGGACTCCATTAAAGAGGTCAGAAAATGCTTCTGTACTGAGCATAGCACACCTGAGGCACAGATTGTATTAGAGAATGGAATCTGTCCCAGAGCCTCTGCCTGGGCATTGCATTGAAACCTCAGCCACACCCAAAACGACAGCTCAGGAGAAAACACTGATCCGTTTCTTGCCATATTGCTTTATTTTAGGCATTTTGGGGCCAGATCCTCATCAGGTGTAAATCAGCAGAGTTCAAATGAAGTCAGTGAGGCTTATATCAGACCCATTTTCTAGCCCTGTATGTGAAATGTTACTGTATAGAGTTAGCAACCAAAACCTCAGTTACACATAGGCTTAGATTCATGATAGATTGCTGTTAAAATCTGCTCCAGAAGAAAAGCCAGTTCAGCATTCAGGCAAGACCAGGCCACTTCAGCTGTTACAACAATAGTTGAGTCTCTTATTTTGAACTATTCAAACATTTAGTTATTGTTTGTGTGTGTGTGAGTGTGCATGCATCTATATGTAATATAGATGACAGAATATGTATTTAAAATCATGAGCCAGGTGCTGTGGTATGGCTGATGCATAGAGTCCAGCTCAGGAGTATGTGCACAAAGGTGGCATAAAGCTCACCTGGCATGCCCTGCTCCTGCTGTAGCTCTGTTCAGGGCAGAGCCCCTTGTGCTGCAGTAGAGCAACCTGAGGGCTGCTCTGACTTGTGCCAGCTGTAACAGACCCATGAGGCTGAAATGCGGCCTAAGAACAGCATGGCTCACAGGTGCTGCCTTTACCCTTCCCCCTCCTATGGTGGTAGCAGCGAGGGGGAATGATGTAAGAACCCTGACATCAGCTGTGTACCACCGGCCAATCAACTTCGTGCTGCTTTAAAAGCAGATCATATACTGGTGGTATGGTGCAAAGAAAATCAATCCCTCAAGAGAGAACTGGTAACCTGGGCAGGTTATAATAAGAACTGCATTCAAAGTTGGAGGCATGCATTCCAGACACGGGGCTTTCTTTCCAAACAGTGAACCCCTAGCTGGCGATGGGTGCGGGGACTTCAGCCTTCCCAGCATAATGTTTCTATTAATATTTGACCAGTGGAAACAGCTTGCTGCTGTTAAACCCAGGGATTCTGGTGGTCAACCAATCCACATCTCATTTCAATATGAAGTAATTAAAGGCCTGTGAGGCTGCCAGGGACATTGATTGACCACAGCTCCCTTACAGGGACTCTGCCTACTGGATGGCGATGCAAGTTCTAGCCATAGGCAGCACCAATGGGGCCTTTTCTACCTGCCCTTTTCTGTGGTTCTGGCACATATGTTTAAACACAGCCCCTCGTGGAGAGGGACTAGATCTATTTTTTAAATACGCAAAAATAATTTAACATTTTAGCTCTTTGTAAATCTTAGGAAGGACTGGATAATGTGATTTCTGTGAAATGAAGGTGCAAGGAACAGGCACATGGGCTAGAGTGAGGGATATGGGACTATATGTGCCTAATTGCAACAAGAAGCCTGATCCTCTGCACTCTTTTAGGAAGGCTTTTATCCCTCATTCTTCCTAAAAGCTTCTAACATTGCCATGGGTATATTTGTGCAATCCAGGCTAACATGCTGTGACTTTGCATCGCCCTCTAGTGGCTCGACCATACATGCAGGTTTATTAGCAAACAGCTGATCCGTCAGCAGAAGCAGTACAGGTTTGTGCTTTTAGATTCAGAAGTCCCAGGTTTGATCCCCAGCCGTGTTGTTATATTTTTGGTGTGTGTGTTAGCAAAGATGCTGTCCTGATCAGGCAAGATTCCTCTATTCACCACTAGTAAGGCACTGGGACCTAGGCTGCCAGAGCATGCCAGCGGTGGAATGTGAATGAGAAGTAGAGGACATGCCTTCCCTCCCCTTCACCCTCCCATAGTAAGTCTCTGTGTTCTGTTGTCTTCATGGCATTGTGTGTTGTACAGTTGTGATGTCATGTTTGTGTCTGTACCATCTATGTGAAGAGCCAAAGTTACACGAAGCCAACAAGCCAATAAAAGCCTGACGAACCAATGAAAAAAAAAATCCCAGCAACTCTCTCTCTTTTTTCAGAAATAAGTATTTATTTAGTAGGTAACGTTTACTCTCTGGGTAGGGCTGGTTGGTAACAGATTACCCAGGAGTCACTTGAGCTCCAAAGGTGACCGACGGGCTCTGCGGGATTGCCCGAGGCCCATGTGACACATGGGATGGAATGGCTACACGGTTCCAGGCGTTGAGAGAATGCACTCAAATTTCAACTGCTATTCCCAGTCGGACCCCTGCATGTTTTCTCGTCCTGCTGTGGCTGAGTGTCTCCAGAGCTTTGCTTCACCCTGGGAGGAACACTTGCACCACATTCTAATATGAGCTTTATGAAGTGGGTTACCAAGGGTGCTTTGAGCCCTTGAAGTGGGGGTTAGGTGGTCTGTGGCTGTCTGAGAATCAGGACCTCCTGATGTAAACTAGCCCCTGGCAGAGCTCCTTTTTTATAACCAGATGCCATCAGCCCTAGGGCATGACATGGTGTATATTTAAATCCCTTTCCTTTGCCATGCTCTGGAAATAGAAACAGAAGCTCTTTTTGCTGTTTTCCACTGAGGTAGGATCTGGCCCCAAATGTTTACTTTCTGTGGTAATATTTTTTCAACTCGCAGTTCAGCTTAGCTCTGTAGGCAAGGGAGCCCATTGACTCCAGAGGACTATTTTAAAATACCACCAATTTAGAGTTCTTGTCCCCTGAGAAGCTACTGTCCACATTTGATTATATTTTAAAAAATTGCCTTGGGATGAGATTTGGGGGGAAGGGTTGTTTGAAGCTGAGGTGTTGGAGGGTTTCTTATGGGGGGGCAGGTAAAGACCCCAGTTTAGGCTGCGTGCATGTGAAGCACAACCCCTGGGAGCACTTAGCATGAGCCATTTGCGGGGGTTCTCTAGGCCAAGCATTGCTGGATGTAGGGTAGGTTATAAACCACTTCCACATCCTCGCCCCTCCCCCTCCCCCTCGCCCTCCAAATCTCGTGTTTGTGCCTGTAGGCCTCCAAAATGATGTGTAATCTGGAAGAGAGACCTCACCCCTCCCCTAAACCAGCATATGGAGCACACTTCCTCATCTGTGCCTTGTCTCTTTTGTTGTGGCTGGGGGGTGGATGAGGGCCAGCTGGGTGAAGGAGAGGCAAACTGCTCCAGTGGTTAACATGCTAGCCTGGATTCAGTTTTCCTGCTCTGTCAAAGAACCCCAGCCTGACCTCGGGCAAGTCACTGAGGCTTTCTTTGTGGGAACGTCCCTACCTCACAGGCGTGTTAGTTTACTTTAATAATTTTTTTCCATGCTCTCTGGGAAGCTGGCTGCAGGGAAGGGGCCAGTCAGACAAGGATAAATATGAGAAATGCCATTAAAAAGCAGCAATGATGTGGTATTAATTTAGATGGAATAGAGGGGCCCAAAGGTATTAACATAACCCAGTCATATCCAGCATTAAACAGTGTTTGGGAGTGTTATACTGAGACCTCAGCCTGCTTAGCACCATGGCAAACATACCATTAAAAATCCTTTTAACCTTTAGTTAAAGATAAAGAAAAGAAAAAAAAACAGAACAATGAAAGCCTTTGAAATGTAAAGCATTAAATAAGGGCTTGATTTTAAGAACATCCCTTAGTCCCTTTCCCTTTAGCTGGAGTGCGATTTTAGAAGGGTAAAAATCCTGTGTCTGACAATCTCTGAGGTGGGATCAAAGACAGTCAGAACTGCCCTTCTGGGTAAAAGAGACGTTAGTTGAGATGAGCTAGAGCCAGGGGCGGCTCTATGTATTTTGCTGCCCCAAGCACGGCAGGCGGGCGGCTTTCAGTAGCGTGCCTGCAGGAGGTCCACCAGTCCCGTGCCTTCGGCGTACCTGCCGCCAAATTGCCGCTGAAGCCACGGGACCGATGGACCTCCTACAGGCATGCCACCGAACGCAGCCTGACTACTGCCCTCACAGCGATCGGCAGGCCGTCACCCACGGCTTGCCGCCCCAGGCACACCCTTGGTGCGCTGGTGCCTGGAGCCGCCGCGGGCTAGAGCTGTTCCTGCCACTGTTAATCTGATCCCATTTCACCTCAGCGGTGGCTGGGATTCTGCTATAGCTGGTAGGCATGGTGATGTCATCTGGGTCCCTCCCTCTGGCCTGGTGTGGGCAAGACATCACTCAGGATTAGGATGACAAAGGTGTAGGGTCCCAGGAGACAGTAGGGGTGGCAGCGATGATGGTGAAGCTAGCTCCAGTAGCCTCCATCTCTTCTATTTCCTCCCCCCAAAGTTTCTCTCTTTAAGGACCCACAAAGGGAACAGTGAGTGGAATAGCCCATCCCCTCGTTGTTTGGTCCACCCATTTGGCAGAATAGCTACCACACCGATTTTGGTCCATTGCTTTCCAAGTTCCCATCTTCTGTTGTTACCAAGCATGAGTTCAGCATAGTTCTAGCAATGTGGCCTTTTTGGTTTGAACTTGGTTAGTCTCTGGTTCTCTTGCACCTATTTATAATAGTCATTGCTGACAACTTGACTGACTTTCCACCAACATTTGTTATTACAGGTCATTGTAACATCTTGTGAACTTTCATGCATGTCTTACAAATGAGCTTTCACCTCTGGTAACTTTGTCGGCCCAATTATCACAACAGCTGCCAAGTAAAATATTCTCCTTAGACACACATGCACGTTGCTATCAAAGCCTCTATTGGAGAAGTGATTTTTCTCACCTGCTGTTCCTATGGAGTACGTGTGGCTTTCTGCATAGTACAAGCAGGAGGAGGTCTTGACACGGATCCCCTTTGAGCACCAATCTCTCTTCATCTGCTGCAGTACCTACATGGGATGGGACTAGGCGAACAGGTGTGCCACAGTTGTGATTAAGAACAATGTGTGCATTAACCACAACCTCTAGCTTTATGAGACACTGATCCATACCGAAGGACAGTGTGATTCTCTACTTAATGGGAAATGTCCATTTGCCATAATCCTTCCAATCATGACACTGCCTTTACCATCTCAAAGTATGAAAAATCATAAGAAGGGCCCAAATTCAGCTACCTACTTTGGCTCATGCTGAGAATAAGGCTGGTGATTTTCACTGGGACCATTCATGTGCTTAAAGTTAGGTGTATGCTTACGTACCTTCCTGACTCGGGTCCCAGAAATGTCATGTATCGGTTACCATGAAAATCTCCTGATGCTCCCCATTATGCCTTCAGATTGCATATAATTCTTTAACCTCTCTTGCACGTCCACCCAAAGCGGTTGGCTATTGGTTGGCCTCAATTGCTGTACATCCCAAAGCCTTGAAAGGGTTGAAAACCCATCTCCCTTGTGAGGCTGGAGCTGCCATTCACTCAGTGGGGTTTGAGCTGGTGTCATCTGGTGCTTGGTCATTTGGCTGATGGATCCTAATTGCTCTTTTCATCCCCTCTCTTTAATGTCCAGGCACCTCAGAGCAAAAGGCCCCTGTTGAAGAAAGGGTCAGTGATAGGCAAATACGTGTTGGAGGACAAGCCGGTCAAACGGTTAGACAGGAATCTGTGTCGTGTTAGTTGCATGCCATAAGTCTGTGGTCACCTGAGCCAGCCTACTGGCCCAGCTGTGTTCTGTATCTGCCGCCTCCCCACCCCCTCGCCCCACAGTGTGGGCCAATGATGGGTTAACTGTTGGAGATTACTGGATTGCAGCTTGATAAGGACAGGAGCTGCTAGCCGTGTTCTTTGTCTACACATGGGGCTTGCACTGGTGAGGCAACATGGGTGGCTGACTACCAATTGTTGGAATCAAGGCAAATTCCCCATGTAGGCAAAGCTATAGCACTGACCTCCCCTCAATGGTTGTCCCTTTAAAGCAATGATGCTACTAAAGTGATTGAATTACTTAAATCACATGGGCTAATTTTAAGAAATAATCTGCAATTGTGAGGGCCCAATTTTGTCCCTGCAGCTAGAAGAGTCTGCAGTTAACTCCTGGTGTGCATGCTCCTTTAGCCACTAGCCTGTTCACCAGACTCTGCATGCAAACCCCCCTTTTTCCTCTGCAGCCTTAGTGGCCACGTATTTAAGCCCCTGGTAAAAGTCTGGCTTACAACATCTGAACAAATCATCTGCTGGGAATTTGAACAAGCTGGAGAGGATCCCTGAGTCTCTTGCTGAGATTCTGCCCAATGGGACCAGATGGGCCTGGTGATATTGTCCTCCCATTCCTCTCAAGAGCTGTTCCTTTGGAGATCCAACACACAGTTGCTGGCATGTGATGATCCAAAGGGCTTAGCAGGGGCAGAGGCTTGGAGATTGAGGTGGTGTGGGGAAGGGGGGGGCGTGCTTGATCATCTTTCTGTTCCCATTCCTGCTGTCGAGCATGTTGCTTAAGAATTGCTGTAACCTAAGGAGAGCCTGTAAACTTGCAACTGCTCCACTCCACCTGAGGTGGTGGTTTGCCTTGGCATTGATGAAAACTCTTCTGTGAAGTAGGGTGATCAGAACCTCTGGTCAAAAAGGGACCCTGGCGGCTCCCATCAGCACCACCAACCAGGCTGTTAAAAGTCTGGTTGGTGATGCTGCAGGGCTAAGGCAGTCTAGTGCCTACCTGTCCTGGGGCATTGCGCTGCGCCCCAGAAGTGGACAGCAGATCTGGCTCCTAGGTGGGGGGGCCATGGGGCTCCACATGCTGCCCCTGCCCCGAGCACCAGCCAATGGGAGCTGGGGGGGCAGTGTCTGCGGGCGAGAGCAGTGCATGCCGTGGAGCCTCCTGCCTCTCCATATGCCCCTCCTAGGAGCCAGACCTGCTGGCCGCTTCTGGGGCACAGCATGGTGCCCCAAGACAGGCAGGCAGCCTGCCTTGGCTCCGAAGCACCGACACCCAAGGTAAGCCCGTACTCCAACCCCCTGCCCCAGCCCGGAGCCCCCTCATCCCCAGCTCCACCCCAGAGCCCACCCCTCAGCCCAGAACCCTGACCCTCTCCCGCCCCCCAGTGCCCACACCCCCACCCCAGAGCCCTTACCCCCTGCACCTCACCCCCTGCCCCAGCCCAGAGCCCCCTCCCCCACCCTGAACCCCTCATCCCCAGCCTCACCCCAGAGCCCTCAATCCCTCCTGTACCCCAACCCTCTGCCACAGCCCCCTCCTGTACCCCAAACCCCTCATCCCCAGCCTAACCCCAGAGCTCGCACCCCCAGCTGGCACCCTCATCCCCTCCTGCACCCCAACTCCCTGCCCCAGCCCAGAGCCTCCACCTGCACCCTGAACCCCTCATTTCTGACCCCACCCTGGAGCCCACACCCCCATTTAGAGCCCTCACCCTTTCCTGCACCCCAACCCCCTGCCCCAGCCCAATGAAAGTGAGTGAGGGTGGGGAAGAGCGAGAGACTGAGGGAGGGGGAATGTAGTGAGCGGGGGTGGGTAGGGCCTTGGGAAAAGGGCAGAGCAGGGGCGGGACTTCAGGGCGGAGCGAGGCTAGGGAGTTCAGTTAGTGTCAATAGAAAGTTGGCAACCCTACTCTGAAGAGGCCTTTGCCTCTCAACCCCATATTCCAGCCAGTCATGCTTGTGTATCTTTAGGGTGTAGAGGGAGGGTCATGCACATTTCTATTCTCTAAGAGCTGGAGCCCATGTGTGAGCTTTCTCCTGATGGGAATTTCATTTGGTCAACTATTCTCCATCACTTCCAAACTGACTATCCTACAATACAGGGAGGAAAATGAATGCACTTAGCAGGTAATGAATGTTCACAGCCCTAGTGGTACTGGCCACATGCAAGCTTAGGGGAGAGGGAAAAGAGTTGACTCCTGGCCCACCCACTAGTGCCTTGTATTAAATGCGAGATTGATACAATTGTGAGCATGCTACCCTAGGATTAGGTTGTAAAGTAGCCTGCACGTCTCCCCTGGCCCCACCTTGTTTAGATCTGGTCCAGTGTCCATGGAAGCTAAAGGAAATCTTTCCATTGAGTTCAGGGGGCACTGGATCAAGCACTTACTTCAGTTGTACATCTTCCCTTTCCCTTCTTCTAGGTCCTTAACAATGGTGAGCCTACCTGGCCATAGAACACTTAATAGCGCTCAGCAACTCGTGTGTGTGCTCCAAGTGCTAATGGGTCCTCTGTACCTAGTGAATTACTCCAAGGTGGCTGCTCTCCCTGCCGTCCTATTAACAGCATATATGACAGGTTGCACAGGGCAGCCTGCCCTAAGGCCATATAATCCTCCCTCTTAGTGGAGACATGGCTTCAAACACAGGCAGTGGATGGCAGTCATGCAGCCATTTCACAGCTATATCAGAGTGGGCGATGACCCACTAGACCTTCCCTAGGGAAAAGCTTCGCTGCAGTTGAGAGCTTATAGTTGGGAAGCAGCCGGCTCTGAAGAATAACTGTCTGTTCGAGCCCAGATCTTTGATTTCCTCCTTCCCCTAGGCCAGTTGTATGTGGTGTTGAAACCCATTTTTTAGAACTGGTTGCAGAGCTAACCAGTAAATCATAACAGTGTTGGGTTGGAAAGGACCATGAGAAGTCACCAAGTCCAGCCCCCTGTACTTGGGGGAGGGGTGTATGTGAGCACTCAGCTGAACTGTGGCTGCTAATAATGGACGTGTTCTAAGGGACACACGTTTGATGAAGTTAGAAATTGAAAAACGGAGTCATCTTGCAGTGTCTTGTTTTTTCTCACCCCCTCTCCCCGTTCCTTTCACCTCTGTTTTCCTTTTCCTTTTCCTGTGGCAATAGGAAAAAAGGAATGGACAAGGTGGGGGGTCAGAACCAAGAACTGAAAGAAAACAAAACAAAAAAAAACCCAAAAAACCAACCCAGCAAAAAAAAATTTCTGTTAAAAAAAATCATAAAAATTTTCAAATAAACCAAACATCACTCTTTTTTGGAAACCTGCCACATAGGATTGGCTGCAATTTGTTTTCTTGAAATCCTCCCCTTTTTTTTTCTTTTAAGCCACTCTAATTACAACACAGACAGTTGCCATAAGAAGCTGTTTGAAATCGACGCTTGGTCAGCCTGACCGTACCCCTGCTGGTGCCACCATCTCTGAGTTTCCTTTTAGTTTTGCTCCATTAAGAGGCCTTGAACCTTATAACATGTGGGTAAGATCCACAGACTCAGACCCCAATCTTGCAAACACTTAAACATGTGCACAGGTGTTTGCAGAACTGGGAGGTGTGTGCTGTGGCCTCTCACCTTCCTCCTCCCCTAGGGGGCACTGTTGGTCTTGTGTCTTGGTGTGTGTGTCCCAATCAATATTCTGTGTGCTCTAACTTGGTCACATTGATCATTTCTGGCCCCCCTCATCCCATCCCATCTCTGGGGCACATATGGGTCTTGGCAGTCAGCTGGTTCCTGGGGATCTTCCTCTCACTTTCCTGGAGGACATGACTGTGGAAGACCTCAACAAGAAGAACTGTAAATACTTCCTGGCCACCACAACGGCACTGAAGAAGGGGAAAGCAAGCAGAATGAGCTTTGGAGAGGGCCGCACCGCAGGCTGCAAGTGAGAGCGGCAGCAAATGGCAGGGGCTGGCGGGCACCCAAAGATGGCTCTGAAGGGTGATGTCAACTGGAGGCAAACAGCAGATGAATTGGATCATGATGCCCCATTGTCCCCCAGAGAGCAGCCCATTGGCACTGAAACCATGGTAAGTCTAATAATTTAGGGCTCTTCCTTTTCCCTCACGTGCTACCAGGGGGTGGGGGGATGGGGGAAGATTGAGTTTTTGTGAACCTTACCACCCACCTCCAACCTCCATTGGTCTACTACAGCAGCTGTAGTTCTGGCCCATAAAGCACAACTCAGACCTTGGTTTCTATAAACTCTCTTCTCCCCTTCTCTTCCCACCCTCTTTTCCCCAAATTCAGGCACCTGAACCAGTCAGCTCTTCTCCAGAACGTCTCTTCAAAGTGGTGTTTGTGGGCAACTCTGGCGTAGGCAAGAGCTCCTTCATCCATCGCTTTTGTTACGACAGGTTCTTGGCTGAGATCAGTGCAACCATTGGTAAGTGAAAGGGCTCCCCCGTGCTGCTAAGTCACAGCGGTGTGAGCCTCTGGCCTGGGAAACAGGGCCGACTCTAGCCATTTCGCCGCCCCAAGCATGGTGGCACGCCACGGGGGGGGCGCTCTACCGCTTGCCGGTTCCGCGGCTCTGGTGGACCTCCCACAGGCGTGCCTGCGGATGCTCCACCGGAGTCGCGGGACCAGCGGACCCTCCGCAGGGATGCCTGCGGGAGGTCCACCAGAGCTGCCTGCCGCACTCCCAGCAACCGGCAGAACGCCCCTGGCGGCATGCCGCCCCAGACAGGGCCTGGAGCCGGCCCTGCTGGGAAATGGGGGACAGAATGACACGTCAAAAAAGGAAGCTTGAAATGATCCCACTGTTGTGTCTCTTATCCGTGGCAGTGCAGAGTTACCCATAAGAACCATTTCCTTCAGCATTAGCGGAGTGGGTAATTTCTCTCTCCTGTATGTTCCACACAGCACTGAACATGTTGGCAACACTGAGAAATAATGGCCAAGATCTTCCAAAAAGGATTAGTGATTCTGGGATGCCCAACCTGAGACACCTTAAAGATCTTCAGAAGATGGGTTGTTGATCTCTGAATTATCCAGGGAGCTGTATGACCTGTTTCTGGGGAAAAGAGATAGTTGGGAAGGATTGGTGTCTTCACTATAACATTATTTCTTTAGACTGCAGGAGCACCCAAAATGAGCTGGGCCTCTCCCCAACACAAAGGAAGACAGAGTCCCTGCCCCTACAATTTTGTTTCACTGAGGTAATTTGGCCGATCCTTTCTATAGGCCTCATTTCCCTGTTTTCCCCTGCCCCATCCTGCAATTACCATGTACTGTTGCCTCCCCTACAGGTATTGATTACCAGGTGAAGAGTTTAATGGTGGATAACACACAGGTGGCCTTGCAGCTGTGGGACACAGCGGGCCAGGAGAGGTAAATGAAGCATTTGGGTTCCATGCTAGGATTTCATGCTGCCAGGCATGTAACAGTAAGTGCTGATAGTGGCTACTGAGTTTGTGGGCAGGGTATGGGAAGAGGGAACAGACCTGTATCAGGTCCCAAGGAATGTGATGTTCATTTTAACCTTATAGGGATTGTTAGCTGGCACCAGAAGGTTCTGCCATCAGTGTCTGTATCACAATTCCTTGCAGGAGATCTATAGGATCTGTGGTTCCCAAGCAGGTTGTGGAGGGGATGATTCTGAGTGTCATGGGAAGGGTGTGAATTTCAATACACTTGGAGTACTTGTCCATATATTTATGGTTGTGGCCAGCCTCGTCATTAGCACCAGGATACAAACTTGCTCTGTGCCTCGATGTGCACCTGAAAAACAGGGCAGGTGGCACTCGAAACAGCCCCTGATGCTTCCAGGAATGTTGGGAAGTAATTTTATGTAAGAATGGCCCTGGCTGGGATTGAATTTAGGACCTCTGGATTTAAAAGCACCAACCTCTATTTCTTAAGATAAAGCATTAGCTTTTTTAGCTTAGAGCCAGTAACACAATGATAAACCTCTTCTGTGGTCTAGCCGCTAGAGGGGACAAAGAACCACACTGTGTTAGAGTGAGCTACGTTTATTTACTATGTGCTACTCCTGTTTAATTATGCTGTGTTTTCAAATCTGAGTTTACCACTTTAAGGGGGAAACTTAATTTCATGGAGTGTGGCATAAATGCACTGATTGTCTCAAACATTGTGCATTTTTTCTCTAAATATGCTGCAATGTCAGAAATATCTCATGATGAGGTTGAGTCACAAGGGTGGTGTGACCCTATGCTGGCCACTAACAATGATACAAGCCCCATCTCAGCCAATCAGATTTTGCAGTCCAGAAGTGCCATATACTTGGTTATTATAAATAGAGACTGCCCCAAATCAGACATATGTAAAGAAGCAAAATTTCCATTTAAACAAGTTCTTGTAGCCATATTTACACCAAGGCAGAGCTGTCAGGTGATAATTGTTTCTAACCTAGTTGTAACATGCCTTCCTTGAATCACTGGGGGACCCCACTTCTGGAAATCATCCTTCCTCAGGAGAGCACTCGAGCATGTGTGTAAATTTCCTTTGAAATCAATGGGACTTTAGCATGTGCTTATAAGTAAGCACGTGGCTTTACTGCTTTCCTGAATCAGGACCTTGGAATGGTGCAAAAATCTTCCTTAGCTCTGAAAATATCGATGTAACAGCTCCTAACTGGCAGCACCCAGACAATGCTTGCTGTTAGCAAGGAGGACACACTCCTCCACATGTGGGAGAATTTCTTGATGATCTCTTTTGGCCCATAGAAGCAAATAACCACTACATGTGGTCATCACTCCACTGTCTAGTGTGCTCTTTAGTGTCAAAGGTGTTGCTGGAACTCCAGAGACACACTATTGGCTCTCTCAAATGGAGAGTTTTCCGGTCGCCAGCTCTTAGGGTAAACAATGCCCCCCACAGGCCATAGAAGAGAACATGCTCCAAGGGAAGCATTATTTAGTTTAGAAACATCACTTCCTACTGCATGTTCCTCTAGCCTTTAGCCAAGAGAATGGACTTACTTATCAGTCTGTGTCCTAAAGTGTCCTTCTAATAAAGCACTGATATGTGGAGATCTTGCTATCTCTGCTGTGTTTAACTCAGTGAACAATGTGCCTGAACTAGAATGTATGTTCCCCAAAATACATACTTACCCAAGCCGCTGGCCTTTCTCCCATAACTCAAATCTATCTGCCGAGTCATCCATGAGGTGGCTGCTTTGTATGAGACATTTGCAAACTGGGGTGAAATAAGCTGAAGGCTTTGTTCCTGGTGTGGCTGCATTGGTGAGAGTCCTCACATAGACAAGGTTTATTCTGGGTCAATGCTGTTTGCTCTGGTGTAGATAAACCAGTGGCTGAAATCCCAATGTAGAAAAGGTCCAAGTTACAGATCCACCAAAACCTCACTGTGCAGAGATTTCCCTGCCTCCAGCCCCAAATTTCCCCATGACAAATCCTTCATCTTCTTCCCTGATCACATCCAAATGGACTCTTCTCCCAGTCCTCTTCCCCCTAACCCAGGCATGGTTTTCCTTCCTGCTTCCTAAACACCATGCTTCTGGACAGATGGTAGTTTACTGATTGAGTCACTGCTGCCTTGGGCCCCTCCAAGGAGATGGAATCTCAAGAGTCCGAGACACCTGCCTTCATCGCCTCTGTTTGTTAATGGGAATCACAGCTGGCTCTAGAACAGGGGTTCTCAAGCTAGGGGTCAGGACCCCTCAGGGGGTTGCAAGGTTATTACATAGGAGGTCGCGAGCTGTCAGCCTCCACCCCAAACCCTGCTTTGCCTACAGCATTTATAATGGTGTTAAATATATAAAAAAGTTTTTTTAATGGATAAGGTGGGGTCACACTTAGAGGCTTCCTATGTGAAAGGGGTCACCAGCACAAAAGTCTGAGAACCCCTGCTCTAGAAAGACTGAGCCTCCTGCAGCTGCCACCAGGCCCTGCACAGAGAATCCATGTTAAGAAAGGTATAGTTTGTTTGCTTGTTAATGGCTGAATGGATGCTGGAAATGTCTTTGGTTTCATTTGACTTCAGGTTTCGGAGCATCACCAAGCAGTATTTCCGGAAGGTGGATGGTATCTTTGTGATGTATGACATCACTGATGAGTGCTCCTTCATGGCAGTGCGGAACTGGATGAGTAGCATCCAGGTAAGAGAGAGACACGTTTGGGCTTGTTTTTGACATGCTGGCATTGCTCAAGATTCTCCTTTTACTGTAATGACCCCGCATGGACCTGCCCTAGAAAGGAGACCATTCGAAGCAGCCATGTTGTATGCTAGTAAAGGCCTGGAAGGTCCTAAGGTCTGTAGGGTACTCAAACAGTACTAACCATAATAGCAGACATAGATAGCTAAGATTTAGTTTGGGTGATTGTAGTAGATAGGAATTGGGTAGTATTCTGTTCACTTATTTGGAAGCCACTAGTGGGCCTCCTTGTCTTCTATTGCAGAAGTCACTAAAACCTAGCAGAGCAACAGTGTATTTATGTAGCTAAGTGTAGCATGTTTGTATATATTTAGTAAACCTGATTATTTGGAACTCAGCTGTTTCCTAATATTCTTACTGTTGTGCAGAAAGCAAAGACATGATGATGGTCTGTTTTGATCAAAAGCCCTTTGAGGCAGAGACTGTCTCCTACTATGTGTATATGCAGCACCTAACACAATGAGGACCTGACCTCAATTTAGAACCTCTATGCATTAATGTAACACTAATAATAAATACATTCTCTTCCAACCCCCTTTCCAGTTTGTTGTAACTTTCACAAACATATTATTTTGGAGTGATGTTATTCTGCAAAAATCTCAATTGTTATTTGCAAGAGGTTTTTGTGTGTGTGTGTGTGTGTGTGAAAGTTTGAAAGCAAAATCATTTCAGATATATTTGAGTTGTGGGGAGAGGAAAGGGATGAATACTTTCCCTATATGTTCTGAGTAGATATTTTGTCTATGGGTGATGCAAAGCAGAAGCTGAGAATGTCAAACTTTGCTTGTTTTGTAGATCGCCCTGAGACATAAAAATCAAGCCAAGGTTGAAATAAATCTGCTCAGTTAGTTTTATTAATAATATCAGCAAGTTTGTTCATACCCATTAGAAATAGTTTGGTCATTTTTCCCCAAGGAATTTTAAGGATTCAAGGCCAAGATTTTCAAAAATGTCTAGTGATTACAGGTGCTTTTTTTTTTTTTAATCCAACTTGAAACCTGAAAGGGGCCTAATTTTCAGAATGTGCTGAGTACCTGCCCTCTGAAAATCAGGCCACTGTGGGCACCCAAAAATTGAGGCATCTAAAATCTCTAGTCACGTCTGAGAATTTGGCCCATATTTTTCACCTGACTCTAAGCCTCAGTTGTTCAAATGTTGTGGATGGTGCAGAGTAGAATACTTACATTCGGAGATGATCCAGGGTCAAATGCTGAAGTTCTTATTCAAGGTGACTTCCAGTGAAGTTATAGGGAGGTTTTACCTAAGTAAAGGACTTCAAATGTGACCCGTGAATGACAGCTGCTACTAAAATGCTATGTGAGGGCTCAAATTTGCTTATCCTGTTTAGCCTGTGGATTTTCAGTTAAGGATGGCTGGGTTCAGCAGGCATCAGGCTGAATGGCTCCAGACCAAGGAAATTCAGGCTCTACAGAAAAAACTGGCAGGTCTTTTAAATTCTCATTGGGCAGATTTCTTTCTTTCTTTTAAAAAGCCAGTGAAACTAAATACAACTCCTCTTCCCCCCTTTAAAATTCCATTTCCTCCCTAGCCCACTCACCGAAACCCTGGCATTAAGGTTTGATAAATCAACCACTTGGAATCAGCATGTTCCCATAGTTTCACTTCCTTTCCCAGTGTCACTTGAAGAGCTTGCAGAACAATTCCTAAATAAATGAAATCTCCTGGCATGCTGGCAGGTCCCACGGGGTTAGCTCCTGCTTTCATGGAAGTCAATGGCAAGGCTTCTATTCATGTTGGCAGGAGCAGTATCCAGCCCCAAGATACTCCTGTCTTCCAGATGGTTCTCATGGGAGCCTTGCTCTGTCTACCCTACAGGAAGGGATTGAGGAGGGGGCCATGATCTTTCTACTTGGAAGCAAAATGGATGCAGCAGAGAGAGAGACCCAGCACGTGCCCAAGACAGAGGGAGAAAGGCTGGCGAAGGTGCGGCTCTGTATGCTACTCCTTGCTCCAAAGGTTTTGTAGATTTCACTCTGGTCTGGTTTGCTTGCTCTCTGCCATATTTAGGAAATGGGAGGGGACTCTCCTATGCTCACAGCTATTGCAGAGTATGGTTCTGCCCCCCCTGGAATCAACAGCCAAGCTCCCCTAGACTTCAGTGGTGCAGGGCGAAATCCTTAAATGATAATTAAGACAACTATTTTTTCACTGAGGTCATGGAAGTCATGGAATCTGTGACTTCCGGCGACCTCCATGAATTCAGCCCTGTCGGCCAGAAGCTGTGGGGGTTTCCAGCTGCCATGGGAGGTGGGGCCGCAGCTCTTGGTTGCCACAGGCAGCGGGGGTCCTTCAGAGCTCCCAGCTGCCATGAATGGTGGGGATACCCCAGAACTCTAAGCCAGGGGACCCTGGAGCTCCAAGCCTGCATAGGCGGTGGGAACCCCCAGAGCTCGAAGTGGCCCCCACAACTGCCCAACCTCTGCAGGCGGTGTGGGGACCCCTCAATTGGGCTCCCCATTTTGTCACAGATATTTTTAGTAAAAGTCAGGAACATGTCATGGGCTTCCATTAATTTTTCTTTATAGCTCGTGATCTGTCCATGACTTTTACTAAAAATATCCGTGACGAAATCTTAGCCTTAATGATAATATCAAGTGGCCAGCTTGTGATGGACCCTGACTCTGGAAGAACTCTTTGTGCTTGGGCTCGGTGCATCCTTAAAGTGAATTTGACCCCTCAGGGTGCAGCCCACAGCATTCCTTTGAAATAGTGACCGTTTAACGGGATCTAGCAAGTCTGCCAGTCCACGCTCTTGGCATACCCTGGTTTTACCAGGAATGCACTGGTTGATTATGAAATGAGAATTTATTTTCCAGGTTTCAATGTCTAGTGGTCCCTGCCTCCCCTTAGCCAAAAAGACTCCTGCACTGAGCCTTGCTGCATTGAATTGTGTAGTGAAGCAGGAGGTGCTCCAGATTGCACCTGACCAGGATCTTGTCTCTCCTAGATTCCACTGTATGGCAGCACAAACAGGCCAGTGAGGGGACATTTCCCCCTGTCCTTCCAGCAGCTAAAAGACCCAACCCAGTGCTCCCCTGGGCTGCTAGAGCTTTGACACACTCTTGATGCCAGGGCCCCAACTAGACGTGTGTGTGTGTGTGTGTGTGTGTGTGTGTGTGTGTGTGTGAGAGAGAGAGAGAGAGAGAGAGAGAGAGAGAGAGACTAGGTGTGATGGGTGGTGGGGGTTGACAGCGGCAGAAGTTATCTTCTCACTCTCCTTTCCTGCAGGAATACAAGGCTGTCTTTTATGAGTGCAGTGCTATGACTGGCTATAACATCCTGGAGCCCATGTTACATATGGCAAGGTGAGTGGAGCGGAACAGCATCACCCTGGTACCTTTTTCAGCCATGGCCAAGCTGCTACAATCTCTCTCAGGTACAGGCAAGGAGAAGGGGGGTTCATCTGAGGTAGAACTTGGTCCCAAATGAGAAGCTGGGGTAGCACATTGTTTTTGGTAACTCAACAGACTGAGGTGTTAACATGCCAGAGGAGTGGTTGTTGTCTTCCCCTGTGTGTGGAAAGCACCTTGTTTGGACACTGTCACATCCTAAGGAAAGATCAGAGCTTGTCAAAATGTTTGGACTACTTTTGTTTTGTTTTTGTGGCCAAAAAAGGCCTTTTAAAAAAATCCCAAAATTAAATTTCTAGGTTTTTCTATGGAAACTGGACAATTTTAATTTTCAGTTTTCATTTTTTCCTTTCTCCTCCCTTTCTTCTGCTTTTTTCATAGTTCTTTTTTAGTGGCCAAATGGGAAAAGGGCAGGGAAACAAAAAATGTCAAATCTGAAAAAATTTCATTTTTAAATTGTTTCAAAAAATTCACAAACATTTTTTGGGGAAACAAAGAAAAAGAATTTATCTTTGAAACACAAAAGTTTGTAACATCTTTTTACAATTTTTGACCCACTCTAGTAACTAACAGTTTATTAAGCTGTGTTTCTAATGTAGTGTAATATTACCACCTAGCTCTTATAGGGTGCCTTTCATCAGTAGAGCTCAAAGTGCTTTACAAAGGATGCAGCATTCCCATTTTACAGATGGGAAAACTGAGGCACACTACTTGTCCAAGGTCACCCAGTAGGCTAGTGGCAGAGCCAGCAATAGATCCCACATCTTTTGAGTCATAGGCCAGTGCCCTACCCACTATAACACACTGCCTCCTCTAGTAGATGCTACTTCCTCCTCTGCATCGATTTGGAATTTCTCACCAATATTGTCTGTTTGTCTGTCTTTTATGTAGTCCAACTCCAAAAGAAGCCCCGCTCTCACTATTTCCCTTCACTCTTCAACATCTAGTTTATTCTTGCCTGATGGGGACCAGGAAGCAGGCAATATCAGACTGCTGTGTTCTTGAACTGCTAATGTGTTGATCATTCCAGGCTGCTGACAGCTCAAGAGGACAAGCAGAGGGAAAGTGCCCTGCACCTGGAAGAGTACCACAAGAGGAAGGGATGCTGCTTGTGACGAAGTAAAGAGCATTCCTCAGGAGCATGTGGGGGCTGCACATGGCTGGCTGGTTATCAGCTCCATAGGGACTCAGGAAGGTGCAAGCTTGTCCCAAGAAGGAACATCCAGACGTTAAAATGAAGCAAGCTTGTTGCAACAGAATAATTCTAATCTCCCTCCCCACCTCTATCCCTATGCTCTCATACAACTGCAGCATTCCCCTCCTCCCCCAACTCCAGGGACATACTGCTTGAGACGTTGCATTGGCTGCACAGAAACTGGTTCTCCCCTTTGCTTGTTCCTTTTGTGTCACACACAGGTGAACGGAGGGCACCTCTAACACTCTGTTTTAAATAAGCTAAAGCAATGTCCAGCAGTGTAATAAAGAGATGATTATTTTAAACTTGGAAACAGCACTGGGAGTGTTGGTGTGTCTTAAAGGCGATGTTTGCTTGGCCTTTGGGAGCAGACTGACTAATCAGAGTTACTCAACTATGTAACCTGTGCTAGGAGAGCATGGCTCTTTGTCTCCTTCTAATGACTGCGCCACTTAAAAGGTGTCTGAGGCCTTGGCTACACTCACACTTTACAGCGCTGCAACTGGGGTGTGAAAAAACACCCCCCTGGGCGCTGCAAGATACAGCGCTATAAAGCGTCAGTGTAATCAGGGCAGCAGCGCTGGGAGCGCGGCTCCCAGCGCTGCACGCTACCCCCCGTAAGGGATGTGGTTTACATGCAGCGCTGGGAGAGCTCTCTCCCAGCGCTGCCGCTCTCACTACACTCACACTTCAAAGCGCTGCCGCGGCAGCGCTTTGAAATTCCAAATGTAGCCATACCCTGAGTCTAGAGAAGTAGGCCTTTAGTTCAGTAGTTTTCAAACTTTTTTTTTGGTGACGCTGTTGAAGAAAATTGTTGATGCCTGCGACCCAACGGAGCTGGGGATGAGGGGTTCAGGGTGTGGGAGTGGGTTCTGGGCTGGGATAGGGGGCTGGGGTGCAGGAGGGGGTCAGGTCTCTGGGCTGGAGGTGCAGGCTCTGGGATGAGGGGTTTGGGGTGCAGGAAGGGGCTCCGGGTTGGGGGGAGGCTCAGGGCTGGGACAAGGGATTGGGTCACGGGGTTGGGGTGTGGGCTTCTCTCGGGCAGCTCCCAGTCAGTGGCGCAGTGGGGATACTAAGGCAGGCTTCCTGCCTGTCCTGGCACTGCGGACTGCACTGCACCCTGCAGGCCAATGAGAGTGCGGAACCAGTGCTCAGGGTGGAGGCAGTGCACAGAGCCCGTTGGCCCCACCACCACCACCACCGGGGAACCAGACCTTCTCCTGGCCGCTTCCGGGGCACAGTGCGGTGTCAGAACAGGTAAGGTCTAGCCTGCCTTAGCCAGGCAGCACTGCCAATGGGACTTTTAACAGCCCGATCAGCAGTGCTGACCATAGCCACCACGCCCCAGTGCCTGACATTCTGCAACCCAGTACTGGGTTGCAACCCACAGTTTGAAAACCACTGCTTTAGTTCAAGTAGTGAATGCTTATAGCTCTGAAGGTGTCTGGTTCAAACCCCAGCGTCAACACAAACAGCATTGGTTCTACCTGGCTTTTGCACTTGTGTTTTTTGAAGGGAGGTGTAGGCCTCGTGGCATTTTGATCTAAGGTTATAATTAAACCTTTTTTCCTGCTTTCTAGGTAGGAACATGGACATGTTATGGCCCTAACATCTGTTGTTAATCTTTCAACTAAAGCCAGCTGAGAAGGTGACACTGGAGTAGTTGACACTAGCTTTCTTCTTTGCTCAATGCACATGGATTCTCCTGCTGGTGAAGTTTGGAGGATAGCACAGAGCTGCCCAAACTCAAGCCCCTGATTGAGCAAACCTCTGAACTCGGGGGAAATTCAGCCTGGGATTGTAGCTAGCCTGGGACTTTAAGGATTGGGTCTAGCTGTCATTGATGCCAGGCTGCCAAACTCCAGAGGGTTAGGACCTGTGGCAAATTCACAGAGCTCTGCAACCCTTTCATGCCTGAGGCTATGTTGCAGCTATCCTGGGAAGAAGCCTGTCTGTCACTTGCTGGGTGCAGCTCCTGAATAGCTCAGGAGGGGGTCACCTCCTATTCCTGAATAGCTCTACTTGCTATCCCTATAGAGCACACCCGGCACTAAGGCCCTTGTGCCCTGCTTCAGGTATCAGTGAAGCAGGAGCAGTAAGCAGACAAGTGGCATTTCATTCCACCCCTGGTGGACAGGGCCCCAGGCTGGTTGCTGCTAGTTCTACAGCATTGTCTGACCCTGGTGTAGAGAAGTTGTTTGGTGTGTTGCAGTTGTGTCACTGCAACTGCTACCGACACGTTTTGCTACCATGAACAGCCACTGGCCTGTAAGGACACCCTCTTTTACAGCCTTGTCATAATGTGCTACTGTCAATGGTAGTCTGTGGGTAGCGTCAGAATTTGCTACTTGTTTCTGACACTGCCCCAGCAGGTTTATCAAAGGATCAGGCGCTTGTGTTCCTGTATTTCCAAGTCAGGAATGGTTTAATGGGAAGGGTCAGATCTCACAGGCGTAGCTCAGTCTCGCAGGGGAAGGGATGAAACAACAGGGAACATTTTCGAGAGCACTTAGATGGTAGCCCCATTTTACAAAAGAGAATTTGGCACATAAGCCCCCTTTCCATTCAGTGAGACTGACTCCTAAGTGCCTCAGATCTGCGCTGCACACTGGTTTTGTATCACAATAACTCTGTCGGTTGGCGGGGGGGGGGGCAGGAGGGGAGCTCGTTACTAGTATACACAAATCAGTAGAACCCCTGGTGTGGTCACAGTTACGCTGGGATAAGGGCACTTATACCACTACAGCTGTTCCCCTTCCTTTACAGGACTAAATTCTGCTGGTTTGAAACCTTTATCCTGGTATAACTGAGTCCACACTATGGGGGTGGGTTGTAACACCTTAAGCACTAAAATGGCACGTTTGTGTGTGGACAAGGATGAAGTCGCTTTTGAAAATGTCTCTTAGGCTCCTAAATCACTTTTGGAAAATTGACCAAACATAGCTAAGTCCAGAACTCAGCCTGCCCCCTGTGGTACATAACCAGAATACATTATGTGCCCCCAAAGATACAGCCTGTGGTTGGAATATCTGTCACAATCACATCTTTTAAATGTGATGTATAATAATAACAAGCCAAATCAGGGCAAGCTGATTTGTAGGGTGACACACAAGTTTTGAACTCACCCTTTGTCTTTTATGTTTCCATCTGAATTTTACTAGTGCATCCTGCCATGTTTTTAATGTCACGTCAGGGATACTAACAGAAATGCACTGAAATAAAAGTAATCACTTTGGAAGGCCATTCGTCTTCCCCTAGGATACCCTCCTTAGCCAAGAAATTTCATATTTTTTCTGTTCCTTCTAAATCTTTTATTATTTTATTCCATATTGGAGGGTAATTTGCCTTTAAAAGCTTTTCATGTATCACCACAGTAATTTTTCCTAAATATTGTAAAGATTCCCTTTACCCATTTAAATGTATGTAGCTGACATATCCTTTGGGGGATATTAGGTCCTAAAATTTCAGATGTATCATAGTTTATTTTGAAGCTTGATACCTGATCTTTGTTTTGTTTCCCCTTAGCAACCTCCTTGGATTTAGCTCTGTGCAGTCAGGCGGGATAATATTAAACACATACACTGAGGTGTAGATGATATTCATAAACAGTAATACAGACATCTCCCTCAATCTCTACAAGGCACATCCTGCCAGGCCCACGGTACACGATAAAGGGTGAATTGGCTGCCATCAAAAGAGTGTCACCGAGAAACCACAGGGCAGAACAGTACTAAGGAAAATACTCTGGAAGAGGGGCAAAGGAGGGTCCTCTGTTATTATGGTGCCATTGGAAAGACTCTCATTGGCTTTGAGGGGCTTTGGATCAGGCTCTAATTTCTCAAAGGAAACCCAGCCTTGATTTGCCAAGACTGTAGCGCACTAAATTCTATATGAGAAAATGACTTTTCTTAGCCATCAGCCCCAGTGACAGTGTTAGATTTCCACTTTTTTAATTAGCATAATGAAGCTTTAGTATTTGTCGTGTGCTCTGAGGACTATTTACAGTCTGTAGAGCTGTTGCTCAGGGAATCGTAGCTTGCCCTTGTGCTGCTAACACTCATTGTTTTGTCACCATTCATTGCTGCTGTTATATAACTCAAACTGATCGCACTTCAGGCCTGTCCTTCTGTTTCCTCTCTTCCTGCCTTACCCTTCCCTTTCCTGGAGATGTGGGCACTGCCCATCCTGAATTATTAGCAGCTCTGAAAAATATCTGAACAAGCCGTAGAAGATCCGGGCCTTATGTCTTGGTGGTTCTGACATTTTAAACCTTAGTTGGCGTGTGTAATGAGTCTTTTCAGTTGTGAAACTTACTTATATAGTGAAACATGCTATTAGCACACGTTGAGCCTGGACACAGCCTGGACCCTGCTCTAGGGGATTTTGGGGGGATGGAGAGATAGGAGGTTCTATGCAGATATCATTCATGTCTGATCTATATATCAAATGTTTGTGTGGTGGACTCTTCCCTTCCTCTTCTGGATTGCTCAGACCCATCTCCCCTCCCACTCCCATTCATAAGCCTGTAGCATCTCTGGGATGACCATAGCAGTGGCTGATGTAGAAAAAGCAAGGTAAGGAAAGTATTTTTAGCTGCTTTTAGTGCAAGGTAGCAGGTGGAAACAAGTCTGAGACCTAGCACCATGTGACCAGCTTGTTCTCTGCAGATCACCAACAAGTGTTCCTGTTTAGGGACCTGTCATAAGTAGATTGTTAAGGGTTAATGTCTCTTGTACCTGTAAAGGGTTACAAGCAGGGAACTGGACACCTGACCAGAAGACCAATCAGAAGACAAGATACTTTTAAATTTGGGCGGAGGGAAACTTTTGTGTGTGTTCTTTGTGTTTTGTGTGTTCTTCTCTCAGAGGGTCTGAGAGAGACCAGACATTACTACAGGCTCTCTAAGTTTCTTTTCATATAGTAAGTAAAAACAGGCGGTTTAGGCTTTTTGATTGTTTTTACTCTATTTGCAATTGTGGATCTGGCCGGTTAACTTTTATATGTGTAGTTGCTGGGAATATTCTGATTTGTATTGGTACTGGGGGGAAAGTCTCTTTCTGGTGTCTGTAAGCTATAGGACCCTGTAAGATTTACATCTTGAAGTTACAGAGATAATTCTTTACTTTTTCCTTCCTTTTATTAAAAGCTTTCTTTTTTTTTAGAGAACCTGATTGATTTTTCTTCCTTGTTTCCCTTGTGTTATTCCAGGGGATTGGGATAACTCACCAGGACAGGTGGGGGGGGGCGGGAGACGGGAGGGGGAGAGATAGAATCTCTCTTTGTTTTCCTTGAATCTATTTGCCTCTTTGTGGAAGGGAAAGGGAGATGCTTCTCTGTATGGTGATTTAGAGGTTAGATCAGTATCTCTCAGGATAGCCCAGGGAGGGAAATTCTGAGAGGGGGAAAGGTGGGGGGAATGGTTTATTTCTCCTTGTTTTAAGAACCCAAGGGATCTGGGTTCTTGGGGTCCCCAGGGAAGGTTGGGGAGGGCAGAGTGCCCCAAAACACTATATTTTTGGGTGGTGGCAGTGCTATCAGATCTAAGCTGGTAATTAAGCTTAGAGGATTCAGGTGCTAGTATCTCATTTTCTGAACTCTAAGGTTCAGATCTGAGAAGGAATGCTATGATAGGACCACAAATCTAAGAGTGAAGCTCAAGCTGCAAGGGACCCTTCCGCATGAACTTAAAGGCTCCCAACCATTGCAGCCCCCATCACTGCATGTTACCAAGAGGTCAACCAAATTTCACCTTCTATACACTTTAAAAATAAATAAATGCCTCAGCCCTAATATTTGGTTGGCCTGATAGCTTCCGTGCTAATGGCCTGATCCCTCTCATGCCACAGCAATGTCTCAGGCTTCTGTGGCGACTGCTGGTGGTCAGAACTCCCCAAGAAAGTCCTGGGTAGGGAACGCCTTCTGAGTCACCTACAACGCAGCTGCAGCACAGGCTTTCCTTAGAAACATCCCTCTGCATTTGGATTCTGGAAGGGATGAGAACATTTATCTCTAAGGAAATGGAAGCTGTGACTAGAGGGAGTAGCCAAACATCTAAGTCTGCTGGAATAACAACAAGGAATCCGGTGGCACCTTAAAGACTAACAGATTTATTTGGGCATAAGCTTTCTTGGGTGAAAAACCTCTTCTCCAGATGCATGGAGTGAAAATTACAGATACAGGCATAAATATACTGGTACATGAAGAGAAGGGAGTTACCTTACAAGTGGAGAACCAGTGCTGACAAGGCCAATTCAGTCAAGGTGCATGTGGTCCATCCTGGGTAACTCCCTTCTTTTCATGTGGAAGTGGTCAATGCCTAAGAGACCATAAACGTATCTGTCCCATGTGATGCGTACAGCCCCCAAGCTCTGTTGAGACCTCTAGGCACTAGTGTAATACTAAATAATAAGAGGTGGGTTTGTGACAAATTTAGTTTGGAGAACATTTTCAAAGAGCGTCCTCTTTCTTATGTGTACAAGGTACAATGTTAGGTACAAGGGTGGTGGGCTTAGTGCTGGAGACCATTTCATAAGCTCCCAACAATGCCAGCCCTTTGAGTCGGGGCTCATCTTGTTTCCAGGTGAAGTGAGAAAACCCCATAGCATGAGGCTGGAGATTTTGCCGCTCACTCTCATGTGGCTCTTGCTATATTTCAGCCAGAATCCCAAGCAGTTAAAGCATGGGGGCGGGGGGGCCGAAGGAAAACACACACATACCTCATCCCAGTGCTATTTCCCGGTGATTTAGCAGCTGTATTTTGCTCTCATGTTGTGGTTCCCTAGAGGGGAGATGCGTTGTAAAGGCTAACGCCATGTGGCTGGGCTATGACAGCCTGATGTATAATGGGGTGAACACATGACCCAGCAGTTACAAGCAAACTGCACTTTTCCAGCTGCCAGTGAGGGACCGAGCAACTCAACGGCCTCTCCCCGAAGCACAAAAGCCACCAGTGACAGAGTGACTTAGGGACCCCTGTCTCAGACGCCATTTTACTGGTAGTTTCCTGGCTGCATCCCCAGCTGCTGAAAACCTGCACAGCTCCATTGACTTCAATGGAGTTACACCACTGTATAGCTGCTGAGGGTCTGGTCCTCTGGTAGCTGAGATGTAAATCTACGGTCTGGAGCACCCATGCCCTTGAAAGCTCCCATGGTCTAAATGCCTTTCAGGATCTGAGATCGCTGTTCTAGGCTAATAGACACAAATACCACTCTACAGATTTTTTGGCCCTAGGTTATGAAGAGCCCTGGTCAAAGTCCTCAGGCAGACCTCTGTAACCTGCATAGCATACAGGTAAACCTCTGCCCATATCAGTCCAAAGGCACCCAGACCCTTACAGTTTGGCTGCCCTAGGTAATTGCCTGTGTGATAGAGTGTAGCCAGATTTTAAGGTTTAACTGTATGCTATGCAGGTTACATCCTCTGGAATGGAAGCTGAGAAGTTTGCAACTGGTGGAGTGATACAACCAGGTGGCTTTGACAACAGGTAAAGGGGTTGGCTCAGGACACTTGTCTCTGAGGCAGTGCAGGAATGTGGGGTCTCGCACATTCATCTTTAAAGGTTATAAGTCATGGTGTGGATCTTTAGGACAGGCAGATTCTATTGGGGTGTTAACAGATCCAGAGCCCCAGAAATGTTGGACAATTTATTGCTTCATGCGTGGCACATGGTTGGGTGCCACCCTTGGGTCTAGTTTTAATAATATTTAAAAAATCCCATGCATTCTTTTGACAAGAGTTAGATGTGTTTTTCATATTGCCCTGGCCAAATTCCAGCTTGGTTATTTACGTTGTGTACCATTCAAATTGGAGAAGTTATTACTCACTTCCATTTCTAGCACAGGAAATGTGTTAAAGGGACTTTATCACATCCAAGCATTCAACACAGCCAGGCAACATTGTGAGGTGGCACTGGGTCTCTCTGAGGCTGCATAGGCAGTGTAAGTGCTAAAGAGTGTTTCACACTGTGTATGCAAATACAGCTGGTTGGAAAATGGATTCTTTCTCTGCAGAATTTCAACTTTTGTGGGAGGAAAAACAACAACAACAAAAAATCCACCCATACCTGATGAAAACTGCAAACTTTTTGTTTTTTTGCTGAAATATCTAAAATTTGGAGGGAAATAGACACTTTACACAATATCTCTAGTTTCACCAAAAACCCAGATTTTCATCAAAGACATTTCAATGGAAGATTTTCTACCAGCCCAATTTTCAAGCTATTACTGGAAGTTGCAGCACAAAAGAATGAAAAAGGGGATGACCCTGATTCTGAGTGACACAAATGGTGATCTCTGCCCAGAGCTGGTCCACCATCAAACTGGCTGCATTTTCCTGGTAGGGGAGTGACCCATGCGCACAACCTATAAAGCATTTTGGCATCATAACATTAAAAACCCTTTCTCCTTCAGGCTGGGAAATATATGTTGTCTCTTCTAAGAGTGCAGCTGTGTACACAAGTACAGGCAGAGAAGCATGAGGAGAAAATACAGCCGCTCCAGTGAATAGACAAGGTCACACAAAGTTTTGTACATTGGCAAGAGGAATTTAGGAGTGTTCAGCTTCTTCCAGTTTAATAATCTGATGATTAAAAAGTGGATTATCCTGACAGTGTTCCTTTTGAGAAACCAAACCAGAGGTTAAGAAAAGGCCCCAGTTTTTAAATTTAAAACTAGAACTTTCCCATGGGACAAAGATCATCATCCTGAAGGTTTCGAACATTTTGTTCTCTGCCGCTGATAAAAATGGTGCCTGAGGGATGCAGATTAAGCAACCCCATCTTGGGAGTTTGGGAAATGGTGGGGAGTAGAGGGCTATATTTACTACACTAATGTGGGCTCTGATTCCCCAATGCCTGCACCTGACACAATCATTTTTCCACCTGTGCAAAGTGGGCATCACAGAGTATCATTCTGACATAGCAACATTCTACCTCCCTATAACACTCACTCTGTCCCGGGGGGGCGGGGTGTGAGTGGAGTGGAGACTCAGGCCTCAGATATACTGAGGCACTATGGTAGTAGATTCAGTCCTCACTCTGAAGTCAATATAATTACTTAGAGAGTGCTTGTTAGGTGGACATAGCTCTTAAAAAATAACCCTGCCCAAAGCAGATTAAATCTAAGCTCCCATTCCTGCAAATACCTGCATTCATGTGATTAGTCCCTCTGAAGTCAGTGAGACTAGTCATGTGAGTAAAGTTATACATACAGAATCTTAGAAATGTGGGGGGACCTCAAGAGGTCACCTAGTCCGGCCCCTTTGCTGAGTCAGGACCAAGTAAACCTCCTAGACCATCCCTGACAGTTTGTCTAGTCTGTTCTTAGAAACCTCCAGGGACAGGAAGATCACAGCCTCCCTTGATAGCCTGTTCCAGTACTTAACTGTCCATATAGTTAGAAAGCCTTGCCTACTCTCTAACCTAATAGGTCAGGTTTCCAAACCTTTTATTACTTTGGTTGCTCTCTTCTGGACCCTCTTCAAACATCCACATCTTTCTCAAAGTGTGGCCCCCAAAACTTGATGCAATGCTACAGCTGAGGCCTCAACAGCGCTGAGCAGTGCAGGACAATTACCTGCTGTGTCTTAGATACAACACTCCCATTAGCCTTTTTTTTGCCATGACATCACATTCTTGGCTCCTATTCAATTTGTGATCCGTTAGAACCCCCAGATCCTTTTTGGGCAGTACTACCTCCCAGCCAGTTATTCCCCATTTGTTACTTGTGCATTTGATTTATCCTTCCTAGGTATAGTACTTTGCACTTGTCTTTATTGAATTTCATCTTGTTTATTTCAGACCAATTATCCAATTTGCCATAGTTATTTTGCACTCTAATCCTGTCCTCCAATGTTCTTGCAATGCCTCCCAGCTTGGTGTTATCTGTATGTTTTATAAGTGTACTCTCCAACCCATTATCCAAGTCATTAGCAAAAATATTGACTAGTACCACACCCAGGACAGACCCTTGCGAGACCCCACTAGATACATTCTTACAGTTTGACAGCAAACCATTGACAACTTCTTCTTTTCCAATCAGCAAACTGACCAGCTCAGTCTGGGTTTTTTAATGTTTTCCTCTACTTACCATCTCCCTTTACCTCTCCTAGAGTTGGGGGAAAGGAGGGGAGGTGAATGGGTAATCAGTAATCCAGGTGCTGGCCTTGGGACTAAGTATTATGGAAGTGGAGGTGATGAGGCACTTATTGCTGAGAAAGTTAAAAAGGACCAGCTGGAAGCTACCCGTTGAAACATTTGTTGGCTCAGACAACAGGCTACTGTGAGGAAATGGTGTGAAAACCTTAGAGGTGAAATATTGACTTACTCTTGTCTTTTCTTTAGTTCTTTTGCATGAAGGAATTGTGTCCTCTAGGAGAGGATTTCTGTCCTGGGGTAATATGATGTTGGGAGGGATTTAATAAGCAACAGGAAGGCCATAAAGAAAAGGCTTTGTAAGGGGAAAAGCTACTGCTGTAATATTTTTTGCTGCCAAAGGGGGCAGGCATAGCATCCTTCTCTAAACTCTGACTTGGGAGATGGCTGTCTCTGTCTAGCATGAGTTTATGCTCTTAGCATAGGTCTGCTGGATCAGACACAATTGCACTTTGACACTAGTGACCCAGTATAGGTATCGTTTGTGTAATGGTGAATATGTATGGTGGCTGGAGAGACTGCACCATGCTCTTGCTAACTGAACAGCTACCTTGAACTGACTCTGTATTTCAAACTTATGCTCTTGTGTTGAGTGCCTAAATAAGTGGCCTGGCTCCTTCCTTCCTTTTTTCACCTTCAGTTAAGTCTCTTTGGACTCAGTGAGCTCTATGCATGCAATGCTTGTAATAACCTGTAGTTCTGGGTGCTTCTTATGAGTGCTCAGAGTGAGCTGTTAAATCCATACAAATCTGAAATTTTCACCTTGGTTCATAGTGGGCATGCTCCATGGCTTAACACAGGCCTTCACAGAGTCTGTTCCCGCCCCACAATTGTTTCCCACCTTTATCCTATAACTAGTTCTCTATGTACTAGGGGTCTCCATGTCACTACAGCAGATGTCATATCAAGAAGGGCCTGGGGGCTTTCAAATTCTAAGGTGTAGGGTAAGACCATCATTTTTAATATTCAGTCTTACGGTGCCCCCCTCAACCAGGTGTTATGCTGACTAGTAGCTCCTGATGTCTGTCTCTGGCAAAGTGAGAGCCCCAAACATAGGTCTGGAGCTCTGCTTCAAGGCAGTGTAATGAGTAGCACCCCCAGGTGTCACAAATAATCCTTGGTGTGGTTCCACCTTGCTCATTGCTGGGTGCAGGTGCTGAAACCCCTGAAGCATCTGCCCCTTTCCCATAGCAAAAATAGCTACTGATAAAGAAAGACTAAAGGGGCAGGGGAACCTCTTAGGCCATCTGCTGTAATAGAAAAGCTCTCCTTTCACAGATGGGTCAGCAAAAAGCACTGGAAGGCCAAGTCTACAACTCTCCAAGAGCTATAAGTGTGTCTGAATGAGGCTTAAATATGGCTTGTCTAGCTAGTATGGACATGAGATGGGGAGGGATGTAGGTTCTTGGTGAGGGAGGGAGGAAAAACAGAGAATCTACAGGAAGAGCCTAATCCCTCAGCTTTCCAGCAGACTCTTCCACCCCTGTGGCTTTGTTGTCTCTACTGATAATCTGTTTTATCAGCCGTGTGGGAAACTGTCTCCAGCAAAGGATAAGGCCTTCAGGGTATGAACTTAACAACCTAGCTGGGCTCCTCTACAGGACAGTGGTGCAGTAGGTGTTCAGGGAAGCTATGAAAAAGAAGGGTTGGGGCAGATAAACTAGTTCTCCTCTGTAAAGGACACAGACCAGAAGAGCAATACCTGTTCCTTCACATACTGGACACTAGCTGGCACCCAGACTTGGACACCAGAACTTCTCTAATGAAAGCTACTGCCCAGGACCCTTACCCTTTAACTTCCTGTGCTACTGACCTAGGCTCTCACTTATTGCACAGGCTATGAATTGTGGCTAACAGGCCCCATGGTGTACAACATCCTTCCTGCTTCCAAGGTGAAGAGTGATAGTAATTGTGCTGCTACGTTGTCCTCTGCTAACCATTTCACCATGTTTAGAGTGTTGGAATGTTGGTTTGTTCCTACTGGGGCTTCTATCTAATTTAACACGTGTGCTCTCAAGTTTCCTGTCTCCAGTGCCAATGCAGCACCGGGTGACAGTTCACTCTTTCTTCTAGCTTATTGACAGAATGTCTGGACATGGCAAGAGGAAGGCAAAGCCCTGGTCTTCAAGATCCCAGTCAAAGAGGGCTGGTTTGCAATTCCCCGTGAGCCGTGTCCACCGGTATCTGAAGAAGGGGCACTATGCCATGAGAATAAGCCCCAGTGCTGCAGTCTACCTGGCCTCTGTGCTACAGTACCTGAGTGCCGAAGTGCTGGAAGCAGCAGGGTACGTGACCCAGGCAAAGGGGTACCACCGCATCATACCAAGGCACATCCTTTTGGGCATTAAGTGTGACGACGAACTGCATAAACTGTTCAACCATGTGACTATTCCACAAGGAGGTGTCCCACCCAGAATTGAGAAGCCGCTTCTGACCAAGAAAACCAACAAAAAGTCTGCACATAGAAAGACAGCTGCCCCCTGCTAGCTCCTCTCCAACTGCAGCTGAGCCTTGAAATGAGGGGTGGGGTCTGGCTCACTGAGAGTGGATTTCTGTGCTACAGGCTTCACTTAGTGCACTTGGTTTGTGTGTTGCTGCTAAAGAATATTTATTCAGATTGGTGGTTTGTATAATCTTTGGTGTATGAACTACAGGTTTATTAGACTATCTGGCTCTTGTGATTGCTATTTATGCAGTAGATGGTAATAAAGAATCCAGCTCTGGTCTGTATGATTTAGAGAAAAACGGTAGTGTCCTGGTCTAGTGCCTTAGCCACAGGAGACCTGGTTTCAGTCCTGATGGAGACAGGCAGAACTGTTCCTTGGGTACAGCAAACTGGGGCAACTGCTCTGGGCCCCGTGCTCTGGAGGGGCCCTGCAGGCCACCAGTGCGATTGGCTGGTGCCGGGTTCAGGTGGTCCCAGACATGACAGATTGTCACTTCCATACTGGGCCCCCTACCCTCCACAGCGATGGCCCTGAATACAGGCTTTATTGTGCTCTCTTGAACAAGTTATTTTGGCCCAAATCCTCAAAGGTATTTAGGTACCTCCCTCGAGGATCTAGAGCTTTAATCTCTGCCTTAGAATTATCCCTAATTTTATAGGGGAGGAACTTTCTATTTGTCTGCTTAGAGAAGTGCCTTGTATAAGGGGACCCTAATCTCAATTGGAGGGCCTTCAGCTGCTCCCATAATACAACCAGTACTAGGATCTGGAGGAAAGGAGGCCCTTGCAGAAAACTGGCATTTCCACAATCTTACAGCAGGGTAGTGGGGAGAAGGGCCATCCTGATACAAGGCAGGCAGAGAGGCCTTGTAAGAGGCATCGTGGTGGTCTTGCCTCCTCAGCTAATGACACTAATGTGCCGTGAGCAAGTCTATCCCAAACATAGGTGAGAATGTTCAATTGTCCCAGAATGAGGCACAACTCTTACATCACCATTGTAGAGACTGAATCAGGTGGTTGCTGCCAGATGGGAGTCTGGTGTGAGACTAGGCTGACTCCTCCCTGGGCCTTGTCCTAAGCATGTACAGAGGGTGTATTATTGCTACCTGCTCAATTTGCTGTGTCCAAGTATGGTTACCTTCAAACAGGACAGCATCTGACCTTACCCAGGCACTGAAATATCTGTGTGCTCCTCTTTCCAGTTGGACCTAGTGTAGCCATTTTCTATTTTCCCCCACTCTTCCCTTTCTTCATTTCATGCTCACTTCTGCTCTGGCTCCAGACTCTAACCTCCTCCCACAGCGCTGTCTGCTTTATCTTCGCACTCTTTCCCTGCCCTCCTGCTCCTCATCCTTCTCTTTCCCCCTTCCACCTAGCACTGATCTGAAAGAAGTCGAGGATGGTTCTTTTCCTCCTGCTACATACACAGTGCTTCAAACAGGTTGGACAGGAAGGGGACTCTCCCTGACTCAGGAAAGGAGGTGGGGGAATCTGGCTCTCCGAAGCTCTGCACCCCTCCACAATCTCATTACAGTGTGGTTCCCCCACCCTTACTTTGACACATGCATGCACTTAAAATCTGCCTCTTCATTCCTAGTCATCACTTCTTCCTTACATTTTACTACCTCTTTGATCTATGGATGGAGAAAGCTCCCTCTTTCTCTCCTGTGGACCAATAAGACCCTACTGTGCAAGGCTCACACCAAGGGCTGGTCTAGTGTCTGGCTGGAAGCTAGTCCTCCAAATAAATATCATCCCATGGAGACACTGTGTTGAAAAGTGAATAGTGATGAAGCAAACTAACTGGATTTATTCTTTTACAAATCTAGGTAGGCCTTGATAAGCTAGTTGACTTGGGCCATTGACTCAGGTCAAGTGTAGTATGTCGTCAAGGCTGATTCCCCACTCTGATACTTCAAGTGCTGAAGGTGGGGAGCCCAGAGGGATTTTAAAAAATTAATATTGACCACTCTAGGCTCGTATTAAACTCCCAAGGTTACAGCTTCTCTCTGACCTTGGCTTGGTAAATGCAAAACCCCTTTCAGATCCCAGGAAGGTGCACTTGGGAATTCCTGTGGGGTACCCTCAAGTCCTTTTTACACACACAAGATGAGAAAGAAAACAAAGGAAATTAGCTGTTGCCACCAGCTAATTTAGCAACATGCACAAACCTATTAGGACACCTAAAATCCAATCCTGTTCTTAAAAGGTAAATTTTAAAAACAAAAAGAAAGAAAATACATCTGGAATTTAGGCTTTTGCTAGATATTAAAAGAGCAAGTCCAAAAATTAAGCACCCAAAATAGCTTGCTTGGGAGTTCACCTTAAAGGTTACAAGCACACAAAAGCATCTGGGATTAGCACAGAGGAGTCCACAAGCCTTACAGAAAATAAAAGAAATAAACCTAATCACACCTATCCAAACATTCCCTGTCCTAATAAATCCTTCCAGGTATGTGTCAATAACCTAGTCCCAGATTTGGACCTTAGCGTCCAAAATATGGGGCTTAGCATAAAAACCTCCAAGCTTAGTTACCAGCTTGGACCTGGTACTGCTGCCACCACCCAAAAAATTAGAGTGTTTTGGGGCACTCTGGTCCCCCCAAAAACTGTCCCTGGGGACCCCAAGACCCAAATCCCTTGAGTCTCACAACAAAGGGAAATAAACCTTTTCCCTTCCCCCCCCTCCAGGTGCTCTTGGAGAGATACACAGAAGCAACCTCCGTGAATCTAAGCAGAGGGAGTCCACCCTCTCTAATTCCAGTCCTGGAAACAAAAGCACTTTCCTCTTCACCCAGAGGGAATGCAAAGTCAGGCTAGGAAATCTAACACACACAGATTTCCCCCTGACTTCTTCCTCCCACCAATTCCCTGGTGAGTACAGACTCAATTTCCCTGAAGTTCCTCACTAAAGAAAAACTCCAACAGGTATTAAAAGAAACCTTTATATAAAAAAGAAAGAAAAATACATAAAACTGGTCTCTCTGTATTAAGGTGACAAATACAGGGTCAATTGCTTAAAAGAATATTGAATAAACAGCCTTATTAAAAAAGAATACAATTCAAAGCACTCCAGCAACTATAGACATGTAAATACAAAAGAAAAAAAACAATAACCCTTATTGTTTTTATGATCTCTGTACTCACAACTTGGAAACAGAAGATTAGAGAGCAGGAAATAGAAATCACTCCTCATAGCTGAGAGAGAGGCAGACAGAAGACCCAAGAACTCAGACACAAACTTCCCTCCACCCAGAGTTGAAAAAATCCTGTTTCCTGATTGGTCCCTTGGTCAGGTGCTTCAGGTTACTTTTTTTTTTTCAGGTGAAAGAGACATTAACCCTTAGCTATCTGTTTATGACACGCCCCCCAAATTGCAGACAGTGGGGAAGCTCACTGGCGGCGATTTCCTTCTAGAACTTTAAAATAAACAGATTAATACAACACATGCACCTTTACATATACCACTAAGTATATAACTAACAGACTTATACATTTTAAGAACACTTTTTAACTACTAGATTTTGGGAAACTTTCACGGGAGAGTGCATTAGCTACTTTGTTAGAAGCTCCTGAGATGTGCTGAATTTTAAAATCAAAATTTTGGAGAGCTAAACTCCAACGAAGAAGTTTCTTGTTGTTCCCCTTGGCCGTATGAAGCCACTTTAGTGCAGCATGGTCAGTTTGTAGCTGGAACCGCCATTCCCAAACATATGGGCGTAGCTTTTTCAGGGCGTACACAATGGCATAGCATTCCTTTTTGCTGAGTGACCAGTGACTTTTCCTCTCAGACAGTTTCTTGCTGAGAAACACGACAGGATGGAAGTTGTGATCTGTTGCTTTCTGCATGAGCACTGCTCCTATACCACGCTCAGATGCATCCGTGGTTACTAGGAATGGCTTGTCAAAATCCGGGGCCCTGAGTACAGGGTCAGACATGAGCGTCGCCTTAAGCTGGGTAAAGGCCTTTTGACACTCATCAGTCCACTTAACTGCATTTGGCTGGGTCTTTTTGGTCAGGTCGGTCAGTGGGGCAGCGATTTGGCTGTAGTGTGGTACAAATCGCCTGTAATACCCGGCCAAGCCTAAGAAGGATTGGACCTGTTTCTTTGACCTTGGGACAGGCCACTTTTGGACAGCATCCACCTTGGCCTGTAGGGGGTTTATGGTTCCTTGACCCACCTGGTGCCCCAGGTAAGTCACTTTGTTTTGGCCTATTTGACACTTTTTGGCCTTAACAGTTAGTTCGGCCTGCCTGATGCGCTCAAAGACCTTTTCCAGGTGTAGTAGGTGTTTGGGCCAGGAGTTTGAAAAAATGGCCACATCATCGAGGTAGGCAACTGCAAATTTTTCCAGTCCTGCTAGTAGACCATCTACCAGCCTTTGGAAGGTGGCGGGTGCATTTTGAAGGCCGAAAGGAAGGACATTAAATTCATACATCCCCGCATGGGTGACGAATGCTGACCTCTCCTTGGCAGGTTCATTTAGCGGTACTTGCCAGTACCCCTTGGTTAAGTCTATTGTAGATATGAACTATGCACGTCCCAACTTCTCCAATAGCTTATCAGTGCGTGGCATTGGATAGTTGTCTGGACGAGTTACCACATTTAGCTTACGGTAGTCCACGCAAAAGCGTATTTCCCCATCTGGTTTGGGTACCAGAACCACTGGAGATGAGCGGATTATACCCATCTGTAGCATGTTCTGGATCTTCCGTTCTATAGCAGCTTGGGCATGAGGAGACATCCGGTAGGGTGGAGTTCTAATGGGGTGAGCATTACCTGTATTAATGGAGTGGTATGCCCGTTTAGTCCGTCCTGGGGTGGCTGAGAACAATGGGGCGAAGCTAGTGCACAGCTCCTTGATTTGTCGCCGCTGCAGACGTTCCAGGGTGGTTGAGAGGTTCACCTCTTCCACGACATCATCTTTTTTCCCTTCGTAGTAGACACCGTCAGGCCACTCAGCATCATCTCCCTGGACTGTAAACTGACAAACCTGTAAGTCTTTGGAATAGAAAGGCTTGAGAGAATTAACATGGTACACTCTAGGCTTTAGTGAGGAATTGGGAAATGCTATGAGGTAGTTCACATTTCCCAGGCGCTCTTGGACCGTGAATGGCCCTTCCCATGATGCTTCCATCTTATGGGCCTGTTGCGCCTTCAAGACCATAACCTGGTCTCCTACCTTGAAGGAACGTTCTCTGGTATGTTTGTCATACCAGGCCTTTTGCTCTTCCTGAGCATTCTTTAGGTTTTCTCTAGCAAGGGCTAAAGAGTGTCGGAGGGTGCTTTGTAGGTTGCTTACAAAGTCCTGAATGTTAGTTCCTGGAGAAGGCGTAAACCCCTCCCATTGCTGCTTCACCAACTGTAATGGCCCCTTAACCTCGTGACCATACACAAGTTCAAACGGTGAAAACCCTAAACTGGGATGTGGTACAGCCCTGTAGGCAAACAGCAACTGCTGCAACACTAGGTCCCAATTATTGGAGTATTCGTTGATGAATTTACGTATCATGGCCCCCAAAGTTCCATTAAACCTTTCCACCAGGCCATTGGTTTGATGATGGTACGGGGTGGCAACCAAGTGATTCACCCCATGAGTTTCCCACAGTTTTTCCATGGTCCCTGCCAGGAAATTAGATCCTGAATCTGTAAGGATGTCGGAGGGCCAACCTACCCTGGCAAAGATGTCTGTTAGGGCCAGGCACACAGTGTTAGCCCTGGTGTTGCCTAGAGCTACTGCTTCCGGCCATCGGGTAGCAAAGTCCACTAAAGTCAGTACGTACTGCTTTCCTCTGGGCGTCTTTTTTGGGAAAGGGCCCAGAATATCTACAGCTACTCGCTGAAATGGGACCTCAATTATGGGGAGTGGCTGGAGAGGGGCCTTGACCTGGTCTTGGGGTTTTCCCACTCTTTGGCATACCTCACAAGACCGGACATACTTGGCAACGTCCTTGCCCATCCCCTCCCAGTGGAAGGACTTCCCCAACCGATCCTTGGTTCTGTTCACCCCAGCATGGCCACTGGGATGATCATGGGCTAAGCTTAAGAGCTTCCCCCGGTACTTAGTTGGAACCACCAACTGTTTTTGCGGCTGCCATTCTTCCCAGTGTCCACCAGAAAGAATCTCCTTGTATAAAAGTCCCTGGTCTATAACAAACCAGGATCGATTAGAAGAGCTGAGAGGCGGTGGGGTGCTCCGTGCCGCCGCCCACGCTTTCTGAAGGCTGTCATCTGCTTCCTGCTCAGTCTGGAACTGTTCCCTTGAGGCTGGGGTTACCAGTTCTTCCTCAGACTGTGGACTTGCGCTTGGTCCCTCTGGAAGCGATGTAGGTGATGGGGTTGTTTCCGTTGCTGGTGAACCGCTTTCCGCTGGCGCACCTGAGGGTATTCGAGGCTCTGGCTGAGCCTTTTGGGTATGGCTGTCTGTTGCTTCTGCCAGTTCTGGCTCGCTGGCGCCCTCTGGCGTTGAGTTAGAAGATGTGGTTGCAATTGCTGGTGCTGGTTGCTGTTCCAGTTCTGGGCCTGGGACTGGAGGTGCTGTGGCTGTTTCAGTGGTTGGCATGGAATCCGGGTCCATTACTTCTGTCTGGGTCTCTGGTAACACAGACAGGGCGTCTGTGGACGGCTCATGAACAGGAATGGGTCTGGAAGCTTGCCTGGTTTGGCTGCGTGTAACCATTCCCACTCGCTTGGCCCGCTTCACCTGGTTGGCCAAGTCTTCCCCCAGTAGCATGGGGATAGGATAATTGTCATAGACTGCAAAAGTCCACCTTTCTGACCAGCCTTTGTATTGGACAGGCAGTTCAGCTGTAGGCAAGTCTACAGCTTGTGACATGAAGGGGTAAATTGTAACTTTGGCCTTTGGGTTGATGAATTTGGGGTCTACGAAGGATTGGTGGATAGCTGACACTTGTGCCCCCGTGTCTCTCCACGCAGTAACCTTCTTTCCGCCCACTCTCAAATTTTCCCTTCGCTCCAAGTGTATTTGAGAGGCATCCGGGCCTGGGGATCTTTGGTGTGATGGTGGTGTAATGAACTGCACTCGGATGGCGTTTTTTGGACAGTTGGCCTTGATATGTCCCAGTTCATTACACTTAAAGCATCTTCCATCTGATGGATCACTGGGCCGAGGTGAGTTACTGGAGACTGGTGAGGTGGAAGAATACTGTATCTGTGGCTTTACTTGGGTTGTAGGTGGGGTTTTTGGTTGCCCTCGGTTGTAGGGTTTATGGTTGGTGTGCCGCCTGGGGTATTCGTTCCCCTTGACAGTAGCTTTTTTGCTTTCTGCCACTTCCATCCATCTGGCTCCAATCTCCCCCCGCCTCAGCGAGATTTTTAGGTTTTCCATCTTGTATGTACCGTGTTATGTCCTCAGGAACACCATCCAAGAACTGCTCCATTTGTATGAGGAGGTGCAGTTCTTCCAAGGTTTTAACATTGTGTCCTGATATCCAGGCCTTATAATTTTTCCCAACGTAGTAGGCGTGTTTGGGAAATGACACATCTGGTTTCCACTTTTGAAATGTCTGTTCTGAAATGTTCTGAAATGTCAACGGGCATGATCCGGGGTGATCCCCATTCTGTATCTGGCCTTGGTTTGAAAAAGATTATAGTCGTTCATTTGCTGCTTAGGCATTTCAGCTGCCACCTCTGCTAAAGGTCCACTGAGCTGTGGCCTCAATTCTACCATGTACTGGTCTTCAAGGATGCTGTACCCAAGACAGGCTCTTTCAAAATTTTCCAAGAAGGCCTCGGTGTCATTACCTGCCTTGTAGATGGGAAATTTTCTGTGATGTGGAACCATAATTGGTGAAGGGTTGTTAGGATTGGCTGGCGCATGCAGCCCAGCTTGTGCTAAGTCCAGTTCATGTTTTCTCTGTTTTTCCTTCTCTTCATTATTTTTTTGTTGTTTTTCCATTTCTTTTTGTTGTTTTTCCATGTCTCGGCTGTGGGCCGCCTCTTCTTCTTCTTGTTTCCTTCTGTGGGCCACCTCTTCTTCTTCTAGTTTTCTTTTGTGGGTTGCCTCTTTGGCTGCTTGTTCTCTTTTGTAGGCTGCCAGTTTGATGCTTTCTTCCTTTTCTTTTAGCTCCACCTCTTTTTGTTTTTTTTTCCAGTTGTTGCCTGTGTTCAGCTTTTTTTTTTTTGTTCTTCAGCCTTCATTTTTGCATTGGAAGGCATGGTTCCTGTTTTCTTGTGTTGGGGTGCCCTCTGGTGTTTATTGTCTGAACTGCAGGCTCTGTTGCCTCCTGGGGTCTGCCTAGCAACAGTGCCTTTTTCCCTTTCTTCCTTTAGCTAATTTTTTCAATGTAAGGTAAACCAGAAAAACCACTTTATTTGCATGTATATAGTGCTGGTATATGACTCCTAATGGGAGTGCTATTGTCCGACAAAAGACCTGTTTGTCACAGCTTAATGGTTTCTTGCTTAATATGCAAGCCACAACTGCCAGAGAGAGCAGAAAAAAAAATTCTCTCTGGTTCCCTTTTAAAACCAAACTGTTTCTCTCTGCTAAAAAGCCCCTAGCAGAGAAAAGAAAAATATAATATTCCTACTGGCTTCTGGATTCTATCTTTCCCACAAACGCTGCCACCATGTCAATAACCTAGTCCCAGATTTGGACCTTAGCATCCAAAATATGGGGATTAGCATAAAAACCTCCAAGCTTAGTTACCAGCTTGGACCTGGTACTGCTGCCACCACCCAAAAAATTAGAGTGTTTTGAGGCACTCTGGTCCCCCCAAAAACCATCCCTGGGAACGCCAAGACCCAAATCCCTTGAGTCTCACAACAAAGGGAAATAAACCTTTTCCCTTCCCCCCCCTCCAGGTGCTCTTGGAGAGATACACAGAAGCAACCTCCGTGAATCTAAGCAGAGGGAGTCCACCCTCTCTAATTCCAGTCCTGGAAACAAAAGCACTTTCCTCTTCACCCAGAGGGAATGCAGAGTCAGGCTAGGAAATCTAACACACACAGATTTCCCTCTGACTTCTTCCTCCCACCAATTCCCTGGTGAGTACAGACTCAATTTCCCTGAAGTTCCTCACTAAAGAAAAACTCCAACAGGTATTAAAAGAAACCTTTATATAAAAAAGAAAGAAAAATACATAAAACTGGTCTCTCTGTATTAAGGTGACAAATACAGGGTCAATTGCTTAAAAGAATATTGAATAAACAGCCTTATTCAAAAAGAATACAATTCAAAGCACTCCAGCAACTATAGACATGTAAATACAAAAGAAAAAAAACAATAACCCTTATTGTTTTTATGATCTCTGTACTCACAACTTGGAAACAGAAGATTAGAGAGCAGGAAATAGAAATCACTCCTCATAGCTGAGAGAGAGGCAGACAGAAGACCCAAGAACTCAGACACAAACTTCCCTCCACCCAGAGTTGAAAAAATCCTGTTTCCTGATTGGTCCCTTGGTCAGGTGCTTCAAGTTACTGTTTTTTTTTTTCAGGTGAAAGAGACAAACCTAATCGCACCTATCCAAACATTCCCTGGCCTAATAAATCCTTCTAGGCATGGATGATGAATGTTCATACCTGGTCCAAACTTTGCACAACATTCCAGCTGCCCCTGTCTCTTCAGCCCAGAGAGAACAACAGAGAGACAAAAAGGAAAACTTTCTTCCCATTTTAAAAAGTTCTAGCCTTCCCATTGGCTCTTTTGCTCAGGTGCCCACTCCCTTTTTGCTATGTGGGGGACTTTTTAACCCTTTACAGGTAAAGCAAGCAGCCACCAAGAGGGACTAAACGGCTGGCTGGCTGTCCATAAAAGGGAGCTACCCCCTCCCCCTTCATTTATCACATATGAATTTATTATTCTGCTCCTTGCTGGAAGGAGAGAGAACTCTATTCTGACCTAGAGGTGAAGATCCAGTTATGAGGTAACCATCCAAGAGATATAGCTGCAAATGAATTTTCCTCTTCTCTCCCCCAAAAGTTTGCAAATAAAAGAATATCAGATTTTACATTGTAGTTTACCTAGGCCCCTCGCTTACCAGTGTATCCTAAGGAAGGAAAGAGGATTGGACAAGGGTCTATCTGTGTTCCAGTTCCTTATATGGAGGCATGTCCTAATGCTGAGGCATTTAGGCTAAAAGCTTTTTGGGAAATAATGGAGGGATGAGGCAATCTGCCAGTCTGACATGATTTCTAGGCTTCACTGTAGAAACCTCCTTAGCGAGTGTCTTTTAAACAAGTACACTTGTGGCTGGAGCCTCTAAAAGGGCACAGCCTTTGTCTAGACCCTATTAATTTTGCTGATATGACACAAAGGGGGACAGTGATGTAACTGGTATGTATGACAGCAATGCCTGTACAGTATTGGCAACCCCAAGCATTCCAAAATCATGCCTTAGGCCCCCCAAAAATCGTGCATGCATTTTAAAATCTCATGAAACTGTGTGTTTTGCTTGCTTGATTGTTCTGGTTTTTAGCTTGTGGGGGGCACCTGAGTAACCTCTTCAATCTTTTGTGTGTAACTAGGATGACCAGTCAGCAAGTGTGAAAAATCGGGAGGGGGGTGGGAGGTAACAGGAGCCTATACAAGAAAAAGACCCCAAAATCAGGACTGGCCCTATAAAATTGGGACATCTGTTCACCATATGTGTAAGTGAGAGGGCTAGAAACTTACCTTTATTTTAAATGAAAAATGAGATTCTCATGGAATCCTATGAGTCCAGGACCTGGGGCTTTAAGGAAAGCACCAAATAGCATGAGACTCACAATAAAATACAGGAAGTTGGCAGCTACTAGCCTGGGAAGGGAGAGAATGGGGGCAATTATAGTGGGGGGTTGGTGAAGATCTCTTGGAGAAGCAGAGCTACACTGAATCATAGAATCATAGAATATCAGGGTTGGAAGGGACCTCAGGAGGTCATCTAGACCAACCCCCTGCTCAAAGCAGGACCAATTCCCAACTAAATCACCCCAGCCAGGGCTTTGTCAAGCCTGACCTTAAAAACCTCTAAGGAAGGCGATTCCACCACCTCCCTAGGTAATCCATTCCAGTGCTTCACCACTCTCTGCGTGAAAAAGTATCCTAATATCCAACCTAAACCTCCCTCACTGCAACTTGAGACCATTACTCCTTGTTCTGTCATCGAGTAAAAGGATGGGGATAGCCAGAATTGATGTGGAGGTCAGTGGGCTGAATAAGTCTTGGGGTGAGGGGGACTGGCAGAGGTGGGTGCAGAATTAACTGGAATCTTGGGACTTGGGTAGAAGTGAGGAGTCCTACAGGCACACAGGGAGAACTCCTCTGGGGTGAGTGGGTGTGCAAAAATTGTTACTCTATAAACTTTGAGTTGGCAATGCTGTTCTTGCCATGCCCACAGTGTGTGTGTGTGTGGGATCATTGAACAGACCCAAAACCACAATCTCTCTTTTTAAAAACAACAAAAACACCCCTCAATTTTGGGGGCCTGACTCATGACATCTGAGCTCCTGCAGTTGGGTATGTTGCACAAGGGACCGTGTAGGTTATCAGGTTAGTACACGGTTCAGAAACTTTTCTGAAGTGCTGAATGCTGGCGGCTCCCATTGGGCATCCACAACTGTCATCAATGTGCATCAAAAATCACAGGCTAAGCATTTTTCTCCCTCTCTTCTTTATCTTCTCCTGCCCACTCCCTGCGCCAGCTGTTTGGAGAGTTAAGTCTGATCCTCAAAGTGCACTGGCCACTTAGGAATGTAGCAGTAGTGTATACCCAGGCAAAACCCAGAACAACTGTTTTGTTGTACAGCTGACTTTTCTTGAGGTTTAAGTATCTGGTGACTTTCAAAGACCAGTTTTGAATAATAATAAAGTTTAAATTAAAACAGAAAGAGGGGTGCGTCTTATTCTCTGATTAGGGAGTCACTGTATCGTGCTGAATGCAGTGTTGTTGTAGCCATGTGAGTCCCAGGCTATTAGAGGGACAAGCTGGGTGAGGTTATAGCTTTTATTGGCCCAAATTCTGTGGGTGAGAGAGAGAAGTTCTCAAGCTGATACAGACGTGCTCTGCCTCCAGAGCACACTAGGCAATTCTAGTTCCTCTGCCCACTAGAGGTCTCTGGGTTATGGGAGAGACGGATCAGAGTTTATTCAAACAGTTAAGGATTGGAGCAGCCGCAGGCTGGAGCTGCGGGGACTGGGAGGGGTTTGGAGCAGCGGCTGTAAAGCAGGGCTCGCGCTGCTTGTTTTCACTGCCTCCGCCGGAGAGAAGGTGGGACTCCGCTCGCCAGGAAAAGGTAAAGGGGGGCGCGTGGGGCTCGCCTGAGCCCCTTTGTCTGTCTGCAGGGGAGAAGCGCGCAATGGCCAAAGCAAGGTGCTGCTGGCTGGGGGAGCGCACCTGAAACAGCAGCAACAAAGGAAGCCCTGTTGCCCCCCCCACCCCCCTTTCCAGGGCTAGCAAGGGAGGATCGGAGCCCGGGTTTGTCGTGCTTAGTCAGAGATAGGCACGTGAAAGGTTCTCCGGGGATTTCCCCAAGGGAGGGGGCCGTGGTGCAGCACCTTCCCGGGTGTGTTTCCTAGCCACCCAAGCCGCGTTTTGTTTACATGGGGGCGGCTAAACTCTTCCCCAGCCCCTCGCCTCGCACGGGGACTCTCGCCTCCAGTGTGGGAAAAGGCTGTTTGGGAAGTGCCGAGCTCTCCCTGCTGCACGGCACTTTTCACTGGCTTTCAACTGGAACAAACTCGGCGAGGTGCAAAAATTACAAGTTTGTGGGTTTTTCCGCCCCACGTCGTGAATCAAGGGGCTGGCTCAGACAGTGACTCGAGAGCGTCCCCAGCGCCCTGGGGCAGTGCCCCGCTGTTCCCTTGGAGGCCACGTATTTCCATGCAGCCTAGGAGCTGCCTCGTGAGAAATCCGGGCTTTTCCCTCTTAATTTCTCCAGAGCCCCAGGGCGCCCATGTCGGTGATCTCCTGTGGCCGGCTCTAGGGCTTTAACCACCAGACTATTTTCCTCCCTATTGAGAGGCAAGTTTTTATGTTGTGGTTGCCTCTTTTTTTTTTTTTTTTTTTCCACATTACTTTCTCTATCGCTAGCAAATCCTTAGGGGTTGTCTTGCTACAGGGGTTTGGTGTAGTCTCTTGACTTTGTTGCACAGAGCTTCTCTCTCTTCACTTCTGGTTTGTTTATGGCTCCCCTTCTGTGTAAATAAGATTTGGCCTTCAGGTTGAAATCCTGGTGAAATCCGGGGCAGAGGGGGATATTTACCAGGAAATCCAATCAATTGTTATGCTCCACATGCTGCTTATGTGTTTTCCCTGTTTCCCATTTTGAAAGTGGCAGGTGTGCTGGGTGTGTGTCACTTTAGCACCATCCTGTTGCTTGACTGCAGAGCATTCCCCAGCAGGCTTTGCTTCATGGCATCTAGTGAAAAGGATAGACAGTAGTCAGGATGTCTTGATCATAGAAGCCCTTGATAATGAATCCATCCCATTGCAGCAGCTTGTTGGTGTTGGGGAGGAGTATATTTAACTGAGACGCTTCTGGATGCCCTATTATAAACCCTGTAACTTATTTCTGTCCTCTCCCTCCACTTGCTCTGGGGTTTCACAAGGTGCTAAAGATCAGCCCTTCCCACCAATCAATGGTTTAATTAAAGGTCACAGAGGTGATGCATAGTGGCAGCCATTTTGCTAAAGTTGTGCCATACAAGATAACAGTTGGGATCCCAGTGTCAGAAAACTGGCTTCTGCAGTCCATGATGTTTTAATAGTGGCTTAGGTTCTGAGGGAGGCTTCTAGTGTGACAGATATAATCTAGTTAACATGCAGACCAAAGGTGCTCTCATTTGTTTAAATCAACATGAAGACAGAGCAGAAAGGTCTGCCTCATCCCTGCCCCTGGACTTCAGCAGTCTCTAAAAATGGTTGCTGCCGATGGAGGAGACTCAGAAAAGCGCCTTCTGAGTTAAAACCTCAACCTCAGGGTATCAGTTTGCAGTGAAGGTAGGAAAACAACTCCTTATAGCATCTAGTACATAGTTTGCCTTTAGGCCTGTGGGTTACCATAATGCTCCTGTTAACGTGCCTCTTGCCATAGGCTAGGGAAAGTGGAGTTCAGGGCAAATTGGGTGCAGCCTTTGTATGCTGTGACTGATCTGCAACTCTATTTGATCTAACAAACTGGATAAGATTTCGTAGACTTGGATCACAGTGGTGCCTTTTTTACTTAGGCTGTCAGATGTCACATCTACTACTGGGTTTATATGTTGCTAACCCAATGGGGCTGCATTCTTGGATGGCACTTTTAGGCACTATTGTAAATCAACATGATTAACAAACCCAGTGCCTCCAGCAGTAAAGGGAATTGTTCTTTTCTGTTAGAGAAGTGAACGCTACTGATCTCAGCAGCTCCCTGTGCTAACAGACTACCACACTGTGACCAGAAGAGCTAAGCTGCTTTTTGAGATGTAGCTTCTGACCCACAAAGCCCCACTCATACCACGGCCTTTTCCCTCCATAGTTTCAATATTCTTCACTGCCTGACCTGAAATTGTTGTGTATCATTTGCAGAAGCTTGCGAAACAGCTTCTGAGTGTTCTCTAGCTGGCCACTTTACCGTGCCAGATCAATTAGTCCATGTCTCCATGTGTTTTAATGTCTTGAAAGGCAATAGAGAAGTCCAAAAGAGCCTATTTAGTTCAGTCTCGCAGAATCACCATGAGACTTTCCACTCCCACAGCTTGGTACAAAGGCCTTGCGGCCCTGGTGTAGTTTTGAGATAAGTTACTAGGCTCCTCCTTTGATTTCTTCTTTCGGTTCTCGAGCGGTTCTGCATTCACTCATTCCTGCTCTGCTCAGTTCAGCTGCACCCTTCATGCTCTCAATTCCTACCCCATGCCCTCTTTGCCAGAGTGGGTGGGCAGCAAAGTCTCCCTTTCCCTTGGTGTTGAGCTTCCTGAGGCCAGGTGTGTTTCAGAAATACTTGTTCTAATGGTTTCATCTCCGTGCAGGCAATATAGAAGGAACAGAGCACTGATTAGCATGAATGAATAGCAAAATTGGCCAGATTGCACCCTGCTCTGGGGGCTGTTGAGGTTAAAGGAACCACCTTGTGGGCATCCTGTGCTGAGCATTTGTATGGCATTTGCCATCTTCAAAACACTTAAGCCTGCTGACGTGCCTGCAGGGTAGGGAAGTATTGTTGCAATTTTATGGATAAGGAAACTGAGGCAGACAAATTAAGTAACTTGCCTAAAGCTGCTGCAAAGTCAGTGTTACAGCTAAGATGAGAACAACCAAGTTTGTGGCTTCTAGAGTTGTGCTCAGAGCACATCTCTGAGATGACATTATCCTGTAAAGTGTGTGGCAACTGCACTCATGGTCACATGCATCCTTGCAGTGCGGTGGCCAGGGGGATGATATTGTACTGCTGTCATGAAACCAGTGGTTTTTGTAATCAAAGTGCTATAGGTATCTCACCTCCGTCAAGCTCTCTGGCAGGCCCGGATCTCCCTGCACAGCACTGTCTGCTCTTGCTGATCAAATACAGTAACTGTGGTGATGACCTTTGCTAGCACAGACACTCTCTCTCTCTCTCTCTCTCTCTCCCTCCCTTGCCTAGATGCAGCCTGGGCTGTTTCTCTGAGTATATTTCTTCCGCACTCGGCCCCATCTCCTCATGCTGGAAATGATTTACAGACCCTGCCTGAGTGCAGGCATGCTCCTGCTCAGCCTCGTGCTATGCTGATTAACATCGCCTCTCCTGAAGCATAATGAAGTGCTTACTGTCTGAATCCTGGCTCCACAAGGAACATTTCCAGTGTGGCCTCCCTAAGCTTAAACGAGAGATTCTTTAGGAGGGGATGGAGAGAAGCTGCCACCTTTCTTTGTAGAGGAAAACAGTGTTTCTGACTTGGGTGGCTGATGCAGGGCTAATATGGTCCTCTTGTGGGGCTTTCAAGATGCAGATTGGATTATACGAAGCTAATAATAATTGTAGCTCAATTGCTGTAGCTGCTCACTCTGTGAGAACGTTATACAGTCTGCAACTGCGTATTTGCTCGCCCTCAGAAAACTCATCCCCTTTATGTTGTTCCAAGCTAGGTGGCCAAAAATCAGGGTACCTAAAAATCTCTAATTAGTTCTGAAAATTTTGGCCCTTTGTTTCCTGAATTCTCCTCCTCTTGATGTGGTGAGCTACTTCCTTCTGCCTCTGGCTAAATATGCATGTGTTCTATTAAATGTGAGTGTTACTTTAAAACTCCCCTCAGCGAGAGTTTTTTGGGAAGAAAAATGGCTGGCTGGATATCTCCACCCTCCGTGCGTCTTTTACCAATATTAGCGGGAAGCAAAGTGTCCTGTCAGATCTCTCCATGCATCTCATTGTAGCTTCCTCACCTGGCTTCCAGCTGTGGTGCTGTCCCCACTGCTCTTTCACCCCTATGGCATGTTAGTTTATAGCAGGTAGAGTCCAGTGCATGTAATACAGTGCGACACTTCCCATAGGTAGCACACACAAGCTGAAGAAAGAGTAGGATCGGAAAGGAAAAGAGCTGTATTTACATATATTTCCTTTCTTGCTCCATGCCCTGCAAGCCCTGTTGGCATTCCTGCCATTCTCTCTCTGTTTTTGCTCCCCCTATCTCACCCACCCGCCCAGTTACTTAAGGGAGTCAAGAGCCTTCTGCTGTCTACCTACTTCTAATCTCGATGGCCAGTTACCTCCAGGGGCTGCTGCTGCATCTGGGCTGTGTGTCCCAGACAAGTTTGGGTTAGAGGACTGGTGTCAGCCAGAATGAAGCAGGGTGGCTCCACTAATATGTCAGGCCCCACCCTATCATAGCTGTTCCAGTGGGCTCCCACCAAGACCAGGAAATTAAGTTAATCTTGACAGTTTCAAAACTTCAGGAGCCTGAGGGTTGAGGTTAGATCTCCCTGCATCTCTCACATTCCCTCTTTCCCCTCAGTGTCCTCTCAGCTGTTGCGACCCACCTATACCTCTTAATTTCTTACATCTCATGTGTTCCTTTCCCTGCTGCACCTTCTGACTGCAGCCAAACCTAATAAATGAAGCAAATCCTACTTTGCAACATGGCCATGCTGTCCCTTCCTCCCCCGTATGTGCCCTTTTGGGAGCCTGGTGACTGTGTGTACGTAGCCATCCTGGGTGGGGGTTTGCAAACTTCTCTATTTGGGGAAACGCTCCCACCCGTCATGGTGCCCTGAGTTGGCGTTCACTCACATATTGGGTGGGACGAGGCCTGGAGGGGATGGGGAACTGCAGATTGAGAATAAGGTTCCTTGGCAGAAGTGCAGGTAGAGTCTTAGGTCATCATTCCATATGATGCTAAGGGAGTTCGCACCCAGCCGCTGTTTAGAAGTGTCAGAGCTCTGTTATGTGTGTAAGTGACCATATGTTCTCATTTCCTGCTCCATCCTGGTGCCTAAGCCTGTGCCAGTAACCTGCTCATACCAGCATGTTGGATTGTTCTGTTCATGATCTCAGCAGCTTGACATGCAGAGAAAGCTACTTCAGTCAGTCATGTTAACCCTGTGCCCTGGCTACTGTGTAATAAACTACTGCACAACAAAGGAAAGGCAGCAGGACTATGTTTATTAAAGACCCTGTGGTACTTTATGCAAGAATCAGGGCCTTCACTTTGGTGTCAAAGCCACATTGCGACTTGATTAGCTCCATCCTCGTTTCCACATTAAATTCTCCTTGCAGGTCTAGGTGATGGGATTCTTCACTTTCTGTAAACTGTTGTGTGATGGTGCTGCTCCGTTCTACTCTAGCAATGGCTACATTTCAGCGGTTGGTGAAATAATCCCTGTGGGTGACTGAAAGTACATTTGGGTCTCGGAGGCATATAATAAAATGTAGCTGTCATCTTCTGCTTCAGGGCTCATGCCGACTGCTACCCACACAAGTTAAGGTTATTCCATTCTTGCATCTTCCTCAGATACAGCTGGTACCATCCAGCATAGGCTCCAACTCCGGGGGTGCTCTGAGGCACCCATGGGGAAAAAAATAGTGTGTGAGCAGGGGTGGGAAGGGGCGGGACCGGGACCTTGGGGTAAAACTGGGGTGGAACATCCCCAGAAAAGTAAAAAGTCAGCTCCTACGCTGTCCAGCGTTGGAGACGGGATACTGGACAGGATGGGCCATCAATCTGATCCGACAGGGCAATTCTGGCATAGGATAGTACGTACTATGGAGTCTAATAACAAAGTTACCCCTTTTGCCCAGTGGAGTTGGGTCACCCACCCATGCTACTGTCAGTTGTGTGTTGCACCTAGGCCACTGGGGAAAAGGGAATGAGAAATATAGTAAGTGCAGGACCAGAGAGGGTGTCAGCCAGACTTGTGGGTTGATCTTGGCAGCAGTATCTGATCTGTAGGAACAAATAGAGCTGAAAGCTGTGAACAAAGTAGTTGCTTGGCATTAGATGCTGTGGGGGGAGAGGGAGGTTAATCTGGTGCTGGAGCCTAATATTAAAGGTGCAAAGTCTGCTCCCCGGGCCCCCTGCCCGATGCATATAATATTCAGTGCACTTTTCTCATGTCCCCTCAGGGGGCAGATAAACTGTATAAGCTTGAGTGTACAGAGTGTGTATTCAAGGGAGGAAGGGCATTGGAAGAGATGTTGGCCTGTGTGTGTCCATTCATGCACTGATGCTGCTGCTAGAGTTCCAGCCTGAAAGACTCATGTTCTCAAAAAAGGTGCCAGTGTATGCAGTTGAAATTACAACTGCAACGTGTGCACACGCGCACACACACACCCACTCAGGTGAGTGCAGGAGCAGAGTGGGCAGGGAAGAAGAGAAGAACTTTGAGAGACTTGGTTGCTAATGTATTTGAAATCTGAATCTGACAAATGAGCAAGGTGAACGTGGCTAATGTCAGCCAACTGTGTTACAGGGCTCTGCTACATCACAGTGCCACATTCCTTGTCTGTATCTGAAGCCGGGTTTGGGCTGCATCGAATGATACCGAGCCATAGAAAGCTGGGAGGAGTGGGGGGTCCTTATGTGTGAGATGAAGAGCGTTCTCCCTGGCAGAAGTTCAGAGCCATTAACAGGCTGATCAGCATCTTCTCTGAAAATAATTAGCTGCTGTTAAAGGTTTTTAATAAAAGTGGGAATCTGTAAATGTAAGGACTTAAGCTGCTATGAGATGCAATCAGAACTGTGTCCTGGGCCTCTTTGCTTCTCAGTTACCAAAGCGCTATCACTATACTAAATCCCCTTCAATGTACAACATATAAACCTGCTGAAGAGGATGTGGTTAGATGTTTGGCTGTGTGTGTGTGTGTCTGTTCTCCCTGTGCGCTGTCCCAGCTCTGTGCAGACAACTGTCACAGCAGACCTTGAGCGAACCGATCAATGACCACAAGATCCATTAAGGTATGAAGGCATCCAACCAGCTTTATTGCCAACAAAGCATGGTCCTATCTTGGTTCAATTTCTGTCTCTGCCACAGACTTCTTTTTCACCTTGGGTGAATCACTTAATTCGCTCTGTGCTTCAGTTCCCTGTCTGGAAAATGGGGATAATAATACTTTCTTTGTCTGTCTTGTCTATTCGTATCAAAAGCTCTCCAGGGCGGGGACCGTCTCTTACTCTGTGTACACACAGTGCCAAGCGCAATCGCACTGTGAGCTCAGATACCATATACAAATGATGATAAACTTATGTCAGTTTAGCACATTTCATCCACACAGAATGCAGTGAAAATAGTGGGATAGGATGAACTGGAGGCAGGAATTTCTGGTGACTTTTTAAAATGATGTGTGTGCTGTGGATCTTTCTTTTTTAAAGTGGCCGATTAGTGACCTCTAAACTCTAAAAGCAGATGTAGCCTTTGGTGTGTGCAGAACTGTTTCAAAGGCGCTTTGGTCTCCAAGGAAGGTAACACAAGAGCGGAAGAAATACAGTGGAAGAAAGACTTCAGCAGAATCTCCATGCTGCGTAGAACCAAGCATTTTGGACATGTTGTCCAGCCAGCAGCATAGTTTAGGTGCCAGGAGCAGTGGGAGTGAGTCATGGGTTGTGAATCACTCTTGGTATCTTGCATTGGCCTCCGTGGAATCTGTAAGGGAAGAATTAACATCCATCTCCCCCAACAACTGCGCCTTGCTGTTTAATTGTTTACTTTCTTTCTTGAGGGCTGCACCCTGAACTCCCCCGGATGTCATGGGGAGCTGTGCATGCAGTCGCAGAGGAGCATCTGGGGCTCTTAGAACACAAGCACAAACTAAATGCCACCTCTGAGCAGGAGGTGCTTTAGATCAGGAGTCTCAAATATGTGGCCTGCGGGCCACATGTGGCCCGCCAAGCTCTCCTCCGCCCCCCCCCGGAGTTATTTTCTGAGGCCTTCCTGCCCCCCAGTATGCTGGGTCCTTGCTCCTCTGCCTGACTCCCAGTGCTTTCCCGTCACCAAACAGCTGTTTGGCGGTGCTTAGGACTCTCTGGGGGAGGGGGCAGGGACACAGCGTGCTCAGGGGAGAGGAGGTGGAGAAGAGGCAGGGCTGGGGCAGGGATTTGGTGAAGGGGTTGGAATAGGGGCAAGAAGGGGGTAGAGTTGGGGTGGGTACTTTGGGGAAGGGGTTGGGAAGGGGTGGGAAGAGATGGGTCAGGGACGGGACCTCATGGATGGTTTCTGTGATGCAGCGCTCGGGCCAGTATACTAGTCCACATGTGGCCCTCATGGTGATTTGAGTTTGAGATCCCTGCTTTAGATAGAACTGATCACATAGTGGGTTGAGGTGCCACAAACACTCTGAGCAGTGTTGTCTTTAAAAAAAACCAAGACTCTGTTTTGATTCCCACCCTCTTCTCCCTGTTTGGTTCTCTGTCTTTTAATTAAATAACTGCATAACTACAGGAAAACATTTGGCTCTGTGTTTGCAGATTCCTCTGCAGTGGCAGTAAATCAAGCACTGGAGTGGGAAGGGATGAACTCAAAGGTGTATTGAAATGCAGCTAAATAAGAGGCAGAGCGGCCCTCTAGACTTAAGCTGTATTTTGGGTTCTGTAGGCCCACTGACACCCGTCACCTTGTAAGCCCAGGAAGCCCACACAGTGGTATGCAAGGGAGTTTAGGAACCTCTCCTCCTTCAGGGGGGCACATCACTTTGAGTCCTCTCCCACCCTTGGCCTTGTCTATGCCAGAGATTTCCAACCACTGAGCCAGCTGCACCAGTGCAAACCCCCAGCTTCCCATGTCTAGTGTAGCTGCTCTGATGCTGAAATAACAACAAATCCACACCGTAGACAAGGTCTTTCTCTGTGTTTGGGGAGGAGAAACCATTAGGCTGCTTTCCCTTGAGCCTGTGGCTGCTCTGTGAGCCAGGAGGTTGGGTTATCAGTATTGTAGGAAACCTGCTGCTGTAGTGGCTGGAGAAGGTTGCAGTGTTCCCTGGGCCTGGGCCTCAGATGCAAGTTGTGGGATGTGTAGCAAATGCTGCCCCTCTTCACCATCCACTCCCGAGGGATTGTCTGCACTGGGAGTTACGCTAGTGTAACTCTATCAGTGTAATTATGCTGGTATAATTATTCCTGTGTAACGGGTGAAACTGTCCCTTATAGACAAGCCCTGAGAGTGTTAAATGTCTGTGGTCAAGGGGAGAGGAGCCAGCACACAGCCCATAGCCATTAATATTGCAGCAAGGTTGTATTTCATCCGCCACCCTGCTTGGGCCAGCCTGTACTTGTGTTCGTTGTATCTCCCTGTTCAGATTCTTTCCTTCTCTGTGTCTGTGCTGAGATAATTAGAGTCCAGGTTGATTGTAGGGGCCTTTTAGACAGATGCTGTTTTGTAACTTGTGTGAGGCTGACGTGAGGAGTTGGTTCAGTTGTACTACTATGGCCCTGATCCTGCTGCCATTGCAATCAGTAGCAACACACTCGTCCACTCATTTCAGCAGGAATGGGATTATATCCTGTGTGAAGTTGTCATGGCTACTTCCAGCATGAAGTTTAGATTTAAACCTACCTTTGCAGAAGTGACTAGTGGCTGGGTTGTTTTTTTTTGGTGTGTGTGTGGTTTTTTGTTTGTTTGTTTATGAGCCTCATTTTTCAGTTGCTCAATTTGAGAGGTTTTAAAAGGGCCTGACTTTCAGAAAGTGCTGAGCTCGTGCCCTCTTTAAAAATAGGCCCCTTCAGATTATCACCATGTTGGGCACCCAAAAATGGAGGCACCTAAAAATCACTGGTCATGTCTGGACATTTTGGCTGTAGCTTTCCTGAAAATTCTCACTATTTTTGTCAAAAACTGAGGACTGGAAATCCCATTCTTAATACTGAGATCTTAAAGGCCGAATTTAAACACCGCAGCTCTGGTTGTTCCCCCAGCCCCACTGATGCCATGGGGACATGCTGGGAAGTGGACAGTGAGCCTGCATTAGCTTGGACAGTTGTCACATTGGCAGAGTTCCCTTTGAACTCTGCTATATTTAATGAGCTTAAAGAATCAAGCAGAGCCATGTGCAAGAGCAGAACCATTGGAACAAAATACCAGGCATGTGGTGGATTCTCCATCTCTTCATGCCTTCAGAAAGGCATCCAGTCTTGACTTGGAATATTATGCTTTAGTCAAATCAGTTATAGAGTTCAATAGTGGGTTGCTAGGTGAGATCATCTGGCCTGCGTTATGCAAGAGATCAGACTAGATCAGTAGTTTTCAACCTGTGGTCCGTGGACCCATGGGGGTCCACGGACTAAGGTTTCCAAAAGGATCTGCACCTCCATTTGAAATTTTTTTTTAGGGGTCTACAAATGAAAAAAGGTTGAAAATCACTGGACTAGATGATCTAATGGTCCCTTCTGGCCTTAAACTATATGGGGAGAAAATAGAGGGAGTGAACCCAAAACTGCTTTTATACTTCATCTGTGATGAGGCTACCTCCATCCTTATGGGGTAACCACAGAGATGGAAGGATGGAGCATGTCGGCTAGCTGCAGAAATCCAGTCCAGGACTTCCCAGCCATAATCAGAGTGCTGACTAACAGACCTGCACTGGAATGCAGTGGATCTCTTCTCTCAACTACAGATCAGTGGTGTGTTAATTCTCAATAAGGACAGTGATTCGCTGAGATGGATTCAGAGTCTACTTTGCACCAAAGTATACTTCTAAAGCTGCATCTGCTCTGCGAGGTGTGGCACCACCTTAACTGTACCGGTATAGTTAAAGCAGCACAAAGTTGTGTGTCAGCAGTTTCCTGGTGACAGAGCATTCACTGGCTCCTGTAGGGACAGTGGAATGCTAATGGGGGCAGAGAGGGAGTATGGCATCTTTCAAAGGAACTTGAGTTACACTTATTTGAGCGTGCTGTTCCCCCACCCCTCCTAACATTGGCACTCAGCCAGCCTGTAATTGCCTTTAAACAGCCCATGCCTTCTCCTTGTTTATTCACATGCTGATGCTTCCCTGTGATGTTTGCAGGCTGCTCTACAAACAGCTGAGTAAATGGTTTTGTGCAGCCATTAAAGTTTGCTTCAAAAGAGAGGGGGAGGGAGGGATGGAAGGGACTTTTATTTCTAGCAATGGGGTGTTAATTTTGGTTCTAAAGAGGATTATTTTAGAGGCAGCTCGGTACTGAGTTTGCTGTACATAACAGGTTGCTGTTGCTACAGCAGAGAGAGAGAGAGAGAGAGGCTCCTACTGCTTCAGGAAATGAACTATCATTTAATTTGCCTTTGAACAGTCTCAATATTTGATCTGTCTTTTTAGTAAATGATCTCAACTGTGGAAAAGAGGGAGAGAGATACTCAAAGCCTTAATAATAGCCAGAGATACTCAGGCTTCAAAAAAACTGAGCCCTCAGAGAAATGGAAACCAGAGAAATGTAGAAATGATAGATGGAAAAGACCTCCTAGCCCATGAAGGTTCTAACTACGCTATCGTTTTTAGAAGAGCTTGTCACTAATTAGGGACATAGTTGATTCTAAACATGTCCAGGCTCCCATGCCACGTGGCTGAATATTGAAATAGTAACCATGTGCCATCCTTGTCGGTAGCTGTGGCTGTCAATGGCTGTCATCCTGTAATCGCAATCATGGCACTGTTAACTCTGTAAAGGTGATTGTGACGGTTCGGTCACAGAGGCCCCCTTGGGACTGTCACCTGATGTGCTGATACTACCTCTGAGCCCATTTTCCCTGCCAGCTTGGGACTTCAGAACCTTCTCTTGATGAGCCAGATATGCAAATCTGCAACACAGACCCAGGGTCTGAACCACGCCCCCCAAAGCTGCAGATTTAACTGAAAACAGTTTAGCAAGTACTCCTGTCTCCAGCACCCCGACACACCCACTTCCCAATGGGATCCAAACCCCACATAAATCCGTTTTACTCTCTATAAAGCTTATACAGAGTAAACTCATAAGTTGTCCGCCTTCTATAACACCAATAGAGAGAGATGCACAGCTGTTTATTCCTCCAGGTATTAATCACTTACTTTGGGTCAATTAATAAACAAAATTAGTTTATTAAGTATAAAAAGTAGGATTTCAGTGGTTTCATGTAATTTACCAAGCAAAATAAAACAAAACACGCAAGTCTAAACCTAATACATTAAGAAATTGATTACAGATAAAATCTCACCCTCAGAGAAGTTCCAATAAGCTTCTTTCACAGACTGGACTTCTTCCTAGCCTGGGCCGAATCCTTTCACCGGTACAATCCTTGTTAGTTCCAGCTTGAGTGGTAACTAGGGGATTTCTTCATGACTGGCAGCCCTCTTTGTTCTGTTCCATCCCCTTTTTTATCTTTGGCACAAGGCGGGAATCCTTTGTCTCTCTCTGGGTTCCCACCCCCTCCTAAATAGAAAAGCACCAGATTAAAGTCAGATTCCAGTTCAAGTGACATGATCACATGTCACTGTGAGGCCATGGCTACACTCACACTTTACAGCGCTGCAACTTTCGCGCTCACGGGTGTGAAAAAACACCCCCCTGAGCGCTGCAAGATACAGCGCTGTAAAGCCTCAGTGTAATCAGGGTGGCAGCACTGGGAGCGCGGCTCCCAGCACTGCACGCTACACCTGTAAAGGATGTGGTTTACTTGCAGCGCTGGGAGAGCTCTCTCCCAGCGCTGCCGCTCCGACTAGACTCACACTTCAAAGCGCTGCTGCGGCAGCGCTCCCGTAGCGCTACCGGGGCAGCGCTTTGAAATTCCAAATGTAGCCATACCCTAAGACCCCAGCCTTCATTCTTCCAGCGCTGGTCTGCACTTACGCACGCAGTTTTGCAAGTAAACAGAGCCATTCACAACCAATTGTCCTAGTTAATGGGAGCCATCAAGATTCCAAGCCACCATTAATGGCCCACACTTTACATAATTACAATAAGACTTCAGAATAGTACTTCATATTTCTAGTTTTAGATACAAGAATGATACATTCATACAAATAGGATGACCACACTCAGTAGATTATAAGCTTTGTAATGATACCTTACAAGAAACCTTTTGCATAAAGCATATTCCAGTTAAATCATATTCACACTCATAAACACATTTTTATAAAGCATTATGGAGTGTAATGTCACAGTGATCTCCAAATTATCTGTGTAACCAGGTTGGCGGATCCTCCGTACCCCACTGCACTGACAGCAGGGAAAATCCCAGAGTGCATTGCCCCATGCTTGGGTGTTTTGCATGCAGAGTTTCCTGCTGATGTGCTATGAGCTAATGACCCTGCTTTTTCCAGGGATGTAGGCAGTGTTGTTGTAGCCAGGTCGGTCCAAAGATATTAGTGAGACAAGATAGGTGAGGGAATATCTTTTTCAGGGCTTTGGAGCGGAGCCCGGAGCTGGAGCGCGGAGGAGCTCCAGAGCAGAGGAGCTGCAGGTTTTTGCCTGGAGCTGGAGCAGAGCTGGAGCACAGTTCCAAAGCCCTGATCTTTTTTATTTTATTTTTTATATTTTTGACGAACTTCTGTCGGTGAGAGAGAGAGGCTTTTGAGCCACACAGAGCTCTACAAGTCTGGGCTCTCTGGGTCTTTAAAGCTTCTCTCTCTCACCAACAGAAGATGGTCCAATAAAATATATTCCCTCACCCACCTTTTCAAATGATGCACACTCAGTGGAGTTAATTGGCACCAGGACTGGATTACTTGGCACCAAGTGTCTGAAGTTATGAAATTTGACACCCTAGTATCATTTATCAAATCTCTTCTCCATTGCTTCATAAACACTGCCCCACTGTGCAGAACTGAATACTGGGGCTGGCAGCAAGTGGAGGGATCCATGCTATGGATTCAGAGGTGTGAGCCAAGATTTTCATGTCACACATTCTTGCTGCAGAGAGAGTGAAATAATAGTAAGGACTCTGCCATGGCAGAACAAATTTAAAAGTAAACTCAGAATCAACGGGCTGGCTGCATTCTAAGCAGCTATGTGCTCCCTACTGCGTTGCCTGTAATCACGTGTGCTCACATGGTCATTGTATAGGGGAAGTCTACATGAGGGAGCTTGACTTCATTAGTTCTCCCTTCTTTTAAAGAGGAAGGACCGTCTAGTGATTGAGGAATTAGCTTGTGACTCCAGGTTGAATTCCCTGCTTTCCCATTGTCCTGTGTAATATTGGACAAATCACTTAGGCTTTGTCTATACTACCAAGTTTTGTCGACAAAGGTGATGTCGACACTCCAAAATTGGCGTAATGAAAATTGGAATCACATGTTCACACTCACTCCCTCTGTCAACAGAGCACATCCACAGTTGGGGCACTGTCATTGACAGTGTGAGCAATGCACCTTCTATCGCTAGGTGTTGAGGGAAGGCGAAGCAGGTCGTGGTACATCTTGGGACTGGGCTCTATGTCCCATGATGCATTGCTTTCTGTCCCAGCACTCCATGGACTTCCAGCTTTCTTTCATGGTATTTTTCAATGGGCCTTCTTTGCTATGCACCCAGCATCTATGTGAGAAGGAATGGATCCTGCACTGCTCTCCTATGCTCTATTAACTGTCATGAACACATCGCAGATGGCAGTGCAGTTAATCATGAAGTTCCTAACTAAAGAAGACTCCCAGGCGCCTGATATGCTGTGTGATATGGATAGGAGCAACTTTAGATTGCTTTTGGCATTCACAGAACAGCTGCATAGGGTAGGCTGTCGCTTCTGGGCTTGGGGAAACAAGCAATGAACGGTGGGAGTGTATCGTCATGCAGGTGTGAGATGATGAACAGTGGCTACAGAACTTTCGGATGCGGAAAGCCACCTTCCTGGAACTGTGTGCAGAGCTCGCCCCTGCACTGTGGCGCAAGGACAACAAAATGAGAGCCGGCCTATCAGTAGAGAAGCGTGTGGCAATTGCTGTGTGAAAACTGGTGACTCTAGACTGCTCCTGGTTGGTTGCGAACCAATTTGGAGTGGGGAAGTTGACCGCTGGGGCTGCGTTAATGCAAGTATGCAAGGCAATAAATCACATCCTGTGACAAAGGACCTTGACTCTGGGAAATGTGCATGAAATAGTGAATGGGTTTGCTTAAATGGGTTTCCCTAACTGTGTAGGAGCGATAGCTCACACATTCCAGTTTTGCCACCAGACCACCTTGCGACTGAGTACATCAATAGGAAGGGGTACTTCTCCATGGTGTTACAGGCGTTTGTGGATCACCATGGGCATTTCACTGACATCAACACAGTGTGGTCTGGGAAGATGCATGACACATGCGTGTTCAGGAACACTGACCTGTACAGAAAGCTGCAAGTGGAGACTTTTCTTTCCAAACCAGAAGATTACATGGGGAAATGTTGAAATGCCCACAGTGATCCTGGGAGACTTGGTGTACCCCTTACAGCCGTGGCTCATGAAACCTTACACGAGACACCTGGACAGCAGGAAGGAGTGGTTCAGCGACAGGCTGAGTAGTGCTGGATGACAGTTGAATGTGCCTTTGGCAGATTAAAGGCGTGCTGATGATGCCTTTATGGCAGTTTAGACCATAATGAGGACAATATTCCCATGGTCACAGCTGCCTGCTGTACGTTGCATACTTTTTGTGAAGCTAAGGGTGAAAGATTTGCTCAGGGGTGGAGTGCTGAGGCAGACTTCTTGGCTGCTGATTTTAAGCAGCCAGATACCAGGGCTATCAGAGGAGCCCAGATGGGGCAATTTGAATCAGGGAGGCTTTGAGGCAACACTTTGAAAATGAGAACCAGTAATGTGTATATCTGTGAGTGGTGCTTCAATGTTACATTACATGTAGTTTTCCTAGGAAGCAAAGGTGATATTTCAGGCCTTACATTCCAATAAGCAAATGATTAAACTGCCTATATGTGTATTGGTAGTGCGTGCTATCTCAGTTTGTAGGAAATAAAATAAAGACAAGTTACCATTTGAAAACTTTGCTTTTATTGCAAAAGAAACAACACACACACGCGCACACACACACACACAGGTGGCTGCTGGGAAAGGAGGAACCAGGAAAGGGCAGATTTTCACAGCTGTGTGTAGGTCTAGCCATCATTGTGAAAGTTGTTTGAGGGGGTGGAGTGAAAGGGAAACTGAGAAGTCCAGGGCAGTGGAAAAGAAAGTGTGGGTGGAGTTGGGAGGGGGCATAGAAAAGAGTTTTGAATGTGCTGCAGGGAGTGGGAGCACCAGTCGGCTGAGTCTGCAGCATTATTAAGGACTTCAGCATCTGTGTTTGCTCCTCCATTACTTTAATCATCTGCTCAGTTGCGTCTTTAACAAACTCCTGACTCTCTTTTCTGTCCTGCCGTTCAGCTTCCCAGCACTCCTTGTGTTCCCTTTTCTCTGCATTGGAGTAGAGCAATTCCTCCCAGAACATATCTTCTTTGCTCTGTCCTGGGTGCTTTTTTATCTGGCAGGAACGTTCGGCCAGGGTCCATGGGTTGTTCCTGAAGGCCGCATCTGCTGAAGCACAAGGGACAATGCAGAGAAGTGGGATTGTTAAATTCACACACAGCATTGAAATATTTCAGTTAAATACATCTTTTGCAACATAACAATCACTTTCTCACTAACCCTTGGCAAGCACACATCTCTGTGGGGTTGAGGGGGAAACGGTGCTGCACATGGGGGAGGAAAAGAGCACACACACTGCAAGGGTTATGGTGCAGCCAAGTAGGGAAAAAATTCTAAAATTCCCCACACTTTTTCACAGGTGGGGGGCCTTCTAGCAGACATCTCACTGCTAAAAGTAAACAGGGAAACGAGGGCACATCTACTCCATGCTTGTGGCTTCCGCCATGCTCCTTATGCTGTTCACCTGTGTGCCACTTTGGTCCCTGCACAAGTGATTGCCGAATGGTGCAGGAAAGTGTTCTACAGTGGGGGAATGAACAAAGCTGCTCTTCCGTGGAACCTTCAGCAGAGGTTTGCCAGTTACCTCCAGGGAACTTTCCTGGAGATCTCTCTGGAGGATTCCCGTGAGATCTTGGCATGCATCAACACCTTATTCTGCTGTACCAATTAGCTACACAGGGAAATGTCCAGCTCACAGAAACACAGCCAGCCTTCCACATTTCTATACCCTGAACCCACCTCCACACTACACAAACCACAGCCACTTACCGGGCATCTCCTCTCCTGCTTCTTGCTCTCCAGAGAGCAACTTCTGAGACTAACTAGACACCTCTGGAGTGGAGAACAGTTCCTGGCTGCATGCCCCTCTGGGTGACCCTGCTGGGAGCTCCATATTGTCATCTAACTCCACCTCTTCATCAATAACTTCATCCTCCAGGTTAGGTCCTCGTTCCACCGCCGCCAGGCCTACTGAAGTATCCATGGGGCTCTTAGGTGGGGTCACCACTGAGAACACCAGCTCCTTATAGAACCAGCAGGTCTTAGGTGAAGCACCAAAGCAACGGTTTGCCTCCTTCACCTTATGGTACGCCTGCCTCAGCTCCTTTATCTTCACTCTGCACTGCAGCATGGCCCAATCATAGCCCTTTTCACACAAGCCTCGAGAAATGTGCTCCTAGGTATCCCAATTCCTATGACTCAAGCACAGCTGTGACTGCACAGCCTCCTCTGTCCATATACTGATCAGATCATCCAATAGCTGCGCAGTGGTCCAAGCAGGAGAGCGTTTGCTGTGATAACCTGCAGTCATCTGAGAAGATGCAATGAGACCTCTCGAAATTTCAAAAATTCCTGGGGCTTCTAAGAAGGAGGGGCAGACGGTTGTTTACATGGCTGCAGGGCAGTGAAGTTCAAACTGCTGACTATGATGGACATTGTGAGACATCTCAGGGCGGCCAATTAAAGCAATGAAATCAAGCGTAGTGTCTACACTGGCACTTTGAGAAAAATGTAGAGGAAAAGGATTTGTGTCTCTCCTCAGGGTGGATGTATTTTGTTGCATCACACTGTGTACATTTGACTGTTTTGTCAACAAAACTTGGTAGTGTAAACAAGGCTTTAGTCTGCCTGCGCCTTAGTTCCTATCTGTTAAATGGGGACAGTGGTGCTCTACCTCACAGGAGTGTTGTGAGGATAAATACACTAATGGCGCTGAGGTGCCCTGCCCAGTTGCTATGACGACTCTGGGGGCTATAGAAGCACCTTAGCAGCTATCTCCTCTTCCAGGTTCCTGAAAATATTTTTTATTGCTGTAATTCCAAGTCCAATAACTGACTGTGAATATCACTGTGTGATAGCTAACTGCCAGCATTGGGGCACACCTAACACTGCATGTAGCTCCAGAATCTGCTGATAACTGTCTTGGGGAGTGGGATGATGTTGAGAGATCAGTGAATAATAAATAGAAAGCACCTTGTGTAAGAGTTCTGTGGACTCAGTTCACCTAATGGTGTTTACCTGCTGAGCTTAAGAGTTACAACACAGTTTGGCTAGCTAGCGTGGATGAGGTGAAACTGGCTTGTGAAAAGAGCTTGATGTACACTAGAGAAATTCAGCTGGTTAAGGCCCTTAGAATATTTGTTAAGCATTGCACCCACACAGAAATTCCCCTAACTGTCCACAGGTGGGTTACAAACGGTCTAACCAGTTGAGTCTGAACTAATTTAGTGCCATCATGGACTCGGAAGCTGAAAGGATTCAACTAGCCCTACCGCAGTGCACTGGGGACCTTGGGGGATCGCCCAGATGCACCAACTGTGGGAATTGAGTGAGAATGATTAGGGAATTGATCAGGATATTAGTCTGTATGAAGGGAGGCATAACTTACATGGATTTAGCATGGTGAATGTGGATGCACTAAATAGCTTGTGATTAAACTGGCATAATGCACTGGATTCAGTTCTCTAGTGTAGGCAAGAGCCCTGCTTTTTACCTAAGGGCTTTGAGTAGAGTTGAATAGCATGGCGATTAAAAACACCAGAGGCTGGACTACCTGAGCGCTCCCTGTCCAGGCTACCACTGCCACCATGGCTGAGCTACACCAGTAGTAACAATGGGGAACTTTAGAGGGAAAAGGTAGTGTAATCACAGCAGGTTTGTTTTGTCTGTTAGCTGAGACTGACCTAAATTATCCGCTGTTCCTCAGATCGCAAGGAGCTCTTTGCAAATACACAGTAGACCCTGAGCTCTGGCACTTCTAGTGAAGAGTGAAAAGCCTTTTATTATCCCTCTTTTCAGCTCAGGGGCTGGTGAAGTGGTTCCTGTGTATAAATAGTATAAAGTGCTCTGGGATCCTTTGGGATGAAAGGAGCTTTATTTCAGACACAATGAGGAGGTTTGCACAGAAGAGCTTTCAGTAATCCACGCATGGAGTGCCCATCTCCAAACCTGCTCTGTCTGCAGCCCTGTATTTTGCACGGTATACCACCTTCAGCTGTTTTGGAATCTGTTTTGAGGGACCTGTTGCTTTCCAGAGGATCAGGTTCTGGGAGCTGTGGCCTGTAGCCACCTGGCCTAGGGTTGCCAATCCTCAAGGATTGCCCTGGAGTCTTCACAAATTAAAGATGAGTCTTCAACTAAATCTTTAACTAAAGGTTATGTCATGTGATGAGATCTCCAGGAATACGTCCTGCCACGGCAGCCCCCGAGCTGGGGCTGGGAAGGAGAGGAGTATCTCCCTGGTAGCCGCAGCCAGGGAAAGTCACCTCTTTCTCTGGCCGCTGCAGCCCTGCATGTCCCAAATTCCCCCCATTCCATCTCCTTATCCCACCACCCCCACTCACCTACCCTCTATTCTCCCCAAGACCACCACCTCACCTTACATATGCGTCTTCTCAGGGGCTAGGCACCTAATTAGTGGAGCCACGCCTGTGCGGCTCCACTAATTAGGTGAATGGCCCTTCATTCTATCATGTGTGGCCACCCAGGCGCACACCTTAGAGGGAACTATCCGCGGACCAGCTGAATGGAGCTCGTGGACCAGTGGTGGTCCGTGGACCAGTGGTGGTCCATGGACCACAATTTGAGAACCTCTGCACTAGATCATGCTTCCATTAAAAAACCAAAGAGGAGTCAGAAAGGGGGCAGGGGGAATTCAGCTCCATGTCCATTCTGTACGTCTGCACCTTGAGTAGCTTCCTTGTCTCATATAGTTCAAGGGTTTGATCACACTCATGCTTTTCACCAGCCCTAGAGGAATTGGTGGCTTGACTTTCAAGTGTGTTCTAACTGGTTGAAATGAAAAACGCATTTTGCATCCTGGAGATGATTATCCTCTTGCAAGGGGAAAGAGCACAGGGGCAGCACCATGCTGAGCTTCAACAAAGGGTAGAACACAGCTGAAGTTCCTGAAGATGTCAGGCCCAGTATGTCATAAAGGGACAGGACTGGACATTTGGCTCATGAGTTGCTGCACTGTCTGAGCCTCAGTCAAGAGTCCGTGAGCTATTAGAACTAGTGAGTGCAGACAGCCAGGGGAAAGATCTGGTGAAGACCTGTGTATACATGTAATGACTCTGAATCTAGCTGAGCTAGACCGAAAGGCTGGTCCTAGCAAATCAGAGCCCTTATCTGGAGTGCTGGGCATTGAGGTCGGCAGCTTTACATCGGGGAGGAGGAGAAAGCAGGCAGTGGTGCTCTGTCAGTCAGTGTCAGTCTGCTGGTGTAGAGAGCATCTGGAGAAGAGTTTGGCAATCTTTCATTTTTTTTTTTTAATTTTATTTATTTTAACATTGGTAATGTTGCCCATTTGTTTTTAAATGGTTCTCCTAGGAACACAGACAGAAGAGTTAGGAAGGTCCCTCCTAGCTCACCCAGCCCAGCTCCTTGACAATGCAGGATTATTTTCTAGCTTCGTTTATATTCCAGTACTTTTTTCCAGGCGACTTGCGAGTGTCTCAGATGTTGGGGCTGCTCTCACTTCTCTTGGGAGACTGTTCCACGATCTAAGACTTCGTCTATATTATCGATTACTTCGGTATAGCTCATGTTGCTCTTCACACCCCTGAGCAACACAAGTTATATCGACCTAAGCACTGGTGTGGATAGCGCCAGGTTGGTGGGAAAGCTTCTCCCACCGACATAGCTACCACCTCTTGCAGAGGCAGCAGTTGCTAAGCTGACATGTCTCCCATCAGCTTAGGTTGCCCTGCTGTAGCTCTTGTGGTGGAGACAGCTGGACTGCTGTAGTGTAGATGTGGTCTAGTAGACTGTTTGCTGTCAGGAAGTTAACTCTGCCCCTTCCAGGGTTTTGGGTTTGTTTTTTTTGGCAGGGATTGGGAGGAAGAAGAAGAATAACGGATGTTGGAGGTACATGAGATTTTCCCTCGTATTTCCTGCGGACCAGTTTATCCCTTATAATTCCTGTGGGTCCTATTCAAACTCCTAATAACTTCAAGGGGCATCTGCCTGAGTAAAAACTGGATGAGAACCTGGGGTTTTGGCCTTTTGGTAATACTTAACCCTTTTCTTCCAGGTGTTTAGCAAACACCAATCCTTATAACATCCGAGCAAGGCAGGTTAGTATTAATGAAAACCAAGAGGTGAAGTGACTTGCCCCAAGCTACAAAGTGAGTTAATGTCACAGCCAGGAGTAGAATGCTGGAGGTCCTGATCCTGTGCTCAAACTGCTGGATCACACCACCTTTGCAGGGGATAAATCAATGCCAAAGCCCCATCCTCATGCCCAGCAGCATTGCCAGCAGGGGCAGAGATTTCAGGAGAGAGAAAAACTCCTGCATGTGGAATCCTCAGTGTTTCTGCATTGCCCAGCATTATGAGAGAAATCTCAGACTCACTTGTCTCCTGTTGTTCTGCAACTAGGAGTGTGACTTTAAAGACAACAGAAGTAAAGGGTGTTCTATTCTGGGATGGGGAAGGAAAGCAGTGGGAGTAGAGACTAGTCAGCTCAGCCGTTAACACTATACTTCTGTTCTTGTTTAACTCCCTGAACCCTAGGCAATATTTTTGTTTGAGGGGGATTTGTGCCAACTACTTACAAGTAGGAATTCCAGTTCCCCAGCTGTATCTCCATAAGCAGCTAAAGGGCAAGGCAGGGCATGGGGTGGGGTGGGGTGGAGTTGTGGGGAAGAAACTCTTACTGGGAGGATACATTAATATTAGCTTTTGAGAGAGGGAGACTGATCATGGGAGGATGGGGATTTTTTTATTCTGTTTTGTACGGCATCTAGCATGATGGGATCCTGGTCTACAATATAAATAAGTGGCTTTCGGTGAATTCCTGCCTCCTGCTCGCCTTTCATGTCCTGCGGTTTGTGACTCAGGATTCCCAAGCCTTGCCAAATGCAGCTTATCGAGAGCCTCGGGGCTGCACCTGATTTGGGCTGTAATTAATTGTAGCCATTCTTAGTCTTTCTGTAAAGATGCAGCCCATGGAGACTTCAAGTCCCCCAATGCACTGCTCTTTCTGGAGAACAGGCAAGTTGTTTAAACTCCTCCTTATTTCCTCCCCTTCCAAAAAAAAAAAAGAAAGAAAAGTTGGAGCTGGCTGCCCATTTGAATTCACAGCGAAAGTCCTGTAGGGTTTCATAGCGAAGACTCCAGGAGAGGTCTACAGAAATGTAATAGTGTTGTACAGAAATTTATTCTCAAAAGCCTGTAATATTTAATGGAGAATGAGATCCTTTCTGGAGGGCCCGTCAGTTCACAATTGGGGGAAGAGGCCTTAGGCAGGGTGGGGAGGCAGTGGCTGGTAAATCACAGTGGTGAGCTATGTCCAGGCAGTACAGCTTGGGCTTATGTCAGGATTGAGAGGCCTTTCCAGCTGAGAGAGGGACTGTGGTGCTGAGCGTGATATAAAAACCTAGACAGGCAGGGGAAGTCTGACCGGAGCCAGACCTGGATCAGCAGTTCTACTGGGCTGCCATTAGCCTGCTAATAAGATCACTCATTGGTAACTAGCGCTTGGACAGAGACTTGCTTGGCACATAGGCCCCAATTCTTGGTCCCCCAACTCCTGTGCTTGGGACAGAGCTGGGGCTGAGAAGAGGTGACTTTAAACCACTGTTGTGCTCCGCATGTTTTGGAGCAGCTGGGGGCCCTTTCTGGCTCCAGGTGTCCGCCTCAGAACTGTTCTATCTATGTTACTTTCCGGAGCTCCTTATGAGCTGCGGCAATTGGTGAATAACTGTAGATCTGTGTGCTCTGGCCATGTGCCCCATTCCCACCCATGCTTGCCCACTTCCGCCCACTCCATACTCCTGGCCCAATTCTGACATGCCCTCTGTGCCATGGGCTGGAAGCAGAGCTGGCTTGGAGTTCTTATGCCAGCTCTACACTGGCTGGGGTGTCTTCCTGTGCATGGCATATTCTCCATGGGCTTTCTCAGGGAACCATTTCCACCCCTTTTTAGGCTCCTTTGTGTTGCCAGAGTGCACCTATGCTGTGGTTTAGGCAGCCTTGACTGAAACAATAGCTGGGTTTACGTAATGTTACAGACATGTGAATATAAACCCAATGACTGGCTGCCCCTTTCTGGCAGCTTCAAGCACTAGAGGCCTACCATTGTATCTCCCAGAGCTGCAACAGGGGCCTCCCTCTTTTCCTCCGCCCAACACACACGCGTGTAGCATGGTTTGTGAGCGGACACTCTGATGTTACAGAATGAAGGCTTGATGGAAAGACAAGCTATTAGCTCTTTAATATAGGGAAAGGGAATAATTTTTTGCTGAGGGCTGTCTTCCTCCTTTTTCAGTTGTTCTCTTTCCTGTATCCCACTGAAGACAAGAGCAGGAGAAGGAGGAAGACGTCCCTGTGGAGAACTAAGAGGTCTCATTTGTGCTCCAACTTTTACTCACTCTGAGAGGTCAGTGGTAGCCATGTTTGTTCCCCCTTGAACGTCTGCTTTAGACAGATAATAGCATTTTGCATTTATGTGTTGCAGAGCACTTCACAAGCAGCTGGCGGGAAGGCTGTATTTAATGGTTTAGAGCTGTTTTCTGTGCCATAAGGCACCCAAGGGCAGAGGTGATAAGCAGCAGGATACATTTTTTAAAATAAATCCTAGCTGGTAGATCAGGAAGTGCTGATGAGATTTTCATTTGGCACAGAGAGGTTAAGGGCTGGATTTTCAGAAGTGCTGAACACCTGTAATTGCCCTTCGGCCTCTCGGAAAATTAGGCCTTAAGTGATTTATCCAAGCACAGCAAGTGGTTGGTAAAACCAGAACTAGAACTTAGTCTCATCTGAGGACTAGACTCTCCTATCTTCTGCATTACGTATGTGGGTGAAGATGGGCTATGAAGTCCGCTATGGACCTTACAGTACAGCTGCACTGCATCTGTCCAGCACTTAGCTACTGTGGCCATCGGTGCCTCCAAAAAGTTGAACAGCTACATACGCTTATTTTCTGTCTGACTTATGTAAACTGGGGAGACAAAAAAGACACATCATTGGGCACACCCTGGACATTAATATCCTCCAGTTGCTATTCATTAAGTGTTGCCTTTTATGGCCTGGGAGTTATTTAACTTACGTAGGTTAAGAAACAATGCCTTACCTTCCCATCCATTAGACATAGCTTCAGGGCAGGTTATGCAGAAAAGTCTTCAGAACTGGCTTGCTTTCTTTGCTGTCTAATTGACTCCTGTTACTGGGCAAGTATAGGCAGATAGACACTTTGTGTGTGTGACTAAACAAGTGCCTATAACCTGTTTGAATGTGGGTGCATGTATTTTCATAGCCTTGGCCTGTGCACATACATAGATCAGCCAACAAAATCCAGTGGGCTGAGGTGGGACCCCGTAACCAGACCTTGAGATGCAGATGCCTCAACATAGGGTAATGGATGCTACAGTACTATGTTTAGGGCTGGATTTTCAAGTCCCACAGTTGGGGTTATTTTCAAAAGTGTTCTCCTCCCACTGTGTTACTTACGGCCATATTGTTGGAGGAGCTCAGCACCCAGCATGCCAAGCTCTATTGAAAACCAGGCACCAAAGGATCATTTTAATGCTCCAGGGCTTTCCCAGCGATGATGCACTTAAACGTCATGGAAGGTATGGATGCTCACCGCCGCTCAGGATCAGCTTCTTAACTGCTTGGGCAAGAGGTTCAATTCAGATGTATCTTTCCTTTGTCTGTTCCCCTGAAGATGGGTATTGCTCCCCACAGGGCCGCCTGGAATAGCCTCTTGCAGAGAGTTAGTCTACTCTGTGGGATACAAGGAAAATAAAATGCATTACACACAAAAGGGAAGGTCCAGAAACAAACATGTGTTTCCATGAATAGTCTCCTTAGCTAGTCACCAAGCATGCAGGAGCAGCCTGTACTGGCTAGGAGGGATAGATCAAACGAAAGACAGCAGTGATTGCTCTATGATTCACTGGCTACCACCCTTCCATGAATCATTGTTCTGCATAAACCTGCAGCTGTTCTCTGCGTGTTCTTTGAAAATAAACAGAGAGGAGTACCTCTTGTGTGCTTTTACTGCTCCTCTTGTCAAAACGGTTGAGCTTAGTTCTGTGAGATCCTCTGAAAAGTCCTTACCTGAGGCTTGATAAAAACCTGTGTGTCTGAGAGGGAAATTCCCAGGAGGCCTTGGGCAGTGGCAGAGGTTTTGGTGTAGAGGGTATGTAGTGACTCTAAATCAACCCTGTGTGAGACAGAGTCTAAGTTGAATGTCCACTTCCCTCCCCGCCCCCCTCATACGCACAACAAGATTCTGGCAAGTCTGACATCTCCCACTTTAAATACACGGGACCCTTGGGAGGTGTCAATCAGCAGGGGATCTGGCCCAGGGCAGGGAGAGCGAAATACTGAAAAGGCAACCCAGCAACAGTAACAGGCTGTACCTTTTGCAGTTTGGCAGTGAAGATGCCATCAAAGAGCCCCTGCGCCGCCTCCCTGCCCTTATTTTTTTTTTTTTTAATGGAAAAGTGCAATCATCTAGTTAGATTGGGTGAAGTGAAAATCTGATCCCATGGAGCTCGGGGGACGTGGGCGCATTGTTCGAGATACACGGCATATCCTCAGCAGGTGCCAATCAGCCAAGGGAACTGTACTGATTTACACCCACTGAGGATCTGGCTCACAGTGATAATTTGCCAGTATTCAATAATGACAAAAATCAAAGTCTCCTATCCAGATCTCATTATTTATTATGGTGTTACAGTAACACCTAGAGGCCGCAGTGAAACTCAGGGCCCCATTGTGCTAGGCTTAGTATACACTCACACACAGAGTAAGAGTTTACAATCTCAGTAGACAAGACAGACAAATGCTGAGAGGGGAAACAGAGATATTGAGCATGACTTGCCCAAGGTGTCACAGCAGAACTGTGGCAAAACCAGGAATAGAGCCATGGTCTCCTGACTCCCAGACCAGTGCAATAGCTACTAAACTTCAACACACCTCTTCAAATGATGCCCTCCTCCAGGCAGCCCCAGAACCATGAGCCACTGTGTTACTCCTCTGCCTTAGCCAGGGTGTGCTTTGTGGGGAGTTAGACTGTGTCAGCTCCCTGTCACACCAGTCTGTCCTCTTCACCCACAAGCTCCTTGAGACTCTGCCAGTTTTAACCTTGCTTTGCAGATAGCAGTCAGTGCACCCCAGTAACTGAGTTCCTCAGAGACTTCTCTCTGTCATTTCCAGTCCCTCTCACTAGATACTCAGAAATTATTACGTTTGCTGCCCTGAAAGAGGCGATGGACACACCAGTCTGCTAGATTAGCTAAGGAGTATCTCTATATTTAATATAACAGCACTAAGATAGCTTAAAGTAAAACTCAGAATAAGTTTATTAATAAAGAACAGAGATTTAATTGATTCCAGCCAAGAATAAAAGAGAGCAAAAAGGGTTACAAAAATTACGTCTTTTCTAGAGCCTAAAATGTAATTCCTTAAAAGTTATACCTTTGCTTAAAATGGTTTGTCACTTACAGCAAGTTATCAGCGGTTTCTGCTCTTCAGGCCAAGAAGATTCACCATTCACAGCTACACTGGTGCTTTACAGCATTGCACCTTTCTCACTCAGGGGTGTGAAAAAACACACCCCTGAGCGCAGCAAGGTACAGCACTGTAAAGTGCCAGTGTAAACAGTGCCCCAGCGCTGAGATCTGTGCTCCCAGTTATGTAAGCTAATCCCCACCTGGAGGTGGAGTACCTGCAGTGCTGGGAGAGCTCTCTCCCAGCGCTGGCGCCGCGACCACACTCGCAGTTCAAAGCGCTGCCATGGGAGCGCTCCCGCGGCAGCGCTTTGAAGTTGCAAGTGTAGCCATATCCACAGGCTCAGAGGTTGCTGTTCCCCTAGTGATGGATAACTAGAATGTCTTTTTGTTCCCTTTACATTTTCTGTTATTCATTGTCTTTGTCTCAAGAGCCAGGAAGACTTCTTGGGCATGCAGACTTTGCTCACTAAACTGTTTCCTCCTCCTCCTCCACTTGATTGCATTGTTTACCTTTTGTGTAAATGTACTTTCATTGTTCTCTGCCTGTAATCAAGCCAGTCAGACAGTGAAATCCCCATGCCTTTGGCTAGGGCAGACTTGCTGTATACACTGCCTCCAAAACACATTTGAAGAATGTGTTTCTAGCACACCCACACCCAATTCTTTATATACAACCTCTACATACATCACGCAGTGATTTTTGGGACCAGCGTGTTACCAGTTTACATGTGGTACCTTACGTGGACACCATTTAATATTATATCCTCACAGGGTGTTGGGGGTAATGAATGTGTCAGGCCTGAGACTATTTATGTTATAGTGGGGCCTTTGCCAGTGAGCATTGAGGGGCTCTTAGGGTCACATCCAGTTTCCTACTCAAGCTTATCTTTCCTAGTGATACCTCATCCTGGGGCATCCGACTGATTCCTGGGAAGGGAAGGAAAGGCCTGCCTTTTCCCCTCCTTCTCTTTATTAGTTGCTGTACATATGTTATAAGGATATACTGTAAAATGCTGTATGGGGTGAGGACACCCTGCTGCGCCTCTCAGGAATCTCTTTCTCCTGATATGTGGCAGGCAGAAGAGCAATACCCTGATACCGTTTCCATTGAGTGTTCAGCATAGGCCTTGGCTTCAGAGGGAATTGAGAGAGAGACCCCCAGACATGCACACCCTTTCCTGGAGGCACCTCACTAGGGGTAGGATGCTGATGAGGACAAAGAAACAAAACGCTCCTCCTTGCTACACGTCATTGTCATAGCAGCTTGGATTTTGGGGGAGTGTAGAGGAAATGTAATGCTGGTGGAAGTAAATCACTGGTAGCTTGATCCAAGAATAGCTGGGATAATTGCTCAGCAAGCTTCCCTCTCACATAGATCTGCCTTCACCAAACCTTAACCCACTACCGCCGTGCTATTTCATTCCTGCCTCCCCTTATGCAGCTCGGCCAGTTCACCTCAGCTTTGACTCCTCTTCATCTCTTTACTATTTCTAGTTTCTCACCGTCTCCTCCCCCAGTGCTATTACACCTCAATCCCAAAGCCTGCTGCTCCTCCTCCTGTTTTTGGTTTGGATCTTCTCCTGGGGGAAAATAGCCACTTGTGTTGCCTCATATCCTACTGTTGGGTGGATTCACGATGTGACTAAATATCTACTAGGGACTAAGACATATTTCCATCACTGATTTTAATGGACACTTACATCCAGGTTGCTGTATGTGAAAGACCAATACACCAACCTGCTGTGGTTGTTCTTTCTAACTAAAGCTGATGCAGTGTCAGGTGACTGCATAGCATGGTTCTTTGTGGGGGAAAGAAAATGTTGCGGGGGCATCTATATCCTGGGATCCTATGAGGGAAGGAGTGGGCTCCAGAGTTGGGTGCTGGATGGCTCAGGGGATTAGCAAGGGTCTATTGCAGACCTTTCACATCTAGGTTTCTATTCAAATCTTACACATCTTGGCATCAGCTGTTACAATTCCCTGGATATTCAGTGAAATGAGTTTGTTGATCTCAGGAGGATTCACATCACAATTTGCACCCCATGGCCCCTTTCCTGGCAGTCTTGGGGAACAGGCCAAGGACAGCATAGGCCCTAGAGACTGAATTACCTAGAGATTGTCTAGGCAAATGTAGGCTGAGGCACACGGATAGCACAGTGTGTAGAAACTAGCCTTGCTGTTGCTGCTGTAAGTGTTCTGTGGCTAAACAAAGATTTTGGGACTTAAAATTTTTCACCTTCCAGGAACCTGAAATTCAAAGGAACATTGTTTGAAAGGAGGGAAAAAACCCTCTGATATTACAAGGCTATTCATAGTGGATCCACTCCCCCGTGCTTTCGTTCAGCCATCTGGTCATTAAACTTCTCTAAGGGCATGTTTACACTGGCAGAGTTACAGTGCCGGGAGTTACAGCGCCACTCAGAGAGTGCTGAAGGGAAACTACTATTGTGTGATCACGCTGTCAGCTGCCTGTGAAATAGCGTGTTCACACTTGCGGCACTTGCAGCAGTATTTGGAGCAGTGCATTCTGGGCAGCTATCCCACAGGGAATCTCTTTCTCTTCTGCCGCTAAGAATTGTGGGAAGGTGGAGGGGGTCACAGGGCATCCTGGGTCCTGTCCCAGTGTCCCCGATGCATTGCTTCTTATCCCAGCAATCCCTGTGCTTCCGTCTGCATTTGGCGCCATCTTTCAGCGGTGTCTGTATTGCGTGCCCTGCCTCTTCGGGCTGCAGGAATGGATCTCAAGCTGTTGACCAGTGTGCTGCTTGCTCTAACCAACATGTCATGAGTGGCAGTGAAGTTATTCTTTAAACTACAAAGGCAAGAGGAGTATGACTTTGATCTTGTCACACATAGTAGCTACAATTCTAGATTGATTGTGGATTTCACGGAGGAGCTGACCACAGTGGAATGCCACTTTTGGGCTCGGGAAACAAGCACTGAGTGGTGGGATCACATTATCATGCACATCTGGGACGATGAGCAGTGGCTGCAGAACTTTTGGATGAGGAAAGCCACATTAATGGGACTGTGATGAGCTCGCCCTAGCCCTGCAGTGCAAGGACACAAGAGTGAGAGCTGCCCTGTCGTTGGAGAAGCGTGTGGCGATTGCACTGTGGAAGCTGGCTACTGCAGACTGCTACTGATCGTCGCTAATCAGTTCAGAGTGGAAAAGTCTACCATTGGACTCATGTTGACAGAAGTCTGCAAGTCCTTTAATCCCATCCTGCTCTGAAAGACTGTGATTCTGGGCATCATGCATGACATTGTAGATGGTTTTGCACAAATGGGCTTCCCTAACTGTGGACAGTATCAGAGGGGGAGCCGTATTAGTCTGGATCTGTAAAAGTAGCAAAGAGTCCTGTGGCACCTTATAGACTAACAGACGTTTTGGAGCATGAGCTTTCGTGGGTGAATACCCACTTCGTCAGATGCAAGATGACGAAGTGGGTATTCATCCATGAAAGCTCATGCTCCGAAACATCTGTTAGTCTATAAGGTGCCACAGGACTCTTTGCTGCCCTAACTGTGGAGGGGCAATAGATGGCAGGCATATTCCAATTTTGGCACCAGGCCACCAAGTACATTGATCGGAAGGGGTATTTCTCCCATGGTTCTCCAGGCGCTTGTGGATCACCGTGGGCATTTCACAGACATTAATGCAGCCTGGTCTGGAAAGGTGCATGACACCCACACCTTTTGGAACACTGACCTGTGCAGGAAGCTGCAAGCAGGGACTTTCTTCCTGGCCCAGAAGATCATCATAGGGGAAGTCAAAATGCCCATTGCAATCCTGGGATACCCCACCTACCCTTAATGCCGTGACTTATGAAGCCATACACAGAGCAACTTGACAGCAGCAAGGCGCGGTTCAACAGCAGGCTGAGCAAGTGCAGAATGACTGGAGTGTGCTTTTGGCCGTTTAAAAGCCTGCTAGCGCTGCCTGTATAGGAATCTGGATCTGGCTGATGACAGTATTCCTATGCTTAATAGCCATGTGCTGTACACTCCATAACTGTGAAGGGAAGGGTGAAAGCTTCACTCAGGGCTGGAGGCTCAGCACCTGGAAACTGAGTTTGAACAGCCAGAGACCAGGGCTATTAGATGGGCACAGCGTGGGGCCATAAGGATCAGAGATGCCTTAAAGCAGCAATTTAAAGCTGAAAACCACTAATATTTGTTGCTATGCTCAGGACTGCAGTGCTTGTAATGCTAGGATGTGACTGGTGCACATGATGCAATAAGGGGGTTTAACATAATTGTATGTTGCTTTGCAGGGCTCTTTATTCTATTAACTGAAAGCAAAAAGATTGTTTTCAAACCAACACAATTCTTTTATTAAAAAGCAGCAACCGGAGGAGAGAGTCAAACCAAAAAGAAATCAGCAGTGAGGGGCATGGGGGAAGGGAAGGTGTCAGGAGGAGGTAGGGCCCCAGGATGGCTAAAGATTTGTGTGTGTCCAGGGATCATATCCAGCCTCCTCCTGTGGAGTACAATGCAGCAGGTACTGTGCTTCAGCAGGACCAAACTGCAGAGGGATGGGTGTTGAGTGCAGTGGATAGTGGGAGTCCGCAGTGCTGGACTGTGCTGGGGGAGGAGTGAAATGCTGCCAGACTGGAGCCAGGAGGTTGGTAAGAGTGTGTTGGCGGTGTCTGGGGGGTGCATGGGAAAGAGATTTGCTATAGTGGCTGCAGGGGAGGGCGGGCGTGGAGCTGCTTGGTTTGCAGTGCTAGTAGGGCCTGGAGCGTGTCTGCTTGATGCTCCATAACCTTTAAGAGCCCCTCCATGGCTTCATTCTGGCATGCTGCGTTCTCCTTTCGGTCACTTTTCTCACTGTCCCAGTGCTCCTTCAATTCCTGTTTCTTGGTGGCGGAGTGCATCATAACATCATGCAGAAAGTCCTCCTTAGTTCTTCTTGGCCGTTTTCTAATTCTTCACAGCCGTTCAGCTGCCGATAACAAAGAGGGAGGCTGGGCTCCCATGGTCATCTCTGTGAAGTTTAAACACAACATTTTACAGAAGCAGTATTGTTTGCAACACAGAGAACGCTGATTCAGGGATTTAAAACACAGTCAGTTCTCACACACCTGTCACTAACTGGCTGACCCCAGGCAAGCACACATGAGCCACAAGACCCCCAAAATGGTGAGTAACCTCAGGAGCAGAGAAAATCACTCTTCCCGGACCCTGCTGTACACTGGGCACATGGCTCTTGGGGAGAACCAGCACTGTATGAGGGGCCTGATAATCATTCCTTTGCCCACACATTCCACAGGATGTGATCATTATGGAAGATATCTTGCTGCTCAGGGTGAGCAGGAAATCAAGGGAGGGTCTTCTCTAAGACTGTGGCATCTACCTTGGCCCTTATGTGGTTTGCCTGTGTACAGCAATTGTTCCCACCCCCTTGTGATGGCACAGTGGCACGGGAAAGTTACTGTTAATGGGGCAAGAAACAAAGCAGCTCTGCTGGAGAACCTGCGGCAGTGGATTGCCCAGTATCTCCATGAGAGTTTCCTGGAGATCTCTGACGGAGATTCCCGTGAAGGGAGGGAGTCAATCAACAGCCTGTTCTTCTGCTCAGACTAGGTGTGTGGTGGGAGACAAGCCTGCTTTCTGCAACCCTCCTTCCCCCAACAAATCGCTTCAGCAATTCCCAAAATCAAATCCACTTACCAGGGGCCTCCTCTCCTGTTTTGTGCTTCTCCAACATCTGACAGCTGTGACTGGCTAGCCTCTGGGGTACAAATGAGCTCCTGGCTGCATGCATCTCTGACCTCCGAGTCATCCTTTGCTTCTGGGTCCGTCCCCCCCCACATCCTTGTCCAAGATTTCCTCCTCCTGGCTTGGTCCACTTTCGACTGGCACGCGAGCCACCGAAGTATCCACAGTGGTCTTCGCAGTGGAGGTAGGGTTGCTGCCGAGTATTGCATCCAGCTCTTCGTAGAACTGGCAGCTCATGAGCACAGCACCGGAGTGGCAGTTTGCCTCCCACACCTTGTGGTAGGCGTTCTGTAGCTCCTTCATTTTGACCCTGCACTGCAATGTGTCCTGGTCATGGCCCCTTTCTGTCATGCATTGTGAAATCTGTCCATAGGTATCAATTCCTTTGGCTGGAGCACAGCTGGGACTCCACAGCCTCCTGTCCCCAAATGCTCATGAGATCTAGCAACTCGGCATTGCTCCAAGTGAGGAATCGCCTGGTGCATGGAGCAGACATGGCCACCTGGAATGATGCACTGAGACCACTGCACGCGTCACCGAGCAAACAGGAAGGGGACTTTCAAAATTCCAAAGGAATTTACAGGGTGGGGATGACGGTTGGTCACCTGAGGGGAAGGCAGTAGAGTGCAAACTGATGACCAGAGAGGTGAGATCAGGCATTGTGAGACACCTCCCGGGGGCCAATCGCAGTGCTGTAATCGACCAGGGTGTCTACACTGGCACTGCAGCGCTGTAGCCCTGGCACAGACAGCTCTACGCCTTTCGTCGGGGTGGCTTTTTTACAGCACTACGACTGTGTAGTTTCTGTGCACTAAGTGGCTTGGCAGTGTGTACACCTCAAGAGTTACAGCGCAGAAAGCTGCTTTACTGCCCAGAAACTTGCCAGTGTAGACAGTGGAGTTGGCCAGAGGCCAGGAGAAAAGAACCTGGTGGTTATTCTCCCTTATAAATACCTTAATCTCAGAGCCACTCCCCTCTCATATGAAGTGACCTTCTCTTGCCAACTATGGTGTCAGATCCTCTTCTGGGGAAAATGTTTTCTTGTGAAATCAAGACAGGCAGGGGCAGATCAGCTTTGCGGATGGACGCATTCCCATTGCTGCATTCCTATGGGTCTGATTTGCTGGCTCCTAAAGCATGGGCCTATCCTGGATGTTTCCTGACCGGAGAAAAGCAAAGGGAAATTTCTCCCTGCAGTGGGCTGACCTGCCTTTCCTAAGGGCTTGTCTACATGTACAGCGTGAGAGCTGCACCGCTGTAGCGCTTTAGTGAACATGCAACTGTGCTGATAGGAGAGCTTCTTCCATCAGCATAGTCAATCCACCGCCATGAGAGGCAGGAGAAACCCTCCTGTTGACACAATACTGTCTACACCACGGGTTAGGTCACTATAACTGCATTGCTCGAGGGGTGCAATGACCAGCAGAGCATATGAAACCAATTTGTATGTGCTTCTCCCTCCTAGTACTTGTTAAAACTGACCTTGGGAGCCAGAGCTGGCTCTTGGAAAGGGCTTAGGGCCTTCATCATCTATAGGAGAAGTAGGCTGGCCCAGAGTTGGAAAGGGATAACATACATTTAGTAAAGCTATATTTTAGTCATGGGTGTTTTTTTAGTAAAACTCATGGACAGGTCATGGACAGTTTAAAAAATAAAATTCATGGCCCATGATCTGTCCATGACTTGTACTATACCCCTGACTAAATCTTGTGCCCTCTGGGTGGAGGGGAAGGCGGCCCAGAAGCACCACGGGCACTCTTGCAGACAGGGCGACCCATGACCCCTGCTGGTGCTGGGGGGTTAGGGCTGGCAGGCTCCCTACCTGGTTCTGCGCAGCTCCCTGAAAGCAGGGACATGTCCCTCGGCTCCTAGGCACAGGGGCAGTCAGGGGGTTCCATGCATTGCCCCTGCCCTGAGCACTGGCTCTGCAGCTCCCATTGGCCGTGGTTGCGGGTGGAGGCAGTGTGCAGAGCCCCTGGTCCCTCCACCTAGGAGCTCAGGGACACGTCGCCGCTTCCAGCAGCCCCCTGAGGTGAGCACCGCCTGGAGCCCTTGCCCCAACCCCCTGCCCCAGCCCTGAGCCCCCTTTCGCACCCAAACTCTTGCTGCTGTTGGGGAGGAGGGGCACAGTGGCCCAAGACTTCCCCGAGCTGCTCAGGCAACCCCCTGGACAGCTGCACCGGACACTTCAGAAGTGTCAGAGGTTTGGGAAAATCACAGAATCAGTGATCTCCATGACACGCTCAGAGCCTTAACAATTAGCCATTGGAACCCATTGCAATAGGATATCTCTTGGGTCAAATGCTTTGCAGGATTCCAAAAAAGGATTCAATGTTTGTTTGGCTAACAAGTCCAGAGTTATAATAGGCAGGAGTTCAGAAGGGTTATACATTTTCCTGCTTAAAGGTTTACGGCAACCTGTATTAAATTACAGAGGTTAAGAGGGAATTTTCTAGGGGTCAGATATCCCATAATTGCGAACTGCAGGATTTCTTGCTTCTTCCTCTGAAGCAGCTGGTGCTGCCTACTGTTGGAGACAGGATACTGGACTGAATCGGCCAGGGGTCTGATCCAGTCGGGTGATCCCCAAGAGAAGTGTTGACATAAAGGATTTAGGCTCAGGCAGAAGGGAAAGTAGTTGGTACAATAGTTCCTGCAGGAGACGGTTGTTGAATGTCAGGAAGAATTCCCAGGAAGGGACTGAGTCATCTGGCCACTGTCTAGGATGGGAGGATTCTTATCCTGAGGGTGAATCACACTTGTATAGCGCTTACTCCTTCATGTCCACAAAATTCCTCTCCGTTCCCTGACATTCTTATGGAGTGATTCCTGTTTCATCTGGTGAGAGGGTGTGGTTTTGAACAGGCATGGGACTTACATTTCCTTTGTTCAAATAGGGGAAAAAATGAAAAGTGGGGAGGAGCATGTGTCCATTTTCTTCCTGAGATGTTTCCTTAGTGATGTTTGGGGTTGCTATTACAGTAGGCAATACACTGCCCTAGTCAGGATTAGAGTCACATTGTGCTCGGTGCTGTCAAACGTGGGTTGCCTGGTCCCTACCCCAAAGACAGTGCGGTCCAGTTGCAGATGAGCCATAAGAAATGTGCCTAACAAATGTAAGGAGGAGTGGATGGGGGATAACACAATAAGATGAGATGATTACACAGCCTCTCTCTGATTCTGTCAGGAGGGATAGAATGCAATCAGGATGCAGGAGTTTTCATTTTACAGCTCTTTCTGGAGTCTCATCTGTCACCATGCTGGGGTTCCTTGGTTGGGCACCTCAGCACAGACTTTGAGGAGCGATTGCTGCTTGCAAGAGGAGAGCAGTGATGCCTCCTTTGGGGGAGATGGGAAAACTAACAGGCTTTTCTTGTATCACATTTCAGAGACCTGCTGAGCCGGGAAGATGCGTGAGTACACGGAAAAGAAGGAGACGTGCGGCACTATCTGCCTCAAGTACCTGCTCTTCATCTTTAACTTCTTCTTCTGGGTAATGTGCCAGCTCCCCCACTGCATTTGTGTGCCTCACCACATCCCTCATTGAGGGCTACATCTGTTGTTTCAGTGGCCAGTGGGGTGGAATGGATAGCATGGGTGAAATCCTGGCCCTGCTGAAGACAATGGCAAAAATGCTCCTTAACTTCAGTAAGTCCCAGATTTCACCTCAGGTATCTAACTAGACCCAAGCTGCCAACACAGGGCGGAAGGACTATAACCTGTCTGACCAGGAGTAGGCCCTGAAATGATCACGTATCGACAGCTGTGGGCGGCCTGAAAAAGTGCTGTTTTGCCCACTTCAGGGGAGGGTGACCCAGGGCACAATTCTTAAGACATCAGATACTCCAGGGCAGCCCATAGACAAAGGACATCCTTCAGTTCCTCTCTCGTTCTGCCCCATGCCATAGCACAGGCTGGCAGTGGAATGAAGATGGCTAGGCTGGGATTATGGGGGTAGTCGCTGCGGTTATGTCTACACTAGAGTTTTTACCAAGGGACCAGCCTATTGTCAGCCACAGACATTTGTGGGCTAGAAGAAATGATTGGGGAGGGTCCAGACTAGCCTTTACAGAGGAATGAATTATGAACTGCCTCAGTGAATTGGCACCCAGGTAAAAACCTTCAGGGAACACAAGGCCCATAAAGAGGAAGGGGAGCCTGAAGGAGAGAAGTTGGCTCATCCAATGTGCCCCTACTGCGAGGGTATTCCTGTGCTAATGTTCATTCTCACTGGAGTTTAGCTAACCAGAGTTCCCACTTTTTATAGCCTTGCCCCTCAGTGGTTCTATCCCGGAGGGAGGTTGACACAGCTGTTGTTTCGAAGCAGTCAGTATCACTCCTGGATCAGCTAGCAAGGGTGTAAAGCAAAGCATCCCCTCCCTCTCCTCTTCTCCATTCCCTGGCATCTAGTCAGCTTTCAAGCAATCATGAAAGCCAAGAGCCTGGTTAAGGTTGGAAACTTAGAACTCCAGTTACAAAGTTTCGCGCCTGGTGTGAGCAAACCTCCAGCCAGCTGTCAACCCCTTCCAGAAGGAATACTGTGTCTTGACTCCCTGGAACCTCCCAGGGCCCTTGAGAGACTGGGGAGAGAGGAAGAATCGGCTTCATTTAAAGCCTGATCAGAGCCCACTGAGATCAGTGGGAGCCTTTCCCTTGAATAGGTTTTGGATCAGGCCCTCTGTCAGCGAGCTGAAATCTGATCCATGTGGCCCAGCAGGGGATGCCACTCCTGAAAAGGAGGAAGTGCCCACCTCAGATGCATCTGATCTGCTTGCTTCTCTCTTTATTAAGCTGGCAGGTGGGGCGGTGATGGCAGTAGGTATCTGGACTCTGGCCGAGAAGAGCGACTACATCAGTCTCCTGTCCTCCAACACGTACATGGCGACTGCCTACATCCTGGTGGTGGCGGGGATCGTCGTCATGATTACCGGCATCCTGGGGTGCTGCGCCACTTTCAAAGAGCGGCGGAATCTGCTGAGAGTGGTAGGTTTCCTATTTGCCTTAGGACAGCGCTGGGCACCAAACGTCTTGTGCGTGTTGGGAGAGAGCTGCATCTCTGTTCCTCTGGACCTGGAGAGACATACCAGAGACTCCCTGACTGGCCCACTCTCCCTGTTTGGGATGGATGGTCTCTATTACAGAGGAGACTTTCCTTTCTTTCTGTCCCTCTCAGAGAATGTATTGGTTTCTGTGTGTTTCAGAAGGTGCTAAATAATAAATATACAGTACTTTTTATCTGAGCATGTCAAAACATTTCCAAGCAGAGGAAATGTTCAGGCTGGTAGGAAAAAAAAGAGATTAAGTTTGGGAGAGAAGGCAGGGTGGGACATTTAAAACCAACAAACAAGTAATTGTAATTCCACTTGATTCAAAGCAAAAGATTTGTTTTGATTGGTTTGTTGAGCATTGCAAAATTTCAAACAGTACACAAATTTTCACACACACTGTTTATTTATTTATTGGTCAAACAAACAAAAAAATCACTTGACAGTTTTGACCAGCCCTAATAAATCTCAGGTCTGGGCTACACTGCAGACCTATATTGGTGTAACAACGTTGCTCAAGGGTGTGAAAAATCCACACCCCAGAGTGACACAGTTGTACCAACCAAACCCTCCATGTAGACAGCACTACATCGGCAGGAGAGCTTCTCCTGTCGACATAGCTACTGTCTCTCAGGGAGGTGGATTAGACAGGAGAGCTCTCTCCCATTGGCGTAGAGCAGAGGTGGGCAAACTACAGCCGGCCCACAGGGCCGTCCTGCCTGGCCCCATAGCTCCTGGCCAGGGAGGCTAGCCCCTGACCCCTCTCCCGCTGTCCCCACTCCCCCGCAGCTACTGCACACTATGTCAGCAGTGCTCTGGCCCACCGCTCCTACCGGGTGGCGTGGCTGCGAGCTCCTGCTGCTCTGAGCAGCATGATAAAGGGGCCGGGGGGTTGGATAAGGGGCAAGAGGTCCCAGGGGACAGTCAGGGGATGTTGGATAGGTGTGGGAATCTGGGGGGGGGCGGCTGTCAGGGGGACAGAGGTGTGGCTAGGGTAGGGTAACCAGAGGGCAAGTGTGAAAAATCGGGATGGGAATGGGGGGTAATAGGTGCCTATATAAGAAAAAGCCCCGAAAATCAGACTGTCCCTATAAAATCAGGACATCTGGTCACACTAGGCTAGTGGGGCGGCGGGGGCCAGGCTGTTTGCGGTGCACAGCCTTCCCTACCCGGCCCTCCAGACAGTTTCGCAACACGGATGTGGCCCTCAGGCCAAAAAGTTTGCCCACCACCGGCGTAGAGCGTCTTCAGTAAAGCACTGCCACAGCCCAGCTGTGCTGACGCAGTGTTTTAAGCAGACTGCCCCTAATTCTCACCTGCTCTCTCTCAAGTCTCCTTTACGGCCCAGAAGGTGGCAGTGGTTCATCAAGCAGCCCATCTGCAGCGGTGAGTGTAGGGACTGAAAGCGAAGAACCCTTAATTGTCATTTCATAGTAACAAAAGGGGACACTTCCACTTGAGCCTTCACCGTTCCCTCAGTTTTGCAAATGGCTGCTGGCCCGAATGTCCCATCGAGTGGAGTGGAGACTGGGGCGGGGATAGGGAGAGGAGCCACAGTGAACAATAGCGACCATACATCCCCTCTGGCTGTGATACCACCTTGTGGGGTCGGGGTGTGAACTGAAAATACAAGGTGGTGGAAAATGCCCCTAAAAGGCCTATGACGAGCTCTCGGGGTCTCTTGTTGGTGGCTCATTCATTTGGTTCTTGAGGGATGGTATTTGGCCCCTGGCCCTCAGCAGTTTGTTTTGGCCCTGGCACAATTATTCACTGTCCTGAAGAGGTTTATTCATCTCTCTTTGTGTGTCCCTCCCCCTCCCCCCTCAAGTTACAGATGAAAATCTGGTGGGTTTTCTTTGTTGTTCTGACACAGAAAACTAATAATTGTCTCATGGAAACAAAAGGTGTTTCTCTGTCTTTTCTTTCCCGCTCTGAGTGGCTGCCTGTGACAGATCTATTGTCTCTCCTCTCCGCTGGCTTAGTTGATACTAAATAAACCACAAAAAGAAATATTTTGTGCTGGGCAGGGCTGGGTTGGTCTGGCTGGAGGTTCCTGCCAGCTCTGAGCTCAGCCAGTAATCCCAACATCTTCATAACAAAGACAAAGGCGTCTGTGCCAGGCCGTCCCAATTTCTGTCTGTACCAAAGGGCCATGTATATAGCGAGGTATGCTGCGATGGGGAGTGTCCTGTAATTTTCTGAATCCAGAGGTTCTTTAAAGCAAGTTGCAAGAATAATTTCAGATGGGAGGTGAGGATATATGTGTATGTGGGTGGAGGGGATTGATCCAGGAAGCTATATTCTAGCTTCTTTTATAGCTACCAGTGAGTTTTCACTCCCAGTTCAAGGCTTTCCTCTGTGTTTCATTTCTCATTGCTGATTACCAGGATATTTTTGTGTCTAGAGCATTTTTCTCTTTCGCAGCCAGCCAGATTCACTTAGGGATGCCACAGTGAGCCAAGCACTTGTGACGCCACAGTTGCTTCCGTGGGTTCCAGGCCTGCAGCCTGTTGACATCAGTGAGAGATGCTCCCGTGAGCAAGAGCTACAGGATCAGGCCCACAGTGATGAACTGTGATGTCATAAAATCTGGCTTGTTATAGCTCACCCTGATTCTGAGTTTCACGTCCTCTTCCCGCCCCCATCCCACCCCCGCAATGGTGCAGCAGGCCAAGGAATCGTCTGGTCCCTAGCACAGGCTAGAGCAGTCCCGAGGCCTGCTGTTACTGGAGCTCAGATTCTATAGCCATTCTAACAATCAATCAAGGTACAGGGATGTTCAGGTTGCACACCCAACACACCCTGAGATATCCCTATATTATAGACTGCAAAGGTGTAGGGTTGCCACCTAGGATTCCCCCTTTACCAACTAAATGGCCGTTGAGCCAACTTTCATTATGTTTTACACTGCTGGGATAGCATAAAGCAGGGAGAAACGTAATTGAGAATCAGGAACATAATGTATATGTCACTGATGGTGTACACAGCTCATTACAAGCAGTAGAGTGATCATGGGTCTTAACTATTATGTGGAGACAAACATAGTGCACATGATAAAAGCAAGAGCCCATCAGGGGTCACCAAATGAAATTAAGAGGCAGCAGGTTTAAAACAAGCAAACAGAAATATTTCTGTGGAATTCTTTGCCAGAGGATGTTGTGAAGGCCAAGACTATAACAGGGTTAAAAAAAACTGGATACATTCATGGAGGATTGGTCCATCAGTGGCTATTAGCCATGATGGGCAGGGATGGTGTCCCTAGCCTCTGTTTGCCAGAAGCTGGGAATGGGTGACAGGGGATAGATCTCTTGATGATTACCTGTTCTGTTCATTCCCTCTGGGGCACCAGGCATTGGCCACCGTCGGAAGACAAGATACTGGGCTAGATGGACCTCTGGTCTGACTCAGTATGGCCGCTCTTATGTAGGACAGAAGAGCTGAATATAAAAGAAAGCCCTTGTTTTTCCCACATAGATATGCCTCTCTCGAATATTTACATACATTGGGAAAGAGAATTGGTGGAAAGCATTTTGCTGCTATTATTTAGATTGCAGCTGTGTTCAGAGGCTACAGCTAGGCTGGTGCCCCATTTACAAGGTGCTGTACGAAGAGTAAGAGACAGTTCCTGCCCCCAGAGAACATAATCTAAATAGATAAGATGTAACAGGTAAATGAAACAACCAGGCAGGGCTAACAATAACAACAAGATGTTTTAGTGCAGGCTAGCTGAGTGCACAGGTGGTAACTGTAGTAACCTTCGCTCTATATAGGCTTTGATAAAACCTGTTTGCTAAAAAGTGGGAAGGCTCTTTAAGATAATATGGTGAGCTGAGGCCCTGTGATACATGCCAGCTGCACTGGAATGCCTTTGACATCAGTGCAGAAAATACCCCGTATGCAGAAAATAGATGAAGGAAAGAGAAACTTTCCAGTTAATTGGTTGTTTTTCTTTCCACTAATGCAGCAGCCTGACAGCACCATGATGTCAGAGGTATTACGTAACCGGTCTCCCACAAAAGAAAGAAACCTTTTGTTTAGGAGTGTTCCTCTCCTTTTCGGTCCCTTTCAGCCTCCCATTAGTGTGGCGCCCAGCCTTTGGTTATCCAGCACTCCATCGGGTGACTCATTCACATGGTATGAATGGGTACCTTGTACAAGCATGTGCAGACACTTGCAATGTTCAGCTGAGAGCCAGTGGGGGAGTTTAGGGCTGGGAGTGAATGCCTGAGATTGTACACTCCTATTAAAGCCTGCGGATAAAACCCACTTGTCCCTCCCATGCAGCTGCTGAATCCCGGCAGAGGGTGAAAGAGGAAATCTGACCCAATGGACAAGGATTCTTAGTTGGCATAATCTCACTGGGGCAAAGCGTTTTGATTACCTGCGTCCTCTGACAAGAGAGGGAGCACAGTGAGAAACGGAGGGGTCACTCAGCAAAAGACAGCTGTGATGCAAAGGCAAATGTGTTGCTTCCAGTTCTTTGCTTTTCCTAGCAGGGTTTTGTGGTGGTCTGTTTTTTGTAACATATAGATGCATTTATTTGATGCTAACCAGGGATTTTTGGGGACAGGGGTGTAGTAATACATGGTGTTCTGTAATTCAGGACTGAGGGACATTTGGGGCCCAAAGACTGGAATTCCAGGGAATTCCACCAAACAGAGAGAAGGTGCATTGGCAGAGGGGCCTGACTCTTTGAAGGGTTGCAGGTTCTTGATGGGACTTTGCTGGTACAGCTAGATATCAAATCCGATAGTGAGTGCGTTTCCCATGCAGAACCGCAAGAGGCTGCAAGGAGAACAGCCATCAGGACTGGGGCAAACATGGGACATTCCAGCATGACTTCTTTCTGTGAAATAAGCTAGTGCGCACGGGGCAATGTCTCTGTCTGGTTCCTAGTGGAGTAAATCACCATCAGAACTGACACTACCTGACAATGGTAGCAAAGGACCGCAGTTAGAATGAGTATGTGACAGTCCCTAGAAGAGTATCCCCAGCTCTGTGTAAAGGTCTCTGGTGGGGCAATGTGTGTGTCCGTTGCTAGGCAGCACAGACTGCTTCAGAGAATGATGAAAGAGCCCTAGAGAATAGACAATTATGGATTAACTTGCTCGCACTGATAGTTTCCTCCTAACACCTTTGAGATATGCCCTGAAATATGAAAATTTAGTTCTCTTATACATTTTTTTTTTTTATCCTACCTAATGTGACTGAGGATATTCTTATCCAATCAGTGTCCTATCTCTTTTGGAATCATGCTAAACTCTTGCCTTCATGATACATTGTAGCAGAGAGTTCCTCACACTAAGCAGGCATCATGTAAAAAGAGAACTCCTTATCTCAATAGATGTTGCTTTTCAATTTCATTGGTTACCCCCATGTTCTTGAAGTAGGAAAAAGGAGCCTGTCTCCTCCAGTTCAGCTGTAATTTCTATTTTGCCCTTTGTTAGATACACTTATATCACTACTACTCTCATCTTTCCTTCCTCCTTTACTTCCTACTCTTTGATAAACCCTCTTGTTGCTACCTGTCTTAAATTACCTTATAACCTTTTCCAAGCCCCTGACACAGATAAGTCCATTGAGAGCTGCTGTAATACAAAGAATAATACTGATAAATGTAAGCCTTTTTCCTGATCATCTAAATTTAACTTCCAGGACTTCTCTCCCACCCTTCCTGATGCTCTCTTTTAACATACACGATTTTGCCATTGTTTTGCAGTACTTCATATTGCTGCTGTGTATTTTCCTGCTTGAGATCATTGCTGGAATCCTGGCCTATATTTACTACCAACAGGTAAGTGCATGTTGAACTAAGAGGATCAATCCAGAGAGAGCAGGAGCAGCTACTTATCACCCAATTTCTATTTAGAGATTGGGCCTAAACCAACATTTCAAGGACTTTGAATCCGTGGTTCGGTTTGGACCCATCTATTCCTCACCCCAGCTTGATTCCCTCCTTACTCACATCTCCCAATATACAAAATGCATCAGGTTATAAATCGTATTTAACAAGGCCTTAGTCTGTTACGTGTGTATTTGGGAGTCAGATGAAGTTCAGCTCCTTCCTACGCATCATCTTTTCTCCCCCCATCCTTTGTGAAGAGAGCTGTCAGAGTGAATTATCTTGTTTCTAGTACAGAGGATCAGCCTGAAGATTTTTCTGATGTCTAGAGAGGTAACACAGGCAATTGTAATTACAGTTATGCCATCTATTATGTCCATGAAGCAGAACATAAGAATGGCCCATCTAGCCCAGTATCCTATCTTCTGACAGCAGTCATCAATGGCAGATGCTTCAAAGGGAATGAGCAATCATCAAGTGATCCACCCCTGTTGATCAATTCCAGCATCTGGTAGTCACAGGCTTAGGGATGCCCAGAGTATGGTGTTGGTCCTCGAACGTCTTTGTTAATAGCCAAGCAGAAACGCTCCCTGCTAAACCCAGGAAGCTCGTGGATGGGAAATTGGCCCATCTGGGGATAGAGCAACACCGCCAGAGCTCAAAATATCCCTGAGGGTCTGCTGCAGTCGTAGATAACTGAGCTTGAGATCCCCACGAGGGAGCGATGGCTTCACATTATCATGCTGGATATGGCTGATGAGAGGCATACCACTTGGGAGGCTCCCTCAGACGAGGCTTCTCTCCCTCACCCTTTGAGGGAGGCTGGGTGTCTGAAGAGGGCAGACTGCTGGAGATGTCTGAGGAGGCATCTTACAGGGAAGTGTACATTGCAGAGCGTTACAGGCGTTTTCAGTGTGCTCACATACTGTAGGCTTCCCTGGATTACACCCTTAAGCTGGGAACTTTCATCCTGCGTCAGGGCCCCCAGACTTTTCCCCTCACCTCCCACAAAGGCGGTATTAGCAGTTTGCCTGTAGCCAAAGAGCTACGCCTCATTTGTATCAAGTGTAATACATTCCAACCGCATCTGTCTTTAATATGGAGGATCGGCCCCATGGACGCTATTGGACCCAGAAAGCCATGCTCCATCTGGACCTGAGCAAAGACTAAAGTAACGCATGGCAATGGATGAAGTGGTGGAAACTTCTTGGATCACGGTGGAGCGTGACATGCTGGGATTGTAGTCTCTCTGGCAGAGCCGCAGGCTGCTTTGTAGATCACCCACCGGCATTTGGCTTACTAGCTGCACTTATCCCTCCCCCCCACTTCCCCCCTTATGTAAAAGTCCTTCGTTCCCTGGGCTCCGTCTGCTTTCTCTCCTTGCAGCTGGTTTTCTTTCTCCCCTTCCCTTGCTGTTGTGTCCAGTGCGTGCGTACATATAAACTGTGTGTTTCTTTTGCTGTCTTTGTTCTGTGCTGCAGTTCTTCCCCGTGAGCCTGCAGGTAACTGCTTTTATCCTGAGTAATATTTCCACTAGTGAAGTCTGTCTCTTTTTGTTTGCCGTTGGTGCCCATGAGCTGCCAAACTTTTTTCTTCTTGTCTTTGCTGTTCTAAATATTTTGCGCCTCTAAAGAGCCCAAAATCTCAAAGCATTTTGCAAACGTTAATGAATGAAGTCTCGCATCATCTCTGGGAGGTCGGTGTTACCACCCCAGTTGACAGAAGAGGGATGAGAACCACTACTACATTCAGCAGATTTGAAGTGGTTGGGGGGGGGGGGGGGGGGGGGGGGGGGGGACTCAGGCCATATTCCCCCAACTCGGTGTAACCAAAACATTTTTTTTTCTGCATTCTGCCCTACAATGATTGCTTGTTACTAAGAAATACATGTACATAGAGAAGCTTTTTCCCTATCTGGCCTTTCCCCCTGTTTGGTTTATTCAGCGATGCCATCTACACGCGTGATGACATTGTTCAGGAGCATGGGAGAATTGTGATTTCACAGCCACTGGATTATGGCATTGTTACTGAATGGACCAGGCAGGAGGAGGCTGATTATAAAGGAGGCAGATTTTAGCTATATTTGTCTATCCACAAGGATGGGCAGGAAAATACCAGAAAAGGACATGGAAGTCTGATGGTGCATCAACCAGCTAGACAGAGAGAAGTTTGTGGATACATTAGTGTGAGTGTGTCACTGTAAAGGACACTTTCATGCTTGGCATGCTCCAAATATCAGGCCCTCTTTGTGAGCAATGTCAGTCTGGCTTTCTGAACCTATCTTTAGTATCACAAGGGCTGCTGCAGTCTGGGAGGCAGAAGTCTTAAGATCCCTCCTCGTGCTCTCAATCTCCTTGTGCAACATCCCTTTCAATCCCTGATATAAAAGGTATTTAGACTGCACAACTTCAGCCCAGCAGGTTCAGGGCTCTGAATTCCTAATACTCCTAGCCAGATCCTTTTGGATTTAGTTCTCCATCAGCTCTGTTTCCAGAGGCGTGAGGGCCCTTTTGATCCTAGATCCCTTTCAACGTGGAGGCAGCCCATGCTGGGCTTGCAGGGGAGAATGATGTTTAAAGAGTCAGGAGAGGCAGAAATAAGTGCTTGTGCTTTCTTGGAACCAATAGGGTCTACACTGGAGGTGGGGTTATAGCTTCCACAAAGTTCTCTGCTGTTCTCCAGGAGTGAAGATGATAAAAAAATATAAAGAGGTGATGATAAGGAAGGTGTCTGCCTCATGATTTCACCTCCGCTACTCCTTTTGTTTAGCTGAGTATGGAGCTGAAGCAAAACCTGAAGGAGACCATGACCCAGAAGTATCGGAAGGAGGGAGAGGAGGGCGTGACCAACGCGGTGGACAAATTGCAGCAGGAGGTAGGCCTCAGACACAGAGAGAATTAAACCTATGATAGAGCTAAAAATTATACCATCTTTAGATCATTGGCTCCTTATCATTTAAAGAGATAATGGTGTTCCCCATGTCACGTTGTCTGGAGTGGTCAATGACCGTGAGCACCAGCCTCAGGGCAAACTGTCAAAAAGCAAGGCAGAGACCCCAAACTTGTGGTATGTTCTATAATTGGATTTCACCAAAGCAGTAACAGATGTGAACTCCTGGATCTTGTACTAGTCTTACCATGAAGTGACAGGTAGTCGCCTTGGGCATTCCGATCTATCTTGCCACCCAGGCAAGCCAGACTTAGTGACAAGAGGTCACTTACATCAAAAATCACTAAATATTAGGTTGCTTCCAGTCCCAAGAGAATGCTTTTGTTTCCTAGGTCCAGCCCTTGCGAGAATCCAAACCGCAAAGATGTAACCATTTTTTCTTGTGAACATCTTTATATGCCCTTCCCCCAGAGTTCAAACTGATAGGATGAGTGTTCCTCACCTAACTTCTTCATGGGTGGATGGGGTGATCAACAAAGTTTTTGTCCTATGTTGGCCCATTTAGTCTTGATAGTCCTTCTTGATGGGCGGGGGAACCACATTTATTGCCTAGGTTCACCAGATCAGAGCAGGCATTTTTACAATTATAAAGCAAAACTTTCATATTACCTTATAGCATGGGATTCGGGCATTACAAATAAGATTAATGCATGCAGCAGGTTATGAGCATTCCATTGAGTCCAAACATTAAACACATCCTTACAAATCTAGTGCCTACCTTGAACAATATTAACATACAAGATGAGTGGGTCTGGTTTCCACTGTGAATTTGTCAGTGCTCAGCTGACGTCTCCAGCCTTGGCAAGAGTGGCACCTGGCTTACCAACATCACACCCCACTGTCCCCAACTCTGGCAGGATGGATATGATGCTGTATCTGCTGTCACAGAGACTGGGACTCCTGCTCTCTGAGCAGTGTGATAGCTTGAAAGGGGATGACATTCACATCACATGCTGAATGAACTAGGGCTGGCCAGTTCAGTATTGATAGCTGCTTCCAACAGGTTGTCTACAGGATGGAAGTGGAGGAGTTTGGAGGGAATTGCTGATGTTAATTAAGCTTCCTGATACCCCGAAGAGTGAAGTATAATGACTGAAGTGTCCTGTTGCTCCAGGCACCGCCAGAGAGTTGGGGGACTGAGCGATCGGAATGGCTGAATAGTCTTGATAACTTCATAGTCCAGTACCTCTCAGCCCCTCCCCAGGAGACATGCCCCTTGCTATAGACTTGAATTTACCTCCAACCCACACCAGCCTGATGTCCCACTGCCTGACTCTCACTTCTGTTACGATACGTGTCCATGAGACATGCAGGCTCACTGACGTGAGGTTCTCGGGAGAGTTGTACAGGCTTTAGAATGGACTCCCACGTTGCCAGGGTGGCCTGCCGTAGCGCTTTCTCACATTCCCCATTCTGGTCTGTTTTTTCATGCCTCATGTTAAGGTGTTGAGCGGCTCGGTGTGTATTCTAGTGCTTGGTGTCTCCTGATTCCGTTCTTGAGGTATGGAATCCATGGAGCTGAGGGCTTGGGGCCTGTTCAGGTCACAAGTGGAGAGAGGTCCAGTCTTCAGCAGTCAAAGCACTGCTGTATGTCAATGAATAATACTAACCGGCAGTTCTATAGTGCTTCGTGTCTGAGGAGCCCAGAGCAATGCACAAACGTTAATCCGGGCCTTGCCACTGTCGGGTGAGTATTTTACAGGTGAGGAAGCAGAGGCAAAGTGGGACTAAGTAACTCACTCAGTGCCCTCTGTGGTGGTGGTAGGAATTGAGCTCTCCTCTCCTGATTGTCAGTCCTTGTCCACAAGCCTGCCTTTCCCCTCATCATTGCCATCAGGGTGTGAGTGCGCTGAGGGGCACATGGACGCAGCCCTCTGTGGTCTGAGGGCATGAGTTGTTCCCATAAGCGGGATGAGAGACAGACAGCTGTGTGGGGACCCACACAGAGAACAAGCTCATTCTGCTGACTGCAGCTGCTCGCTAGGCTGCGGGTGTGCTGAACAGCAGAGTTGCTCGCAGTTACCTGTCCTTTGATTCAACGCAAGCATGATTGGTGCTGTTCACTTTTGTTGTCAAGACCAGACGGAGCTGCAGACGAGGCCCATCTCTGTACAGAGAAGTAAGTGGCTAAAAGAAAGTCATTGTGGATATTTAAGGGACATTTTTAGGAACCTTAGACACAAAGGTCGCTCATAATTATAGCAGCTCATAAAAACACAGGCAGACATAAGCAGCTGGACTGGCCGATTGACAATGTAACTAGGAGCTTGGTGAGGATGGATGTAGGGGATGGTGCTGTGCTTTCTGGTGACAAACTGCAGACTCATCCTGTGCTTTTGTGCGCATACAGTTCAAGTGCTGCGGCAGCAATAATGCTTCAGACTGGAGTGAGAGCATCTGGATCAAATCCGCGGAGGCCGGAGGCCGGAAATTCCCAGACAGCTGTTGTAAGACGATAACAGAAGGGTGTGGCCGGAGAGACCATCCTTCCAACATCTACAAGGAGGTAAAGAACAGGCTGACGTCAACATTCCCAGGATCACACTGTGGGGGACCTGCTGGGCAGACTGGTTTGGTGCTTGCTTAGGGCTGAATGCAAAGCCTACTGAAGTCAGGGGGTGGGCAGAGACTTTCCACTGAAGACTTTAGTTTGCTAACTTTGTTCCCCACCCCCAATCCCAAATGCACCCATCCAGGGAGGAGAGGGAAAGGATACTGTTAACCTTTAAGCACCAGGAATCAGCGTGTCTTCACTCCAGCCGCAAGAGCATTATGACAAGTGCTGTACTAATCACAGATGTCATGGGTGTGGGATCAGAGCTGATGTTCTGAGTAAGCATGGTACTAGTTACCTAGGTAGCACCCTGCCAATGGGACATTTAAAGTAAGTGCAGAAATTGCCTTCAGGCATTAAAAAGCTCAAGAAGCATGTTAAAGAAACTCGCAGCATAACTAGCAGGGAACTTGGTTATGGGTGGGGAACATGATGCTGACAAGAACTGCACCCAGGGTCGGCCCTTCCATTTAGGCGACCCAGGCGGTCGCCTAGGGCACCAGAATTTGGGAGGGCAGCATTTTGCCGCCCTCAGTAGCAATTTGGTGGCAGGGGGGTCCTTCCGCGCTCCGGGTCTTTAGCGGCAATTCTGCGGCGGGTCCTTCACTCGCTCCGGGACCCGCCGCAGAAGTGCCCCGAAGACCAAGAGCACAGAAGGACCCCCCCGCCCCCCCGCTGCAGAATTGCCGCCAATGACCGGGAGTGCAGAAGGACCCCCCGCCTAGGGCACCAAAAACCCTGGCGCCGCTCCTGACTGCACCCCAGGAACTGGGGAAGGGAAGAATAGAAGCATGTTGCTGATGGGGAAAAGTCAGGCTGTCCTAGTGCTTCTTCTCTTCAGTTCCAGGCGGGAAACCTGGGTTTGAGTCCCACGATGCATGTGTCATCTCAGCAGCTTTGGCTTTGGTAGGCTTTGAATGGAGTCCCATTCAGCCTCATCTGGAAGGGTGCTTGGTGCTAGGATGGTAGGGTGGATGGATTGGCCTCCAGCATGAAGGAAAGAGGTCAGAAGAGGAGGGAAAGGGGGTGTCGTAGGGTCAAATGAGTAGAGTCCCTGTTGGCTAGAGCTGAGCTAGGCTAAGCTAGGGAAACCCCTCTTTACTCTGACTGACAAACAAAATAATCATCAAATGAGCAGAGCACACAAATGGGTAGCTAAGCACTCATCTACCTCACTCGTGGAGGGGTGAGGCCTTGCAGGGGGAATTGATTCGGGCACCCACAGTATTGTTGCCCCTTTTTGACCCGAGTGGCTAGTCACATTTTGGGGCTCTGAAGATGTTCCAGTTAGAAGTGGGAAGTGATGAAGTCCGGTATTCTCTTTAATGCAATCATGTTTATTTACAAGGAGCGCACCAAGTCCTGCTTCTCTTCACACAGGAGGAACTGGGAACAAAAGGAGCCGTTTATTAGTTAACCACCCCAAGAGAAACCCCAAAGCTCTCTCTAGCTTTCCCCAAAGTCACGCAGGCTATTGCTTGCTTGGTTTTCTTGTTTTTGGCCTCTACCTCCCTCTCCATTCTTGTCTGTTCTCAGTACCGACTGGAACCCTGCTCCCACATGGGGCAAGCTTCTAGGCAGGCTCTAATAGGCCTTGTTTTAGATGTGTACCTGTAGCTGTCTCTTGCAGCTATTGTTCACACATAGGTTGAACGAGGTTTTAACTAAGCCTATAGCTAAGTTTCACCTGGCTCATAACAGTATAAATACATTTGTCTCACCCACGAAAGCTCATGCTCCAAAACGTCTGTTAGTCTATAAGGTGCCACAGGATTCTTTGCTTCTTTAACCTAGGGACTGTTCACTAGCTTTCTAGCCTGAGCTTCCCAGCAGCATAGCCAGCGCCCTAACCTGTGGAGTCAGCACCGTGGCTGGCTGCCTTGAGACAGGAAATTAGAGGTCCAACCATGGACCAAGCAAGGCCTGTGCCTCTCCACCCCCACCCCCTGTGCCTGTATGTTACACTCCTGGCCCCTCCCTCCATCTCTCTCTGTAAGTTGTAAGCTCTCTGGGGCAGGAGCCTTGTTACCCTCTGTTTGGAAGCTGCCCTGCCCCACCCCACAGAAGATCTGCCTCACTAGATTAACCCACTTAATCATTTAAAGACCCTTGGATCAATATTCAGCCAACCCTGTTGCTGCTTCTGTGTCAGCAATGACTTGGCAGGGCTGGGAGGGGAACAGGCTGCCAGCCAAGGACACAATTACAAGATGGAGGTTTCAGAGTAGCAGCCGTGTTAGTCTGTATCCACAAAAAGAACAGGAGTACTTGTAGCACCTTAAAGACCAACACATTTATTTGAGCATAAGCTTTCGTGGGCTAAAACCCACTTCATCGGATGCATAGACTGGCACATACAGCAAGAAGATATTTATACATACAGAGAACATGAAAAGGTGGAAGTAGCCCTACCAACTGTAAGAGGCCAGTCAATTGAGATGAGCTTTTTGGGCCCATGCTGCCCCATCTCACCGCTCTTAGAAACAATCCTACATGGAATTCTCCTTTAAAGGGCAGTTACTGTTTCAGGAGACCTTGTGACTGGTCCCAACTGCAGTTCCTGGAGACCGGGCAAGGGCTTCTTTGCCCTTTGTCAGGTCAAAACCATTACAGTCGTAGGGTGGCGCCTTTGGGGTCACTGGGTATTGATGCAGTAACCCCTGCAGGCAAGTTCTGGCAAGGATGAGGCCTTCCAAATAGCTTGGGGAAAGATTTCCTCTCTGCCACCAGAACTCAGCTCCACCCCAGGCGTACGGGAGGTCACGACCTCACCCACCTCTGGCTGCAGGGCTGAAGTTGGTCTCTGTGATGTTGGTCTCTTGCCTCCTCATCGCCTGTGCCCAGCTGGGCTGCTCTCTCAGCCTAAACTCTGCAGTAACTGCCTTGCTCACTTGCCATTTGTAAAGCTGTTGCCTGGACCTATTGAAGCCTGCTAGCCATTTCTGCCAGGCTCCCTGCTATAACAGTGCTTACTGTCCATGCTGCACTGTTACATTCTGTATCTGTAACAAGGGTGGAAATGTAGATTATGAGCTCTCTGTATGCTGCCTGCACAGCACCTAACACGATGGACATAGATGCCTGACTGGGGTCCCTGGATGCCACCATAACACAGATAAGAATAAATTGTATTAAGGAATCCGTCTTGTTAGTTTTCACTCCCATTCATTCACCCACCTTCCAGGGTTGCAGACATTGTAATGCATGAGGGGGCAAGGGATAAAACAAAAACTAACTCCTGTCTATTCTTCTCGTTCCCCCTCACAGGGTGGCTGCATCACTAAATTGGAAAACTTCATCCAGGAACACCTGAAAATTATTGGAGCGGTGGGGATTGGCATTGCTTGTGTTCAGGTAAAGGGACTGACTGCTCGGGAGTGAGGAAGCTTGGCCTACGTTAGAAGGACCCTAGGACCGTGAAGCAGCATCTGCTGAGCCCAGAGCATGGCTAAGAAGTTATAGCACTGATTCATTGGAAGTTTGGTGTGTGGGTCTCCACAAACTGCTAATCTAAACTTGTGGGATCCAAGGTACAGATGCCCTGAGCTAGTTTCCTTTCCTTGTGTCTATAAAAACGGATGATTTAACTATGCTTCCAAGAGAGAAATTCTGAGGCTAAAACCCAGTGCAGTGGGCTGGGGAGAGCTGAGCTCTGTGTTTGCTCTGAAATGTGGACACGACCTGTGTCCTGCTGTTACCTATTGCAGAGTGAGGGAGACCTCTAGTGGGGACCCCCCACAATTATCAGCATAGATGTTGCCAAACCAGAGTAGTTTTGTGCCTCATTTTTTTCCCTTTGCTTTGTCACCAGAGGTGAATGGTGCTGTTGTCTTGATACCACTGTGAGGATAATGTGAAAAGGGGACACACATTCCAGGGCCGGTACATTATCCTTTTAGCCTGCCTGTGTCTTAGAGGAAAGGTGCAGGGTATTCTCTCTGGTTAAAGATTCAGGCTTTCCCAGGGGAGCAACAGTGGGATATGATCTCAGTTCCCCTTTTTCTGGCTAGTAACCAAACTGCACCAGTTGCATGTCTGTGGCTGGTTGTAGGGGGAGATGCCCTGCTTTGCTCATTGTCTCCTGCTGTTTTATTGAAACACAGAGCTTGGGTTTCCCAAATGCTCATCTAATCCACTGAGCACCCATTGCAATCAGGGTCCAATAGGAAAGTTATGAACTGCTTTCTCCTCATCCTCCCCACATTCAGAATGACCCCTCCCCTTCCAGGGTTCCTGGAAGTGCAATCAATTCTCAGATGCTTTAAAGCCTATGGAGCCTGATTTTTCAGAGGTGCTGAATACATGTAGCTCCCAGCAACTTCAGCTGGGGTTATGGGTGCTCAGCACTTCTAAAGATCAAGTCCTGTGTCAAACAGAGGAGTCAAACTGGCCTCTGTGAGAAGACCCAACTGGGTGATAGCTGTTAACCCGTTAGGGTACATAGATCCATCTTTACACAGCTGCCCTTAAGCACACATCATGTTTCTCCATCTCTTATCTCCTCACCCTTTAGATCTTTGGAATGATCTTCACCTGCTGCTTGTACAAGAGTTTAAAGTCAGAACCATACTAGGAGCACCAGGAAATCCATCAGCTCCCCCTCTACCACTACCCACAATGTCTGTCCACCCCACCAGCTTCTATCCAGCAGCAAAGAAACATCAGTATCTCGAGGACTTGCCTTCCTTATGAGGTGACTCTTGGATCATCCAGCACCTACCCTGCCTCTGCCAGAGAAGGCCACCCTCCTTGAGGTGGCACAGGACGGCCAGGAGTTCAGGGGGTTCCCTGTGTGTTCTAGAGCAATTGAACTGCAGATTCCACTCTGCTAGAAGCTTTAACAAACCAGGCCCATGTTGCAACCTTAAAGAGAAATCATCCAAGTCCATTGGGGCCCAGCTGTTGAGGAATTGGGATTCCACACAAGAACAATGGTTTGCTCTGGCTGATAGATCACTCAGCAGCCTGTGCACCAACCATGAGGACGGATGACGTCTCTGTGCTGGGTGGGAGCCCACATCAATTCTCACATCCAGAAAGTTCCCCTTGGGCCATGCCCATGCCCTAACAGAGCTATATTCCATCTCTACCTGCTTTTGTCAGTTGCTGCCATCACCTCTCTCCATCTCCCCAGCAGGAGAGTGACCTGCCAGAACTCTGATCTTGCCTGAGGTGTGGCTGGCTGGGATTACCTTGCCCCTTCTTCCTCAGAGCCTCCATCCCACGTAGAGCCCATTGGGGGAACAGGGGATCTTTGCCTTCAGTGACTGGAGAGAGAGTGTTCAATCATTTTCTGATTCTCTGCGATTTATATTTTATTTAGTGGCTTCCAGTGTAAATAGGAAAAATTAACTTGTCTCCTCTTGTGCTCCCTATCTGACAGGCCCTACAGTGGGCCATGAGGGGAATGTGTTGTACCTTGCCGCATATGGGTGTTTAAATCCTTTACCCTTTCAGTTGCCGGAATGGCCTACTGAAACACCACTCCCCAGAGAAACCCTCTTATGTGACGAGATACTCCCCAGCTGTATGGATTAATTCCTGCCCAAGAGAGACAGGTGTGGATGCTGCAAAGGAAGTGCACTAGGGTTTTGTACAGGCCTCCCTGGATCTCATTAATCAGTTAGGCTCTAATTAAATCTATAACCCTGCTTTCTCATTCCTCTCACCCAATAGCCTGCAGGATCAGCTTCAACTGACTGCAAAACAGACTTGGTAAATTGGTAGTACCAGAGGATGCTAGTTAATTGTCTGGTTAGTGTAAATGTATCATGAATTCACTAGAATCCATGGCACTTTTCAGGGGAAAAGATGTCTGTTGCCAACATAGTCTCTCCCTATGGCTGTGAACCATGATGCCAGCTGGGTCCTAGCTTGAATTCCTGGCAGCTGCTGTGCTGCCCAGGGATATTACTTTGAATCGCCGGTGTTCCATCAGTGCTTCCAAAGGATAGACCCGGCACTCGGGCACCTGGCAGGCTTTGCACACACAAGTCAGTGCAGCTGTGAAATTTACATAGCGCCTTTAGAGACGCATGGGTGAAAATTGGGTCCTCGAATGCCCAAACTGGTAATTAGCTCTGAAGTGAAACTAAATCAGGATTGGATGCTTTTCTAAAAAAAAATGCGCTCAAGCTCAACCATCAGAGATAGGTTTGATGCAGGAGTGCTTCCCATCATAAGCATGGTCCTTAACCCCCTTCCATCCCAAGAATTCACTATATGAACCCAGCACAGCATCCTATGCATGGTGACCCCTATTCCAAAGGATTTACTACACCACCCAGCACAGCAACAAATTCACTGCATTCCCTAGAGCTGGATCCTAGATGCTCTGAATAAGTTTTACTTCATAAAGATCTCTGTGGTCCTGGTACTAGAGGGGAGAAATCACAAGCTACTAAGGCGTGTAATTTATCCCTGATGATCAGCAACTGCAAATCCCATCCCCCAAACTGGTTATTCCCCTCTCAGTCCCTTCAGAAGTTGGCCAGGAACAGCAGATCCAGGGTGAAGTGAAAAAAGAGTGAAGTGAAAGCACATGTTGGGTTCTGCAGAAAAGTGAATAACAGGGCTGTGTGGATTGGCCTTCTTGGAAGTCCTAGCCTAAGAGTGTCCGTGGATCTTTGGAGAGACTTCCTCTGTCAGTAAGAGTGAACAGAGGTGGAGTGTGGGTTGGGAAAGTGCATTCACTGCAGGAGACAGTATAAACTGAGTGTCTTATTCCCTTCCTTGGCCTTTTGTTATGACTCTGGGCACATACTGAGCCCGGCAGCCAGACAGTTAACAGTTGTGGAATCTCCCACAGGGCCTGCTTTGCTCCATGTACAAGAAGCCTCCCGGTAAGAGGTTTAAAAGGCGTGGGAAAAAAATATCAGGGCAGGTGAAACTGGGAATCCCCAATGCAGCAGCAACACAAAATAATTCTAGATGCTAACAAAGAGCAGGGGGGAAGGGTATTTTTGCCCCTGGGGTGGTGGAAGGGAGGAAGAGAACCTAAATTATTACAAACACTCTAAAGGATAAAACTCTAAATTATTGCTCATTTTACATTTCAGTTCCTGAGAAGTTGACTGTTAACAAAAAGGAAAATACTGAGCACGTTGCTTGAAGCAGTAGTTCTAGTTACTTAAGTGTGTATTGCTTGTTGTCTATACCCACTCCCTGGAAGGCATACTGTCCAGAGGGAGGGAGTGACCAGGTTTTTGTCTGCTGAGCTGTTTTATATTCCCCCATGTAATATTCATGGGTTTGTGTTTTTTTATAACTCAGTTTAAGTTGCTAGTCAATAGACAATAAAGCTAAAGCCTCTCTACTTATCCTTTGTAACAATACCAAAGAGATAACATGCAGTAGTTGTTGTCCCAGCAGGGCTGCAGGGTCTACAGTGATGGGAAGGGTCTCAGAGAAAACTAGCCAAAGCTGGAAGCAAAGGTTCTAAGTCTGGGAGTTCACGATCTTCAGAGGGGTTGCAAACAAATGTGAGGAAATCTCAACAACCCTGCCCTTCTCATATTGCTAAGTGGGAGTGGGGGTCTCCATCTGGAAAAGCACTGATCTACAGGAGCTGGTTTTCAGAGTGCTGAACAACCGTGGGTCCTGGGAGCTGTTGATGCTCAGCGCTCCTGGATATCCGATCCTGCACAGTGCGGAGAGCCACTAACCCCCATTGAAGCCAGTACAAGTTTAGGGCACTTGGCACCTCCTGTTTCCCAACAAGAGGCCTGATCAGAGCTCCTAGAAGTCTATGGGAAAACTCCCATTGGCTTCACTGGGCTTTGGATCAGGCCCATGCTGAAGCATGTGTCTCGGGGCACGAGTGCGCATAGTATACAGTACACTCTCTGTAAATAACAAGGGCTGAATAAATAGCATGGGACAGGATTAAAAACCTGCTGGACTCAGCTGGTCCTTCAACCTGATCAAGCTGATCTGGGAGAATAGAGTGGGAAGCAGGAGACAAATGAGTTCCATGGCGCTGTTTAGCCAGCTTGATAGGAGTCCAGTCCTGCAAGGTGCAGAGCAACCACAGCTCCTAAGGTAGCTGAGGACCCAGCAGCTCATGGAGTCAGGCCCTGAGTGAGCGCACACAGTGTGCCGCCTGCTCTGCTTCACATTCATTGCCCTAGTGGGAATGGCCCTGCTGTCCATGACACATGCAAAGACTGACAGCTGAGGCAAGCTAGGGAGCAGCTCCTATCCAGCCCAGCGGCTAGTGCTGCTGCCTCTGGCCTGCCAGGGGCTGTGTTCAAGTCCTGGCAGCAGTAACAGGCACGATGTGCATGAGCAGTGAGTCCAACCCCTGGCCAGAGAGCCCTGTTCCATGGTTAATTCTGCTCGACCATCTGACCACCAGCTGCACCCACCCACCCAAGCACACTACACTTAACAAGTCCTCCACGTCTGGTACAGGGGCTTGCACTGGCTACTGCAGGTCAGTGGAATGCAGCACCAGTGTGGTGCCATACAATGAGCTCTGCTTCTGTCTTGGGGCCTGTGCTGCAGGGATGCATTCCTGTGTCTGTGGCCTGGGCACATCCGTGCCCTTGGCATAGGTCACAGCTGTCTAGCTTCAGCCCTGGACACGTGCATGGAGAGTGCAAGAGCAGACAAGTCTGGCAGCCTCTTTGCAGCCTAGCTTTGAGCTCACCCTGCGTTTGCCTTAGGAATTGAAAATGCCAGCCGTAAACCACAAGTGCCCCCCTTATTAGCCCTGTGCCAATGTGATAGGAGCAAAAGCCTGGAGAAATGTCCTCCTGCCATTAACATGTCTGACCACAGAGTGGCACTGTGCATCCTACATAAAGTGTATCGCATGAAGCATTGCTGCCTCCCAGCTAACTGAGCTGGGCCTAATGCAAATGGTGCAGCTTTTAGGGTTTACCTGCCAGGTGCCTCGCCAGACCTGAAGAGAGCGTATTGCACATAACTCCAGAAGAGTCGAAGTGGAGAGGCCTCTGCTTCCCTCCTCCAATGGAAGGAAGTTAGTTGCTGCTCTAGAAAAATGTGCATTTTCACATCACATGGTAGATCCTGTTATTGCAGACTGCGCTGAGGTTGGCCTGGGGGCGTGGGGAAATGTTGCAATGTATTCAGGCCTAAAAGGGGGGACGCAAGAGCAAAAGCCTGTTCAGACCACCTTATGTAATAAATACAGTTCTTGGTTCACCCTCTGCCTGTCCTTCCCTCATGTTCCTAGCCTTGTTTTCTCCCTGGGCAGTTCACATGCATTGGAACTGGCCCAGCCAGAAGTATCACACAACACTTCCTCCACTGAACGCCATCGGCTTGGGGTGAGCTCATTCACTTGCACCTCCTGAGCTCACGGCGGGCCAGTTACACTTTATTGTTACGCCTATCACTTGGAGCCCAATGGGCACACAAGAACATTTCTGGCCCTTTTGGGAGTGTTGGAAAACACACCACTCTTCCTGGGATAGTCCTTATCTTCACACCTCAGGATAACCCTGCTGTCCTACCCCATTGCCATATGCTTCACACTAACCCAACTGCCCCTTCCCCAGCCCCATTGTCCTCTCCCCAGTGCCGTCTGCCCATACTAACCCAACTACCCCCTCCGCATTGCTGTATGCCTCACACTAACCCAAGTGCCTTATCACCATCTCCCAGGAGACGCCAAGCCAAGAACATGTATTGGGATCTCTGCAGAGAGCCCCACTCCTCCCATGTCTCCTACTTAATCTGGAGGGTTTCCCAAGAGACTTTGTAAAGCTTGTTTCTTTTGCAGCCTATGAATTCCCTCCTTGGCATTGTTCTTGGCTGCTGCTTCCCCTGGCGCCTGTGCACAGACACTAGACCCCCCCCCATCTCCATCCCCACTTACTCCCTCTCTTTGACCATGGGGCTGCCCATAATATCGTTCATCCCCTCAAATCAAACAGGAATTATTTTGTGGCAGTCCAAGGGCCTGTGTTATTCAGGTCCGATGAGATGATCACAGTGCTCCCTTCTGGCCTTCGAATCTATGAATCTGCCTCATGCTGCTCTGCACTTCTCTTAGTGCTCTGAGTGGGTTCAGCCGTGCACACTGCTTCATGGAGGATGTGATATTGCAAGCGCCTTCGTTGCAGAACGGTGCTTTTAGCCATGAGTGATGTTTTGTATAACTGTTTTTGTACTAATGTGGATGGCGGCTGAGCCTGACATCGGGATTTGTGAGATGTTAGCCCCTTACCAGGGTACCTGTTAGCATTTCACTGCCAGCCGCCTGTCTTTGGTTCGTGGTGCACTGGTTAGCACAGCTGGCGCAGGGCCTGAGGCGCTGCACACGCATGACGCATTTGGTTAGCATTGGCCAGGTGTGTGCCTGTGAGGTGCAAGTGTTGCTCACTGCCCCGCTGGCTAACATTGCTCACACGAGGCCCTGGGAGCTGCTATGAGATGCTAATATAGCAACTGGAGTTTTACTATTCTGCTATTTGTAACCTGGCCTATTTCCGTGCTATTAAAATGCAGCTGTTATAACCTCCAACTGTGTCGCTTTCCTCTTTGGAGAGAGGTTACTGCAGGAAAAACTAGCTAATAAAGCTGCTCTGTTTAAAAGCCGCATCATGACTAGGGGCTGTGGCTGTGTTGGTGATATCTCCTGGCTTACTGGGAGGGGAGGAGGAATAGACAACAGAAGATCTATGCAGAGTCCCTAGAAAAGGTAAATTTTGGGGAGGTTTTATTCACTCAAACAAGCTATAGTCATATGAACAGCAGGGATGGCTGGTGCCCAGCGAATGTATTCAATGAATCATTGTTCAATCATTAGGCATACAGGGGTTTAAAATCTTCTTACTCACCATAAAAGAAGCCTGTTTCCTGGCATCGTAACTACTGCCTACATTAAGGGAAAGAAATTCACACACTGAGCACATTAAGATCAGTTGCTTTCTCTTTCTAATCGCTGCTCCGTAGTACAGACAATAGCTTTTCAGTGCTGGGCATTTCCAGCACTCCTTGCTAGCAGCCGGCGCTATTATTCACACTGAAGGAGAGATTCCTGCATGGCCGGGAGAGTGGGCTATGTTTCCGCATGAAATGCTGGTTCCTCTCAAGTGCTAACACTCTTGCAAACATACCCCGGGGCAGGATTTCCCAAAGCTGAGCCACCATCAGGAAAACAAATCCACTAGCATCCCCTTTCAGTTCTGCCAGGTGCTGCAAAAGGCCTACCCAAAATAAGGGCTCACTCAGATTGTGTAGGTCTTCACAATATATGTCCTCTCTATTGTCACACGTTTTGGAGAGCAGTGATATAGTTAACAATGGTGGTATGTAAAGTACCATCATTAGCTTCTGAATTAGCTCTCATAAGAACAGTTGTACTGGGTCAGACCAAAGGTCCATCTAGCCCAGTATCCTGTCTACTGACAGTGGCCAATGCCAGGTGCCCCAGAGGGAGTGAACCTAACAGGTAATGATCAAGTGATCTCTCTCCTGCCATCCATCTCCACCCTCTGACAAACAGAGGCTAGGGACACCATTCCTTACCCATCCTGGCTAATAGCCATTAATGGACTTAACCTCCATGAATTGATTCAGTTTTCTTTTAAATGCTGTTATAGTCCTAGCCTTCACAACCTCCTCAGGCAAGGAGTTCCACAAGTTGACTGTGTGCTGTGTGAAGAACTTCCTTTTATTTGTTTTAAACCTGTTGCCTATTAATTTCATTTGGGGACCCCCTAGTTCTTGTATTATGGGAATAAGTAAATAACTTTTCCTTATCTACTTTCTCCACATCATTCATGATTTTATATACTCAATCATATCCCACCTTAGTCTCCTCTTTTCCAAGCTGAAAAGTCCTAGCCTCTTTAATCTCTCCTCATATGGGACTTATTCCAAACCCCTAATCATTTTAGTTGCCCTTCTCTGAACCTTTTCTACTGCCAGTATAGTCACTCAGTGAGGAGAACAGAACAGCTTGGTCTTCAGCACTATTGTTTCAGGCTCTCTGCAGACTCAGGCAGATATTGCGGCATTAGTTACACTTAGGTTACGGGTTGAAGGTTTTCTTTGCAATTGTAACAGCTCGAGATGAACTCTTTTTAAAATGAAGCTGAGACTTTGGAGAACAATTGAGAATCCTGGCTCACCTGTTGGCTCATTCTATGTGCCCTTCAGGGCGGGAGTGCCCTTAATGCCATGCTGGGGATTTACTCAGTGCTGACTAAGAGGGAAGACTGCCCTGGACTGATTCGCAAGCATTATTTCTTACAGCACATGAGTGTTCTTGAAGGTCTCCATCCAAGCACTGACCTCCCTTGACCCTGCTTAGACAAGGAGCTGCACAAATAAGATATGCAATGTGCAGCCTATTTCCTTCAAACTGTTCCCCCAAAATGCTTTACAGAGTTAACTGCTGTAATGAATTCGCTGGCCTATGCTGTCCTCATTTAGAACTGCTCAGCTGTGTGTCCTAGGCTATATACTGGTAGCAGCTGTAACAGATTAGATCACAGAAACCCCCTTGGGAGCTGCCACCTGATGTGCCAAAACTACATGTTCCCTGCCAGCTCAGGACTCCAGCACCCTGTCTTGCTGAGCCAGACACTCCCGTCTGCTCCAACACAGACCTAGGGTCTGAATTACTTGCCCCAAAGCTGCAGGTTTACTTTAAAGCAGCTCACAGAAGCATGCTTGTCTTTAACACTCAGATGCTGAACTCCCAGTGGGGTCTAAAGCCAAATAAATCTGATTTACCTTGTATGAAGCTTATGCAGGGTAAACTCATAAATTGTTCGCTCCCTGTAACACTGATAGAGAGACATGCATGGCTGTTTGCTCCCCCAGGTATTAATACAAACTCTGAGTCAATTAATAAGTAAAAAGTGATTTTATTACATACAGACAGTAGGATTTAAGTGGTTCCAAGTAGTAACAGACAGAACAAAGTAAGTCACCAAGCAAAATAAAATGAAATGCACAAATCTATGTCTAATCAAACTGAATACGGATAATCTCACCCTCAGAGATGCTTCAGTAAGTTTTTACCTCAGCCTGGACACCTTCCAGGCCTGGGCACAATTCTTTCCCTGGTACAGCTCTTGTTCCAGCTCAGGTGGTAGCTAGGGGATTCTTCATGATGGTTCCTCTCTTCTATTTGTTCTGTTCCACCCCTTTATATATCTTTTGCATAAGGCGGGTATGCTTTGTCCCTCTGAGTTTCCATACACCCCCCCCCCAGGGCCAATGGGATGGGGGGAAGCTGGCACAAATTACGGGGGCCCAGTGGTGTGGGAGGGGGCCCGGGGCCTGGCTTCATTGGCCCTGTTTAGCCTGTCTGCCCTTGCTGAGGGGGCCAGAAAATTTTTTTTCACCAGCGCCTGAACCTGCTCTTGGCAGCCCTGCCTGTCACTAGAAAAGCACCAGGTTAAAGATGGATTCCAGTTCATGTAACATGATCACATGTCACTGTAAGACCCCAGACTTCATTCCTCCCAGCCTGACTCACAGGAAGGCTTGCCTGCAAACAGACCCATCCAGTCAATTGTCCTGGTTATGGGAGCCATTAAGATTCCAAACCACCATTAATGGCCCATGCTTTGTAAAATTACAGTAGGCCCTCAGAGTTATATTTCATATTTCTAGTTTCAGATACAAGAGTGATACATTTATACAAATAGGATGACCACACTCAGTAGACAATAAGCTTTGCCTTACAAGAGACCTTTTGCATGAAGCATATTCCAGTTACATTATATTCACTCATTAGCAACTTTTTATAAAATCGTATAGACTGCAACGTCACAGCAGCTAATGGAGATTCTTTTTCAAAACAGGGACCACAGTTCTTTGCTTTGAAAACAGGAGGAGGAGCTGGGTGAAATCCCTGCTGCTATTGTGAAATGCTTGGGGCCACAGTGTACAGTGTAGTGACAACCACCATGTCCCAGGCAGCTGCAGAGTTGTTACAATATAGTAGCAGAGGCAAGAAGGGAAAGCGAGGTTTTCAGATCAGTTCTTCTTCCACTCATGAGATGCCTCTGGCTCTCCCGCCATCCAGCCCAATTTTCCATTATTCTAGCTGCCCAATCAGCAGGGGCAACACATACCTGTCGTGCTGTTGCATGGGGAGGTTGGGGGAGGGAAAGGAGTTTGCGGTGGAAGCAGCAGAGCAACTTGTTTCCTAATTTGCTCAGAATGCAGGTTCTCACTAAAATGGCTCCCTACTAAGTGGTCACCATAGAAACCTGCTCAGGTTCTCAAAGAAGCACTGCTCCCTGCAGGGAGAGGGACTCACTTCTACCAGCAGTTTTAGCTGACCTGTTCTTACATACTGGCTGCTCCCCTATCTGAGGGATGTCTAGGCCGGCTGCCTCTCCCAGAATATCCAAGCTCATCGGCAGGTCATTCCACATCTCTCCAACCTGACATGCCCGGTTTAATTTTCAAGCCAGGGCTCTGGCCACTCTGAAGCACTATAAATAAGCCTGCTCTATATCTTTATATTAAAACCTTTCACGCTGGTAATGGAAACATTATCCTAGCTGCTTCCCAAGGCCCTTTCATTGAAAGGAATCTCATAATCATTTATTAAGGCTCATAGCACCCATGCGAGGTATTATCTCCATTTTACTGAAGGGGAAACCGAGGCACAAAGCGGCCAAATCTTATCCAAGACCACACAGCAAGTCAGAAGCAAAGCAGGCAATGGAATCCAGAGGTCCTGAATCACAGTCATATGTGTCAAGTATCAGAGGGGTAGCTGTGTTAGTCTGGATCTGTAAAAGCAGCGAAGAATCCTGTGGCACCTTATAGACTAACAGACATTTTGGAGCATGAGCTTTCGTGGGTGAATACCCACTTCCTCAGATGCAAGTCATATGTGTGGATTTTCTGTAGGATCCAGTATTATAAAATGCTGTACTGTAATCGTTGGACCACATGCCCTCAGAGATACTGAGCTATTGCTTAGCTTTGGTATGCCTCTCTGTTCCTTTTCCTCCAAGATCTGCCTATTTAATCCACATTTAGGCCTCTCTTCACAATTCAGATCTTCTAAACCTTTAACCCCCTTGCTTTGGATTTTCTAAGCTGTTGATGCCTGTTTTGTAATGTGGGGTACCAAAATGTAGACTGAGTGGAGTGACAGTCTTATGAGTAAGACTGGGCTGGAACTCAGGAGATCGGGATCAGTTCCTGGTTCTGCCACAGCCTCCCCTTTCTTCCTTTTGCCTGTCTTGTCTATTTAGAGTTCTAGTGTCTATCTGTATGAGTACGTGCAGCACCCGACACACCAAGGCCGCTAGGCTCTATTTCAGTACAAATAATAAATCCTATCTAACCAAGGCTGTGAAAAGAGCCATCCTTACCCCTCTATTCCTACAGGTACCAACCCTGATTATATGGCGCTGAAGGGCATTTTTATCTTTTTTTCCATCAGTGTCACACTGCAGACTAGCCCCACCCCTGCATTCGTTTTCCACATTGCTCCTCTTGAGACAGCACTCTCCTGTTATATGTGTCTATGCTTGTGCATCACATAGTATTATACATTTAGCTGCCTCAGACCTCATCACATTTCGACTTGCCTATCTCTCCTTGTCACACAGTAATTTCCATTCAGCCTCCTCCGTTTTTTCAGTCCCTTCCAGTTTTGTCTGATCCGCAAATGTGATCAATAGTGTAATTTATTCCCACCCCACCCCCCCGGGCCATTCTTTAAATAATATCCAGCCCAAGACTGAACTGATACGTCTTTTCTTCATACCTCATGCTATGTTGATGGGGTTTGGCTCAGGGTTAATTTATTTATGGTCTGTCAGGTCTATAGCCATGTGACAATTGTCTCAAAAGGAATATTTCAATGATTTAGCCAGATTTCAGAATCATACACCCCTGCATCAAATAGAATGGAGCTGGATTTTTAAAATACAAACCTCCCGCAATAAAACTTTTTATTTAACTGTGGCTAAAGTACTGGACAGAGAGTCAGGAGATTTTAGTTCATTTGCCAGCTCTGCCACAGATTTGGCCAAGTCAAAAGATTTCTGTGTCCGTTTATGCACCTAGAAGAAGGGGACAGATTGTCAGATGTGCTCAGCACTTGCCAGCTTCCTCTGTTCTCTATGGAGCTGAGGAGGGGTCAGCACCTTAGGCATCTAAACCCAGATTTTCCCAAATGGGAGCTGAGCTCACCCAAAAACCTGGCCTCACTCGTAGATGCAGCTGGGTCCTTTTGAAAAATCTGCGCGTTAGTCTTTCCATGCCTCTGTTTCCCATTTGTGCAGACAGGGCTATGGATATTTCCTTTGTCTTGTCTCTTTAACTTGTCAGGTTTCTCATACCATGTGCATGCACAAGGTCTAGCCCAACTCTTATCTGTCGGGGGACCTGAAAGTGCTCCTGTAATAGAAATAATAATAAAAATTATTGCACCGAAGCGGTTATGTAGCCATGAAAATGCTGAACTTCAACAGCATTTCTATTACATTGATTTCAATCGGGAAAACAAATCTAGTTTCAGCAACTATTTCAAGTTTTGTTCGGTGGCAAATATCATTTTGCTTTGAGTTAATTCAGAACATTTCTGGAATTTGTATATGAACAGAGATAAACTGTATTCTCCACACACCCTTGGAAAGTGCTTCTCTTTCCATTGTACTAGTCCTCAGCTGAGATGGGGTCCCGTTGCGCTAGGGACTGTGCACGCACATTGTAGCACAGTGTCATCTTGTGGGCCCTGCAAGTATCTAACAGGAAGTATGCTAGAGATAGAGTGGCAACAGTTTAGAGTTTTTCTGTAAAAGCAGCAAAGAATCCTGTGGCACATTATAGACTAACAGACGTTTTGGAGCATGAGCTTTCGTGGGTGAATGCATCTGAGGAAGTGGGTATTCACCCACGAAAGCTCATGCTCCAAAACGTCTGTTAGTCTATAAGGTGCCACAGGATTCTTTGCTGCTTTTACAGATCCAGACTAACATGGCTACCCCTCTGATACTAGAGTTTTTCTGAGGAAGATACTGAATCTGTCATCATCCATTATGTTGCAGATGCAATTGTTAAAGAAAAGAAATTGCACTGACAGCTGAGACTCATTGCTTCTCAGGAACTCTGCCAGTAGAATAAATGACAGTTCATACCCCAATAGCTTACAGTCCAAGTTAACGCCTCTGAACTGCTTTCCGGTTATCTACAGGGGTGAGAGGAAAGGAGAGATCTCCCTGTTCATCTGCTTGAAAACAGGCTAAGGAGAATATTCCAGGTGTGGCACCTTCAGGTGATTAGCTTGTCTTTGGTACCCTCCCTAACAGGAAGTTTCTCCTAGCAAGGTGTCCATATGCTCTAATGAGCTCCATGCTGGGGCAGGGAGGATGTTGAGCTTATTGCCAAGATAAGGTCTTGGTCTGTGGGAAGACTAGAACAAAGAAGCAGAGTGGAGTGTATGTGCTTGATAATCAACTGACACCTTATTTCTGTGTGTGTGAAAGGAGCACTGAGGAGGCAGGAGAGAGAAGAAGGGGGGATGTAGGAAAGGATGAATAGGAACGGGAAGTGGATCTTTCCAGTGTCTCCTTAAACATCTCTTGTATAAGGTAAGTGCCATTAAGTCCCCTCTTTAGGGGTGGGGAGATATAGAAACTTTCCTCCCAAGTTCAGCTATTTCTCAGGATTGTTGCTGACTCTATGTGATGACTTTGCAGTCAGTCTCTCCCATGGAAGTGTTGAAACTTGTACTTGGATCTTCTTAGCAACTTGTTTATTTATATGACCATTTCTTTCTACAGCACTGGATAACGGGAAACTCTCCGATGTCTTCTAATCAGAAGACAAGTGATCCCAATCTGCTATTTTTCCACAAGAGACTCTGCCTAAAGCCTGTCTTCATCTAGCTATATTAAATTCTCTTCATTCCCTTTGTCAGCTAAATCTGCAGTTTTGTCAAGGGAGGCTATCAGGTTTGTCTCGTAGGATCTGTTCTTTATGAACCTGTGTTGCTTATCGCTCATCATGTTGTTCTCTCATAAGGGACTGACATATTGATTCCCTTACTATATTCGCCTGATTTGAATATGCGCTTGCTTGCAACAAGTGAGTGAAACCGACAAGTGGGTGTGCAGACCTTGCCAGAGATCAGTGACCCCTGCTGGAAGCACCCTTGGCAGAATGAAGAGAGAGCTATTCGTGTATTAGGGGCAACTCTGACTTCCTTTTTATTAGTGATCACTTCTAAAGGCCTGATCCAAAGGCCAAGGAAAGATTCCCACTGACCTCAGTGAGCTCTAGATCAGGTCCTAAATCCCCTAGCGCCTCACTTCTTAACTATTTAAAACAGGGAATTTGTTCTCTCATCAGTTGCAAGTCTTGCCCTCTTGTTTCTCATGTATGTTAGTTGGTAGATATCCTGGTAATTAACAAACCATCTGTGGTTTATAGGATGCCAACAATTAATTCTCTTTCCTTTTTCTCCGTTCCTGCTCCACAGAGCTTCACGTCTGACTCCACTGCTGTTCTCAATCTGTATTCCACTGCCAGAGTCAATATTTCTCTTATATGTGGCCCATGTGCAGGCTATTGCTGTGTACAATGAGAAACTTAAAGTGAGGCAACTGCGTTATTGAAGCAGTTCTTAGATCTTCTGCTGTGTGTAATCCACTAACTTTTAATAGTAATATCTTAGGATGTGTAGTGCTTCAGAACACAATGGGCCCACTTTTTGCAAGGGCTAAGCACATTGTGGGCTGTGCTTTCTTGACAGTCTGGCCATGAGCATCACAATGGGAGCTCCTGGGCACTAAGTGCTATTGAACACCTGGCCTTGATTTATGTGCCTAAACAGGAGTGGATATCTCTTGAATGTCAGGCCCTAACTGTGGGTGGTGAGCCCTTGGAAATCTGTCCCCCTACAAACATTGAATAACAAATCTCCCAACATCTCGGAGGAGAGAGGTAAATGGATTTATTCCCTCCATAGATTGGGAGAGCTAGGTAAAGTGACATGCCCGAGGCAACATTATGAATCAGTGATAGAGTGACAGATTTAGAATGCAGGCGTTCCTTAAATTCTGAGTCTTTTTTTTATGATTTCTTTCCCATTACTACAGTCCCCCTCTGCACTCCAGCCTTCCCTAGTCAGCAGCTGTCAGAAGCTGGGGAACCCAGCTGTTTTCTTGTCATCTGGTCCATGGGATTAAATTCACTCTGTACAGCATTTGTCTACAAGTGTCTTGGGGACCCAGGGCTCAGTCACTGCCTGAAGTAGCTTCTCCTGGTGCTGGTGTAATTTGGTCACTGACATGACTTTAATCCAACCCTTAAGTATGTATTTGTTTCCAGTAAGCCCTTGAGTACAGCCAAGTCCTTTTTATATTGAAATCCAGGATCCTCCATAACATTTTATTATGAGGTTTGCTATTTTTGGAGCTGCAGTTACCCTGTTATGAGCAAGGCATATAACATCTTTTGATATGAAATCATTAAGGGCACAGCAGAGTTCATTATAGGGGCATTTCACTGTATTAAGAACAAATCAATACCACATACTAATATATCAACATGATACCTGGCTTCAGTTATGAATAGTACAGCTAGAAATGGAGACAATATTCTCTTGGCCCATGTGCTCCTCTTCCAATATATTACTTGTTGTGTTTTCCCTAGTTGTTGTGATGGATTTCTATTTGGACATGATCCAATGGCTGTTTTTTGAGATATCTGAACACTATATTTTTAAGTCATAGGAGAAAGATATAGCAAATGTAACTTCCTGATCAAGCAAGGATGCAGGTAGACCTCCATTGATTTCAACTGAGCTCCATGGGGGTCCTTCCAGAGAGAGATCATTGGAGGACTAGGGTCCAAAGCATCATCTTTTCATGCTTGGCTCATGCACATTTCCCTAAGTAATAAATAACTACGGAGCAAGCATTAGAAACTTCAGCCTAGGAGAGGATTTTGAAGGGAGGGAAGAAGGGAAGTTATAAAATATTTTAAGCAGAAGGGAGGGCACTGCTGGCAGTGAATTCTCTGGAAGGGTCACTTTCCTTTGGAATGATCTGCCCTGGATCAAGATCTGAATTAGCTGTCCTTCTGGGCATGCTGTACAGCCTTTCTAGTAGAGTCGGCATTGGCAGAGGGCTGAGGTGGTACAGAGTGGTCTTTCTGTCTACTGGTAAGGTGTTTGTGGGGATGGGGCAAAGGGCATTCTAAACTGTATTATTAATATGACTAAATGGTGGGCAGAATTCTTTCCAAGGAAAACAACAGTAAGTCTATCCCATAAAAAGAATTGGAACTCTGGCCTCCCCCAGCCACCTGCTTTCCAGAATTTCTCCAGAACCATCAAGCCCTGCTCTTGTGCATCTTGAAACGTTCCCTTTTGTAGCTGACCCAGTGACTTTTTTTTTCCCCACTGCCGTCACATTTCTCGTGCCCCTCACAGTGTCTGATGTCGATGTGAATCTCCTGCAGCAGTAACTTGCTTGGAGTAACTCAATAATCCCTAGAGGATGATAGGGGTGGCTTTGTTGGGCAAACAAACAATTATTCAACAGTGAATTTTAATTATTTTTTGCCTCTTGAAATTATGCTTAATGGAGAACAGCAGCCATTTGTCAAGGCCACACTTAACACTGACTGGAACCAAAGGGGACTTTCTTAAAGCCACTCTGACAATAAAAAATCAAGTTAGCAGTGCTTGGTGCTGTAGGCTTTCTCCATAATGCTCTGACACGCTCAAGCCATTATTAACTTAATGCTTTCATTTACTAGATCATTCCTGGAGGAAGCCCTCCTGGTCTATCGGCTATTGCTAGTTAGAAAAAAGTACAGTTAATAGCTTGGGCTGCACTGGGAAAGGCCTACGGCTCAAGACAAAGTTAATTCAGTTTCATTTTGTTAAATTTCTGGCACGAACTTAAGCAAAGCCTCTTGTTCTACACTTCCAGCCCAGGTGTTCAGTATTTTATTATTGTGAATTTATTTGTAAGCTTAATTATAAAAGTACTGAACTTACAATTTTTCAGGGCACTGTCAGCTTTAGGGCTTCTGTATATTAGAAAATGTTACTGCGTTTAAAGACAATTGGTAAGAGTTGTGTTAGCTGGCATGGTACTAACTGGTCACTGCAGACAAAGACAAGTTCTGTTTCAGCAACCCAGGGTTTAATAGTGAATAGTTGACACAGTGCTGAACATAGTTTGCCCTGTTTTGTGATGACTAGTCAGTTACATTTAGCACCACTCATCTCATCTCATTCCTATCTGAACAAGGCTAACACTAGTAATATAGACAGGCCTTAGTGAAAACCCCCATAGCTTGTAGTAATCACAGCAGTCTGTGAATAAACAAGTTGAGATCACGAGGCTATATCTTGATAGATTTTAGACTAGCAAGGACTACTGTGATGATAATATAATCTGAAATATTGCATAGACTTTCAAGCCCAACAACTATTCACTGAACTTGAGTATCTCTTCTAGAAAGAGATCCCATCTTGATTTAAAGACTCCACCTGTCAGAGAACTTATGAGGTTTTTCTCCTTTCCCACTAGCAGTTTTTAAACACGTTATTTAATAAGGGAAAGCAGGAAATATATCTAGAAAGGGATGGTTAAAGTGGTTAACCTACTTGTTGTGTTCTGCACTGTGTGTCTGCCAACCCAGGGGTAGGGTTTCTGTACACAATTAAATTCCCAGTAAAAGCTCCATCCAATATTGCAGGAGTGCACAGTACGGTGCCCAGGGGCTGAACACAACCCCTAGAGGAATAATAGAACCTAATTCCTGGCTGTGCTGTAATTGCAGAATGCGTATGAAGCTGATCAACTTACTGCAAGTGAGTATTGCAGTCTTCAAAAAGCCACTTCTATTTATCAGTCTGGAAAGATACAAGTAGAAACAAATGTTAGGACTATTACATCAGCTGAAGACTTTTCTATGGTATTTGTCACAATGGTATCTGAAAGCCTCATAAACTAGCTAGCTGTCTCACAAGTGGGAGAAATTGAGGCACAGAGAAATTAGGTGACTCGTCTAAGCTCACGTGGGAAATCTGTCCTTGGCTCTGCTACTGCACTCAGATTTCTTGAGACCCAGCCCAGTACCTTAGCTACAAGCCTGTCCTTCCTTCCCCATAGCTGTGCATATTTACTGCTTGTTTTTAAGTTATACATATGAGTGTGCTAATTAGGTGGGGTCTTTCTGCTCTTAGCAAGTAGTTCACATGGTCTTCATTGGGGCAGAGATATGGGAAACATCCCAGGTAAAACAATGGGCATCCTGCTTGTCAAGGGATGATCAGATTGGGCTGTTGGGCCACACTTGAAGCTCATTGAGGTCAGCATCCCAGATAAGGTCCCTAAAGAGAGGTATTGATGATGATTTTGTTTAATACACATGGCATATTTAAAGCATTGAGATACCATGGTATTAAGACGAGCATAATATCAAGGTAGAACACATTCAAATCCAGGGGTTTAGTGCAGGCCCTTGTTTAGTTAATTTCAAGTAGACAGACATGGCGCTGATGCTGAGCAAAGTGTGGTTCCTAACTTTTTGGCTCAGGGCCTTTTTGTTTAAAACCACAGGCCTAAATTTTTCAAAAGCAACTGGTGACTTTTGGGGTGCCCAATTTAAGACATTTTGTAGAGGGGTCTGATATTCAGAAAGTCCTAAGCATCTGCCCCCTGAAACCCAGGCCCCTTCAAGTTGCCTCATATTGGGCATGCAAAGTCACTAGTCACTTCTGGAAAACCTAGGCCATAGCCCATAACATTTGGTTTTTTAGGAGGGTTAACTATGTTTCTTCCTTGCATGCCCAATAGGTGATATGCTTCCTTTGATCACCATTAGGTCTGCCCCCAAAAGCAGAAAATAACCAACCGGTTTTTTTTTAAAGCTCTTGCTCTTACATTTGAGAAGGATAAATAAAGGATTTTCCTGCATCTATTTCTGATTCAGCTTTTACAAGGCATTATGATTACATTCAGCACAGCACATGTAGAGTAGGTACCACAAAAAAGTGGGTCAGGCTATGGAAATCCTGTGTGCTGCTCTGGGGTGCTGCATCTTGGTTATAGTTATATAGAAGGGCGTTATGAAAGGAGGTGTCTGACTGGCTCACTGAGGCTTTGACTGTGTGTATCGCTCTGTAAATAGGGTGCCAGAGCCACAGCAGGTGCAAACTTCTCTACAAAGTGCTGGTATGTAGAGATCTTCCCAGGGCTGCCCAGAGGATTCAGGAGGCCTGGGGTCTTCGGTGGTGGAGGGAATTGCTGCCGAAGACCCGGCACTTTGGTGGTGGGTCCTGGGGCAGCAGGACCCCCCGCTGTGGGTCTTTGGGGCACTTTGGCGGTGGGTCCCGAAGTGGAAGGACCCCCAGCCGCCGAATTGCCGCCGAAGACCTGGAGCGGAAGAAGCTCCGGGGGCCTGGGCCCTGTGACAGTTTTCTGGGGCCCCTGGAGCGAGTAAAGGACCCTGCTCCAGGGGCCCCGAAAAACTCTCATGGGGGCCCCTGCAGGGCCCGGGGCCTCGGGCAAATTGCCCCACTGCCCCCCTCCCCCCGGGCGGCCCTGGATCCTCCTAGGAATGCTTCTGTGTTAATCTCGAGTGGAGGTGCAGATCTCTAGCATAAAGGGCTACGTTATATCTTCTTTCAACAGTATCAAAGTCCAGGTTGAATTTGCAGGACTGGCAGCTGGAAAATCACAAAAACTCAGGATACGTGATCTGGAGTCACTAACAAGACAGTATATGTGTTTACAGGATCACATTTCAGAGTAGAACTGCCCTTGAAGGTCTGAGGGACAAGATTTTGTGTGCAGCTGCACTAAATGTATTTCAGTTCATGCTGCACAAGAATATCTTTGTTAAAATTGCTGTTTCAAAGAACTATAAACAATGTTGCAATAATACTGATACCCCATTATGTCTTTGTAGAGAATCTAGCACAGTCTCTACCTTGAAGAACTTCTAATAATTCTGATATGGAGATAGGTCTATCTCATAGAACTGGAAGGGATCTTGAAAGGTCATCAAGTCCAGTCCCCTGCCTTCACAGCATGACCAAGTGTTGTCCCTGACAGATTTTTTTTGCCCCAGATCCCTAAATGGTGCCTGCAAGGATTGAACCATAACCCTGGGTTTAACAGGTCAATGTGCAAACCACTGAGCTATCCCTCCCGCTTTAAATAGCTGTCTCTTATTGCTCACTCACCATTTTTGTTAGAGTCCTAAAAACCCAGTCAAAGATCAGGCCTCATTGTGCTAGGCACTGAACAGCCAATGACTCAGTCTATAATTCAGGTTGCTTTTAGTTGTTCAATTCTTTCTATTAACATTTTTTGATTTTATATGTGTTCTAGTTTCAGGTTAATATCATCTCAGATGCATCCTTCCACCATAAAATTCCAAACTCCACTTGGAAAATAAGAATGATTATGAAGCAGGTAAGCGACTATAATGTGGTGAAATCTCTGTAATATCTACAGGTCCTCTAGCTGACAGATTTCTACATTTAATTTAGTGTTGCCCCAGGAGCACAATTTCTTTCTATAGTGTGTTTTTGAGTAAACTAAGCTAAAGTGAAAAGTTCTCCCTTTGTGAAGATTCTGGGCAGATCAAGTTTGCCTAAAAAAAACAAAAAAGCCCCGATCTTAGCTTTCAAGGTTCAATATTGATTATTTCTGCTGTGCATCAGTTTGATGACTCTTTTTCAAATAGGCATGGTGGCCTAGAAAGATGATCTGATGTGCTCATGTTTAGACTCTAGCATTTCTCCTTCATCTTTCTTATACAACATCTAAGTGATAACTGTAGGAAGAGAACCACTCTCGGAGCATTCATCTTCAAAGGACCACGGGTGAAATCCTGGCCTCAATGAGGTCTATGGCAGAACTCTCATTGACTTCATTGGAGCTAGGATTTCACCTCTGGGCTCAATGTTAAGGGCAAACCGCCTACTAGATAGTCTTTTATGGGAGCAAGGTGGAACACTAAGTATTCAGAAAAACTACTTGTGTAAGCATTTTCCAGAAATAGCCTTCCCGATACTATGCTCATATTTACAGACTCATGAGAGAAATGCAAATACATCCTGTAATAGTTACACAGTTGTAATTAGAGTATTATAATAGCCTTGGAACTCCCTGTAATAAAGTGACTTAATTTTTTGGGGATTCAGAACTGTATTCATGAACTCAAGTGTCCTGTTTACACTTAAAGTCACTTCTGTGTAATGACAGCAGTCTAACAGAAATGCTGACTATGTGCAACAATAATACAAAATGTGCAGGAGATTCAAGTTCTTGTAAACACATGACTGCCTGCTAAGACCCTGAGTCTGCAAGGAGCACTATGTGGACACAGAAATCTGCCAGAATAGAGTTCCTTACAGGTTTGGGATCTTTATTCTTTAGTGCAAATATTAAATCATCTACTCAGCAGCACACAGAGTCAGTGCCAAAATCTTCTCTACTACGTGGGTGCAACCCCAATAAAATCAATGAGGATGCACCCATTGGCCCAGAATAAGTACTTCCATTTAGTAGCCTGCAACGGGTTCTGCACTGAACATTTAAAGAGGGTTTTTCTAAAACCCACCTCTAAAATAGGAAAGACAAGTGGACTTTCCCAATGTAAGCATTACTTTTTCCACACAGCTTAAATAGATAAGAATGGGGGTAAGAGTGGGGAGAGGGGGTGTTCTTGAGAAACCTGCACATTCTATTTTAGAAATGGAAAAATGCCCTCAAATGCTTAGAACTCTAATTACTGTGTTGTTTTGATGACTGGAATGAACTGAAAGCACTCTATACACCTATTCCACACTCAAAAGATACAGACTGGATTGGTTTTTCATCTCACCAGTGCGATGGAGGGTTCGATGACATTCTGTTTCTGAACTCCAAACACACATTACCTGACATCTTTCAGAACATGTTAGTCCCTATATAGGTACACAAGTGTTCATCTTACAGTCTTGGTCCAGCTCAGCTGATGTAAATTGGCATAGCTCCATAACCTGTCATGCCAGTTTCTACCAACTGAACAGCCAGCCTTTGGCCTTAATCCACATTTGCTAAAATCTAGGGTTTGGGGAGAGAGTGAGTGTATGAGTAGCCTAGTGGTTGGGGCATCCACTTGGGAGGTGGGAGACTCAGAGTCCAGTCCCCCTGCTTCAATCACTTTCCAATTGTTTATCCCCAGCGGAACAACTTCGACAGAAGAGACTGAGGGAGCCCCACATCAGAAATCCCATAGTCAGTGGTTAAAGCACTAAAGAGGCGTTCTGGATCACGGTGTTGTTCCTGTGACTTCCCCTCTCCCCCAACCTGTCCCTAAAGGTTAGGCACAGGGATGCTCAGTGTTGCACCACCCAAGTTCCTTTGGATCTGGGCCTTAGTGTCTATGGCACAACTTCACAAGCTGCTGCTGCATTATATTCTCAGTCTTTTTGCTGCCTCATAGTCCTCTTATGTCTTGTCTCTTACATTTTTTCATTTGGCTAGGTACAATACAACCTTAAATTTTCTTCCTGAAAAGCTTTGCTTCAGAGGGATAAAAGCATGTCTTTTTGTCTGAGTAGCTGGGAAAACACTATAGATGGCTCTCAGGCCACAGACTGTATTAAGAACAGTATCAGAAGAAAGTTGGAGAACTCTGTTTCCTTACTGCTTATGGCTTTAGTCGTATTTTGTAAGGACTCTATGCTAGTTTCTTCATACCGATGAGATCAGCCTCTAGGTTTTGTAATTAGCTAACTAAATACAGATTCTTCCTTATCTGAAGTCCCAAATTTAGCAAAGTATGGGTTAAGAGATTGAGCTAAGACTTCAATTTTGAAGCTAAGTACTTCATGTGCCCCTGTTGCATCTTCTAGTGGATTTTTTTTTTTTGCTCATTCCTGCTCAGCACCTTCCACCTTCTTTATTCCTAAAGCTCCAGAGTTCCAGTACATCATCCATTTGTGTGGACAATGTACTCATGACAGATCATTTTCTGTGCTGATATCAAATCTCAGGATGTTTGGCAGATCCAGGATCTTAGCTAGGATTATGGTGCGGACAGGTTGTCTGAGGTGCTGTATTATTTTTTTTCCCCAGTGCTTGTTTACTGTGACTTACCATTCCCACTTTTTTTTTTTTTTTAAGCAAAAGGTCCAGTCTTTGACTGGAAGAGACTCAGTTTGGAGTCATAAGGTAGGAAAGTCCAAGATTTAAGCACAAACACAATGGGAGCCCAAGAGAAGCATGTCTGTTGAGCCCCCCTCCACATCTTTTGAACTAGATCTGTGGTTTTAAGAAATGAATCACTACTTCCATTGTACGACCTACACAAACAGAGCTCTAGAGCTACTGCCTCTATTATCACACTACATTGTGTTGCATCTGTTCTCAAAGAAAACAGACTTGTGTCCCCAAGAGGACTTCTCTAAAAAGCATGTAAAAACAGGACACTTGCTAAATATCACAGGAATTACCTGAAATAAATCCATTAGCTCATTTAATCCAGCCCCTGCACACTAGTGTGCAGGATTGTTCTCCAATGGAAGAGTCTACTTTTGAAAAGGTATCTAATGTACACAACCGTGTCCCTTTAACCATGAAGCCTTAAACAGAATGTTTTTAATGTATTTTCCTAGATAATATGGCAGATGTGCAGAACATAAGCTATCCGGTTGTGAAACACAAATGCCAAAACTAATCACTTAATGCCCTTTGCATTAGGATAAAGCATGTGTTTTAAAATACAACAGTCCACATTAAGCAGTTTTTCATTTGGGAAAACTGTCAGTAATAAACTAAAAAGGAAGTTTAAACTATAAAGATTCCTGGGACTGATCAATATTGCTAGAACCGTGGTAACTTATCTTTTATAGTATCAGAGGGGTAGCCGTGTTAGTCTGGATCTGTAAAAGCAGCAAAGAGTCCTGTGGTACCTTACAGACTAACAGACGTATTGGCGCATGAGCTTTCATGGGTGAATACCCACTTCGTCAAATGCATTTATCTCTTTTATAGAGAATTGTTAATGCCCAATGAAAGATATTGTGGCAAAACTGGACCATTGTATTGAGGCAATTGTGCCCAGTAATAGCCCTAGTTATTAAACAGCACTCATCTAGAAACCAGATTTTGTTTAACCCAACTTTGCAGTTTCTTTATGGGGAAAAAAATCCAGTTACTTTTTACTCAGCAGCTGAGCTGTATGTGCCAAGAAAGCAAATGTTGCCAAGGAATATGGGCTCCAAGTTAGAGAATTATTGTATTATCTTCTCCAGTTTATCTTCTAGCAAGCTGGTGTGGCTATGAATTGTGTCTTGCCATTTGCATATAGGCTGAAGCTGCATTCTCAAGGGGAGAGTTCTGGGCATGCACACAATGCAGGACCTGTGCCTCTTATTCTTTGTGGGTGGTGAGGGGGGGAAATTGTATGAGGAAACTAAGTCTTTCAGTCAGTAGAGATACAGGTGCCACGTTGAGAAGGGTGCAGTAAGAAGTATAGTTCTTCCTTTAGCTATGATACTAAATTGATGTCTCCTCTGACAGCATCCCAAGGTTAAGGGGTGACTATCCTCCAGACTTGTGGTGGAAAGACTTACCTAACACTCACTCTTTCTTAAAGAGGTAACAGCCAAGATTTATGTGAGTTACTGCTGAGGACCCAGTGTTCAGTCCTGCAAGCTGAGCATTCTGGCCCTGATTCAGGAAAGCAGTTAAGTACATACGTTACATTAAGATGTGAATTGGCCCACTGACTTCAATAGGACTGCTCATGTATTCTTAAGTTGAGCACCTGACTACCTGCTTTGCTGAATCAGGTGGAGGGTGCTCAGCACCTTGCAGGATCAAGGCCATAGACCTCTGTCCTGCCAATACTAATATGCATTCTTCACTTAAATTGTTAATTGGCTTTAAAGGGACAACTCACAAGTTAAGCCTGTTAAGTGTGTGCAGGATCAGGGCTATAATCGTTGCTCCCTTTGCTTTTCCACAGTCAATGTTCTAAACTAACTGAAGCATAGGTGCTCCTAAACTTAATTCTAGGGAAGGCCATCTGCCTCCTTCACAGGGGTAGGAAATACCCCCTACTATCACTGACAGTGAAGAGGAATGTCTGCTCTTACAAAATGACCTCTTCTTACACAGCACTTATTTTCCTTACTCTGTTGGAACTCAGAACTTCAGACCCAGCCTCTTCACTGTACACTAGTGTAGACAACTGCTCAGAAAAGGAACAATTTAGCTCAGTGGTTTGAGCATTGGCCTGCTAAACCCCAGGGTTGTGAGCTCAATCCTTGAGAGGGCTACTTAGGGATCTGGGGCAAAAAATCAGTACTTGGTCCTCCTAGCGAAGGCAGGGGGCTGGACTCGATGACCTGTCAAGGTCCCTTCCAGTTCTAGGAGATAGGATATCTCCAATTATTATTATAATTTCATCTCAGCATTGAGTGGTGTTTTAACTTTAACACAAGGAATAAGGAATTTCAAGTTTAGTGGACACTAAAAGCCTAATCCAGAAACTGAAATTGGATTGGGGAAAGGGAATAACTAAATACAATTCTGTAATAATCACTAAACAACTTGGCTACATTTCATAAAAATTTTTATTAAATACTGTTACTGGGTGAAAATTTCTTAAAAGGACTGAAGGAAAGGGAAACTGCCTACTTGACTGTCAGGCATGCTTCCATCCATCCATACTTTAATTAAACTCCAATGCTGGACTGTAAGTGGATTTCATCTTTCAAATGCTTCCTTGGAAGAGATTAGTGGCTGGAAAGTGAAATCCTTCAGTGGCTGGTGTATGAATGGCTTGCATCTCTCTAATTCCTAAACAGTCCAGTTGGAGGCTTGCTAGTGTTGCTTTTTGGTCCATATGGCTGCAGTATGAAACCATCCACCCACTGCTTATTTCTCCAGAGGGGCATAATTCAAGAGCTTCTCAATCAGATCCACGTGGGCTAGCAGCATGCGACGGCAACAGTATCTCTTCAATCCTAGGGCGTCCAGGGCATCCCTGACAATGAACAAATGACACAGTGAAAAAGCATTCCTTAGAATAGTAGCATTGAAAGTGGCCCTAAGCGACATACTTAAAACTTTAAATTTAAGAGTGACAACATACTTTAAACTAGAGTGACACTAGAAACACAGGGTAGTTAGCAGCTTTTAAGAGGTCCTGCTCAGTCCTGGACAGGGATCTTATTTATGTTAATATTCTTTCCCAGTGTTGTTGCTGAGCAGGATACATAGCTGAAGCCTGCTCTTCCTGTCAGACTAATTAAAGAAGGGGGTCCAACCCTCTCTGTGGAACTGAAGTTAAACACAGAGTCAAAGTGACATTGATATTTCCACCCTGTTCTTACAGGTGGTAAATCGGACTGCCTAATTCCCATGGGGACACAATTAACTGCTTTTGGAAATCCAAACGCTCTATGTCTAGTTCAGAAGGATTCTCTCCACTATGAAAGACAATGTCAAACTCAACCCATGACCAGTCTGCTGAATGCAAGTTTTTCCAGCTAGGAAACATCTTTTTAGACTTCATGGTTGTGAACATGACTTTTAAATAAGCCCATGCTTACAGTATTATAACTGAGTAAGGGGACTTGGTTTCACTATTGTTGCAATTGGTAGCATAGAGGGTGACCTATTCTGGTTTAAAAATCTGGATGACCAGAAACATTACCCTGGTTAACAGGGATGCTGTTTAGAAACTTGTACTATAACAGCATCCCCACTACTGTGATAAAAGCCTTAAACTGTCTGGGATTTTAAGCCAGTTACTTGGATATAGTTTGGTCACATCTATACTAACTAGGAACCCGGCTAGTGTAGTCGTAGCCCAAGTTCTAGAGCCAGAAGCCCTTCTTCTGATATTACAATGGTGTACCTCCACAAAGTTGAATTGCTCCAGATTTACACTAGTGAGATCAGAACCAGGTCCACAATATGTCAAAACAATCCTATCAAGTCTCAAACATACATTTCTGCCACATACAAATAGTTCATGATGGCTTTGACATTCCTTTAAGTAGAGTTACTTAAATTAAAGACTGAAAAAACAAATACACTATCTTGGAACTGAATGGTAATTAGTAAGCTACCACTGAAAAGAGCCATGATAAATAGCTATTAAAATGAGCATTATAAAAAATTATAAAAAAAATTCTTAGAAGCCTGCTCTGTATTGTTACTATAGGCTATAATTAACACTGTAACACATGCATCTGAGGAAGTGGGTATTCACCCACGAAAGCTCATGCTCCAAAATGTCTGTTAGTCTATAAGGTGCCACAGGATTCTTTGCTACTGTAACACAAATTGCCATAATTTCTTTCCTGGACCTGTAGTATCTGAGCTCAACAACATCCATTGGTGTCATCTTTCTGGAAGGGTACTTGCAAGTATGCACTCCAGGATAGCAATGGGATTTAGGAAAAGTAATGCCTGGCACATTCATCGAACACAACTGACAAATGAGAAATAAAATCTCAGTTGTGAGATAAGTCTTTTCTACAACCTTGGCAAGAAGCTCTGAAGAGGCTAAAGGGGTGGATTAGGAATCCCCATGTGTTTAAAGGCTAGTCAAGGGAAGATTTTAGGTTTTTTTTTTTTTTTTAAACTAATCTCAGCTTCGTAGTCTCTCTGGTAAAGCTGGGAGTCTTAAGCCCCAAACTTCATTGAAAGCTAGATTTGTTAGAAATTGTCTTAATGGGAAACAGACTATGCAGAATAAACACTGGAAGTAGTAATACATAATGAATTGTCAAATGCATAATGAATTATTTTTTCTGATCTGCCAATTGTACATAAATCATTTGTAATTTTTTTACCAACTGTTATGTGATTTACTTTTAAATGACTTACGAAAGGAAAGATTATTTTCAGTGCAGAGTGTTATGCTTCCTAATGTTCAAGCAGACACTTAGGATCTGTCTGGTACATAATTGAGATTTATAGTGTGACTTGAGAGAAGTCTCCTTCAAGTTACAGGATAATTTTAGTTCTTGGGCAGCTCCAAGTAGACTGTGTTAAATGTGGAGTAGCGTTATGGTTATCAACCAAATATTGAGCAAGAATTATGTGATTAATCATTTCATCTGAAGAATAGAACATACTCCCAAAAAACCCTCAGTCAGCTCTCAAAGATGACTAGCAAATTTGGGTGTCCAACTTGAGACACCTTAAAAAGGGCTTGACTTTCAGAAATTACATACTTCAGCACACAGCTCAAGTGGGTAGATACTCAAAATTACTAGTTACTTTTGACAATCTTGGCCTCCACTTATCTCCTCCTCTTTCATGTATTTTCCAGTTGCAGTCCTGATGTAACAAACTGCTAGCAAAGATGAATTCAGTTTTTTCTCCCCCATACAGTATTCATCTAAGGGCACTGCTACACAAAGTATACAGAGGTGCTAGTGGCTGTAAATGTAGCTGCTCTACGCCAGTGATAGAGAGCTCTTTCACTGGCTTAACTACTCCTGTCCCTGTGAACGGCAGTAGCTCGTTGGCAGGAGAAGCTCTCCCGCTGACATAGGGCCGCCCACACCAATGCTGATATTGGTATAAATTATGTCACTCGGGATGGTGTATTCACACCCTGAGTGATGTAAGTTATGCCAACATAAGCTGTAGTGTAGTCATAGCCTGAGATTGTTGGGTCTTTACTCAAGCCTCTGATCATCCCTTTGGCTAGGTGGCAGAAGGATTCACTAGGTGACATAACAGCTTTTTTCTGCCTGTATGGTTGAAGGAACAGTGGTGTGGCTTTGTGGTGAAGTCTCCATTATAGCTCCCCCTTCAGCTATTAGAAAAAGCACTGGACAGAAAGGGTAGTTTTTTTAAGTTGCTGAACACTTATTGACTTCAATAAGAGATGTGAGTGCCAAGTATACCTGAAAAATCAAGTGGTGGGTGCCCTCGTTCATTTTACAGACAAGATGTAGGAGGGCTGGTGAAAACTCTTATAACCCTGCAGGAAACTTAACAAGCAGGGAAAGCAGTCAAGTGGCAAAATAGGGCCTGTGAATATTTACACACATACTTTAGGCACTACCCCAATGAAGTCAATAGATGAATACTGAAGGCCTGTCTATGCTACAAAATAAGGTCAATCTACAGCCACCGCAGCAATTAAATCGGCTGTTAGTGTCCATGCAACCCTCCTTCTGCCAGTGGTGTACATCTTCACCAGGAGCGCTTGCTCCAACTGCAGTGGGGCATTGTGGAGCACTGACAGCTAGAGCCAATGGCACTGTGTGCCCAGGGTAGGGATCAATTTTACAGCAGGAGCTTGCCAGAAGTGAATTGACATTCTTGTCAGTTTCACGGCTGCTGTTTCACATTTTCTCTCCAGCTCCCCTTGAGCCCAATGCCCTGCTGACAGTGCAGGGCAGGGGGGGGGGGAAGAGCTGTGAACCTCGTGGCTGACTGTTAGCAATGGGGCCGGGTCTCCAGTGTCTACACGGACATTGCACCACCCTAGCTACATCAACCTACGCTCCACATCTCTTGTGAAGGTGGTGTTATTAAGTCAATGTAGTCGGCAATTTACATCAGCAGGAGCACTATTTTAATATAAGTCAACGTAAGATGCCTTATGTCAATCTATCTCTGTAGCATAGACCATGTCTGGCTAAGTCTTTGCAAGATTAGGGCCAAGGAACATAAAGAAATACTTACCCTTCTGTGTACTCTGCTTGCAGAAGGCCAAGATATGCCTCCCACTTATTTCCAACTATTTTGCCGCAGGTGAAGCATCTGACTGGGATAATCATTTTCTTGCAGTAACTGTCAAAACATTAACCAAATAACCTGTTTACCACTTGGGAATACATGTCAGAATGCATTTGATGCATCTATAAAATATCACCATGGAAGTTTTTCACATAGGACAAAAGGGAGGTGGGAACTCCAGAACTGCACCACAGCTGGAAGAGTCAGCTCCACCACTCAAGTATAAACATTCTCCTTTTGTTTATTTTAATGTTACTACTGGATTGATTAACCTATTATTATTATAGAGCAGCTGTATGCCAAGTTTCAGCCCACATGCAGTTTTAACACAATCCCGAGGGTAGGTCTGCACTTACCACAGTGTGCAGAGTACAGGCATTACACACCTACCTCCACACTGCCGTGAAAGGCAGGCTGCATTTCCATCCTCCATGTGGTATGTACACAGTGCAGTGAATGGCCCCAGCAGCTTCCCCACTGCTGGAGCCTTTCCCTATTGCGGGAGTGGAAAGGCTCCGGGAGCGGGATGGTAAATTTACTAAAAAGAGCCATGTAGGAGGCACTCTGAGGTACCTAAAGAACCTGTGTAGGGCCCTTTAGAGTATATCTACACTGCCCCCATTACAGCACAGCCAAGGCAATGTTGTGACATGGGCAGTATAGGGGATGTCTGCACTACCCATGTTACCATGGGGCCATGGCGGTGCTGTGACATGGGCAGTGTAGACAATGCTTTATTGCTGGGCAAGAGCTCTCCCAGCAATAAAACCCCCCACTCCTAGCAGCGGTGGTAGCTTTATCGCCAGGCGCACTGTCTATACTGGTGCTTTTCAGTGCTAAAACTTTTGTCACTCAGGAGGGTGTTTTTTCAGACCAATGAACGACTAGTTTTTGCCCTGAAAATGGCAGCGTAGACACAGCCTCACTCGTTTAAGCCGCTTACACCGATGGTATATGGCGTCTGCGCTCTAGGCGCTGCCCTGCGAGACATACCTTGGATTAGCAATAATTAAAAAAGGGGGGGGGGCGGCATCTGAGTGGATCCAGTGCCATGGAACAGGAGCTCCGCGCTACAGCGGTGCTAGAACCAGGGCTGCAGGCTGCGGCTCCCGGCTGGTTTGTTTACAGGAGAAACAAGAGGGTTCACGGTGGGGACCTGGGCCGCGGCGCCTGGTTCCAGGCCCTGACGCGGGACCGCGGGCCGCTTCCTAACACTCCCCCTCCCCGGGGCCGCGCACGGGACAGGGCCCCGCCTTACACCCACCCCCCACATGGATGCGCCGGCCCGGGAGCGCTCGTTGCCGGCGGAATAGGGGGAGGGGACACTCGGGGCTCCCTGGCCAAGCACCGTACCAAGCGCGCGCGCGAAGCCGGGGGAGACCCCGGAGGGTGTCTGCAGGGAAGAGGCGCGGGCCGGTCCCAGGTGGTTGCTCCGGGCGGGGGAATCGCTCCTGGGAAGAGGGTGGTGACGGCGGGGCCCGCTCCGCGGCCCGGGGACCAGGCAGAGGAAGTTGGTGCCCTCCCCGAGTTAGTGGGTCCAGTTACCTCAGCAGAGCCTGCACCGCCTCCGGCAGCTTCACCCCACGCGCCGCTGCTGCTCCTCCAACGGCAGTTGCCCTGCTGTCGGCGATACCACTATACCTGATTTGGCGGGGGAGAGGGTCGGTGACGAGACACAAGGCACAATGCAACCAGGGATAATAGTGATCTACGGCATAACGCATGTCTGTGTGGGGAGATAACCCCCCCAGCTTCAGGATGGTACATCCCAAATCGACGGCATCTCGGTTGGCTCAAGATAGCGTCGTTCAGGGAGGGTTCGCGATTCGCGTGCGCTGAGTGGCAGCTGGCGCTGTCGAAGCGTAGAGCGCCCAGCAGCAGCTGGAGCAGCGGAGCACAGAGGCTGGAGGCGGTGGCGGTGCAGTGTCAGGTATCTCTCTTCACTCCTAACGATTCCCATGCGCTCTCTGCAGACACTTGTTGCTTGGGCTTTAATAACGGGATGTAAAAGAAGTCAGATTTCTCCCCCTCCCATCTCCCAGCCCAGCTAGTGCTTGGGTTTGTGCATGAGTGGAAAGTGCAACTGGTGGCTGCAGCTCAGCACCAACAAGTTGTGCCTGCTCGCGGGGGGAGCAGGGAGGAGAGGTAGAGCTGAAGAGGGGCTTCTCTTGGTTGGTTCAGGGCATTCATCACCTGTTGTTGTTTCGGGGTGAGGTAGGGCAGGGCACGGGGTGTTTCTGTTTTGGGCTCTGCTAGTTGTAGATTCCTTTTTTGCAATGCAAGAAATGCCCCTAAGGTTCTGTAGTAGTTGGCAAGGACATGCCCCCAAGGCTGCTTGGAAGCCGTGATGACCAGCTGAGATTTAAAAAAGAAGCAAACGAACCAAAAAAAACCCACAGAGTGCAAAATCCCTTATCCTAATGGGGAGAGACTTAAAAAACACCCACACAAAATCTGTCCTTGGAAATTAATCCGACCTGATTTCACAATGCTGTCTAGTATTTTACTAATATGGTGCTTTTGATTCGAGTGAGTGACACTTGATAGATCTGATACTTGATGTCATAAAAAACTTATTATGTACAAATACAAATCTCTCAAGCTGAAGTAACCATTCCAAAGGTCAGTGGAGGTGTGCCCCAAGGCACCCTACATTTGCAGGAAGGGAAGTCTGATATTCTGCTTTGTATTTTAATAATTTTTCTATTAAAAGTGAAGTTCCTGAATCTGGTTGCCTGCAAGCAATTGTGGAGGTATGTGCACAAATAAAGTCACATACTCTGCCAATTTAAAACAGACATCAATTATTGGTAGCAAGCAAATGTGTTTATCTGTTACTAATAGCACACACAAGTTTTAAAAAATAAATAATTTAAAAAATCCAAGTTCTTTGGCACTCTGTTTAGTTTTTACACTTCTCTCAGCTTGTGTGAAGAAAATCACTGTGGTTTGTTTTACTCTTGTTTATTGTCAGTTTCACTTCCATGTTCTTAGTGATGAATTTCTTATGCAGCAGGGGGATGTTTACTGGTTTAAAACAACTGTTGTCATTTAAATTAAAACAAAATGGGGAGTGTTCTAATTATTTTATGTTGGTAAGAGAGTTTATTTTTACATAATCTAAATGAGAGCCAAATTAAACTTGAAAATGGCCCTGTAAGGGACAGATGTTAATGTGGCTCATGTTGTTAATGTAAATTTGAAAGACAATGTGTGGCCAAAGTAAATGTTCCAATTTAACACTGGCACACACCAGTCTTGGCTCATTTCCTTTGTGCTAAGGCAGTAGAGCTCCATCTAGCACTGTTAAAAAGCTGCTGCAATATCTAGGGAGATGAGCAGGGAAAGAAAGGGTCATGCCCCACTGAGGAGGAGTTGAGGGGTTGGTGTAGACAAGGTGACAAATGATCTCATTGTGTACCCCAAAAACTAAGAGACTTTTGGTAATGTGTAAAGATGTGTCTTAAATTGTTTTGTTTTGTTTTGTTTGTTGGAGGTATTTCATTAGACTAAGTTAAAGATATGAGTAATGTGAGGAAGTGTATTAGTAGCAGAGTATATGTGCTTAAAATGTGCCAGCATTAGGGGCACATCTTGTTGTTTTTTTTGGGGGGGGTGACGATTGTGAGGTAGAGAATCAAGTCTGACTCTTGACAATTCTTACTGTCTGCTTGTTACAACATTAACATTATGCTAATTTTTTTTATTTAAAATGGTAATTTTCTTTAGTTTCTGAGATTTGATACAATGCACAATGTGGAGCCATTACTGTCTAGCATATAAATAATTGTCTTAATGCACAATTTATGTTAATACATCTTACATGACTCTTATTTTGAAAATATAGATTATTGACCCAATCAATACGCAGAAACTCCAGACCCAGTTTGAACTGTAGAAGAGCAAATACTTCCATTATAACAAATGAGGTTTGGGATTATAAAACCACTTATAAACAATTCTAAGCACCAGCGAAGCGACTGTGATTTTTGCAGTTCCAGGAACAATAATTATCTTTAGCTGTGAACAGAATGAATTGACTTGGCATAGGTAGCAGATGAACTGCTGAGAGCCGTAGATTCTGAGGCCAATGAGAACTGTGTGTGTGTTCATTATTTATTTTTCTCCTTTGATTTTTTTTTTTTTTGTGAACTTAAAGATTGTGACTTGATATCTTTTCAGAACTGGGGCTCTACAGAAATTCTCTCGCTGAACTGCGAAGAGAAGTGTTTGTATTTGCAAGCAGAAAGTAGGAAGTGAGAGTGGGAAAGGCAAGTGCTCTTGCTGGTGGTTTGTGACAGAGTGGTAACTCTTCAGGTAGGTCAAGGCTTTACTGTTAAGTTGTGGAAATGTGTTTATTAATTTTAAGGAAGACAAAATTGAATTTTAACCTGACAGCAACTTTCGGACTTAAATTCTCAGACATTACTTCATTTGCATCTTCATCAAGAAAACATTACTATGCTCTAGACGTGGTATTAATTTTAACATCTGATCTGTACTGTGTGTACAGCCTACCCTGGCTGGGTGATGGGCTTAATGATCTAATAGATTTTATGTTCTCCTTTGATGTTGTGAAACTTAAGGATTGTTATGTTCTGTGAACTGTAGAGATTTCTACGTTTGAGAACATTTTATGCTGCACGTTGTGTATCCTGTTATTCTGAGCGTATTTGCTTGCCAAGCCACAACGGGCTGTTTAAAAGATTTGTGTGTTTAAAAAGCAGAGTCAGTAATTTATAAATCTTGGCACATTTTTGTTAAGGTGATTCCTTGCTACTTGGTTGAGTGGATAGCTGCATCCCATGGGATTTCCAGCTCCTCTACCCTTAAATATTTTATATGTTCTAATACTAACCCATGCTCTTTGGCACTAAATCAAATTGGGTCTTACTTGTAAAATATCTCCTTTTGCAAGTATTGGAGTTCTCTGTGCCCCTAGAAGTGTGTAGTTATATCTCACATGCCAAGAAGTTTTCACACTGTACCATTCCCCAAGCCTTCCACCACTTTAAGTAAGTGGCAGCCCCCTGATCTTTGTGTCTTTGAACTGTTATCAAAGGTTGCAGAATGCTTCATATGGCTCAGAACTAATGACCCTATCAGAGTGCTCCTCAACAATGGGCATAAGAGGGTCGTCTAGATAGAATTGGAACAGGTGGCGGATTGTGGACTAGTTTCTTATTTTTGTTTGATTGAATAAATTGCTTCTCTCTGATGAGTAAAGATATGTGACACGAGACCCTTTCCCCTACCGCCAACACATTTTTGGAGGGGCATCTCTTAAAGCAAACTTTGCCATTTGTGCTACTTTGTTATGAAATTACAGACATCTGTATAACCCATTCTCTGATTAATGCGCTAGACATTATGTACGTATAGACAGGAGCGGCACCAGGGTTTTTGGCCCCCTAGGTGGGGGTTCTTCCGCGCTCCCGGTTGTTGGCGGCAATTCTGCTGGGGGGGGGGGCGGAATCCTTCCGCGCTCATGGTCTTTGGGGCACTTTGGCGGCGGGTCCCGGAGTGAGTGAAGGACCCGCCGCAGAATTGCTGCTGCTGACCCAGAGCACGGAAGGACCCCCCGCCGCCGAATTGCCGCCGAGGTCGGCAAAATGCCGCCCTCCCAAATCCTGGCGCCCTAGGCGACTGCCTAGGTCGCCTAAATGGAAGCGCCGACCCTGCATATAGATTCTCTTTGATGCTGGCATAGCTTTTGAAGGCTACTTGTACTTACCTTGGTGTGAACACTGTAGGGGTTGAACACATATTGAGGACTTTGGATGGATGTAGACCTGCAAAGTACAGCTAGGCATAGGGTATAAAACACTCATAGCGATGAATACTTATATTATACATGTTTGATACAAGGCAGATGCTCCTTCCTACTCTTTTTCATAAAGCACTTTCTGTGGAATACTGTAGTCTGTTGTTCTAGCAGCCACTCTGTTGCCCTGGGGCACCTTTGCTTCTCAAGTGAGAGGGTTAAGAATATTCAGCCAATTAAGTGACCTGCCTGGCTGAACCATCTCTAAAGTGTTTTCATAATGTGTGAGGGCAAGTGACTTTCTGTATCTAGCCATGTTGAAAGGCTGCATCTCCTGTGACCTTCTCCTTTTGTAGTTTGTATTGCAGAATGGTGGCTTGATAGATGCCTGCTCCGCCTGCTGGTAAAGCTGAGGAACTAAAGCATGTATCTGAAGGCTTCCTTTTCATAATCCTCTGAGGAGGGAGGGAGGGTGTCTGTGTAATAGAGAGAGATTGTACTCTCTTGCAGGTATAGGGTGACCAGATGTCCTGATTTTATAGGGACAGTCCTGATTTGGGGGGCTTTTTCTTATATAGGCACCTATCACCCCCCATTCCCATCCTGATTTTTCACACTTGCCCTCTGGTAGATAGGTAAAATTTTAAACCAGCACCCTTTTAAAAATCTGTGGACATTTGGCACTTTGTCTAATTAGAAACAGAAGGTCCACTTCCTGCTTTCTCCTTTGGTCATTCAGAGAAGAAATATCTTTATTGAAGTGTTTAGTCCATCTCAGGGAGAGTTGGTTCATCAGAAGTGTCAATCTGATGCCTTAAACACGGGTGGTATCCTATCAGTGCCACACTACTGACTCTTAAAGGAATCAAGGAGAGTGAAAAATCTTAGAAGAAAAAAGTGTGTGAATTTTAGGGATCAGAGGTTGCAGGCAGGGGGTGGAGGAGAAAGGAATTGCTGGTTTCTTCTTTCACTCTCCCACCTACAAAGTGTCTACACTACAAAGTTAAGTCGACATCGAGCCTCCGATTTAAGCAAGTTGATCTTACGTGTCCACGGTACGTTCATTGTGTTGGCGGAGTGCATCCTCACTAGCAGGACTTGCATTGATGCATGGAACACTGCACTGTGGGTAGTTGTCTCACAGTGCACATAGCCAAGTAGAATTTTGGGTTGGGCTTGCAGTTCCCTTGTGGGACCAAAACATTGGTGCAGGTGGTTATGGAAACATGGTATTAACCTCCCGTGATGCACTTACCTCCCTCCCTCCCTCCCTCCTTGAAATTAACAGCAAACAAACCAGCCTTTTTCGTAAGCCTGGGTTACCTGTGCGAACGCCATAGCACGATAAACATGGACCCTGCTCAGCTGTACACTGCTGATGTGATCATTACAAACACCTCACGGTATTTACACAGCTGATGCATGAGCTGTCGCACAGAACAATGTGATGCCACGCAAGCAGGAAGACATAGAGCAGAGCAATTTGCAGTTGTTGGTGGCAGTCATGCATCACCTTGACATGGTTCAGCGCAGTTTCTGGGCCCGAGAAACAAGCATTGACTGATGGGAGGGCATCTTTGTGCAGCTATGGGGTGACGAGCAGTGGCTGCAGAACTTCTGAATGTGTAAGGCCACTTTTCAGGAATTGTATAAAGAGCTTTCCCCAGCTCTGAAGGGCAGCTATACTAAAACGAGAGCTGCTCTGACACTGGAGAAGTGAGTGGCGATAGCTGTGTGGAAGCTTGCAACCCCAGACTGCTACTGGTCAGTGGTGCATCAGTTTGGAGTGAGTAAATCTACCGTGAGATCTGTTGTGATCCAAGTTTTCAGGGCCATTAACAGACTTCTGCTAAGAAGGGTAGTGACTTTGGGTAACGTGCAGGACATAGTGGATGGTTTTGGCGTGATGGGGTTCACTAACGGCGGGAGGGCTATAGATGGAAGGCATATCCCTATCTTGATAGACCACCTTCCCAAAGACTAAATAAACTGAAAAGGGTACTTCTCAATGGTGTTGTAAGCGCTGGTGGATCACAATGGCCATTTCACTGACATCAATATGGGAAGGTCGGGAAAGGTGCATGACGTGCACATCTTTAGGAACACAGGTCTGTTCAGAAAGCTGCAAGTAGAGATTTTCTTTCCAGACTGCAAAATAACCATTGGTGATATTGAAATGCGAATTGTGATCCTGGGAGACCCAGCCTACCTCTTGCTTCCGTGGCTCATGAAGCCGTACCACGGCAGCCTGGACAGCAGTAAGGACTGGTTCAACCATAGGCTGAGCAAGTGCATAATGGTGGTGGAATGTGCCTTTGGATGTTTAAAAGGTTGCTGATGCTGTCTGCTTACTAGGTTAGACCTCAGTGAAAGCAATATCCTCATTGTTATTGCTGCCTGCTGTATGCTTAATAATATCAGTGAAACAAAGAGAGAAAAGTTTCTGCTGGGGTGAGGGATTGAGGCAGATTGCCTGGCAGCCAATTTTGAGCAGCCAGACACTAAGGCAATAAGAAGAACATATTGAGGTGCTCTGTGTTTCTGTGAGGCTTTGAAAGCCAATTTCAGCAATGAGTCAGAGTAATGTGACACTTATCTGTGTTATTCCTTACCAAACTGTCCCCTCCATTGCATTTTGTCTCCTATTAAACTCCACTCCCACCAACCAAGCCTTTTCTCCTCAGTCTGTTAAGTTTTACTATGCACACAAACACACTGAGACAGCAAAGAAAAGTAAGATAACCTGGGGTAAAAGGGCTGATAACACTGTGAGGGGGAGAAACCAAGGAAAGCTTGCTTACAGGTGCACTGCAGTAACAATGAAAGATATGGGAATGGCCACCTTCTGGTGCTTGTACCCTTGCCTGGTGTTGAGTGCAAGGGACACTGAACTTTCTGCCTCGCCTCATAGGACATTTGGGAGAGGAGGATGTAGAACTGAGCAAAGATGGCAGCAGGTTCAGCATAGACTGCAGAGGGACTTTAGTGGACGAAATAAGGCAGCCCTTCCCAGAAACCTTCTGTAAAGGATTGCAGAGTACCTCCATGAAAGCTTCCTAGAGATCTCCCTGGAGGATCCCCATGCACATAAATAGTCTTTTTTGGAGAGCACCCTCTGTGTAGCTGGAATGGCCACCAATATTCACTCCACCTACTTTTTTTTGGTCAGATTAAACATAAAAAATAATAGCATGTAACCTCTACAGTTTGATTGGAAATGTGTACTCACCAGAGGTGCCTTCCCCGGTATCATGCTCCACCACCAACTGGTCCTGTGAAGTGTTGGGCTCTAGGATTAAAAACAGTTCTTGGCTGTAGGGCAGAATGGATCCTCTGCTTGCCTGCCTCACATTCTCCTCCTCATCGACAATGTCCTCCTCGTTGTTGATTGAGGTTGCCCAGGGCTCCTGGGAGGTAGCCATGGAGCTTTTTGGGGTAATACTGGGGCCAATAATTGCGTGCAGCTCCTCATGAAAATGGTATGTCTGTGGCGCAGAACCAAAATGACTGTTTGCCTCCCTTGTCTTCTGGTATGCTTGCCAAAGCTCCTTTATTTTCATGCGGCACTGCTGTGTGTCCCTGGGGTAGCCCTTCTCCCCCATCCTCCGTGCAATTGTGGATGTCAATGTTTCTTCTGCTGGATCGGAGCTCTGCCTACACAGATTCTTCTCCCCACACAGCAATAAGATCCACCACCACCTGTGTGCTCCATGCTGGAGCATGTTTGCGGCCTTGAGTCTCCATGCTTAACTGTGCTGGTGAGTTCTCCACACTGATGAAACAGGAAATGAAAATTCAAAAGTTTCCTGTGTACCCAGCTGACGTGCAGTGGAGTTGAAAGCGCTTTCCAGAGTGGTCACAGTGGAGCACTGTGGGACACCTCCTGGAGGCCAATTTGTTCGAATTACACAATGCATTGTTGACACTATCCCCACGTCGACCTGCGGATGTCGAATCAAGGGCTGTGCCTCTCGCGGAGGTGGAGTACAGAAGTCGACTTTACAGGCCACTTAGGTCAGCGGAAGGGACTTAGTAGTGCAGACACATACGTTACTAGATTTACTTAATGCGGCTTATGTCGACCCAAGTTTGAAATGTAGACCAGTCTCTGCCTACAAAGGATTTACCTTCGGTTACCACTAGGCCTTGTGTACCACACAGTAGTGCCTCTCACTCACTGACATTCTGTCCAAGCAGGGATGAATGTGACTACTTCTGCAACTAGTCAGCACTGCTTTGGAAGGGGCCAGAAGGCTTGCTGCACAGTAACTCCTCCCCCCCTTCACTTAATTTCTCCCCCCACCCCACATAAGACATGAGAATGTTGTTTTTTTTTTTCCTCCTAAGCACTCCACCCTCTGCTGGATAAGGGGGAAAGGTCAGAGCTGAAAGCTTGACTGGATGCCCTTTACACCAACGGCTGACTGGGAAACTTGTCCTTTTTGCCCTCACTTGATGTATCTTCTGCATCTGACAATGGAGTGGTGGCAGAAGGTCAGAACAAAAGGAAGGAACGATGATAGAAGGAATGAATGGTCTACTCTGCTGGGCTTCTCGATGCATTGCATTGTTTAACAGCTCCATCAGGCCTCCCCTCCCCCCCACAGCCCATGCACTGTTTAATAGCTGTCCCGGCCCCTGGATTTAGTGAAACGAATTCAGAAGCTGCTGAACCTGTAGAAAGAGGGGAAATATGACTATAAGCTAGGGAATATAACTTCAGATTTCACAGTCATACAGAAAAGCCTGATACTGCTGATTTCATTAAAAGCAACATTTGCAGCTTCAAAGCAGGGTTTAATACTTAGTGTATTTTTAAAAAATATGTTGACCTTATCTGGTAAGCCTGTAATATTTGTTGTAATGAAGAGCAGCTGCTGAATAAATACGTATAATATCCATTGCCAATTCTGAAAGCTGTGCCGAGACCTTGACTTGTTTGAAGTGGGGCTGCTATTAAAGGCAGGTGGCATGCTGTTTATTCTACACCTTGTTAATTGCATTTTTTTCCCAGTGTAATTTGCTCCTAATGGGGGCGGAATGAACTCAATTTTGCACACATAAACTTCATTAGTGACGACCGATGGAAAGGATTCAAGAGTTGCTTTCTATTATTGGCATAACGTCCTTTTTATATAAAAAATATATGTTGAGTAGCAGATGTTAAAATCCCCAGGTTTTAGGAAAATAAAACCTGTGACAGTCCCACCAACATATCCCAAATGTATATATTTCACTGTAATGCTGTGTAAAACATTGTGCTGGATGTAAAGTTTGTTCTATTGTTCATGTAAAGATTTATTTTATTTTTAGATTGTAATCTCTTTGGGACAGGGACTGTCTTTTTTTTTGTTTTTGTTTGTTTTGGGTCATGTTAGTACAGCACCTAGCACATTGGGGTCCTGGTCTATGACTGCGACTTCTATGTGCTACTGCAATACAAATAATTAATACTAACTGTTTTAAAAGATCCCTTTGGAAAGTAGCAAAAATTACTGCATTTCTTGTCAATCTTTGGAGACAAGGGTTCTGATTTTGGGCGGGAACAGAGGATGGGAACCAAACTGGCATTAAGCTGTGTTCTGTGGCAAGTTGTCGCCTCTGGTGTAAGTCTGAGCTGCCTGAGGGCTGCTGTAATTTGACTTGCTTCCCCAGGCCCACAATGGGTCTTGGCCCTGGGATTAGAGAGTAGCTATAGAGCAGTATATTCTGCCCATGCCCCTCCCCAGTATAAGCCCTTATGCCAGCTTTATTCTGTCTGGGAACACCTTTTGCACAGAGAGCATTCTCAGAGGGTACTTTACACTCATTTTAATAAGACTTTTTTATTTTGACAGTGTCATAAAGGGACGTTAGCATAACTGAGAATCAGGAGTTGTCCATTGGATGAGTGACATCATAAAGAAGTTTTTGTCACAGAAACTATTGTGAAAGGGTGCTTGCAAAAAGTGCCGTAGGTAGAGTGAGTGAGGTGTGTGTGTGTGTGTGTGTGTGTGTGTGTGTAATTCTAGATCTGCCTTTCCCTGCAATGGTCTGTGTTACTTCTCACAGAAGACGTGAGATGGGAGAGGACATAAACAGAACCCCATGAGGATCCCACCCGCACTCCTCAATTTCCCCAGGTGCAGATGTTTAACCTGTTCGGTGCTGCATTGATCTGATATGTTTGGTTTCAGCAAGGTTGTTTCAAGGCAAAACTAATTTTTGCCTGTCTTAGTCTTGTTTGTGCAGTGAGGTGATTGACATGGCTTACGAAGAAAAGTCTTGATGACATGAATATATCGCTAACTAAGTGACTATTTCATGTAAAAAACCCACAGACAAAAAACTCCAAAAACTCAGTAATATCCCATGGCAACATTTTAGTCAATAAGACTGCTCCAGCTGTCCATCAGCTCTGCCATTTCCTGCAAGTGTCCTCAGATGTCATAATAATTATTCTCCTTCATGGGGTTACTTTGTTACATTTTGATAGCACCTTTCCTTCCAAAGAACCCAAAAGTGATTAGCAACTCGTGGTCTTGATTCTGCCAGGCATGAGTAAGCATGTGTAGGATTGGTCTCCAAGAGCTTGATCGTGTTCCTGGAAATCAGAAGCATATCTAATAGAAGCAGAAACATTCATACAGTACCATGGAACCATGGCCATCTTCTGAGTGGAAAGGTCCTAGCCACATTAATAACCAGTACGTACAGTACTAAGGCGAGAGAAATATTTTGGTTAAGGATACTACAGCAAAACATGGTTCTTTTAAACAGGTGCTCTGGTTTTCTGAGCTCATTAATGATTGCACAAAATATCAGAGCTTTGCTGATTTCTTTCAAGATCTTATGAGAGAGACCCCCTATATGTGATACTGAATGTGTGTCTTGGAATGGTGAATTACTGAGTCCCTAATGGGATTGAATCTTGTGGTTCCAGAGGATTTTTGTGATTGCATTTCAAGCCTGATGTTAGGCTATCCTGTCTGCATATCTTCTATGAAGGAGTCTTCTTGCCCCTTGCAAGACTGCATAGCAACATTAGGAGTGGGAACTCCAACTGTAAGAAGGAGTCAGTTGTGGCTGAATCCATGGATTTGGGGTTGGAGGAGGCCCATGGATCCTAATATTTGGATTCAAGCTCCCGGAACTAGGGAAGAAGTAGCATTGGTAGGGCAAGGAGCTCAGCAGGCAAATTCACCTTGTGAAATGTTCCCATGCCGTGCTCAGATTGTGATGCTGTATGGAAGCTTCAGGCCAGAAGCTTCCCCTGCCAGTGTGCGAGAGGCCTGTCACATCTTGATGAGAGATGATCCTCTTTTTAAGCAGCCATCCCTGTCGGGAAGCAGAGCCTGAAGTCTTGTGGTGAAGTGGGATTCCAGCAATCGGCATGAAAAAAGGTGTAAACACAAAGGAGATAATATATCACTCGGATGAAATGGGCCATTGCACGTCCAGGTTTGTTCCGTCCATAAGGAACGTTCCGTTTATTGAGTTGCTGCTTTGTTTTGTTTTTTAAATTAAAAAACAATCAAATGTTTCATAAAATATTAACAGGCGCTGCTTCGGCATCACTCATCAGATTAAGCATGTTACTTTGTGTGCCCTTAGGGTGATAAATCTGCTCAGTTTGGTGGTTCTATCACCTTAAGAATGCATTAAGGCGACATGCTTGGTCTCACAAAAGGCGCTGAAGCTATTGCATTGCAGAAACAGTAACTGTAGGGGTCCAGCACTTAAAGTGCGGATATTAAATTGAAATTTAGCAGAGGGATAGTCCATTGAATCACTCTCGTTGTATTAATTTTTTTAATGAACTTTATGATATTCAAGTGGTGGCTGCACATGCACAGTAACTACTCTGCAAAAGGGTTTTTATTGCACTTACTTAAATGATGGCCAGGAACTGTTATGTTCGAATGGGTAAAGAGAGAAAAAAGGCTATTTAATCCTTCCCACACCTTTATAAATATGGATTCCGAAGCTGATTTGGTTTCTAGTGAGTGTTTCTCTCCTTCCGCCCCTTTCAAAGTGCCACTACTAGGATTTTGCACTGGTGTAACAAGGGGCTGCAGGTCATGATATGAGATGCTGTGAGGGGGGTCGGGTGTGGTAGGAGCGGGGAGGCCCCAGAACTGTAATAGTACAGGGAGGAAATTTGACAGCTTACTGGTGAGATGCATTTGGGGCCTCAGGGGATGTTGCATTAGGGATTGAGATGCATTGGCAGAGCTGTTCAGGGGAAGCTTTCACAGAGCTTTCCAACAGCGTGATCAGCTCCACCCACTGGTACAAGCCAGCCCCCTTCCCCCCCCCTTTTTTTTTTTTTTTGCAAGTGTGTGGTGATATAGTAGGGGGAGGGAACTTGCTGAGTTATATACAGTACCTTGGGTAACTGTTGTATCATATCATTAATTCTAAAGGAACTCTTGCCTGGTAGAGTGAATTAAGGACTGAGAGTCAACTTTGAATTTCCTGGCTGTCAGTGTGTGTCACCTCTTTAAACATTCTAAGTAGTAGTGTGGTATTTGTGGCGTGTTCTAACTCTTGCATTCCCAGGGTGAGTGATTAAATCATACACCCGAGCACGTCAGGGAACAGTTATTCAAGAGTTTGTACTGAAGGGCAGGCTCTACTCCATCTGATCTGATATGCTGCTGCAGATACACTTGCCTGTGGTAAGTAGGAATAATAAAAGAGAGCCTTTGATCATATGCCCCAATCAGCACATTGTCTGTAAAGATGGATAACCCCTTTCAGAACAGTAGACTGATAGTTGGTAGCCAGCTATGCTCAGGGGCTGAGTATTTTGCATTCATGTTTGGTCTGAGTAAAACGGCAACCTTGATCAAATTTTATGTTTATCTGTTAGCTACCTTCCACTCCTGCCCAGCCAAAACTGAGGCAAGATCCCCTCCTTCTTCTCACCTGCCCCTTCCAAAATTAAATATGAAAAGCCACTGAAATTTCTTTGGAGAGTATTTTCTTTATCTCCACCCAGGATATACCTGGCATTGTGAGTAATCCTGAACGTCTTTCATGTCTTAGCCCTGGTCTGCGCCATGAGTTTAGGTCGAATTTAGCAGCGTTAGATCGATTTAACCCTGCATCCAGCCACAAGACAAAGCCTTTTTTGTCAACTTATATGGCTCTTAAAATTGATTTCTGTAATCCTCTCCAACGAGGGGATTAGCGCTGAAATCGGCATTGCCGGGTTGAAGTTGGGGTAGTGTGGACGCAATTAGACGGTATTGGCCTCCAGGAGCTATCCCAGAGTGCTCCATTGTGACTGCTCTGGACAGCACTTTCAACTCAGATGCACTAGCCAGGTACACAACCAAAGTTCCGGGAACTTTTGAATTTCATTTCTTGTTTGGCCACTGTGGCAAGCTCATCAGCACAGGTGACCATGCAGTCCCAGAATCGCAAAAGAACTCCAGCATGGACTGAACAGGAGGTACTGGATCTGATCGCTGTTTGGGGAGACGAATCCGTGGTATCAGAACTCCATTCCAAAAGACATAATGTCAAAATATTTGAAAAAATCTCCAAGTGAATGATGGACAGAGGCTACAACAGGCACCAGCAGCAGTGCTGCGTGAAAATGAAAGAGCTCAGGTAAGCCAATCAAAGAAGCAAATGGCCGCTCCAGGTCAGAGCCCCAGACATGCTGCTTCTATGATGAGCTGCATGCAATTCTAGGGGTGGCCCCTACCACTACCCCACCCCTGTCCGTGGACACCTGCAAGGGAGGAGTCTCATGCAACAGGGATGAGGATTTTGGGGACGAGGAAGATGAGGAGGTGGAAGAGGATGAGGATAGCATACAGCACGCAGGTGGAGAAAACATTCTCCCCAACAGCTGGGAACTGTTTATCACCCTGGAGCCAATACCCTCCCAAGGTGGGCTCATGGACCATGAAGCTGGAGAAGGCGCCTCTGGTGAGTGTACCTTTGTAAATGTAATGCATGGTTTAAAAGCAAGCGTGTTTAATGATTAATTTGCCCTGAAGACTTGGGATGCATTCACGGCCAGTACAGCCCCTCCTTTTAAATGCCAACCAAACAGGTGCTTGGTATGGGAAAGGAGGGTGCTGATGTTTGAAACCATTCCCATATGTTATGAAGGTGGAAGAAGCTGAAAGGCTATGGCTTACCATGGCGGCTTGCAAGCTGAATTCTGTTGCCTGGCCCTGCGTGTGTGATCACTCACACCAAACTGGCAGGCCCTCAATATAAGAGGCAAAATGCGACCTTGTAGTGAAAGCACATGTGCTATGTAATGTTAACAGCTTGGTTCACTGTCCACCCATTGTTCTCTAAAATGTGTCTTTTTAAATACTACTCTCCCTTTTTTTCCTCTCGCAGCTGCAAATGTTTGAACGCTCCCTCCTATTATCTCCATCCCAGAGGCTAGAGCAGATAAGAAGGTGAAAAAAATGCACTTGCGATGAAATGTTCTCTGAGCTCTTGCAGTCCCCCTGCAATGAAAGAGCTCAGCAGAATGTGTGGAGGCAAACAATATCAGAGTCCAGGACAGCAGAAAATGAATGCGAGGACATGAGGGACGAACAAGAAGAGAGGTGGTGGCATCGCGATGAGAGGAGGCAGGAAAAAATGCCGAGGCCGCTGTGGGATCAAACTGATATGCTCCGGAGGCAGGAAAGGCAGCAGGAGCACAGACCGCCGCTGCTGCCCCTGTGTAACTGCCTGCCCTCCTTCCTAAATTCCTTAGCCTCCTCATCCAGACACCCAAGAACGTGGGGTGGAGAGGGGATGTTTCTGGGCACCCACCACTCCACCCGAGAGGACTGCCCAAGCAACAGAAGGATCGCATTCAATAAGTTTTGAAGTGAAGTGTTGCCTTGTCTTTCCCTCCTTCCCTCATCCACCACCCCACCTGGTGCTTCCCTCCTCCCTCACCCCTCCCGGGCTACCTTGGCAGTTATCCCCCTATTCATGTGATGAATTGATAAAGAATGCATGATTTTAAAACAATAATGACTTTATTGCTTCTGCAAGTGGTGATTGAAGGGGAGAGGGCGGTTGGCTTACAGGGAAGTAGAGTGAACCAAGGTGGTGATTTTCATCAAGGAGAAACAAACAGAACTGTCACACCGTAACCTGGCCAGTCATGAAACTGGTTTTCAAAGCTTTTATGATGCACAGCGCACCCTGCGGTGCTCTTCTAATCGCCCCAGTGTCTGGCTTCATGTAATCAGCAGCCAGGTGATTTGCCCCAACCTCCCACCCTGCCATAAATGTTTCCCCCTTACTCTCACAGGTACTGTGGAATACACAGCAAGTGGCAATAACAATTGGAATACTGGTTTCGCTAAGATCTAATCGCGTCAGTAAACTGCGTCAGCACACTTTTAAATGTCCAAATGCACATTCTATTACCATTCTGCACTTGCTCAGCCTATAGTTGAACTGCTCCTTACTACTGTCCAGGGTGCCTATGTATGGCTTCATGAGCCATGGCGTTAAGGGGTAGGCTGGGTCCCCAAGGATAGCTATAGGCATTTCAACGTCCCCAACAGTTATTTTCTGGTCTGGAAAGTAAATCCCTTCCTGCAGCTGTTCTAACAGACCAGAGTTCCTGAAAATGCGAGTGTCATGTACCTTTCCCAGCCATCCCACGTTGATGTCAGTGAAACGTCCCTTGTGATCCGCCAGTGCTTGTAGCACCATTGAAAAGTACCCCCTGCGGTTTATGTACTGGCTGCCAAGGTGGTCCGGTCTCAAGATAAGGATATACGTTTTGTCCATTGCCCCACCACAGTTAGGGAATCCCATTGCAGCAAAGCCATCCGCTATGACCAGCACATTGCCCAGAGTCACTACTCTTGATAGCAGCAGCTCAGTGACTGCGTTGGTTACTTGGATCACAGCAGCCTCACCGTAGATTTACCCACTCCAAATTGATTCCTGACTGACCGGTAGCTGTCTGGTGTTGCAAACTTCCAGAGGTCTATTGCCACTTGCTTCTCAACTGTGACGGCTGCTCTCAACTTGGTATTCTTGCGCTTCAGGGCAGGGGAAAGCAAGTCACAAAGTTCCACGAAAGCGCCCTTACTCATGCGAAAGTTTGACAGCCACTGGGAATCATCACAGACCTGCAACACTATGCAGTCCCACCAGTCTGTGCTTGTTTCCTGAGTCCAGAATCAGCATTCCATGGCATGAACCTGCCCCATTACCACAATGATGTCCAAATTGCCAGGGCCCATGCTTTGAGAGAAGTCTGTGTCCATGTCCTCATCACTATCATGATCATGCTGTCGTCGCCTCCTCGTTTGCTTTTGCAGGTTCTGGTTCTGCACATACTCCAGGATAATGTGCAAGGTCTTTACAAAGCTCACAACAGCAGTGGTGAGCTGAGTGGGCTCCATGCTTGCCATGGTATGGTGTCTTCAGGAGAGCAGAGTTGCATCCGAAGCAGTGGATGATGATGGATGCCACGAAAATAGATATTTATACCGAACGACGAGAGGACATGCGAGGTGGATTCATGGCCCTAGGAGAGCAGAGTTGCAGCGGAAGCGGTGGTTGGATGATGATGATTAGCAGTACTCCTGCATCGTCTGCTGAAAGCAGTATGGCATCTGCATGGAAAAAAGGTGTGAAACGATTATCTGCCTTTGCTTTCAAGGATAGAGGGTTAACTGATGACATGTACCCCAAACCACCTGCGACAATGTTTTTGCCCCATCAGGCATTGGGAGCTCAACCCACAATTCCAATGGGCAGGGGAGACTGCTGGAACAGTGGGATAGCTATGAAAGTCCGATGCTAGCCATGGTACTGTGGATGCACTCGACCGACTTAATGCGGTTAGTGGGGACGCACACAATCGACTGTATAAAATCGACATTATAAATTTGACCTAATTTCGTAGTGTAGACATACCCTTAGTCAATTTATGCTAGACCAGTGATACTCAGACTATCGCTTTCAAGCCGCAAGTGGCTCTTTAATGTGTCCCCTACGGCTCTTTGCAGTGCATGATATTAAAACAGTGTGATTTAATTATTAACTCAACAGGATGCTTTTACTCTTAACTAATTAAGTTATCGACTTGTGCTAACTTATTACTTTATTTGCTGTCAGAATAATATATAGATATAAACTAAATATTTTCCCTGTCATTCACACTACTGTGGCTCTTTTGGGAAATGTTGATCACTAATTTGGCTCCTGAACCACTGAGATCTGAATGTCACTGTGCTAGCTAGACTGTAACTCCAAGGCAACCTAGGTCAGTTTTTTTTTTTTTAAACAGAGGCTGTGGGTATTGTAATGAATAGAGCCCTGGACTGGAAGGTGAGACCTCGGTTCTGTTCCTACCTCCGCCGCTCACCCGCTGTGTGACCTTGGGCAAGTCACCTCTGCTTTCTTGTCTTGGTTTCCCCAATCGTAAAAGGGAATAACATTTACCCTGTAAAATGCTTTGAGATCTGATATGCCTCCTCACAACTGGAGGCCAGGAGCAATCTCCCCTACTGGATTGGATTTAAAGCAGGCTCAGGAAGGAAGGAAGAAACCAGTTCCCAAGGGGGCTCAGTTCAAGGCAGTGATTTTCAACATTTTGTTTGGTGGCCCACAAAATGAAAAACTTCCCATATCCCACAATCTTCTGTGGTTGCCGAAGAGTGTAGGATGTTGGTCACAGGATGATTTTTTCAGCCATTTTGTTGGAGGCGCTTGCAGTGTAGGGGAGCTGGAGGTGATTCTTGAGCACTGGGCCGTATCGGGAGGCTGCAGAGCTGTCTCAAATGCCCCTTGGAGCATTGTTTCTCCCAGTCTAGTGCTAAACTGTATCTGAGGGAAACTTTACCCCAGGAGAAGGGGGCACTTGGATGACTGGGCATCTGAGAGCCAAAGCCACTTGAAGGGCAAGGTTAGCCTAACTCCAGCAGGAGGGGATGTCGTTTGGATAGCCACTTGGTCTCAGCTCAGGCTCTGGAGCACAGTTTTCCTCTCCTGAACACCATGTATGCTTTTGAAATCCCAGTGATTCTTGGAGTTCATCTGCAGACTCTTATTGTTCTGTTAGAATAGTTCTGTTTGCTTTTAATGTTTGTAAAGGGTTGTTTTTGCAGCATCCTGCATTTTGAACTGTATTTTGGGCTGGGTAGTAGGGCTATGTTTCAGTGGAAATTACATCTTCTACTCACCATTATGCTCTGCTACAGGATTGAAGTTGCACTGCCTTCTGAGTATCCCACTCTCAGTCCCTGGCACAGATCCTGGAAGCAATTGTTCTGTGAGGCTTCAAAAGGCCTTTGGGAATTCCTTGGGGAGCCCAAGGGAATTGTAGAAGAGGTCAAACTCCCATAAATCCCTGGGAAAACTCTCATAAGCCCGGTGCATGCTAGTGCCATATTACATCCAAGTCTTTTTCTTAAAATGGCAGCCAGGATAAGCTCTTAGTTATTGCTTCTTGGCAGCAGGGAAGGTTTTATGTTGTTGTTGATTTGTATTGTGGTGGCACCAAGGATCCCCAGTCAGGGCCCCGGACCCTGTTGTGCTAGGTGCTGTACAAACAGAACAAACAGAGGTCCCTGCTCCAAAGAGCTTGCAGTCTAAGGGCTTGGCTACACTTGTGAGTTAGAGTGCATTAAAGCAGCCCCAGGCACCCTGACTCATGATGCATCCACACCAGCAAGGCACATAGAGCGCCCGGGCTCCACGGCTGGAGCGCTCCTGATAATCCACCTCTACGAGGAGTGTAACGCTTGCTGCGCTCTGGCTAGAGCACCGCGGCGCCAGTGTGGACGCCCTGGTCTATTCATGCAGTCCGATCAGCCTCCAGAAGTGTCCCACAATGCCTGTTCTAGCCACTCTGGTCATCACTTTGAACTGTACTGCCCTGCCCTCAGGTGACCAAGCATCAGACATGCCCTTTAAATTCTCTGGGAATTTTGAAAATCCCCTTTCTGTTTGCTCAGCAAGGTGTGGAGTGCTCTCAGCAAATCTTTCCAGGTGACCATGCCTCCATGTGCCAGGCGATCCCCAGTATGGAGCTATGACAAGGTACTAGACGTCATCAGTGTTTAGGGGGAGGAAGCTGTCCAGTCCCAACTGCACTCCAGCCACAGGAATTACGATACCTTTGGGCAGATATCATGATGGAAAGGGGCCATGACCTGGACACAGTGTGGGGTTAAAGTGAAGGAGCTGCAGAATGCGTACCGCAAAGCACACAAGGCAAATTGCTGCTCCGGTGCTGTCCCCGTGACCTGCCGTTTCTACAAAGAGCTGGATGCAATACATGGCGACCTCACCTCCCACTCTGAAGACAACCATGGATGCTAAAGAGCCCAGTTCAACAAGGCAGGAGGAGGAGGAAAGCAGGAGCGAGGGTGCTGAGGAGGATGGAGAGACCCTGCCGTCCTTACATGCATGCAGCCAGGAGCTGTTTTCAAGCCAGGAGGAAGGTAGCTAGTCGCAGCGGATGGCACTTGGGGAAGAACAGACACCAGAGAAGGTGCCTGGTAAGCAGCTTTTATTTTGGGAAGAAAGTTGTTTGGTGCGGGCTCTTGGGGTGAGGAGGGTTAGGGCTGCATGCATGCCTAGATTTGGAATAGGGTGTTGATGTGCTCTCTCATATCACAGTAATCGGCCTCCGTGATCTCTTCAGAGGTCTCATGCAGAAGCTGTGGTCCTTGTCTCAGTAAGGCTAACATGTCAGCACCATTGTGCCGTGACAGGTGGGGAGACCATTGCTGCACACAGGCAAGCTGCATATGGGCCAGGACAGAAGCTGCATTGCAGTAGAAGACCATCCCTTGCTTCCCAGGTCACCCTCAGCAGCGAGATATCTTCCAGGACGAACTCATCCTGTGGAAAATGTGGGGACAGTGTTCAGTATAGAGGCCCCCTGCAGCTGCTGGCTCTCCCCAAGGCACAGAACCCCAGAGGACAGTACATATGTGAAACAATCAGTCCCCCTTGCCCCTGTGCTTACTCACCATTTTGGGACTCCTGTGGGTTGTGTGTGCTTGCTTCAGGATGGGCAAATTATGCTATTGTGTACACTGTTTATCTTTAAGTACGGCCGAATCATTGCTCTGTCTGGTGTGAACAATGCTGCCTCTATTAAGTGTTGCATTTTGGCTTTACAGATACAACCTTGAGATCCCAGTCATTGTCCTTATCAACGGCTGAAAGACTCCAAAGAATCAGGAAGAGTCCGCGAAGAAGCAAAGAGGACATGCTGCATGAAGTAATGCAGCAGTCCCTTAATGAAAATCAAAAAGTACAGGAGTGGCGGGAGTGTGAAAGGAGGGTCCGCCAGCAGAATGTGGATCGCTGGCACCAAAAAATGCTAAGCATCGTGGAGCACCAAACGGACTCAATACAGGCACTCGTAGCAATGCAGGCGGAGCACTTCCTTGCCTTTCCCCCCGCAGCCCTTGTCCCAAAACACAAGAACATATACACAAAAATGGCCATACTGGGTCAGACCAAAGGTCCATTCAGCCCAGTATCCTGTCTGCCAACAGTGGCCAATGCCAGGTGCCCCAGAGAGAGTGAACCTAACAGGTAATGATCAAGTGATCTCTCTCCTGACATCCATCTCTACCCTCTGACAAACAAAGGCGAGGTACACTATTCCTTACCCATCATGGCTAATAACCATTAATGGACTTAACCTCCATGAATTTATCTAGTTCTCTTTTAAACCCTGTTATAGTCCTAGCCTTCACAACCTCCTCAGGCAAGGAGTTCCACAGGTTGACTGTGCACTGTGTGAAGGACAACTTCCTTTTATTTGTTTTAAACCTGCTGCCCATTAATGTCATTTGGTGGCCCCTAGTTCTTATATTATGGGAACAAGTAAATAACTTTTCTTTATTCACTTTCTCCACACCTTTCATGATTTTATATATGTCTATCATATCCCCCCTTTGTCTCCTCTTTTCCCTAGCCTCTTTAAACTCTCCTCATATGGGACTTGTTCCAAACCCCTAATCATTTTAGTTGCCCTTCTCTGAACTTTTTCTAATGCCAGTATATCTTTTTTGAGATGAGGAGACCACATCTGTACGCAATATTCAAGAAGTGGGCGTACCATGGATTTATATAAGGGCAATAAGATATTCTCCGTCTTATTCTCTATCCCTTTTTTAATGATTCCTAACATCTTGTTTGCTTTTTGGACTGCTGCTGCACACTGCGTGGACATCTTCAGAGAACTATCCACGATGATTCCAAGATCTCTTTCCTGATTAGTTGTAGCTAAATTAGCCCCCATCATATTGTATGTATAGTTGGAGTTATTTTTTCCAATGTGCATTATTTTACATTTATCCACATTAAATTTCATTTGCCATTTTGTTGCCCAATCACTTAGTTTTGTGAGATCTTTTTGAAGTTCTTCATAGTCCGCTTTGGTCTCAACTGTCTTGAGCAGTTTAGTATCATCTGCAAACTTTGCCACCTCACTGTTTACCTCTGTCTCCAGATCATTTATGAATAAGTTTAATGGGATTGGTCCTACAATTGACCCTTGGGGAACACCACTAGTTACCCCTCTCCATTCTGAAAATTTACCATTTATTCCTACCCTTTGTTCCCTGTCTTTTAACCAGTTCTCAGTCCATGAAAGGATCTTCCCTCTTATCCTATGACAACTTAATTTACATAAGAACCTTTGGTGAGGGACCTTGACAAAGGCTTTCTGGAAATTTAAGTACATTGAGTCCACTGGATCCCCTTTGTCCACATGTTTGTTGACTCCTTCAAAGAATCATAGACTATCAGGGTTGGAAGGGACCTCAGGAGATCATCTAGTCCAACCCCCTGCTCAAAGCAGGACCAATCCCCATAACTCTAGCAGATTAGTAAGACATGATTTCCCTGTACAGAAACCATATTGACTTTTACCCAACAAGTTACGTTCTTCTATGTGTCTGACAATTTTATTCTTTATTATTGTTTCAACTAATTTGCTCGGTACTGACATTAGACTTACCAGTCTGTAATTGCCCTTTTTAAATATTGGCGTTACATTAGCTATCTTCCGGTCATTGTGCACAGAAGCTGATTTAAAGGACAGGTTACAAACCGCAGTTAATAGTTCCGCAACTTCACATTTGAGTTCTTTCAGAACTCTTGGGTGAATGCCATCTGGTCCCAGTGACTTGCTGATGTTAAGTTGATCATTTAATTCCAAAACCTCCTCTAGTGACACTTGAATCTGTGACAATTCCTCAGATTTGTCACCTACAAAGGATGGCTCAGGTTTGGTAACCTCCCTAACATCCTCAGCCATGAAGACTGAAGCAAAGAATTCATTTAGTTTCTCTGCAATACCTTTATTGTCTTTAAAAGTGCTCCTTTTTTATCTCGATCCTTCTGTGGCCCCACTGGTTGTTTACCTGGCTTCCTTCTTCTATTGTATTTAAAAAAACATTTTATTACCTTTTTGAGTTTTTGGCTAGCTATTCTTCAAACTCCTTTCTGGCATTTCTTATTACCCTTTTACACTTAATTTTGCTCTTTCCCTTGTGCCCCCATGTCACTGCCTACCCACTTTCCACAATATCTGGGTTCTTATCACCACCAGCTGCCTCCAACACCTGTAGCTTCACCAGCCAGCTCTGCAAACTACGACCCTTACCCACTGCACTCAACCGCCATCACCATGCATTTTAGCCAGCCTGAAGTGCAGCACTCATTGCGCGGCACTCCAGACAGGAAGACTGAGTATGATAACAGGACATATGCAAATCTGTGATTGTCCTGTTCCCCACCCCACCCCCTTCTCTCCTCCTAAACAGCACAGAAGTGTCATGCCCTTTCTGTTTCCCAAGCAGTTGTTTCTTTTCAATAAGTGATTTTTTTGCATCAACATGATTCCAACGGTCAACTTTACAACTCAAACTGTTAGTGGCTGATCGGTAGCTGTCTGGAGTGGCCAGGTTCCAGATTGCAGTAGTCACCCGCTTCTCCGCCAACAGGGCAGCTCTCAATCTCGTGTCCTTGTGCCGCAGGGTGGGGGCGAGCTCAGCACACAGTCCCATGAAAGTGACTTTTCTCATCCGAAAGTTCTGCAGCCACTGCTCATCATCCCAGACTTGCATGATGATGTGATCCCACCACTCAGTGCTTGCTTCCCGAGCCCAAAAGCGGCATTCCACGGTGGTGAGCATATCCGTGAATGCCACAAGCAATCTTGTGTCGTATGCGTTATGCAAGTCGACATCATCCTCTGACTCCTCATTGTCAGTTTGTAGCTTAAGGAGTAACTCAACTGAAATTCATTATGTGCTGGTGATACCCATCAGCATATTCCTCAGCAGTTTGGGCTTCATTCCCGCAGACCGAAAGGGAAGACAGAGCGTGCAGTACAAAAAATGTTGAAAGATGGCACCAAATGTGGACGGAAGCACAGGGATTGCTGGGATGCGAAGTGATGCATCACGGGGCATTGGGACAGGACCCAGAATGCCCCACACCCTTCTGCCCCTTCCCACAAGCCACAGTGCCAGAATAGGAAGAGGTGCTCTGTGGGATAGCTGCCCATAATGCACTGCTCCCAATGCTGCTGCAAGTGCCACAAATGTGGCCACGCCAGTGCACTTGCAGCTGTCAGTGTGAACACACTGCAGCGCTTTCCCTGCTGCACTCTCCGAGGGCTGGTTTAACTCACTGCGCTCTACATCTGCAAGTGTAGCCATGCCAAAGTGTGTTTTGTTCTCCAGCTCCCTTCCCTGTCCCCTTCAATCCAGCTAATCCAGGCACAATCCGGGGATGTTAGTTATTTAACATTTATACTGCTGTAGCACTTGCAGGCCGAGGCTCCATTTGTTATGTGAGGTGTTGGTTCTGAAATGGAGCTGTGTTACGCACCAGAGCTGACTGTGTTTTACGGACTCAGTGGTGGTTTGTTAGGGTGAGGAATATTGATTTGCTGGCCTCTTGTGTTTGTTTTTAGCTGCCTCTCTCATAGGTGATTGGTGTTATGAGTCAATTTTCACATCTCCCAGAGAGCTCAGCTCTGACCTGTTGTTTGTACTGTATCTTCAAAGTAGAGGCTGGTTTCTTATTCACTTGTCTGCACGTCTAGTCAGTGGTGCGAAGTCAGAAGGGGGTTATTTGAATTGCAACAGTCCGAGAAAAATAGCATTCACTAGTTTTCTTCTGCTGTCAAATTCAGGGCTGTTCCCTTCAGCCTACGATGTAGGGTTTTGTCTAGTCCTATTCTGAACATCCAGTGATGAGGCTTTCACTTCTCTTGGCAGGACTATTCCACAACTGAATGATGTACGCTCTTTGGATGTTGGTAACTAGTCCAAATTTTCCTTTTACTCATTTCTTCCATTACCCCTAGTTATAACCCAGTGATACTTCAGAGTGCGGTTCTTTGCAGCACATGATAGTAAAACACGGTGTGATTTAGTTATTAACCAATCAGGATGCTTTCACTTTCTTATTAACGAGTAAAGTTATCAACTTGTGCTAAATTATTAACCTCTTTGCTGTGGGGGAAAAAAAAGATATATAAAACTAAATATTTCCCCTGTCATACTGTTTAAACATGGATAATACTATAGTAAATTAAGCAATGAATTCACACTGCTGTGGCTTTTTTTTTTTCTTTTTTGTTGATCGTTCATTTGGCTTCTGAACCACTGAGCTCTCACTGTTATAATCCATTGTAAATCTAGAGGAGTTAAAGAAATTCCTGATTCTGAATAGTTGATGTTTAAAAATTATTTGAGTGTGCATTTAAAAAAAAAATTGGTGTACAATACCTCTTTCTGCCCCTCCTTGGGGATTCAGCTGGGATCAAATCCAAGCAAAGCTATGTGAGATCCCAGTAGGGAAAAGTGCAGTGTAAATAAGAAGTAGAAAAGTTGGTCTAAGCTTGAGCTTGGCTTTGACTTTACCTTCTTTGAATACATGCCAGCAATGGAGGAGCAGAACTATGGCAAACATTTAGCTTACTGCTGTACAGTCCATGGAGGGAAAACTGCAATCCTGCTGTGACAGATATGGCAATTTCCTGCAATATCCTTGGGAGATCTTACAGTATTATGTTTATGTAACACTGTGGGCCAGGGATTTTATGTAATTCTGTAGAGGAGGGTGACCACAGACCCTCCATAAACTAAGCACAGTGGGGGTGATTAGTCAAACTCACTTGAGCTGTAACACCTCCAGAGAGGTAACACCTCCTCGGAAGGCTCATGTATGGAGATTCAGACTGGATTCTCCAGAGACCAACAGACACAGAAGGGACATTTAGATAAATAGCATGAAATTAAACTGACTCTGGGTCTTCTTTCTGATCTAGAAAATTGACAGAATCTTCTGCCAAAGGGTGAGAGGTTGGGGGCAATCCTCATGGAAGGACTGACACTGACCAGAGTCGTGGTGGGGGTGGGGGTGGTCTCTGGTAAACTTCTTAGCGTCTGTAGTTTCTTTTACTATTTTAATGTTTTTCTTTGTAATGCTTTCATCTTAGGAATAAATGTGCTTATTTAGAAAGGGTTGTTTAGCAGCTTACAACTGCTGGCAACTACAGCTGCTTGTAGCCTCTGAAGAGAAAGCAAATTACAGACGCAGGCCTGTTTAGACAGCCTGGCTCGCTGGGTATATCACAGTGTAGACAGGGAACTGTGCAGCCTGGAAAAACATCAGGAGGGAGCGAGAGAGTTGTGGGTCTTCCCACCTCCCACGCCTTCCGAGAGGTGATGGCTGAGGATCCAGGAGCCTAGAGTGGGTTCCCTTGAGGGATCATGGAAGGGGAATACAGCTGCAGTTGCCCTGAACTGTGCTACCTGTGACATGTACTGCAACTGTCAGCGTTGAAAAATTGGGTGCCAGTTACAACCACGCTGTGCGGTTCAGCAGCATCATTCTGCCAGCACTGTAATGTCTCTGCTCTTGCTTGCAGGGAACTTGTTTGGCTCCAAGGCTTTCGTTCTGCCTGTGCCCTGCATGTCTCTGATATAGTAGCAACTGTACTTGAAATATTTAAAATCCAAACAAAGTTTCTAACTTTTTGGAGACTTACGTTGGGTTTGGGCTACCATAGTGATAAATAACAGTTTGTGCAGTTAAGTGAACATGAACAACAGAGCTGTATGTAGTTCTGAATTTCTGTTGAGGACAAGGAGTAAGGAATTGATTTAAGAGCAAGAAATGGAAATGAAAACTTCAGAGAATCTATGATACCAAACCCCCCAGGTTGAAATCTGAAGTATCATTGGGTCTGTCATGGAAATATGAGGGAGGAGGGAGGGTGGAAAGGGAAAAGGGAATCAAAAGTCAGGGAGAATATGAAAAAACAAATCAGGGTTGAACTCTTCTTTGGAAGGGCAAATAACAAGAACAGATCATGTGTTGTGATTTGCCCTTAGATTCAGTGGGTACAGTCCTACAGGGCACTGAGCCCACAATGGGGGATGCAGGCAGAAACGGGCTACACATCTGTCCTGCACTGACTTGTAATGGCCACTTCTGAGCCATTGTGCCAACCAGAGTCACTGGAGCACAGTGCAGTGTGATTCCCAGCCTCTGCCATGCCCCCTGCACTGGTGGGCGAGAAGAACAGGATGGGCTGCACAGTAACAGCTATGCCAGCTTGACAACAGCCAAGAATTCCTCCATGACTGGGGGGTTTCCTTTACTGCCCATTTAGGGCAGCTTAACATCCCTTTGTGCTGCTCTGATGCTATGAAGTGTCTTTGGGGTTGAGGGTCCGGTGGGTGTTTGGAAACGCAACCAGGATCACCCAGTTCAAGCTTTTCCTTTTCCTGGGGAGTCAAATATGCTTGTTGGCCTTGAGATTGTGAGCTGCCAGGGAGCTCCAGCATAGTCCCCTAAAGTGGGAGGCCTCTTGTCTGTGACTCTCCTGCCAAAGGGGTGAAATTACCCTCCATCTCCCATCCCACAGGCTGAGAGTGGGCCAGAGTGGCTTTCGCTCTCTGTGCCAATGGAGAGAATTTGGGCTGACCCCATACGAGGGCGGGGTGAAGAGAGGCAGTGTTTTGTAACCTTTTACATAAGGCTAGTGCTGCTGAAAACAAATTGAGGCACTTCCACAGTACTGGATGCTGCTCCTCGGCAGATCCAAGAGTGAGTCGATCTGCAAGGCAGTGAAATTGAGAATGATGCGCGACTCCCTTACAAACCTTGTTGAAAGGGAAGGATCTAAGCCATCCTTCCCCTCCCTGCCAGAGCGGCCAGGAATCCCTTCCCTCTGTCTCCCCTCCAGTGTGTTCATAACGCCATGGGCAGCGTGCAGTGAGCCAACTTATTTTCAATGAGGGAAGGTGCTGTTTTCCTTGCACTGCTCATGGAAAAGGAGGCAAAATTGTGCACATCTGGTACTTTGCCCCAGAGACCCTTTGGGCTGCCCAGTCCCATTTCTCAGATCTGTCTTCTCTTTTTAAAGCCTTCCCAGCATTCAGACTGATAAACAAACCAAAAGACAGAGCCCTGGTGCCGTGTAGAAGGGAGTCTTCCCTTTTCCCGTTCTTCGCTGCTTGCATTCCACTGGTGAAGCAGAACAGGGGCAGCCAGGGGATGGGTGTGCACAGTGGCAGAGAGCAAGTGCCTCAACTTTGTGAGTCACGGTGTGTGGTTGATAGACGGCTCAACGAGGGCTGACCTAGGGAAGTAAACCCGAGCGCAGAGAAACATACTCTATAAACAGCTGGAAAGGGAAGACATCAGGCAACCTAGCCCCTCCTCCTGCCTGCTTTTGCTTTACTATTAGCAGCTGCAGAAGCAGCTTGGGCATGTGATTGAAGAGAGTTAGCAGGAGAGATTGCTCAATTGCCTTTGTTGTTGTTTTTTTCCGTGCTTAAGAGAAGACTCCCTTTAGTGACCCCGAGAGATCTGGGCTGGCTGTTTACTTTCTCTCCCATCTCACTTCAGAGTCATGTGGTAAGTTGTCATGAGGCAGCCTGTTGCACTTCTCTCACACATTTTTTTTTGCCTTTACTTTAGTGGTCCCTTCTCTGTGTGTTGTTGGATTTATACAGCTGCTGCTATCTCTTGCTGTGAGTTTTCTGCAGTACACTTTCATCTTTCTTCCCTTCTTGCCTAGTAGAGAAAATGAGTTCATATGGGGCAAGGAGAGAAGAAATGTGAAATCCTCAGTGGTTTATTCCCATGTTGTCAGCCAGACTTAGCCAGTTCATATAAAAGAATAATTATACCTAGCTCTTGTATTGCACTTTTCATCTGTAGGTCTCAGAGCACTTTACAGAGGACGTCAGTACCGTTCCCATTTTACAGATAGGGAAACTGAGGTAAAGTGATTTCACTAAGGTAACCTAGCAGGCCAGTGGCACAGCCAGGAATAGAAACCCAGGTCTCCTGAGTCCCAGTCCAGTGCTTTTATCCACTAAGCCCTGGTCTACACTATGAGTTTAGGTCAAATTTAGCAGCGTTAGATCGATTTAACCCTGCACCCATCCACACGACAAAGCCATTTTTGTCGAATTAAAGGGCTTCTAAAATCCATTTCTGTACTCCTCCCCGATGAGGGAATTAGCGCTGAAATCGACCCTGCTGGGTTGAATTTGGGGTAGTGTGAACGCAATTCGATGGTATTGGCCTCTGGGAGCTATCCCAGAGTGCTCCATTGTGACTGCTCTGGACAGCACTCTCAACTCAGATGCTCTGGCCAGGTAGACAGGAAAAGCCCCAAGAACTTTTGAATTTCATTTCCTGTTTGGCCAGCGTGAGGCGCTGATTAGCACAGGTGACCATGCAGAGCTCATCAGCATAGGTGACCATGGAGTCCTAGAATCGCAAAAGAACTCCACCATGGACTGAATGGGAGGTACTGCATCTGATTGCTGTATGGGGAGATGAATCTGTGCTATCAGAACTCCGTTCCAAAGACGAAATGCTGGAATATTTGAAAAAATCTCCAAGGGCATGCAGGACAGAGGTTATAACAAGGACCCGCGGCAGTACCACGTAAAACTTAAGGAGCTCAGGCAAGCCTACCAAAGAACCAGAGAAGCAAACGGCCACTCCGGGTCAGAGCCCCAGACGTGCAGCTTCTATGATGATCTGCATGCCATTCTAGGGGGTGCCCCTACAACTATCCCACCCCTTTGCTTCCCTCCTCCCCCGCCCCTCCCGGGTTACTTTGGCAGTTATCCCCTCATTTGTGTGATGAATTAATAAAGAATGCATGAATTTGAAACAACAGTGACTTTATTGCCCCTGCAAATGGAGTTCAAAGGGGCAAGGGAGGGCAGTTGGCTTACAGGGAAGTAGAGTGAACCAAGGGGGCGAGTTTTCATTAAGGTGAAACAAACAGAACTGTCACACCATAGCCTGGCGACCCATGAAACTGGTTTTCAAAGCTGCTCTGATGCACAGCGCGCCCTGCTGTGCTCTTCTAACCGCCCTGGTGTCTGGCTACACGTAATCAGCGGCCAGGCGATTTGCCTCAACCTCCCACCCCGCCATAAACGATTCCCCCTTACTCTCACAGATATTGTGGAGCACACAGCAAGCAGTAATAGCGATGGGAATATTGGTTTCGCTGAGGTCTAACCGAGTCAGTAAACTGCTTCAGCGCACTTTCAAACGTCCAAAGGCACATTCTAGCACCATTCTGCACTTGCTTAGCCTATAGTTGAACTGCTCCTTACTACTGTCCAGGCTTCATGAGCCATGGGAGCAAGGGATAGGCTGGGGTAGATGTGACTGTGTGGTGCTGCCGACTGGGAGAGCAGCCTGAGGCAGAAGCCTCCAGCTGGCATGATATTCCAGGCAGGACTGAATCTACATTAGATGAAACTTAAAGAAAAGAATGATCTGGAGTCATTCCCATTTTTGTCCAGGCACTCCCGACCAACCTCACCGAGGCTGGTCAGGAGCACTCATGTCTGCTCAGGTGCCCCTGACAACCTAACCGATGTCAGCCAGGAGCACCCGTGGGACGACGAAGATGGTTAGCAGTCGTATTGCACCGTTTGCCGTCCGCAAGGCAAGGCAAGGGGATGCTGCTATGTAGCACTGCAGTACCGCGTCTGCCAGCAGCACCCAGGACTTACAGTGACAGTGAGCTGAGTGTGCTCCGTGCTTGCCTTGGTATGTCATCTGCACGGTTAACCCAGGAAAAAAGCTGAGAAATGATTTTTTGCCGTTGCTTTCATGGAGGGAGAGAGGGAGAGGGGCCTGACAACATGTACTCAGAACCACTCGTGACAATGTTTTTGTCCCATCAGGCACTGGGAGCTCAACCCAGAATTCCAATGGGCGGCGGAGATTGTGGGAACTATGAGATAGCTACCACAGTGCAACGCTCCGAAAGTCGACGCTAGCCTCGGTACTGTGGACGCACACTGCTGACTTAATGCGCTTAGTAGGGACACGCACAATTGACTGTATCAAATTGATTTCTAAAAAATCGACTTCTATTAAATCAACCTAATTTTGTAGTGTAGCCATACTCTAAGTCACACTGCCTCCCTTACGTGGGTGTTCACTTATTTCCTTCCAATCTATATATCTGAGTTAACTGTGTGGTGAACACCACCCACATACTATGCTGGTGGTTGGGTTACTCTCAATATTGCACTGCTGAGCTTTCTAGTGTAAGGAAGCGGGAAATGAACCCTCATAAGTCTCCTATGGTAGAAAGATCACGGCAGGGTCACTGATTCATGTTAGACCGATTGTTACCCTGATGTTTGTCCCTTGCTATGATGCAGTTGCAGTTTCCCAAAACCCTTGAGTAAATTACATCAGCAGCAAAAAACTAGACTTACCGCTGCTGAAACTTGGCTGCAGGGCTGGCTTTGCTTCTGCGTAGATACATGCATGGGTTTAAAACAAAAAGGTTTTTTCCACTTGCTGGTGTAGAGGGGCCAGAAAGGTGCTCAGAATGTTAGGCATTTCTGTATCCATCTGGAGGTGAATGTGAATGGTGAAGACAGGATAATTGGAACTAATAGCAGCATTCAGAACATAACAAATCCCCAGCTAAGCAGGACCGTGTTACATTGATATTAAACACCTGGTTGTATCTAATAGAGCTGTTTCTAATACAGCTAGTGCTGGAGAATCTAGGTGACATGCACAGTATGTATTGTTTGACTGCGATTTCTCAATCTCTGTGGAGTGCAAAGCTGAAGGAAAGTTCACTTACGCTAAAGGGACATGTTCAAAGTTGGTGAGTTCCAAATTAAGTTTCATTTCCTTTCTCTGGTTATACAGTAGAGCACCATCTAGCTACACTGCTGGTAAACTGAAACGTGGCTCTGTCCACTGTGTTTTGCAGGCATATCTCTACTAAATGCTGGGATTGGGCACTTGGAGTCCTTTAAGCCTCCTCCTCTACATTAGGAGACTTACCTGTTGCTGACTGTCAACAATGAATGCTGATGAACCAGTGCTGAAAACTGATAACTGCAAATGTAGACAGGACCAAATTGCATTCCACACCGTTTCAGAAATGGCACTTGAGTGTTGCCCTGAGCTCAGTCGCAGAATCAGATAAGGCAGGGTCTTATCCAGAGGGGCTTACATTATAAATGGAAAAAAACCTGCGCCCGAGGGAGAGAGAATCGCATACAAAGGGAGCGAGATGAAGTGTGGCATGTGGCTTATCAGATTTTTTATTTTCCTTTCCCTGCATCATCTTGCCATCTGTCCCTGATCCACCCTACTTCTCAAATCCAGCATCAATCCTCCTCACCTCCCTGTCCCTCTCCCACATCAGAGATCACAGACTGGGCCCAAGAAGGTTGTCAGGAGGGATTTAAAGTAAGTAGATAATCAGGAACAGCTTTCAGTAGTTCCAAATGTCTGGAGTGTCTAAAGGTGGTGGAGCTACTGGGGGTAGGACTAAGGTTCTTATGCCCTCCCTTTCCCTACACTTTAATTATATATGCTAGTGATTATATTATTCAGCTATTAGGCGTCTCTGTTCTGTATAGAACTCCAGCCAGGATGTGGTCCCTGGTAAACAAGGGACCAAAACTGGGGGTAAAGCTATATGGAAGCCTGCATGTTTGTCTGTAGTTTGTAGCTGTTTTGTTTAATAAATGCCTCCTGTTTTAAAAAGGTCTATGGTTTTCTATATCATGACACTCCTCAAGAATCCCAGTGGGGCTCCAGCTGTTTTCCCCACTCTTGGATGTGGGAGTGGTTAGCTGTGTGGTTAGATAGGTATCTGGGGGTAAAACAAATAGAATACTCACCAGCACAGACTGAATCCTACCACTCCTCTAGTCGTCTTCAGAGGAAACCTGTATTACCCTGCTTTGGTTTGGCCTTAAGCACTGTTTCTGAATACTGTGCATCCATCATCTAGCACTGAGCTGTGCAGAAGGTCCAAGAAAGTGGAGTGTTAGCCTAGCAGCTTTGCCATCTTCCTCTAATTGATTTAACTTTTTTCTTTCTCTTTAAACTGTGACAGGCTGGCTCTCACATGCCGCCTCAAGTAGATAATTAATCTTTCTCTCAACTGGGCTTAGTTGGCCACATTATTTTCCTTGATTGTTTGAAAAGAGAGGTGCTTTTCCATTACACTAGGAGAGGTAGAAGGCTACCTGTTACAGGCATCCTGTTCTCTGCCTAAGAAGTGCCATAGCAGATTGTAAAGCTTCCTTACAATTGCCTGACTGTATCTGTATACTTAAGATAAATTTCTCATGCACTGAACTGCAGCGAGTATCTAATTAAAGAGTGGGGAAAGTCTAGCTTTCAAGGGCAGCGTTTTGTGTGTGTGTTGTGCAGTCTATACAGGGAAGAGTTGGCCTCTCACTTCTTCACATTCATGCAGAGGAAAGATTAGCATAAAGGCCCCAGCCCATGCTACAGCTTTCACGGATTTTGTAACCATTTAGGGGCTTGGTCACTATAGCTGTTTACAAGTAATATGATTTAGTTTGACTCCACATAGTGGTGTTTCCTGCCATTACAGTCGTATTTGCGGTCAATATCGAACACACTGCCTGACCGTATTTGTATTGGTGCATGCTGGGGAAATCAGGGCCACGGTTCCACAGTGCGTCATCTGAGAGTAAAGGATATGTAGACAATGGAACCAGCAGTGTATTCTGGGATGTCCTATCACCCAGTGGGAGGAAAGAGGATTGGCCAGACTTCTTAGACCTGCTGATCACACGTGCATCTGCAATGCAAAAAAAAAAAAAAAAAAGGGCAAAACAAAACGCCACCAGTATGCAGGACTGATTGCAGGCCTAGGCTTCTAGCAAGAATGACACACTGTCAGGTGCCATGGTTAATAACAACCATGTGTTGTGTGAACTTTCACCATGTTTAGAGACAACCATGCAGCAACTGCTTACAGGCTCAGTTGAAAGTTGATGACAGAGCCATAGCGTTATGGCTCTGTCAAGTGTCTATACGTCTGGTGGTGGGGATTTTTCATTTTTTTTCTGGATAGATTGGTTCTAGGACAGAGGTTCTTAACCTGGGGCAAATGACCAGATATGAGGGGCAATGATCTCCCAGCCATTTCCATATTACAGCATGAGGAGGAGGAAGGGGGTTCCTGACTAAATAAGGTGGTATTCCTGGGGCTCCCAGTATGGAAAAGACTGAAAACTACTGGTTTGGAACCATGATCGTCAGACTTTGTTCCTGTTGTGGACCATAGAGACAGGTACCTTGTCATAGGCTCCTCTGAATCTCTTTCCCATCCCTTCCCTGTGGAAACTCTTAATACTTGATTGCATGAAACTGTAATAGCAGGACTAGAAAAAATTACTTTGGTCCTAGTGTGGTTTCCCTCTCTCTCCCATTTTGAATCTACACTGTGTATTCCCTTTCCATGGATCCAGCAGTTTATATTTTAATAGTACCAAATCTCGCCTAGCTGTCTGCAGTTAATGAACTGGTTGTAATGTTGCTAAATTACTGTGTCACCACCCTGTCTCAACTAAAGAAGTGGTTTGGCCGTTGAAAGGCATAATGTAAACTCATTAAAATTCTTTGTTTTTATGGTTGGGAGCAAATAACGTTATGAAAAGACAGGTTTCAGAGAGGCAGCCATGTTAGTCTGTATCCGTAAAAAGAACAGGAGTACTTGTGACACCTTAGAGACTAACAAATGTATTTCAGCATAAGCTTTTGTGGGCTACAGCTCACTTCTTCGGATGTGTGTTCCATTCTTTGCATCCAAAGAAGTGAGCTGTAGCCCACGAAAGCTTATGCTAAAATACATTTGTTAGTCTCTAAGGTGCCACAAGTACTCCTGTTCTTTTTGTTATGAAAAGAGACGTTTACAACAAAAAAATAAAGGATTCTTATAGCATCTGCCAAATACATGGCGACAGCCAGGGCGCTGAAATGGATGTAGATTGCAATTATAAAACTGTTTTACCCATTGCTAAGGAGGAGAGAGGAAAGGAAAGCCAGGAGGAAGAAGCCGGGTGGGGAAGAAGGGAAGGCTCATGTTCCCCAGTCTGTTATAGAAAACAAGTACCTAGCTTTCTGATCATCATGCAGCTGGTGAATTGTTCGATCACATGAGCTTCTATTCAGCAAAGTGCTTCAGCATGTGTTTATGGATGTCTCTGCTTAGCAAAGTGCTTGAGGTCAGATTTTCAAAGACATCTAGGTGCCTGTATCTGTGTGAGACTCACCCCTGTGGTGCCTCCTGCTGGTACTGTCGGGGAATTAGCTCTCCAGCCTCCAGAGCACCCTCTGTCGGCTGGTGTCTTGCTATTGCTGGGCCCCCGTGTCTCTCCCTGCTCCCGGTGCCCCTTTCCACTGGGGTGCTGCCCCCTGTCAATAACCCCACAGTCTGTGGGTCTCCCCCTTCCAGGGGAACCCCTATCCTCACCTCACCTCAGTATACGGCTACTGCCCAGTCTCCATCTAGCCCCCGTTCACCGGGGCGGACTGCAGTATATAAGCCACTCATCACAGGCAAGGGGGTTTTGGACCTGCTGCCTCTGTCTACCCTTGGGCAGCCCCTGCAACCCAGTTCCTCTTCGGCCTTATACTAGGCCTGCAGCCTGGGGGGTTACCAAGCCAGAACCCCCCAGCTCCTCTGGCCTTCCCCCAGTCCTGCTCCACCTCAGGTATTCAGGTATGCTCCCCAGCAGCCAGGCTCCTCCCTCTCAAAGGTGAGAGAGAGAGTGTCTGTTTGTGCTCCTGGCCCACTGCCCTCTTATAAGGGCCAGCTGGGCCCTCATTAACCAGCCTCGACCTGATTGGGGCATGGCCCCCAGGTGAGGCTGCTTTCCCCAATCAACCCTGCTTTTCCTTCCCTGCCACAGCCCTCTCTCCAGCCTTTTAAGACAGGAGTGGGTGACCACCCCGCTACAGTGCCTAACAATGAAGATAGGCACTGAATAGGATTTTCAAAAGTGCCTAACTGGGTTAGGCACCAGACTCTCATTAAAGTCAATGGAAATTAGGTGCCTAACCTGCTTTGGGGTTTTTGAAAATCATACTAGTCGCATAAATATCTTTGAAAATCTGGCCATTAAGCATCTGCTTACTACTTTCCCTATTTAGCAGAGCACTTCAGTACATGCTTCAATGCTTTTCTGAACCGTGGCCCTTTTGGGAAAACAATTGACAGATTTTAGGATAAGAAATATTAAAATATGGGCTCTATATGTGCTACCTGGAAAATGAAGGGACCATTGGGCTTAGCAAGTGCTTAAGTGCTTTGCTGAATAGGGGCAGGGGCTGATCATTCAGGGCCATGGGGCCTGGTCTGAAATCCACCGGCGCCCATGGCAAGACTCACGTTCACTTCATTGGGCTTTGGATCAGACCTATGGAGATGCTGTTCTTCAAAGCACTTTGTGGCTCACGCATTCTGGTGAAATGTGCTCTAGAACTTGAAGGTGTGGTGGGTAGTGATCAGATAGATGAGCTCTTGAATTACAAAATGATATCATTGCAATGCTGACGTAGATGAATAGGGAAGGGACTTGGTGGATGCCACAGTGCTGTTCAGAGCTGTGCATGTTTTACAGTGGAGCAGAGTTGTTGTGAGCACCATAGATCACGGGTGAGTGGAACCTCAGCTAATGAAGAGCTCTGTTGTATTCCTTTCCCTCCAGTGTTTCTTTCCAAACTTAATTTTCTTTGATTCTGCATATTATCTGTCATTTATATTTACTGAAGGCTTGGAGTTTTGTGCTGGCAGGTGGCTGTTTTAGTGGATGGTGCTGGTTGCTACTACTTTGTGTTGACATAATGCCTGGAGGCCCCAACTGAAATCAGGTCCCATTGTGCTTGTTACTGTATACAGAGAGAGATTGTGTCCCTAGCTTCAAGAATGTACAGTCTAAACAGACAAAGTTTGAGTGGGGAAACAGAGGCAGAGAGCAAGATGAGATGACTTGCACACAGTTGGTGAGTGGTGGAGCTCGGATTAGAATCCAAGTCTCCTGAGTCTTAGCCCAGTGCCCTGTCCACCGGGCAAAGCTGTCTCCCAGCTGTGGATAGTAAATCACAGCTGCCAGGAGAGGGAGAACTTGAGAAGCAAGCATGGCACCAGGCTTTTTTTCTTTGGTAGTGATGGCTGGCCAGTTGATCTTGGATTTCTGGCCCCTTTTATATTTCAGTTGCTGCTCTCAATGTCTAGCTGGTGCAACCAGAGCAGTCTATGGGAATGAGTCAGAGGATCTCTGAACCTGGGCCTACAAATAAGTTTAAAATAAATACAACTATAAATTACTTCATGCCCCTCTTAGAATCTGGGAACTTATCCAGATTCTTGTGGACATTCCAGGAACTCAATGAACAAAGTTAGGAGGAGGAATGCTTACAACTGTCCTGTTGAGATTTCCAAAATTGTGCCGGGCTCTGGATCTGTTTGAAATTAAAGAATGTCTCTCTGTGTTTACTTCTTGTATGAAAGGGTTGTTAGTGCAACAGAAACCCATTTCACCTAAACCATTGAATTAGTTGAGGAAAACCAGATAAATGCTACATGCAAGTAAAAAGATTACTTCACCATTGGCTTCTTCTTGCCCTTTTAACCTATAATCACTTCCCTTTGGAAAAAAATAGCTCCACATTCCTCAGAGTGCTGCCGTTAGCCACTTTTCCCCAAAGGTGGGCGGGAGAGGATTTGCTGCTGCTTGGGCTTATGATTGGATGAGGCCACTTGAAAAACAGCTTTCCTAACCAAGTCTGTCTTAGTGAGGGAGCTTCTTTTTGCCAACAGGTTCCCTGCTGCTTCTCAAGGGCCGCTTCCAGATATCCTTCAACAAGAGTCATGACTAAGCTTGGGATAAAAGAGGGATTGTCTTGGTCACCAAAGGGGACTTTAAATACATTCTGGGGATCCATCATCACTTAAAAATCACCTCCCTCTTACAAGGCACGTGGGCCAGATTTTCAAAAGGGGTCTGCTCCCATTTAGTAATAATTTAGGCACCTAGCTAAATGGCCAGGTTTCCAGAAGAGCTCCGTACATTGGGTGTTGTTTTTTGTTTTTTTAAATCTCTCCATAAGTGTCTCAATGGAAGCTGCTGGGTGTTGAGCATCTCTGCAAATCTTGTTCTTGTTGGGGAGTTGTATAGTTACTGGTTCTCTAGCTATGTAATTCCCCTGGGCAGACATTTTCCATGGAAATTTTAGATAGACTTAACACTGGCTGAGATTTCAGACTAGTATGGGAAGCTTTAAAAACACTTGCCCCCCTATACAGTGTGTTCATTTTCATTTACTTGAAACAATAAGATAAAATCCAGCCTTCGGCTTAAAATAACAAACGCTTTCTGGCAAACTTTCCTGCAAAGAACCCAGGCAATGTTGCTAGTCGGACAGCAGCCAGAGGACAAGATCAGACTCCATGCATGCTAGAATCCAAGACATTGTGCTCATTATGCTGTTACTAGCTTTGCAAATAAAACTTCACAGACTGGGCCACAAAGACTTTTCTTTATTCAGCCTGGTTTGTTTTGTTTCTTGCCCACCAATACCTGGGTCCAATGTCCTAATTTAAAGGGAGACTTTCAGTTTAAAAATAATGCATGTTAAAAAACAAAAATTCTTACGTGTGTTACCAGTAGTGTAGATTAGTCAGAATTATTCTTCTTGAACAATGGAAAATATGCTAGTTGGTGTCCTTTTTGGGGTCACTTAAATAAGTTTTGGAAGTGATATAAAACCTTATGCGTCACAGTTTAAACTCGTCTCTAACTATTTGGAACTGGGATGGGATTTCCATGGGGGAAGATTATCCCATATCTGCCTTCTGCAGGGTGTCTTGAACCTTCCTCTGAAGCAGCTTGTGCTCACCTCCAGCAGCGGTAGAGGATGCTGGACTAGGTGGACCTTGGGTCTGATCAGTATGGAGAGTCCTATATCCCCTTCTGGTTCTCATGAACTGTCACAGAGCTGAAGTGTCTTGGGTGCTGTTGCTGCAAGGCAATGTTTAAATACAAAGTGTTTTTAAAAAAAACCACATCTGTTTCCGTTTAAACAAAAACAATCAATTCTAGTAACAAGTTTTGTTTAAAAACATTTTGCAAATAAAAGGATTTAGCAGCTGTATATACATAGTATCAGAGGGGTAGCCGTGTTAGTCTGGATCTGTAAAAGCAGCAAAGAACCCTGTGGCACCTTATAGACTAACAGACGTTTTGGAGCATGAGCTTTCGTGGGTGAATACCCACTTCGTCAGATGCATGTAGTGGAAATTTCCAGGGGCAGGTATATTTATGCAAGCAAGCTAGAGATAATGAGGTTAGTTCAATCAGGGAGGATGAGGCCCTGTTCTAGCAGTTGAGGTGTGAAAACCAAGGGAGGAGAATCTGGTTCGGTAGTTGGCAAGCCATTCACAGTCTTTGTTTAATCCTGAACTGATGGTGTCAAATTTGCAGATGAACTGAAGTTCAGCAGTTTCTCTTTGAAGTCTGGTCCTGAAGTTTTTTTACTGCAGGATGGCCACCTTAAGGTCTCCTATAGTGTGGCCAGGGAGGTTGAAGTGCTCTCCTACAGGTTTTTGTATATTGCCATTCCTAATATCTGATTTGTGTCCATTTATCCTTTTCCATAGACTGTCCAGTTTGGCCAATGTACATAGCAGAGGGGCATTGCTGGCATATGATGGCGTATATTACATTGGTGGATGTGCAGGTGAATAAACCGGTGATGGTGTGGCTGATCTGGTTAGGTCCTGTGATGGTGTTGCTGGTCCAGATATGTGGGCAGAGTTGGCATCGAGGTTTGTTGCATGGATTGGTTCCTGAGCTAGAGTTACTATGGTGCGGTGTGCAGGTACTGGTGAGAATATGTTTGAGGTTGGCAGGTTGTCTGTGGGTGAGGACTGGCCTGCCACCCAAGGCCTGTGAAAGTGTGGGGTCATTGTCCAGGATGGATTGTAGATCCCTGGTGATGCATTGAAGGGGTTTTAGCTGGGAACTGTATGTGATGGCCGATGGAGTCCTGTTGGTTTCTTTCTTGGGTTTGTCTTGCAGTAGGAGGCTTCTGGGTACACGTCTGGCTCTGTTGATCTGTTTCCTTATTTCCTCATGCGGGTATTGTAGTTTTGAGAATGCTTGGTGGAGATTTTGTAGGTGTGGGTCTCTGTCTGAGGGGTTAGAGCAGATGCGGTTGTACCTCAGTGCTTGGCTGTAGACAATGGATCGTGTGATGTGCCCAGGATGGAAGCTGGAGGCATGAAGGTAGGCATAGCGGTCGGTAGGTTTTCGGTAGAGGGTGGTGTTAATGTGACCATCACTTATTTTCACAGTGGTGTCTAGGAAGTGGACCATATTTTTATCGCTGACCTGGAACAATGCTTCCTCAGCTCTCGTCCATTCATGCCCCTTCTCTACCTACACTCACATTGATGACATCTTCATCATCTGGACCCATGGGAAGGTGGGAAGGAGACTCTGGAAAAATTCCACCCCGATTTCAACAGCTTCCACCCCACCATCAGCCTCAGCCTGGACCAATCTACATGGGAGGTCCACTTCCTAGACACCACCGTGCAAATAAGTGATGGTCACATTAACACTACCCTATGCAGTCCCCAGCTAAAACCCCTCCAGTGCATCATCAGGGATCTACAACCCATCCTGGACAATGACCCCACACTTTCACAGGCCTTGGGTGGCAGGCCAGTCCTCACCCACAGACAACCTGCCAACCTCAAACATATTCTCACCTGTAACTGCACACCGCACCATAGTATCTCTAGCTCAGGAACCAATCCATGCAACAAACCTCGATGCCAACTCTGCCCACATATCTGCACCAGCGACACCATCACAGGATCTAACCAGATCAGCCACACCGTCACCGGTTTATTCACCTGCACGTCCACCAATGTAATATACGCCATCATATGCCAGCAATGCCCCTCTGCTATGTACAACGGCCAAACTGGACAGTCTCTACGGAAAAGGATAAATGGACACAAATCAGATATTAGGAATGGCAATATACAAAAACCTGTAGGAGAACACTTCAACCTCCCTGGCCACACTATAGGAGACCTTAAGGTGGCCATCCTGCAGCAAAAAAACTTCAGGACCAGACTTCAAAGAGAAACTGCTGAGCTTCAGTTCATCTGCAAATTTGATACCATCAGCTCAGGATTAAACAAAGACTGTGAATGGCTTGCCAACTACAGAACCAGTTTCTCCTCCCTTGGTTTTCACACCTCAACTGCTAGAACAGGGCCTCATCCTCCCTGATTGAACTAACCTCATTATCTCTAGCTTGCTTGCATAAATATACTTGCCCCTGGAAATTTCCACTACATGCATCCGACGAAGTGGGTATTCACCCACGAATGCTCCAAAACGTCTGTTAGTCTATAAGGTGCCACAGGATTCTTTGCTGCTTGTATATACATACCAGACCAAACCAGTGCCACATCAAGGCCAGTGTGAAGAGTATCATGGTCACACGCAGCGCATAACTTTCTTTTAACATGTCCTTTTTGCCTATACCAAACCTGTTGATAGTGTCTCTATAAAGGAAGATTGAGCAGTTTGTACCATAGGCTCCTATCCCACAGTGAACTCCTTGGGAGTAGATTCAGTGCCCAAACGGAGAGCTAGTGAAGTCACTTGCTATGTCAAGGTCTTAGATGTTCTATTTACTGATGAGAGCATACGTACAGAAAAAACTGAACTTTCAAAACTTTTCACCAGCAATAAAAATATGTACCTCTGTTTTAATATTGTCATAATGCCAAATCATCCTTGTGTCTCTCATTGGGAATTATCTTGTTACTGCTGTTTTCCAGTAGGAAGACCAGTTTTGAATTTGAGACAAGGGAAGTGCATTTCCTGGGTCAAATGTAGCAATGAGGCTAAAGACTTTCACATTTGCTAGGATAAATTTATGTAGTTACACAGGCAAAGGAAATCTTGTCTCATGAGTGTTGGAAAGGGCATGTGACATAGCAAAATGTTTCTCTTGTTGAGGTTCGATGTCAGCAATAATAAGGTCTTAACATTGTTGACTGATCAGATTGTATGTGTAAATTTTTGCATTGTGATTGGCTTTGGCTGAATTCAGTGAAAAATATTATTTGCCTGTCAGCCAATCGGATGGCATATGAATATCTCCTTTGTGTCTCACTCATCAAAGAGGAATAATTTTTCTGTGAGGAAAATATAGTCCTCATGAAAAATTATAGCTTTCTTCATGAACACCACTATTTGCAAATAAGTTTTATGAAATGAAACAAATTGTGTGCTTCAGAAAGGCGACATCTAGCTCAAGATTTTTAAAAATATACCAAATACCGTATAAAATATTGTGTGCATGTACATAGAATCTTTGTGATGATCTGCCGCTCTCTGATCCAAGTGGATTTATCTTCCATATGGATCAGCACAGAAGTCTCTTCCTTGAGTTTCTACCTCTATTGCTGCCTTTTATCTTTCTGCTCAAGAATTTGGACAGAGACGTGAGGCAAAGCAGCTTCCCTTATCTCTTAGGGGATGTTGCTGGAGTGCAGAAAGGGCAAGGAGTTGTAAAGCTTGTCTTGTCTCTTGGGATTCTACCACCTGCATGCCAGATTGCTAGGAAATCCATTATGTTTTCTAGTTAGTAGAATCACTAGGGGCTAATTGTTTGCATTTTGTGTCTGGAGTAGTGTACAGGATGTCCATTTTCCCCCAGTCCAAAAAAGTCACCCCTTCTTCAAGAATTTATCTTGCTTGCAATTTGAGAGAATTTGAGACCCTATCCAAATTTAATTCCTCCTGCTGTATGGTGTTGGGGCACCCCACCGGGCACATCTATCTTTTCTCTCTAGTACTCTGGAACATGCCAGTAGAATCACAGAATATCAGGGTTGGAAGGGACCTTGGGAGGTCATCTAGTCCAACCCCCTGCTCAAAGCAGGACCAATCCCAATACAGATTTTTGCCCCAGATATCTAAGTGACCCCTTCAAGGATTGAACTCACAATCCTGAGTTTAGCAGGCCAATGCTCAAACCACTGAGCTATCCCTCCCCCTGTTGCATGTTTTTTTGTGTAGCGCTCATTACAGATATCTCACACAGTCCTGTCGTCATGGCATCTTGCCAGCTACTATATATTTAAGAAGTTACAATGGAGCAGTAACTATAACTTAACCCACTTAAATGACAGCAAAGTTGCCTTCATGCTAGCGTAATTTATGGCGTCAAAGTCTCTTTGTGATCACCTATAGTTCTGGAAAAAGTAATCCGGCAAGATGACATGATGTGTCATCTGATTTGCATGTGGGCAGTTAAAATGCATAACAAGCTATACTCCTTTCTCATTCCTGTAGCTCTTTATCCAGGTGGAACTCTCCTGCCCTCAATAACGTCATTCAGCTTTGAAATACAGCTCCAGCCTTGCAGTGCACAGACCGGGTGCCTCACATTTTTGATTTCCCATGTAACTCCATGTATGCTTTATCTAAAGAGCGCCCTGTGTCCTGAGGATTTTGAGCCTGTATCCTTGTGTCTCTCTCAGACAGTTTGCCTTGAGACTCTAGCTCATTGGACTCAGGTGAGCTTTGACTTTAAACCAAAAAGTCATTTTCAGGCTGTTTGGATGAGAAATACAGCAACCCAGAGATGGAAAATAAAAGCTCTTAGGTAGAGAGATCATGAGAGTGCATTTGATGTGTTTAAAGGAGTTCTGCATGGAAAAACAAATTGGCTTTTTGTACCTTTTTCTGATGTAAATATAAGGTCTGAAATGATTTTTTTTAAAACAGTTTTCTGCCTGATTTTTACATTGGAATGTAGGTCTTGCCTACACTGTTTTTCCTAGAAGACTTTGTGGATGACAAAAACTATTAGGATTGTAGAAGTACAGAGATCATGCAAGTGATCTTTATTTTAGGCTATTGAGAACTAATTGCTTTTGTTAACACGTGTCTAACTCTTATGCCTAATGAACCGTTAGGAGAAGAAATATCATTGTTAAAGTTTGAATATCCTCACTCCTTGGATTAAGGGCTAAGAAAGCTCCTAATATGCATCTCATATCCTCTAACGAATACCATAGTAAAAGAGACTTGGCATTCTTGGTATTTTGAAGGTGAAAACAAATAAATAAAGAAGCAACAACAAAAATAGGGAGTGTGGGGGGACACAAACCCAGTTTCTTCCCATCTGTTTGAGGACACGAGTGGTGGTTTATTTTCCAAAGAGCACTCTAGGATGGAGATCTTTGATCTACAAAAATGATATCCTGATAGTACACATGCATCTGAGGAAGTGGGTATTCACCCACGAAAGCTCATGCTCCAAAACGTCTGTTAGTCTATAAGGTGCCACAGGATTCTTTGCTGCTTTTAGATATCCTGATAGTGTTTTCATAATTGGTTTAGTTTGACTTGCTCATCTGCATGTGTTTTGGGGGTGGAAAGAGAGGGAGGGGCTTTTTGCAGCTAGGGAAATGGAAAACAGTGGCATTTCAAGTAAGTTTGCTGCATGCAAAGGTGACCAGCTGTTTTATCCCCCTACTTTGTCACGAGATAATGGGGCTATAAAAGTGTTAATACCTATTGCCATTTATAGCCTTGGTTTAAGTTACTGTAATGTGTATGGTCACTGGAGCTGATAATTGAAAAACAGCTTCCTTTTATGAACATAAAAGCAGAGTCCACAAGTGGTATTGCTCTAAGGTTACTGCTGTATATACCAGCTAAAGAAATGGTAGGACTATAGTCACTGTTCGCTTTTCTTTGGAATCACTATAGTTTGTCAGTGGTAAAACATTGGACTATTGTTGTCCCTTGTAATTAGCTGATCAGTACAACACATTGGGAATGGCCAGGCAATGCCCAAGTTCAGTAATATTACAGTTTTGCTCTATTAAAAATATTCAGCTTCTTAGGCTGATCTGTCTATAAAAGAACCAGTTGTCATTATAATGACCTAAAGCAGTTGGGATTGTTTCACATACCGAATGAAAACAAGTGATTTAATGTTTTCATTCCCGTTAACTTTCTGTGCAGAGAGAGATTCCGGATTACAGCTTTTGCTTGCTCTTTCCACCACCCCTTTCCATTTTAATAATGTGCTTTAGTTAGTTACCAATTCTCTAGGCACTTCAGTAGGACAGACCAACTCTCAATGGCACAAGCAGTGTGCGTGGCTATTATTTAATTGTTCTTGTACACAGAAATTTTGAGCTGGTTGCCATTTAGCTTGGTACCTACATTCAAATATGCAGGTTTTTTAAAATAAATCCACTAGTTCCTCTGATCAGAGCCAAAGATTTCACCCAGGGACTCGGGGAGTTGGCATAGAAGGAATTTTTGGCTCCTATTGTTTGGACTGTTCATAGTCTGTTCCCCTCATTTCCAAGTGATGGCAAAGTACCAGGTTTGTTCAAAGGCTTCACTGGTCAATGAATTTGTTCTTTTATTTTCTTTAATTGTAAGCTAATTGAGTGCTTGCAAAGAGCACCAAATTGACAGCCCCGGAGATTCACGTCTTTAAGTCCTCGATGCAGGTATAATATAGGTGGCTGCAACAGTGTAAGCTCCCCAACACTTCCCTGCAAAAGTGCTTCACCCCTGACACAGGGGGCCCCCTCTAGGTGTTAGGTGTACATGCTTTTCTGCTCAGAGTTTCCACAGAGGATGCCTCCTCCTCTCCCCAGTTTTAATGTGGACACATGGTTAGTAGGAATAGAACTGAGACTAGAGCTGGTCCCAATATCAATTTTTTGACAATTTTTTTGTCACATCTTTGACTTTTAATGGGGAGAACCCCAAGTTTTTTTAAAATTATGTGTGTGTGTATGGGGTGGGGATTCGACCTGCTATTGGACTGTTGGAATTTTTAGATTTGGTTTTTAAATTTGAATTTTATAAAACCAGTTCAAACAGCAATTTGCACAGTTTATCTCCCGCCCTTCTCTCTCTCTCTCCCCCCCCCCCACCTCCCTGGGCTGTAATGGAGATCACCAAACATGTTTCATGTTGGCCGCTGAACAATAGTGACTTTTTGTTATTGTTCTGAACTAGTCATACTGTACACTGTCCCATTATCAGTCCTCTGAGCTGTCCAGTTGGAGCTAGAGGGAAGCGTTAGCTCAATGACAAAACTGTTTAGTTTAAATGTGTGTAGTGTTTGCCATTGTAAAGATGAGTGCAGTGTTGTTGTAGCCATGTTAGTCCCAGGATATTAGAGAGACAAGGTGGGTGAGGTAGTATCTTTTATTGGGCCAACTTCTGTTGGTAAAGATGAGTAATTCTAGACAATACTAGTGTAGCACCGTAGGCATTTCAGTAAGTGGCAATAACTTGTGTGGTTAGCTTCGGTAAATGGACATATGCTCCTTGTGCTTCCTGATATGAGACTTTCTCTGCATGGAGTGAAGGAGGGAATTCCTTTTTCCCAGGGGTTCTCTAAGCTGCATGGATTTCAGCCTTGGGAAAAAAATGTAGGAACTGAAGTCCCCTCTGGCCCCATCCAGCACTTAGTCAACCAAGGAGTTGATGGTGGGGTATATGATGCAGCACACTTGTGGGTGCCAAATCACACCACATCTTGGATGGTGAGACTGTTTCTATGGCCAATAGGACTTGCTCTATCACAAGCTCTGTAAGACACAGAGGTGGAGGGAATCTCTAAGTTTGCTTTTTTTCTTGTTATTCCTGGCATCAACTTCCAGTTCAGTCTTTGGTGGATTTTCTGCAAAAGATCCCTCTGAGCCCAGGACATGTTACTATAGGACCAGGATTCTGTCACCTCTGAAACTGAAGGGTGACTTGTTTTGGTCCTCTTTTCTTTTTCACTTCATCTGCTGTTGCTCTTTCTGTTCCTGAATGGGCATTCGCCCAGTAGAGGTAAGAAGGCATGGCTAGATTTTCACAATCAAGAAAAGAAAGGAGTTTTAAAATAAGTTTCTTTCCTCTAGAGCTATTGGCATATATTCAGTTTCCCACAAACAATATGGATCTCGTGAGACACAGAAATTAGTTCCTTTTAGGCTATATTTCCTTCCCCCCCCACCCCACTAGCTGCATAATTGAATCTTGTTTTGCCTTTGTGCTCTGTAGAAAGTCTGGACTGCTATTTTTTCTGCATCTGATGTAAAACAGTTCTTCTACTGGACAGTTTACTATTATTATTACTTCATGCAGGCTTGAAAAATTTGTGTAGTTCCTACTTGCCTAAAGACTAAATCTACAAAATCCTGGATGAAAAATACCTGCATCACCACATCCTCCCCAAACAACACGGATGTTATTTATGTTGCCATATCTTCACTCCCCCACCAATAAATCAATTCTAGATGCCCCCCCACCCCCCAAAAATCTGCTGAAGCCCCTTCTCCTAGGTAATAATTTCTGGGCTCCACCTCTTAAATATGGCCTCCCTGCTATTAAATTGTAGGCTCTTCCCTACTCCATATCATGTAGTGAACTTTTGACTCTGCCCGCTGATGTGTTCTGGGCACTCCCAATCTCTACTGAATTCTGAACTCTTCCATGGCCTCCGAGAGAATATAGTGAAGGCCCTTCTCTGCTATTAACGAATGCTAGGTTTCCATCCCTCTTTGCAGGCCACTTCTGGGGTTGCTCTCTCCTGAGCACACAGGAGGCTGTCTGCCTATTAGCTCTTCCACACAGACCTCTTTTCTCCTTGTTCCCATCTCCTCCAGGAAAAGCAGTGGTAGCTCCTGTTCCCTCCTTTCTGCTCCATTTCCTTGCTGCCCCCCTCCCTTCATGAAAAGGAGCATGTATCTCTTTGCACTGCTTCCTAGTGGGGAAAACGGAGGGGACCTTTGGAAAAAAAAAAGAAAACCGGTCTCTTGAGGCTGGAGTGTCTGGTGGAGTCACTTTGCTGTGGTGCAGGAATTCTGTTCTGCGGGGCTGGTCTATAGCAGAGTGACCCCACTGGTCAGACATCCAGATGTTCAAGAGACTGACTTGCTTACTTTGTCCAAGTTTCCTTTGTTCTCTTTGACTTTCACCTTCCTCTAGAGCAGATCCACCACGGCACCTGTAACAGGAAGGGATGCAGGGAGCAGAGCAGGCCCTGAGCTGCTCTTTCAGAAGCTAATGTATCGGAGACGTCATTTTTCCTGTGAGAGAAGTGGAGGAAGGAGCAGAGCTATCCGACATGCAGGCAATGCTGTGGAGGTGCTGCAGTATGGCTTTGGGAATGGATAGATGGGTGCCTGCTAGAGGATCATGTCTTTCCAGCTTATTGTCAGGAAACTGCTTCAGAGGAAATTGCTTTCCTGACTTGCCCCCCAGATAAGTGTTGGGCCTTCAGGAACAGGATGGAGAAGGTTATCAGGAGCTGTTGCTGGCATGAGGCAAACTGAGAAATAAGTCTCCTGGATCATCATTTCTTTCTCTTCAGTCTGTATTACTAGCAGCACTCAAGAGTTTGTCAGCTCTTGCTCTTCATCTGACATCTGCACACCTCTTCCTCTATATGTAACATTGCTACCTACACCCGTGTTCACTTTCACCAGTGGCACTGTGCAGCTTGTCTGTATGCTGGCTGATCTATGTTCCCCTCCAAAGGCCCATGAGTGTGGGTAGACTTATGCCGTCTGAATGCCAACATAACATTTTTAATTTCCTTGGGGCAATATTTATTATACTTATTGGCTGGTTCTTTATAAAATCTTTTATGAACACATTCTCAGATCTCTCTGGCTAGCTGTCCCAGGTTTGTTAGTGGTTCTGTTAGGTCAAACACTGATCTTGGTTACACCAGAGAAAACTCCACTCATGTCGGTGGGATTGAATCAGTGTAATCGAGAGCAGAATTTGGCCCATTGTGTATAATACCGTGTCTGCTGTGTGGGATTATGGTTCTGCTGAGAGCGGAGGGTAACTACAGATTGGCCGTTCTAGGTAGAAATATTACATTGCTTGTTTCACGGTTATTCCCCAAGGCAAACAAGCTGTTGCATGCCATCTGACCGCCATCTGACCACCAGGGGAAACTGTTGATGACAAATGTTGATAGCTGTGTTATTACAAAGTTGGGAGAAGAACTTCCCCATGCCTTTAAAAAATGTTGCCCCCGGAAGCTAAAAGTACTATATCATGATGGCATATATGGGGTAATACTTGGCTACCACCACCAATGTAATAGAGATAGTAAATGACACCACAGAAGTATGGCTGTTGAGGGGATGGCATATGAAGCAGGACCTGATGAACTCCTACGAAATGAAGATCCTAGGCCCGGATCCAGCAAAGTACTTGAGTACAAAGTACAGAAGACTGGAAGGGGGCAAATATAGTGCCCATCTATAAAAAGGGAAATAAAAACAACCCAGGAAACTACAGACCAGTTAGTTTAACTTCTGTACCAGGGAAGATAATGGAGCAGGTAATTAAAGAAATCATCTGCAAACACTTGGAAAGTGGTAAGGTGATAGGGAATAGCCAGCATGGATTTGTAAAGAACAAATCGTGTCAAACTAATCTGATAACATTCTTTGATAGGATAACGAGCCTTGTGGATAAGGGAGAAGCGGTGGATGTGATATACCTAGACTTTAGTAAGGCGTTTGATACGGTCTCGCATGATATTCTTATAGATAAACTAGGAAAGTACAATTTAGATGGGGCTACTATAAGGTGGGTACATAACTGGCTGGATAACCGTACTCAGAGAGTAATTATTAATGGCTCCCAATCCTGCTGGAAAGGTATAACAAGTGGGTTTCCGCAGGCGTCTGTTTTGGGACCGGCTCTGTTCAATATCTTCATCAACGATTTAGATGTTGGCATAGAAAGTACGCTTATTAAGTTTGCGGACGATACCAAACTGTGAGGGATTGCAACTGCTTTGGAGGACAGGGTCAAAATTCAAAATGTTCTGGACAAATTGGAGAAATGGTCTGAGGTAAACAGGATGAAGTTCAATAAAGATAAATGCAAAGTGCTCCACTTAGGAAGGAACAATCAGTTTCACACATACAGAATGGGAAGAGACTGTCTAGGAAGGAGTATGGCAGAAAGAGATCTAGCGGTCATAGTAGACCACAAGCTTAATATGAGTCAACAGTGTGATACTGTTGCAAAAAAAGCAAACGTGATTCTGGGATGCATTAACAGGTGTATTGTAAACAAGACACGAGAAGTCATTCTTCCGCTTTACTCTGCGCTGGTTAGGCCTCAGCTGGAGTATTGTGTCCAGTTCTGGGCACCGCATTTCAAGAAAGATGTGGAGAAATTGGAGAGGGTCCAGAGAAGAGCAACAAGAATGATTAAAGGTCTTGAGAACATGACCTATGAAGGAAGGCTGAAGGAATTGGGTTGTTTAGTTTGGAAAAGAGAAGACTGAGAGGGGACATGACAGCAGTTTTCAGGTATCTAAGAGGGTGTCATCAGGAGGAGGGAGAAAACTTGTTCACCTTAGCCTCCAATGATAGAACAAGAAGCAATGGGCTTAAACTGCAGCAAGGGAGATTTAGGTTGGACATTAGGAAAAAGTTCCTAAATGTCAGGGTAGTTAAACACTGGAATAGATTGCCTAGGGAAGTTGTGGAATCTCCATCTCTGGAGATATTTAAGAGTAGGTTAGATAAATGTCTATTAGGGATGGTCTAGACAGTATTTGTTCCTGCCATGAGGGCAGGGGACTGGACTCGATGACCTCTCGAGGTCCCTTCCAGTCCTAGAGTCTATGAGTCTATGTGGCTTCAGTGGGATTATTAATTTACTTTGCTGGATCAGGGGCTATATCCTGCGAATCTCCTTAGTGCAAAAAACAAAGGAAGAAAACTCCGGAAAAATGAGCTATCAGCAGAAATCACAATATTTGTTTTAGTTTTCAGCCTTTCAGATGAGATTAAAATAATACAGGATGCAGGAATAACATAGTCAAGATATTCATTCAGGCCCTTCTCTATTTTCTATCATATATAGATGTGACTAGAGCTCCATATTCTGTCAGCTGGACAAGGTTTGAAGAGCTTCTCATATGCAGAAATCTGAATATAAAAATACTTGCCACTCACATAAGTATCTTCTATCTAGGCCCCTCAAGGCAAAATCAAAAGTGGGTTGGCATTGGCAGTAAAGTTTGTAAGATATTAAGCAGTATTTCTGTCTGAGAGAAATATGTCATTAAACCTGAAGTAGAATTATGTCTTGTCATTTCTAAAGGACATAGGGAGAAACTAGCTGCAGTACAGACCTGAGATAAAATAGTTTTATAACTCTGAGGCTGCTGTCGTATTTATGATACTGTAATTTACCTCTTTTGTCCTCTGCTTCCTTTCTAGAGGGTTGTTGATCTACAGGAATGTATTTGTCTGGAAGAGGAAAAGGGTTTGATTTACTGAGGTACCTTCTGTCTTGGAGCAAGGAGCAGTTCTCCATTTTCTTGCCTTACACCTGAAAAGCATTTACTTCTCTTTTGTTATGGGTTTCTCTGTCTCAAGCTACCCTTCTGTTTTGGTACCTGTTTAGAAACAAGCATCCAAATTATGACCTCCAAGCAAGCTACATTGGGGAATCATAATCTAGTTTTTCCTTCAAATGGTCAGTCATGAAAATTACAATTCTAAGGCTGGTTACTTGAGACCTTAGGATGATCTGTTCTGATGGTCTACCCTGAAAAGGTGATGCAGAGAGAGAATATTGGGTTATCTAACAAACTGCTCTGGAGGGCTTAGAGAATTTGGCAGAGTGTAATTTCCCCATGATCCAGGGCTAATGTGAAAGTGGTATGGAATCTTTACTAACCAAATGGCAAGGACTTTGGTCTTATGTCTTCCTTAAAAAACCCCAACAACAAAACCTGCATGCCCCAGTAACACAGTTCTCTCAACACCAGCTTTGGATATTGGTTCAGCATTGGTGGTTGTTTTCTTAATAAACACCACTCCTTGAGGGTAGTGACTAAGTCCTGGCTAAGATGCAAGATGTGACTGTAGACAATGTGGGGATAGTAAGGACTGGCCTGATCCTGATGGTATAGTGATTAATGCTCTATATCATCAAGTTGGAGAGTCAGGTGAGATTATCTTTCAGACTCTTGTTCATGGGTTTGAGATTGCTGCAGCAGCATGGTGTTACCAGGATGGAATGTCCTATGTCAACCCACAGTGGTCTTCTCTGTCTGATTTGAGGAAATTCCTTAGCATTGGCCTTTCCTGGGAGTCCCCCTCAGAGTCATCAGCCAGAAGGATAATAGGCACAGATTGCAATACATGATCTTGGGGAAGGAGGCACTAAGGGGGTGTCAGTGAGCAAAAGAGCCCTTCTGGGTTCTGGCAGGAGTGTTGAAGGAACCCCTGAAGGGGTATGTGGATATGAGAATTGCACACTGGGCCAGGTACTCCTCTGGTGTAGCTTAATTGAAGTCACTGTTTTGTGTAGAATGGTATCCACCTTTCACTAGTTCTAGCTGACTGAAAAATATGCCGTCACGGACTAGTAGAACTTGGATGTGTCATTTCACCTTCTTGTACCTTTATTTAATCCAGCTAGATAGAGTAGAAAGGAGGGCCTTGATAAGGAACAGACACCTCCACTTTAAATATCCTGAGTACACATATTACAACTAGGCTGACTTTGATGTTATGGGGGTAGGGGAGAACAATGTTTACTCTCCACAGGAAAGCCCCTTGCTCAGATCTTGGGGGAGGAAGTGACTTGTGTTGGTGTGTGTTGACTTCTGAGGCCAAGCAAGGGAAATGCCGATCTACTCAACCCAGTTAGGCCAACAGAAGACACTGTGATGGCTAGGCTAGGCTTCATGCCTTGAGGGAACTTAGATGTCCTGTTTTATCTTTAACTTCCAGGCTAGAGACACACACTCACCCCAGTTGGGGGTGGGGGTGGGTGTGTGAGAGGGAGAGATATCTCGGGAGTTCTGATGTCATGGTTGCCATGACAGCCAAATCTTCAGTGGTTTGTCATATCCTAGGAATCCTGAAGAAGCGACCAGAATCAGTTGCAATATTTTTATATCGTTTGGGGTGACTGAAAATTTTACAAGGAAAACACTTGTATTATTTACATTATAATCATAAAATCGTAGGACTGGAAGGGACCTCGAAAGGTCATCTAGTCCAGTCCCCTGCACATTTCATACAAACAGCACATCTTATCCCAAAGCACCTCTTACATAAAGCACTACTGAAACCCAGCTGCCTCTGAGGTGGAAGGCAGCAACCAACCAACTGTAACACAACAGAGCAGTGGGCGAAGAAAGGGGAATTCTGACCAGGAACACCAGGGCACAATTTCCTATTCCTGTGGAAGTGTTATGGGATCTTTCCTGTCTGCTCCCTGCACAGGCAGTACTTTTTTGTTTTTGTTTAAAGGTAACTTGATTTCACTTATGTGCTACAGTCAGATCAAAATTCTAGATGAATTCTTCCCATATTTCTATCCCCGTCTCTCAATCTTCCTGAATGTGTTGCCTGACCCCATCATGTACTACAGTTTGTGTGTTCCTCCAGAACAAACTCAACCAAGACTTATCTTGGAGAGGGAGAGAAGTTGGGTGAGGTGGTATCTTTCATTGGAGAGGGATTCATTTAATGAATACTACAGAGGTAGGGGCAATGTAAAGTGTGGTACATTATGGACTTGTCATCTGTGCAGATAAGATGGTGATAGACACTGGACCCTGGTGGGTAGCAGATGTTTTAAACTGTAGAACTTCTTCAATGCCTTTTGTGCTTAATGGCTCGGGGCAGAGTTCTGGACCTCCCATGATCTCTCACTTCCTGCACTGACAATGCCAGTGCTGTTCATAGGATCTCTGCTTTCTGGCTCAACAGAGACAGTAGATGTGCTTCTGTGTATGTCTTTTCTGTGAAGTTAAGTCAGGTCCTTAGTTTTCATTGTTACTGTGTTTTAAAAAAATAATTATCTCTGACCTCCCTATGGAGCTTAATTGTAACTAAAAAAAAATCTTATTGTTTAATGTTAAATCTGGAGACAGCATTAAAACTGCTGGAGCCCCAAGGTCTTTTCTGGCTACTACTTTCCATCAGTAGGATGGGTTGTCATAAACAGATTGCTAAGGGTTAATGTCTCTTTCACCTGGAAAGGAGTAACCTGAAACACCTGACCAGAGGACCAATCAGGAAACAAGACTTTTTCAAATCTGGGTGGAGGGAAGTTTTGGGTGTGAGTTCTTTGTTCTTTGTCTTCTGCCTGTACTCTCTCGGCTATGAGAGGATTTTTCTGCCTCCTGCTTTTCTAATCTTCTGTTTCCCAGTTGTAAGTACAAAAGATAAGATAGTGATTTATATGGTTTTTATTTTGTATTTACATGTGTGTACTTGCTGGAGTGTTTTGAAGTGTGTTCTTTTTGAATAAGGCTGTTTATTCATATTTCTTTTAAGCAATTGACCCTGTATTTGTCACCTTAATACAGAGAGACCATTTTTATGTATTTTTTCTTTCTTTTTATATAAAGCTTTCTTTTTAAGACCTGTTGAAGTTTTTCTTTAGTGGGGACTCCAGGGAATTGAGTCTGTAGCTCACCAGGGAATTGGTGGGAGGAAGAAGTCAGGGGGAAAAATCCCTTTGTGTTAGATTTACTAAGCCTGACTTTGCATACCCTCTGGGTGAAGAGGGAAGTACTTGTGTTTCCAGGACTGGAAATAGGGAGGGGGGAGTCCCTCTGTTTAGATTCACGGAGCTTGCTTCTGTGAATCTCTCCAGGAACCGAGGGAGGGAACACTTGGAAGGGAGAAGTGGGGGAAAGGGTTTATTCCCCTTTGTTGTAAGACTCAAGGAATTTGGGTCTTGGGGTCCCCAGAGAAGGTTTTTGGGGGGACCAGAGTGCCCCAAAACACTCTAATTTTTTGGGTGGTGGCAGCTTTACCAGGTCCAAGCTGGTAACTAAGCTTGGAGTTTTCATGCTAACACCCATATTTTGGACGCTAAGGTCCAAATCTGGGAATATGTTATGACATGGGTCAATATCTTCCATATAGTAACTCCATCAACTGGCAGATGTATTCTACAGTCACTTATGCATACTATTTCTCAGGCTATCAGTTGCAGGCCTGGGGTTCTAAAGAAGCAGTATGTTCAATAGAGCTGGTTGTATTTTTCACCTCTGTGGAGAATTTCAACTTTTCAATGAAAAACTGAAAATTTCTGGCCAAACACTGAACATTTTTGCGGTTTGGTCAAAAAAACCGAAAGTTTTTGGTGTTCAAGTTATTGGTTTTTTGATGAAAATTCAAATTTTTCTGCAGAGGACAGATTTTCTTTCCACAAAACATTTTGGTTAGTTGAAAATCTGTCCATCGCCAGATGGTTACAATGGAAAATTTTTGACCAGCCCTTGTGTTCTGTTCTTGGAAAGAAGTGCATTGTGTCCATCAACAGTGCTAGATATTGGGACATCATTTGCTATTGACTCTTTGTAGGGCAGGAAATATTCTTATAGAAGCTCTTTAGAATTGACTGGCCTGTTTATGCTGCAAAAATTGATTTATATTTTTTACATTTCATACAAGCATCCTTATATTGTTTCATTTCCCATTTTTAGAACTTAATTCTTTATTTTACAGTCTAGATTGAGGATTTTCAATTTAAAGACCTATTGAAAATCCTGGCTTACATGCACAATCTAATATTACACTAAGATACAATCAAACATTTCATCTAACTTTTAAGAAGTATTATATGCTTGTCTGCCTTAGGCATGAGTGTGGGGATAAGGATGTGAGCAGATGGAGAGCTGAGGCAAAGATGGATAAAGACAACATTATGGAGGTGGAGAAGGCATAGTTCTAGGTCAAGGAGAACTTCAGAGTTTGGTACGTGTGGCAAGAAAATCTAAGAGATGGGGGGAAGAAGTTAAGTGGAGGGAAATATTGATGTTAAATTAATAGTCTTCCTATATAATATTCCTGTAGCCTGTCCAAAGATCCCCAAGCATTTTGCAAACATTAATTATTGCATTGTTTGTATTACAGTAGTGCCTAGAGGCCTTAAAAACTAAAAGAAACAGACTTGACAAAAGCTCTGGGGTGAGGACCATGGTCAACAGCTCTGCTCCTCTGGCCCATTGGAACTTCGTGCCACCAGGGAGGGTAGAGCTTATCTGTGCATGTCCCACAGGAACTAAGAATCATCACAGTAGTAGTAATAATACCACCTAGCTCTTACATAGGGCCTTTCATCAGCATGTCTCAAAACACTTTACAAAGGAAGTACCAGTATCACCCCCACTTTACACATGGGAAAACAGGCACGGAAAGGGGGAGTGATTTGCCCAAGGTAACCCTGCAGGTCAGTGGCAGAGCTGGGAATAGAATCCAGATCTTCTGAGTCCTGCAAATCTCACCACCCTCACAGCAAGTGCCAAATGAGGTTCTTTGGTCTGCCTTCTCCTATAGAGAAACAGAGCAGAATTACATTTAAAAACCAAAACTAAACCCCAAAACCATACCAAAATAAAATGCTCCACTGCACATACAATTCTTCCCCTGGGGAGAGGAATAAAATGAATCACACATGTCAGATGTTAGTCATGGCACTTAATGCATTACGAGAGATCCTTGGATTCTACAGTGATGTGATCACAGTGTAAGAACCTGTATGGAATAGAACAGAGGGGATTGATGTGCCAGCAGATTACACGTTTGATATTCAGTGCAGGATGTTTCAAAAGCATAGAAATGTATAATCCCTGGACCAGAGGGATCAGTGTGTACCAGCCTGCACCATCTCTCTATATACACAGAGCATCTTCCAGCTCTGTACAACACAGCTCCTAGGGATGCTGCTGCAGGGAGGCAGCTCCCTTTTGGATTGCCTGACATAAGTGGCCTGTCATACAGCCCACTGCAGAAAGGATAAGCAGTTGGTACACATCTCTCCCAGCCTGATTCACTGAGCCTCGTTTTTCTTCTTCTGTGAATAAAACTTGTTTTAATATAGAATAGGATTTTCAGAGGCCTATGGGGTTTAGGCACCACATTCTGTTGACTTTTCTTGGGATTTGGGTACCTAACCTTCAGGCTCCTTTGAAAATCCCAGCCATAACATTTTGTTCTTCTCTAGCACCTTTCATCTCAGGAGCACAGAATGCTATATGAGCAATTTCTGATGCCCCGCAGGTGAGGGAGATGCATGGCTCCTTTCATCTATTGCTGAAGAGTTGCTGTTGGCTGTTGCAGCTGTTCAACAGCAACAGAGAAATACTGTGTAACAATGTAGGACAGGAAGTGAAGAATACTGTATCTAAACTGAGGCGGAGGAAGCTGGGTATGTAGAATGTAATTACTAGGGTTGGAATTTTCCCAGGACCGTAAGGTTAACATCTTTTGCAAAAAGTGCCATGGGATCCTTAATAACCATGGGTGGCCAGGATCTGTGTTTCACAGATCATTCACTAGAAAGCTATTTCATATGCTGTTTGCATGTTTAAATTGAAATAAATGTTAATTATTCATGTGCTGAGGGCTTCAGTGCCAGTTAGGTCAAGTTTGGTCTAGTCCAGAAAAAGGTTTTCTCTCCCAGTTTTCCCTAACTAGGGCAACCATGTTTAACTTGTGGTTGTGTGTTTAAAAAATGGTTTCCAGATGTATGGTAGAAGTGAATAGACCCAGTATAGAAGTTTTATATTGAAATATTTAATGGCTTGATATTGGGAAAACACAGAGCCACCACAGTTCTCATTTAAGTTAATGGACTTGGGTTAGAGAAAGGTGAACACATGCCATTTATGCCTGCAAGTGGCACTCTCAGCATACCTGCACCAGTGGTCAGAATGTGCTGTTTCATATCCGTTCACCACACCTGTTCCATCTAAGTTTATTATGAAGTGTAAAGGCCCACACTTGGTGTGGCAGATCATGTCCTATATATATAGAGGAGAATCCTACATTACTCTTTCTGCAGAGATATTTCATCTGTCATGCCTCTCCTAATATTCACCAGCAGTTCAGTTCTTTTCCTGCGGTGCTCCGAAGAGCACACATATATGCAGTGTGATCTTGTGGCGAGGGCATGGGATAGGCAGGGACTTGGAAGACATCCATTCTAATCCTGCGTCCACCCAGGAGCAGCGCCACAGTTTTTGCTGCCCTAGGCGGCAGCGCTGCTCCTCTGAGCATTCAGCGGTGGGGGTCCTTCTGCTCTGTGTCTTTGGGGCACTTTGGCGACGGGTCCCAGAGCAAGTGAAAGACCCACTGCCAAATTTCCGCTGAAGACCCTGAGCGGAAGGACTCCCTGCCACCGAATTTCTGCCAAGGGCAGCAAAATGCCACCCCCCCCCCAAATCCTGCCACTCTGGGCAACCGCCTAGGGTCGCCTAGTGGAAGCGCCGGCCCTGCTTCCACCACAGATCTGCTGTGTGAATTTTGGGTAAGTCACTTCACCTCCCTGTGTCTTTCCTTCCCCTCCTAGCTTTTGCCCGCCTTCTCTCTTTACACTGTAAGCTCTTCACGTCAAGGCCCGTCTCTTACTCTGTATATGTGCAGTGCCTAGCATGATGAGGCCTCAATCTCACTTGAGACCTCTAGTCATGGCTGTTATACATACATACATACATAATAATTATGTCTTAGCACATATAAATTCCTGGAGGCTCTTTGAAGAGAGCTAGCTGCTTGTTTTTTTTAATCTCCTGCACGTACGGAGAGAAGGCAGCAATATTGTACATAATGATATTGTGCTCTGCTTGATCACTATTTTATGGAAGTCCTCCTTTAAAGGTTGCTGTCACACATTAGGGCTTGGGCACATTGAGACCTGTTCTACTGAAGGTCAGTGAAAAGATGACAAAGGCAGGAAGATGAGACAGAAGAAATAACTGGTAAAGCTTTATTTAAAGCATCAAATAAAATGACAGAAGGTAGAGTCTTCTGTTTAAAAAATGAACAGAGAATTATGTAGGTAATTTTTATAACCTAGTAAAACATCACAATATGCTGAAATTGGAGTGTCAGACACAGCTTCCTACTCCTATCTAAACTGCCATCTAATCTTACTCACTAGGACAAACAACATTCAAGGAAGTTGTTTATAGTGATTGCTTTTTTATCATTCGAAAGCAAAGTGGTGTTCTGAAAACCTTTGTGATCTGTAATCAAACAAGATAATTCCAGTAGCAACCCACTTCTTCAAAGATCAAGGAAACTCTCCATACAATTATTTCTTTATTTGTTGAGCTAGGCCATAGAAATCAGCCACATCCTTCTAGAACATAAGTGACCTAAACAATCTATCTAATGCTTCTGATTCCAGAGTCTGGGAGTCAACTCTGGTTCTTCACAGCAAGAATCAAACCTTTTACCTTGTAAGAGCAGTTCTTCATGTATTATCCAATGGGCTCTCCGAAAGTCACAGGTTAGTTTTCTTCCACGAGAGAGACTCTGCAGTAGCTGGGATGATTCCTGTGGCAGTAGGGCAACACCTCAAAGCAAAATTCCCACGTCTTGTAGCTATGGAGGCATTTTTCCTGCACCATAATAGAGATTCTTCAGCTGTAATACAGATTGTGTCTGTGACTTAGACCTCTACATCAACTACCCTGCTCCTCATTACAGTGGTATAGAGGATGTCATATTAATTTGCTGCTAGGGACCCCTCTGAATGTTCCATTCAATCAGCCAAGATAACCTGGGGTACCTGTCCTAATACAGGTGTTCTCTGTAGGGGGCCTGTGACTCTGGCCTATTGGTCTGACTGAGCCAGTTTCTGAAGGCCTTATGGTGTGCTTGGAAGCTCAGGCTGTTGACCCAGACATTCCCTGAATAAACGGTATGAGTTGCTGTGGGTCAAGGAGGTCTTGTTGGCTTGAGTGTGTCATTTTTTTGAGCTTTTAAAAAAACTATTTAGGAACTATTAACAGGTTTGCAAATCCCTGCCATGTACATATCAGAAACAAAACTAAACAATAACCATAACAACAATGAGCTTTTGCTTATGGAGATTTGTACAGGAATATAGTAATCAGACCTATCTATTGACAGCGTATTATTGTATTACAGAGTGAGCATCATTACAATGCCTATGACATGTCTATACTAGTGATTTTATTAAATGAAGTGAAATCTCTGATTATACATATTTAACAGACCAGACAGGTCTATCACATGTTAATGTGCAAAATAATTGGACTGGTGTGTTGGTTATTTTGCAGGTGAATATACTTGGCCTGAATATTGAGTCTTCTTGAGGTTTCTATTGTATCATGTTTATAACATGTTAAACGTGGCCCAAGACTACAAACAGGAACATATCTTACAAATAAAACTGACTTCCAAACAGTAGGGACTTTACTCCATGGATCTTAGAGGTTGGGGGTTAAAACTGAATGCTTGTTTTTATTTTTGAAATGCCATTTCTTGTGTGCTCCAGTGTTTTCTAAAATTTATTGCCTTTAATGCTCTGACTGGCACTTTGACAAGATGCCTTATTGTTCAGTTGGAAGAGCGGTTCATATAGGAACTGATGATCACCTAGTTATCTTCCTGTATTTGCTCAGTGGAATCTGTCCCAACATTGATCCTGTCTAACTCAGCGAGTTGAAGAATAGGTGGGAGGCCATTCATCAGATATCTCTTGCAAATTCAAAAGCATTTTCTATCCTGTTTGTGTTTTGAAATAGCTCATTCATTTTCCAGTGTTTTTCCATAGAATTGTCTTCATAACTGGGATTTTTCAATTTTGAAATTGTGAAAATAGATGAGAAAAATCTCATCTTCAGTTCCCTGCTCTGCTGCAGACTTTGTGTGTGACCTTGAGCAAGTCACATAGTATCTCCGTGCCTCAGTTTCCCATTTGTAAAGTGGGGGTAAATAGCACGTCACTACCTCACAAGGGTGTTGTGAGGATAAATACATTAAAATTGTGATGTGTTCAGATATTGCAGTGATGGGAGCCATATAAGTACCTAACACAGAGGAAAGGTAGTGGAATATTTCTCTGTAGGTAAAATAACCACTCAAAAGTTATGTAGTAGTAGTATAGAAACTAAATAGACTGAGTGGAACAACCAGCCAGCTATATATTTTTTTAATTTAAAGTTTCAACTGGAAATTTTTGAAGACATTAAATATTTCAGTGGCGTTAAATAAAGGCCAGATTTTGACAAAAAAAAGAATTATTTAGAAAAACTTGGACCAGCGTCACAGCTACATAGGCTGCTAAATTGACAAAAGAAAGATCTGTGGGAGCAAGAGTTTCCCTAGGCAAGTTCGCAGTCTTCGTCTCGGGTCAGGAAAGGATTGTGGACTTTGTTTTTATTTTGACAGGAGCAGAATAGGAAAATTGAACTTTTGCTCAATTGTTCTCAGCAAATAGGTCCAGTGCTTGGCCTGGGATAATTTAGTGAGTCTTGCTTTCAAGTTGTATCAAATATATATGACAGGAAAGGGTTAAGTACTTCAAAGAGTCTCAGTCAAGTGCCTTAAAACTGAAGTTTAATACAGAAAAGGCCAAAACCATAATTTATATGCTGAGGGCCTGAGATAAAGCTCTCATCTCCCTTCATTTATTTTTTTGATGAGTGAATTCAATGTCCAAAGATCTTCTCAGCCTGGTATATCTATCTGTCTAGCCCTCCTCTGTCCCTCTGCTCATAGACTGCGCCTTTCAGTCATTGTAAAGCTAATTCTGCTTTTCTTGTGGATAACGAGTTGTGCTGAAGTTGTACTCAGTCATTGGCTCCATTTACCTCTGGGGAGATGGTATTAACGCGTTCCCATCTTAAAGCCTATTATAATTCCTTCTGTTTGATTAATTTCTTTGTGAAGCTCTTTACTCTGCTCCCTCCCTCCCTCTCGTCCTCTGAGGGGATGAGGTAAAGGGACTATCTATTTATATAAAAAAAAGAACGTACAAGGATTAAAGATAGGGCCTGCTCCAAAGCTCATTGAAGTCAATTATCAGAGGGGTAGCTGTGTTAGTCTGGATCTGTAAAAGCAGCAAAGAGTCCTGTGGCACCTTATAGACTAACAGACGTTTTGGAGCATGAGCTTTCGTGGGTGAATACGACGAAGTGGGTATTCACTAACGTCTGTTAGTCTATAAGGTGCCACAGGACTCCTCTTTGCTGCTTTTGAAGTCAATTGTAATTGGTCATTAGACTCCAAAAGGCTTCGAATCCATGGCACGTCAGGTATAGGGTGTGTATCCAGTAACTTGTTGCCTTCCTGCACAGCTGTCTATGTGGTAGTGGTGGTTTTTGTTTAGTTTTTTGTTTCCCCCATTTTTGAAAAACATCAGTTGCCATATGGAGACAGCAGCCTCCCAGATCTTACCGGGTTCTTGCCTCATGTGATCATTGCCCACCATAGCTCTGAGCCTGCTGAAACTCAAACGTATGATAAAGACTTATGGTGACCATATTTCTCAAAGTGAAAACGGGACACCGCGTGGAACTCGCCGGAGCGAGTGGGGTGGGCATCTCTGCTCGCCCAAGCCCCCTCCCCCTTGTATGGGTCTGGTGTTGCTGAGCTCCTCTTTGTCCCCCCTGCACAGGGATGGCCCGAGCTGCTCACCTGAGCCCCTCTATCCTGTGTGGGGCTGGCCTGAGCTGCCTGGTGTTGCCACTTGCCCGACCCAGGCCATGCAGGGCTGGCATCGCTGCTTTCCCCCTCGAACATTCCTCTGCACACTGTGGGGGAGGGCGTCCCACTTTTTTGGCAAAACTGGGCATTTATCCCGTTTGGTTTTGCCATCTGATTATAAGTTTAGAAGAGCAAACAGGACAAATGTCCAGTTTTGCCAAAAAAAGTCAAGATGGCCGAGACAGGGCTTAAAAAGGGGACTGTCCCAGCTAAAACGGGACATAGGATCACCCTATAGAGACTCTCATAATGAGAAACATAACCCTACGTAGCAGAGAGGACAGCACTAAAGAAATTATCACTGCAAGCTTTGTATAACCTCATTAATGAGTCAGCATTTCAGATAATAAAATATAGTAACACCTGATTACTGTGACAGGGAGACCCAGGTATCATATGGAGACACCAGAAACAGCTGGTGAATGGGGCATAGAGGTAAATTTTGCCTTTAAAATTAATGACCTAACTCACAGTAAGGAGATATGTCTCCCATAATTTTCTTCAAAGCCAGACCAGTTCAGTCCAATCTTGATTTTTTTCCCCTTTTTCCTTCCCATGAATTCTAATTAACCGGGACTCCAGGTCAACCAAGATTGGCTACATCTCTCCCCCTGCCCCACTGCATTGTTCAAACAGCACTTCAGATCTGTGGCACTCCTAAGCACTGCAAGGCCAAAGCGAAGCAGTACAGGAGCTGAGCTCCTCTACACACTTCTCCTGCAGAGCTTACCTTTTTTAGGCTGCTTCCCTGCAGAGCGTAGGACTCAGATGCTCAGCTACAGTAAATTGTCACGACTCCATTGAAGTTAGTGTAGCTAGGTCCATTTGCACCAGCTGAGGATCTTGCCCACAGAGTGCTACAAAAGTGGGGGAGCGGGGAGAGAGATGTTATGTAAACATTTGATTTTTTTTTCATGTTTTAATTAACATTCCAGTTGTCTGCAAGACATTTGTAAAGCCGGAGTTTATTTGTGCAGAGAGAATAAAGCAGATTTTCAGAATTAAGGATCTGGTGCTTTTTGGCAGGCCCTTTTGTTTGTCAGCAACACTGAACAAAATACAGAACGTGGATTCAGTTTTTAGAGAATGGGTATAAAGAACTATTCTGCTGTGTTTAGAAAATGGTACTGTATAAAGTAATGGAACAAATATCGCATCAGTGGTAAATGGGAATTGGATCTACCTAACTGCTGCTTGTGAAATTATTCATCCATTGCCTTTTGTTTAATATTCATTCTCTTCTTTTTGTGTATATGTGCTAGCTATCCCCACAAGTCTAGAAGCAGAATTGTATTCATCCAGATGCCCTTATTTTCTTCCAAGGGCAAACGAATGTAAACCTGCAGGCCAGGTGGACTCCCAGCACAGTGGCTGCTGAACCACCTCAAGAAGCAGCTGCTGTGTTGGGGAGGGGCTGAGGCACAAGCAGCAATGCTGAGCTCGGAGCAGGAGAGCACATCACAGTTCTATGTGATGGTACAATTCCCAGGTCTGCCTAGGGATTGCATTCACGTTCCCCCAAAGGGTGACCAGTATGAATAATGTGGGCCTCCAAGAAGATCTACTTAATCTTGAACGTGCTGGCAGTATTCAATGCTGGAACAGCCTTCATCGCTAGTAAAGCGTTGCAACTCCTTCATCCTGCAGCTCTCAGAACTACTGAGGATCTGAGACTGAGTGTGCTCCAAGCAGACCTACTGCTGCGAAGGTACTTTATGCTTAAACACACATGGATTTATAAAATGGCCCTGTCACTTACTGAGGCAAACAGAGGCTGGTCCCTGTTCCCCTGGCTCATAATTACTGTAGCCCAAATCCCGCCCACCTAAAAAATAGAATGTAAAGTTTATGGACTACCAGATCACTCGGGACATTTGGACATTCAGAGTTGTATAGCCCAGATAAGATATTCTAGGCAGTGCCAATGTATGATCCTCTTATGCTACTGCAGCCAGTCTGTCTTGATTTGTAATATTTGTGTGGTCAGGCCAGTATGCATACATTAATGAATCATTATGTAAGAGGGGGAATGGTCCCACTATTGTGGGGAACTTTCCTGGCTTCTGCACTACCCCAGTGAAGTGGGCTAGCGAAAGGATCTGAGTCCTCGCTTCCACTTCCTTTACCCAGAGGCCTCCCTGCCCTTGAGGACTCCCTTTCCACTCTCCTGTCTCGCAGAGTCCTCGTAACCCCAACAAGGCTGGGCCCAGGATTCCTGGGGGGCTCAACCCCCAACCCTGCTGTGGTCACCCAGGACAGGGGCTAGGGTGTCCCCACTCCGGGGTACTCTCTTTGCACTGCGCACCTCCCTGACCCACTGATCACATCATACAATTTAAAGCAAATACAAGTTATTTAATTAACAATTAATTTTAAAAAAGAATAAGGAAAAATGGGAAAGGTTAAAGGAAAACACATCACCCTGCTCTGTGGCAGGGACCATCACAAACAGTGTCTCTGGACATCAGGGAGTCTGTTCCTTGTAGGTCCCAGACCTCCTTCTCAGGCCCTGGCTGTGCTGCAGGGACGCTGCGGGTCAGACAGTTGCTCTGGTGGTGGCCACACACTCTCAGGCTCTGGGTGGCAGGACCCTTCTCCCCAGTGTCGCCCCTGCTCTGTCAGGGTTACGATCCCCCTCTGAGTCTGGCCTGCAGAGCCTCTTGGCTGAGGCATCTCTCTGTGCTGGGCCCACTGCCCAGGGTCCCCCTCGCTTTCCCCAGCTGCTCACCGCACCCAGCTCCGGACTGCTCCAGCCCCAGCTCCACACTGCCTCAGCATGGCGGCTGCTGCTGCTCTGCCTTCAGCTCCCTGGGCTGCTTCTCTGGCCTCCCTGGCTCCAGTTGCTACAGCTCTGCTCCCAGGGCAGGTCTGCTCTGCAGGCTGTTTCTGTGTCTCTCTCTCAGCTCTCACCTGCTTCCTGGGCTGCTTGTCTGGCCCCTCTGGCTCTGGTTGCTGCAGCTCTCCTCCCAGGGCAGGTCTGCTCTCTCTGGGCTGTGCTCTGGCTTTTTGTGTTGCAGCTCTGCTCCCAGCAGCTTAGCTTGGACCCCTACTCTCGCCTTAGCTCGGTCCTACTCTGACCCAGACAATTCCAGCTCACTGGGAGGATGGGACCCAGCCTGGCCTTCTGTCTCCTTGATTATAATATGTAAATATGACAAAGCAGGGATGTGGTCGAAGTCCTATCTCAATGTTTGAAAGCTTGTTTGTAAAGAGACTGCACTCTTGGGTGCTCTCTCTTGAGTGGCACCTGTGCTCTTCAGGACCCATACATGACAAACAGAGCCTGCAATCAAAGTGAGGGTTGCCAGGCATCTGGTTTTTGACCAGAACACCTGGTTGAAAAGGGACCCTGGTGGCTATGGTCAGCACAGCTAACCGGGCCACTAAAAGTCCAATTGGCTGCAGCAGGGCAGGCAGGCTCCATGCCCGGCTCTGTGTGCTGTCTCCGTCTGCATGCGCCACCCCAAGTGCCAGCTCTGCAGCTCCCATTGGCCAGGAACTGCAGCCAATGGGAACTGCGGGAGTGGTGCCTGTGGGCAGGGGCAGCGTGGGGAGCTGCCCCTCCGCCTAGAAGCCGGAGGGACATGTCGCTGCTTCCTGGGAGCTGCCTGAGGTCAGCACTGCCTGGAGCCCGTGCCCCAACCCTCTGCACCAGCTCGGAACTCCCTCCCACACTCTGAACCCCTCAGACCTAGCATGGAGCCCCCTCCTGCACCCCAAACCGCTCATCCCTGGCCCAACCCCACCCCACCCCAGAGCTCATTCCCCTGCCCCAGCCTGGAGCCCCCTCCTGCACCCAAAACCCCTCATCCCAGCCCCACTCCAGAGCCTGCACCCCCAGCCGGAGCCCTCACCCACACCCCAACCTTCTTTCCCAGCACAATGAAAATGAGCAAGTAAGTGAGGGTGGGGGTGAGTGAGCAATGGAGGGGGGGAATGGAGTGAGCGGGAGCAGGGCCTCAGAGAAGGGGCAGGGCAGGGGCGAGGCCTTAGAAAGGGTGAGGCAAAGGTGTTTGGCTTTCTGCAATTAGAAAGTTGGTAACCCTAGGCCAGCTATGTTTACCCGAACTGTACCCATAAGTGGTAAAACCATCTGGTTTGTCAGTAGATACGAAGTGTCTGCTTTAAAGTAGCATGTTGCAGTTCTAAGGAACCTCATAGCAGCCAGGTCCTGCTCTCTCCCAAGAGGCTAGAGAGAGAGAGAGCATCTCCTTCTCCTTCTGGCCCCCTGCCCCTCTTATAAGGGCCATCTGAGCCCTGATTGCACTGGCTGCAGCTGTGGCTGCTTTCCCAATCACCCCAGCCTTTCCTCTGCCACAGCCCTCTCCCAGGCAGGAGTGTTTTAAGTGCTTCAGGGCAGGAGCGGAGTAACCGCCCTGCTACAAGGAGGTATGGTTATCAAACATGGTGCAGACCTGTGCACTGCAGCAGTGAGGAGTCTGGCCTGTTTAACTTGTGGGTCATACTGTGGGGCTGACTGGTTCAAGTCAGGAGTCCACTCCGCTGCCATGTCTGTGGAGCTGAGGAAAGGAGAACCCCCTGGGCAGGGATGAGCCTGCTCTGCCCTATTCTTATTGGGGCTGTGGCAGAATGGTGCTTATATACAGGGAACAACATTGGTGTTGGAGGCAGAGGGTGGAAACCTTAAAATAAGAGACTGAAACAGCATCTAGGCCTCCAAAAAAGCCAAAGCAATTTATTGCCTAACCATTGTGCTTCTTGTTTCTTGCTCCTGGAGGGAACCAACTGGTTGCTGTGGCAACAGGAGTCAGAGAGGGAGAGAGCATCTTGCACATATAGGAATTACTTTGGATTTTGCTCCAATCTGATATTGTCAAGACAGCGAAGTACTGTCTAATCCAGTCCTGCAGTGTAGCCCATGAGGTTCCTAGACATCCTGACCTTGCCACAGCAACCACTGTAGTGCTTTCAAATGCTCCACAGCTCATGGCTGTCAGTAGGTAGCATCCATTTGAAATGGTCCAGGGCAAATGGACCTGTCTGTGGATTTGGGCTGAGGACAGCATAATTCAACAGACTGGTATCTGGCAGTTTGATCCTCTCCAGGATATTTTCACATGTCTGTATGAGGGATCATTTGACCTCCATTTCTAGCCACACCAAACCCTATCTAAAAGCTTATCCCTCCTGCCCCCAGACTCCCTGCATCTGGTGAACATTCTGAGCACCTTCTCCTGAGGTGCTGTGTGGTTAGTGTGAAGTTCAGAAGTGCCTCTTCCATGGGAAGCAGATAGCTTTTGAGGTGTAAGTATAAGTACATTGTAACAATATCAGCATATCCATTCTGGCTGTCTCCTCTGTGTTCCAGGACTTGCAACTTTCAGCCAGCGTGGGCTTAAGACTGTCCTTCATAGTCATCTGTTTTTCATCCACTTGTGCCCAGTGGTGAGGTGCTTCTTCAGACATGTCCTTTTCTGTGTAGATGTGAAAAGGGTGATATGACACGTGGAGGTGCGGGCGAAGAGGGGTGTGCAGTATAGCTGACAGTTATGCACAAACTCCTGTTGGGTGTGCAGCCAAAACGTGTGTGAACGACCATGCTGTTACTATTTTGGCCTAATTTTCCAGGTGTCTAGGTGCATACACAGCTTTTTGAAAATGGATCCCATTGTAGCCCCCTGGAAAGCTCCACTGTGAGCCATGGCAAGGGTCTTTGATAACTATGCCCCAGTTGACTTGCCCAGTGTCAAAGTGAATCAGTGGCAGAGCCAGGAATAGAATCCAGAATGTCTGTCTGATTCTTAGTCCCCTCTTTCCACTGGGTCATAGATTTACGAAGGCTTCTTTGCTAATCTGGTTCTGGACTATAAAGTTGCTAGATATTTGGATACATCTAAAAATCATTCACTTGTAACTTGCAGTACTCATATGCACACTTTTTAATACCTGAAGGAAACAGGCAGGGAAGTGCTTATAAATGTGGGGTTTATTTCCCCCCACACACTTAATAGGTATCAACTAAACAACACATCTTCTTAAAAACAGTATCATTCTTTTGAGTATTTACAGGTCAGAAATGAATTAAATTATGTAGGAACCAGAGAGCGCTTCACTTCTTTGCTCTCCTACAGCTCATAATGTACATCTATTTCCTTGCCATCAAAGTCTCTGCATTAAGAACTGTGTTGCAAATCAGAATTTATGGTAATGATTTGCTTGTTTAAAATGACAAAGATGGAGAGAATGAACCAACAAAATCCTGTTTTTTCACTCTGTGGTTTTTCCGTAATTTGTTGGATAAATTTAAATGTTTGACACAGTTCTTTCATTTTGATGTTTCAGCATTAATCTGATAAATGTTAATGAAATGGTTCTTGGAATTATGATTTAAAAATCATTTCACAGGTAACAGTTGCTGAATATTAAATGTAATTGTATAGCTATTTTTGAAGTGTAAGTGTAAGAAACTTTAAAATATTCTAGAGTACCAGTGTTGGGACATAACCTTGGAAAGGACGCTATCAAAATTAAAATCTTTAACCCTGTCTTGTAATAACGCCCATTGAACTAAATAAAAAAATTGAACTGGGCCCTAAAACAGGAAATTTGTATATCACTCACTTTGGACAGTTAAACCAATCTGGGCCATTTAACTTTATAAAAATAATATGCTTCACTTTGTGTTTTTGACACTTTCATTACATTGTTTGCATTTCCAGCACTACAGGTGTGTCTGTGCTGGGTAATCCTTTAATAAACCTCTTTTCATTGTTTTTAGTTCATTTTGTAAGCCGGTGACATTTCTTTATTATAACAGGATTTACAAACAGGATTTGCAGTTGATGTTTTGGGTATAAACCAGGGGTCGGCAACCTCTAGCACGCGGCTCGCCAGGGTAAGCACCCTGGCGGGTTGGGCCAGCTTATTTATCTGCCGCATCGGTAGGTTTGGCGGATCGCAGCTCCCACTGGCCACGGTTCGCCATCCCAGGCCAATGGGGGTGGTGGGAAGTGCCGCGGGATGTGCTGGCCGCAGTTTCTCACCTCCCACCTTGGCCTGGGACGGCGAACTGCGGCCAGTGGGAGCCGCGATCCACCAAACCTGCCGACGCGACAGATAATCAAACTGGCCCGGCCCGCCAGGGTGCTTACCCTGGCGAGCTGCGTGTCAGAGGTTACTGACCCCTGGTATAAACAATTGGAATGTCCCTTTTAAAATTAACAGTACATGCTGCAAACACAAAATGTTCCATAGTGTGCTCAAATATGAGGGCAGGCATGGCCAACTCTTATGTTGGTTGGGATGGCTTGGAGGGTGCAGATAGAGAAGGTTAGGTTGGCTTCCCTTGTGACTCATGTCAGGCTTGACTATGCAAGGTGCTAAGCGCCCTCAACTTCATTGAACTCACTGGCAGTTCAAGATTCTGTACAGCTCCAGAGAGGATCCAGCACAATGTAAGATGAAGTCTTCAGTCACCCAGTATTTCAGATGCCTCAGTGAGCTTTATCACAGCAAGGATGGTCTTGTAGCTAAGGGTTTGGCTGTAGGGTGATTCAGTGAATGGCAGCTGAGATGAAAATCTACAGCGCACCAGCCTGCTGTGCAGTTTGCGACCACATGGATCCTGATGCTGCTCACAAAGTGTTCCCTGTTGCACTTTGATCTCTTGCTGTTTCAAACTGTATACAGTAATTCCTCACTTAAAGTCGTCCCATTAACGTCATTTTGTTGCTGATCAATTAGAAAATATGCTCATTTAAAGTTGTGCAATGCTCCCTTATAACATTGTTTGGCAGCTGCCTGCTTTGTCCACTGCTTGCAGAAAGAGCAGCCCATTGCAGCTAACTTGTGAGGGCTTAGAACCAGGGTGGACCGGCAGCTCCCCTATCAGCTCCCCACTCCCCTAAGTTCCCTGCCAGCAGTTCAGCTGTCCCTCCCCAACTGCCGTGTGCTGCTCCTGCCGTCTGCTACTCCTGCCATCTGCCCTGGAGCTGCTCCTGGGAGCCTCCTGCTTGCTGGGTGGGGGAGTGAAGAGGAGGGCTAATGTCAAGGTGTCCCCCTCCCCTCTGCTCCTGCCTCCGTTTACCCCATCTCCATGGTGCAGGGGGAGGAGGCTCAGCTGTCTCAACTTGCTGATCTACTTAAAAAAGCAATGTACTTAGAGTGGTGTCAGTGTACTTAAAGGGGCAATGCGCATCTCTCTCTCACACACGCACACAGGATGTGTGTCTCTGTCTGCCATGCTGTCTCTCCTCCCTCCATTCATGCTGTTTTGTAGAGTGTGAGGCTACATTAACAACGTGTTAACCCTTGAGGGCTCAGCTGAGTACTAGTTCATCATTTAGCAATAAAGCCTTCCCTGGGAAATATCCCACCCTTTGACTTCAACACCTCAACCAAGCTGCACAATTATCATTGCTGTATACAGTATTATATTGTTTGTTTAAAACTTATACTCTGTGTGTGTGTGTGTGTATTGTGACAAAGTTCCTCCTATACCTTGATGGGTCCTGTGCTTATTGGCGGATTTGCTCACCTCAGTGATCTTCCCCTCTAGTGGAACCCACAGTCTGGGTCAACTCCTTCTGTGTCTGATCAGGAATTGGGAAGTTTGGGGGGAACCCGGCCCCGCCCTCTACTCCGGGTTCCAGCCCAGGGCCCTGTGGATCACAGCTGTCTATAGTGCCTCCTGGTACAACTGTGCGACAGCTACAACTCCCTGGGCTACTTCCCCATGGCCTCCTCCAAACACCTTCTTTATCATCACCACAAGACCTTCCTCCTGGTGTCTGATAATGCTTGTAGTCCTAAATCCTCCAGCCGCACACCCTCTCGCTCTCAGCTCCTTGCACCTCTTGCTCTCAGCTCTTCACACACACACCTCACTGACTAACAGGGAGGCTTTTAACTAGTTCCAGCCAGCCCTTGATTGGCTTCAGGTGTCCCAATCAATGTCGCTATCTTCACTGTCTTCTAGAAAGATCTTAATTGGCCCCAGGTGTCTTGATTAACCTGGAGCAACTGCCATTTGGTTACCATGGTTCCAGGGATTTGTTTAGCCTGGGGCTAACATACCTGTTCCTCACTACTTTACTGTAGCCATCTCGTCTTGCCCCATCACAGTGTGTGTATGTATATAGTCTTTTGTCTGGTGAAAAAAATGTCCCTAGAACCTAACTCCTGCATTTACATTAATTCTTATGAGGAAATTGGATTCACTTAACATCTTTTCAATTAAAGTCGCATTTTTCGTTAACATAACTACAGTGTTAAGCAAGGAGTTACTGTAATTGCTGTGTATACAAGCCCTTAGGCCCTGGACTGTGACTTCAGAGGTGCCTCGTTGCCAACTCTGTCCACATATCTATTCAAGGAACACCATCATAGGACCTAATCACATCAACCACACCATCAGGGTCTTGTTCACCTGCGCAGCTACCAATGTGATATATGCCATCATGTGCTGGCAGTGCCCCTCTGCGATGTACATTGGCCAAACTGGACAGTCTCTATGCAAATAAATGGACACAAATCAGACATCAAGAATTATAACATTAAAAAACCAGTTGGAGAACGCTTCAACCTCCCTGGTCACTCAATTACAGACCTAAAAGCTGCAATTCTCCAACAAAAAAAGCTTCAAAAACAGACTCCAATGAGAAACTGCAGAATTGGAATTAATTTGCAAACTGGACACCATTAAATTAGGCTTGAATAAAGACTGGGAGTGGATGGGTCATTACACAAAGTAAAAACTATTTCTCCATGCTGATTTCCCCCCTACTATTACTCACACCTTCTTATTAACTGTTGGAAATGGACCATCCTGATTATCACTACAAAAGTTTTTTTTTCTGCTGTTGATACTAGCCCACCTTAGTTGATTAGTCTCATTATAGTTGGTATGGCAACACCCATTTTTTCATGTTCTCTGTGTGTGTGTATATATATATTTTCCTACTGTATTTTCTACTGCATGCATCCGATGAAGTGGGTTTTAGCCCACGAAAGCTTATGCTCAAATAAATTTGTTAGTCTCTAAGGTGCCACAAGTACTCCTCATTCTTTTTGCTGCTACAGACTAACACGGTTATCACTCTGAAACCTGTCAACCTAAATGAACTGTTCCATTACCTGATGGACACAGCTTGAGAACCTCTTAAATGGAAAATGATTACCTTTGATTTTAAGGACAGGTTTATTTGAAAGAAATAGAGATATAGCATGAAATCCTGGCTCTATAGAAGTTAGTGGGGGCCAAGATTTCACCCATATTCTTTTTCTACCTTCTGTTCTGTTCTTGCTATAATGCCCTTAATCAGCATAGACTTTGAGTGCCTCTAGGGAGTGCATTAAACCAACATCTGTTATGTGTGGTTTGTTCTCTCTCATCCTCTTTCCCCGTATCCCTTTTCAGTTAGCAATGGAGGAGGCAAAACAGATCCTTGCGCCAAAGTGCTGGTTGTTGGAGTCAGTCCCCTGTAAAGTTTGGCTCTCCCCTCACCATGGATTTTGCACCACGTATCATCAGAGAGACTAGAGTGTCAGCAATGTAACATTAGTATTCACAGTGTGGAACAACATAACAAAAAATGAAAGTGAACCTTGTAAACCTCTTGGAGCATGTAAACCTGTCTTTGAACTTCAGAGATGATATTTTTCTCTTGTGTCTGAGATGAACATAAAATTCTTATGACTACATGAGCTTGAATAAAGGAATTCTTGTCCCAAGAAGAAATGAAAGGCCAGATCTTCAACTGGTGTAACTCAATGGAGGTCCATAGAAATCAGTACCATGGCCTTGTTCCAGCCAAGCACTGAAGTGCATGCTTAATTTTAAGCATCTATGTAGTCCCATTGACTTCAATGTATGAGCTGCAGCACATTGCCCTGCTTGAAGATCTGGCCGTACATATTCAATTCATGTTCTCCTGGGAATTTGAGATGTAGCATTGTCATGAACAGATAGCTAAGGGCTAATGTTCTTTTACCTGTAAAGGGTTAACACAGGGAACCAAACACCTGACCAGAGGACCAATCAGAAAACAAGATTTTTCAAATGTCAAGGGAGGGAAGTTTTTGGGTGTGAGTTCTTTGTTCTTTGTCTTGGTTCGGTGACCCTCTCGGCTCTGAGAGTGATCTCTCTATCTCCAGGCTTTCTAATCTTCTGTTTCCAGGTTGTAAGTACAAGGATAGTAAGACAATAGGTTATATTGTTTTTTTGTATTTACATGTGTGTAGTTGCTGGAATGTTTAAATTGTATTCTTTTTGGATAAGGCTGTTTATTCATTTTTTCTTTTAAGCAATTGACCCTGTATATTGTCACCTTGATACAGAGACCATTTTTATGTCTTTTTCTTTCTTTTTATATAAAGCTTTCTTTTTAAGACCTGTTTGAGTTTTTTCACTGGTTAAGGCTAAGGAACAAAGGGAGGGGGGAAATCTCTTTGTGTTAGATTTACTAAGCCTGACTTTGCATACTCTCTGGGTGAGGGAAGGGAGAGATTTGATCTCTCGGTACTTGTGTTTCAAGGACTTGAAGCAGGGAATATCCTAGAGTACCCAGGGCAGGGAAATCTGGGAGGAGGTAAAGAGGGGGAAGGGAAGTGGGTTATTTCCCTTTGTGGTGAGACTCAGGGCATCTGAGTCTTGGGGTCCCCCAGAGAAGGTGTTGGGGAGACCAGAGTGAGCCAGACACTGGAATTTTCTGGCTGGTAGCAGAGATATCAGATCCAAGATGGTAATGAAGTTTGGAGGTTTCATGCTAGCTTCTCATGTTCTGAACTCTAAGGTTCAGATCTGAGTAGGAAAGTTATGACAAGCATAAAATCTACAGTATTGGCTAAAAAAGCCACAGTGGATGGAGGGAGCTTTGGAGAAGACATAAGGGACTTTAGAAGAAGTAACAGGGGGCCCTTGTCTTCTGCTTCTGAAATGAATCCTTTGAGATGTGCTCTTCCTTTGAGAGGAAAAGATGGATGTTGATGTTTTAGACAAACAAAGGGACTGTGAAATGTACTCAAAGATGGGAAAGATGATGAGATGAGAGCGTGTATATACATGTATCCTATATTTTATTATTTATTTATTTATTTAACAAACATTTAGTGGAATAAGCTGGATGTGGCACAACTTTCTTTTTTTATTCTCTCCAAATAAACACAACTACCCTTTCTTAAAATCAAAAAGAGTTGGCCAAATTAATCTCTATTGCGATGCCATTCAATTCTGTGGAATGAATCTGAACAAATCTGTGGGTTGTAGTTTGTTTTTGTTATTTGGGAAATCAGGGAATGAATGTATAACTTATTTCTGCCTTGAGGAGAGGAGTATCTGGTATTAAAAGCCTGCAGCTTGCCAAACTGCATTGACCTATATTTGAGGTAGATACATGGGGTTTGATAAAAGGATTAAGAATACATAGTTCCTCCCACTGCTTTCACGTTTGGGAATCTCAAAGAAGAATGCTGGAGTTTTGTGACTGAGCTGGCAAACATTCCCCGCTGAAGATTCTCCACTGGTATTTTAGAGATAAGTCTATCTCTGGCTACAGATGACAATATCTCTGTTCATGGACGCTTCTTTTTACATGAGCTAAGTGGTGAGTCTGTACTTCCCATAGAAATATCTATAGCCAGAGTGGCCATCCATTGCACCCTGGGGCCTCTCAGTTGGGTCAGGTAAGACAATATTTTGTAATCTGACAAACTGACATCTGGTGCCTAGGTGGTTGTGCATATTGCTTAGGGCTTTGTGGACTGCCAGGAGTTCTAGCTTTTCTTATACTGAAAATAACCTTGGATTAGTCCACTAATTGGAGAGAGTGTCTCCATTGCATTTCTGGAGAGGCAGGTCCGAGGGGACATATCTTGGAGGTGATTTTGGCCTCCCGTCATTGCAGAGGGAATTGGCTTGGTGTTTTGGGGTCAGTTCAGTCAAGAACAGTGGACTCCACTCTCCTGTAAGGAAGCTGGTTAGATGGGTGGAATTGGCAGGGGGAATGCAGTGACAGAGTGAAAAGATTTTGCATCCTATGTGGTCAAAGGCATCCAATGAAGAAACCAGTCATGAGGAGAAGGTAAGCCCTATATAGAGCAGATCCCAGCAAGCTTTCTGGCACAAGGATTTTGTCTACCTTACTTGGCAAAATAAGAGCAAAGTGAACAATCCAAAAATAGGAAAATTGACCCAAATCCTTGGCTGGCGTAAATTGGCATATCCCCATTGAAATCGGTGGAGCAACAATAATTTACATGAGCTGGGGATCTGGCCCAAAATGTGGCCTTATTGCCTGCTTTATTAAAACAAAGGGCACTGATCCAGGCAAGGTCTCTCTTTAAGATATTTACTTTTCTGAACAAAAACAGGCTCTGCTTTAACAGCATTGATTAGGCAGGCTAGTTAGACTTTTGAGTCTTATCAATGTGTCTGCCACTAATAAAATCTGGAGCAGGAAACCTATTTTTAATTTTTTCTTTGTCTTTTAAGCAGCAGCCTGTTTTCAACAACAGCTACTGCTGTTATAACGCTAATTTAAGCTCTCTGAACCTATGTGCAGATCATAGACCCAGTTGCTTTTTCTCAATGCTTATTAGATGAGAACAGCTGGGCATCCGAAGAGACAATTTGTACTGGGGTTTCTGTAACTGGTGAAAGGCCCTGACTGTGCCCCTGGGCGCCACTTGAAGTTCATTACAAACCCAGACCTTTTTATATAATATGCACAAGAACAATCTTAAGAAGAGGGGACATTGTACTTCCAGTTCATTAACTATCTTCCCCATTGCTACTCCTTAGGATGACAAAGAATGTATAATTCAGTGCTCAGAGTAGGAGACGGGGTTGGGGATTCAGACTGATTGAGCTACTGACTCACTGTGTAACACTGGTGCCTCATTTAACCCAGCTGGAAAGGAGGGTAAGAAACAGCAAGGACCACACTCTAAACCTGTTGCTGCAGTGGAGCTGAGCCCTGTCAATAGATTTATTTATCGGAAGAACCTGTAACCTCCTTCAAATGTGCTGCCCCTTGGATGGCCTGTCTGATACAGATCTTTTGATGGAATTTCCTCTTAAGGCTTTTGACAAACCATCTAACAATCAGGATTTCCTGCACCTTATCTGGAGCACTTGGTACTGGCCTCTGTCACAGGATCCTGTACTAGATGGAGCACTGGGCTGATCCCATATGGCAACTCCTATGTTCCTAATCACACAGATGATAGTAACAGGTAGGTATATAGGACAATCTAGAATGGGTGGAGGGTTTTCCCTGTTCTGTTTGTAGATTGTCATTTCTCATTCTTGGCCAGGGCAAGGAATCTATTTAAACTCTTGTCCCTTCCCCATAGAATTTAGCATTCATGACAGCAGCACTTGCCTGCTGGTGCCCCTACCACAGAGCGACATCTTTCTTTCTTTTTTGTTTCTTTCCTAGGAACATCATGCCACAATATGAATCAGATTCATATCTTGAGGTCAGTGTGGGATATTGCCTCCATATATCATGACACAACACGCTTGCTTGCTGACACAGCATCAGTATGCAGACACACAATAGTTGTGATGCTGCATAAGGAAGCCTGGCATGTGCTATGGTATTAATTAACTTGCAGACTGGCTTGCAGGATGTGGGGAAGCCCTGTGAAAATTGAGTCTGTCTATGAATTTTAGTATATGTAGCAACACCTCCCATCCTCTTAAACTCAGGCAGCCACTTCCATGCAGCCATCAATCCCTGCTTTTTTTGGGAGCTCCTCCCATAAGGTGGGAACGTGTTGCACCATTGAGTGGATCTCTTGGCTGTCATTTTTTTAGTGCCTGTCATTGTTTGCTAATGCCCCAAACCCAGAGCCGTAAAGAGCTATTTTTGTGCCTGAGGCAAGAATATAAAATTGCCCCCTCCACTCCTGTGGCTGCAATGTGCCCTCTTGGCTCCTCTGGCCACGCTGTGCCGTGCCCCACCCTTGGCTCCTCCGGCCACGCTGCCCCCCCCACTTGGCTCCTCCAGCCACACTGTGGCCATGCGGCACCCCCCCTTGCTCCTCTGGCCGTGCAGCCCCCCCTTGGCTCCTCTCACCACGCTGCAGCCATGCTACGCAGGGCGGCTCTAGGTATTTTGCCTCCCCAAGGACGGCAGGCAGGCTGCCTTCGGCGGCTTGCCTGCGGGAGGTTCCCGGTCCCGCAGATTTGGTGGCACACCTGTGGGAGCTCCGCCAAAGCCACGGGACCAGTGGACCCTCCGCAGGCATGCTGCCGAAGGCAACCTGCCTGCCACCCTCGCGGTGACCAGCAGAGTGCCCCCCGTGGCTTGCCGCCCCAGGCATGTGCTTGGTGTGCTGGTGCCTGGAGCTACCCCTGATGCTGTGCCCCCCCTTGACTTCTCTGGCCGTACCACCCCGCCTGGCTCCTCTGGCCGTGTTGTGTCAGCGCTGCCCCCCCTCGCTTTTTTTTTGCTTGGGACGGCGGCAAAAATGTTAGAGCCGGCCCTGTGCTCCTCGACCCAGCTCACCTCCGCTCTGCCTCTGCCTCCCTGGGCCTGAGCACGCCGCCAGTCCTCACAGGCTTCCTGCACAAACAGCTGATTCGCAGAAAGCCCAGACGGGCGGTGCGCAGAGAAGCAGAGCGGGGCAGAGGTGAGTCCTTGCATCCCTCAGCTTTGTGCGCCTGAGGTAAGTGCCTCACTCGCCTTGCCCTTGTTACGGCACTGCCCAAACCTGCAAGTTACTGTGCATAGTTACCAGGTGCTGCCTGCCCAGAGTAGCTTGTAGGCATGAGGCCTAATTAAGGCATGTAATGGATACACTGTACAGTATGAGAAAGAATCAGATGTAGGTCTATCATGGCCACAGAACCAGTTACATGGAATGTGCACATTTTATGCCAGATGAATTTAAGAAAATCATAAGCTTCCCACATGCTTCCCAGTGATTGTATTTTGTTGCATGCTCGCAGCACGCTCCTACTAACATAATAGCTGAAATTACTTTGGCCGTTGACAGGATTCAAGTTACTTTATTACTGTCGGAATCCTTCTGCTATGCATGTGTTAGTACCCTTCAGCACAAAAGGTCCCATCTGAAAGGCTATTATTGCCATCATAAGCCTGTATAGTCTGAGGCATGAACAGTTGTTGTTATACACTAGGTTTAGAATGCTTCTAACATGAGGTGTTCAGCATCTACGTAGTAAACTACTCCCAATATGGTAAAAAAAAAACCTTTGAGGGAACTTACAAACAAAATATGCACAATACAGCCAAATTTCTTACAAGCCCCACAGTCAGATTTATCTGATGACCACATCCTCAAAATACCTCTAAAAGCACTGGCTGTTGTTTACAGATGTTAAAGCACTTGCTTTGGAGAATCTGGATGCGTGTTCAGTATAATTTAATTAACTTTCAACCCTCTTTTCCTCTACATGAAAAGGTGACCTTTATAAAATGCCAAAGGCACAACCCTCGAGCCTGCTGCTTGCATATTTTTGTTTAAAAAAATGATTAAATACATGCAATGCATGATTTAAAGACTCTACAACTCAAGGGCTAATGCTGCGTATGGTCATGCATGGGAAAACTCTCAGCAAATCCTCCAAAAATCACTCAATTAACCAAACTTACAACAGAAGTTGGGGAGGATTTTGGAGACATGGCCTAGAGGGTAGTGGTGGTGTGTGTGGGTGGGGAAGGAGCTGGTCTCCATTTTTTGTTTGTATTACATTAGTTCCAAGAGGCCTTAACAGAGATCAGAGCCCCATTGTGCTAGGCACTGTACAAACACATAATGAAAGAAAGACCCTGCTCCAAAGCGTTTATAATCCAACTAGACAGACAAAGGAGTGGGGAGGGGAAATGGAGGCCCAGAGAGTGTGTCTACACTGCAGCTGGGGGCAAGTCTCCCAGTATGGGTAGACGGATCCCGCGGTAGTGGGGCTCAAGCTAGTGCGCTACAAATAGCTGCATGGATGTTGCAGCCCATCCCAGCCCCTGGGTCCAAGCTCAGGTGGCTAGCACAAATTACCACCCCAGCCACGCTGCTATTTTTAGCATGATAGCTCAAACCCTGCTAGTGAGAGTCTGTCTACCTGAGTTGGGCGCTCACTCCCAGCTGCAGTGTAGACATATGCAGAGGGAGGAAGTGACTCCCTTCCCAGATCACACAGCATGCCAGTGGCAGAGCTGGAAATAGAACCCAGGGCTCTTGAGATCCAGTCCTGTGGTCTTTCCACTAGCCCTCGCTGCTGCTCATAGCTTCTTGATTACCAATAACTCCTATGAACAGCCTTCCCAATGCAGATTGTGTTTACTCCTGATAGACTCTATGAAGAGAGCTGTCCATGGGGCTTTTCTCAGTTAGAATGTGGGTGCAGGTTAATACGCTGCAAAAGCTGCATGCCTGTCCATCATGCCTGTTACTGGACACAGCTGGAATTTGGCTCTCAGTATGCATTTAGGGCCAGATTTCAGATGCTAACAGGTGCCTTGTGGGTGCTTATCTATATCTTTAGGTGCCTAAATGCCCTTGATAATCTGACCCTTAGGGCTTATTGTATGACGTTCAGGGTCTGATTTTCATAGAGTAAGGCCTGAGGTCTCTGCTGCAATCTGCACTTATCATTGCATGCATGCCTATTGCAATTTTGGGATTTACATGGTAATTGCATGCATCTAAATAGGCATCTTTTAATTTTTTAATTTTTTTTTTAATCAGGCCCTTTCTAACATAGTAATATGGTGTTCTCAGACATCACCTATGACATGGCATGTTGTCTTTGTAGTTTCCCTCTTCCCAAGAGGCTATTTCTTGTCATTCCATGTGGAGAGAGTCCCAACTATCCAAACTATTTCATATATTTAGATTTACTTACGCTGGTTTTGGACTCATCATTTTTACCCACTTGTGGGTAACATGGTTAGTGGAAATGTTACTGTATATAAATCTGATGTTTCCAGTGAGACATCTTTTTTGCACTCTCTATCCCCAGTAGCTATAAATAACTTCCACTGGAGAATACTGATTGCAGTGCCAGTATGAGAACTGTGTACTCATTTAGCCTCAAAATCCAATTCTTCCAGTCGCACATGATTTGCACAGAACAGTTTGTGATGGGTTGCCCCCCTTTAAGGCACCACCTGATGTACTGGGATAGCACTGAGCCCTCCTGTTCTGCCAGCCTGGGTCCCCTTTACTCTATTTTGCTGAGCCAGGCTCGCGCACACGCACACACAGGGCCACACTCAGCTGCAGAGAGACACAGACACTGAGATCAGCCCTGGGAAGACTCAGTTTAAGGGACTTGCCCCAGCACTCAGTGCAGTGGGCGTGCAGACCCGAGGGTATATTGTCTTGTGCTGCATAGAGAGCTCTGTACTGTGCAAACTCATAAAAATCGCCCCCTCCCTCACTGTGATGAGAGATGTGCAGTTTCTTGCACTCCCACATATGGATTTCACAAACGGCGTTATGTTATGAACAAGAAATAAGTTTAACTACAAAAGACATATTTTAATGGATTATAAGGGACAGCAAACAGAACAAAGCAGATTATTAAGCATATAAAACAAAACACACAAACTAAGCTTGATTCACTAAAGAAACAGGTTACAAAATGTAATTTTTCACCCTAAATGTTGTATTAGGCAGGATGCAGATTTTCTGTAGCTTAGAGTTCCAGTTATCTCTGCTTACAGACTGGACTCCTGTCTCAATCTGGACTCACCTCTGCCTTTCCCCTTAGGTACTTTCAGCAGTCTTTCTTCTTGAGTAGGCAATGGAGGAGAGTCCAACCCCCTCCCCCAGCCCTTAAAAAGAATTTACCTAAGGTGGGTCATAACCTTTCCAGTGATATCTTACATGAGCCATCTTGCATAAAGTAGATCTTAGTTATGCCATATTCGTATCATAACCATATTTCTGTGAAGAATATGGGGTGTAATGTCACACTGTTCTTTTAGGATGAGGAGGTAGAATCTATCTGGTTGCTATTGGGATAATAGCAGTAAGCAGGATGCAGGTAAAGCACTGTTAATTGTTTCAAATAGTAGAAATAAGTAATTTCCTCCCCTACAAAAAAAGGTGCAGACTCAGAATATTTTATGGATTGTGACAAAGCTCCTCCTCTACCTTAGTGGGTCCTGCGCTTATTGGCAGATTTGCTCACCTCAGTGATCTTCCCCACAGTCTGGGTCAACTTCTCCTGTGTCTGATCAGGAGTTGGGAGGTTTGGGGGGAACCCGGGCCCGCCCTCTACTCCGGGTTCCAGCCCAGGGCCCTGTGGATTGCAGTTGTCTATAGTGCCTCCTGTAACAGGTGCATGACAGCTACAACTCCCTGGGCTACTTCCCCATGGCCTCCTCCAAACACCTTCTTTCTCCTCACCACAGGACCTTCCTCCTGGTGTCTGATAACACTTGTACTCCTTAGTCCTCCAGCAGCACACTCTCTCACTCTCAGCTCCTTGTACCTCTTGCTCCCAGCTCCTCACATGCACTTCCTCTCCTCTGGCTCCCCGTCGCCTGACTAGAGTGAGCTCCTTTTTAAACCCAGGTGCCCTGATTAGCCTGTCTTGATTGGCTGCAGCCAATCAAATCAGCCTTAATTGGTTCTAGCAGGTTTCTGATTACTCTAGTGCAGCCCTTGCTTTGGTCACTCATGGAACAGAAAACTACTCATCCAGTGACCAGTATATTTGCCCTCTACCAGACTCCTGTACCACACTGGTCTGGGTCTGTCACATATCCCTCCCCCCTGCTCAACACCAAGGGGTTGGGCAGCTTGGGAAGCCAGACAGTGCACACGTGACAAGCCATGAGCATTGCCGTGATGGCTCCCTGCTCTGTGTTGCACACAGAACTGGAAAGGTTGGAGGGATAAGAACTACCTGGTCACCCTTGTGTTCTTCTCCTTGTTCTGCTGCATCCATTGAAGGGGCATGGTTGGTCACGAGGACAAATCTGCGCCTGAGCAAGTAGTAGCGCAATGCTTCCATGGCTCATTTTATGGCCAGGCACACACTCTCCACCACTGCATATTTTTGTTCCCTCGGAAGGAGTTTCCTACTGAGGTGGAGAATTGGGTGCTCCTCCTCCCCGACCATCTGTGATAGAACGGCCCCCAACCCTACTTCCGATGCATCTGTTTGCAGGATAAATTCCTTGGTGAAATCAGGGGCTATCAGTATGGGGTTACTGCAGAGGGCATTCCTTAGGTCTGTGAATGCTTCCTCTGCTGTGTCAGACCATCTCACCAGATGAGGTCCACGGGCTTTCACTAGGTCTGTCAGGGGGCTTGGCCTTGTGGCAAAGTGGGGGATAAATCGTCGGTAATACCCCACTACAGCTAGGAATGCCTGGACTTGTTTCTTGCGACGTGGTCGGGGCCAATTTTGGATGGCCTCCAACTTGTTCACTTGGGGTTTTACTAGACCTTTTCCCACAATGTAGCCAAGATATTTGGCCTCTGTAAACCCTACAGCGCACTTGGCAGGGTTTGCTGTAAGGCCAGCTTGCCTGAAGGTATCAAGGACTGCCTCCACCTTCTCTAGGTGGGTTTTGCAGTCTGGGGTATGAATGACCACATCGTCCAAGTAGGCAGCAGCATAACTGTTATGCGGGTGTAATAGCTTGTCCATGAGGCACTGGAAAGTAGCTGGGGCCCCATGTAGTCCAAAAGGGAGGACAGTATATTGAAAAAGACTCTCTGGTGTAGAGAACGCAGTCTTTTCCTTTGTGTCTTCCGCAAGGGGAATCTGCCAGTGCCCCTTTGTCAAGTCTGGAGTAGTCAAATACCGGGTATTACCCAGACGGTCCACTAGCTCATCTATGCGAGGTAGTTGGTATGCGTCAAACTGGGATACTTCGTTTAGTCACTGGAAGTCATTGCAAAACCTTGTGGTGCCATCAGGTTTGGGCACCAGCACGATTGGGCTGGACCACTGACTGTGGGATTCTTTGATGATCCCCAACTCCAGCATTTTTTTTACTTCTGCTTTTATTTCCTCCCTTTTGGCCACTGGTACACAATAGGGCCTCATTGTTGTTCTGGCCCCAGGATTCGTGACGATGTGGTGATATGCCTCAGTTGTTCGACCCGGTTTTGTCGAGAACATATCTTGGTTCGGGAAGATCATCTCAGACACCTCATTCTTCTGGTCTGGTGTTAAATGGGGAGACACTCTCACCTGTTTGGAAGGCTTGTTTTCCTGGGTTAGGTCTTTTTGGACACTTTTATGCACACCTCTTGTGCATGCCAGGGTTTCAGAAGGTTGATGTGATAAATCTGTTCTTGTTTTCGGCTTCCTGGCTGCCGCACCTTGTAGGTTACTTCCCCCACGGGTTCAACCACCTCATAGGGTCCCTGCCATTGGGCCAGAAGCTTGCTTTCTGCCGTGGGTACCAACACCATCACCCGATCCCTGGTTGGAACTGTCAGACTTTTGCCTGACGATTGTGATGGGTTCTCTGGGCCTCCTATGTCTTTTCCAAATGTTCCCATGCAATAGGGGTGACCCGGGCTATCTGGTCTGGCATCTGTATTACATGTTCTATTATATTTCTCCCCTCATTGGGTTCCTCTTCCCTGATCTCTTTGGCAATATCTAGTATGCCATGGGGGTGATGCCCGTATAATAACTCGAAGGGGGAAAACCCAGTTGAGGCCTGAGGTACCTCCCGTATAGCGAACATAAGATAGGATAGTAGGGTGTCCCAATCCTTCCCGTCCTGACTTATCATCTTCCGTATCATAACCTTCAGGGTTCGGTTAAACCTTTCTACCAACCCATCAGTCTGTGGATGGTAGATTGAAGTTCTCAGCGTATGTATATGGAGCAGCGTACAGAGGTCCTTCATTAGCTTTGACATAAATGGGGTTCCTTGATTTGTTAATATCTCCTTTGGTAGTCCCACTCGGGCAAAAAGCCCCACCAGCTCTTTGACTATCGTTTTAAAGGCTGTGTTCCGCAGGGGGACGGCTTCTGAGTAGCGAGTAGCATAGTCCAAACCAACAACAAGTATATATTGGGGGCCCCAAGCCGTCTTCTCCAGGGATCCCTGCAGCAGAGTGGGTCTCTGCTCCGGCCCGGAAGGGGTTAAAACAGCCCTGGATAAGGGCTGGGGCTGGAGAAAGCAGCCTTTTAGGCTGGGCTGATTGGGGAAGTGGCTGCAGCTGGGGGCTACGCCCCAAACTGAGCGACAGGGCCTAATAAGAAGGCCAGGGAAGCCAAGGGCGGACAGTCTCCCTCTGCCTGTAGAGGGAGAAGGGCCTGGCTTCTGAGAAACCAGACAAGGTACCTAGCGTGGAGCAGGGCTGGGGAAAGGCAGTGGAGCTGAGGAGCTCCTGCCTGGAAAGCCCCAGGCTGTGGCCTAGAATTAGGCCAGGAGGTACTGGGGTTGTAGGGTGCAACCCAGGGGTAGGCCAAGGCAGCAGGTCCAAACCCCTTTGCTGATGATGAGTGGCTGATACTGCAGTCTGCCCCAGGGCGTGGGGCTAGACAATGACTGGCAGTAGCCTACACTGAAGCAAAGTGGGGATAGAAGGTGGGGGGTTCCCAGGGAGGGGAAACCCCTAAGGAAAAGGGGTTGCTGCCAGGGGGCAGAACCCCACATAAAAGGGGCACCGGGGTCCAGGGAGGGACACGGGGCCTGTAGCAGGAAACAAGGTGGATCACCGGCTTGCAGAGGGTGCTCCGAGCTGGATTGTGAGCTAATTCCCAGGACAACCAGCAGGAGGCGCCGCGGGTGGCGAGTCCCAACTCGTTTACAGTCCCACTAGGTCCATGGCTATTTGCTCATAGGAGACCCCTATGATGGGAAGGGGTACTAAAGGTGCCCTCAGGTGGGGATGGGGACTGTGCAACTGACACTCCTGGCAGAACGCACAGTACCTCCGCACTTCTTCATGTACTCCGGGCCAGAAGAACCATCGTAGGACTTGTGCCAGGGTCTTCTCTACCCCCAAATGCCTCCCAAAAAGATGACTATGAGCAAGACTTCATACAGCGTTCTGGTGTGTTTGAGGTACTAGGATCTGCTGTACCTTCTGCCCCTGTACTGGTGCAACCCGGTATAAGAGATTTTTCTTCATTATGAAGTAGGGTCCTGGTCCCTGGGTTTTCCCTTCCACGGGGACCCCATCTATTTCAGTCACCTCCTTCCTAATGTTGTCGTACCTTGGGTTTTCGGCCTGGTCCTGTCCAAAATTTCCTCTCCTGGGGCTAATCTGCCCAAGATCTAGGGGCCCAGTCTCTGTTGCCTCTACTGGTTCAGAAGTGTTAGGGTGGGGGTCAGACTCGAGTGCTTCTCCCTCCTGGGTGGCCTCCTTTTCAGCTGCTCTGGTCCGCCTGCTTACGAGAGCGACCCTCTGGCTTTGAGTCAGTATTTGGGTTCCCAAGACCTTAGCTGCCCTCCTTTCCCTTTTTGACTTTCTACCCTGTCTGGGAATGGAAAATAAATCTGGGGATATTTCAGAGAAGACTGGGGGTTGACAGTCTACTGTGGATGCCTCACTAACTTCAGGGTTCCCCTCTTTCTCCAATCCTCCTACCGGGAGTAAGTCTCCAAACCCTGGGAAGTTCCTCCCTATGAGCACCGGGTATGGGAGTTTAGGGACTACACCTGCTGCTACCTCAGTAGTGTTCCCCTGAATTTCGAGTTTTACTGGGATGGTGGGGTAATAACCAACTGTCCCATGGACGCATGTTATCCCCGTACGCTTAGCTGGCAGCAGCTGACTACACTTCACAGGGTTCCCTGAAACAAGCGTGATAGCACTCCCCGAATCAACCAGTGCTGTGGTCTCTACCCCATTTAGCTTTACTGGCCTGGTGTACATATGTGGGATTAGTGAGATCCCCGCAAGGTGGATTAGGGAGCATGTGTCTGCCCAGTTCCCCAGGTTACACTGCATCGGCTCCTCAGCACTGGGACACTGTGCAGCTATATGTCCCCACTCCCCGCAGGCATAACATCTGTATGGAGCCCCAGGCATTCCTCAGTCTCTTGGTTTGGGCAATCTAACATCATGATCCTCTTCTCCCTCAGTGCACCAACTCTTTGGCTTCTGGTGGGCCTTCAGCCCCTCTCCTTTTCCACCTGGGCCCTCCTGGTGGCCTAGTCACCCGAGCTCTAGGGCTTGGTGCTGCTAGTTTAACCCAGGGTGCCTCTTCCTTAACTGGTTGGGTCAGCTCCCTCACCGTCCTTCGCCTCTCTACCAGTGCAACAACCTCATCATAGGTGGAGGGTTCGTTCTGGCTTACCCAGGCATGAAGATTTGGCGGTAGTCCCCTCATGTATCGGTCGATGACCAGAACCTCTAGTATCTCTTCTGGTCTCCGGGACTCCATTCGCAACCACTTTCATGCGAGATGGATGGGGTCATACAACTGGGACTGCAGGGTTTTTTTTCCTGGTACCTCCACTCGTGATACCGCTGGGCCTGCACTGCGGTCGTTATCCCAGATCTGGCCAGGATCTCTGCTTTCAGCTAGGGATAGTCTGCTGCAGCCTCTTCAGGCAGATCATAGTAAGCCTTCTGGGCTTCCCCACACAGGAATGGGGCAAGGATGCTAGACCACTGATCTCGAGGCCAGGCTTCCCGTAGGGCTGTCCTCTCAAAGGCCAGAAGGTGTGCCTCTACATCATCCTCCCGCATCTTTTTCTGTAGCCAATGGCTGGCCAGATGATCTGTGTCCCATCATGGCCATGGTTCAGCTCTGTAAGGGTCTTTACCTGGTTTACCAGTTCCCGCAACATAGCTCGGTCTTGAGAAGCCTGGTCCATCAGCAGGTGATTAGTCTCTTGCTGCAGCCGCACTGCCTCCTGTTGGGCAGCTGCCTGGACACGGGTAGCCTCCTGCTAGGCCACTGTAGCTTGTATCAATGCCTGTACTAAGTCATCCATTGTAGTGGAAAAAAAAATAACACTCTACCTTTTTTTTTTATTTTAAATCACCCTCCTTCTTCTGCCGTGCTGTGCACACCGAATCCCACTACTGACACCAGCTTGACAAAGTTCCTCCTCTACCTTGGTGGATCCTGCGCTTATTGGCAGATTTGCTGACCTCAGTGATCTTCCCCACAGTCTGGGTCAGCTCCTCCTGTGTCTGATCAGAAGTTGGGAGGTTTGGGGGGAACCTAGGCCCATCCTCTACTCCGGGTTCCAGCCCAGGGCCCTGTGGATTGCAGCTGTCTATAGTGCCTCCTGTAACAGCTGCATGACAGCTACACCTCCTTGGGCTACTTCCCCATGGCCTCCTCCAAACACTTTCTTTCTCCTCACCACAGGACCTTTCTCCTGGTGTCTGATAATGCTTGTACTCCTTAGTCCTCCAGCAGCACACCCTCTCACTCTCATCTCCTTGTGCCTCTTGCTCCCAGCTCCTCTCACACACTTCCTTGCCTGACTGGAGTGAGCTCCTTTTTAAACCCAGGTGCCCTGATTAGCCTGCCTTGATTGGCTGCAGGTGATTTAATCAGCCTGTCTGCCTTAATTGGTTCTAGCAGGTTTCTGATTACTCTAGTGCAGCCCCTGCTCTGGTCACTCAGGGAACAGAAAACTACTCATCCAGTGACCAGTATATTTGCCCTCCACCAGACTCCTGTACCCCACTGGTCTGGGTCTGTCACAGTATGGTTGGGATTGCTCTATTTAGGACCTGATTAAAAGCCCATTGACCTCAAAGGGTTTTGAATTAGGGCCTTAGAATATGGTAGTAAACATGGAAGGAAAACCACAGGGTAAACAATATACATATCGGAAGTTGGTTTGATCACTGGGAACTTGTCTGTTGCGTTAGGGAAGCCACGTCTTGTCTCCAAAGCTGCCCCACGGCTAAGCTGCTTTCCTCATCGCTGAATATCAGATTATTATTTTTGTTCTCCAGTAAATGAATGGGTATAATGTCACCCCACTAAGACTGTTGAGGAAATTTTAACAAATTTATTTGTGTGTGTGTGTGTGTGTGTGTGTGTGTGTGTGTGTGTGTGTGTGTGTGTGTGTGTGTGTGAAATGACTAACTGTATAGAGTGATTTTTTTTTAAATTTTAAATGGAGTTAAGGACTGAGATGTCAAATAGAGGTTGAGTAGATAAATCTACTTTAGAAAGATAATCCACCAATTCAATTTTGTTTCAAGAACCAGCGATGTTGTTACTTTATTTTACTAGGCGTGGTTGTGGGGTTTTTTTGCACTGCATATGGCTTGAGGGGTATAAGAAGAAAATAGCTGTTTGACCTATGCTGTGAAACCCTGCAAATGATAAAATGATTGCTAGGAAATAATTGCCATTGAAATTTGTACCATTAGTTATAGTGCCCCTGACATTTTCTCCATCGTATCTTACAAGCCTTTCTTGTAGGAATGAAATTAAACTGAGTTTGCTAACAGTAAAAAGTAATGCATTCCTTGTCCAAAACATACACTAGATAATTAAAGGAGGAGGGGCCTTTTCATGGGGACTGAATTCAGTGACACTTGAATTTTTATTTTCAAAAAAGCCTTCTTTCTCTTTCTGAGGAAGACAATACTGTGTGTGTTTCCCTCACAGTTTTGCCAATACTACACTCCAATTATGATCCACATGATCCTTTGCTCTTTCAGGGCTTGGCCTGCTTGAGCAAAAAGAATGCTACTTGTGCCAGATTTCAGTGAAGTTAAAGGGCCTGAGCCAAAGCTCATTGGAATGGAATCTTTCCATTGACTTCAGTGGCTTTGGCTCTGTGATGACATGGAGGTCACCCTGGTGTGCTCCCTTTTGGTCAGGCGTGGCACCATAGGTGAGTTTTACTTTCCATCACCTGGGTTCTAAACAAGTCCAGACAGATTTTTTTTAATCTAAAGCCCCCACTCCTCCCCCCCCCCAAGGTCTCATTTATTAATAACAGCCATAAGCATAAGAAGGACCTTACTCAGATATACCTAGAATGTTTGTCTTCTCTGGTTCCTTCCTTCTTCCCTGTGACTGTTTCTGGAACACTCCCTCAGTACCTTTTCTGGTTTATTTCTTTTCAGTCCTTCCTTACGCAGGACCCCTCAGCTCTCCTCTCTGGAGTTGAGTAATGGATTAGCCCCCCCTGTAGGATCCTTGTTAGCCTCTCCTTTGGCTGACCCCTTTTCCTTAATCAGGCTGCTCAGCAGGCTAGCTTTGCCTTGCTGATGTCTTCTGGTGTCTGCCTTGTTTTGAGGGAAGAGGCAGTATTTATGCTGATCCCCTTTTCTGAGCTCATCCCCAATTATTTGGGGGAGGGGCCCTGCCCCATCCTCTCTGCAGTGATCCTGGCTCTTTATCCTTAAAGAAACAGTAACAGGATTCCCCCACCCCCACCCCGAACACCTCTTTCTACCGAGACCACTCCTCTCTCCTCAGTATCTCCCAGATCTGTAAATGACTGGGCAGGCTGACCAGGAGGACCCACTAACTTTCAGGAACAGACCACCCCGGCGCAGAATGAGGCCCTAAATGGGGACTTGGAGGAACCTACCAAACTCAATTTTTTATGTTGCAGAAGGTTGGATTTGAACCCCTCCTCCCACCTCTCACCAGATTTGTGGTGATCGTATGTCCTCTTTCAGTACCGTCATTTTGCATCTCTTTATTCTCTTGCCTTCTGCTGCATGTGGTTTTATTGCTTTGTTGTAAGATACAGTTGCAAACCAAATACCTAAGTCATGAGCCATTCAGGCAGCTGCACAGTTGTTGTGTTGTTGTTTTTTATGATACATTGTGTCCTAAAGCAATTGGGAAGCGTGTGGTACTTACTAAATATTTCTCAATTGGTCAGCTACAGTCCTAACTCTTTCATGGGCCTATGGTGATGAAACTTATCACAATATCTGCGTTTGCCAAAGCTGAACTCTTTGAGTGGGAATTGGTCAACTTTTCTTTCTTTGCAATTGCAAACATCAGTCCCAATGACTTAAGGGAACAGTGCTGCACACTGTAATTTGGGATGCTTAGGGCTGATTCTTGTTCCCACTCTCTTGCTGTCACTGCTGGGAATGTTGCAGAATACTGGAGGCAGAGTGCATTTAACCTCTGGGGAAGTGGAGGTTGTCTGTACCTTGTTACAGGAGATGAATGCCTGATTTGAAAAAGTAGCAATGATTGAGTGTTAAAGGAGTGGTTTTCATCCTTCCCTGCAGTAAAAGGCTAATGGATGCAAGGTGGGGCGGGGGGGATTGATTTAAATCTGACTCTAATCATTATTTAAACCAGCAGGCAGGAAACCTTGATTTAAATCATCTACTTTAATCTTGTTTTGCATTTGTACTTTAGTTGTATTCCTAAAGAGAGGTTCATTCTTATTGGTTGATATAACCATTCAAACACATCAATTTTCAGCTATAGAATCATAGATTATTAGGGTTGGAAGGGACCTGAAGAGATCATCTAGTCCAACCCCCTGCTCAAAGCAGGGCCAATCCCCAAATGGCCCCCTCAAGAATTGAACTCACAAGTCTGGGTTAGCAGGCCAAGTCTCAAACCACTGAGCTATATATAGCCTTTGAAGTAAATTTGTTACTTTTTTGCTGGCCAGGCAGATACACCATATCTACACACAGACTTATTTAGACAATTATATAATGTAACATACATTTATTTTTAATTTGTTAGAAAATAGTGAATGATTTATTTCTTATTTACTGAATGATAACTTTTTTACTCTTGATCTGTGATGAACTATATTTGGATGTTAATGGGAATTCAATTAAAAAACACAAACCCGTGTTTAAAAATTGTTTATTAAATGAAACCACCTTAAATGGTGGAACCATAAACTTACTTTTTTTCCTTATCAAAACAAGTTTCACATCTAAAATTAACTGATTTATTAAACAGCTATTAACTGAATGTTTTTGGTCACTACTGGCCAGATTTTTAAACTTACTTAGGTATCTAAATATACAGATAGACCCATTTTCCTCATAGCACCTATTTCAGTGAGGCCTAGTCTATAAAGTTTTCTTGTTCTGAAAACTCTTACTATTTGTTTAGCTTAGATCAGGTTTATGTTAACAAAGTTTGACAGCTTTTTTGCTTAGAGATGACCCTTTCCAAGGCCAGCATAGACCATTCTGATCCTCTGTTCTGACATCCCATAAAACATAGGCCTTACAACTTCCCCACAATAATTCCTAAAGCATGTTGTTTAGAGAAAAAAATCCAATCTTGATTTTAAAAATTGCCAGTGATGAAGAATCCACCACAACCCTTGATACATTGTTCCAATGATTAATTACTCTCTCAGTTATAAATTTACACCTTATTTCCAGTCTGAACTTGTTTATCTTCAACTTCCAGTCTTTGGATTGTGTTATACCTTTCTCTGCTAGACTGAAGAGACCATTATTAACTGCCTGTTCCCTGTGTAGATACTTAAGTTTTTCTTTGAACTTTTTGAGTCTAACAGTCTATTTAGTTTATCATTATAAGGCATGTTTACTAATCCTTCTTGTGGCTCTTCTTTGAACCATCTCCAATTGATCAATGTCCTTGAATTGTGGCACCAGGACTGGACACAGTATTCCATCGGCGGTTGCACTAATGCCAAATACAGAGGTAAAATAACCTCTCTACTCTTACTCTAGATTCCCCTGCTTATACATCCCAGGATCACATTAGCTCTTTTGGCCATAGAGTCACACTGAGAGCTCATGTTCAGCTGATTATCCACCAGGATCCCCAAATCTTTTTTGATTTCACTGCTTCCTGGGATAAAGTCCCCCATTATGTCAGTATGGCCTATCATCTTTGTTCACAGATGTATATATTTATATTTAGCTGTATTAAAATACATACTGTTTTTTCTTGTGCCTAGGTTACCAAGCAATCCAGATCACTCTGAGTTAATGACCTGTCCACCTCATTATTTACCACTCCCAAAGTTTTTGTGTCATCTTCGTATTTTATCAGTGATGATTTTTCATGATGTTTTCTTCCCGGTCATTGATAAAAATGTTAAATGGCATAGGGCCAAGAACCAATCCCTTGGGGACCCCACTGGAAATACATCAGATAGATGATGATTCACCATTTATAATTACATTTTGAGAGCTATCAATTAGCTAGTTTCTAATCTGCACAATGTTAATTTTATATTGTTCTAGTTTTTTAATCAAAATGTTGTGTGGTATCAAGTCAAGGGATATTACATCAGCGCTATTACCTTCATCAACCAAACTTGTAATCTTATCAAAGATATCAAGTTAGTTTGACTGAATCTGTTTTCCATAAACCCATGTTGATTTGTTTTAATTACATAACCTTCCTTTAATTCTTTATTAATTGAGTCCCGTATCAGCCGCTGTGTTACCTTGCCAGGGATAAATGTCAGGCTGACAGGCCTGTAATTACTGGGTCATCCCCTTTACCCATTTTAAAAATTGACACATCGTTATCTATCTTCCAGTCTTGTGGAATTTCCCCAGTGCTCCAAGGCTTAATGAAAATCAACATTAATGGTCCAGCAAGATCCTCAGTTGGGTCTTTTAAAATTCTTAAATGCAAGTTATCTGGACCTGCTGATTTAAAACTGTCTAACCTTTGTAGCTGTTGTTTAACCTCATCCAGGATACTAGTGGAATGGAAAGAGTGTTATCATTATATTATGATGAGACTATATAATCTGCTTTTTTCCCCAAGAAATGGAACAGAAATATTTTATTGAACGCTCCGACCTTTGCTGCATTATTATTGATAATTCTGCCATTTTCGTGGAGTAGTGGAACAATACCATTGTCTGGACTCTTTTTGTTCCTAATATATTTTAAAACACACTACTTATTATCCTTAACTCTGCTGGCCCTAAATTTCTCGTTCTGTATCTTTCCTTATCTTATCAGTTTTCTACAATTCCTAACTTCTAATTTGTATTCATTACTATCAGCATCCCTTTCTTCCATTTGTTATACTTATATATTTTATAGCTGTCTTCACTTCCCTTCTAAACCAGATTGTTTTAACTAGTGTGGCCTTCTTTCTCAAATGTGACTTTTTGAGCATCTAGTAAGGTATTCTTAAAAGATTCCCAATACTCATTCATGTTTTTCTGATTAAATTCTTCCTCCCAGCTGATTTAACTCATCATTGTTTTCAGCTTTGTCAAATTGGCCCTATTAAAGCACCAATATATATATATTATTGGTCCGCTTGCTCATAACAAATGGGATCAAGTCATGATCACTTGGTATCCAAACCAGAGGTTCTCAATCTTTTTCTTTCTGATCCCCCCCTCAACATGCTATAAAAGCTCTGGGGCCCAGTGGGATGGCGAAGGGGAGCTAGCTCAGGGGTCTGGGCTTCAGCTGCTGGGTGGGGGCACTTTGGACTTTAGCCCTGTGGGGTGCTGGGGCTTCAACTGCTCTGTGGTGGTGGTAGGGGCTTGGTCATAGGCATAGTTTGACTTCTATTTTGGCGGGGCATGACCCAGGGAGGGAGCATCACATCCATTTCTTGACTCACCTCAGCAGTCCACCCAGTTTTGATTGGGGGGGGGCGTGGTTACAAACAAAAATTATAAATCAAAGCGGTGGCTCAGAACACAAAATTTGAAAACTGCTCAGGGTGCAGGCAGAGTGGTAGCTAGGGGCTGTGTGCAGCTAGGAGGTAGCTCAGGGTGCAGGCAGAGTAGTAGCTAGGGACTGTGTGTAGTGAGGGGTATAGCTCAGGGTGCAGGCGGGGCGGGGAGCTTAGGGTGCAGGGAGAGGAACGCTGCTACCTGCTCCAGGGCACCAGCAAGAGCAGCCGCCGCCCTGCAGTGCCTGGCTCTGGCTTCCCGCCTCCAACCTGGCCAAGGGGTGGGGCCTCGGTGGGAGAGGAGGAGATTTGGGGGGGGGTGGAGCTTCCCCTGGGATTGTAATGCTCTGGCACTGTAGTTTGGGGGGCACAGCCTCCCCAGTGTCCCCCCAGCTCCACTCATAGACTCGGGGCTTCTGCCACACAGGGCACTGAGGCTTAGGGCTCCCAGCTCCTCTTAAACTGGCTGTGGGGGCTGCAGACCCCTGATTGAGAATCACTGACCTAAACTACCATTAATTTTTAGTTCTATGATAAATTCCTCTTTATCTGTTCAGACAGGGTCTAGTAAAAGATGCCCCCAAGTTGCCTGCAACACTCTTTGAGTTAGTTAAATTGTCATCTATAAAGTTTAGAAATTCCAAGGTTGTTTTATTTCTGGCAGCATGAGAGCTCCAGCATATGTCACTCAAATTGAAGTATTCCATGATCACACAATGTTTTTCCCTATAGATTATAAGTAGGTGTTTAAGGAGGTGGTCATCTTGTTCCCTGGTGCAATTTGGTGGTCTGTAGCAATACCCATCTTGTGCTTTATCTATTATGACATTGATTCATAAGCATTCAAAATTATTTTCTTTCAAGTTATCAGTGATTCAGAAAGAGGTAATGATATTTTTGACAGAGAACCACTCCCTCCCCTTTTGCCCAGTCTATCCTTCCTAAATAGGTTTTATCCATTGATTTTAACATTCCAATAGTGTGAATCTTCTCACTAAATTTCCGTAATACTAACTAGATTGAATTTATGCTCATAAATGAGCAATTCTAATCCCTTTTGTTTTCTACCCAGAGTCCTAGCATTGGTGTATAGGCAATTCAAGAATTTCTTTTCCTCTTATCCTTTGAGTCCTTGGCAAATTTTGTTCTCAACATCTCAATTTTGTGTTGAATTCTCATATCTTCCCTTTTATTACTCTCCCTTTTTGATATTAGTTTATTGTTCTCCTGATTACTGTAGACAGCCTGTCCCATGGAGATTGGTCCTCCTCCTACTGAGGCGGAGGCCATCCAAACTATACAGTCTCTTCTTCTTCTCATAGAAGGTGGTCCAATGTTAAACAAAACCCAAACCCTAAATCACTTATCTAGCCAGCAGTTCACTTCTAGACTCTTCTGCCTTCCTTCACCCATGAGAGAGGAAATTTCTCTGAGAAAATCGCTTGCACGTTATTCTTCTTTAGCATGCTTTCGAGGTCCCTTAAGTCGTCTTCTGTCTGTGAGATATCCTTGATGCACTGTCATTAGTGCAGATATGAGCCATCACCAATGGATCCTTGCCAGTTGACTTCAGAAGCCTATCCAACCTTAGAGTGAAGTCTCATGTCTTGGCTCCGAGAAAGCAACACACCATCCTGCTGTCCACCTGTCCCTTGCAGAATGTTCTTTCGAGTCTTCTAACTATTGAATCTCCAACAAGGATCAGCCATCTTCCTTGGATGGTTGGATAACTCTTTGCAGGCAAGCTTTATTTTACAGGTTGCGCCAAGCTGCCATCCACAGGTGTGGCCCTTTACATTCCTCTGTCCCTTTGGACCTGCTGGATCTTGAGAGGTATCTTCCATAGTTTCCATTCCGAGGACCTGGTATTGGTTTGAAACTTTTAGCTGTGTGCAGTTCCTCCTTCTTCACTTCTCTGTGGTGGACACACTCTGCCTTTCCTCATCTCTCTTCCCCTTCACCTGGTTAGACTATGAATGGTTAGTTCTTTGATTCTTTACCAGTAAAAAGCCCAGAATATTTAAAGAAATGCTGGGAGAGTGAGGTATGGATGAGTGGAAGTATATGTGAAGTAACAAATAATAATTGGGTTATCCGTCATGTCTAGAGCATGTAGGGACCTACAGGAACTTGGATCATTTGTACACAGTACCCCAGAACCTCATCCATGGAGTTCTCGTCTCTGAATCCCATATTTTCGGAGCACATCTATGTTTGTGGTCTAGTGACACACATTGCTACAGAACTACCAGTAGGAAATGGGACTTTCCAGATTGACCAAAGGTCAAGTTTGCCCACCTTCAACCTGGATTGGACCATGTTATTTGGATACGAGACCTGTAATGTTCTGATTTGCTCAGATCATCTCTGGGGAGGTGCCAGGAGGTGAAGCAGACCATGTTATTTGTATACTAGACCTATGATCCCCTGAGTTGCTCATATCATCTTTGGGGAGATGCGGCAAACCAAATTCATAATCTTGAAGATCTAGGTAAACACGAAAGAAGGTGTGGTCCTCCCTGGCCACCACAATGCCAAGAAGGGATGATACCCCTCCCTTCCTCAGGAAAGAGGAGACAAAAATTCCATCAGCTATGCTAGCCTGACCTGCCAAATGCCCAGAGGAAGCCCACTGGCCAGCCTCCAGTACCCACCAGAGATGACATCATCTGGTTTCCTGAATGGTAGTCCTGACACTGTAATTTTATCTTCAAAACATAAGAGCCAGTCTCTTCTCTAAGTAACTCTCTTCACCTATCTCCCCCCCCCCTTAAGTATTGTGCGTGCGTGCATGTGTGTGTGTGAAAGAAATAGAATTTGGATATTCATGTGCTAAGTAAATACTATTTTAAATCATCACCTGTTACCTGGGTTTGTAAAACTGTTTACAGAAACCACTCTTCCCTAATAAAGGATGTTAGAGGTTGTTGATCACTTGTTATGGTAGCAGAGAGAAATTACTCATGAAAGAGTCAGCTGTAGAAATTATGTAGTAAATGTCAACTAGGAAGGAATGTCAGTACTGCTTCATAGGGCTGAGAAGTAGACTATGCTTTCTTGGGTTTCCAGGGCTAATATGTATAAGAATTGATCATGTATTATGTTAACTTCATGATTTAAGTCTTGATTGTATTCATCTGATGATTTGGTCTCTTGTTGCTTTTAATCTATATTATTGTTAGCTCGTTGATTTATTATCTCAATTGCAGTTGTAATCTTGTTTTGATAATTGTGTTGTTTAATTCTTAATTAGTGTAAAAGTTATAGTAGTTTTAGTGGGAATTTAAATAGATTTTAAATTTTGCCTTTTAGTCATGTATTTTTTATGTTTGTTTCTTTTTATTACAGAAGCTTTTTTTTCTTTCAAATTTGCAACAAGGGTCACATCATATGGGATCTGAGTTACTGCAGAGAATTCTTTCCTGAGTGCTGGCTGGTGAGTCTTGCCCACATGCTCAGGGTTTAGCTGATCGCCATATTTGGGGTCCGGAAGGAATTTTCCTCTAGGGCAGATTGGCAGAGGCCCTGGAGGTTTTTTGCCTTCCTCTGCAGCGTGGAGCATGGGTCACTTGCTGGTAGATTCTCCGCAGCTTGAGGTCTTCAAACCACAATTTGAAGACTTCAGTAACTCAGATATAGGTTAGGGATTTGTTATAGAAGTGGATGGGTAGGATTCTGTGGCTTTCTTTGTGCAGGAGGTCAGACTAGATCATATTGGTCCCTTCTGACCCTAAAGTCTATGAGTCTGAGTCTATTCTCATTAAGGGCCAAAGTGAAGTATTTCAGAATGATTTAGTTCTGACCCTAAATTAATACCTATGTCCCTCATGGCACTCTCCCACTAGACACCTATCTGCATCTGTAGACACTTAACTACTTTTAAAAATCTGACTCCTGTCCTTCATGTTTTTAGAACTTACAGATCTTAGCCTCTCCCACCTTGCTTTTATTTAAGGTTGGAAGAGGAAAACAAGCTTCCCTACTTTGTCAGCTTCTAGCTGATTTATCAACTAAAGTACTTGCCATTTGGAAAAACACAAATACCAGCATTTACTCGACTGTAAAAATGGACAATCATATAGATACATACTTAATGAAGTATATGACATTGTGATGTATTTATAGAGCTTGAGTTAGACGTCAAAAGTTAGACGTTTTCACTCCTAGATTCTGTATATAATTAAAAAAGCAGCCTCCTTTAACTCATTAACATTTTGAGGGATCATTGATGCAGCATCCGTTTTGTAAATTTAAAAAATTATTTTAATAGATTATAGTTAGACATACCATAGTTTGTCAATTTAATTTTACTTTAATATGGCTGATTTTTAAAAAGAAAATGTTTTTAATTTCAGTTTAAAAAATCTGATTAAATAAAAACATCTATTTTTAAAAAAATGCATTGACTTTTGTTCACCTCATTGTAGAGCCTTGACTTCTTTCTAGATGCTAGTATATATAGAAGTGCTGAAGGAGCATCATATAACCCTCACTCTGCTGCGCTCCAACAAGATGTATCGTGCCAGGATAATAGCTGTGAATCTGGATGATGATCCCCATCAGATTATCATTCTTTAAATAAAAATATCCAACTCTGCAACCCAAAAATTAATAAGGGGAATCAGTACAGCAATAGCCACTATTTGTGTAGGACCCACACAATTTGTTGTGCTCTATGCTGCAGAGCCAGTAGGGGGAGAACTAGTTAACTAATAAATAACACAGAGATTGCTGATGACTTTCTGCAGTCAAGGAAGTACTAAAGTGGGATGACCGCATTCAACTCCTTGCTTCGTTAAAGGCTTTGAGATACCTGGAATTTGAAAGGCCCTGTATGCAAACAAATTCAGGAATACTGTATTTTCAAGCTCCATTTCAGAGCATAGGGAAAATAAAAAACACGTGTGCCTCAAAAGTAAATGACACTCTCAGTAGGGAAGGAACTTTTCCTGCAAGCATCTAAGAGCATATCATGAACAATTGCATTGTTAGGAAGTAGCGTGGAAAAAACTTTCTGTTAAAACAAGTAGATTGTGCTGCTCCTTTAATGGGGCACTGTAAAAGGAATCTGTTGTCTCTGCCACAAGGTTTTTCATTTAACAGGCGCATGCCATAGTTAAAGCATCTGTTCCCTGAGTTATTTCAGCTCCTGCTTAGCTCCCGGGAGGCAGAAATTCAGTTTCCCTTAAACAGTTTGTTTTGTGATGACCATGTAACCCTGCGCTCCCCATAGCATGGAACAGCTGGAGACCTGGATGCAGAATGGAATGGAGCAATCTCAGTTAAAGGGTTTGTCCTTCATGCCCTTGTGTAGCTTGCCTCCAGTTAATGGGAGTTACACAAGTGCATGGAGAGGAGGAATAATTTCTTGTGTCCAAATGTGAGGATTCAGTTTAGTGAAGCTTTCTGTGCAAGGTGATGGAGAGGAGGCTGTAGGTAATGAAGAGAGCTGGCCCATCCTGTCATACCAGCTTCCAAGCAGCACAGGGTTGGTTTTTGTTGTTATTTTAATTGTGCTGAGGCCTCCACCACCAAATGGGATCTGGAAATTATCAGGCTCACCAGATGTGGAACACTGCAGCAAAGTGTTGTGAAAAAGGAGCTGGCTTCAATCATCAACACGTTCTTTGGTCCAGTGTCATAGCCCCAACTTCCTCCTGCTCCTTCCAGCAATAACTCTGTTATATGGAAGTGAGATTAGGCAGAGCTGGATATAAAGACATTTCCAGGATGAGACAAAGGGAATGTATACATTGCAGTCAGAGGGGTGTTTGCAGCATGTGTAGGCATATCCACGCTGGCTTTAATCTAGCTAGTAAAAATACCAATAGCAGTGAAGCTGTGGTAGCACAGGCAGTATAAGCCACCTGAGACCCTGGCAACTTACAGCTCGCCTGTGCTGCTGCAGCTTCCCTGTTATTGGTATTTGTGCTGGCAAGATTAAAGCTAGCCCAGGTATCTCCGTGTGATGCAATCACATTTCTGATTTCAGCATGTGGCATCTACTGTAAAACGCAGCTAGAAGGGCAGTAGGGGTAGAAGAGCAACTGCTTCAGGGCCAGAGTGATCTTGTGAGTTACTCAGTAGCACCTGTAAAGGGCTGAGCACCCTCAACCTCCTTTGAGCTCATAGTTCCCTCTGTGTTGAACATGCTGGATACTGTCAGTCATTCTTCCACATGCCTTACGTTATTATTATTGTTATTTCAATTTCAGTGGTACCTAGAGGCCCCAAACAAGATCACGGCCCCATCTGCACATATCCGTAATAAGAAATCGTCCCTGCCCCAAAGAGGTTACTGCGACAGATGTAGCAATTTCTGCCTATCCTTAGGAGACCTTATTGAATTAAGTTTAAGTATCTTTGGGGTCCATTGTATTAAATGCAAAGTTTATGTATTATTGTGGGCCAGGATTGCAAGTAACCTCTCCACAGGGGAGAAGTGATGTGATGCCTAGGAGTCCAAAGGATTAAAGTGAAATTGTGCCAGATTAAAATGGGCTTTTGGGACAATGTGTGTGACATGGATTTCCTAGGGAGAGGTCAATGCAAGTTTCCCCACCTCCCGTTATGCAAAAATCCAGACTTTTGAAGCTCCACCCTGAGGAGTGGTTATTTGTCTGCTGATTCCCTGTTCCTGGAGATAAGATCAAAGGCCTGAGATGTATAAAGAAGCAGTTGAAGTGTCCCATTTGTGATCTGGTTCTGAATCAGACAGTTATGAACTTATAACCATGGGGGAAAAGCCAGTTATGGGTTATGAAGGACTGACACCTACCACAGCCTGAGGCTGGAGTTGGGATGACCTCTGGTTAGCCTTTTAGCAGGCATTTAGATTCTTTTACTGTGTTAATGTTTTCTCTGTCTCGCTTTCACCTTAAAAATAAATTACCTGATCAGAAGGAGCTGTGTGGAAACTTGCAATTATGGGCGATTACACTGTTCACAGCCTCTTCAGTGAAAGCAAAGTGCAGATGCTGGCCTGTTTAGGCAGACTGGCTTGCTGGGGATATCACACTTTAAACCAGGGAAATGTGCAACCTTAACACGAACCCCCCTCCTTCTCCCCCAGTCAGGAGCAAATGAGAGAGAGAGCGAGAGCTGCCTCTGATCAAGAAAGGTGAAAGTTGGGAGCCTGAGGCCTGTAAGTATGTGCTCTCAGTGGACCATGAAGGGGGAATACAGGTGAAGTTGCCCTGAAACTGTGGCACTTAAGATCTAAACAGATGAGAGAGACAAAGGGAATAGTATTATCCCCATTGTCTGGATGGGGGACTGTAGCACAGAGAGAATAAATGACAATGTTCCAAGGTCTCCCTTGGAGTACAGAGCTAGGAATTGAACCCAGAGCTACTGAATTCCTGCCCCGAGCTTTAATCACAAGTCCATCCTTCCTCCCTTTTTGTATGACTTGCAAAAGGACAGGCTTTTCCCATCCTTAAATGTGACACTTTTTTTGAGGGTCCCTGCTCTTACTTAAACATGGCATTTTGGGCATAGGTAAAGAAACCCATCCCTTCCTTCACACCCCACACCAGGCAGTCTCATTCTCCTGATGTTCCAATGGAAGGTTAGTATAAGAAAAAAGTTGGTAATATTTCAAAAACTAATATAGTTATTAACTGGTACATTAATGCTGAGTTACAGAAGGAAATTCTGTAGAAGAATTAATGCTAGACGAGTCCAAGGTTCATGTTATTACCTTAAATTCCAGAGGAATTAATCATGATTAGACTTATTTTAGAGTTGCTACTGAGGGTATGGCTACACTTGAAATTTCAAAGCGCTGCCGCGGCAGCGCTTTGAAGTGTGAGTGTGGTCGGAGCGCCAGCGCTGGGAGAGAGCTCTCCCAGTGGTGCACGTAAACCACATCCTCTACAGGTGTAGCTTGCAGTGCTGGGAGCTGTGCTCCCAGCGCTGCGGCACTGTTTACACTGAGGCTTTACAGCGCTGTATCTTGCAGCGCTCAGGGGGGTGTTTTTTCACACTCCTGAGCGCAAAAGTTGTAGCGCTGTAAAGCGCCAGTGTAGCCAAGCCCTGAGTCTAACAGGTTATTGATGTCGGTAAAAGGGAGACTGTTAAGGCTGGTTGACAAAAAGGTTTGACCCATTTCTGAGAGTTTCATAAATCTGTTCAACTGTCTGTCTGATTCCTGAAGAGAGAGAGAGAGAGTGTGTGTGTGTGTGTGTGTGTGTGTGTGTGTGTGTGATTTTTTTCAAGTGTCAATCTGCAGCAATGACTTGCTTAATAACACAATGCACTCTTGCACCAATTTTGACTCTGCAATGACAAACCAGTGCATAGTTAATATCTGTATTTATCTTCTCCACCTGATGTTTCTCAGGGTATGTCTACACTACGGGATTATACCGATTTTACAGAAACCAGTTTTTAAAAACAGATTGTATAAAGTCAAGTGCACGCAGCCACACTAAGCACATTAATTCGGTGGTGTGCGTCCATGTACCGAGGCTGGCGTCGATTTCCGGAGCGTTGCACTGTGGGTAGCTATCCCATAGCTATCCCATAGTTCCCGCAGTCTCCCCCGCCCTTGGAATTCTGGGTTGAGATCCCAGTGCCTGATGGGGTAAAAAACATTGTCGCGGGTGGTTCTGGGTACAGCCTCACCCCTCCCTCTATGAAAGCAGCAGACAACCATTTCGCGCCTTTTTTCCTGGGTGAACTGTGCAAACGCCATAGCACAGCAAGCATGGACCCTGCTCAGCTCAAGACAGCAATCATGGACGTCGTAAACACCTCGCGCATTATCGTGCAGTCTATGCTGAACCAGGACCTGCAAAACCAGGCGAGGAGGCGGCGGCTACGGCAGAGCGGTGACGAGAGTGATGAGGACATGGACATAGAATTCTCTCAAACCGTGGGCCCCTGCTCTTTGGATATCCTGCTGGTAATGGGGCAGGTTCTAGCCATTGAACGCCAATTTTGGGTCTGGGAAACAAGCACAACTGGTGGGACCGCATAGTTTTGCAGGTTTGGGACGATTCCCAGTGGCTGCGAAACTTTCGCATGCGTAAGGGCACTTTCATGGAACTTTGTGACTTGCTTTCCCCTGCTCTGAAACGGCAGAATACCAAGATGAGAGTGGCCCTCACAGTTGAGAAGCGAGTGGCAATAGCCATTTGGAAGCTTGCAACGCCAGACAGCTACCAGTCGGTTGAGAATCAATTTGGGGTGGGAAAATCTACTGTGGGGGCTGCTGTTATGCAAGTAGCCACAGCAATCATTAAGCTGCTGCTACGAAAGGTTGTGACTCTGGGAAACATGCAGGTCATAGCGGATGGCTTTGCTGCAATGGGATTCCCTAACTGTGGTGGGGCGATAGATGGAACCCATATCCCTGTCTTGGCACCGGAGCACCAGGGCACCCGGTACGTAAACCGCAAGGGGTACTTTTCAATGGTGCTGCAAGCACTGGTGGATCACAAGGGATGTTTCAACAACATCCAGGTGGGATGGCCAGGAAGGGTTCATGATGCTCACGTCTTCAGGAACACTACTCTGTTTAAACGACTGCAGCAAGGGAATTACTTCTCAGACCAGAAAATAACAGTTGGGGATGTTGAAATGCCTGTAGCTATCCTGGGGGACCCAGCCTACCCCTTGATGCCATGGCTCATGAAGCCATACACAAGCAGCCTGGACAGTAGTCAGGAGTTGTTCAACTACAGGCTGAGCAAGTGCAGAATGGTGGTAGAATGTGCATTTGGCCGTTTAAAGGCGTGCTGGTGCACATTACTGACTCACTCAGATCTCAGCCAAACCAGTGTCCCCTTTGTTATTGCTGCTTGCTGTGTGCTCCACAATCTCTGTGAGAATAAGGGGGAGACCTTTATGGTGGGGTGGGAGGCTGAGGCAAATCACCTGGCCGCTGATTACGCGCAGCCAGACACGAGGGCGATTAGAAGAGCACACCAGGAAGCAGTGCGCATCAGAGAAGCTTTGAAAACGAGTTTCATCATGGGCCAGGGTACAGTGTGACTGCTGTGTTTTGTTTCTCTTTAATGAACTCCCCCGCCCCCCCCCGATTGATTCATTCCCTGTAAACAACCCACCCTCCCCCTTCGATTACAGCTTGCTTAAGGAAATAAAGTCACTATTGTTTAAAAATCATGTATTCTTTATTAATTCATTATAAAAAGAGGGAGAGAACTGACAAGGTAGCCCGGATGTGGTTTGGGAGGAGGATAGGAGGGAAGGAAAAGGCCACTAAAAAAAATATCAAAGTAATGACAGCCTTTTGGTTGGGCTGTCCACGGGGGTGGAGTAGGCGGGTGTATGGAGCCTCCCCCCACGCGTTCTTACATGTCTGGGTGAGGAGGATGTGGAACATGGTGAGGGTGGTTATACAGGGACTGCAGCGGCACTCTGTGACCCCGCTGCTGTTCCTGAAGCTCCACCAGACGCCAGAGCATGTCAGTTTGATCACGCAGAAGCCCCAGAGTTGCATCCCACCACCGCTGATCTTCCTGCCTACACCTCTGATCTTCCTGCCGCCACCTCTCATCTTGAGCGTCCCTCCTGTCCTCACTTTCACTGGCATCTTTCCTGTAATTTGATACCACGTCCTTCCACTCATTCAGATGAGCTCTTTCATTGCGGGTCACTTCCGTGATTTCCGAGAACATTTCGTCTCACATCTTTTTCTTCCGCCGCCTTATGTGAGATAGCCTTTGGGATGGAGTAGGGAGGCTTAAAAATGTGCAGCTGCATGAGGGAGGTAAAAAAGGGAGAGAAGTATTTAAAAAGATACATTTTACAGAACAATGCTTATACGCTTTCACGGTGAACAACACTATTCACCTTACATAGCACATGTGATTTGACTACAAGGTCACATTTTGCATCTTAATATTGAGTGCCTGCGGCTCTGGTGTTACAGATCTCACAGACGCAGGTCTGGGCAGCAGAATTCGGCTTGCATGCGGCCATAGTAAGCCATTGTCTTCTGCAGCCTTCATATATCCAACGCCTTCCTTTAACAAATAGTAAGCAAAGCCCGTTCAGTGCAGCTTCTTTCCTGTTAACTTGCAGCAGCAGAAACCACCCCCCCATCCAATTCTCTGGGATGATCGCTTTACCTCTCCTCCCACTGCGTGGCTGGTATCATGGAAGATCGCTGCTACGGAAACGTGAAAAAGCTCATCGCCAATCACCCGCCCCCCTTCCCCTTGCTTGGCTACCTGCAAGGAAGGATTTCTTTTAAGCAACAGGCAAACGGCCCAGTAGGAATGGTCATCTCTGTCCCCTTAATTAAATTCCGGAATTTCAACCAGGTTACCATGAACGATATCACTCTCCTGAGGATAACACAATGAGATAAAAAACGGATGTTGCTTCAATGCCAGCAAACACTGGGACCATATGCAGCTAGGCTTTGTCATGCAATGATACCAGATTACTTGCTACATGCATGCCGTGGCAAGTGTTCTACCATGGAGGACGGAATAAGGCTGCCCTGCCCAGAAACCTTCTGCAAAGGCTTTTGGAGTACCTCCAGGAGAGCTTCATGGAGATGTCCCTGGAGGATTTCTGCTCCATTCCCAGACATGTTAACAGACTTTTCCAGTAACTGTACTGGCCGCGAATGCATCCCAAGTCCTCAGGGCAAATCAATCATTAAAAAATGCTTGCTTTTAAACCATGTTTTATATTTAGAAAGGTACACTCACCAGAGGTCCCTTCCATGGTTTCATTGTGTGGGATCGTGGCTTGGGAGGGCTGGGAGGGTAATTCCGTCAGGCTAAGAAAAAGCTCCTGGCTGTTGGGGAGAACGGAGTGCTGTGTGCTCTCTGCAAGCTCGTCCTCCTCTTCCTCCTCCTCATCTTCCCCGTCTGCAGAATCCTCAACTATGGCTGAGATTACCACCCCCACCTTGGAATCCACAGACAAGGGTGAGGTAGTGGTGGCGGACCCCCCCCCGAGAATTGCATGCAGCTCAGCATAGAAGCAGCATGTTTTCGGCCCTGCCCTGGACCTTCCGTTTGCTGCTTTGGTCTTCTAGTAGGCTTGTCTGAGCTCCTTAACTTTCACTCTGCACCATACTGAGTCCCTGATGTGGCCTTTCTCCATCATGGTCTTGGAAATTTTTTCAAATTTTTTTTTCATTTCGTCTTTTGGAACGGAGTTCTGTTAGCATGGAATCCTCTCCCCATAGAGCGATCAGATCCAGTACCTCCCGTGCGGTCCATGCTGGAGCTCTTTTTTGATTCTCAGGAGACTGCATTGTTACCTGTGCTGATGAGCTCTGCATGGTCACCTGTGCTGGTGAGCTCTCCACGCTGGGCAAACAGGAAATGAAATTCAAAAGTTCGCGGGGCTTCTCCTGTCTACCTGGCCAGTGCATCCGAGTTCAGATGGCTTTCCAGAGTGGTCACAATGGTGCACTGTGGGATACCGCCTGGAGGCCAATACCATCGATTTGCGGCCAAACTAACCCTAATCCGACATGGCAATACTGATTTCAGCGCTACTCCTCTCGTCGAGGAGGAGTACAGAAACCGGTTTAAAGAACCCTTTATGTCGATATAAAGGGCCTCGTGTGGATGGGTGCAGGGTTAAATCGGTTTAATGCTGCTAAAATTGGTTTAAACGCATAGTGTAGACCAGGCCTCATTGTCTGCAAGAAGTGTGAGTTCTATGGGGAAGGGTGGTTAGGTTAGGTGGTTAGGATGCTAGCTTATGTCTCGGGAGATCTGAGTTGAATTCTTTGTTTTACGGTAAACATCCTTTGTCTCCTTGGGCAAGTTTCTTAAAGCCCCTGAGGATGCTTGAGGAGTATCCCCTAGACACCTAATTATCTTGTCATTCTCAAGGTATCTAAATACCTTTGAGGATATGGGCCTTAGTCTTTGCCTCATTTCCCCATCTGTAAAATGGGAATAACAGTTCTTCTCTATCTTGCAGGGGCATTGTGAGGAGAAGTACAATAAAGATTGAGGCACACAGATACTATAGTAACAGGGGGCCATTTAAGTACCCTTGATAGATACAGTGCTTAGCACAAGGAGGCTCCAAGCTGATTGGGACCTCTGGGCACTGTGCAATATAAAGAATAGTAATTAATAAGCTTAATCATGTAACTGTGACATGAGTTCGTGTGTAACACTCTTTCTGTACTGCTATCCCATTGTACCTATTTTCTTCACTCTTATAAAGAAGACAAAGTGACATAGACCAAGAATTGTTTGTGCTATTAAAAGCTGGGCTCCCAGTGGTACATCACACCTTGCATCAACTAAACTTTATTATTATTGTTTCTATTGTGGTAGTGCCTAGCAGCCCCAGCCATGGACTGGGACCCGATTGTGCTGCACTCTCTCCAAACACACAACAAAGAAAATCTCCTTTCCCCAAAGAGCACTCTTCCAGGGATCTCTTTGACCTTTCAAAATCTTGCCTCTTTCCAACTTCACAAGTCATACATGCAAGAGCTATATAGCTCCCTTTTAACCATATGATATAGGCGAGGCCAAAATAATCTAGTGTTTGGCTAGACGTTAGGGGAGTAAATTACACAAGTGATTCCCTTGAGCCTCATTTCTGCAACCTACATATATTCAACAAACAGGTGTCATTTGGTGACTGTGCTATAAAGTGTATGTGTTGCTGTCTGGATGGCCAACAGATGTATAATAATAAAATGGAAATGAGAAAAATCCACCTCCACTACTAAAATGGTTTCCATGAGATGAAGGCTATTATACCTCCTGAAAAGGCCATTTAGATCTCCAGAGGGAAAAAGCCAATTTTGACTTTACTGGGACTTACTTATCAATTTTACACATGAAGTGTTAACAGAAGGGAGAGATTAATCTGAAATGGACTTAAACTTTCTGCCTTGCAGGACATACTCTGACAATCACAGCTCCACTATATGGATGTGCTCTTTAGAGTAAGGAAATGAAGATAAAGATACAAACACATTCTCACTTCCTCTCCACCCCTCTCTTTGGGGGGATAGCTGTTCATATGCATGCTGTTCAGGCTTCATATGGCTGGCAAGTTTTGAAGGGTTAATACCCCACCATGCAGTGCTGATGGTTACATCTTTGATCTAAGGTTCTTTTTATCCTTCATGGAGTGGGTGCTGCTGAGCCTTATTTGGGTCTATATAAAAAAAGCTGTATGGCTTTACTTAAACCGGTATAGTTAAAGTGGTTCACTTCCCACTGTGGATGCAGTTATACTGGTGTAAAGGTATTCATACCCATATCACTTATTCCTTTAGGCCTGGTCTACACTGGGGGGTGGGTCAATCTAAGTTACGCAACTTCAGCTACGTTCAATGTACTTAGATCGACTTACCGTAGTGTCTTCACCGCGGTGAGGCGACTGCTCCCGCTCCCCCGTTGACTCCGCCTGCACTTCTTGCCGAGCTGGAGTACAGGAGTCGATGGGAGAGTGCTCAGGGATCAATTTGTTGCGTCTAGACTAGACACAATAAATCAATCCCCTCTGGATCAGTTGCTGCCCGATGATCTGTCTGGTAGCGAAGAGAGAAGGAGAATTCCCTTAGGGGAAGGAGAATAAGTTATGATGGTGTAACTGCATCCGCACTATGATTTGTACTGGTATAAATAGTAAGGTAAAAAAAAATCACCCCCCTAAATGGCATAGTTATACCAGTGCAGAATCTGTGTGTAGACCTGGCCTTGCTCATTTCTTAACTGTGGTTACTTGAATACTTGGCTAGAAGGGCTGGTGATGAAGGGGAAGTTTTCCTATTTGAACGCTGTCATTTTATCCTCCTAATTCCTAGTTTGAGGAGATTTCATACCATCTTCCAAGCACCTCCTACATGTAGTTAATTTCTATAACTAGCCTGGCTACAAAAATGTTCTGTCTGCAAGTATTCTTGTTCCTCAGTAAATCTGGCTGAGAGCTACTCCCTTTTGTGTTAATTCCCAGCTCGGTCAGTGGCACCTGGCAAAATGACAGTTCTTATGTTATAAATGAAAGGTGGGAGAGAGACAGTGATTTGTTGTTAACATTATTCATTCTCTGTCCCCACACTGGTTTTAAATAGGCAGCAGTGACCTAGATTGGGGCCGGGGGAGGAATGTCAGTCCTTCCCCCAACTAGTATTTTGCTTAAAAACAAACTAGCTCTCCCCTCCCCCCACAATTACCTAAAATTTCTGCATTCTCCTCTTAACAAGTTTCTCTGGCATTTTTGCCATTTTTATACAGGTACTGAGAGAGTAATGCTTGAGCACCAAGGTGAGGAGTACAGTGCAGTGTCTGGGCAGTTGAAGGGTGGAGGTAGGGTGACCAGATATCTCGATTTTTATAGGGACCATCCCGATTTTTGGGTCATTCTTACATAGGCTCCTATTTCCCCCCCCACCCCCGTCCTGATTTTTCACTCTTGCTGTCTGGTCACCCTAGATGGAGGGCCAGCTACTTCCAGGAAAAGGGCCTGCCTATTGTAAACTGCTGTGCCCATGCGGTGCCCCCATTTAAATCACTGGGGTTCCGTGCAGGCAAAGCAGTGAGGGACCACAGCTTTAGTTAGTTTTCCTTCCCCTCCCACAATATGTAATCTTGCACAGATTGCATCACTGCAAGGACTTCATGCCTGTAGTGGGGTTGGTCTCCCTCATGGCCTAGGCAGGGTCATGCTACAGGCAGCCTGCCTCTGTTTCCCTCTTCTCAGGGCCCCTTAAGAACTCACTCAGGTCAAAGGCAGTTCAAACAATCCTCTCCTGGTGGTCCAGTGTACTGAGTCCTCAGGTACATACTGGTCCTCTAGGTCCCAACCCTAGTTCAGTGTCTCTCTCCTGGTAATCCAAGATAACGTCTTTCAAGTAAAACACAGACTCCTACAGCCTTCATCCTAGTTTCAGCTGGGCACAGCCCCTCTTCTCTGAGGTACTGACTTTCTGCTTCCCAGTACCTTCAGCCTGGAGTTTGCCTTCTCAGGCTTTCTCAGCTGGTACTTTTCCCCTGCTGACTCAGGGTGCTGCTGGAGATCTCTTCCTGGGTTTTCTCCCTTCTCTGCCACTTCCTGGTCCTTTTATACTGGAATCGCCTGATTCCTTTCAAGTGGGGCTCATTCTGTAATCAGGGTTGGTTTAGCCTCAGGCTCATCAGGCCCTGCAGCATGCCACCCCGTTACAATGCTGTTTGTCTTAAGCATCTGGCATTGGCCACAGTCACAGAGACTATGCAGAGTTAGATGAACCATTGCTCTAGTCCAATAAAGCGATTTCCATGTCCCTATAAGCATTTTAATAAAGTGGAGATGCTGGGGGTTATTTTTTTGTTTGCTATTACCCTTCATTTGTCATCTGCTTACCAGCCTGGCTGCATCCTCCATCTGAGGCGTTATCTCCCCTAAGCTGCCTGCAGGTAGTTTCTGCCAGTGGATAAATCCAAGACTTGTGGGGTGTTTGCTTGTCTTTATTATCCCCACCTACTTTTTCCTGGGCTTGTTGACCATGAGATTATTATATTTTGCGAGGATACAATTGAAACCGTTTTCTGGAGGGGATTGGCTGTCAGGCACTATTCCTCCTGCCAACCTCACCATTCCTTTTCTTGTATGTTTTGTACTGAGGCTGGCAAATGTGTCTAGAGGGAAGTACATTAACAAGTAACGCTAATCCATTAATTCATAGTGTGGAGCAGCAGAGGTAACTGGAAGATCTGGGGCTCTATTAATACATCTCTTTTTAGGAGGAGGGAGTTTTTCATAATAATTTATCCCCCAAAGGCGTCTTACTACAAGTCTGTCTTTGGCACAAATGTGTCAACTCTATTTGATTTATTGCAAAAAGAGCTGTATATGTTTGACAGTGATGGGAAGAGTGATGTTTTCCTGAGCTTTTGGATAAGTCTTAGGAGAGAATTTTTTGGGGAAAAGCACCACTTTTCCCCCCAAGTCCATGATTCTTTGCTGGAGAGGGGGAAGGGAAAGGTGGAGTAGGTTGAGGATGGCTTTGCTTGCAATGGGAATTTTTCATGGCTCCTTTGCAAATCTGAAACAGTTAAAAGGACTCCAAGTCCCTGTCATCCCCCAGGTAATGAATGACGGGAACATGGAACTGATTCCAGGCCTCCTGTGTATTAGAGCACTAATTCCTGAAAGAAAGGATGCTCTTTGGTTAAAGGAGTGGACTGGGACTGAAGAGACCTGATCTGGCTTCAATTTCTGCCTTTGTGACAGATCCCCTATGTGGCCTTCTACAAGTCGCTGCGTTATCTTGAGTGATGATTCCCCATTGTAAAATGGAGTTAATTATCCTTTCTTTCTCCCACCCTTTGTTTTATCTGTTTGGCTGTAAGCTGTTCAGGGTAGGATCAGTCTATTTCTGTTTGTCTTAACAGTGCCTGTGTCAGTGGGCCCAAGTGATGCTTTCATTGTTGTGACATGATGAGGAAGAGAAAAGTTGTCCCAAATATTTGGCTTTTGAGGCACCTTGATGATGCCGAATTTTCCTGTAACCTTTCACGTCTCCATAAATTCATCCCTCAGTTGCTTTGTCTGCCTCCTTATTCTTGTCCCTTGTGAAAAGGCCAAGAGTTAAAGGCAGCATCATAAGAGCGGAAGGGGGAATCAAACAGTGAGGGGATGAGTGAGGGTGCCTGGCTTTGTCCATGGCGGGTGGGATGAGTGTGGAGGCAGAGAGCAAGCTGGGGGAGGGGAGATGCCGGCATTATGGGGGTATAAGTGAGGAAGGATTATTGTTAGGTGACTCTTTAGCTCTAGGGGAACTAGGGAGATGCTGGGGAAGATAGGAAGTATTTATGGATTTGTTTGGATTTAATGCAGCAAATAGGAATCTGTATTCACAAAGGCCTCTCAGCGCAAGCATGTCAGCTTCTTAAAGGCTGGGAAAGAACATCGTTATGGGCATTTGGGGACTGCTTGAGAGTATAACTTTGAGTACAGTGCAGTGATCTAGAAACCTTTTTTGCTTTGTGAAGAGCATGGCTACTAAAGCACAGGGGAGAGACATTTTCAAAGTGTACGATTTAAAGCTGTTTTACTGTAATAAAGTGTTTGGGATAATGAAAGAACATTTTACTACTTTGGCTATGGCCTCATCTTTCCCTGGAGAATGAGGTGGATGCATTGGCCATACAATCAACTTATGTGGAAAATCAGCCGCCCTCCTTTACAGTGAGTGAAGCTATACCAGCTGAGAATCTGATTGACAAGGTTTTAGAACAGTGAAGAAACTGAGGTTCCTGCTAATTCTGTCACCAGGTTGGAGTTACGCAGCTGAATGCACAAGGTGATTCTCACTTTCCCTAGTGAGAGTGTCTCTTATCTTGCACTTAGATTGTAAGATCTTTGGGGCAGGGATTATCTGTTTGTTTTGTGTTTGTACAGTGCCTAGCATGGTGCGGTTCTGATCCATGATTAGTGTTTGTAGGTGTTACGGTAATACACATAATAAATAATGATGGCTCGAGTCCCAGGATCCATAGTTTGTTCCCAAAAGGGCGTGTGTGAGAGGAACATGATGTGTTGCTTTGGCAGGTAGCGGTCACTGAATGAGATGCTGGTCAGCAGCATGCTAAGGAAGCCTCGGGGCTTGAGAAGAGGAAGGTGAGCATGATACCTGCCTACTTGGCCACATGCAGTATTGATCTTGCTGACAAGGGTGCCCTGTTGAGGGAGAACCCAATGCCATATCATGAACTTGGATGTAATTTTGGGCACCCACAGCATCTCAACCATTTAATCACGTGAAATGAGTCTGGGTGGGGATAGGTGACAGTTGCTGGAGGTCACCTTTCTTGTATTAAAGAAATGAGGCAGGACCACGTGGACTAATCATGAGCTGTTAGGCAGTGTGACAGGGTGCTAAGCAGAAAGCTGCTTAGCCAACCCCCTGTCACTCCAGCTCCAATTAAGGGAGGTGAATTGGATCTGAGTAGATCACCTGGTCCTGACTGGGGAAGCTGGAACAGCTGCTGCCTCATCAGGCTGGGGCTGGATAAAAGCCTCAGGGGAAGGAAGTCAGGGGAGGAGCTGGGAAGAGAGGAAGCAGCACTATGGGAGAAGTAGCTTGTCTTGTCTCGTCTCTCTCTGGCTGGTAGACAAGCAGAAAGGGATTCTGTGTATTGTGGTGAAAAGGTGGTGGGAACACTACTTGTAAAATAAAGCACCAGGTGAGCACTGTAACAAGGACTCTGAGTGACTTTCTCAGCCCAGTGGGGGCAGGAGGCAGGTGGGCCCAGCAGGGAACCTGCTACAGGCAGGAACTGAGATGACTGGATATGGACTTCTGAGTCTCACCCACTAACACTCACTGCAGACTAGTGAGACGAATTAATCTCTGAATAAAGCTGTTGGGAACGTACTGGTGTGATAGGTCAGATGCATGAGAAACAACCCATAATTTAGGGGTCAGAAGGTAGTTGCGTAAGTCTGGTTTCCTGCTCTGCTCAGCCTGAGAGTAACTCTTAGCAGATCACTCTTTACAGCCTTTCCTGAGGGAGTAACTTCCTTCAGCCAGATCCCAGTCCTCGTCTGACTTCCTGTGGTAGATATTCTGCTCCTACTTCCTGTCAACTGTGAGTCTTGATCTGTACTGTCCAGCTCTACCATTCACGCTCTGTTCTGTTTTTTATATCTGATTATTCTCAATTTGCTTCTGCCTTAAAGCCATGATCCAGCAAAGCACTTACGCACATGCTTAACTTTTAAGCATATCGGTTGTCCCACTGAAGTCAACATCACTTCTCAGAAAGTTTTAAGCATATACTTAAACACATTGCTGGCTTAACACTTTACGCTGTAAACTCTTTGCAGCAGAGCCCTGTTAAGAGTTTAGCAGCAGATCAGCCACAGCACAGTACTATGTGCACTTACGGCACTGTATAGATTGATATTTTCACACAGCAGCTACTTGGATTCTAGGTAAATGCAAAGAAGAAGTTATGTTGATACCACAATTCACCACTACAGAATACAGAAGCATGTTCCTCTCACTGCTCCTTTATAATAATAAAAATGCTCTCTTCTTGTTATGCATGAAGGCTCTCGCTCAGGACAATATTTATGCAGGTACTTAAGTACTATCTCGAGCAGAAGTGCATTCTTGAATTGAGTACTTGATCTCTGTACTGATTCCCATGCTTTTTCTCTTGTCTCCTATGCCGCAGAAACTGAAGTATGCTGGATGATCTGAATTCATTCTTATACAGTCATTTCAGCAGCTCCCCCCATCCCTGTAAGACACAAAGGCATTTTGTTTTCAGTATAGCTGCATGTGCAGGTTTTCAAAAGCTGGCATTAAGCCAAGCCTTCTGGGAAGTGTTTGCAGGACTGCACGATGCTAGCTGTACAAAGTTAGTTATTAACAATCGTATCAAGAAGGCTCAACCTGGGGAACTGTTTCGGAACAGGGAGAGAGTGAGGCAGGCTGAAGGTAAAATGGAGATGAAAAGGAAAGTGGCAGAAGTTGCTGGGGTGGGATAACTGTGTTGTTGGGACCACACCAATGTCCAGGAGTTAGCAAGAAACATGCTGTCAAGCGATGGAACTATTAAAATACCAACAGACCCGGAAGTGACCCTTAACCTTCCTGTTTAATCTCCTCTCACAGTGGCATTTCCTTAGTCAGCATCTGTGTGATTGTAAAATGCCCTGATCAGCCCCGCCCACATCTTCCTCCACTCCCCACCGCCGCAGATGAAAGGCAACAGGGAAATGCAACACTTTATTTAATTGAGATTGTTTTGAGAGATCAATCCCTCTACCTTGGTATGTGGCTCTGTGTCGTCATCAGTGACAAGTACTATTGTCATCTCCTCCTTTCAGTTATGATCCCCCAGAAGGGATCCTTTTTGCCATAGCTAGGGGCCTACCAAATTCAGGGTCCATTTTGATCAATTTCATAGTCATAGGATTTTAAAAATTGTAAATTTTTAAATTTCAGCTGTTTAAATCTGAAATTTCACGGTGTTGTAATTGTAGGGGTCCTGACCGAAAACGGAGTTGTGGGGGGTTGCAAGGTTATTGTAGGGGGGGTTGTGGTACTGGCACCTTTACTTCTGACTGCTTCTGGCAGTGGCACTGCTTTCCAAGCTGGGTGGCCGGAGAGCGGTGGCTGCTGGCTGGAAGCCTGACTCTGAAGGCAGAGCTGCCACCAGCAGCAGCGCAGAAGTAAGGATGGCGTGGTGTGGTATTGCCACCATTACTTCTGCACTGCTGCCTGCAGAGCTGGGCTCTCAGTCAACATCCACCACTCTCCAGCCGCCCAGTTCTGAAGGCAGCAGCACAGAAGAAAGAGTGGCATGGTATGGTATTGCCACCCTTACTTCAGTGCTGTTGCTGGCAGGGTGCTGCCTTCAGAGCTGGGCACCTGGCCAACAGCTGCCCAGCTCTGAAGGCACTGCAGAGGTAAGGGTGGAAATACCGTGACGCCCCTGAAATAACCTTGTGACCCCCTGCAACTCCCTTTTGGGTCACGATTCCCAGTTTGGGCAACATTGGTCTCCCCTGTGAAATCTGTATAATATAGGGCAAAAGCACACACAAGACTGGATTTCACGGGGGTGGGGGGCAGATTTCATGGTCCATGATGTATTTTTCGTAGCCATGAATTTGGTGGGACCCTAGTCATAGCCTCTTAGAGTGGAGTCCTGCTTCTCTTTCCCCTCCCTCTGTTCATTTACAACTGATTAACTAGCTTACTGTCCCACTCTCAAGACAAGACAGACAAAGGAAGTATTATTACCCCCACCTTAGATGTGGGAACTGAGGTTCAGAGAGATTAAGGACTTGATTCTTTCTTCTTTAGGCTGCTGAAATTCAGGGTAAAACTTCCAAAAGCACCTCGGGATTTAAGGACTTAAGCTCTTAGGGTTACTCAGATGCTTTTGGAAATTTTACTCTGTTCCTAAGTGACTTGTCCAAGTTTGCACAGAGACTCTGGGGTAGAGCCAGGAACTGAACCTTGCTCTCCTGAATCCGACTCTGGTGCCTTAAGCCTAAGCCCCACCTTCCTCTCTGCACTGATGCTTTGAGACCAGCTCCATAGCACTAGCCCAGCTTCCATGTGTGATTTAAGAGACTATGTTTGGTTTTCTTTGGGTTTAGTGGGGGCAATTGCCGCATTAAAGCAGATCCGCGATGTTTTCCACTGGAGTGGAATGACATGGCTGCCCACAATGGCAGGTGATGGTCCATACGGTCACGTATTATTCTGTGGTTGCTGATAGAGACCAAAATGCTTCCTTGGACTTTCTAAGTACACATGGTTGGGAAATGTTTGTTATTGATTCTGTCTGGAAGATGATAGTCTAATTTGTACAGAGCCCTGAATAAATTCCTTGTTATCCTTCTCAGCCATCTGTAAAATGAGAGTCATCCCTCTTGTCACAGCCAAAAGAGAGTGTTTCCTAAGGCATACCACATATTTACAGGACTTGAGGGGGGATTGTAACAAGATGACTAATTCTGGGGAGGTACTGTAGCCTGAGGAATAACTGAATGGCTTAAGGAGGTAGCCAGGAGTAATCTAAAACTGGAGTGTGCTCTTCAAAAAGAAGACACAAGTCCTGAGGGTTTGCAGCAACGCCTGGTGGCAGTGATTAGCGGAAAGCAGTCTAAAATGGCATCTGTCAGACTGTTACTAGTCTGGTGGTGGCTAATGCTGCTTTTGCCCAGTGAAGAGGTTACAGGGAGGTGAGTATTAGTTTCTCACAGGGCTACAGTAGGAGATTGTGAATAAATCAGATTGTTCAGTGAGAGCCTCAGTAGCCTGCGTAAATAAAACAGCTGTGCAAAATCACCATGAAAATGTATCCGCTCAGGCAGGAATCTACTTTTCGACTCTTTAAGGCCTGACCTGTTGCTCATTTAAGTCAATGGGAAGATGCTAACTGACTTCAGTGAGCTTTAGGTCAGGCCCTTAGGCAAAGTGTCATTATTATCCTGTCTGTCAACATTTCATTGGCCCTAGGAAAAAAGAACCAAGTCAGACTGCTGCAGGAGACCTTCAGAGCTTGGTTTATAAAGAGGCTGAGTGCCCGTATCTACCATTGATTTTAGTGGGCATTGTGGGTATTCAGCACTTCTGATAATCTGTCCCTATTTCTTATTCATGAGTAGTTCTGCGTTATAGCCCCAGTACAGGTCTCATAGGTAAGTTTTACATTGCACCATTGCTACGGTTACCAGGTTAACTGCACCTCTGACCCCTCCGGGTCTCTGAGTGCACCTCCCTTCAGTTCTTGGCCTTGCACTGTCACCTGTCTTGTGATGAAACGCATGATTCTCCCACTCAGACTGTATCCTGGGTTGCAGTTCCCTGTGTATCAGCTGTAATTATCTCAACAGGTTTGACTTGCGTTCAGTGCCTGCAGGTCTGTTCTCTTTGGGAGCAATAACTGTGTTAAGTAGCAATTAAACAAAAAAGTCTTGTTTATTTAGAACAAAAGCATGCAGGAGAAGACCGACTTTAAAACAATGAAACTGCCTATATGCATGCCTGCATCTCCATAAGGCTTGCCATTCCCTTCAGACTCCTTGTGTCGTCCCTTTTGGTGTCAGTCTGTCCCCTAGAAAGCGCCTGGCAATTAACCCTCCTACCTCTACTTTTCCTAAGAGGGGATGCAACTGTTTCCTGGCAAAACAAGGTTTGTATCTTTCTTGGAGACAGGATAAAAGATCTTGGGAACTAATAGCTCTTTCCCCATTGTTCTTCAAATGTGTGCCAGAGGTTGCTTATCTAGGGAGCTTGTATTGCTTTCCTGCTTGTTTTTCCTGTGGGTTCCTATTAAGTTAGATCAAGATACTCATCCAGGAAATTCTAATACTCACTATAGCTATGCAGGTTTCACAGTAGCAGCTGTGTTAATCTGTATCCGCAAAAAGAACAGGAGTACTTGTGGCACCTTAGGGACTAATGAATTTATTTGAGCATCAGCTTTCATGGGCTACAGCTCACTTCATTGGATGCACGCAGTGGAAAATACAGTAGAGAACATGAAACAATGAGTGTTACCATATACACTATAAGGAGAGTGATCAGTTAAGGCGAGCTATTATAAGCAGGAGAGAAAAAAAACTGTTTGTAGTGGTAATGAAAATGGCCCATTTCCAGCCAGTGACAAGAAGATGTGAGGAACAGTGTGTGTGTGGGGGGGGGGGGGGGGGGGAATTAGCATGGAGAAATAGTTTTTACTTTGTGTAATGGCCTATCCACTCCCAGTTTTTATTCAAGCCTAATTTAATGCAGTTACTTTACCTCACTGACCAGGCTGCATGCAGAATCCATACCATTGTTTCACAGCAGGATTTTCAATATATTTCATAGCAGCCAGTCCCAACGGTATTCATGCAATTATTACATAGCAGTATTCTTAGATTATAACATAGCTGCTCCATGTCAGTCGCACTGTTCATCTTACAATGCATGCCAGAACTGCAGCATCGTACGGTGATTCTGGTCAGGAAAGAGAATTTCATAAGGCTCCGTGTTATTACAAATAGGTGTCTGATGTGTGATAGGTCATCACTCTGTCGTGCAGGGGTCCACGTGCAGGCCCATTTACTCTCTGAGCAGGAGAGCATCATGTAAGTGTCTCAGTTTTGGAGTGAAAGGACCTCCTTTTTGCTTTGCTTTTGTTACTGTGGCAACTTCTGCTGGCTGGTTTTGGTGAGAAGCAGGACTTCCAAAGCTGCCTTAAACTGGCAGGTGCTGCCTCAGCGCCGGCCTGCTTACAGGAAGGGGCAGGGATAGAACAATCATTGCCTTGCCACCTCTTGTGCTCTGGCAAAAATGTGGCAGGGCAGTTCACCACTGTTGCATCTGGCTTTTGCTCGTGTGGATGCACTCAGGGCAGTAGCTATTCTCAGTGGAAGGTGAAAAGTCTATAAGAGTAAAAATGTGGCCTGTGCTAATACTGGGAAGTTAAACACTTAGGGTATGTCTACCCTGGCAAGTTTCTGCACCACAAGTTATACCATTTGTATTAAAATGCTGGAATTAAACCTCCGTTGTGTGTCCACACTCTGCTCCTTGTGATGCTGGAATGCATACACATTAGCAGCTCTTGCAACAGCAAAGACACCAGTGCATTGTGGTAGCTATCCCACTGTGCAAGTGGCTGCAGGGTGCTTTGGGAAGGGTTTGCAATGCGTTGTGGGAGAGGCACAGTGTCACATGATGCAACTTTCCCAGTGCCATTGTTCCATGGGCATCCTACTACATTGCCAGTTGCTTTTCAACTAAAGTGTGTGTGGGGGGGGGGGAGAGTGTGTGTGTGTGTGTGGAGGTAGGGAGAGAGTGTGTTTTGGGGACAGGGTGTGTCAGCATGCTGTCTTGTAAGTTCATGCAGCATCAGGAAGCAACCAGTCCTGAGCCAGGGGGAGGGGAAAACCCCGACATCAGCCCACGCTTCCCTCTCTGGGCTCTCTACACAGCTCTCTCTCTCTCTTTCTCTTGCACACGCACACTCACACTCACCTCTGTGTTCAACAGCAGGGGAATTCCACATGAATGGTTTGCTTTGTGTCCCAGAGCAGATCAGCGCAGCACCCAAGGGCTGTCAGAAACAGTGCTTTGAAAGGGGAGGGGCACATGTCTCCAGGGCAACCGAGTTGAAAAAATGAGTAGAGCGGTCACTTGAGGCATTATGCGGCAGCTCCGGAGGCCAGTTACAGCGCAGAAAGCAATCGAGTGTCTACACCGGCAATAGAGCACTGGAGCCTCTGCGCAATAGTCTTACAACTCTTGTCGAGGTGGCTTTTTGCAGCGCTGCAGCTGAGGAGTTTCTGCGCACAGAGTGGCTTGGCAGTGTGTACACGTCTGCAGTTTGAGCACAAAAAGCTGCTTTACTGCACAGAAACTTGCCAGTGTAAACAAGCCCTAAATCATTAACCAGCTTCCTAAGTGCTGTATGCGATTGCCTAGTTAGCGTGTTGTGTTGAATGACACAAGGAAACTAGGTGGCTGTGATTGTAGGACTGGAAGTCACTGTGGTGAAGGTGGGCTGCTTTCCCTCTCTTCCCTCCATCAGTGCCCCAAATTATACATGTTCCTGACTGCATGTGAATTGCACCTAACCTACTTTTCTCTTGTGTAGTGTTGTGCAACAGAGCCGGCTGCACTCTGGTACCTAATAAGAGCCTGGTACTTTACTGTAATGGAATGAGAGAGCAGCTGCCTACACACTTCTCTTGTGGGCTCTAGCTGTCAATCTCCTTGTTTCATGAACACCAGTGCTCACAAGGCATAGACAGGGAAATGTCAATTAAAGACACAAGTGGGAGGCGGTTCTCGGTTTGAAAGCGCAAATTTATTTTCCTTGGGGTGATGAACGATTCCTGGGACACCAATGTGTACCCTGTGTGTGATGTGCAGAACTTGCCAGCTGCCATTCAGTTGAGTTTGCAAGGCCTGAGTTACATTTTGAGTTTCTCTGTGTTTCTATCTGAAGCCAAAAATGAGCCTAGATTAACATAGAAAGTCTGGAAAACTTGATAATGCTTCTGGCAAACCAGAAAAGTAAACATAAATATGATAGATTTTTTTTTTTGTTAAGGCCAGAAAGGGCCACTCTGATTTGCTGCCATAGAATATCATACAGCAGTTCCTGCACTGAGCTCAACCATTTGTGGTTGAACTAGCTGAGAATAAGGATGGTTGTTGGTTAGAATGCTAACCTGAGATTTGGGAGACCTGGGATCAGTCCCTTGTTCTGTCCCCAGACTTCCTGTGTGACCTTGGGTAAATCAGTCTCCCTCTGCCTTAGCTCCCCATTTGTAATATAGGGATAATAATACTTTCCTACCTCATTCATTGGTTATCTGTCAGTGGTTAATTACCTTCCTTGTTAAAATTTGTGACTTATTTCCACTTATTGACCCAAGTTTGGAATGGCCGTATGAATCATGAGTGTGAAAGTTATGAGTGAGTTGTGCTGGTCATCATCTCAAACGAATGCCAATATAACTATTATCCCACACCACACTGTCAAGTTTTGTTTATGCCACGTGTTCAGGACAGACCATTTGTATTGGTGCTGTTTTTCATATTCCTCAGCCAGTAAGGCCAGGCTCTCTTAATGCTGTGAAGCTAACTGTACATGGCAGGAGGCGAGAGAAATAACTAAAAATGTTTAGAAACTTCTAAAAATGATCTAGAGCAACTTGCTCTGATTGTTAAGGTCACTTAACAATCCCTGGCCCCCAAATGGCTCCTTCCTCCCTGTTGCCCACACCAATCTCCATGGTTTTCTGACATTCTTCACTGGATGAGGGGTGGTGGGTGGAAACTCAAGCACCCCAGTGAAAAACAAAGGCTCATACAGATGGGATGAAACATAATAAATGCCTCAAAGCCTAAGCTGAGGCTGTATTCCAGACCAAGAGAACCTTCCTATCAGCCTCCATTGAAATTGCCACATTCAATCCCAAGGAGCTGTCCAGGGAGATTAAAATACTTTCAACTCCAAGTGTCTACAGTCTGCATCAGAACTGAGCACCAACCACTGCAAAGAACTGTCATCTTAATTTGTTGAGGAGATCACATATGTTCGTGAGGCCTTCTCAGATGACATAGGTCTGCTCTGCTTATACCTACCCACTCACCAACCAACAGCTGACCTGCATTCACAGAGTTCTGTAAATTCACTCATCAAGGAGTTCTGAACACCTCAAAGGAGTCTTGACACAAGGTTTGTGAATCTGACCCAGGCCCTTCCTTGCTTTTGAAAGAGAGTCATGAACAATTGGTGCTACTCCTGACTGAAACAGTCAATGTATCCTTCACTTCCTCATTCACACTGAAGAAAACTACGCTGGGTACATCAGAACTAGCCAAGTACCACCCAGTATCAAACCTCCCTTTCCTGAGCAAATTCAGAGAGAAGCAAGCTAGCCAAAGGCCAACTACATGCTCATCTAATTGAAGCTAATATTCTAGAACTGGCACAATCTGGATTCAGCTTAGTACATGGAACTGAAGCCGCTTTGGTGGCACTGATGGATGATCTCCTCCTGTCAATGGATAGAGTATAGACCTCTGTGCAAACATTTAAGACTGTTGGCCATGAGGTACTGCTGTCTCACTTGAGTGAAGTGGCAGGGGTCCATGGTACTGTGCTAAATTGGTTCAAGTCCTTCCTGGAGGGAACTCTTCCAATGAATAATGGTGGGAAACTTCACCTCAACCATTAGATTACTCACTTGTGGATTCCCCTGATGATCAATTATTTCTCCAGCTGTTTGCAATGTAGCCATGAGATGAACTTGTCAGACAATATGGACTTGAAGTACCATCAATATGCAGATGTCAGAGCTCTACTTATCCTTGTTCACATATGATCATACCAGTACCACCAAGATGGCCCTGTGCTTGAATAAGATCGGCTGATGGATGAACAGCAGCTGGCTGAAGCTGGACCAGAACAAAATGGAAGTGACGTTGGTGAGTAAAGGGAAGTGTTTTGAAGAGTTTGCAACCATGGTGCAGTCTTCTTTGGTTGAAGATACGCACTCACAATTCAGTTCTGTCCACAGTTTAGTGGTACTCTTGAATTACTTGTCGATGCTAAGCTTTCACAAAGCAGGATCCCTGAGTAATGTGTTCCATCATCTCCTGTCCACTAGGAGACTCCATCCCATCCTGGTGGATGATTACATGGCCTTGGTTAATCATGCCTTCGTCACCTCTTGGCTGGACTACAGCATTGCACTATACTTGGGTATGAAGCCTTCAGCTCTTGAAAACTTCTTCTAGTACAGAACGCTGCAGTGCATCTTCTCACAAAACACAGGCTACTGCAAGCTCATTCAATTTCTCTTCTAAACTGGCTTCCCATAGAATTTCAAATTAAGTTCAAGGTCTCAGTCCTTATCTTTAAGGCATACCATGGTCTGGGGCTCTAAAAGATTGATGAAAGCTGCAGGCTGAAGATTGTGGTCAACATCTCATGCTCCTCTAGTACACTGGACACTGGAGCCTTCTACAATAAAGGTAAAACTTTTTTTTCTGTGGAAGAGAACTTTCTCAGGGGCTGGTCCAAGACTGTGGAATGAACACCACCAGGAACTCAGGTCTATCACAAACTGTACCACCTTCCACTTCAAGTGCAAAGTGCTTTGTTTGACCTGCCTTCTTTAACTGAAAAGTTCTTTAACTGAACACACGTCTCCCTCTGAGGAAATGATGGGAGAACAAACACATGATAGATGTTAGTCATGTTGCTTAGTGGACTACTGGAAGGCACTCTGATTCTATGATGGTAAGGGTGTTACAACACATATATAGAACAGATTAGATATCTCATAATTTGCCAAGTCTATCACTCTCTGTTCTGGGTCAACTGCTTTTGAATAAACGGCAGCACTAGTCTATTCAGTTGCTTCATCACACTATAGTGACAGAACCAAGACTAGGAGAAGAATGTTGTCCAGTGACCATAGTCACTTTCATTTGCAGTTTTGTGGATTTTGCACAAGAATATAGCATCCTAATGAGCTAATAGCTAAGTGAGCCAGTGTTTGTCATGATGACAGGTTTCAGAGTGGTTGCTGTGTTAGTCTGTATCAGCAAAAACAACGAGGAGCCACAAGGACTCCTCGGTGTTTGTCATGTTATTGGGGATGTAGTTATGAACGGTCGAAGCCTTGCCAGATCTACTGTTCACCAAGGGGTTGATCCACCACTCACCGAAATCAATGGAAATCCTTCTGTTGACTTCAAGGGACATTGGACTGGGCCCCACTTTTCCCACTGTGATTTGCAGAATGGACATACAGTGCGGCTGGTTACTCAGTGCAAATTAATAACTGAGCCTTCAGCTGCCCTTGCACTAGTTCCATGAAAGCTCAGACCCACTACTCCAGTTGCTAACAACAGTACCCCTGTGTATAGCAGAAGATCCTGGGGTTCTTAGTCATGAAGTCTGAAGTTCAAAAACAGTTCAGTGTCCTTTGGAGACAGTGCTGAGGCAGATGTTGATGAAATCGGGCAGTTTCCGCAGGTGAGGATGGGATATGAAAGGCAGAGAGTTCCGGAAGTGTTGGAATCGGTGAAAGATGAGGGAGCATCAATGCTGAAGATGGGAGAACCAAAGAGAATACTTCAAGTGCTGAAGCAGAAGCAGATGTCAATGGGAGATAGCTTGTCTATTAAGATGCCAGTTCTGTAGCACCTGTTGATGGGACAGTTTCATCAGGCAGTGAAGTGTTGCATGTCTTAACCTTCTGTTAGGGTAAGGTAATGTTTTGTAGCATTCAATGTGAACTGAAGGAAAATAATTTGAAATAAACAGGCTGGAACCAATTGAATTCTCACTTGAAAAAATATACAGGCAACAAGCAAAATGTCCCTTTAAAAAAATCTGTTTAGTTTGTTGGTATTATTCCCCTTTTAAAAAAATCTTGTTAACACATCTGTTTTTATTTTCCTCTGAGCTCCACATTCAGCAGGACGTCCCAGAATGGACTTTCCCATGTGCCTTTCTTTGTGCATATCTCTGGCTACTGAATCCCCTGCAGAGACACAAGGGGGGAGATGACCAGATTTGCCCAGATGTGCTAATAAAAACCTGTTCAATCAGCATGTCAGGCGCAGAGTTACAACCATGATTGTGATGGTAGGAAAGTGGAAGGCAAACTGAACTATGTCACTTGGAACTGATTAAGGCAATTGTGTCTAATCTGGCGGTGAGAGGTAGCCACCTGCCTACCTTCCAGGATCATCACTCTGAGTGCGTGCGCACATAGAGGACTTAATAATGCCACTCACCAGCTTGTCTGGGAGGAATGGAGCCTTTTTTAATGGCCTCTGGCAGTAGACCTTGTCTTCTGGCTAATAGAAGGCTGGTAAATGTCAAACCCTGTGTGTATGTCAGATCCTGGGAAGGAACATTGCTTTACGATGGCTTCTGCCAAGATATGCTCAGTGAAGCAGTAGGTCAGCACTCCAGCCTTTCCCCTCCTGCCAGGGTCACAGCTATATCTATTAGGTGATCTCATCCCACTCAGGAATGTATTTCTGCATCAGAAAGTCTCCACCCAGTTGGGTGCAACTTACTGTATATTTTCCTGAGAGGCCCGGAACTGTAATCATAGGGTGGGTGCGGTTATTTTCTGGTCAAGATTGGGATGCATTGCCAGAGCTGTGTTTATGGGAGTCTAGCACAACATCAGCGCACATTAGTCAAAACCGACAAGTGCAAAGTTCTTCACTCAGGAAGGAAAAGTCAAATGCATAGCTGCTAATATGGCTGCTAATAATTGGCTAGGTGGTAGTACTGCTGGAAAGGATCCGCCGGTTATAGAGGAGCACAAACTGAATATGAGTCAACAGTGTGATGCAGCTGCAAATGCATAGCTGCTAATATGGCTGCTAATAATTGGCTAGGTGGTAGTACTGCTGGAAAGGATCTGCGGGTTATAGAGGAGCACAAACTGAATATGAGTCAACAGTGTGATGCAGCTGCAAAAAAAGGCTACTATCATTCTGGGGTTTATTAAGAGGAGTGTCATATGTAAGACATGAGAGAGAATTGTCCTGCTCTACTTGACACTGGAGTACTGTGTCCAATTCTGGGTGCCACATCTTAGGAAAGATGTGGACAAATTGGAGAAAGATTGAAAAAACCTGGGTCTGTTTAGTCTTCAGAATAGAAGACTGAGTGGGGAACTGATAAGTCTTCAAATATGTTAAACGGTTTAACAGAGAAGATGGTTATCATTTTTTTTTCCATACACACTGAAGGTAAAACCAGAAGTAGTTGGCTGAATCTGCAGAAGAGGAGATTGAGAGGTTAGATATTAGGAAAAGCTTTTAACTGTAAGGTAATTGAGCTCTGGAATTAGGCTTCCAAGGGAGGTTATGAAATCCTCATCATTGGAGGTGTTTAAGAACAGGCTGGACAAACACCTGTCAGGGATGGTGTTGGTGTGGCTCTGCTACAGTGCAGGGGGTTGGACGTGATGTTTTCTAGTGGTCTCTTCCAATCCTACATTTCTATGATTCTATGCCTCTGTTTTCATAACACCCGCTTTTAAACATTCCAGAAAGCAGCAACAATGATGCTGGGGAAATGTAAGCCGTGTTGCAGGTGGAAACCAGATTCCTTACCCCAGACATAGAGAAACAAAATGCAGGTTCTGACAACCAAGGTTTTGGAAGAGGGAGAGGGGGATGGGAGGGATTCACACTACCTGTCTTTCTAGTTCAAGGTGTCCTGGTTCTAGAGAATTGGTCTGTCAGTGACGTGTCTGTAATCAGCCATTTTGAATTAAGGTTCTTGTGCTCAGTTTGCTATCTCACTCCAGGATGCAATTCCTCCACTCAAGATCATGTCAGTGAATAGGCTAAGTAACTGTGAAGTGAGCCAGAAGAAATCTGCTAAAGAGTTAGAAATTGTCAGAGGTTTTCCATTACAGTGACTGTAGTGCACTGGAGTGCGACTGTATCTTCAGTGCACACCGGAGGAAGAACAGGGAACATTTAAAACAGTCCAGAATCACTGGAAAACAATAAAATAAAACACACGACTGGTCTGTAAAGTAAGATATATGGTATTAATGAGTTATGAGAGAAACTCTGTAGTATTAATTTGAGGCATTGTGTAGTTCGTTCTTATTACTATTAGTAGAAGCATTAAAGTAGCACAGAGTCCCTATTATGTTAGCCAACTGTACAAACACATAGTAAGAGGCAATCCGTGCCCCAAAGAGCTTACAGTCTTAAGAGGCAAGACTGACAAAACATGGGAGGGGAAACAGAGGCATAGGAAGGTGAAGGGTCTTATCCAAGATCTCACAGCAAATCATTTCCATAGCCAGGAAAAAACCCTCAGGTCTCCTGAGCAATTTACTATATGGACTTCAGTGGTCTTACACCTGTATGATGGTAGATTTGGGCCCAATGTGTGTGAGAGCTGATTCCTTGAGAGATCGGTCATAGGTTTGCCACCATTCAGGGTGTGGGGGCAGATGATGGGAGCCCTGTATCTTCAGTTTGTTTTTTAATAAATAAATAAAAGCAAGGGAGAGGAAATCAGAAATCACTTCATCCATGAATCCTGTGACACTGCCCTTGCCTTGGGAGATGTGTTTCTGGTCAAGAGGGAGAATAGACAGCTCTCTGAAGCCATTATTTAGCTCCACTTGTTTCAGTCACTGCTCATCTCTCTGATTCTCCATGTCAAAAACCTCCACTCCCTGTCGCCCCCCCACCCCAAATCAGAGATACAGACTTCAGTGCTGAGCCTTGAAGCCGCATATCAAGCCAAATCCATGTCAATCCAGAGGAACAAAACCCACATCAGCTGACTTACTCCAGCTGTCTAAAATGTTGAGAAAAGAGAGATCCTTTCTAGTCCTTATCACACAGGCGCCTAACTCATTCTTTCCCAGACAGTGAATTTGATTTTAGTGGAGGACTCTCTGTTATGACTCAGGCAGGCTTAAAAACTAGGGCTTGGTGTTCAGCTTCCTTCTGCCTTAAAAGGTGTTGCTGCTCCTGGTATTTTGTCAATGTAAGATTTTTTTTTCTTTTAAAGACTTTTAAAAACTGTCAGACAGCTATATCTGCTCAAGAAACACTTGGTGTCAACTTCACTCATTCTCAGTTTAAAAATAAAGCAACCTTTATGGAAAGTATTACTGATTCTCCTCAGGGCCAGGTAGCTTTATGTGCCAGTGAAATGTCAGACAGAAACATTCCTTCATCTAGCAAGGATCTCCGTTGTCTTGCCTGATTTCCTTTATGCTAGATTTGGGGCCCATCTGGAAATTACTGGCATTCAGCACCTGGAGCCACTAGCTATAAATGTGAGTTAAAGTATGGTAAACCAATCTGAGTGGTGGTGACAGACTGACTATGTCCTGAACAAACCTTATGGAATTAAGGTAAAGTTTGCTGAATTCAGTTAAACCTTATCGCATTAAGGTTAATACCTTTTGGGTAGATAGTATTAAAACACGATTGTGTATGTGTTATTGTGGCATTGTGTGTACCTTTTCTGCTAGGGAAGGGGGATACTAATGTACTTCCTCTGTTGTCAATCCTTTGAAGCCATCCCCCTGGAGAAGTATACATATATTAGTTCAAACTGGAGTCTCTAGGAACCATTGGACAACGAAAGGGTTTTTAGATAAATAGCCTGGTTTTAAATTGTCTCAGAGCCTTCCTCCTGATCCAGCAAATGGACAGGACTACTGGGTAGGGTTGGAAGGTCTGGGTGCTTGTTCTGAGCTGAAACTGTGATAAACTGGTAACCCCCTGGGTTGAGGGTTTGAAGGACTGTTCCTGATGGAATCCATCGTAGCACTGGGGGTTAACACTGCTAATTTTATTAGCATGCAGGCAGGTTCTTTTATTGTTTTTAATGTTTTCTCTGTCATGCTTTTTACCCTAAGAATAAAGTAGGCTTGCATAGGAAGTGCTGTTGTACTGTTATAACTGTAGAAGTTATAGTTGTTAGGCATCTCTAAGGCCAAAACAAGAAGGTTCTGTTTGGGCAGCCTGTCTCTAGTGGGGATAACATAGTGTAGTCAAGGAACTGTACAGCTTGGAAATACTCCGGTCAGAAGGGGGAGGGAGCAGGACTCCATCAAAGAGGGGCAACAACTGGGATCTGGAAGCCTGAGTGTAGGTGCCCTGGCTGATCCCTGAGGGGAAATAAAGGTCTCGTTACCCTGAACTGTGACAGTGGTTTGCAAGCCAACCATCTTTCAAATGAGATGTTAAACCAAGATTCTGACTGCTGGTGGTGAGTGAAGATGTTGTGGTACTTTCCCAGGAGTTGTCATGTTAACTCTGACGATCTGGCAAAATTACTGCTAGGATGATTGGATTGTGCTTAACTAAATCCCTTTGCATTTCTATATGGATAGAGCACACTTCTTTGCTAGGGCCACATCTGTGCTGGCAACACAGTATTCACCACCTGTGGTAGCAATGGTGGAAGTTGTAGTGTAGGAAGCAGAGCTTGGGTACTGTTAGTGAGTCCTGTCTACGCTACAGCTTCTGTTGTTGCTACCATAGGTGGAACTGTTGGTGAGTTATGTATCTGATTTTTGCCAGGGTAGAGACAGCCTTCCTTCCTTAAACTGTGGTGCAGGGTTGCTGTACAATAGCTGTCATGTTCCATACAGAGGATGTCTATATTTTGCTAAGGTATGAACTGATTACAGTAGAACCTATTCTCCACTTCACAAGCTTAATCCACTGAGGTTTATAAAACCCTTTGAGCAACTCAGATGAGAAGTCTTAGAAAAACTTCAAATTATTACTGTTTTGGCCATGATCATTCTCTTCATGGAGCATATTTGCACAATTGGGTTTCTCTTGTTGGGTTTCCTACGTATTATTCACTGGGACCAATAGCAGCTTGCATCTTGGAAGGATGGCAAACCTCAGTTACTACTTCTATAATTCTGGGGTGTGAGATCTGTCTGGAGTTGCTGCCGCTCCCCTACTCGTCCCAACCTCACATTTCCACAGCAGTTTTCTTATTTTATGTACAAATTTGCGTAGACAAGAAGATCTTTCCTTGTCTGATAATGAGCAGGAAAGCAACCAGGGAAGTCCTCCCCTCCATCTGGTCACTCTAGGGTGACTTTTACAGTATGAATTTTGCTCTCAGTAATTTATTTTGATACCAAGCTTTTATTGAGGTTTTAACTATGTGGATAGGAACAAAGATGAGGGGTTGGCGGCTGTGGAGTAGGGTTCTAGGCAGTACTTAATTTGTGCCATGGCTTGCCAGGGCTGAGCCCTGGCACCACTAGGTTTGGCAGTACATAACTCCAACAGCTCAGGGCTTGTGGCATCAGTCATAAAAGTAAAGAAACTGTTCGAATCGCAGTACATCTTTCATTACAGATTAAGCACTGGTGATAGGGTTCTAAAAGTGACTGGACTGAAAAGAAATCACCTCTCTCTTGCACTTCCTGCATTCTTAAAGTGTCTTCTGAGTCATCATCTGTTTAGTTTACTGATAGATGTGTTGGTTGTTTGTTTTTACAGTGGCAGCACTGAAAATCCGTTATTGCTGTGGGAGATCAAGGCTCCATTCTGGTCCATCTTGTGTGTCATTAGCAAAACTGCCAGCCACGGTAAGTTTCTGCACTTAGAATCCTTTTTGGTGAGGCCGCGTGACCCAGAAAGTGTCTTTGTGAAAACCACCTCTTGGTTATTCCACATTTATGCTCCATTAATTGATTTTCTACATGAGAAATTGTTCAGTTTGCCAGTCCCAAACCCAATGGCTATATATATATATTTTTTTTTTGGTGAATGTGAGTGCTGGAAGCTCAGCATACCTGGAATGGTCAAGTGACATTGTCTTCTGACCATAACCACACTTTAAATTGAGGCCAATTCAGTGTGTGAATATTTGATCCTTCTCTTGCTAGCAAAATCCAGCATCAGATATATCTTTCATCTTGAGTCATGCCATTTATCCTTTGCATTGAGATGCATTTCATTTGAATCATGAAGGAGAAGGAAACATTGGTGGGGAGAGTGGGGATCAGAACCCTGTAGTGAGAGATGATTCCTTTAGATGCTTTGAAAGCGAACTGGACCAAGCACTCTGGAATATAGTATAGGGTAACAGTCCAGCACTAGCAGTTGAGCAGATTAGATGCTTTGATAGGCCTTTTGCATCTGTAATTTGTGTAGTTCTATTAATGCTTTTGAAACTGATGGCTGGGATTGTCAAAGGCGCTTAGGGGTGTTAGGTGGTTCAGTGTGGGTTGGGTGCCTAATTCACTCCTTCAGGCCCTTTTGAAAATCCAAGCTAAAAATACTCTGAAGAAAACATTTCCCCCTTCCAGTCTCAGTACAAACTTTCCATTGACTTTTCTGTGAATCTTCTGCTGTCCTTCATCAATAATTCAACAGAACATGTTCACCTGATCGTGGAGTTTGAATACATTTTTAAAGTAGAGTGAAATAAGTATTTGCAACAGTGCTCCTCTTTTCCGTGAAATGAGATGCCTGCATCTGATCTGTCATTCCAATCTGGAGAGCTTAATGTATCTGTGGGGTGTGTGTGTGTGTGTGTGTGTATATGTTGGGCACATATGGAGAGAGTGGTGGTGCTGGAGTCCTGGAATGAGTCTTGTTTTAAGGAGGACCTGAGAGCCCCACAGACATGAGATGGAATTTTTAATGGTGCTGAGGGAATTTTAATCTAATCTGAATTTCAGTGGGATTTGGGTGCTGAGCCTGCATTGTCCTTGTCGGGTCAGGGCCAAGAGAAGCAAACAATCTATGTTCAGACTGCTGTTCAGCTTTCCTTATGTAAATATAATACAACGGACGAGAATGGGAGAATGAACAAGTAGGACTGTTAAAAAGCCAAGAAACTTCAGTTAAAAGGATTTGACATAAGAGCATGGATGCAGTATGTCTTCCTAGCCTTTGTTGGTATTGCGAATACATAAATAATATATGAATTGGGAAATAACAGAAGATAACCCTTGCAAGCTGCTATCATATCCTGCAAAGAGCGAGCGAGCTTGCAAATTACATGACAGATGATGGTGCTGTACCTGCCACAAAGGCAGCATTGAGCAAAAGTGATTACTTTAATTAAAAATAATTAAAACAGCGGCTCAAAGTCAAAGAAAACTCAGCTACCCAGCTTGAAGGCTAGGTCCAAATGCCACATGCAGAACGCTAAGCCGTATATTTGAAGTTTTAGGAATGCTGATCAAGGCTATGGCTGCACGTTGTATCAGTGCTGTTCTTCCCAGTCAGAATTACTGGGATTTCTGAGCTCTTTGGATACTGTGGTTCCTTTTCTTTTGCAAGCTGGAATGTAGATATCACTTGAAAAATAGGAGTGGTGGAATGTAGGAATCTACAGTGCAGCACTTGGAGCCAGCTAGCTGGGCATTGCATTTCCTTTGATTTCGTATTGAACGTAAGTAATTGCTTTATTCACAGAAAGTGTAAAAAGGAGGCTCAGTCTGTGTGACTGATGAAATATGCTTCTGAGATCCTCTACTATGTATAGAATCTGAGTTCACTCTGCCTTTTCAGGAGACAGCGGCATCTTGTCATGGATGTTTCCTTTTGTTTCTCCCCATTACTTTCACAGACTGAAGCCTTTGCCTGTAGAGAATTCACTTTATAAGCAGACTTCAGTGTAGATTATGAGCTTAGGCCAGGTGCGCCCCAAGATGAGACACCAAGGGTATGAGTGAGACCGATCCTCTGTTAACTGATAGACCACATCACCTGGGGCAGAGGCTTCCTGACTTTTATGTGGCCAGTTCCTTGGCTCATTTTAATCAGTGTCACGTCACAGGCTGCAGTTTACACAATCTGAGGATCTGGCCCATAACATTTAGCTGCACAGCACTATTTCAAAGAGCATTCAGATTAGATTCTGAGTGTTTTTATTTACAAATAGCCGGAAATGTCAGGGATTAGCACTGTAAACCAGCTGATGGTTTTCACTCCCTGCAAACTAAAATCCTATAGCTTTTTTTTGACATTGACCTGTATGATTTCTCATGTGGACTGCAACATCAATCCCACATATTCATCTTTGATCTTAAATCTCTCTTCTGAGACTGTATTCAGAATCCCTTCCTCCTTTGGTCCTTAGATGCACCAGGATTGTTTAGGAATTGGGAGACCCTGCTGTTGTCACCAAAGGCATCTCCGTGTGCATCTGTCAAAACTAACTTGGGACAAAGTGTGGCTTTGTGGGAGGTGAGCATCAAAGTCTTGTCTACATTACAGTATTTCACCTTTGCACCCCCCTAGTAGGCCTGTAACACACCACCCAAAGTCACTTCCCACCTGGGGAGAGTTCCTCTGGGCAGTTTTCACATACTCCTTAGATGCTTTTGGGAGCAGTGGGTGCTATTTGGGGTTCTCTGCTCTGTGTCCCCGTCAGGTTCCCTGATTGTTCCTTTGAGCTCATTCCATTTCTGTTTTTCTCATTTATTGCCCCACAAATTCTTTTGTGGCCTTGGTTTAATGGTTCCTCCCCCTTTGTTGAGGGTGTGGGCCTATAGTTATCGGTGGGCCCAAGCCCAACTGCCCCAGTACCCACAATAGATAGCCACCATGCAGAGGTATTCACAACTTCATTGGGATTGCACTTGCTCTGAACAAGGCTCACTCGTGCAGCAATCTGCGCTTGTGCAGTGCTAAAGTAGACAGCAGGCATTGCTGTCTCAGCTGTCCCACTTCATTTGGTCTTTTCGCTAATGTAGTGCACTGGTCATTCTTCCATGGTTGACTTCCTCTACTCTGCAGTCCTGGTAGAAAATCTTCTAAATTCTCCACACAAGTACAAACTGGGCTGCATGCATGCAGTGGTTAGAGTCCTAGCCAGCACTCAGAAGACCCATTTTCAATTCCCTGCTGTGTCCACATACTTCCTATGTGACTTTGATAGTCATGTAGCCTTAGTGTGCCTCAGTACCCCATATGCTAAAAGCATCACCTCTGCCGTGGCTTTCTGCATTAGCAAACATTGAACCTCCATACATCCGCTGTCATATAGGCACAACACAAGAATTTAAAGATTGTGAAGACTACCCAGAACTTCCCATCTGATAGGTTATGGATAACATATCCCAGCAACTCCTGGAATTGTGAAAACCACTATAGACCACACGTGACCAACTCGTGTCTCTGTATCTGGCATGGGAATGGCAAAGTGTCAGACCTCGTGTATTGCTCCAAACAAGCACGTTATTACTGACCCAACAAGCCATCCTCCTGGTTTCAACCTGCCATGCAGACTTTGGACCACGTTGAACTGCATCCAAACAAACCATGGAAGATGCATCTATTCGATGCACAAGTGGAAAATCAAAGACGCCCCTTCGTGCGACTGAGGTGAGAACATCCAAACCATTGAACACATGACACCATATTTGGGACACTGTGTTAAGGCTGATTCCCCACTCTGGCACTTTGAATGCAGAAGATGGAGGCCTGCAAGGATTTAAAAAATTAATACTGGCCATTGCAGGCTTGTATTAAACTCCCAAGGTTACAGCTTTTCTCTGACTTTGACTTGGTAAATACTGCCACCACCCAAATGTAAAACCCCTTTTGGAACCCAGGAAGGGGACACTTGGGAATTCCTTCCTGTGGGGTACCCTCAAGCCCTTTCACTCCTCCCCCTGGGAAGAGCAGAGAAAGAAAACAAAGGCAATTAGCTGTTGCCGACAGCTAATTAAACAACAAGTTCACAAACTTCTTAGGACACCAAAAATCCAGTCCTGTTCTTAAAAAAGGGTACTTCTTATTAAAAACAAAAAAGAAAGAAAATACATCTGGAACTTAGACTTTTGCTAGATTTTAAAAGAGCAATTCCAAAAATTAAGCACCCAAACTAGCTTTCTTGGGGGTTCAGCTTAAAGGTTACAAGCAAACGAAATCATTGGGGGTTAGCACAGAGGAGTCCACTAGCATAAGAAATAAACAGAAATAAACCTAATCATGTCTAGCTAAACATTCCTGATCTACTTACACATTTGGGAGTTCTAAATAAGTAGTTCTAGATATGATCTGATGATTTATGATAATACCTGGCTTAAAGCTTCACGGAGAGAGAAGTTTTTTCTCCATTTAAAAAAGTTCTAGCCTTCCCATTGTCTCTTTTGGTCAGGTGCCCACTCCTTTCCTTTTACCTGTGACCTTGTTAACCCTTTACAGGTTAAAAAAAAAAGAAAAAAGAAAAAAAAATGTAGAGAACAGCTCCTAACAGGGGTTTTATAGCTAACTGGCTGGCTGGGTGTCCATAAAAAGGAGCTTCCCCCCCTCATTTATCACATATGGATTCAAAGGTGATTGGATGATCTCCAGTGTCACAGAGGAGGCCTTGAAATGGCGTATGGACCTACAGCTACAGTGATGCAACATTGCTGTGCAGATGCCATACGTGTGTGTGTGAGAGAGTACTCCATTTGTAAAATGGTATAATAGCAGGTCATTATTCTCACAAGTGTGTATTAAAGATTTTAAGGCACTTGAATGCTATGATAATGGGTGCCATATAAATACCATAGGTAGGTTGAGTGCATTTCTTCACAAGCATCTATTTCTGTACAATTGCTGTGCGTCAGTGCTGGTTTCCAAAGCTGCTTTTGGATCATAATTAGAAGAAGCCTTCATATGGGCATGCCTCAGGCTGGCCTCCATGAGGGTGCCTGCCCAGATCTGGGGCAATGAGAAAACTGATGCCCTAGATCTGTATTACTTGGCCAGGGTCTAGTAATGGACAATGATGGCCTAGTGTGATTTTCTTGATTTCTTTGTTTTTTGCCGTCATGCTTATGTATTGCTGCAGGTGTGTGTATTTTGTGTTGGCTTTCAGCATGCGTCTCTCTTGTCAAGACATTATTAGGAAGAAATTCACTAACTTGCTGACCCCATTAAAATCTATTCGGTGCCCAATCACTTCACTGCCGAATAACCTTCTTCAAAAGAGTCACTTGCCCCAGGTGGGTGGGTGAGTAGAGTTGAGCCAGGGTGATCAATATAAAATTCTCTCTCAGCCCTGAGAAAAGTGATGCATTTTCTCTTTCCTTCATGATTGCTCAGTCGCTTCAGCAGCCCGCAGTGAAGTGATATATAGCCCTGGAGTGGTAACATTAGCTCAGCATTCTCTATCCCCGCTAAATAGAGGACCTACGCTTTCCTTTGTCTTTCTCTTGCTCCAAATGTATTTAACAAACCTTCTCTTATTGCCTTTGAAGTCTTTTGGTAGGTGCAACTCAGTTTGTTCCTTAGTCTTTCTGATTTTATCCCTATATTCTTGTGCTGCTCTTTTGTACTCTTCCTGATCAGTCTGTCCATGTTTCCACTTTTTGTTTGATTCCTTTTTGATTTTCAGGTAATTTAAAGAGATCCCAGTGGAGCCATACTATTCTTCCTACCTTTTCCTTGCATTGGGAGAGTTGGCAGTTGAGCTTTTAGTGTTGTCACCTTGAAAAAACTGCCAGCACTCACTGACTCCTTTTTCCCTTAGATATTTTTCCCCATGGGACTTTACCTACCTCTTCTGAATTTGTTACAGTCTGATTTTTTTTTAAAACTATTGTCCTTATTCTGCTGGCCTCACCCCTTCCTTTCCTTAGACTCATGAAATATATCATTTCATGGTCCAAATTGCCTTCCCCTTCAGATTTGCAACGAATTCCTCCCTGTTGGTCAGCAGCAAGCTCACCCCTCCCCCCCCGCCATCTCCCCCTCACTGGTTACTTCCTCCAGTTTCGGAAATAAGAAGTTGTCCCCAATACATTCCAAGAACTTACTGGAATTTTTTTTCCATATTAGTTTATTTATGTTGTATCATAGTGGGGGGAACCTGCGAGCAAACAAATGGAGGGAAAGGCACCCAAGTCAAATGTAATTAATTTGGTTCTGTACTGGATAGAATAGTGCAAGCAACTCTTCTGCCATTACTAAACTCTTCGCTGCGGTTGGGTGATTGGGCTGGGAGGTTCAGATTTCAAGTATGTTCTCTGGGATTTGGCAAGTGAAGAGGTCAGCTGCATTATGCAGGGGACCAGGCCGATTGAAGAAATGTGTTTGGCTCCACGTTGCAAAGAAAAAAAGTCTCACTTTGGATTTCAGCCCAGGGAGACCTGTATGACTGATCATCCCTCCCTCGGTGTCAGCAGCTGTTGTTGTCGGGGAGAAACGTGACTTATGTCTGTGCTATGGGTGAGATTGTGTGCATTTTGGTGGCATTCCAGGAGAAAACATGTTTTATCTGTTCCACAAACAAAGAAATGGAGGCAGAGGGAGAAGGAATGAACCACGAAGAGTGATGTGTTCCCCTTTGCAGTTTAGTCTTAGTAGCTTTGTTGTTGGTTTGGGGAACATAATAAGGGGACTGATTGAAAGGTTCATATGTATAGAAATGTAGAAGCTGGCAGATTGGATCAGACTAATGGTCCATCCAGTCCAGTGGTTTTTGTCTCTGACAGTAGCCATTATCAGCTGCTTCAGAGCAGGAAGGTTCAAGAAACCCTGAGATTATAGAATAATTTGCCCACAGGGAATCTTTCTTCCTATTGAATGTTTCTGAAAGGTTTTTAAAAACTGAACAGTGAAGCTCTGTAGAGATTCAGTGGTCAGATTAATCACATTACTCTTTCAAACGCTTTAGTCAAAGCTTTGCCTTGTTAGAGGCAAAAATCTGGATTATTCTCAGCTTTTTACTAACCCAAACACACTTCCCTTCTGGGAGGTGAGTGGGACCGTGAGGCAGGAAGGGCGGAATAGAAATGGGTTCAGTAAACCAGTTGGGAGATTATCAGCACATAAATATTAGACAACAGCCCCATGTGCAGCAGATCTTGTGTGTCCTCATTGGCTTTCCAAAGAGGGGAAGCTTTGAGTGCAGGGAGGCTTTCTGAGGTGCTAAAATGGTTAGAGTAAACTTCTGCTTGCTGCTGAGATCAGAGCAGGGGCTGAACTCCCTCCTTGCTTTGGTTCGCGTGCTGCCTCCATTAGCACCTGTTCAGTTCTTTCCGTGAATGTCTGGGTGTATCCCGGTGAGTGTTTGCTCTGTCTTTGTGTGATGTGGGGGCTAACCATGCCTTGCTGGGGGGCCCCAGCTCCACAAGGGCACATCTATTATAGGATGCAGGAGGTTAAAGGACTGATGCAGGAAAGATGTTTATTATTTGTAGTGTAATAATGAACAGAGGTCATAGCTGAGGTCCCCATTGTGCTAAGCACTCAACATACACCTAATAAGGGACAGTCTCTGTCCTAAACGGACAAAGTGTGGGAGGGGAAATTGAGGCACGGAGAGGTCAGGTGACTTGCCCAAGATCACACATCAGGATAGTGGCAGAGTGGGGAATGGACTCTGATTCTTTTGAGTCCCTGCCCAGTGCACTATCTGCCAGGCCACATTTCCTACCTTTTAAAATATACTTTAGGTTTTCAGAGAACTAGCATGTCAAGAAGTTGCCCTCTGACCCAGAGAGAACAAGGAGGACTCCCATAGCCTTCCTACTCAGTGTGTGCACACAGCTTTAGTTATCATTACTAGAAATTGCATATGCATATTGGGCTTAATCTAAAGCCCTCTGAAGTCAATAGAGAGACTCCCATTGATTCCAATGGGCTTTGGAATGGGCTTATAGAAGGGATAATGAACCCTTTAGAATTAATCCAGAATTAAACACCCAGTGCTGATGGCCCTGTGCAGAATTCTCCTGACATTTTGTTTGCCAAAATCTTGCCACTCGCTCCAGATCGGATTCTTTGCTCAATACTTATTAAAATTTCTCCTGCCTGGAAATGGGAACTGCAGAAGCTTTGATAAATGGGTTTGATAGGTTTTTATTGTTTCACTGGAGCCTCTGAAACTACTGCTGCATCCTTTGAAATGCTGTGTGTACCTTCTTAGAGCAACACCCCCTGCAAATCTCATCTCTAAGCAAACTTAATAAATACATAACATCCCTGCACTCACAAATATTCTTTTTGTTCTGTTGTCAGCTAACAAGTTCACAGATTTTAATGCTCGGTGGTACAATTTAGACGACCTCTTGCATAACATGGGCCACAGAACTTCACCCAGCTATTCCTGAGTCAAGCCCACTACTTCTGGCTGAGCTAGAGTGCATTATTTAGACAGACGTCCCGTCTTGCTTTAAAGATTCCAAGTGATGGAGAATCTCCCTCAACCCCAGGAAAGTTGTTCCAATGGTTAATTACCCCTTGCTGTTAAAAATGCATGCCTTTGTTTCTTGTCTGAATTTATCTATTTTAGCTTCGAGCCATTGGATTGTGTTATGCCTTTGCTTTCTGATATCAGAAAGCTTTTTAACCTAGCAGACTTCTCCCCATTTAGTATTTATGAGTTAGCAGAGCACACAAAACTACTACTATGCCTGTGGCCAAGATCTTTGAATGTGACTAGTGATTTTAGGGGCCCGGCTTGAGACACCTTGAAGGGACCTGGCTTTCACAGAGTTCTGCCCTCTGAAAATCAGGCCCCTTTATGGTGTATTAAGCTGGCCATCCGAAATTAATAATGCCAGCTGAAAATCTTTCCCGCCACCCCGAGAAGATGCTGACGCACTGTACCAACAGTAATTATACAAAGAGTAGTGTATATAGTTCATAATTAATGACCTCCTCTCACAGAGTTCCTCTGGTTTGTGTGAAGAAGTGAAACTGCTTGTAAGCTTCTAGCCCCCACAGGGTCTCTGGATTCTTTGAAGGTTTCCTCATCCTTTGGAAAACTCCTCATGTGATATGTTTGACTTCTTGCCAGTGATGTTAGTCTGTCAGTCATCCACATTCCCTAAGACCTTTGCATAATGAAGGTTTTAAGGAATTCTCTCACTGTTGGTCTAGTAGCAGTGCAGGCTCATCAGTGCTAGGGAGTGAGGAGAGGCACTTGTGATTTGGGCTGTGGCCTGGGATGACAGAGATCTGGGTTCAATTCCTAGCTTTGTCACAAGCTTCCTGTGTGACCTTGAGCAAGTCATTTAATCTCTCGGTGCCTGTCTGTAAAGTGTGGATAGTGATACCTCTCTTCTTGTCTATTTAGATAAGATCTCAGAGACTGTCCCTTACTATGTGTATGTACAGGACCTAGCACAATGGGGTCCTGGTCCTGGATGGAATCTCTAGGCCTGCGTTTCTCAAATGCGGCCACCAGGGCTTTTCTTGTGGCCACAGCCTCCTGGACTGTAATGGGGGGGAGGAGAGCAAAGTAGTGGACCCTTCCCCTCCCTAGTGCTCCTGGATACACCGCCTTGGTGTTGGTTGCTAGGGCTGCCAGCAGGGGTCCCCCCGTTTCCTCCCCCCCCAAATCTCTCGAGATACCTGAGACACAAGGCTGGAGAAGCAGACAGCCAGTGAGTTCCCCACCTTTCCAGGAGTGGTTTGGAATTCAGCCCTGGGGTTTCAGGGGGGTAGGCTCTGGCTGCAGGACTTTGGGCTCCAGGCCTGGGCTCCTGGCTGTGCAGCTTTGGGCTATGTCCTCTGGCCACGGGGCTTCAGGCTGCAGACCCCTGCTGCCTTCCTCGGCCCTCATCCCTCCCCTCCCATCCAGGGCTTAATTTGTCCCCAGGCTTGCCAGGGCTGAGTAAGTCTGCTGTGAAAAGTGATACAGTACTTGCATGTTGGTTAATAGCACTTTTCACAACAGGCTTATTAGCTAGCAGTAAATAAAAATTACAGTGATTTGGACGTGTCTGTGCAATTTTATTTTTCCTCTAAAGCTAATTAAGTATTTAGGGAAAAGTGTGAGAGCGGCCACCAGCAAGAGTTGGTGGCTGCACCCTGAGGCCACCAAAAATTTTGTCCTGAGAACCCCTGCCCTAGGCTCTGTTGTAAGACTAATAACACTGGGTATGCTAGTACTGATTAGCTGCTGACATATACCAATAATACAAATAAAAACACTGGTTACCTGTCAACCAGCACTCGTGCTAGATGGCTGCCTATCCAACCAATACTCTCTGATTGTTTCCTTGTGCTACCCCTGCCTCTTATACCCATCTGTTGTCTCTTGTTTTAGCCTTAGATTGGAAGCTCTTTGAGGCAGAAACTGTCTTGTTGTCCTGTACTTATACAGAGCCTAGCACAATGGGGTCCTGGTTTGTGACTGGGGCTGCTAGGCACAGCCACAATACAAATAATAGACCAACAATGAGAGACATTTTAAAAATTATTAGTGTCATGCACCTTAACTATTGAAAAAACAATGTGGATGAGCTGCCTCAAGATTTCAACTCAAAACACATAGCTAGAAAACAAATTGCTCTTTTCTTCTCCCTCTATTAAAGCTCTAATCCAGGGCTAAATGCTTTTGCCAAATTGCTTTTACAGGAGTTTAACTTCCATGCTCATAATTTCATTCAGATTAATTAAAAAAAACCCCTCCCAGTTACAGTTTGACTGAGGAAGATTTTTATCAGATCTGTTTTAACAAAGGCACAGATCTTTACATTTAATCTTATTTACTTAGCTTTAATAAAAATAGCACCCATCCGTACGCTCTGTGCACCCTGGGTATCATTTAAAATATGTCCAAACTGCAGCAATTAAACTCACCTACCGCAAAGCCGCCTGATCTTGAATAATTCTCCACCTCTGTAATTACAGTTCCCTTCACCTCACTCATTATCAAAGGTGTAGGGGTGGGAGGGGAGAGGGAAGGATGAATATCTGCTTTAAATGTCTAGTTTTTCTGCTGTATGAAACGCCTCGTGTGTAGCATAGCCAAGCTGACATTCCTGTTGCTTTCGTTGCACTGACCCCTTTCAAACTTTGCTGTAGCCCCTCAGAAAAGCGTGACTAGATTTTTTTTGAAGTATTTATTTATTTTACAATTATTTATTTTAATTTTTTTACAATGAGGAAAGTTGGGAGTTTCTGTTGCTCTCTCCCATCATTTATTTTGAGCCAGACACTAAGCATGGAAAGTTGTGGCTGAAAAGGCGAATGTTTGAAACAGGGTTTCTATAGTAGAAACTGGTTTCCAGTCTTACTATGGAGTTGGTGCTCCTAGGGTCCTGTGAGGGTGGTCTCAGAGCATTAAGGAATTACCTTTCAAATCCTGCTCTTAAATGGCTTCCACTGTGGGGTGAAAGAATGGCTGATGGCTGGTTTCTAAGGAGTTCAAAGGTTAGCACTAATAGCAGCATATTGAAGCTGTGTGAGGGCCAACAAATGTCCTCTTATTCAGAGGTGCCCTTATTCTACTCCATTATTATTTATATTTTGGCAACACTTGGGGGGGGGCATGTCATGGATCAGGGCCCCACTGTGCTAGGTGCTGTACCAGTACAGAACAAAAAGACAGTCTCTGCTCCAAAGAGCTTACAGTCTAATCAGGCCAGATTCACTGCTGGCGTAAGTAGGTACAGTTATTACTGCAAACAGTTGCACATGCTTACTTCAGCTGAGGATCTGGCCCATCAAGTTGTATATTATTCAGATTTATTTTGTACTGTTTTTTTTTAAACTTCACACTATGTTGAATTAGTAAATTGATACTTGCGTCCTTTTTCTTCCTCTTTGAGTAAGGCTGTGTTCTCGGAGTTCTGTCCACGCACTGGGAGCCAGGAGATGGTTCTGCCAACATGAATTGACAAGCTCTGATTTTTGGAGCAGCAAAATTGATGGGAATCTTGTTAATAGCACTTCGCTGCAGTTTTTCAAAGCTATGACCAGCAGCAGAAGCACTGAAGCTGCCAAGCTGTAGACTCAAAAAGACAGCCCAGCATCTGTCTGTATTTGGCCTCTATTTGGAAGGTTTTCTTTACAGCTGTAAAGGCTAACTCTTAATTTAACTAGACGTATATGTTTGTCAGAAATCGGGCTAGGCTCCACCCTCACCAGTGAAAGTTTTCATTCATGCTGGATGAATAGGCGAGTGAATTTTTCAAGACCTAGTTCTACCTTTTGAGCTCCACACAGTTCTCTGAAGATGTCCACGCGGTGTGCAGAGGTGGTCAAAAAAGCAAACAGGATGTTAGGAATCATTAAAAAGGGGATAGAGAATAAGACTGAGAATATATTATTGCCCTTATATAAATCCATAGTACGCCCACATCTTGAATACTGTGTACAGATGTGGTCTCCTCACCTCAAAAAAGATATTCTAGCACTAGAAAAGGTCCAGAAAAGGGCAACTAAAATGATTAAGAGTTTGGAGAGGGTCCCATATGAGAAAAGATTAAAGAGGCTAGGTCTCTTCAGCTTGGAAAAGAGGAGACTAAGGGGGGATATGATAAAGTTACATAAAATCATGGGTGATGTTGAGAAAGTGGATAAGGAAAAATTTTTTTACTTATTCCCATAATACAAGAACTAGGGGCCACCAAATGAAATTAATAGGCAGCAGGTTTAAAACAAATAAAAGGAAGTGCTTCTTCATGCAGTACACAGTCAACTTGTGGAACTCCTTATTGAGGAGGTTGTGAAGGCTAAGACTGTAACAGTATTTAAAAGAGAACTGGATAAATTCATGGAGATTAAGTCCATTAATGGCTATTAGCCAGGATGGGTAAAGAATGGTGTCCCTAGCCTCTGTTCGTCAGAGGATGGAGATGGAGGGCAGGAGAGAGATCACTTGATCATTGCCTGTTACGTTCACTCCCTCTGGGGCACCTGGGATTGGCCACTGTCAGTAGACAGATACTGGGCTAGGTGGACCTTTGGTCTGACCAGGTACCGCCGTTCTTATGTTATGTTCTTATGTTCATTGTATGCTATTATCACTAGAGACTAGGTGCTCTTATAGTTTTAACTGTTAATTCTCAGCAAATTATGAGTTACTGGTTCAGATTAGTCTCTGGGTGTTCTACTTCCACGAACTGAATTTTCTTCCCTTATTTTTTTCCTGTTCTTATTCTCCATTCTGTATTTGTTGAGTGGAAATTTCTCCACCAAGACAATGATGTTGGCCTTCAGAAACCTTCTGTTACCTACACAAACTTTTTTTTTTTTTTTTTTTGGCTGTATCTTTCCAGCAGTGTCAGCCTATCACTTATCTATCTGAATCCTAGATTAACTTCAGAAATCCAAAGAATGTCTTGTATGGAAGTTCAAGGCACATTTCTCTGTCCAATAAATCAGTATTATAGTGCTCTGAGGATAGAAGAAGAGGTATTCTAATAGAGTCCGCACACTAGGTCCAATTTCACGAGAACTACATTTCCAAGCAAAAAGTATAAATCTTCTGCTTTGCAAGGGGGAGAACTAATAAGAGAGATTTCAGAGCCCTTGTTGTTTTTTTCCATTTGTGTGGCTCTTCCGCTCCCTCCCCAATTCTACTGTATATTACTTAATTTCTTTTGTAGCAAGGGTAGCTCCTTTTATTTTTCTGCATGGAACAAATTTGTATTCAGGAGGTTCTTTTGCCTGTGTCAAGCCAATATTTTCTTTCTTTTGTAATAATAACCTTCTTGGAACTCAGAACATAGGATTTCATCCCTTACCACCTTGAGTAATAGTCATTGATGGACTCTATCCTCCATGAACTTATCTAGTTCTTTATTGTACTGGGGTACAATAATGCAGTGGGTCCTGATCTTGATTAGGACCTTAAGGTGTGACTGTTGTTTATGTACTTGTATGTATTATAACCATATTAGAGCACCAGTGCTGGAGTCCTGTTTGTTTAACATAGTTATATTATTTCTGAAAGGTTTTTAAAAACTGATCCCACTGCGGAATACACTAAGAAACTGCACCATCTACTCAGGACATTCCCTACACTAACACCGGAACAAATCAACATATCCTTAGAGCCCCGACCAGGGTTATTCTATCTACTACCCAAGATCCACAAACCCAGAAATCCTGGACGCCCCATCATCTTGGGCATTGGCACTCTCCCAGAAAGACTGGGATATGTGGACTCTCTACGCAGACCCTATGCTGCCAGCACTCCCAGCTACCTCCATGACACCACTGATTTCCTGAGGAAACTACAATGCATTGGTGACCTTCCAGAAAGCACCATCCTAGCCACCATGGATGTAGAGGCTCTCTACACAAACATCCCACACACACAGATGGAATACAAGATGTCAGGAACAGTATCCCTGATGATGCCACAGCACAACTGGCTGCTGAGCTCTGTGCCTTTATCCTCACACACAACTATTTCAAATTTGATGACAAGATATATCTCCAGATCAGTGGCGCTGCTATGGGCACCCGCATGGCCCCACATTATGCCATCATTTTTATGGCCGACCTGGAACAACGCTTCCTCAGCTCTCGTCCACTCGCGCCCCTTCACTACCTACGCTACATTGATGACATCTTCATCATTTGAACCCATGGGAAGGAAACTCTGGAAAAATTCCACCACAATTTCAACAGCTTCCACCCCACCATCAATCTCAGCCTGGACCAATCTGCACGGGAGGTCCACTTTCTAGACACCACAGTGCAAATAGTTGATGGTCACATTAACACCAACCTCTACCGAAAACCTACCAAGCGCTATGCCTACCTTCATGCCTCCAGCTTCCATCCTGGGCACATCACACGATCCATTGTCTACAGCCAAGCACTGAGGTACAACCGCATCTGCTCTAAACCCTCAGACAGAGACCAACACGTACAAAATCTCCACCAAGCATTCTCAAAACTACAATATCCGCACGAGGAAATAAGGAAACAGATCAACAGAGCCAGACGTGTACCCAGAAGCCTCCTACTGCAAGACAAACCCAAGAAAGAAACCAACAGGACTCTACTTGCCATCATATACAGTCCCCAGCTAAAACCCCTCCAACACATCATCGGGGATCTACAACCCATCCTGGACAATGATCTCACACTTTCACAGGCCTTGGGTGGCAGGCCAGTCCTCACCCACAGACAACCTGCCAACCTGAAACATAGTCTCATCAATAACTGCACACCGCACCATAGTAACTCTAGCCCAGGAACCAATCCATGCAACAAACTTCGATGCCAACTCTGCCCACATATCTACACCAGCGACACCATCACAGGACCTAACCAGATCAGCCACACCATCACTGGTTCATTCACCTGCACATCCACCAATGTAATATACGCCATCATATGCCAGCAATGCCCCTCTGCTATGTACATCGGCCAAACTGGACAGTCTCTACGGAAAAGGATAAATGGACACAAATCAGACATTAGGAATGGCAATATACAAAAACCTGTAGGAGAACACTTCAGCCTCCCTGGCCACACTATAGCAGACCTTAAGGTGGCCATCCTGCAGCAAAAAAACTTCAGGACCAGACTTCAAAGAGAAACTGCTGAGTTTCAGTTCATCTGCAAATTTGACACCATCAGCTCAGGATTAAACAAAGACTGTGAATGGCTTGCCAACTACAGAACCAGTTTCTCCTCCCTTGGTTTTACACCTCAACTGCTAGAACAGGGCCTCATCCTCCCTGATTGAACTAACCTCATTCTCTCTAGGTTGCTTGCATATATATACCTGCCCCTGGAAATTTCCACTACATGCATCTGAGGAAGTGGGTATTCACCCATGAAAGCTCATGCTCCAAAACGTCTGTTAGTCTATAAGGTGTCACAGGATTCTTTGCTGCTTTTACAGATCCAGACTAACACGGCTACCCCTCTGATACATGAAAATTAGAGCTAGTCAAAAATTGGCTCCCTGCCCCAACCCCTCATGGAAAATTTGAATTAAAATGAAAAAATTATTTTCTGCAGAAAAATTTGATTTTTGTTTTGGTGGACTTTGAATACTGAGAAATTTCAGCCAAAACCCAAGGTAGTTTGATTTGGAAATTTTGTCACAGTGCCTCATGGGAGTTGTAGTTTGGGTGCATCATGCTGTCCTTTTCCATTATAACTTGGGTTTTCTGGTTGGGCTACGTCTCCTATGATGCACTGTGGTCTCCTCTGTTGGAGAGTGGTAGCAGTGCATTATGGGAGTCCCTGGACATTATGTATCATAGAAGACATAGTCCAGCTGGGAAGCCCAGCCTGTAGAGAACTTGGGGCATGAGGCATCTGAACTACAACGCTCATGGGACACTATGGTGGCATTTCTAAATTGAAATATTTTGGGTTTTGAATGTTCAGTTTTTCAACAAAATTGATTTTTTCCCCTCAAAAAGCAGCCCTTTTTTGAAAACATTTTTTGTCAAAAACCTACTTTTCTATAGGAGTGCAGTTTTGTTGGAAAATGTTCAGCCTGCCTTAACGAAACGTCCTCTTCCCTGAAACAGCTCTGCCTTCATTCTGTCTCCTGTTTGTTTTCCAGACAGGAGTGGGAGAAGGCAGCCGACCTGGCATGCATGAACCTTCCCTTGCTTGGTGGTGGTGTATGCTCCAGAGCCAATGAGATTTTTAATTAGTGGGGATTAGTGGGAATCAGGGCCCAGTTGAGAGGCTGCCAGAATGACTGCATTTCACAACTAGATCCATAAAATTAGGGGGTTCAATAAGGGCTTACAAGGGGATTTTGGGGTAGGAGAGTGGCAGTGACCTCTGAGTTGGAACTCCTTTCCTTTGGTAGTTAGGGAATGGGAAAGGTTTTGTTCCCTAAACTCTTTGAATCTTTATCAGTGCACCTCAGTTATGAGCCGCTTTCAACACCAATTGCTTCCTGGCTCTGAGGCTGTGCAAGAGGAGGTGCTGAATTTTAGTTGTTTAAGTTTTGTGATGTTTTTACTCATTTGCATCCTAATCAGATTGATTTTGCTCTTAAATAAGAGGCAAATGGGGTTGGGGGATGCTGGAGGCGCAGGTGCTCTAGGTCTAGAATACTACGATGAAGTCATCAAACTTGTGACCCAAGTCAGAATTTTTACCAAGTTCTCTGAAAGCTAGCGGCCAGTTCAATAACATACTGGGCCTATGAAGTCAAGATGCTTAAAATAAATTTAATATAAATCTGTCGCTCTTCTGATTACAGCAACTGGCTCCAAACCTCAGAATAGGACATTGAGTTCAGGGATAGAGAGAAAATGACAATTCTAATCTGCATTTCTCACCAGGAAGAGCAGCATCCTAGTACTTGGGTTGTGACTGGCTCACATTTCATTTACCCCAAGAGGCTTAAACAAGGTTCTCTGCAACTGATCAGGATTCAGGCAACCTCGCATGCTGTCAGGCATATCGATCCTCTGAGACAGAGCAGTGCAGAGGTCCAAGGAGATGAGGACCTGGAAAAGTTAATTTTGCAAGAGGTTTTAATTATATAGGGTGAGGGAAAAGGAAATGGAAGAGGAGACTGGCAGCAACATGTCCCCAAGTCCTGGGAAGGGGGAGGAAGAATAAATCTAAACATGACCAGTAAAAGAATCTGCTTCATGAGCAAATTCCATTTAAATGTAAATTACCCAAAGTGATTTTTTTAAAGTAGAACTTTTAGCAGCGTGGTGCAGGAAGGCAGAAGTATTTTTCCTCTGGTTTAAATATGTGACATAGACAGCTGTAGATAGCTGTAAGTCTTCTTGCCCCTCCACTTCCTTACACCTACTTCTTTCCTGTGGGCTCCTCAGAGCTATTCCCTGCAGCAGTGCCTCCAGGTGGTGACAGCTAGAATGTTTGCGTGAGTCACCAGAGCCCTGCCGATGTCAATTAGCATCCAAATGACTGGCACGTACCATCATGGTAATATTCAGTCTGTGCTTCCCGCCAGGGGACCAGCCTCTAAGAACGCATCTCATCCCCTCTGACCTGCATCAACCCTGTAAGCCTAGTAAAAATCTGACTGGGAACCAAAAAAATAAAAATAAAAAATTTAAATTTCATTCCCTTTCCTGAGGCTCAGTAGTTTGCAAATAGAGGATCATTTACCTTAAGCTGGAAAATGAAAAGAATTGAACTGTGGGGGGTGAGAGCGCCGCTGAATAGTTTTAGTGATTGATAATGAAGACTCAGGGCCAGATCCTCAGCTGGCATTAATCAGTATAGCTCCATTGACTTTTATGGAGCTATGTTGAATTAGCTGGGGATCTCACCCCACTCCATTAACCTCTTAGGATGCTGGTCAAAATCCAGACCAAGTTGGTGGCATTTTAGTTTCTGCCATCTGTTTTTTGGGTGTGCAATGAGTTTGGTCTCAATCCATTTCCTAGTGGGAAGCATCACTTGTTGGCATTCTTGGATCAGCCAGGAATTGAACTGGTGTGGAGACTGAAATATTCCTCTACCTGTCAGAGATCCCCTTCACAGCTGTAGATTGGGTACATTGGTGAGGAGGCATGGGGAGGCTTTCACAGCTGCTTGTGTGTTCAGTGAATGCAGAGGACCTCTGCTTCCAGGGTTGTAAATCCATTAGTCAGGCAGTAGTAAAATTCTCATCCCTACTAAACTGGAGAAGGAAAGCTGGAGTTCAGCTGTTCCTCAGTTGAAACCATGCCAATGTTTTTTTCTGATGACAGGAGAGGGGCAGTTTCACAAAGCAGCTGAGAGTCAAATCCCATCTTTTACTTCTAAAAGGCAGCACCTTCCCTTGTGAATGAGTCATTGATGTGTAACCCTGCCTTGCTCCTGACTCCATAAGTCACTTCTAAAAGTTCTCATGGTGTCTCTGGTATCAGTCTGGTCATCAGGTGCCACGTAATAACTGACCAAACTCATTGGACACTCTCACTGGCCAGTTCACTAAAGAGGCCAAGGAATTAATTCTGGGGGACAGAACCCATCTGTTCTTCCAGATCAGTTCAAGATACAGCAGATGGCATTGTGCAGGGAGCCTGGGGATTAACAGAGGAGTTTGGGCTCCAGAGCAGTCAAGGTGGCACCTTTCAGTGGCACTACATTAACATTAAAATATGTATTATTTAAAAGGACACTATCAGATTATTTAGGCTGAAAATATTCTCTTTCTTGGAAGGGAAGGGAAATCCCAAGAATTAAACCTGGAGACTGAGCGAGCAAGAGATTTTTTTTAAAGGTGTTGTTAAAACTTTTATTTTTATTTTATTTTTTTTTAAAAAGGATGATCTGAATTTCAAGTAAAAGCCTGGGAGGCTTTGGCTATTAAATGTATATACTGTGTTTCTCATTGACAGTATGCGCCACAGGGATGTGTTGATAGTACTGTGAGAACGTTTTTGTTCCCTGACTTGTTGTGTGTCTTTAAATTTGCCATTTTAATGTTGCAGTAACACCGTGATTGCCTTTTTAATTATATTATTTGTTTTGATGTGATCTTTTATGATGACATAAAACACTGGCGGTAATGAAAATTGTGGGTAAGGTTCTGGCTGGAGTATTCTGGTTCACAAGTTGGCTAGAGAAGCATGTGTGTTTCTCTCATGGCTTTTGAAGCAAATCTTTTCTCCCTTATAGCTTTTTGGTTTTGTGTGTATGACATTTCACTGCTTGTTGAGTTGCCAACCCCGAACATTAAAAAATCACGAGTCAGGCCCCGCCCCCTCCAAAAATCCTGATATAGTTTACAAATAATAGTTTGTGGTTCTTGTTTGCCTGCTGGTTTTTGAGCTTTTAGGATGCGTTTTTCTCCACAACCATGAGGCTAGAAACTTACTTTAAAAAAAGATTCTTTTGTAACAGATTTATCTTCAGGAGCTGGAGCTTGAGGTAAAACATGAAATACCGTGAGAGTTGCGATAAAAGTGAGAGTTGACAATGCTGATTTACACTGACAGGCAGTTTTCTTCACGTTGCTCTGACAGTGAGCCTGGCCTTGAGCTGGAGGAAGAAGGTAGTTCAGTCTCCACAGTCTGTTAAAATCTTGGACTCTCTCCTCAGATTGCCCAAAAAGTGTCCCAGTAGTTTTAGTGATGTGGAAACTTATTCAGTAGGAACAGCTTGAGTCAAAGATATTCATGGCCAAACAGTCATAATTTGGTGAAAGCTTTCGGAGGAGGGATGGTCTTGTGTTTAAAACAGTGGTCTAGTACTCAGGAGACCTGGGTTTTATTACTGGCTTTGCCACTGACTCCCTGTGTGACCTTGGGCAAGTCACTCAGTCTCTCTATTCCCCACTTGTAAAATGGGGATAAGAATGCTTCATTTTTCCCACCCTTTGTCTGTCTTGGCTATTTGGAATTCACGTTCTTTGGGGAGGGACCTTTTCTCATTATGTATATGTACAGCATCTAATATAATGGGGCCCTGGTCTCAGCTGAGTCCTGCCATAAAACAAATAATAAATAACTATAATAATATAACGGTGTTGGAGGTGAGGTTAAAATTATGTATTCTGTCACCAGTGCTCCAGCGCTCTACACAAACAAGTGTTAAAAGGTTGTGTCTGTTTGGAGAGATTATAACTCAAAATAACGTGGTCAAGTGAATAATTTGAACAGTCTGTCATTTTCTGTAGTGTACGACAGTTACCAGAGAAGGATGAAAAATTGAAATTCTTCCCAGTATCAGATGTTTGAAATGATTATGCAAAGATGTGCAAATTAAGTATTTCCAAAGGATATATTCTCTATGCACTTCAGATTGTAACTAAGTGATGAATTACCTTAACTAGAAAGTGAGCTACTGTCCCTGTGTCAAGATAGATTGTAATCTTAAAGGTGACCTGCAATGAAAACAAATATTGGGTTGTGCCTTTTTTCATAATGATATATGTGTGATGGGTTTCATTATGTTCACATCCAAAATTTTTACCCTAGTGTCATCTGATTTTAACATCAACCAGGTTAACCGCTTTCCAGTTTTTCCCCCCAAGCCTCACTGGTCCAGAGAGGGGGCTGTTTAACACACTTTGGATTTTAGGAGGGTGTTAACCTTTCTTTTGCAAAGAACTAAGTAATTTAGCAGGTCACCCAGACAGTTGGTGACTATTTGTGACTCTCCAAGGTAGATTTCTGATTATATTATATTGTACTTTAAATCTTTAAACATACAGCCTCCTCCTAGGGTGTTGGCCCATTCCACAAGATCACTGTCTACTTCTGTGGCATTACTCAAGAATGTTCCTATTCTGGACATTAGTAGGGATGCCACTCCAAGATTGTGCAATGGTCCAGTCTCAGATGCTGCTGTTGGAAATGATGTGTTGTCTTCAATCTTGGATTTGGCTCCAAACTCCTGCTCTCTCTTCCCCCAGCTGGCAGTACGGCTAGGAAGTCACCTGAAGTTGGGCATCTATAGGGATACTACTTGAAGGAGAGGTGACTCACTTCATGAAGTAATTGGAGTTCTTTGAGATGTATTCCCCTATGGGTGTTCCTACAGGTGGCTATGATACTGCAGCCATGCTATTTTCAGCGCACTTGCCTGATCAGAAGTAGAGCGTGTGCGACTACCTCAGCTGTGAATTACACCTCCCCGCTGCGGTGTGGATATATCCTGTAAGACTTAGCATTAGCGTAGTCAGTGGCTATGTGAGCCTATATTCTGTGATAAGACTCCTGATCACTATGGCGGATTGGAAGTTCTGCTGTAGCTGCTGGGAAACTAAAAAAAATGGAGGCTTTTATTGAGTTAAATATAAAACAGGCAATGCAATACAGTAGCCTGGTGTGTTATTTCTGCTGATATTAAATTCCATTTACTTTACCTACAGTCCCAACTATATTCAGTTATCAACTGTCAGCAAATCTGTGTACTGACAACTGCAGTGTGGAAAATTTTGGAGGCTGGGTAGGGGACCCTGGCACTTTTTGCACCTGGGGAGGCAGCTTGGATGGTGGGATTATAGTTTTAGCTGGCTGTCTCTGCTAAAATGATCAGCAGTGTTAAGAGTGTTGCCATTTAAATTCTGCTCTTCTGGTTTGTGGGTTAACAGCTGTTGAGATAGGGCCATTCACATCTCTCACAGATGTTGGGGCAGATTCTTTGCCCTTTTCTGCTGTCTTTGTGCCATGTGAGCCAAATCCCCTGCCAGGTATTCCTGTGGCATGGGGGAGAGCCCAGCAGGTAGAGCCAGGGTAGCCAGTTCCTATGTGCCTCCCTCCTTGCAGCCTCTGTCACCGGAGCAGACCAGGAGCAGGGAGGAGGAGTGACCAGAACATGATTCTTGAGGACTGTAGTCTGCTGGTGCAAATTAGGTGAGAGCAGTTGGGGTGTAGTTCAGTGCCATGAGGCTGGGGCAGGGAATCAGGATGCCTTAAGGTTTTGAAGCTGTTCTTTGTAACCTCGGGGGCTAGAAAAGTAATTTAAAAAAAAAGGGCTCAGATGCTTCAGTACAGTTCTACAGCAAGAGGCAATTCTCGAACAGGCCTTGAGGAAGCTCTGTTTCCTGCACAAATGATCTTTACCATGTACAAAATATAAAAATAAGAACAGCCATATCGGGTCAGACCAATAGTCCATCTAGCCAAGTATCCTGTCTTCCGATGTGGCCAATGCCAAATGCTTCAGAGGGAATGAACAGAACAGGCAATCACTGAGTGAGCCCTGTGTTCACTCCCAGCTTCTGGTAGTTCGAGGCTTAGGACACCTAGAACATAAGGCTGCATCGCTGACCGTCTTGGCTAATAGCCATTGATGGACCTATCCTCCAGGAACTTATCTAATTCTTTATTGAATCCACTTATACTTTTGGCCTTCAGAACATCCCCTGGCAACAAGTTCCACAGATTGATTGAGTGTTGTGAAGAAATACTTCTGTTTGTTTTAAACCTGCTGCCTATTAATTTAATTGGGTGATCCCTAGTTCTTGTGTTATGTGAAGGAGTAAATAACACTTCCTCTTCACTTTCTCCACATCAGTCATGATTTTATTGACCTCTATCATATCCCCCCTTAATCATCTCTTTTCCAAGATGAAAAGTTCCAATCATTTTAGTCTCTCCTCATATGGAAGCTGTTCCATCCCCCTAATCATTTTTGTTGCCCTTCTCTGTACCTTTTCCAATTCTAACGTATCTTTTTTGAGGTGGGGCGACCACAACTGCATTCAGTATTCAAGGTGTGGGTGTACCAAGGATTAATCTAGTGGCATTATATTTTCTGTCTGATCTATTCCTTTCCTAATGGTTCCTCACATTCTGTTAGCTTTTTTGACTGCCGCTGTTTTCAGAGAGCTATTCACAATGACTCTAAGATCTCTTTCTTGGGTGGTAGCAGCTAATTTAGACATACATAATTTTGTGTTGATAGTTGGGATTATGTTTTCCAATGTGCATTACTTTGCATTTATCCACACAGAATTTCATCTGTCATTCTGTTGCCCAGGCACCCAGTTTTGTGAGATCCTTTTGTAACTCTTTGCAGTCTGCTTTGAATTTAACTATCTTGAGTAATGTTGTAAATTTTGCCACCTCACTGTTTGCCCCTTTTTCCTGATCATTTATGAATATGATGAACAGCACTGGGGATATGGCTGCAAAGATTGTTTCTGGTGTTTTGCTTTGACCACATCATCGTCTCCCCTCCACTGGATCCCCTTTGTCCACCATATAAAAAACAAAGTACTTGTCTTCACTTTTAAGGTGTTTCATAGCTTATTCTCACCCTTCCAATCTTGTCTTGCATGGTATTGAGATGTCAGCTCCTATCTCCGCTCTGCTGATGCTGCTAGTCTTGATTGCTCATTTCTCAAATTTTCCAGCAAGCTCCTTTGCGTTTTCCCCCATGTCACGTGAGCAGGGGAGGCGCTCCTGTAGAAAATCCCCAAAGCCACCCCATTGTCATCCTTCAGATCCCCCCTTAAAACTATCCTCTGCTTTGGTGCTTATGGAAAAATTCAGTTGAGGTTGGGGCTAGCCACACTGATCATGACTGTCTCTCTGTTACCTTGTGCTCCCCGCATCTGTTTTGTGCATCCAGTTGTCTTACGCTGAAACTATGTCTACACTCAAAGCTAGCTTTTTGCTATTTGTAAGTAAATTGCTTAGCACAATGGGGTTCGACCCTCTAGGCCAGTGGTAGGCAACCTATGGGCTTTGGGATGTACGGTCACTGGGAAGCGTTTACGGATAGACGACTGTTCGCTCAGGATGGACTTCACCTAAGTAAGGAGGGAAATAGAATTCTAGGATGGAGGCTCGCCGACCTCATCAAGAGAGCTTTAAACTAGGAAGTTGAGGGAGATGGTTGGGAGATGTTCAGGAGATCTCCACGCCAGAATATAACCTGGAGAGGGAAGTAAACAAAGTGAGAGGGGATACCCTTGCGGACCAAAGAATTGATCCAAGAAGGAATAGTGGAGTAGAAACCAGAGTAACGGGTGATGCTGGTGGTAGAAGGTTTGTGCACAACAGGGGAAAGAATGTCACTGACGCCAAACGCCAAAAATTAAAATGTCTGTACACTAATGCGAGGAGCCTAGGTAACAGGATGGAGGAACTGGAGCTACTGGTGCAGGAAATGAAACCGGATATTATAGGGATAACCGAAACCTGGTGGAATAGTACTCATGACTGGAGTACAGGTATTGAAGGCTATGTGCTGTTTAGAAAAGACAGGAAGAAAGGCAAAGGTGGTGGAGTAGCCTTGTATATCAATGATGTGATTAACTGTAATGAAATAAGAAGCGATGGAATGGATAAGACAGAGTCTGTCTGGGCAAAAATCACACTGGGTAAAAAAGCAACTAGAGCTTCCCCTGAGATAGTGCTCGGGGTGTGCTATAGACCACCGGGATCTGATTGGGATATGGATAGAGACCTCTTTAATGCCTTTAATGAAGTAAACACAAAGGGGAAATGTGTGATTATGGGAGACTTCAACTTCCCGGATATAGACTGGAGGACGAGTGCTTGCAAGAATAATAGGGGTCAGATTTTTCTGGATCTGATAGCGGATGGATTTCTTCATCAAGTAGTTGAAGTACCTATGAGAGGGGATGCCATTTTAGATTTGGTTTTGGTGAGCAGTGAGGACCTCGTTGAAGAAATGGTGGTAGGGGATAACCTTGGTTTGAGTGATCATGAGCTGATCCAGTTCAAACTAGATGGAAGGATAAACAAATGTAGATCTGGGATTAGGGTTTTCGACTTCTCGAGGGCTAATTTTAAAGAGTTAAGGAAATTAGTTAGAGAAGTGGATTGGACAGAGGAACTTGTGGATTTAAATGCGGAGGAGGCCTGGAATTACTTTAAGTCGCAGCTGCAGAAATTGTCGGAAGCCTGCATCCCAAGAAAGGGGAAAAAAACCATGGGCAGGAGCTGTAGGCCAAGCTGGATGAGCAAGCAACTCAGAGAGGGGATTAGAAAAAAGCAGAAAGCTTACAGGGAGTGGAAGAAAGGCGGGATTAGCAAGGGAAGCTACCTTGGTGAGGTCAGAACATGTAGGGATAAAGTGAGGAAGGCTAAAAGCCGCATTGAACTGGACCTTGCAAAGGGAATCAAAACCAATAGTATAAGGTTCTACAGCCACATAAATAAGAAGAAAACAAAGAAAGAAGAAGTGGGGCCGCTATACACTGAGGATGGAATGGAGGTTAAGGATAACCTAGGCATGGCCCAATATCTAAATAAGTACTTTGCCTCAGTTTTTAATAAGACTAGTGAGGAGTTTCACGATGATGGAGGGTTGATAAATGGGAATGTGGATATGGAAGTGGATATTACCGCAACTGAGGTAGAGGCCAAACTTGAACAGCTTAATGGGACAAAATCAGAGGGCCCGGACAATCTCCATCCGAGGATATTAAAGGAACTGGCACGTGAAATTGCGAGCCCGTTAGCGAGAATTTTTAAGCAATCGATAAATTCGGGGGTTGTGCCGTACGACTGGAGGATTGCTAACGTAGTTCCTATTTTTAAGAAAGGGAATAAAAGTGATCCGGGTAATTATAGGCCTGTTAGCTTGACGTCTGTAGTATGTAAGGTCTTGGAAAAAATTTTAAGGGAGAAAGTAGTTAAGGACATAGAGGTCAATGGTAATTGGGACGAATTGCAACATGGATTTACTAAAGGTAGATCGTGCCAAACCAATCTGATCTCCTTCTTTGAGAAGGTGACGGATTACTTAGATAAAGGAAATGCGGTAGATATAATTTACCTAGATTTCAGTAAGGCGTTTGACATGGTTCCACATGGGGAACTGTTAGTTAAATTGGAAAAGATGGGGATGAATATGAAAGTTGTAAGGTGGATAAGGAACTGGTTAAAGGGGAGACTCCAGCGGGTCGTATTGAAGGGTGAACTGTCAGGCTGGAAGGAGGTCACTAGTGGAGTCCCTCAAGGATCGGTTTTGGGACCGATCTTATTTAACCTTTTTATTACTGACCTTGGCACAAAGAGCGGAAATGTGCTAATAAAGTTTGCGGATGACACAAAGCTGGGGGGTATTGCTAACACAGAGAAGGACAAGGATACTATTCAGGAAGATCTGGACCACCTTGTAAACTGGAGTAATAGTAATAGGATGAAATACAATAGTGAAAAGTGCAAGGTCATGCACTTAGGGATTAATAATAAGAATTTTAGATATACGTTGGGGACGCATCAGTTGGAAGCGACAGAGGAGGAGAAGGATCTTGGGGTATTGGTTGATAACAGGATGACTATGATCCGCCAATGTGATACGGCTGTTAAAAAAGCAAATGCGATTTTGGGATGCATCAGGCGAGGTATTTCCAGCAAGGATAAGGAGGTGTTAGTACCGTTATATAAGGCACTGGTGAGACCCCATCTGGAATATTGTGTGCAGTTCTGGTGTCCCATGTTCAAGAAGGATGAATTCAAACTGGAACAGGTCCAGAGACGGGCTACTAGGATGATCCGAGGAATGGAAAACCTGCCTTATGAAAGGAGACTCAAAGAGCTTGGCTTGTTTAGCCTAGCCAAAAGAAGGCTGCGGGGGGATATGCTTGCTTTATATAAATATATCAGGGGGGTTAACGTTAGGGAGGGAGAGGAATTATTTAAGTTTAGTACTAATGTAGGCACGAGGACGAATGGGTACAAACTGGATATAAGGAAGTTTAGACTTGAAATTAGATGAAGGTTTCTAACCATTTAGGGGAGTGAAGTTCTGGAACAGCCTTCCGAGGGAAGTAGTGGGGGCAAAAGACTTTTCTGGCTTTAAGGCTAAGCTTGATAAGTATATGGAGGGGATGTTATGATAGGATAGTTTAATTTGGGCAACTGATCTTGGATTATCACCAGATAAGTCTGCTCAATGGTCTGCGGGGAGATGTTGGATGGGATGGGAACTGAGTTACTGCAGAGAATTCCTTCTTGGGTGCTGGCTGGTGAGTCTTGCCCACATGCTCAGGGTTTAGCTGATCGCCATATTTGGGGTCAGGAAGGAATTTTCCTCCAGGGCGGATTGGCAGGGGCCCTGGAGGTTTCTTGCCTTCCCCTGCAGCGTGGGGCATGGGTCGCTTGCTGGTGGATTCTCTGCAGCTTGAGGTCTTCAAACCAATTTTGAGGATTTCAATAACTCAGTCCTGGGTTAGGGGTTGTTATAAAAGTGGATGGGTAGGGTTCTGTGGCCTGCCTTGTGCAGGGGGTCAAACTAGATGATCATATTGGTCCCTTCTGACCTATGAGTCTATGAGTCTATGGCATGGGTGCCAAAGACGGCACTCACACTGCCCAGGTCCTGGCCACCAGTCCAGGGGGCTCTGCATTTTAATTTAATTTTAAATGAAGCTTCTTAAACATTTAAAAAAACCTTATTTACTTTACATACAACAATAGTTTAGTTATATATTATAGACTTATAGAAAGAGACCTTCTAAAAACATTGAAATGTATGACTGACACGCAAAATCTTAAATTAGAGTGAATAAATGAAGATTCGGCGCAGCACTTCTGAAAGGTTGCTGACCCCTGCCCGAGGCTCTACTACAGCACAAATTGTAGATAATGACTACAGACTTTCTCCACTGGCCACTCTATGCCAGCTCACATGACTTCTGTTGTGTTACCCCCAAATAAACACAGTTCATTTATCATTGCTATAGTCTATAACATGTAAAATTATGTAAAAGCTAAAGCACATATCTCATGGATGACATTTCTTCCTCAGCAAAAGAAAACATAGCCCGCTGCATTTTCAAACAAAGCCCCCTTAAAAGTGATTTTGTATTTTCTCCCTGGCTGATAATTTTCTGGACCTATTTTGCCTCCTCTTGCTTTTGTGTGGTTCAGTTGTTTATGTTTTTTATAAAGCTTGCAAAGCTGGAGGTATTGTATAAACACACTGTAATATTGGTCCATGGGTTTCTATGTGCTGGCTTCACACTGGCTCTATTTTTTAAATCTTTAGAAAGCACAGTATGTAATGCCCTGTGGGATGCTCGTGGCAGGGTCTAAACTGTAGATTTCTTGTTCTGGGCTTCACACTGGTTTCCTTTGGCTGACCACAGCCTTGTCACTGCCCCGGAGTTGACTTTCTGCTCCTGCCCAGCAGTTTATCCAGGTGTGCTAACCATACATATGCTAATGGCCTTTCCCAGAGTCTGATAATTCAATGCGAGTCTTCCCATTCAATGGACTTTGAATCAGGCCCCGCTAGCTTAACATTCTCAGTGATGCTACATGTGATCAATTTCACCGTAAGCGGGTGGAGAGATTTCTCAGGGGTGGTAGTGGAAAATATTTGATATGTATATGTGTGTGCATGCCACATGTACAGTTTAAACTCCCAACAACTTTTCCCTTCCTGGGGAAACAACACTCTTATGAAAAGGGTTGGCATGTTAGCAGTGGGAGGGATAATAGAGTAGCCTCTCAGTTAAACCTGATCAATAAATCAAAACTTGTTTACAAACCTGCTTTTCAACCTGGAATCCTGTGGCACCTTATAAACTAACAGACGTTTTGGAGCATGAGCTTTCGTGGGTGAATGCATCTGACAAGTGGGTATTCACCCACGAAAGCTCATGCTCCAAAACGTCTGTTAGTCTATAAGGTGCCACAGGATTCTTTGCTGCTTTTACAGATCCAGATTAACACGGCTACCCCTCTGATACTTTTCAACCTGGGTTACTATTTAACTACTTGCTTTCCATTTTAGACACATGCTGCTCGAATAAATACTGTAGTCTAGCTGTGAACTATGAATGGGTGAGCTTGGAAGAGTAAAATATACTGTAGTGCAGGGGGGTGAATTCAATTTTTAGTGAACAGGGTATAAATGTAGGACTGTGTACTGTTCTCCATCCACATTGGAGCTCCCACTGAGGTCAGTTTCGAGGGTAAACTGCATGTCAATATGGCCTTTATGTAAGAACTAAAATATTTATTTTTACATTAATCATCACTCAGGGCTCACGGTTAGGATGCCCAATATTTGAGCCCTGTCCTTTCTCTCTCTCTCCCCCACCTTTTCTTCCTCCCCCTCTTTTGCAACAACCAAGTACTCCTATGAGCTTCAGTCTCTGCCTTTCCTCATTCTATCTGAGTCAAGGTTCCTTCCCCACTCTGAACTTTAGGGTACAAATGTGGGGACCTGCATGGACACTTCTAAGCTTAATTACTAGCTTAGATCTGGCAACTCTGCCATCATCCAGAAATTTCAGTGTCTGGATCACGTCTTGTCCCCCCCAAAACCTTCCCCTCCCTGGGCAGCCTTGAGAGGCTTCACCAATTCCCTGGTGAACACAGATCCAAACCCCTTGGATCTTAAAACAAGGAGAAATTAACCATCCCTCCTCCTTTTCCCCCCCACCAAGCCCTGGTGAGTCCAGATCCAATCCCCTTGGGTCTTAAAACAAGGAAAAATCAATCAGGTTCTTAAAAAGAAAGCTTTTAATTAAAGAAAGAAAAGTTAAAAAAAATCATCTCTGTAAAATCAGGATGGAAAATACTTTACAGGGTAATCAGATTCCTATAGCCCAGAGGAACCCCCTCTAGCCTTAGGTTCAAAGTTACAGCAAGCAGAGGTAAAATCCTCTCAGCAAAAAAAAAGGACATTTACAAGTTGAGAAAACAAAAATAAAACTAATCCGCCTTGCCTTGCTGTTACTTACAATTTTGAAACATGAGAGACTGGTTTAGAAAGATTTGGAAAGCCTGGATTGACGTCTGGTCCCTCTTAGTCCCAAGACCGAACAACCGCCAAAACAAAGAGCACAAACAAAGACTTCCCTCCACCAAGATTTGAAAGTATCTTGTCCCCCATTGGTCCTCTGGTCAGGTGTCAGCCAGGTTTACTGAGTTTCTTAACCCTTTACAGGTAAAAGAGACATTAACCCTTAACTATCTGTTTATGACAATCTGTTAAATTGGTCAGCAGTGAAACAGTTAATGTTTCACTTAAAGTGGCATCTGGCCTTGGGAGTAAACACCCCAATGATATGAATGAATGGGGGTGAGGGGGTTTCATGCCTCCCAGAGCCACTGCTCCAGGCTGTCTGTTTGCAGATTGTGGCAGACAATACTGCATCATTCTGTGCTTGGGGTCACATTTGAATGGCTTCCTATGTAACCATGAGAGCTACAAAAACTTTTTCAAAGGGAAACTTAACTTCTTCTGAATCTGAATATGCTATGTGGGCCACATTAATAGCAGGCTGGATTTAGGCTGACGCTCCTAATCTGGAGAGATGGTTTAAAAATATGAAATATTCTGGATAGAGATGAACATCTTTTTTTGGCTAATATGTAATATTGCTTGGCCTGCCTTGAAAACTGAAAGGGCAAGTATTGAATAAATTAACTGAAAGTTTTCTAGTATCATTGTAAGAGTGTTGTCTACCCATGACACATTCAAAAATCACAAGTCAGGGCCGTAAGATCATGAGGTTTTCTTGTATTACAGTAACGAAATTTAAAAATATATTTTGGATTCTTTTTGCCTTCTGGTTTTTGAACCTTTCTGGTAATTTCCAAACTTTTCTCTATAACAAGGAGTGGGAAGAATGTAATTGTGCTTTGTTTTAAAAGAAAGCTGAGATTCTCTTGTATTCACATGACTCCAAGAAAACAACATATCACAAGACTCTTGATAAAACTGTGAGAGCTGGCTGACTTTCTGTAAATGCCTGAGTACCCTTTTGGGTCCGTTCTAATTTGAAAGGCCTTAAAGCAACATCTCCCTGTGAATAGCAATAGATACCTGTCGCTTACGTTTCTTGGAGCAATTGTATCTTGGGGGACACTTTTTCTTCTCCTCCTCTTCCTCCTATGGGGAAAGCATAACAAATCCAGAAGTTGTGTTGCACAAGGATTTGAGCCCTTTGTATACTAATCCCAGTAAATTCTGATTTTAAAAGGGGGTGAGATCTAGTGCTCAGGAAATGGGAATATAGCACTGTCCAAAACCCCAGAAACTTTCCCTATGGGCCAGTTACTCCATAATCACCGTTTCAGTTTCTTGCACTTTCCCCTGAATCATTTGATACTTGTCACTATTGGATCATTATTACTAAGGAAGCATCTCTATGCCCCAACTGTGAGCTGAGCCTCATTGTACTAGACACTGTAGAAACACACAATGCGAGATCAGGCTTGCCTTGCATTTAGTTTTTGGTTGCTTATTTTATGTATGTTTTTATATCTGGGCTATCTGGGTGCTATTGCCAGTAAGGTAATAAACAGCTCAGTAGAGTGTTAATATTAATAGGTATATATGAGATGCATTATAATGCTTGTCTGGCTTTCTTCCCCAAGCCCACTATATAATTATATGGTGTATAGTTTATTGATTTGAATTAACATTTTGATACAAATGGTGTTGTGAGAGGAAATCCATGGAGATGCAGTAATAAGAATCTTCCACTAGTTGTCTCTCAATCCCCATTTTAAAGCTGACTAAAAAAGGCTAAATCTCTTTAGCTTCTGCTATATATTCAGATCCAGGATAACAAATTTCATTTATAAATATTGCTATGAACTCTTTCTAGAAGAGAGGAATAGGAGCTATAACAGCCTTGAGTCCAAGATGTGGCAGCCTCTGCATGCTCTGGTCTTTGAGTTCCTGGGTTGCTGGATATTAAAATTTGTTATGTTTGTTACAGTCATGCCTAGGAACCAAACAGAATTGTGATAGGTGCTTATACACACACTGAGTAAGAGACTGTTCCTGTCCCAAAGAGATTAGTCCAAATAGACAAGACAGACAAAGGGAAGGAGGAAGGGGCTGAGTGCATGAGCAGAGTGATGGTTTTCAAATGTCATGTTAGGGCCATGATTTTTTGTTTTATTTTTAATTTTTGGGTGAAGTTTTGTTGGGAGGGGATGAAGGAAAGATCAGGGAAGGGAGGGAGGGCGTGATCAGGACAGGACCACCGGGAGGAGGTGGGAAGCTTGTTCCCAGAACTGTTTTCTGTCTCTTATTTCTTTCAGTTGAGCACACATGTATTTATTTGCTATACAAGTAAATGTTTCTTACAGATAAGCGTTGCCCGGAGCTTCCAGCTGTTTGACAAAAATGTAAATACTCCCCCTCCACCCCCCACATTAATCCTAATAAGCAGCCTAATGTATTTTTATTTGTATTGGATTAATGCCTAGAAGCCCTAGGCAGGAGCCCTGCTCTTTGTGCTAGGTTTTGTAGAGACCTATAGTCAGAGAAGCTCCCTGCTTGGACAGTTTTAGTCTACAGAGACCAGAAAAGGAGACAAACAAAAGGGCACAAGCACAAGTCTTGTTAGTCACCTGCTTTTTAAATTAAGCTGCGCTGATCCATTCCCCTCTTGCTATTGGTAGGGCACTATAGCCAGCCTGTTAGCCGTCGCTGAGCCAGCCATTGCTTCCTTCCATCCCGCCTCACCCCATGAGAGAGGTTCAGTGAGATGGTACCCTACCCATCCATCTAACGATAACCTCAGGCCTCCGCCTTCGATCCATGCAGCTCTAGTTCCTCCTTCCCTTAGAGGGAGGAAGTAATGGGATGTTCCTGTCCCCTTCTGCTTTTCCCGGGGGGTCCAGCAGGGCATTTCCTGCCCCATTCACACTGTGTTCCCCCCAGCCACTTTCTCCCCTGGAAGAATGGGAAAGGCAGGTGTGCAGAGGACAACTAAGATGTGAGCTCTAACCATGTCACGTATGCACAGCTCACCCCAAATCACATACTACGCTCCAGTCCATCCAACCCTCCTCTAAACATACACAAGGCTACACTGCAGCCTTGCTCCCATCCATGTAAGTGTCCTACTACACCGACACCATAACTCCACCTCCACAAGAAGCATAGTGCTTATGTCTGTGTAGTTAGGGTGACAGTGTCTGTGTAGACACTGCGTAACTTACATCATGTGTTGGCTGTCATTCTTGTCAATTTCAAAGCTCCGTTCTGTAGCAGGGGGTCAAAGCTGGAGCGCCGACATTGAGGCTGGTAGGCTCCATGCTGTGACCCTCTCGCTGGGCTCAGAGCTTGGGCTGCCACCCTGGGGTGGGTGGGGGGCTCCAGATGTGATCCTGGCTGTCGCTTGGGCTCTCAGCTCCCCACTCCCCATGGAGCTAACCAGCTGAAACCTGGCTGCTGGGTAGCCTCAAGGTGAGATCCAGGGCGGCATCTGGGCTCCCAGCGGGAAGATCCATGCTGGGCGGTAGCCAGGTTCCCAATGGCGGGTGGGAGCTCTGAGCTGACAGCCCAGTTTTTCAGTCTCATATTGACTCTCTTAAGTTGGTGCAAGTGCTCCTGTTGAGGACATGCACCACTGACAGGAGGAGGCTAGTGTGGACATGAAAAAACGCGGCAGTTATAGTGGTTGGCTGTATGTCGACTTGAGTATTGACTTAAGTTTGTAGTGTAGACATGCCCTCAGAGATTGAATGGACATGGGAAAAGAAGAGCTGGATGAAAAAGGCTGATTTTTTTTCCCTAGGATTTTTAAAAATTATTTGTATTTTAATGGAAATTTCCCTATTCTAAAGCAAACCCCCTCCAAAGAAATATTTGGGGTTTTGAGAAAACCATTTTCAGTTAAAGTTTTTGGTTTTCAAAACCTCGAATGTTTTAACCCAAAGACATTTTGTTGTTCATTGAAACATCAGAAAATTTGTCAGATGATATCTTTCTGTGAAATTTTCATTTTCCGTGATAATCCATTTTTCATCTAAATTACTTTGGACTAGAAAAAATTTGAATCAGCTGTAAAAATGACTCAGTTCTATGAGTGATCCCTCCAGAACAGGCCTGAAGCACATGGGTAGGGAAAGGTTGCACTTTACTTCCCCACTCGGTCCCTGTTGACTTATTCCGTTCAACCTTAGAAGTATGGCTAGAGCAAGCCTTCAAGATGGGGACTAGGGGAAAATAGGAATAGAAGGCCTATTAAGTTCACACCAGCGGGCAGGGCATCTGTACTCAAATCCCAGTACTTACCAGGATTCATTTGTACTGATCTCAGATCAAATGAGATGGGTATTATACTTCGTTGTTTTTATGGATTGCTTCGCATTAAAAATGTATGCCTCTTCACTCGTGTATCCGTCATGTGATTCTGTTATTTGTGCTCTACAGTGAGTCTTTACTACATATCGCGTACTGCTTCTCCAATGTTTTGTTGGTGCTTCCACTAATAAGCAAACAAAAAACAACAGCCCCTTAAAAGGGAGGAGGGAGAATGTAATATCCTACAATAAGGTAAAAAAACAAAACAGGGTGGAGGGACATGAAAAACGATATTGCCATTAATTGGCTTTTAAAGACTCTGCATTTAACTAAATCTTAATAGGCTGTATAAAGAACATCTTTCAGGAAGGATTTTAATAAAACCTCCCACGCAATGTCTGTGCATTAGGAAGCTCCAGGTAGCTGCTATTTGGACAAAGAGCATTTTCTTACCTAAGTAAATGGTACATGACAAGGGTTGCTGCTCTGCTGTCTCATATGCAAGCCTTGAGGGAGCTATGAGGCAGAAGATGGAAAGCCAAGTGTTTCCACCACCTAGGAAATGAATACATGATGCTGGAGCAGCGCAACCTGGAGGATATTATTGTGCTCTTAAAATGGCTCTTTTAATATTTCATGCTTACACAGCTCAGAATCTGTATTAACCAACTGAATGGCTTCCTTCAACCAAGTCATCTTATAATTAAGCCATAAAGATGTACCAGTCAGTGGTACTTTCTAAGAGCTTAAATCATGATGACTTTCATGGTATCATAAGGCTTGAGGCCAAAGACCAGTACTGTATACTGCATGATGCGTTTAGATCATATGGACTTACAGATGTGAGGAAGGCTGGTCTTATAGTTAATACACTGGACTGGAAGTCAAGATGTGTGGGTTAAGTTTTTGCCCCTGCCACAGACTTCATGTGTGGTCTTGGGCAAGGTCCTTAATACTGCTGTGCCTCAGTTCCCCCTCTGTGAATAGGGATGATAATTCCTTTCTCCCACACTTCATCTTTTCTATCTAGATTGTAAGCTCTCCAGGGCAGGGACTGCCTCTCACTGTGTGTGTGTGTGTGTGTGTGTGTGTGTGTGTGTGTGTGTGTGTGTGTGTGTGTGTGTGTGTGTGTGTGTGTAGAGCGCCCAGCACAATGGGGCCCTGATCTCAGCGGAGGCCTTCCTGTGTTATTGTAATGCAAGTAATAATTAATACTAAGGGTGTGGCTCACAGCACTTCACAATAAAATAAGTAAATCAGGAAAGTTCAGCTGAGCACAAGGTTGAAAGAGAGCTACTTAACTGAGTCTTAAAAATTGAGAGAATTTCCAGACTGGGAAGATTCAAGAGCAGAAGAATTCACTAATGAGGCACACAAATGGCAAAGTGACTTAGGAGCCTGTTATATTTTCAAAAGTGACTTAAGTGCTTCGGGGCCCAAGTCCCATTGATTTAAGAGCTTGTCACTGATGTGCTTTTGAAAATGTTATCAGTAATGCTTTAAATTATGTAAATATCCAAATAATAGTCCTAGCTTAGGGGACTATAGTGAGCATGAAGGAGAGAACACCATATGATTCATTACAATATTCCTTGGTCACCCAGATCACAAAGTTTTTTTCAGAAGTAAAAACAAAAACCATTTTAAAGTCTAAGTGAATTGATATTGGAAGCTGGTGCAAAGTATCCTAAGATTGGAGTTGTAAATAGTGCTGACTCAGTCCTAGTTGATCTTCTGGGTATTCAGTTATGAATAAACTAGAGACCACCAATGAGTTAATCAGGGAATGCAGCAAATGAAGAACTACAGTCATTAAAATCTTGATATTGTAAAATACTGTTGAAAATACTTAGGATTTAGAGTGTCTTTCATATAAGGATCTCAAAGCGCTTCACAAACCTTAAACCTCCTAATACCCTGTGTGTGGTAGATAAGTGGCAGTATCTGCCATTTTGAAGATGCAGAAATTGAAATGAGAGAGGTCTAATGACTTTGCCTCAAGATCACATAATATGAATTAGAGTCAAATATTAGAGCTCTCCGATCAACACTTCAGCTCAGGGCTGAGACCCTTGTCCAATATAGTAGCACTTTACTTCAAGGACAGCTCTATTTGCTTCAGTAGATCTACTTGTAAAGCATTTCTCATTGTGAGTAAGGTGAGCTGAACCTGGCCTTTTTTGAACTGGTTTGCCTAAGTGGAGGTCACTGCAATCTTGTTGGCTTTTTCTTGTGGGAGGGCAGAATTGGTAAGTATGCCTTAGGGTATGTCTAAACTACGGGATTATTCCGATTTTACGGAAACCGGTTTTTTAAAACAGATTGAATAAAGTCGAGTGCACACGGCCACACTAAGCACATTAATTCAGTGGTGTGCGTCCATGTACCGAGGCTAGCGTCGATTTCCGGAGCATTGCACTGTGGGTAGCTATTCCATAGCTATCTCATAGTTCCCGCAGTCTTCCCCGCCCATTGGAATTCTGGGTTGATATTCCAATGCAGAAACAGTGTCACGGGTGATTCTAGGTAAATGTCGTCACTCATTCCTTCCTCTCTGAAAGCAACGGCAGACAATCATTTCGCACCCTTTTTCCCTGGATTGCCCTGGCAGACGCCATAGCATGGCAACCCTGGAGCCTGTTTTGCCTTTTGTCACTGTCACCGTATGTGTACTGGATGCTGCTGACAGAGGCGGTACTGCAGTGCTACACAGCAGCATTCATTTGCCTTTGCAAGGTGGCAGAGACGTTTACTATCTCTATTGCACTGTCTGCCATTGTAAATTGGTGATGAGATGATGGTTAGCAGTCATTTTGCACCGTTTGCATTTGGAAATTGGCGACGACGGTTATCAATCCTTTTATATCATCTGCTGGCCTTGCTGAGGTCGACCAGGGGCACATGGACAAAAATGGGAAAGACTCCCCGGGTCATTCCCTTCTTTATGTTTTGTCTAAAAATAGAGTCAGTCCTGCCTAGAATATGGGGCAAGTGTACTAGAGAACTAGAGAGCACAGCTGCTCCGGGTCAGAGCCCCAGAGATCCCGCAGAAATGATGAGCTGCATGCCATTCTAGGGGGTGCCCCTGCAACAACCCCATCCGTTGCTTCCCTCCTCCCCCAACTCTCCTGGGCTACCTTGGCAATGTACCCCCATTTGTGTGATGAAGTAATAAAGAATGCAGGAATAAGAAACACTGACTTTTTAGTGAGATAAAATGAGGGGGAGGCAGCCTCCAGCTGCTATGATAGTCCAGGGAGTACAGAATCTTCTTTAGACATGAAGGGGGCGGGGCTGATGGAGCTCAGCCTCCAGCTGCTATGATGAGGAAGGTTACCAAGCCTTCTGTCCCGTCTGCCGGGAATGACCGGGAGTCATTCTCATTTTTACCCAGGCGCCTCCGGCCGACCTCACTGAGGCCAGCCAGGAGCACTCACGGGCTGATGATGACGATGGATACCAGTCATTTTGCACCATCTGCCACTAGGAAGGGGATGCTGGTGTTCAGCGCTGCAGCACTCCGTCTACCAGCAGCATGCAGTAGACATAGGGTGACGTTGAAAAAAGGCGAGAAATGATTTTTTTCCCTTTTCTTTTGGGGTGGGGGAAGGGTGTAAATTGAATACATACACCCTGAAACACCCGGGAAACTGTTTTTGACCCTACAGGCATTGGGAGCTCAGCCAAGAATGCAAATGCTTTTCGGAGACTGCAGGGACTGTGGGATAGCTGGAGTCCTCAGTACCCCCTCCCTTCCTCCCTCCCTCCATGAGTGTCCATTTGAGTCTTTGGCTTTCCATTACGCTTGTCACGCAGCACTGTGCTGAGTCCCTGCTGTGGACTCTGTCTTTCATAGCCTGGAGATATTTTCAAATGCTTTTTGTCATTTCGTCTTCTGTAACGGAGCTCAGATAGAACAGATTTGTCTCCCCATACTGTGATCAGATCCAGTATCTCCCGTACAGTCCATGCAGGAGCTCTTTTTGGATTTGGGACTGCATTGCCACCCGTGCTGGTCAGAGCTCCACACTGGGCAAACAGGAAATGAAATTCAAAAGTTCGCTGGGCTTTTCCTGTCTACCTGGCCGGTGCATCTGAGTTCAGATTGCTTTCCAGAGCGGTCACAATGGTGCATTGTGGGATACCGCCCGGAGGCCAATACCGTCGAATTGTGGCCACACTAACCCTAATCCGACATGGCAATACCAATTTCAGCGCTACTCCCCTCATCGAGTTTTTAAAGAGCCGGTTTAAAGAGCCCTTTATATCGATATAAAGGGCTTCGTTGCGTGGACGGGTGCAGGGTTAAATGGGTTTAATGCTGCTAAATTTGGTTTAAACGCGTAATGTAGACCAGTCCTTAGAAGAGAATGTTTGCAGCAAGCACGAAGAGTTGAACAGCTCTCTCCTGCCATGAGAAGAGAGAAACTGCTGGGATCTAAATTCACTTGTTCCTGACAAAGTATTTTTGCAGAGAGGGAAAGCAGAACTGATGCAGTTAGACTTCTGAGGGGAAAAGGATGTTTGTTTCTGAATCAAAGCGATAAGGGAAAAGTCTTTTTGGAAAGAGGGTAAACCCTTGCTTAGGAAACACTCAGACTCTGCCGGAACACTGAGTTAATTAGTTTATTGCAGCAGGAAGATGCTTATAAGCTATCAAATAGGTAATATTCTGTAATTGGACCAAAAGCTGGCAGAAGAGGATAAAGTATTTGTAACACACTATAACGAAAGACAAAGAGCCAGCATGCACTTGCACCTTCCTAAAAGTTTAACTGTATTTCATACAAACCTCTACAGAGCTTTTCCTAGTGCCTCTGCTTTCTATAGAAGCATCAGCGCTTAGGGATGGAACAGGACTGGAGCGGGATTGTGTCGTGTAGCACAGAACCACAGTCAAAATGTGTGAGGAACTGGTCATTAGTGTGGAATATTTTGAGAGGCCAGGTGAACCAGGGCCAGACTACTCAAAAATAAGGATGCTAGTTAAACAGAAATGAAAAGGAACAGCCACAAGTGAAATGCCTGTAAGCTGCATTTAAACCATATAAACACACTATAATAGAGGCTCAAACTAAACATATATCGTAAATTGAAAAGAAAGAGGACCAAAAATATGCACTATGGCTAAACAACAGAGTAAAAGAGACAGTGAGAGGAAAAAAGGCATCCTTTAAAAATTGGAAGTCAAATCCTACTGAGGAAAAGAGAAAAGAGCATAAACTCTGGCAAGTCAAGTATAAAAGTATAATTAGGCAGGTGAAAAAAGAATTTGAAGAGCAATTAGTAAAAGGTACAAAAAATTACAGCAATTTTTTTTATAAGTGCAAAGTAATGCATGTTGGAAAACATAATCCCAACTATACATATGAAATGATGGGGTCTGAATTAGCTGTTACCACTCAAGGAAGAGATCTTTTAGTCATCGTGGATAGTGCAGCTGCAGCCAAAAAAAGCCAGCTATGTTCAGAACCATTAGGAAAGGGATAGATAATAAGACAGAGAGACTATCATAATGCCACTATATAAATCCATGGTATGCCCACACCTTGAATACTGCATGCAGTTCTATTCACCCACCCCATCTCAAAAAAGGTATATTAGAATTGGAAAAACTCATTGCCATGTGAGCTGTGAAGGCTGAAAATATAACTGGGTTAAAACATCAGGTAAGTTCCTGGTGGATAGGTCTATCAATGGCTATTAGCCAAGATGGTCAGGGACCCCATGTTCTGGGTGTCCCTAAGCCTCTGACTGCCGGAAGCTGGGACTGGACAATGGGATGGATCTCTTGATAATTGCCCTGTTCGATTCATTCCCTCCGGAGCATTTGACACTGTCCACTGTAGGAAGACAGGATACTGGGCTAGATGGATCATTGGTGTAGCCCAATATGGCCATTCTTATGTTCTAATTTGGTCAGGATACCAGTGCTAATACCTCTATTATACATTTTTATTATTTTATGTATCTTTCTGTAATATTCCCAGGTAGCTGAATTTTAGGAGATTTGATGCCCCTGAAGAGTTCAGTCTGGAAATCAGGAAATGTGTGGCCATGATCCATCAGATATAGTAATTGCCAGTAAATTTTTGACAGTTGTAATCAAGCTATGCACCTGAGCAACATTTTTCTTAACCACAGGTCAACATCCGTTCTGTTTATTGAGAGCTCTTTCCTCTCTTGAAGTGACAAATGGTGCAAGGCAAATATTTCAGAAGTAATGCCGATTTTGGTATCCGTGTCAGGAAACATTTATTTTGTTGTGCAGGATGGGACTCCGTTATGTTTTCTGTAGACCTAAAGCATGAAGACACTGACCTGCCTCTGAAATTGGTGCTGACTGCATCTTATGATGATCTGATACTATTTTTTCAAAATGTGGGATAATGTGTTGCCCATGACAGTGAAGGACTAATGACACTTCCTACTTGGGGCTAGTGCAGACAACCACTACCACCCTGCATGTGTCTTAGGTTAGACCCCCTACCCAGAGCCCCTTTGTAATCAATGTGGTTCTATGTGGGTGTCCCCCCAGAGTCAGCTGCAGAATCAGGGTCAATATTCTGTGCAAGTCCCCACCCCGCACTTCTGGCAGAAGATTTCCATTCTGCTCTGGAACACCACCAGCTATTGCAGAACTGGCTTCCCTCTCTACAAGTCTTCCAATGCATTTCTGTTAATGCTTCTGCTTTCTGGCTGCTGACTAATCCATATCGCTCTGCCAGTGCATCTCAAGTCCGAGGTCCCTATGTAGCTCTAACAATCCAGCTCCAATTCTGAACTTCAACGCTCCCTGCTACTGCAGTTCTGGGCTGGGACACCACTCCCCCAGTGCTTCTCAACACTCTCCCTTCATGGAAAAAATAATCTTCATTAAAATAAGGGATTAACAGGTCTGAGGATTGATGTCTTCTGTTTAATCCAAGAGCAGGTTAAGTATGAACAGTGGCAGTACCAGATTCCCACAGTATCCTTCCAGCATGCCTCAGTCCTGCTTTAGAGAGATCATTTCTAAGGTAAAATTCTGATGTGGGAAGCTCATCCATTAGGAGATCATTTTATATAGGCCACCCAACAGGAATTGGGATGGAACAACTCTTTGTATTTGGTACCGGTGTGAGCCAAATTCAGTGACATGCGGTGAATGACTGCATCTATCATGACTGATCTCCTGAACCATCCTTCCTGCACTCTTTAATTTTTCTTGTCTTGTAAAATAACATACATTTGCAAAAGAGTCTAGCCAACGAATGTGTTTTCTCATCAAGCCCATGGCAAACACGAGACATCTCAGCAGGCACCCTCAGGAATTAGCAATTGATTGATTGTCTCTAGTAATTATCTTTTCAGCCATCCAAAAGCACAAAAAATGATTTAGTGTTGATGACTGGAGTTATTTAAAGTAACTGTGTTTAAAACACTGAGCCTTTGGGGATTGTGTTGATTAAGAGAGAGATCTGCCAGATGTTTCAGGTACAGGGGATGTCGAGAAGGGATTAATTAATATTTTGACAAAAATTGTATTTTTCAGTATCTATGGCTTTGGGGCATGGAAAAGTCAATAATTCCTAATGTGAAGGGTTCGAAGAAACAAGCATTGCTGAAAAAGTTGTATTAATGACTTTGAAAATTAACTCCTGTCGTCTCTTTGTTTAGAGTCTGAAATCTTGTGATATTCGAAGTACCTCGTGAGATATCCTGGCATCACACAGCATCTTTCTCTACTATGTATCTGAGATACAAATAGGGCCCCGATTACCCCAGTATATGAGCATGTCACAATCTTTAATGTATTTTAGTCTCACAACATCCCTGGGAGTAGGGAATTTCTCTTGTTTCCATTTTGCAGCTGAGCACAGAGATATTGTGACTTTCCCAAAGTGACACAGGAAGTCTCTGTCCATTCCCAAGTTCTAAGCTAATACCTCTAACCACACATTACTTGATGGACTTATTATGTGGTGTGACATGATATGCTGTGATACCTGCACTACCTCCTGCCATCACTCCCCATCTCTTCAGTTGGATTCTGGCTCTCAGTTCGAGAACTGTCTGCTTAGCTGCTGCATTTTCCGGTGTCCCTATATGTGTTTGAACAATGCATGTCCATGCAGTGTGGCTGTTATTAAAAGGTGCACTGTTATCTACAACCATAGATACTCAAGATCTGGTACTAAGATTGATCTTTGAGATGGACCGACTGCCACAGGACACTGGGAAAGGTATTTGAACTTTAAATGCCCCAGATTAATTTGCTGGGTATTCTTTTTTAAAACTTCCTTCTTCTATGTGAAGTGTTCTCCTCTAACAGATGCCAGTCTTGTTTATTTTGTTAAATATGACATTCCCCCTCTGAGCTTTCATTGTCTTGGAAACTGCTCGTAGGCTTCTGGAGTCTTTTGAGTCTAGACGTGCCTCTTTGGTATGCAATGTCTTCAAGTCCAGCGGTATCATTAGGGAGAGTCACCCTTTGATGGTGGATTTCTTAAATGCGTCCTCAGTGCAGCTTTGAAAACTGGTGTTACTTTACCTCTCTGTCATTTGTCTTTACTTTATCTGATGCAAAAGTCTATTCTGCAGAGGGCAGAAAATGTGTTTCATAAAGGATTTTGAAAGTTGGCTTCATGCCTAGTTGGAATTAAACCCAAAAGTTTTTAAATCTTCTGTGAAGGAAAATTCTGGGAGGAAAAAAGGGGGATTTATCACTTTTTATTTTGATGGAATTGAAACGTTTCATTTAGATTTTGACTTTTTACAAATGTATTTTATAACTTCAGATGTTTTAAAATGGAAACAAAGTAATTTCAAGACAAAAAATTGAAATAATTCTTTCTGAAAATGTCAAAGCAGGAGGTTTTAATGTAGTCAGATCCTTTTTCCCAAACAAAATTATGGTGAACGTTTTATATTAGCGGAACTGTATATGCCAGTGGAATGTGGTTCAGCCAGTTTTTCTCCAACCAGTGTTAGCTGCTATTTATTTGTATTGTGGTAGTGTCTAGAAATCCAGCTGAGATGAGAGTCCAATTGTGCTAAAATAGGCCTTGCCCCAAAGAGTTTATCATCTAACAAGACAAGATAGCTATACCTCAACTTCAAATCTCAAAACATAGAGCAGGGATCGGCTAAAACCCACTTCATCAGATGCATGGAGTGGGAACACCTGCCTACATTATTTTCCACTCCATCCATCTGATGAAGTGGGTTTTAGCCCACAAAAGCTTATGCCCAAATAAATGTTTTAGACTCTAAGGTGCCACAAGGTGCCTTGTTGTTTTGTTCAGTTGTGGTCTTTGTTTTAAGTGTGAATTTCATGCCTCTCTTACATTTTTTTTCCCTTTTCTTGTATGACATCTATTAGTGTAGTTTCTGGGCACAACGTATGTGACTCAGGCACAGACCAGAACAGAGTTACCCCCAAAACATGTATCTCATCCACCTCCACTATGCTGATAGATGCAGTGCTCCCTTTGGAAATCAGTCTGTTTCTCTGAATGAGAGAGGATTCCTTTGCACCAGAATAGCCCCCAACCGTCAGCCCCACAAGCACTACCCACAGGACAGTGTCTTAAAAATAAATCTCTTACAAGGCAACACTTTGCACTCTCACTGGACCACCTCTTTTTAATATTAAGAAGCTGTGGATATTATTTCTCTAGCACCGAAAGCATGTTGGTGCTTTTCAGGCAACGTCCCTGCCCTGAGGAGCTAACAATTTTAATAGCTACTATACCTGAATAATAAAATTATGTTAGAGCTACTTGCAGTTCATTGGGTTTATGGGCTCATGACTCACTTCATACTTACTTACAGCTCTCATGGAGATCCTCTTGCACAGGGGACACTATTAAACCAGAGTGCCTTCTCATTGGACTTTGGAAATCCAGCATGACGTTTGGCATTAACTGGCCCCCTTGTTGGCTGTCTCAGAAGAAAGGTCTCAAGAGAGGGACTGGGCTGTGGATTCTGAACTAGCCTCTTGCTTCTGGAGTTTCACATTAGAGATGAGGGCATGTTGATTAGGCTAGTGTAGTGACAACTTTACTCCTGAGGGTATTCTGTGCCAAAAATTAAAAATTCTGCACACAACATTTTAAAAATTCTGCAAGTTTTAATTGTCAAATAAATGCAGAGGCTCCAGCATGGTGGTGGGGAGCACTGGTCACTAGCTGCACGAAGGTGGGAGATCACACTGCAGCACCCCTACCCCTGGGACACTGACCTAGTGGTGAGGCTGCACCTGAACCTGGCATAACACAAAGTCTGGACCTGCCCCAGAAACACTGTGGGGCCCTGTCTCTCTGTGCCAGGCACACCAGATGTGGGACAGGCAGCTCAACCAGGTAGGATCCAAGTGTGGAGGGGCTCCGTGTGGGGGGATCCAAGTGTGGAATTGAGAGGATTGTGTGTAGAACAAGCTGGGTACAGGAATGATGTGCAGAATTGATGTATCTGTGCTGTTAGGGAGTGGTACATGGCTGATCTTGCAGCTTCCCTTTTACTTCCCTTTCAGAAAGTCATTTTTCTGCGAGGAAGCAAAGAAATCTGTGGGGTACATGAATTCTGCACATGCGCAGTGGTGCAGAATTCCCCCAGGAGTACAACTTGCACTTGCACTGCTTGTGCTGTACCTGCTCCATGTATAGCAGACATCAGTGTGCAGGAATCTGGCAACTTTTACCTGTATCGAATTCACATTAAAAAAATCATTTTCAACTGTTCTCTCGTGCTAAGGCCCTGCCTCCCCAGGGCTTTCAAATGTGTTTAACAGCTGTATTTAAGTAGTAAGCATAAGTAGTTTAGAACCACGCACCGATGAGCTATTGGAGAAGTTGGGACGTGCCCAGTTCATCTCTACAATAGACTTAACCAAGGGGTACTGGCAAGTACCGCTAGATGAACCTGCCAAGGAGAGGTCAGCATTCGTCACCCATGCGGGGGTGTATGAATTCAATGTCCTTCCTTTCGGCCTTCGAAATGCACCCGCCACCTTCCAGAGGCTGGTAGATGGTCTACTAGCTGGACTGGGAGAATTTGCAGTTGCCTACCTCGATGATGTGGCCATTTTTTCAGACTCCTGGCCCAAACACCTACTACACCTGGAAAAGGTTTTTGAGCTCATCAGGCAGGCCGAACTAACTGTTAAGGCCAAAAAGTGTCAAATAGGCCAAAACAGAGTGACTTACCTGGGGCACCAGGTGGGTCGAGGAACCATAAACCCCCTACAGGCCAAGGTGGATGCTATCCAACAGTGGCCTGTCCCACGGTCCAAGAAGCAAGTCCAATCCTTCTTAGGCTTGGCCGGATACTACAGGCGATTTGTACCACACTACAGCCAAATCGCTGCCCCATTGACCGACCTGACCAAAAAGACCCAGCCAAATGCAGTTAAGTGGACTGATGAGTGTCAAAAGGCCTTTACCCAACTTAAGGCAACGCTCACGTCTGACCCTGTACTCAGGGCCCCGGACTTTGACAAGCCATTCCTAGTAACCACGGATGCATCTGAGCGTGGTATAGGAGCAGTGCTCATGCAGGAAGCAACAGATCACAACTTCCATCCTGTCATGTTTCTCAGCAAGAAACTGTCTGAGAGGGAAAGTCACTGGTCAGTCAGTGAAAAGGAATGCTATGCCATTGTGTACGCCCTGGAAAAGCTACGCCCATATGTTTGGGGACGGCGGTTCCAACTACAAACTGACCATGCTGCACTAAAGTGGCTTCATACTGCCAAGGGGAACAACAAGAAACTTCTTCGTTGGAGTTTAGCTCTCCAAGATTTTGATTTTGAAATTCAACACATCACAGGAGCTTCTAACAAAGTTGCTGATGCACTCTCCCGTGAGAGTTTCCCAGAATTCAGTAGTTAAAAAGTGTTCTTAAAATGTACAAGTCTGTTAGTTATATACTTAGTAGTATATGTAAAGGTGCATGTGTTGTAGTAATCTGTTTATTTTAAAGTTCTAGAAGGAAATCGCCGCCAGTGAGCTTCCCCACTGTCTGCAATTTGGGGGGCGTGTCATAAACAGATAGCTAAGGGTTAATGTCTCTTTCACCTGAAGCACCTGACCAGAGGACCAATCAGGAAACCGGATTTTTTCAACTTTGGGTGGAGGGAATTTTGTGTCTTTGGTCTTTGTTGTCTGTCTGCCTGCTTTCTCTGAGCTTTGGAGAAGTAGTTTCTGCTTTCTAGTCTTCTGTTTCTAAGTATAAGGACAAAGAGATCAGATAGTAAGTTATATGGTTTCTTTTCTTTGGTATTTGCATGAATATAAGTGCTGGAGTGCTTTGGTTTGTATTCTTTTTGAATAAGGCTGTTTATTCAATATTCTTTTAAGCAATTGACCCTGTATTTTGTCACCTTAATACAGAGAGACCATTTGTATGTATTTTTTTCTTTCTTTTTTATATAAAGCTTTCTTTTAAGACCTGTTGGAGTTTTCTTTTCTGGGAAATTTCAGGGAAATTGAGTCTGTACTCACCAGGGAATTGGTGGGAGGAAGAAATCAGGAGGAGATCTGTGTGTGTTGGATTTGCTAGCCTGATTTTGCATTCCCTCTGGGTGAAGAGGAAAGTGCTTTTGTTTCCAGGACTGGGAACGGAGAGGGGGAGTCACTCTGTTTGGATTCACAGAGCTTGTGTCTGTGTATCTCCAGGAGTACCTGGAGGGGGGAAGGGAAAAAGGATTATTTCCCTTTGTTGTGAGACTCAAGGGATTTGGGTCTTGGGGTCCCCAGGGAAGGTTTTTCAGGGGGACCAGAGTGCCCCAAAACACTCTAATTTTTTGGGTGGTGGCAGCAAGTACCAGGTCCAAGCTGGTAACTAAGCTTGGAGGTTTTCATGCTAACCCCCATATTTTGGACGCTAAGGTCCAAATCTGGGACTAAGGTTATGACACAGCTGTATTTAAGTAGTAAGCATAAGTAGTTTAGAACCTGTTGGCAGGTATACCTGGTGGTGACATAGGCCAAACACTGTTGCACTTAAGTTAAAAAAAAAAAAAAAGAATGCTTGAACACTAGACTCAATTTTGATCCAACAGAGGATAAGTTGGCTGAGTGCTAGGGTGGGGAGGAGGTATTTATAGGGAGGAGTGACTTGTGTTTGAGCATTTGAGTGATCAATTTTGCAATGTATGACAGTGGTGCAGGAGATGATTTTTATAAAGACAAAATTCAGACTCCCATAGCGTACTGACTTCTGTTTACTTGTGAAAGTAAACACAATGAAAAGGTGAACTCTCTGCTCTAATCTGTGCAGGGCTGTGTGATGGGGTGTTGGCCCCACACAAGGTAGAGCAGGTTAAATTAGGCTAATTAACCTGACAGCCTGCACCTGGGGCAGGGCCAGGGATTGAAAGGCTGATGGACAATGGAGAGCAGCTGAGAAGGAGCAGGCAAAGCTGGCATAAAGCCAGGAAGTTAGTATCAGATAGGTACTGCAGGAGAGGTAGTTTGCAGTCATTTTCTGGGAGAAGGGAGTTGGAGCTGAAAAATTCAGGGGGGAAGTCAGAAGATACGAACGGAGAAGTAGGAAGGAGTCTAGGGAAACAACAACATGGGGAGGGTATAAGCAGACCATAGTTGCCGGACATATGGTCTTGGACTGTAACCTGGGGTAAAGGGTGGACCCACGTTCCCCTACCAGCCCCTGGGAAAGTGGCATAGACTTGACAGTGGAGCCAAAGACAGCCTGGGATAGTCATCCAATGGAACTTTGAAACCCTGGAAAGGGAGAACTGTACAGTGACCTGTCTGGAGGGCTAAGTGACAAAGGAGGAGTACCCCAAGTACCAGAGAGCGAGAGAGAGACCATGGGGAAAGGGAAGGGACATTGGACTGGAGCGAATACCCAGATGCAGCAACAAGGAGGTCCCCTACTGGTGAGTGTACCCTGTGATAGGCTGAAAAAAACGGACAGGGAAATAGGGAAGAAACATTTTGCATGGAGATCAGATTTGCCAAAGGAAAATGTAAGTTCTGCTGGATCTGACCAATGATCCCCTCCTCAGGGATCCAGGATCTGACAATGATGCGTGCCAGATGCTTCAGAGGAATGTAGGTGTAAAAACCCGTTAATGCACCACATCGTGTAACAACATCTTATGGAGAGTACATCTTTCTGACTGCAGCTGGTAAAAAGCTTATGCCCTGAAAGAGGAATCATAGCCATTACCCTGTTTATCATAGCTAGCTTAACTGCGCTGCTTTTCTTATTCATATAAATGTTGTATATGATTGACAGTGTTTTGCCATGTCATAAATACATACTTGTTGGGCAGCTGTTACTTGTATGTTCATGTAGAACTGTATCATTTTGTATAAATCCTCCTGATTACTAATTTCTAACTCTGGTGCTGTGAAGGACCCAACTATAGTAAATTGTGTTGTTTGTGTTCTTTGAAGCTTGTTTAGAAAGGTTCTATTAGTACAGTGGTTCTTAACCTTTACTGCAGCCTGCACCTCCTTTGGTTCTCAAAATATGTTCTCGCACCCTTTATCAAAAATCAAAATATGTTCTCGCACCCCTTATCAAAAATCAAAATATGTTCTCGCAGCCCTTATCAAAAATAATTGAAGTAGGTCAGTTCTTTAAACCTAGATATATTTTTTGTTTGTATATTACAGTAATCATTAAAAATGGATAATGTTAATAAATACATAGGTTTGATGAAACAAAGTAGTGGTACTTACGTGCCTGTGCTTAATTTGTGTTTTCAATGATTTACCTTCTAAAAAAATCTGGCATGTCTCACACCTCCAGAAAGGGCATCTCGCACTCCCAGAGGGTGTGTGGACCCCTGGTTAAGAACCACTGCATTAGAGGCATATGAAGTTGCTAAATAGCATTCAGTGAGCTAAATGCAATTGTTATACCTTCTGATGCTTCTTACTGTAGACATACTTAAATAGAAACAGTTACAAGATGGTTGGCTTTAATAATCTCTTGTATATTTTCTATACCTACTCTCATTAAGTGTCACTTTTTTCCTCCTTGAGAAATACCTCAGAGTTTTATAGCACTGCCATTGAATAACACCCAGTGCATTACTGGGGGTGGTGGTGAGGCTCTCATACTGGAACTGTAAGTAACTGTAAGTTGTTCAGATGATCAGATTCCTGGACTATCCAAACACTCCTACAGGTATAATTCAGCATGTGAGGGCATGGGCGGGGGGAATCTCATTCCATTGCAACTATTAGCAACTGTTCTATCATAACTTTAGTTATTATTTTTCACTTGAACGGTTCAACTGAGAAGGGCCCATTTGTCTAGGCTCTATGCAGACATAATGTAAGAGACCCATAACCCTTAGCAATCCACATAGACAAGACAAAAAGGAATTATTATGATCTTTGTTTTACAAATGAGGAACTGAGGCACAGAGCTTAAGTAATTTGCCCGAAGTCACACCTGGAGTCTGTGGCAGGGTAGAGAATTAAACTTGGATCTCAAGGTTCCTAGTCCAATGCCTTAACAATAAGACCATCCTTCCTTTAGGGCAGCAGTTCTCAATCTGTGGGTCGGGCCCCCATTTTAATGGGGTCACCAGGGCTGGCATAGACTTGCTGGAGCCCGAGCCCCACCACCTGGGGCCGAAGACAAAGCCCAAGAGCTTTAGCCCTGGGCTATGGGGCTCAGGTTACAGGCCCCCTGCCTGCAGCCGAAGCCCTTGGGCTTTGGCTTTGGTCCCCTGACCTGGGATGATGGGGATCAGACTTTGGCCGCCTGACCTGGGGTGATGGGGCTCAGGTGGGCTCAGTCTTCAGTCCCCACTCAGGGAGTCGTGTTGTAATTTTTGTTGGCAGCATGGGGTTGCTTTGCAATGACATTTGAGAACCCCTGCTTTAGGGAGATGAAGAGGAACATTCATGATTTAATGGAAATAAAGATGCGTTCATTACATTATTCTTGCATGTTCTAAAACGTCAAAGTGTATTCAGCCAGTCACATTGCTTAACGTGCTGGGCATTCAATGACTCTTCTGTTTAGTGATGCCACTGTCTATAGTGACAATAATAGATTGTTCCACTGTCACTTTTGTTGGGAGTAGAGGGCTTAGATATTGAAAAAAATGGTTTCCGATCCAAACTTTCTCTGACAGTATCTTCCTTACCTCCGGCCCTTGGGGAGGGCTGGTTCAGAAACCCCTGTAATACAGTTTATGTATCATTTCCTAGTTGTTTGTATTGCTACTGTATTGCAAAGAATACCCCAAACCCACCCACATATTTCTCCTGCTTCCTCCCCACCTGAACCTTCCTTCTGACCGCACGTCACAGACATAAGCAGGAGGGAGAAGTTCCTTAGAGACAGCCTGTTCATCCTGCTCTTTAATTGGCACCAGGGAGCTGAGCATGTTTTCAGGCAGTGAAAAGCCTGGGATCAGAAGTCAAGCCATAGTTCCCATAGAGAGGAAGGATGGTCTTGTAGTTAAGGCCTGGATTCAATTCCTGTCTTTTGCCACAGTCTTCCCATGTGGTCTTGGGCAAGTTGTTTAATCTCGTAAACCCTCAGTTCTCTATATGTAAAATGGTGCTTAATCTTTCTTACCTCACATGGTTGTAAGGGGGGTACATTCATTAGTATATGTGAGGCGCTCAAACACTATGGGGATGGAGGTCACATAAGAACCTACATTTATCACTAGCCACTACGCCACATTTTCTAAGGGACCTCAACTTGGCTTTTAAACGTATGCCTCTAGTCTTTTTATTATTATTATTGATTATTTACTATTTGTATTACAATAACGCCTAACGGCCTCAGGCCTGTAGTGCTAGACATCATGCAAATGCATAGCAAGAAGACCATCTATTCTCTGAAGGATTTACAGTCCAAGTGTAAGAGGAGAGACAATAGGTGGATTCAGCAAACAGCTCTGGGGAGCACAAGGTAACAGTGAGATGGTTACGGTCAGTGTGGTTGGTGGAAGTCCCAGCACACAAGCTCTCCAGGCACTGTTTTGTTTTGTTTTGTTTTGTTTTGTTTTGTAGACATCTCAGCAGCAGAGAGTTTTAAGGAGAGATTTGGGTGAGGTCAATGGACTGGCCATGGAAATTTTAGATGAGGTGGCAATGTGAAGGTGGAAAATGTTGAGCAATCAAGACTGGCATTGTTATTGGGGCAATGTTAGGGTTTGTTATCCTAATAACATAGACATGAGGATCGATAGGGTGGGACTAAACCATCAAGGGCCGTAGAATGAAGATGAATAACTCGTGTTTTATGCTGTGGGGAAGTGGAAGGCAGTAGAAGAATGCAAAGAGGGTAATGTGATGGAAGCAACAATCTAGGTAATATTTGCTGCAGCATTTGGAATAGATGTAAGTGTGACAAGATGGCATGTGTCAAGGCCAGAGGGGAAGAGGTTGCAGTAATCAAGATGCACAACGTGGATAGTCTGAGCTTTGTCAGATTTGTTTGTAGAAATCTGGCTTTTTGTGCGCTACAAAGTGTTTTTCCTCCCTTTAAATTGAATTATTTTAACTGTCAGCGAGCACTTGATAATGTAGTGATACGTGCTCCAGAGATTTGCTCTTCATATTAGCATGCTATTGCATTCTATGTTGAGGCTAGACAGAGCCGCTCATCTATGCCTCACAGCCCCTATGGACTCACTTCACTTGCTCACGGGTGGGTCATTAAATAAGAAGAGAGACCTTGTCAGCAGCAAATATTAATATAAATCTCAATGCTTAGTAATACATTTACAAGGGTCACTGAGTGTCCCTCTAAATTTATAATAGACTCTGTCATTCACAGCTTCTCTGGGATAGAACTACTTGGTTTTGCTTCACTGTCCCCCTAGTCTGAATCCAAACTATCCAGGAGGTACCCCGTGATGCAGTTTTTTTGACAGATACCCTGTCAACTTAGAAATCTCTATTACTTTAGTCTGTATAAAATATTGCCTCCCACTCTGCTGGGGAAATAATGAATCATGATTGTGATGTAATTGATTCTGGAGTCATATACCTCGAATTTGCATGTTCAGGTGCATCTTAGGTTGGTAGTGACTGAAAGCGGTTACCATCTAATGACTGACTCTTGGCCTGTGTGAATTAAGTTGGTGAACTTATATCAGTTCCTAGTGAACATGTGTCCACATCACAGAATCCACCACTACAGACGCTACTTGGTGTCACGTGCAGGTAAGAGGCTGCTCCTTATTTCTTGGTGCAGTCACGTGCTGTGGGTTAGGATTACAAAAGATTTATACCACTGTCACATGGCATGGGATAATTTCCACAAATTGTAGCAGCATCCCTTACACTTGACACTTCTGAATGGACCATGGAAACTGAATTACCCTCTCACCTGAGAGTAGGTTCCTCAGTGACATATTGGAGGGGGAAAACAAAAGGAAGCTTGTACTTCTGCTGCTTGCACTCTTTGTCCTGTACATAAACAGAAGACTTCAGTCTTCTGAGCTGGTGAGCCAGTGCTTTTAACCAACACTAAATTCCTTTTATTTAAAAATAAACAGAGACTGATAAGCATGAATGGGACTAATTTTTTTTAAACATTAGAAATTATGCAGTGTATCAGTCTTTTGATTGTTAAAGACTGAGATCTCTTCATATGTCATTATGGGTGCAGAACCATTGTTTTTTCTCTCTCTCTTTCTTTCATGTTGTTAAGAAAATACCATGAAATAATTTTGCAAATGATTAGCTTGGGGAATTAGAGGGCCAAAGACTTAACTCCAGCTGTTTTATATTTTATATTCTGGGGCACATGACTTATGAAGAAAAGCTGAGGGAACTGGTCTTATTTAATCAGTAGAAGAGTAGACTGAGGGGGATTTGATAGCAGCCTTCAACTACCTGAAGGAGGGTTCCAGAGAGGATGGAGCTAGGCTGCTCTCAGTGCTGGAAAATGACAGAACAAGAAGCAATGGTTTCAAGTTGCAGTGGGGGAAGTCTAGGTTGGACATTAGGAAAAACTTTTTCACTAGGAGGGTAGTGAAGCACTGGAATGGGTTACCTAGGGAGGTGGTGGAATCTCCATCCTTAGAGGTTTTTAAGGGGTGGCTTGACAAAGCCCTGGCTGGGATGATTTAATTGGGGTTGGTCCTGCTTTGAGCAGGGGGTTGGACTAGATGACCTCCTGAGATCTCTTCCAACTTTAATCTTCTGTGATTCTATATTGGAGCACATTGTGCTGCCACTACACTGCTAGGCCAGCTGTCCATTATTCATTTTTAAAGCTAACTTTGCTTTTAAGACTTTTTGTAGTTAAAATTGGGTATCTTGGTATGATCCGTGCAGGGAGGCATGTATGTAACCAGGTCTGAGTGGTTTTAGTGCAGATGAAATCCAAAGTTGTGTTTAGTGTTGTTGTGAAATCCAAAATATGTTTGAGATAATGTCAGTGAAATTGAATTCTGTTAGAGAAGAATGTCTCCGCTGTTAGATAAAAAACATTGCAAAGACTTGATGTTTATTTTAAAAGCAGGAGACATTGATCCTGTGACAATATTCTATTAAGGTGATTTTATTTCTACTCTATGAAATGACTTGTGTACATTTCTTCACTTCATCTGATGAATGTTGGTGCAGAATAAGATGTTGCCCACTCTGTTTTCATTGATGCTATGTTCTGACAGATTTTGAGAATAAATTTATGGCAGGCAGCATGTTGCTAATTACTGACCAGCTGATCATGACAGTACAGGGTTCCTAGATGTATGGGAACTAGCTAGTTTCTGATGTGTGTGTGTTTTTTGTTTTTAAATTTTTTTAAATGAAACTTTTCTCAGTGAGGCATCCATTGTTCTGGGTGGCTGGCACAGATAGTCTGTATGAGGGCATTGGGCCAATTTCTGGCCTCATACGTGTGTGTGCAATTCATTGTGATGAAGCTCATGGAAGTTGTGCTCATGACTGTAAAATCAGAATTGCTTCTCATATCTGAGCTAAAGCAAGTCAGTGGTGAATGGTGACAGCTGGTGATCCAGTGTCTATGGCCTCAGCATTCTGGTCGCTGGTACCAAAACTATTGAGTCTTTCCTCCTACCACCTTTGTATTGATTCTAAGTGGAATGCTGCTATAAGTGCCACCCACAATCTGCTGAAGTCTTCAGGGAAAGTGAGAGAGCACATGCAGGTGCTGCACTATAATTTCAAGGCACAGCATCAAAGTTGGAGACCATCCAAATTGATGTAGGGTATGTGTGTGTGTGTGCGTGTGTGCCTCTGTTTCCTGTGTGATATGGTGGACATGCACAAAATATCTGCTGTTTCTGTTATTACAGAGGCAATATTTACCTCTGGAACTTTCAATGTAACACACCCATGATCCCACAGGACTTCATGGTTGTCGCTATGCTGGGTACTGTGACCTTTTGAATCTTCATGGTAGGACTATGCATAGGGCTCTTGCATAGGTCCCTAATGCTTTTAGTCACATAGAATCTGTGTGTATTCTACTGGGCCTTTGACATGCTGTTGAACCCTTCCATTTCTCTCTGGTTGAGGGTAATTGCACATGGACACACTGACTGGTTAGTTGCAAAATAGGTTCTTAACCTAGGGTTCATGAACAGGTCTCAGGGGATCATGACTACTCTGCTCTTCCCATATTGTTAAATGTGAGAGAGTGCTGGGGGTCCTTCTTTGTAAAGGCAAAAGTGGAGACCCCCTTGCATAATATGTTAAAAGAACATTATTAAGGTTGCAAGGTCAAGCACTCAGGAGTTAGGAAATGCCAGATTAAGGTTGCCTGTGCAACCTTGATTTGGCCTGCTTGAATTCTTATACAGGCTTTAATTACGTGATCATGTAGTATTTTTTTCCACTTGTATAGTGCTCAGGGCGGACCTGCTACCAGTGCCAAATGTAATAGCGAGATGGCTAGTCTTGTAATTAAGGCATTGGATTATGACTCAGGAGTCTTAAATTCAATTCCTGGCTATCCCATAAATGCCCTGGGTGGCTCTGGGCAAGTTCATGATTTCTGTGCCTCGGTTCCCTTTATGTAAAATGGTGATCATACCTCACAGGAGTTTAGGGAGGCACTCAGCTGTTCTGGAGATGGAGTCCACAGAAGAATCTAGATAGAATGATTAAAAACTAATCCCCTTCCCCAGTCTGTATCTCCTCACCATTCTGTACCTCATTGTATTTCTCTACTCTAGGTTCTTTCGCTTCCTCCCTCACTGCATATTTCTGGTCCATTTCCAGCTTCCACTTCCATTTAAAAACCTAAATTCACAAGCATCCATAAGACTGATGCACTGCTCTGACATCACTAACTTAGTTATTAGCACTAAAGCTATAAACACCAGTTACATTCCTCTTTACAGGTTGGGAACTGAAGCTTTGGCTACACTAGCACTTTCGTTGGCAAAACTTTTCTCAGTCAAGGGTTTTAAAAAAAATGGCACCCCCGCCCGATGTAAGTTTCATTGACAAAAGCACCTGTGTGGACAGCACTATGTTGGCAAGAGACGCTGCTGCCGTTCATTGGGAGTGGTTTAATTATGGTGGCGGGAGAGCTCTCTCCTGCCAGCATAGAGCAGCTGCCCAGTAGACCTTACAGTGATGCAGCTGCAGCAGTACAGTTCTGCCGCTATAAGATCTGTAGTCTAGCCATAGCCTCTGGCACAGAGGCATGGAGTGACTTTTGTCTTAGGACACACATTTCTGTTTTTCCCTTAAGTTATATAAGGTGATGACATGGGTTTAATTATTTTTTAAGCAATAAACTACAGAGGGATTGACTGAGTAATTAGACCAGTCAACAATAGCCCAGCAGGAGGAGCTTTGAGAGCTATATAAAGAAAATAGTCTGAAAGCAGCAAACAGGCTGTTCTCAAGAGCTTTCCTGACCAGATGGCCAGAAGGATGAGAATCCCATGCCGCTGCTGCAGCTCCCTCTGTGGCCTTGAGAGAGAGGCAAAGCTAAAAGCATATTTTGTGAGCCCAGGCTCAGGTTGCTAATGGCCAGTTCAGGACATGGGGATGAGAGATCAGATCCTCAGCTGGTGTCTTGCTAATTTACTGCTGGGGCTGATTCGCACTGGCTGAGACTCAGTTTTGGGGTGGGAGTACAAGAACTGGGAAAAAGTGTTAATCTCCATTCAGCGTCCATATGACTGCAAACAGTCTGCTTAGTGCCTGCTCTCTGGGACCAGCCGTATTTCACATACAGGTCTCCCCAGTCGTGGCAGGCATGTATCAGAGACCAGCAGCCAGTTCTATACTGAAAACTACTTGTAAATCAGAAGCCCTTCTCCCACAGACAGACTTCTCAGCTAAGTGAATCAACAGTGACCCTTAGTGGCAGAACAGAGTCAGTGCCTGCTGGTCTTCACTGCACAGCCCTCTCTTTACTAGGATTTTAATTTCACAACTCAGATTAAGATTAAGGATGAAATGATCCCTCTCCCACTGCCATTTATTATCACTGGGAGCCCAGTTTTTCAATGTGGTCATCTTAATAAGATGCTCAACATTTGCCTGTGAACGTTTTGATCAGCACTCTGGCATGTAAATGGCCATGGTGTTAATCTAAGCATAGATATGATGTATGGATACCTCATAAGGGCCCCATACTTGAAAACCACATCCCCCTGCTCCAACACAAAAGCAATATTCTCCCTCTAAAAGGATAAATAATATGGAGGGCTTAGACTCACACCTTTGTCTTTGTTTTCATGTAAATTAAGATTCTTGAGACCCTTCAAGTTTAGCATCTATGTGCAGCCTATCAGTGTATACAGTGCACTTTATACACGTCACAGCACTGCAGCATACTTTTGCCCATCCCCATGTCTATCTGGAACTGAAAGCCAGAGCTCACGACTAGAAATTATGATGATTGGTATAAGTGATGATGATGTTGTATTTTTTATGGTTCAGCATTCATATTGAACCAAGGCCATGCTTCAAAATAGGTTTTAAGTAGAGCCCCACCTGTTCATTTTTCAATGAGACAATCTGCTTTTCTGTGTTCTTATGTTGAATTTAAAAAAAACGATTGGCAGAAGTCAATTTATTTTCTTGGCTGGCATCCGATTTCTGCCTGGTTTTCTATCCAAATGGCATCTCCTCCTCCCCCTCTTAAGGTTTGCACTTCTGGCTGCTCCTCATAACCCTTTGGGCATGAAGTGGCATGCCTGGAAGCTGTGTGTAAGTCATTTGGGCAGTGGAAGAAGAGGGCTGAAGACTTGTTCTAAGAAGACAGGGTGGGCAGGGAAGAGATGTTTTAATTAAATAAATCATCAACTTACGTCCATAGCTCTTTTTGCTAAAATTAAGTTGATGTATCTTCTGTGAAGTTCATCTTTAGTGTGTGTGTACGTGGCCTAAATTTTCAAAAATGAGTAGTGATCTTGACTGCCTCAATTTTTGGGTGCTTCATTTGACACACCTTCAGGGGTTCCCAAACTGTGGGTCAGGACCCCTCAGGGTCACAAAGTGGTTACGTGGAGGTCGCAAGCTGCCATCTCGCTGGCAGCAGAGCCATGCCTGGCAGGGGGAAAGGATCACACTTAGAGGCTTGCCATGTGAAAGGGATCACCAGTATAAAGAGTTAGAGAACCACTGCCTTAATGGGACCTGATTTTCAGAAAGTGTTGAGTACCTGCACTCTGAAAATCAAGCTTCCTCAAGAGTTTCACGTTGGGCACCCAAATCACTTGTCACTTTTGAAAATGTAGGCTGTAATGTGTCTGTACCTGGTAGGGAGCTGGACAGGATAATATAATAGGTGTAATCCATCCATAACTTCTGTGGTGCAGTAGTTGATACCTATATATTGACTATATATGGCGATTAAAAAAAAAATGGGGAGGTGAGAGTGAGAATCCACTTCTTTTCCCACTTACCCCAAACTCAATTATTGTCTGACTTTTATAAGAGTTAAAGCTAGGAAGTCCTGGCCCTGAGCTCTGTTCATCTAGCCTGTGAATAGGTTGCATTAAAAGAAAGCAGAGAGAGAAGGAAGGTGTTTTAAAAACACTTTGAGTCAGGTGGCTTTTGGAGTAATGTTTTGGAGAGCTCCATGGGGAGCCCATTAGGCCCTGATGCCTTGCCACTTTATAAATTTGCACAGACCTCCATTAGTTCTGTTTCTGAAATTTCTTGATCTAACCTGTCTTGGCTGGAACTGGCTGCAGCAGATTGATGGTTGGGAAAAAATGAGTTTGGGGCTTGGCTTCTAGAGATTTGTATAGCGAGGTGAAATTTACAGTGCTCCATAAAATGCAGGCTTATTTCATATGGATCCTAAAAAGTGGTTTGCAGAGAGCTCTGAATGGGTAGGGGTCTGTGTTATGACTTGAATTGTGCTTTCCAGTCTTGTCGCTTGGCGCAAGTATTTTTTTTTTTTTAAATATATGTGGTGTGCTGTCCTTATAATAGGAAAACACTTGCTCCCTGCTGAATGCTCTCAAATACATCACCTCATGGAGATGGCACTTAAGAGCACAGGACTACATTAAGGTGGAAAAGGAATAATGTACTTTCACTTGAAGTTAACCAAAATAAAGTTTAGAAACCCCACAGTGGTGACAGGTAAATCCTCCAGGTGCAGCACTGTGAGAACATTTTTTCATACCACCCAAAAAACCCCTTTTGTGGAACGGTGCCACATGTTAGTAATAAAAAAAATACTTTGGACTTACATAGTGCCTGTTGTCTGAGGATCTTAAAGCACTTTACAGAGGTGGTTAGGTATTATTACTCCCATTTTACACGTGGAAGAATTTGAAGCACAACTGGAGGGTGTAACTGCCCAAGGTCATGCAGTGAGTCAGTAACAGAGTTGGGAACAGTCAGGTCTCCTGACTCTCAGTCCCTTACTCCAACCACTAGACAAAACTGCCTTCATATTAGTGACAGGCAAATCTCCCTCAGCTGTATAACTTGTTAGTTCAAGAGCTCAGGGCAAGTGTGGGTGAATAACCAATGTAACGTCTATCAAATGGGATGGTTCTGTTATATTAACTTGGATAGAATACGTGGGCTAAAGGTGTTAATGTAACCTAATCACTGTCTAACATTAAACGGTGTTAAATAAGGTCTGGGGCTTGGTATACAGAGACCTCAGCCTGCTTGGCACCATGGCAAACACATCATTAAAAATTTTGTAATCCTTTATTAAAGGTATGGAAAAGAAGGAAACATGGTTAAAGCATTTGAAATGTAAAGTACTAAATAAAACTTTGATTTTAATAACATCCCTCGTTCCTTTTCCCCATAGCTGTAGACAGGCTTTAGTAGGAACTCTCCCGTCCCCCTTCCCCAATTGTTTCTCTTAAATGATATCAAAGATGCTAATAACTGTCATCCCAAATGGTGTTTGGGATTCTGCTGCAGCTGGTAGGGATGGTGATGTCATCTGGGTGTGTCTCTCTCTCTCTCTCTCTCTCTGGCCCCTTTTGGTCAGGACACCTATCAGGATCAGTATGATGAAGGCCCAGAGTTGCAGGAAACAGTGAGAGTGGCAGCCATGATGGTGAAGCTAGCACCAATAGCCTTTGTCTGTTCTTTCTTTCTGTCTTTTTTTTTTTTTTCTTTTTGTTCGTTCATACTCTTCTCCTCTTCCTTCCCCCCTACCCGGCCTATTCTTTTAAGGACCTAAAAAGGGAGTGATGGATGGAATAGCCCATCCCCTTATTGTTTTGTCTACTGATTAGACCTGATATTTACCAATTTTGGCTCATTAACTTCTGGCTCAACATCTCCTGTTTTAAACAAGCATAATTTCAGCACAGTCCTTGAATCATATTAAGTTGGCCTTTTTGTTTAGACTAATTTAGTTATTCTGTCTGCCTTTTGTATCTTTTCCCATCAATATTTGTTGTCATAGATATTGTAACATCTTATGAACCCGTATATACTTTTCACAGGCTCAGTCACAATTTGGGTAAATTTGTAGGCACAGTTGTCACAACAGTTCATCTTTAGGCATCTATGCTCTGTAAATCATCCTGTGAATTTTGAAGCTTTCTGGATAAATGATTAAAGCATACTGCAGCCTTGTGAAACAGGTGACTTTGAGGAAAAATCACCAACTTGGCCTCTTGTCTCAGGAATTATATGGACAAACTGAACTGAGGGCAATTGTAATATCGATATTTTACCCTTGAAAAGTCACTGTGTTTAGGGGTGAGATGTCATGAACTGTTGAGTCTCAAGGTCTTCAGCTGAATGTGACTGGATGAAATGTGCTTAAAGAGAAGCTCCTTCAGGGCACCATTTCTATTTATTTGAAGGCACTGAAGTAAAACGTAATACTACAGTTGTCCATAAGTGACCCATATCCTAGGTGAACATCCATAAGCATTTTAGGACAAGGGTCATGATCTGTAAAGAAAGAGCAAGATCTTGTTGTTGACCAGAATAAATTAATAGTCCATGGGGCATATTTTCTTGCCTACTGACTAGCAATTTTGGGTGTCCTAGTTTTTGAGGGCCCAACTGTGACACCATAGAGCATCTGCCCTTTGAAAATCAGGCCCTCTTCAGGTGTCTCAAGTTGGGCACTTGTGATCACTAGCACTTTTGAAAATTCAGGCTTTTCATCCTTATGTGTTGTGACTTATTAAAAGTGAGAACATCAACTAGATTTTCCTTGAACATAAAGCATTACATAAACACACAAGCAGAATATGAGATTGTGACATATGAGAGCACAATTCAGACTAATGTCTAGCTGTATCATCCCTGCCCTGTAGCCTGGATTACTCTCACACAGCTTCCAGCCACATCTTGGCTCTTACCAGCCTTGGTTATACTGCAGGGTGACCCCAACACACTTAGTCTTAAATTTCCCGCTCCTAGAAATGTAAATCCTATATTGCCCCATCCTCTCCTGAATAATACAAGTTTATTTATAACATTCATTATTTCTTTAATAGAAATAATATGCACACAACTTGCCACCCTATATGGAGTTTCTCAGACCCTTCAATTTAAACAAGTTTATTTACTACAAAGAGATTTTAAGTGAGTGCAAGTAATGAGGCATAAAGGTCATAAATAGTTACAAGAAAAATAAAGATAAAATGCAACTGGTGCCTAACTGTGCTTTGAATTTAACATAGTTTGTTTTCTCACCACAAGCTTTCAGCAGTCTTACTGACCAAATTTCTTCGGTCAGGGCCCCTTCTCCCAGGATCCAGTGAATGCTTCCTTTGTCATTTCAGGTGCCGTGAATGCGAAGGGCAGGGAGGTGAGGTGGTGTGGTGCCTTGGGCTGTTTGTCCCTCCTTTTTCAAGAGAAGGATGCGCACTATAAACACATTTCCAGCTGAGATTCAGGAGACAAAAGTTCTATGTGGAAGGATGTTCCCTGCTGCTTTTTCCTCAGCTATTTGAGCTTCTTTTGTTTCCCTTCCGGCTTCAGGACTCTGTTTACTGCTTAAATGCAAATTAAGCAGAACACACATTCCTTTAAGACCAACGTGTTTGCCAGCCTCAGTTTGGATATGTTAATAACACCACACAGTGGAATCTTATTGCTTCACGTACAATGTTGCTCCACACATTTTACCAGAACAATAATGACCAGCAAATTATGAGTTTTTAAATGATACCCCACAAGGCATACTTTGTACAAAGGTTATTACAATAGGGTGTGGACACGAGGTTACATTCTGTCACAGAGGTACAGAAAAAGCACATCCATCCATTCAAAATAGAGCAATGCTGGATCAGAAACAGCTGTCCATTACAGCTCCCAGTGGAAAGAGTGGGATGGAGAGAATAAGGAGATGGGAGGAGAGGGTAGTGGGAGGGAAGGAAATAATCACTGCTATTTGTCTCAAGGAGCATCATTCAATGGACCAACATTCATGATTCTACAGTTAGATGCCATTCCTGGCTCATGGTTGGTCCATTCATATTTGTACTAAGACACTAAAAGGAAAATGAAAGGAGCAGGGGACCACTAAGCAAAAAAGGTTCTAATTAGTATGTTAATATCTTATCACAAAGTTGGTCAATATCAGCACGAATAGTTTCACTGGTGGTTTTATAGTACACTCTTAATAAGGGTGGCAAAATTGTAAAAAAACAAATATAGAATCATGTATCCCTTATGAATTAGTCCTCCCATGGCGGAAGAAAATGGCATTTATCCTTCTGTGATCTCTTTGCTATTTCTCCCTGTAGTTCTTTTCTTCTTCCCAGTGAGCATTTGTGCAGGGGTTTTTTATTTCTCTTTTTTAAAATGAACATGTTATGTGTATGCGATGATGCATGTTTATATTAAGAAAGGCAAAGGTGACGCACAGTACATCTTGCCCTGGCAGTGGAAGGTTCAGAGGTTTGCACTGGTTCTTAGGGCCAGTCTACATAGCAAGTTACTATCTGGCAAGCCCATGTATGAATCTACAGATTCTGGCTTACCACACAGTAACTCACTGCACTGTCACAAGTGTCTACCCAGGAGTCCTGGAGTGTGACTTGGCATATGCTACTGTCAAGCCACACACTGGGACGTTTTCAATTCTATAGCAATGTCCATGCAATATATTATAGTACAGTGTTAGTGTGCTACAGATTCTCACCTTGGCTTGCTGCACAATAATCTGTCCTGTAGACAAGTCCTCAGTTGTGTTTAGGGTGACCAGAGGTCCCGATTTTATAGGGACAGTCCTGATATTTGAGGCTTTGGCTTATATAGGTGCCTATTACCCCTCCACCCCGTCCTGATTTTTCACCCTTGCTATCTGGTCACCCTAGTTGTGTTTAATGACCAGTTGCTTCTGTGGAAGTATGGGAGAATCTTGCTTTTCATTTCCTTGCTGAGTGCCTGGCTCTAACCAATGCTCGTTCTCTTTGCTAAATTCTTTCAAGAGTTTTATGCATGAAATGGTGGCATGGTAGTGGTAGTGGAAGGTTGCATTGCATTGAAACAAGTGAATTCCCTATAGTACCACTAGATTTATAACGGCTGGATCCTCGCAGAGAGAATGTTAGAGCAAGGTTGCCAAAGACAAATAAATCAACTAGACACACTGAAATTTATGGTCCCCTCCAGAGAACAGAATGGGAGCTGTGATTTATATATTTATTTACTTTAATAAATATAAAAAAATAAAGTGTGACATTTATAGAGGATTTTGGCAGTGAGCAATGACAATTCAATTTCTTCCTATCTACCCAGTCAACAAGTCTTTCCCTGGAAGAAGCTCTTGTAAAATGGGCAGGATTTTAAAAATACAAAATGTCAGGTGTGTGTATGAGAGAGACAAAATGCTGTTTTGAAAGTTGGAAGAAGTGACTGATCAAGGGATTAATGAGAGGCCATAAAACAAATAAAAATGGACTTTTTGCCATTTACTATCAGAAGACCAATTTTTTCCCCAGGAACTATAATATACACGTGATGTGCACCAGCCCACAAACTATAGCATCCTACGTGTAAGCGTGAGTATGTTCAGAGAGAGTAGCTGGCTAAACAGGATGCTGGAAGGCTGGCATCCAGAGGATGGGAGGGGAAGAGTGTGGGGTGTAGTCTCTGTGGCATGTAATGCTAAGGTGTGTTCCTCTTGATGGTGACCAGCCCTCTGTGGTGAAAGGAAGTGGTTCAGGACTGTTTAGAAAAGCTGGATGAGCATAAGTTCATGGGGTCGGATGCACTGCATCCAAGGGTGCTAAAGGAGTTGGCGGATGTGATTGCAGAGCCATTGGCCATTATCTTTGAAAACTCATCGTGATCAGGAGAGGTCCTGGATGACTGGAAAAAGGCTAATGTAGTGCCCATTTTCAAAAAGGGAAGGAGGAGGATCTGGGGAACTACAGGCCAGTCAGCCTCACCTCAGTCGCTGGAAAATTGTGGAGCAGGTCCTCAAGGAATCAATTCTGAAGCACTTAGAGGAGAGAAAAGTGATCAGGAACAGTCAGCTTGGATTCACCAAGGGCAAGTCATGCCTGGCTAACCTAATTGCCTTCTATGTCGAGATAACTTGCTCTGTGGATGAGGGGAAAGCACTGGACATGTTGTTCCTTGACTTTAGCAAAGCTTTTGATACGGTCTCCCAAAGTATTCTTGCCAGCAAGTTAAGGAAGTATGGGCTGGATGAATGGACTACAAGGTGGATAGAAAGCTGGCTAGATCGTCAGGCTCAACGGGTAGAGATCAATGGCTCCATGGCTAGTTGTCAACCGGTATTAAGCGGAGTGCCCCAAGGGTCAGTCCTGGGGCTGGTTTTGTTCAATATCTTCAGTGATCTGGAGGAAGGCGTGGACTGCACACTCAGCAAGTTTGCAGATGACACAAAACTGGGAGGAGTGGTAGATATGCTGGAGGGTAGGGATAGGATACAGAAGGACCTAGACAAATTAGAAGATTGAGACAAAAGAAATCTGAGGTTCAACAAGGACAAGTGCAGCGTCCCACACTTAGGACGGAAGAATCCCATGCACTGCTACAAACTAGGCACCAAACGGCTAGGTAGCAGTTCTGCAGAAAAGTAGTTAGGGGTTACAGTGGATGAGACGCTGGATCAGAGTCAACAGTGTGCCCTTGTTGCCAAGAAGGCTAACGGCATTTTGGGCTGTATAAGTAGGAGCATTGCCAGCAGATTGAGGGACGTGATCATTCCCCTCTATTCGGCATCGGTGAGGCCTCATCTGGAGTACTGTGTCCAGTTTTGGGCCTCGCGCTACAAGAAGGATGTGGAAAAATTGGAAAGAGTTCTGTGGAGAGCAACAAAAATGATTAAGGGACTGGAGCACATGACTTATGAGGAGAGGCTGAGGGAACTGGGATTTAGTCTGCAGAAGAGAAGAATAAGGAGGCATTTGATAGCTGCTTTCAACTACCTGAAAGGGGTTTCCAAAGAGGATGGATCTAGACTATTCTCATTGGTACCAGATGACAGAAGGAGGAGTAATGGTCTCAAGTTGCAATGTGGGAGGTTTAGGTTGGATATTAGGAAAAACTTTTTCACTAGGAGAGTGGTGAAGTACTGGAATGGGTTACCTAGAGAGGTGGCGGAATCTTCTTCCTTAGAGGTTTTTAAGGTCAAGCTTGACAAAGCCCTGGCTGGGATGATTTAGTTGGGGATTGGTCCTGCTTTGAGCAGGGGATTAGACTAGATGACCTCCTGAAGTCCCTTCCAACCCTGATATTCTGTGAAGAGCAGAGAGAGATGCACTGTGAAATAGCTCACCTTATCCTTTCCTTGCTCTTGTGTCAGAATTGTTTTTGTGTGCAGCAAAATGAACTGTTGCACAACAGAGTTACTTGTGTATGACTCCTTAATAGGAGACTGTCAATGGAAAGCCAACAGTATGTTGACCGTGTTGCCTTATTGGAGTGTTTGTCTGATTGTGAGTGCAGGGATATGTGTGATATAATACTATGAGAAGAAGATACTGTAGTCTTCCTCTGTGACCAGCATTTTGGAAGGATATTCTTTGTCCCACAAAACAGGAAAAGGATGAGCAATCAGTGGATTCAGCATCATTGGAGAATATCTTTTTGCATCCTTACCTTTCGTTTAACTACTGATGGCCAGTAAAAATACCTAGCATAGGTTGGCCAACCCTAGTTAGAGTGACTTTACCAATATGTAATAGCCTATTGCATTTCTCTCCGCTTCTTTGCCTTCTTATCCATTGTGTCTCAGAGGGGAAAGAAGGTTGAGGAAGGCCAAAGCTCCATAAGGAGGTGGCCGATGAAAAGTCGGATGCCAGGTGCCATTTTATAGGGAAACATTAGGTTTTGTATGAAATCTTGGGCCCAGATGCTCAGCAGATGTAAATCAATATAGTGCCACTGAAGTCAATGGAGTGATGTTGATTTACACCAGCTGATGATTTGGTCCCTAATTTTTTTTTCTTTTAACAAGACTGCCCATTTCTTTAAAGGGGAGACTGTTTTGGTTAAAGTGAGTCAGATGACTAGGGGAAGCATCTCATCCATCGCTGGGCTACCTTTGATTTCTGTTTTCAGGCAACGAACACAGACAATCTCTTCTGAGTTTTTCCAGCAGCTCTTTCAGAGAGCTGCCCATTACACTGGTCTAAAATTTTTGAGAAGTCGTCTGCCTCAGAGATAAAATGTGATATTTATTATGTATTTTGATGTGCTGAATTCAAATATGATAATTAAAACAACGGATTGGCTACTGTTTGTAAGATATTTAAGTTTTTACATTTTATGTCTATGTATATTGTGTAGATAGTAGAGTTTTAATCATAAATTGTAAGCCTAGGTCTTTTCATGTGTTTATGGTTGCTTTACATGATATTTCACCTGTCCTGTTTATGTAACACTTTAAAAATCAGCAAAAGGGTTATATAAATAAAATTCATTATGAAACAAAAGGCAGAAAACTATTATGTACATAGTTTAGTCCTATTCAGTGTCTACTCGGTGCTTCTTGGCTTGTCTCTTGTATTTATTAAATGGAGCATCTCTTGTCACTGTCCAGCAATAGTCTGCAAGCATTGATGGGCTCCATTTGCCCTGATAGCCTGCCAGGAGATTCCACTGCTGTAATCTGGAGCCCAACAGCTCTGCCTTACTCTTGGGTAGTTCCAAATCCCTGACAAGGTCATTCAGTTCACCTTGTGTTATGAGGTGTGGTTCAGAGGAGGAGGATGGGAGAAAATGTGGGTCCTGTGACACTGATGGTTCAGGACCAGAAGTTTCATCCTCTTCCTCTTCCTCGTCTGACTCAAGTGAGAGTGATTCTGGTGCATCAGGAACCGGCAGTCCTTCTCTGTGGGGTATTGGGTGTATAGCTGATGGAATGTTTGGATAATGCACAGTCCACTTTTTCTTCTTTGACACACCTTTCCCAACTAGAGGCACCATGCAGAAGTAACAATTGCTGGTATGATCTGTTGGCTGTCTCCAAATCATTGGCACTGCAAAAGGCATAGATTTCCTTTTCCTGGTCAACCACTGGCGAAGATTTGTTGCACAAGTGTTGCAACATATGTGTGGGGCCCACCTCTTGTCCTGATCTCCAATTTTGCAGGCAAAATAAAGGTGATAGGCTTTCTTAACCATAGTGGTTATACTGCGCTTTTGTGATGCAAAAGTCACTTCACTACAAACATAGCAGAAGTTATCTGCACTGTTCACACAAGTACGAGGCATCTCTGCTCACTTTGGCTAAACAGAAATGTGTCCCTTTGCAAAATCAAACACTGACAAATAAGAGAGCACCACACTGTATGATTTCTAGAGCTGATATAGGGCAATTTGTTCAGCAGAGTGATGTAAGCTTTGTTATATTGCATCATCCATGACTTCTAGGAATAACATGATGCAATTCATATCATGTATGACACAATACCAGCTTCAGATTGCATCATTCATTGTTTTGCCTAAAAAGCAAGTACTGTCCAAACCCAGTCATAGATTTATTCATAGATCCAGTCAAAGATGTATTTTAGTTATTTCTGGTTTAAATTGAGATCCCTTCCCTTTATAACTCGCTTATCCTCTGCCATTTCCAAGTCACGGGTCGTATATACTGACCCAATAGCATATCTTGAAAACTAGAGCCAATCAACAATTTTAAGCATCATTTTCGTTCTCAGTGACCCAGAATTAGTAAAGTTGGACTACGTTTGTTTCAGAAGCATTTTGGCTGTAGAGCAGTGTTATAGGTATTTCTCCTTGGAGTGCCTTTAGCTGAGAAATTAAGCAGCGTAACATGTGTAGAGACATTGCAATGCTCCAAATGCTAATACTCTGCTGATATGCTTCAGTGGCAGGGTTGTTATAATACTTAGCCCTGTCTCTCACTCAGAACATGTAATGGGGGAAATATAACTCTTCATTAGCAAACAAAAGGGAGAGATTGATACTTGGAGAACAAATCAGGTCATGGGGATGGTTTCTTCCAGTTGTGACTCAGCCTTCAAGTACTTATAAACCTGCTACTGGTATGCCACATGGCTCTCTTTAATGTGCTTGAGAGAATTATGTACTCGGGTCTTTTTTCCTCCCTATATGTTTTTTCTTTTGCTCGTCTGTGTTCTTGGCCACCATCACCGTGCACTGCTTACCTTTCTGAGCTGAGAAAGAGAACTCCAATTCCTTTCCCTCTGGGGTAAAAGGCGGTTGTTGCGCTGGCGGTTTCCATTGCATCATCAGGCTCCCAGTTTAAGAAGGAGAGAGCATATGTTGTTTGCTCACAGAATTCTAGTGGGTTTTAAGCCTAGTGATGTGTAACACTTGCCATATACAAACAATAATAATGAGGGCATGTCTGCTTGAGCCTGTGTGTGGCTGGAGAAGAGTGTATTTACTTCCTGGTTACGTATTTCCATTGCCTTTATCGTTCTTATGGTAATTGGTAATTAGGGAACAACTCCATCTTATGTAACTGTAAGAGCATTTATTACATGCAACGTATCTGACAAACTGGGGGAAGGGAACATGGACCCTTAGCTAGAATTTTCAAGTGACTGGTATGTTTGAGTGACCAGGTTGAGGGCCTGAGTTTCAGAGGGTAGGTGCTCAGCAATTTCAGAAAATCCTTTAAGGCATCTCAAGTTAGGCACTCAAAAATCAGTCATTGCTTTTGAAAATGTGGGCCTATAAACAGAGGCCTGTTTTTATAGCTACTCAAGCATGTGCCACTATCCTCCCTTGAGTGGACCCATAGAAGCGTACTGGACTGCTCCCCAGAATAAAACAATGCAAGTGCTTAAGTGCTGGCAAGATTGAGCTGTGATCTGTGTGTACATGGTGCCTAATGCTTTTGTCCAGCTTGCTATATACCAAAGGTTTAAAACCTTGAGTAGACCTGCCCAGCTTCTTTCTCTGTATCTTAATCCGATGGCAGCTTGTAAAGTACCCTCCCTTTTGCCATGGAGCTTGCAGAGTGATTTAATGAGACATTTACAATCTCATTTCTTTTTGTCTCTTAATTTACATGTTCCTTATTCAAATAGTCACAGCTTGATGGTCCCGCTCAAGGCAAAAATCCACCGTAAAGAACCTAGGCAAAGATAATGCTAAACAAGTGGGCCTTTTGGAATGGGGTCTCTCATCCCTTTTCCTGACTTGTCACCAATGAGGCCTTTATATATTTCAACAGCTCTCACAGTCTAAGTTCCTCATCTCCTTTAATCATCTCTTATATATCTTCCATTCTGCTTTCATCTGGCCTTTATTTTGCCCATCCCTGCTGTTGTCATAGCTTGGAGAATTAACCAGCATCTCTAAGGAGTGGGAACAAGGGCAGGTAAGAATTGATCTCTTTTCGCTGCTAACCCTGGGCCAGTATCTTTACTCACACTGCATCGTACCTCGTTCCTCAATTGGCCCTGTTGACTCCAATGGGACTATTTCTGTGTAAGGTACTGTGCAATGCAAGTAAGAGCATTGCAGTCAGGGACTGTGGTTCCCGACCGATGAGAGCTGTGGACGCAATGCACAGAGCTGCCTGACCATGTCTCTGCCTAGCAGCTGAGTGAGGGGGACGTTGCTGCTTCCGAGGAGCCCCCTCCCCCATGTAAACGCTGCCCGGAGCCCGCCTCACCCTATCCCGTGCCCTCAACCTTCTTCCCCCTCCCAAACCCAAACTCTGCTGCTGCTGGGGATAGGGTAGGGGGCACGGTGACTGCCTGAGCTGCCCCTGAGCTATGTGCACCAGTCGCTGCAGAAGTCACATAAAGTCATGGAATCTGTGATTTCCGTGACCTCCATGACAAACTCGCAGCCTTACTGATTATCCATTGCCCTTCCCCTTATGTGGTCATCTGTGTGTGCTAAGTGGATATAAAATTCTACCATACTGATTTTGCAGTAAAGATGTAACTGACACTCAGGATGACAAGAATGTGGAAAATAGGGGCCTGCTGTCAACAGCTCTATTTTTCATGACTCCCTCACCCTCCCAAGGCTGTTCTTGTTGAAAATATTGTGGCCATGAGGCTACCAGCAGATTCTGTTACACAGTGGTATGTACATAGGCCAAGATTGTCAAAAGAGAGGTTACATGATTTCCCCAAGGTCCTACTGCAAGATTTTGGAACAGCTGGGAATAGTACCAAGATCTCGTGACTTCTCATCTTGTGTCTCACTCACTGGGCTTGTTTTAAAAGCACTGCCCTGCAGCCACTTCATATGAGAGATTCCTCAAACAGATTCCCTCCCTTTGGCTTTCGCAAAGACAGTGCAGGTGTATCATTCTGAGGTGACGTTTTCTTAAGGGAGAGATGTGCTCATGCAAAGGACTTCATTAGGCACTTGTCTTTCTGCCTTAGTATTTTTCTTCTGAACTACCGTCTCACCTTCCTGTCAGTGCAGCTTTGTCTTCACTAAACCATGGCAATGATGACTGAATGCTCGTTGCTGTGGCATTTGCTAATCCTCCTCTTGGAGCCAGTGTTGCTGCTTGCGCCTTGGGGTGAACATGGTGTGCTGATAGCATTTAGTCTGGTAGAATACCAAATGATCACGCTTCCCCCGATTTTCCTCCTGGGCAGCATTATTTGTGATTGTCTAGACTCTCAAAGGGCACAAGTAATTAATAGTCCAAGTAGTGGAAGGACAGTTTTAAAAAACCCTGCTCCTCAAGATCATGTTAGGGCTTTGGGTCGGAGTTTAATGACTAATTGCAACACGCTCCTGCTCTTCTTGAGGAGTTGCTGTTTATCTAGCCATGCAAGTTGTTTTTCATTGACCGCAAAGCTCTATCCTGTGCTAAGAAAACAAATGTGAAAAGGAATCCTTCCATGGTAGGTCTGGAAATTTTCTAGAGTGTACTGCGTGGAGATGTATATGATGGGACAAGACCGAAAAAGAGAAAATCATGACTAGTATGGAGAAGGGAGACAGGGTGAACCAAAGTTCCCAATCTTATAACCCAAGCAGGAAACAGGCACTAAATTGAGAGGTGGCCAATTTGAAGATGATAAAAGGAAATAATTATTTTCATAAAACTAGCATTAGTCTGTGAAGCTCATTGCCACAAGATATCATGGAGGCCAAATGCTTAGCAGGATTCAGACATGTATGTAGGTAACAAGGACATCCAGAGTTGTAGCAGTAAGTACTATGACAACCGCAAGAGTACTAGAAGGGATATAAACCTTCATGTCCTACAGCTTAATTCAGCCTTTGGTATTTTGGGTAACAAGAGGAACTTTCTCTGGGAGCAAATTGTCACTAACTGCAAAGTGCAGGCTTCCTTGCACCTTCCTGTGTAGCCCCTAAGTGCTGCCCACTGTTAGATTAGATAGGAGCACTGGTCTGGTGCAGAGTGGCAATTTGTATGCTCCTCTGTTAGCACGGGCGAGGAGTAGGGTGAATAAACCTGAGAGCAACTCTCATCTCTGACACCAATACTCCTAACAATGTAGGATCCAGGCCTGTAGTTTTGCCTGAGATAGTACTTTGAGTTTTGATATACATACATTTTTACTAATATGTGTGAACAAAAGGATTCTTACTAAGGACAGAGATGGACGCTGTAAATGTTGCTTTTGCCTAAGCCAGAGGGGTTTGTTAGTATAATGGGAACAGATAAGAGCAGTTGAAGTGTTACACTCCCACCCCGCCCGGTAGTGGTGTCAGACTCCATCAGGTTGAGGGACATCTACAGAGAACACATCACTGGACATCGGCAATACCAGGAGGGATGAGCTGGAATGCCAAGGAGAAGCACAGTGGGGAAAGTAACTGAAATAATTTCCTTCTGGATTGTACTTTTTAAATGGATAACCTACCCTAAATTCTCAACGACTGAGGGACAATCTTCACTCATTGATATATTTGTTTTCCACAACCAACTCTCAGTATCCCTTTTCATGAGTGATGTACCCGAATACTTGGATGCTAAGACCTAAATTGTATTCTTACATTTATACACCTAAATTTGGGTGATTGCTGATTATGCACTATATGTATCTTATCACTTTAAAAGCAAACTTTGTATTTCTGGATAATCTAAGCACTATACCCAGAGGTACAGACACACTTTTCTCAACCTGTGTACTATCTAATTTTTTAACATTAGCTTTAATAACATTTTAAAATATAGGAGCGCACACTTAAAGACTGGCTCAAATTCTTATCTTAAGGTAAGATCAAGCAACCAATTGGGAGGGGCAAGGGAGGATTTGTGGGGGGAGGTAAAACATTAAAAGACCAGAGAAATTCCTGCCCCTGACTGGAGCACAACCTCACTCCTTACCCCTCCCCTGAGGGGGGAGGGGGAAGGGGTAGGAATGAAGACTCCAGACCCACGATCCCTCCCAAAATGGAACATGACCATAAGTTGTAAGGAGTGGGACTGTGAGCATGCATTTCAGGCATAATTCTGCCTGCTGAGAAGTGGGGAGTCGGAACATTGGGAAACAAGGCTTTGCAGCGTAAGAGTTATGGGACACGTTTGCTGGAAACTAACTGCGATAAACATTGCATTGTCTGCATTTCAGACTTCTTCTCTCTGCCTGTGTGACAAAAACCAGGAGAGAGGGTGAAGGGAAAGCCCTCTAACAATCTCCACCACCTTCTCCAAGTACATCGAGGAAAAGGGCCTCCTTCAAGTAGTCTCCGTGCTGAGCACCAGAATTTAGTGCTTTGCATTCTGTGCTGCCTGCACTGCCTGTCAGATTCTTTTAGTCCTGCGCTTGGCAGTTATGGGATAACCTGCCCCAAGGAACTGTTCCTTCCAAAGCCCTAAGAGTTTGAGATTGGCTCATAAGGCAGGAGAGTTTCTACCCCTGCCCAAACTCTTGTTTTTAAAAATATTTACTGCTATAGCTCAGAATAGTCTCATTACCCATATAAATAGCAAATACTGTTTTGCATCCTACTAAGTTTTTTGGCCTCAATAATATCTTGTGGCAATGAGTTCCACAAACTATTTTTTCATTGTGAGGGAGAATTTCTTTTTATTGACTTTAAATTTGCCTCCTTTCAATTTCATTCATTGTCGTCTTATTCTTGTGTTCCCACACTGGTTAATCTGAGCTTGTCATGGTATAATTCCCCACACTGAACCTTAGCATCCGAAAGATGGGGTACCAGCATGAATTCCTCTAAGCTCAATTACCAGCTTAGTACTTGCAGCGCTGCCATCAACCAGGAATACCAGTGCCTAGTACACTCTGGTCCCCCCAAAACCTTGCCCGGGGACCCCCAAGACCCCCTCTGGATCTTAACACAAGGAAAGTAAACCCTTTCCCTCACCGTTGCCTCTCCCAGGCTTCCCTTCCCTGGGTTAACCTGGAAGATCACTGTGATTCAAACTCCTTGAATCTTAAAACAGAGAGGAAAATTCACCTCCCCCCCTCCTTCTCTCTCCCCCTCCCAGACTCTCCCTGAGAGAGATAGTAATCCTAACACAGAGAGAAAATTAACCATTCTCTCCCCTTTCCCTCCTTTCTCCCCACCAATTCCCTGGTGGATCCAGACCCAGTCCCCTGGGGCCTCACCAGAATAAAGAAACAATCAGGTTCTTAAACAAGAAAAGCTTTTTAATTAAAGAAAGAAAAAACAGTAAAAATTATCTTTGTAAATTTAAGATGGAATATGTTACAGGGTCTTTCAGCTATAGACACTGGGAATACCCTCCCAGCCTAAGTATACAAATACAAATTAAAATCCTTTCAGCAAAATACAAATTTGAACTCCTTCCAGCCAAATACACATTTGCAAATAAAGAAAACAAACATAAGCCTAACTCGCCTTATCTACCTAGTACTCACTATTCTGGACATATAAGAGACTGTATCAAAGAGATTGGAGAGAAACCTGGTTGCACATCTGGTCCCTCTGAGCCCCCAGAGTGAACAACCACCAAACACTAACAGCATACACAAAAACTTCCCTCCCTCAAGATTTGAAAGTATCCTGTCCCCTGATTGGTCCTCTGGTCAGGTGACAGCCAGGCTCACTGAACTTGTTAACCTTTTACAGTCAAAAGAGACATGAAGTACTCCTGTTCTATTAACCCTTAACTATCTGTTTATGACAGAGGTGTTCTCCCTACCTATTGGTTTCATTTATAGTTTACAAGGAGAAAGTGGCTAGAGGCCCTTTTGTGCTAGGTGCTATACAAACATATAGAAGATGAAAAACCCCATCTCAAACTGCTTATGCTTGAAAAGACAATACATGCCCTGGATGAGACAAGCAAAAGTGTGTCAGTGTGCGAGGTGGGGGAGCCAGAGTAACAAAAGTAATAGTATAGGCACGATTCTTAACCAATCAGAAGCTGTAATCCCCTATTGATGCTCTTTTTTTGCCATTTTCATCCACCTTTGCATTTTATCTACTTTTTTCTGACTATTTTTTTCCATATTTACCACTTCCTATGACTTCGCCTCATCGTGTCCTTCATACTCATCATCATCCTTTTTGCTACATTCTCCTTTATCTTCCTCCTCCTCCTCCTGCAGTCCCTCCTCTCTGTATCCCCGGGAATTCTTCTGCAGCCTCTTCATCTTCTTTACAGTATGTCAGCCAGCTCTCCCCAGCCCAAACAGTTCCCTGCTCACCGCTTTTGCTAACTCAAGATTCTTTTTATTATAGCCAATAAAATGTATGGGAGGAATCTTATTCACCTTTGGAAATTACTGTTGTCTATAAAATGCGTGAGTGCATAATTTTGGCTGGAAATAGAGACCCGAGAGATGTCATTCCCAGAAAGGATTCTAATTATGGAAGCAGCTGGTGTCTATGTTTAAGTAGATACCTTTTCATGGATGGTGAAAAAACTTGGGGAAATTTTCTCTTGCAGCAGCATATCAAGATAATATGCAAGAGCAATGACCTAGATTCTCAGCTTAGTAACACTGGGGTAAAGGTGCAGTATTTGTATTTCAACCAGTAGAATTATAGTATAAATGAACTCTGAATACAGCCAGGTATGTTATGACCAACGTTTCCAATCTTGGATGCCTGATGTGACTCTAATGGGAGCTACAGGTGCTTAGCACCTCTCAAAATCAAGCCTCTTATTAGGTGCTGCGATAGACCCAAGCCAGCTGGGAACAGCAGAATAGTAGAAGGCAGATATACTGGCCACTGGATAAGCAGTTTTCTGTTCCCTGACTGATCAGAGCAGGGGCTGCTCCAGGCTAAGGAGAACACCTGACTCCAATTAACCTGCTAAGAGTCAGGTGAGACTATTAAGCACCTAACTCTAATTAAGGCCCCTCTGATGGTATAAAAAGGCTCACTCCAGTCAGGTCAAAGAGAGCTAGGGAGCCAGAGGAGAGGGAAGCGTGGCTGAAGGGCTGGATAATGAAGACACCCTGAAACCACTGGAAAGGGAGCCCTAAGGTAAGAGTGAAGAAGGTGTTGAGAGAGGGAAGCAGGGGAGCTGTGGGGAAGTGGCCCAGGGAAATGTAGCAACTCTGGCAGTGAAAGGTTGGCTGCCAACAGCTGCTGCCATTAGGGTCCCTGGGCCGGAACCCGGAGTACAGGGCGGGCCTGTGTTCCCCCCAACCCACCTCTACAGAAACACCTCCTGGGAAGGGAAGACAGTTACCTGTCAGGACAGGAGACTCAACTGTTCTTGAAAAAGCCTGTAGGGACAACAAAGTCTGTGGGAGTTCTCTCTCTCCAACCTCCTTGCTGGCTTATGATGAAAAGGGCTCAGTAGACTGTACCCTGGCCCTGGAGAGAGAAGGGCTACATGGAGGGTCGCAGTGAGCCTCTGAGGCTAGCATAAACTGCCTGGAAGTGTGGGACCCATGGGGACAAGGTCGGAGCTCTGCCATAGTGCCTAAATATAAATTTTGGATGTCTAATTTTAGGCATTTGAGTTTCAAAAGTTTGGCCCTTCTTTCTGCTTCGCACCACAGAAAATAAATGCCCCTCAGTCCATTCCTCCCATGACTGTGCACATCAGCCTGTGCCATAGTGTTGCAGCAAATCATGCCACACAAAATGGGTTATGTACTCTTGGTATGTTGCATGATGGCACATTTTCCTGTTGCAAATCAATATAATCAGACTAGCAGTAGCCAGGTCACCCTCTGTATAATGCAGTTGGATACACAGCAAAGAATAGCTAGCTTTTCAACAAAGGTTTGAAAGAAGAAAAAAATTGGCCTTGCCGGAGGTACATGTGCAATGATCACAATCATGACTGAGAGTGGATATCTATTCAGTTCTTTCTGTGTGTGCACTAGGGAAGAGCTTAACAATGGTTTTCCTGCATTGAGATTCTGAACCAGGCTCAAAGCAGTTGCAAATGGATGATCGTAGTCTCTGACTGTGCTGACAATGATGAATTGAAGCCCTTGAGATACAAGACTGAGCAGATGCAAGTGACCTTAACTGACACAAAAATGATGCCTTATCTGCATCAGAGGGGATGCTCATTTTGCCAACCTCCGCTGTCTAGAACAAGAGAAAAGCCAGAGACACTGGCACAGGTTGTCATAAGAAAGCAGCTATGAAAATGCCTGACCAATTATTTATTAGGTATGCAGAGCACTAACTAATAATAAAAATGTCACATAAGTAAATATTGTTTAGCTAGCCTTCCCTCAGACACAGGGGCGGCTCTAGCTTTTTTGCTGCCCCAAGCACGGCAGGCAAGCAGCCTTCATTGGCACGCCTGCGGGAGGTCCACCAGTCCCGTGGATTCGGCGTACCTGCCGCTGAATCCACAGGACTGGCGGACCTCCCGTAGGCGTGCCGCCGAAGGTTGCCTGACTGCCGCCCTCACTGGAACTGGCATGGCGACCCCAGCGCCTTGCTGCCCCAGGTACACACTTGGAGCGCTGGTGCCTGGAGCCGCTGCTTCTCAGACAGCCCTTCCCCCATGGATATTCCTTGCTCTTGGAGCCAAAATGTACTGGTCTGAGCTCTGTGCTTTTCCTTTCTTCCTCCCATCCTCTTTGAATTTTATACTGTATTCTCCTTTCACCCTAATATTCACCAGGGACATGCTCTCAATTAATTTCTGAATGGAAAAGGAATTCTTCTGGATTTTCTAGACCACCTTTTATTCACAGAGAGAGCCAACTACACCACCATTCTAGACCTTAGCTGCAGGACCAACTTTTACAGATTTTAGCAGGAATTCAACCACATCTTTTCAGAGACCAGCCTCTAGATGCTGATGTAATACCTCAAGTACTTATTTATTTGTATCCCCTTCCCATCTCCACATGCTTGCATATTTTCATCTGAACTCCAGCTCTGTGTGTAGCACAGATTGACATTAATCGTATGGTTTGCTAAGGCAGCATTTTAGAAGAAGGGATGTGTAGGCTTGTGGTTAAGGCACTGGACTCTAGCACGTGGGCAATCTAGGGTCAAATCCTTGCTCTCTGCTAGACACTGTGGGTATGTCTACAATGTGATTTAAAAAAAACCAGTAACACTCAGTCTCAGAGACCAGGTCTGCTGATTTAGGATCCCTGGGTTCGGGCTGCAGGGTTAAAAATAGCAGTGTAGATGCTCAGGCTGGAACTTGGGGTCTGAGACCCTCCCTGCTCATGGGGTTTCAGACCCCGGGCTCCAGGCCTAGCCTGGTCATCTATGCTGCTATTTTTAGCCCTGCAGCCCGAGCCACCTGACCTGAGCCAGCTGTGACCATGCTGCAGGTCTTTTACTGCAGCGTAGACCTACCATATGGGGCCTTGAACACGTTGCTTTCTTTCTCTCGATGCCTCCATCCGTGAAATGGGGGTGATACTTCTGTTCTCTCAACCTTTTGTCTCGCTTGTCTGTTTAGATTGTGAGTTCTTCAGGGCAGGCATGGGTGCGTACAGCACCTAGCACAATAGAACCTCGATTTCAGTGAGCGATGCTAGTATCACCATTTAGGCCAGTGGCTGAGTCTATTGCTACCATGGCACGTGTATTTTTAGGAGGAGGCTGGATGTTGTTATTTCTTCTACAGGTTACTGCTCCTAATCCTACAGGCAATGAAAGAGGGGATAGGGTTTCCATCAAAATGACCCAGTATGAGCCGTGTTTAGTACTTGAAGGCCTCTGCATGTGTGAAAGGAGGAGCCTTAGCAAAACAGAAGACATTGCACTACTTAGGCCCCGATCTTGCAAACAATTACGAGAATGCTTAACTTCAACTCCATGAGCAGTCCCATTGACTTTCCTGAGTCTTCTCTCATGCTCCTAGGTAGAGTCAGATGCGAGTGTTTACAGGCGTGGGACTTTATTTAATCTGCCTGGTGCAAAGTGCAGTTTAATTTGCATGTAGCACCCTAACTCCTGAGGCTATGGCACAACAAGACTTCTTTCCTTGGTAGCAGTGAGATGCACAATGGTTTCCTGTGTTTCCTTTGTTGATGGGCATCCCCAGAAAGGGGTTCTGTGATACAAATCCCCTGTGAAAGAAGGGTTCTTTTGCTGTCATTGGAACTGGCTCACTCAGCTTCTGAGCGTGATTCCCAATATAAAGTCAGGGTGCGGGGGAGGGAGGAAGAGAAGTGAAAAGCGAACAGGAGTGTACTTGAAATTGAAAATGTTCAAGGACACGCGTTTCATGCAGCCGTAGTTTCCCTCGAAGATTGATTGCTCTCCAACAACGAAGGAGCATGTCTCCTGTAAAAGTGATGCTGTGCACTTCAACAGCAGCCTCCATCTGAGGATCTCAACGTGTTTTACAAACACTGACAAATTAAACCTCAGTGTGCCCCTGTGGGGGAGTATTATCATTTATGGATGGGGAGACGGAGGTAGAGAAGTTAAGTGACTTTTCGAATGTCATCTAGTAAATCAATTGACTGAGGCAGGAATAGAGCAGGAGTCTTAGGAAGTAGCACACAGGACTGAGAAGTAGAACACGCTGGCCAAGATTTCCCACAATGGGTGTTCAAAGGTGGGCTCCTAAATCCTTGCTGAAGCACCAGGTAAGTGGCCTTATTTTCAAAAGGGCTGAGCCAACCATCAGCTCCCACTGAAAGCAGAGGGAGCTCAGCCCTTCTGAAAATAAGGACCTGGAAGCACAAATGATGCTTTATCATCAGTTATGATGCACCAAATGGATTACCGGGCCCTACAAACAGAAGAAACCCAATGTGGTCGTTATGGCAGGTGAGGTTTGGGGGGTGTTTTGAAAGAGGGGGGTGTTTTGAAAGAGGTGAGGAAGGATTTGGCAAACATAACAGGGACTAGGAGGCTGTTCAGTGTATGGGTAGTGTGCAAATGGGACTGGACAAAGAAGACGAGAGGATTTGGGGAGAAGTTTGAGTGGGGAATAAGGAGAGAAATGGGAAAGGAGGAGATGGAGGTGAAAGACTGTAGGCAGGGCAAAGGTCAGAGAAGGAAAAGCTTGGCCTTAATACGGAAGGGAAGAAGTCAGTGGGAGACCTGGGTTCTATTCTCAGCTATTCCATTGACAAGCTGTGACCCTGAGCAAGTCACTGCTCCCTTCTGCACACAGCACAGTGGGACTCTGTTGGCTAGACCCTCTGATGTTACTTTCAGTAATTTCTCATAATTGATAAGCAGCCAGTTAGAGTCAAGGTCAGATTTACCCAACATCTCTTTCTACTGGACACACAAATCCATGCCAACATCCTGTGATGATATTCCAAATAGACACTTCAGATAAAAAGGCATGCCATTTAACTAAGCACCAAGGCTCTGTGTAGAAGTCACTTTGCTATTGTTGATGGTGAATGTCATCTACTAGTGCTCCATTTGTAGCTGTAGGTGTCTCTGGCTGGGTTGTGTCGCTCTGGTACTTCTAGCTGTAGCTACCAGTATCCAGAGCTAGAAACTGGTTTAGCAAATTGTAAGAATAACAATCAGAGAAATTTTAGGGCTGAAAGGGACCTTGAGAGATCCTCCAATACCTCCCCCTACCATGCTGATGTGGGACCAAGCCTATGTACATCATCCCTGACAACTATACGTTCAACATGTTCTTAAAAACCTCCAGTGACAGGGATTCAACAACTTCCTTTGGAAGCCTATTTCAGAGCATAACTACCCTGATAGTTAGTTTTTCCTAATACCTAATCTAAACCTCCCTTGCTGCAGACTAAGCAGATTCTTTCTTGTTCTAACTGACCAGTCCTCTTTTTATAACAGCCTTTAACATATTTGAAGACTGTTACCAGGACCCCTCAATCTTCTTTTCTCAAGACTAAACATGCCCAGTTTTTTTTGTTTTTACTCTTTCCTCATAGGTCAGGTTTTCTAAAACTTTTATCGTGTTTTGTTGTCTTCTGGACATGCTCTCCAATTTATCCACATCTTTCTAAAAGTGTGGTGCCTACACCAACTGAGGCCTGAGAATGTCAGCTTAAGACTTCATTGGTTTTGAACTTATATAGACATAAGGCTAGTCTACACTAGAATCGGTACAGCGGCGCAGCTCTACCAATGTAGCTGTGCCGCTGTAGTGCTGCCAGTGCAGATGCTCTGTGCCGATGGAGAACTCTCCCATCGGCATACTTGTTCCATCTCCCCATGCACGATAGCTGTGTCGGCGAGAGAAGCTCTCCTGCCAACAGAGCTGTCCATGCCGGCGCTTCTGTTGGTGTAACTTATGTCGCTGAGGGGTGGCTTTTTCACACCCCTGAGCAATTTAAGTTCTACCGAAGTAAGTGCTAGTGTGTACAAGTCCAAAGGGGTTCTGCCTTTCTGCTTTATGGATAGCCTGGGATGTATGGAGAAGAGATAAGAGGGAAGGTATATGATGGGAGAATCAAGTGGAACAAAATACAATGTAGTCTTGTGTTTTGTTTTATTTGTAAAGGTTTTTCCGACTGATGTTTTTATCCCAAGAGCATTACAGAAACTAATCCTTGTCAACTAACATAAATCAAAAGCACATCTCTCCCCACTCCCTCCCTTTCTGCCACACACAATCCTAGACGTACAATTAAGGGAATATTACTGTGAGTTTCATATAAACAGGAGGAACCAGACATAAGCTGATTTCAGACAGTGTCCTGAGAGGGATATTACTTAACTGTCAGCCTGGGAGTTCTCAGACCAGATAACAACATGTTTTTACTTCATTGTTGAAAGAAGGAGAGAGAGAGAGAGATGGATCATTATAGTCCAGACCATTCCCTCTTTCTAATGTCCATGGGTGAGGGAGAAGGGGAGGAGAAATCTCCCTGGGGATTCCCTTGCAGAGATCATACCATCAGTGGGGAACGGAGGTTTGGTTTCTGTGGAAATGGCCCAAGGACCCATGCATGAAAGCCTATGTCTGCACCAGTGTAGAAAGGTTCCCCCTTCTCTCCCCTCCCCCGCAGCTCTAATAGAAATGTGATACCAGGGATTCCTATGGGAAAGCTCATAAGGAAAGAAAACACAGCTTCAGGTTGGCGAAGGATGGATGGTCCAGTGCTATGTAGGAGATCCAGGTTCAGTTCTCTGCCCTATCAAAGACTCCCTGTATGACCTCGGGCAAGTCACTTAGCCCCTCTGTATCTCAGCTCCCTACTTCACAAAGGAATTATGAGGACAAATGCATTAGCAATGGTGATACCCCAGTACAGGGGCATGTACGTACCAGAGAGAGATCAATGTGCATCTCAGCCAGTCTCCATTCCCTCAGGAACTCTGGGCTCTGCGGAAAGTGCCAGGAAGGTGGCTGAGTGCTTTTTGTCATATTCAGATTTGGGCACATGACCTGGCATTGAAAAATTTAGGTGAAGATAATGCACTAGGGTTTCAGGACACATTGGATTCAAATGTGGAGTGTCACAAGCAACTCAGTCCAATCCAGATAGTCATCCATCTCCCAAAGCTCATCACACAGCTGATAATATCCCCAGTGGGATTTAGGGGAGCAAGCTGAGTTTTGTTGCATCATCAGTATCATAAACCTAGTCCCAGATTTGGACCTTAGCGTCCAAAATATGGGGGTTAGCATGAAAACCTCCAAGCTTAGTTACCAGCTTGGACCTGGTAAAGCTGCCACCACCCAAAAAATTAGAGTGTTTTGGGGCACTCTGGTCCCCCCAAAAACCTTCCCGGGGACCCCAAGACCCAAATCCCTTGAGTCTCACAACAAAGGGAAATAAACCTTTTCCCTTCCCCCCTCCAGGTGTTCCTGGAGAGAGAGACAGAAGCAAACTCCGTGAATCTAAACAGAGGGAGTCCACCCTCTCTATTTCCAGTCCTGGAAACACAAGCACTTCCCTCTTCACCCAGAAGTCAGGCTAGTAAATCTAACACACAGATTTCCCCCTGACTTCTTCCTCCCACCAATTCCCTGGTGAGCTGCAGACTCAATTCCCTGGAGTTCCCCACTAAAGAAAAACTCCAACAGGTCTTAAAAGAAAGCTTTATATAAAAAGAAAGAAAAATACATAAAAATGGTCTCTCTGTATTAAGGTGAGAAATACAGGGTCAATTGCTTAAAAGAATATTGAATAAACAGCCTTATTCAAAAAGAATACAATCCAAAGCACTCCAGCAACTATACCATGTAAATACAAAAGAAAAAAAACAATAACCCCTATTGTTTTTATGATTTCTGTACTTACAACTTGGAAACAGAAGATTAGAAATCAGGAAACAGAAATCCTTCTCATAGCCGAGAGAGAGAGATTCAAGACAGAAGACCAGAACAAAGGACTCACACACAAACTTCCCTCCACCCAGATCTGAAAAAATCTGGTTTCCTGATTGGTCCTCTGGTCAGGTGTTTCAGGTACTTTTTTCCAGGTGTAAGAGACATTAACCCTTAGCTATCTGTTTGAACTTCAGTCCTGATTGTCATAGTGGCATGGCAGCAGGGAGTGTAACAGATCAATACCAAGAAGCATTGGTGGAGTGGTCTGGGGGCCTAGGACTGAAATAGTGTTTGTGATGAGGGTGCGCGTTATCGCCGTGAAATGTATTGGCAGAGCTGCATGGTAGGCCCAGGATTTGAACAGCCTCTGCTGTTTATATAAAAGATCAGGTGCATTAGTTAGAGGCTGTAACACACTCATAAACCTCTCTTTGTGGTTTAGCTACTAGGGCAGGGGCGGGCAAACTTTTTGGCCTGAGGGCCACTTTGGGTTTCTGAAATTGTATGGAGGGCGGGTTAGGGGAGGCTTTGCCTCCCCAAACAGCCAGGCATGGCCTGGCCCCCACCACCTAGCTGACCCCCACCGCTTCTCACCCCCTGATGGCCCTGGGGGGACCCCTGCCCCATCCAACTCTCCCTCTCTCTGTCCCTTGACCACCCCCAGATTCCCCACCCCTAACTGCCTCCTTCTGCCCCATCCAACCCCCCCTCCTTTCTGACTGCCCTCCCCCCATGGACCCTTACTCCATCCAACCACTCCTTCTCCCTGACCACCCCCAGACCCCCCTGCCGCCCCATCCTACCCTCCTCTCCTTCCTGGCTATCCTCCCGGGACCCCTGCCCTCTGAATACCCTGACGCCTATCCACACCCCCAGACCACTCCCTGAACTCCCTTGCCCTCTGTCCAAGCCCCTACTCCCCCTGCTCCCTACCCCTTATCGTGCTGCCTGGAGCACTGGTGGCTGGCAATGCAGCTGCACCAGGACAGGCAGCTGTGCTGTGCAGCACAGAGCACCGGGTCAGGCCACAGTTCTGCAGCTGCGCTGCCCCAGGAGCTCGCAGCCCTGCCACCCAGAGCATTGCGCTGGCGGTGCAGTAAGCTGAGGCTGCCGGGGAGGGGAACAGTAGGGGAGGGGCCAGGGGCTAGCTTCCTGAGCCAGGAGCTCAGGGGCCGATCAGGCTGATCTCACAGGCTATAGTTTGCCCACCTCTGTACTAGAGAGAGACAAGTCACACTGGGTTAGTTATACATTCCCCATCCTTTGCTTCAGATGCCTACAATAGCTCAAATCCCCATCCCCGCTTTGTACTGATTCCGCTGGTTCAGTTGTCTGCAGGCCCTCTGAATCTTAAGGTGGCATAAGCCTCTCCTTTCTGAGCTAACAGACTAGCTCTGTCAGTTGAAAGATAGTAACTGAGGAGCTCAGGCCCTTGATGGGGAAACACCGGTGAGGCAGTGTGGTTTATTGGCTGGGGCACTATAGTGGGAGGCAGGAGAGCTGAACTCTATTCCTGCCTAGGACATTGATCTGCCATGTTAACTTTGGCAAGTGCCTTCATTTGTCTATGCTGCTTTTTCTCCTCACCCTCGTCTTGTCCAATTAGACTGTGAAGTCTTCAGAGAATGGAGTGTATCATACTTTGGTTCTGCAGCGCCTGGCACAAGCGGAGTCTTGATCTCTGTTGGGGTCTAAGAAAGGAACCTGTCAGAAACCTCCCTACTTTTTAGTTAATACACTTTTTTTTTTTCTTTTTTCGGTCTTTGAAAGGGAAAAATAAGCTGCTATTTTTTTCCTTTTAAAAGAAACGAGGCTTGGCAGGTCCTGGAAATCAGTTTTCTGGAGCTATTTGGTGCACTGAGGGGCCCTGCAGGCTCACTTATACACCCACATACTCCACAGCCCAGATATTTCATAGCTCCGCGTATGTCTTTTGTATGCTGTGACAGACACATGAAGTATAATGGCAACAGGGCTGGGGGAGAGATGAGGGCAGGAAACGCTGCCTCCTGAAAATCTGTCTAAATGTTTTATTCCTTGTAAATTCAGAACAGACAGATGAGACTATTCTTATTTTTACTCTTTATTGTTTGTTTATGGTTCCTTTTGTGGAAGGGAGGCTAATGCGAGTTCAGATGGCTTTCCCCAGAGAATGCACTGCAGCCTGGGCTGCTGCGTATGCTGCTTGAACAGGTTTCATCCATTGTCTCGGGAGGTAATGGGAAAGGGACAGGAAAGAAGTCGCTGGCAGGAAGCGATGTGGACATCCCACAGGTCACAAAAGAGATGTGCACTCGAAGTGGGACAAAATGGGAAATATTTGTTTGAACCCCCTCAACTTTCACCTAGTTGCTGGCTTTGGGGCAGGAACCAGGAGGGAGGAGAGATGTGTGGCTTTAAGCCACTTTTGTGCTCTGCATCTGGGCTCCTGGTGGACACACAGAAGCCTCCAGGCTGTTCTAACTTATGCTGTGTTTCCTATGGCCTTCTTTGTGACCTGGGAAGCAGGAAATAGCCACCGTACAAAGCATTCTGGGCATGCCCTGCTCCTGGCAAGCCTCCGGTGCGCCCCATCTGCCAGGGTCTGGGAGCTGAGAGTTCAGAGCCCTTACACTCTGCCTGCACTTGCAGGGGAGGGCTCCTGCCCTGAGACTACTCCTGAGAGTTGGTTTCCACCCACTTTAAGATGCCTTTACGTTGCCAGAGTGTCATGAAGGAGTATTAGCTTAACGGAGAACCTGAGGTGTCAGAAGGAAATCGCTCCTGGTTTAGCCCATCTGTAGGATGCGTACATTTTCAGTTTAGCTGCCTACACCCTTGTCTGGGAGTGAGCTCTTGCCTCCTGCTAGATCCCCCTACGAATTTACCCCTCCACAGTGGTGGCCAGTCCCAGGAGAGTGCTCTCAGAGCTGGGTGTGTATGTAGAAGCTGAATTGCTGCTAGGGATTTGAGAACAGCACAAGGGTATTTTAAACACGGAGTAATAGATATGCCGCCTCTCCTGTGCCTCAGACCCTCCCCTGTTATGGGTCCCATTGGTGCTGCATGCCGAGCGTTCCAGGAGGTCACAGCCTTGCTGATGCAGACCTATGTAGTCACTGGCCCCGCACAGCTTGTCCTTTCTTTATTTCCCAGGCTGTGAGGTTTGTCTCCCAGGTGATTGGCTCTGTTCCCATTCGTATGCCTGCAGCTGGTGTCCCTGAACTGCTCTCTCTTTTCAGAGGTGCGGAGCTAGGCCTTCTGCCAATGCCTCTTAGTTCTGTAGGAGGCAGAAGCTTACAGATGTTTTTGCTTCTGCCTGTGTCCCTGCACCATCCTTAGAGACAGACAAGGAACAGAGAATTCAGCACAGACTGATGCAGTTTGTCTGATAGGATGGACCCAGGGTCAAATGAGGAATGTGAAAGAAATATTTATACTCTCTCAATCTCACCCCCTCCCCGCCAACCTTGAGATGCTAAAATGAGGTGCACTTGCAGTATATCATGCAGATCCTCCTTGCATGCTCTGCATGTAGTGAAACTAGCTCATTGTCACTCCTCTCTTGTGCTTTGGTCAGCAGTGAAATAGTTAACAATGTCAACATTTAAACCACTTAGGCTTTAGGGTTGACCTATCACTGAGCGGAAAAGGGACAGCTCACCCCTGTCAGAGCTATTGGGATGACTGCCATCTTGGTTGTCATTGAGAATTGAACCAGGGACCTCCAGAGCTAAAACATGAACTGCCCCAGGTTGAGCAAAAAGTTTTGTAGCTGAGAGCTGCCAGGGTACTCGTATTCTCTGTGGATCGGGCACAGAGGAGGACACATGACGTGCAGTCAACAGTGGGTTACACTGCGGTTTCAGGCTTTGTGCAGGATCACTGCAGTGGTTTGCAGTTGGTTCAGTTTGCAACCTAATTAGGGTTGCCACCTGTCCATAGGATCATCCCTTTTTTTAGGTAGCTGTCCTGGGAAATCTGTAAGGGCTCTCAGCACATGCTGCCAGCTATCTGTTTTTTTTTGCGGTAGTTGTCTGGGGAAATCTATGACACTATGCTCAGAACATACTGCAAGCTGTCCAGTTATATAGGCTCAAGATCATCCCAGATGTCCTGTTCTTTTGCACCACAGATGTGGTAACCCTAGCCATCATTCAAGTCATTGAAAACTTGGAATCGGCATTCTAAACTCGGGGCCAATGGTGTGATCTGGGATGGATAGCTCTCTTCTCTGCTGTAGTCCTTTGTCACACTTGTCCCACCTTTGGTTGACAGCAGAATACTGGCCATAAAAACAGCATCACACTAATCCTGCAGTGGATTTTGATTTTGCAAATAACAGCTTGTCTTTTGAGTAGTGTCCCAATGGATGCTCCACTTCAGGTGCGCATATGCCTTTGATTGGAGACTTTTGATAGCAGTGCCCATTCAGGTTGTGCATACTTGTGCCCTGCACTGAGGCTATATGATGCTGCGCAAGCAAATTGTTCCTTTCCAACCCCCTGGGCTTGAGATGCAGCTTCAGCAGTGTCCACATTGAGCTTGTCTTGTTGGAGTTATAATCCCTAGTGTGTGTTAGGTAGTGTTAGTGGTTTGTTACTCAGAGAATTGTTGTCCTCTTTATTCCCGCTCTGGGAAGGTTTTCACCTCACTGGGTGGGTGTGCCTGGCTCTCTGGGATTTAAACGTTACCTCACTTGCTGGAAGGCCATCCCGGTGAGTGACTGGCATTCCCAGTGGTTCCATTGCCTTGGAGGGAAAAACACCCTACAAAAGCAACTTCTGCTCAGTACATAAATCTAGGGCCAGGAAGAACCAGGAAATCAATGCAAGACTGCTAACAATGGAGAGTTCAGATCTGGGCCAAAGGATCCACCCTGTGCACCCACCTCCAGGCAAGTTAAGGGCTTCAGCTACTTGGGCCCAACACTATTCTAGGTTGCCTAAGGGAAAGACTCCAGAGGCCTCTCAGAAAGACTCTCCAAGAAAAGGACGTCTGTTTCTTCCCATAAGGAAACTACACCAAAAAGCTCTTGGTTTCCATGTAAGATGACTGTGTCAGAGATTTCTGGTTCTTAATCCCTTACCATGGAGGCTGCAGGTTCCTCTGGTACTGGCAGTGCTATTAAGTCCCTAGCCTCAAAGAGCCTCAGCTCCAGCCAGGTATTAGTACCAATGGGACTCAAGCAAGATGGCAAGGACAAAAAGTTCGTCCCCACCAGATTGGAAGTGTTGGAAACAACCCAACACTTGGTACCTGATGCTTTGGTACCACAGAAGATTAAACAGCCAGCCAAATCTCCAGACGCACCTCGGAGCAACCGAAACTGTTGGCACCATCTATTTCCTCCACTAGAGAGCTACCAAGTCAAGCTACTACCTCAGTAGTGATGGCTGTGTGGCCATGACAGGAATTTAGGTATTTCAGAGACCTGGCCATTGCGGATCTATTGGACTCTCTTCTGTTGGGTACTGACCCTTTATTGGTACCGAGACCCACCTGGTCTCTGGGCACACATGTATCTCCAGTACTGCTGGAGTCACCACCACTCTCTAGTGGTGCTTCCAATAGACAACAATGAGGGAGAGGATGGGGATTTCTCTTCAGCCTTTCAAATCTCCATACAGGGCTATCTTATTCACCATTATGGGAAACCCATTTACAGACCCCTACAGGGAGATAGAAGACCTCAGAGAGAGACCCTGAAACTCCATCCTGGAGATATGAACACGACTGAATGTCTCATTCATCCCATATGGTCCTCTTTTGTGGCCATACTGGAACCCCTGGGCAGTGAGCTGCCAGCAGTTCTCTAGAAACTCTAGCCACACACATGGACATTATACAGGTAGATAGTCTTCTCCTTCATTAACCCCACACTCTCTGGGTTAAGGAGGTGAGAGCAGATGAGGAAGCCACTACACCTGATGAGGTGGTCATGTCTCACCCATTGGTGCTAGCTGATGACTTTAAGCAGTTACAAGACCTCATAAAAATGGCGGACTCTTAACAGATACCACAGAGGAGATCGAGTCACAGCACAAACTACTGAACATTCTACAGAGACAGTGTTGTCTGCTCAAATTGGCCTATCCATCAGTGAGGCTCTGTTATATCCTGCCAGGACAATTTGGCATTCCCCAGGGACGGTACTGCCCACCTGTAAGGGGCTGTTTTTAAAAAAAAAAAAGTTCCATCAAAGGACTCAGAGTTTTTGTTTTCACATCCTTTTCCCAGTTCCCTGGTTGTCAAGGCAGTGATCGAACGTGGACAACAGCACCATGCCAAAGCAATAGCATACAACCAGGAACAGAAACCCCCTGTACAAGGCTTAGAATTCATAGAGGGCATCTCTAGAGGTGACAACTGCCAAGGCTTATCTTTCAATGGGCAGGTTTATGACTCTATCGAACCTTGTCACTACAATCCAAGTCAGCCTACAAACATTAGCAAGAAACTGTCATCAATGCTTGGGGGCATGTGGTGGTATGTATCGTTGTAGTAGGGCCATGCAAGATTGCATCTTTGCTGCCCTCAAGGGTAGTTCAGAACCATCTTTTTTCCAAACAGTTTAGACAGGTAGTTCTTTGGTAAAGAATTCCCTCAACTGGTGAAGATTCCTACAATGTCTGCATGGGTGTTCCCTTTACCCAGCCACCCCAGTGGTCACAGTAATAACAAGAACATCTCTGTTGGGTTGGGGAGCACACTTGGACACTCATCTTCCATTTTCTGTTTTTAATTAGGGGCAAGTGCTTTGAGATCATGACAGGCAATGTGACCTGCATGTTTTATAGCAACTGGCAAAGGGGGGGAGCAAGATTACCTTTTATTTGTGCTGAAGCTATAAGACTATGGAATTAGTGCATACACTGCAGAAACTGGGATATGATTGTGTATTTTCCTGGTATTCAGAACACCATGGTGGATACTTTCAGCAGATGTTTCTCCCCATATTATGAATGGGAACTGGACCCTTGGACTGTCTCTGATCCTATATTTCAGGTTTGGGGTCTCATGGAAGTGGATCTCTTAGCCACTACCATAAACAAAAAACTGCGCTCAGTTCTGTTTGAGAGGGTTCCTGGGGGACCCTTTCTTTTACCGTGGACATCGTAACTATTATGTGCATTACACCCAACACCTCCAATATTGAAGGTGGTGAACAAGATAAGACAGGACAGGGCCAGGGTCATACTGATCATCTCAGTGTGGCTGAGACAAACATGATTTCCTTACCTCATGAAGCTGACAGTGTGTCAAGCAATCAGCCTTCCAACTGTTCCCCATCTCCTTTCTCTGGATGCCAGCTGAATCCTTCACTGCAACCTGAGTTTTTCATCTCAGAGCATGGCTCATCCATGGTTCATAGAATAGAAATGACCTGCTCTGAGGAGGTGCAATTTTGTTTTCTTAAACAGCAGAAGAGAGAGCCTACCTGTAATACGTACCTTCGGAAATGGAAGAGTTTGAACCACTGGTGTGGTCTGTGACATCTTTTACCTATTTCTTCTTCTCTATCAGATAACCCTGCTTTCTTCAGTTCCAGGATATCTGTGAACTCTATAAGAGTTTACTTGGCAGCTATAATGGCCTTTCATTCTCCAGTAGAAGGTTTCTCAGTGTTTGCCCATGCTACAACAGTGATATTTATTAGAGGATTGGGAAACTCTCTTCCCTCAAATCAAGCGTCGGTTTGAGATCTTAGCTTAGCACAGAGATGCTTTTGAACCAATGGAGATCGGTTCTCTACTGAACATCTTTTTGAAGATGGACTTCTCAGTAGTCGTTACATCTGCTCAAAGAATGGGAGAAATAGGGACTCTGAAGGGAGGATGTGCCATTGCAGTATTTTTCAAAGATAATGATGCCATGCCATGCCAGCACCCCAAATCCATACCTGATGTATCATCTGAATTCCATATAAAACAGATCATTTATCTCCCAGTTTTCTTTCCTAAACCAGTTCTGATCAGAGAGGACACTGCGTTACATACACGTGTTGCCTTTTACCTGGACAGGGCTAAATTTTTTCAAAAATCTCCCAGAATGTTCATATCAATTGTTGACAGATGGAAGGGATCTTCTATTTCTGATCAAAGACTCTCTAGAAGGATATCTTGTTATCAATCTACTGATATTCAACTTCCATCTAGGATATTAGCCAATTAACAAAGTTTCTCTCTACCTCGGTGGCATTTCTCAAGAATGTTTCCATTGCTGAGATCTGTGGCTGCAACTTTAACTTCTATACACACTTTTTCAAAACACTATGCAGTAATCCATGATTCAGCTTTGGATTCTGCTTTTGGCACTGCAGTGTTATCTAGTTTTCAACTCAACTCTGAAGCTCCCTCTTCCTGCTGCGGGTAATGCTTGGCAGTCCTCTGAAGTAGAGCACCCAAAAAGACACTACTTGGAGAAATGTAGTAACTGGAGTTCTTTGAGATGTGTGTCCCTATGGCTGCTCCACTTACCTGCCCTTCTTCCCTTCTACTTCAGAGTTTCCTTTATGGGACTTTGTGGTGGAGAAGAAACTGAGGGTGATTCACTTGCGCAGCACTACCTAAACTTGATGCAGGGATGTGTAAGGTGCATGCAAGGACCAAACAGGCATTACTACCAAAGTCTCCAATCAAAGGCTCGTGGGTGCATGTGCATCTGAAGTGGAGCACCCACAGGGTCAGTAACCTCTCCTTTTTTTGCAGTTTGTGCCAATAAGAGAGTTAATGAATGTTATATATGCAGTGCCACAGATTATTTAAAGTGGTAATGCCTCTTTAAAGCCGTTGGTTAATTGAATGCCAGAGAGGGTAATAGGCTTGCTCTGCCACATTCAAATGGTTTAATAGTTTTTATTTATTTTACTGGTTTAGATCTCTGTCTCTGTTCATGTTTATTGGGTTAGTAGCTAGTTGGTTGTTTTACATTTGGCAGTTAATTCCCTATACTACACTGACTGCAATGAGGATAGATGGAATTTTTAAAATCATTCCCCCTCCTCTCCCAGCCTTCTGTCTCCCTCCTGCACTATTGTGGCCGCCCATTTGCTTCAGTGGAATCATTGCTGCTGGAGAAGTGTATTCTGAAGATTTAAGGCAGTGCTGAACTGTAGCATTGCTGCTGCCTTTTGGTACTCTTTCTTCATGGAACTAGGCAATGGTACTTAAACATGACATAGAGAGTACACTTGTAAAGTTTGAGCATGATACCAAGCTTGGGGGGTGGGAGAATTACAAGTGTTTTGCAAGAGAGAATTAGAATTCAGAATGATCTGGACTAAGATGACCAGATGTCCCGATTTTATGGGGACAGTCCTGATTTTTTTTTGGTCTTTCTTTTATAGGCTCCTTTTACCTCCCACCCCCTGTCCTGATTTTTCACACTTGCTGTCTGGTCACCCTAATCTGGACAAACTGGAGAAATGGTCTGAAATAAATAGGATGAGATTCAATAGGGACAAATGCTAAGTATTGTACTTAGGAAGGAGTAATCAATGTCACAAATACAAAATGGGAAAGGACTACCTAGGAACGAGTACTGCAGAAAGGGCTCTGGGGGCTACAATGAATCACAAGCTAAATATGAGTCAAAAGTGTAATACTGTTGCAAAAAAAGCCAACATAATTTGGGGGTGTATTAGCCCAAGTGTTGTAAGCAAGACATGAGAAGTAATTCTTTCATTCTACCAGTCAGCGCTGATAAGGCCTCAGCAGGAGTCTTGTGTTGAGTTCTGGGCATTGCACTTCAGGAAAGATGTGTGTGGAGAAATTGGATAACGTCAAGAGGAGAGCAACAAAAATGACTGAAGGTCTAGAAAACATGACCTATGAGGAAAGATTTGAAGGAAAAAAAACGTGTTTGTTTAGTCTGGAGACAAAAAGACTGAGGGGGGGACAGAACAGCCTCCAACTATGTAAAAGGTTGTTACAAAGAGGAGAGTGATAATTTTTTCTCCTTATCTACTGAGGACAGGAAAAGAAGTAAGGGGTTTACATTGCAGCAAAAGAGATTTAGGATAGACATTAGGAAACACTTCCTAACTGTAAGGGTAGCAACGCACTGGAACAAATTACCTAAGGACGTTGTGGAATCTCCGTCACTGGAGGTTTTTAAGAACATATGAGACAAACACCTGTCAGGGATGGTCTAAATAATACTTATTCTTGCCTCAGTGGAGGGGACTGGACTAGATGAGCTGTCAAGGTCCCTTCCATTTCTACATTTCTATGATTCTGTGTTCAGGGAGAGATTTTCAGAAGTGCCTGAGTGATTTGAGACCACAAATTGCATTGACTTTCAAAAGCACTTCAATGCTTTAGGAGTACAAGTCCTATTGGAACCACCCCATTAAATGTTTTGCTGAGTCTATCTCTCTTAGACTCCCCCCCCCCCACCTGTGGGCCCTATGACAATAGTATCAGATTGTCTGTCTTCAACGTATATATCCCCACAACACCATTTTGAAGCAGGTCGTAACTGTTATCCCCATTTTACAGATAGAGAACTGAGGCACAGAGAAACTAATTGACTTGCCCAAGGTCACCTAGGTAGTCTGTGGCACAGCAGACACTTTAACCCAGTGCTCCACAGTCCTAGGCTAGTGCCGTAACCAATAGATCACCATTCCCCTATTCAGGGATAAATAACAGTAGACTTAAATACCTAATGAAATGCTTTGCTGAATCAGGGCCCCGGTCTCTTCCTGACTTGACATATTGGCATGCGTGCAAGTGTCTGCCCATGAACAGGTTACATCTTTAAATCAAAGCATTGTCATGGAGATGTGTGCTGCTGTCAAGAAGGTCCTGCCCCCAAGTCATAAGAACGGGCAATGCATAGGAGGTTATTAATAGGTTTGCATTGTTGAGGTTCCTGAATTGTCTTGGAGCCATTGATGGGAACCCAGGTACCTACTCTTTGCCTGCAACGCTAGGTCTTGGCATTCATTAGCAGAAAGAGATTCCTCCATGGTGCTGCAAGGCCTAGTTGATAACAGTGGAAGGTTCATGAATATTTAAGATCTGTATTATTGTAGTGCTAGTGAGCCCCAGTCATGGACCATGTACTTGGCGCTATACAAATTCTAAACAAAAAGACTCCCTGCCCCAAAGAGTTTACAATCTCAGTATAAGACGAAACCACAGAAGGATACAGAGAGATCAATAGGGGGAGTACAAGGAAATAAAGAGTGTATTGGTCAGTAGGATAGGTAGTGCTCTCCCCACACCAGGCAGCAGGATCTTTAGAAACTCTGAACTGTTTCATGCAATGAGAAAAGGAACTCTTGCTCCCATGGTTTCTGTGGAATTTGATGATGTTGCCATTCCTCCAGGCATCCAACTTACTCTTTCTTCCCTGACTTATGAAGCCTTTTCCCGAACAGTTGGATAGCAGAAAGGAACTTTATAATTTTACTCTGAGTAGTTACTGAAAGACCTTGAAATGTGATTTGGAAGATTAAGAGCTAGATGGAGGAGACTGATCTCGAGGCTGTATACAGGTGAAAAATATCTGCCTCTTATGATAGCTGCTTGCTGTGCTTTGCATAACTTTTATGAGAGTAAGGGAGAGGACCTTGCAGATGAATGGGAAGAGGAAGTTGGCAGACTTGCTGACCATCTTAAACAGCCAGACAAGGGACCTCTATATATTGCTGCAACTATTCCAGAACAGAGTCAGGGATGCATTGTGCTCCCACTTTGAAGATAAGAGCCACTTGTGAGCAATGTATATTTGCTTTTGTATAAGGCTTTAATGGTGATTACTGTAAGTATTAATGTCCATGTGCAGTGGTGCAAAGTTTTTATCATGCTTCATGTGAGGATTTTAGTATACTTTTGTGTGGAGATTTTAGCAAAGTACACTTTTGGATTTCATTGTAGTGTATTTGAAGATGCAGTGAAGGGGGGCATTTAATTGAATTAGTATGGGATATTGCAGTACACAGAAGTGCTTACAAAGCAGTAAGAGTACAGGAAAGAGAGTGGGAAAAGGGAAGCTGCACAGAAATCAGACACGAAAGACGAGCAGGACGGTGGCTGAATTGTCAGTGCCGGCGTTAATAGATATGATGTTCTCTTCTCTGAGAAATGTCTTGAATTGTGCCTATCTGGATAAAATCCTAGTGCTTTCAGTTGCATTCTCAGTTGAGGCATCTATTGAAGCTTATAATTCCTAAGTCGCTGCATTCCCTGTAATTTCACTGCCTGTATGCATGATGTGAAAATGCAGCATGGCCAGTCCCTCTATGGGTATGTTTAAAAAGCTTTGTAAAAAGGTATTTGAGCTGGAAAGCAAAAGTAACCCCAAGTTCCTAAATCTATTCTTAAGTGCTTTCCAAAATTAGGACTTTAGACCGTAAACTCTTCAGGGTGGAGACAGCGTTTGTACAGCAGCACCATGCTCAATGGGGCTCCAATCTCAGCTGGGCCCTGGAAGTGCGATCCTAATACAAATAGCAATGGGTTGGCTTTTCCTTCCTCTTCCAATACAGTTTTACTACACTTAAAAGCATTTGAATTTCATGAGGATTTTCCCCACCCGTGCATCTGTTTCTATTTTATTTTTACCACCACCCAACAACAAAACAAAACACACACAGAATCCAAGTGTCACAGACCTCTTCATAATCAGCATTACCATCTGGGAGAGATGCAACCATTTTACACACTGGTTTTCAAAACAGAATGTTCCATATTTCCTGCTAACTCATAGTCCAGCCTATAAAACGAAGACTCCAGATCCAAGGAGTGAAATAAGAGGACATTCTAGTTCCTATGGTAGGAGTCCTATCAAACTTTCAATGTGACAGCAATATATATCTTGCTGAGGGCAAAATTAAGCCCAGTAAACACACTGCTGACTACCACAGTTACCTAACCAATTCATTTGTCTGCCTTCTTACCAACCTCAAACCTTAGGACATCAAAATCCTATTTCTCATTATTTACAGAAAGGCTATTGGTGCCCAGCTTTTCAGGTACTCAGGGCAGGGGCAGTTCCCATGGATTTCAAATGGAGTAGTGGATGCTCAGCACCTTAATAAATAATCATCAGATTTCACAGGCTTCAGAACCTGGGTACCCCAAAAATGAGTCATCCACATTTATTAGTGTCTTGAAAATTTGAAGCTCAGCCTTGCTGCTCAGGCAGTGCAAAGTTGCCAAATCTAAGGGTGCTTATACTTCCTTCAGAATAGGCTACTCGCTTCAGGTGAAGTTACACTGACTTGGCAGGTAATAGAGAGCGCAAAGGAAACCAGATGACTTTTGTTAGTTTTCCAAGAAAGGTAATAATTATAAAATGTTCAAGGGGAAAAAAATGGAAAGAGATTTCTGCACTGTATTATAAAGGTGACAGACTTTACGACCTTAAATAACTAAAGCAGCTCCCAGCACGGAAAATGGGGGAATGTGGAGTGAGAGACTTATTTTCTTTCTTTAGAGTTCCCACCCATATATCTATCTTTGATTTGGTGTGTTGGCTGCAGAAGAGATTTTAAAACATCCAGGCCTTTACTTGTCAGTGGTGCGCAGTGCATTTCCTCCTAAACAGTTTCACAACTGTGACTGTCCCAAGCAAGATCAGGGATGTTTGGACAATGACCTCACAATGTACAACTATAAAACAAAAGTGGATAATCAACCACATAATATTGGGTACCGCTCCATGAAAAGGTGACATTAAAAGCCACAAGAAGGGGGCTCAAGGAGTATATCCACTGTCAGGGCTGGCTCCAGGCACCAGCTAAAGAAGCAGGTGCTTGGGGCAGCCAATACCAAGGGGCGGCCCTCAGGCCGCTGCTGGGGCAGCACATCGGGCTCTTCGGCAGCAATACGCCGGTGGGTCCCTCAGTCCCTCTTGGAGCGAAGGACCTGCCACCTAAAAGTGGAGCGGTGCGATTGCGCTGCCGTGGGTTCTTTTTTTTTTTTTTTTTTTTTTTTTTTTTTTTTTAGCACCGCTTGGGGTGGCAGAAAACTTGGAGCAGGCCCTGTCCACTGTACTGAAAGCAAACGGGGATATTTTCAAAGATGTGCTAGAGGATTTAACGAGAAGCAATCCTATTGAAAGTATTTTGTTGGAGATTTTTAAAATTGCCAAAATGCTATATTATAGCAAATAAGTACATACATAGCACAAAGATTTATGATAAGTGGGCTCTTTAAACTAGCAGAGGCAGAACAAGGTCCAGTGGCTGGAAGCTGAAGCTAGACAAATTCAGAGTGAAAAAAGACACGTTTTTTAAAAGAGAGGGTAATTAAACATTGCAACAGCTTACCAAGGGATATAGTGGATTTGCCATCACTTTAATTCAAGGCTGGATGTCTTTCTAAAAGATACGCTCTAGCTCAACCAGCAGTAACGGGTTTGATGCAGGAATCATTGAGTGAATTTCTGTGGCCTGAATTATACAACACGTTGAAATCTATCATGTTTGTTTTTATATTATGTGGTAAGTGTACTTCTTTTGATGGGGCAGAACCTCAGCTGGTGTAAATCCACATAGCACTATTAAAGTCAACAGAGCTATGCCAACTTACTCAAACTGGGAAACTGGCCCATAATGGATTTTTATTCTATAATCCAAAGCCAAAGGTACATTACTGCTGATGTGATGTGATGTTATACTACGTGAAATACAAGTGAAGGCACCAATAATATTGAGAGTTAAATTAATTTTCAGAAATTAGCAGGATCTACTAATTGAGTGTATGCGTGTAAATCAATAAAATTCAGTCACATCTTTCCACAAAAACCTGCTCATTCTTTAGCTATACATCAGCCTAAGTATCATTATCCTCTCAAGGCACTGTGGGCAAAATCAAATTCAAGACCTTGTTGTTAATACAGGAACCATGATGATATTTTCTATGACGTACAGCACAACCCTCATCTTTAAGTAGCCTAGGAGAGGGGTCCCCAAACTTTTTCATAGTGTGGCCCACATCTCAATAAAGAGACTGACTGATGGACACATCCCTTCCGAACTTTGATATGCACAGCCCACATCTCATCTCATTCACAATTGCCAGGGCTACCTCCCTTCTCATTTGCTGATTGAAAAACATTCCTGTGGCAACTATAATGATTGATTACCCATGGAAAAGCGATATTGGAAAATGTTCAATGAATACTGAGATGTCTCCAATGCAACAGATATTTTGTCTTGTTTGAAAAAAATTATTCTTCTTTTGCTCATAATTCCATATACCCCTCCGCTCTGTTCTGGTTCTCTCAGCTGGAAACAGGGAAACACCATGTGACCAGGTGGCTCCCAACAAGTTTGTGAACTGGTGATTTTAGGAGGAGTTCAGAGACTACCATGAGACACAATGGATATGTCTACACTGCAATAAAAATCCCCACAGCACCGAGTCTCAGAGGTCCAGTCAAATGACTTACATTCATGGGGCTCAGGCTATGGGGCTAAAGGCTGCAGTGCAGATGTTAGCCTGGGCTCCAGCCCGAGCTCATTCGGACCTTCCCCTTTGCCAGGTTTCAGAGCTTGGTCTCCAGTCCTAACCCAAATGTCTACACAGCAATTTTACAGCACCCACAGCCTGAGTCCTGCAAGCTGAAGTCAGCTGACCTGAGTCAGCTGCCACCATGCCATGGGTCTTTTACCACAGTGCAGATTTACCCAATGTGGTGTGGACTAGCATTAAGGAGATCTGGGTTCTATCCCCTGCTCAACCACTGAACTCCTGCGTAATTGTGGAAAAGTCACTATCCCTCAAAGCCTCTTGTCTTCCTTTTATCTGACCTATTTAGACCAAGCTCTTCAGAGCAGGGACTCTCTTACTCTGTGTTTGTACAGAACCTAGCACAATGAGGCTGTGATCACACTGAGGTCTCTAGCTAGGCACTACTCTATTACTACTAATTCATACATTTGTCCTGAATCTACAGACATATTGTGTGTGACAGACAGAGAGAGGGACTAGTAATTTACATTTGTGGAGAGCCAGAAATATGTTGGGTTTTCAAAGTAACCAGGATACATTATGGAACTCAGGTTTCCAAATGCAATGATAGAAATTAAACTACATATTCTGAAAATGCTTTCCTTTTTCTGTAATTTCCTTTGAATTTTCTATGTCTAGGAATAAAAGCCATTTCAGGGTCAATAAATACAACAACATGCTTATTCAAGACAGCACTTGAAGCTTAATGCTCAACATTAAGGGTATGTTTAAGTGATGTCCCGGACAGGGATGGTTTCCTGAACTGGGATCTAGACTAACAAGATGGAGGAAAAGGAAACGGGCCCAAAATCACATGTGAGTCAGTGGCTGAGCTGGGAATAGAACTGAGGTCTCTTGCATCCGAGTACGCTGTCATATCCACTGCTTCCCTGTGCCCCACCGCAAACATTGTCTGTTGTGTTGTTCCCTGCAGGTGGATGCCAATGTTGACATCAGTTTTGATTTGCAGGGCTGAACAAGACTAGCAGTCAAGGGGTTTTGGATATTTTTGAGACAGACATACCTGGTGACAAGGAGGCCTTTTGATAGGGCAGTACCTGGGAGAGCGGGGGGTTATCTGGAAAGCTTCTGCACAGTCATCATGCTTAGGGAACACGAAACAGGTAGGCTAGATTGGTGGAGCAGGTGAGAGGTGTGTGTGTGTGTGTGTGTTTCTGGGCAAATCTCGTACAGTCTTTTTTGCCGCAATCCAAAGAGTGGTAGGGCCATCAACACCTTAATCTTTTTCCCCTTTTAAAGAAATTAGGAATGCTCGCAGCCCTATTAAATCCCACATTTAACCTTATTTCTCAGAGTTTTAGTCACAGCGATGGTGAGAGGGACAGTAATGGTCTATTTAGTTCTGCCGAATGGATTTTGGATTAGATTGATAGTCACTGTCAGCATGTAATTGCAGATTAATGGGATGTAGTATGTCATTATGGCAGCTCAACAGGACAAGTGTTGGAGCAGTGCAAGAGTCTGAGGTTTCATTTCTCACTGGGGCAGGTTACTTTGACCCGGCTGAGACCTGCATTTTCACAATTCTTCTCCAGAGCTCAGGTGATGAAGAAGAATATGTTTACAGCTCAGATAGTTAGTGATGCTGGGAATGCATTGCGTGAACTAACAGTGTAAAAAAAACCAAACAAACCCAAAACCAAATTGGAATGACAGAATCTAATAATCAGCGATGATGCATCAAATACATTCAAACAGCGTCACATTCTGAGCGGCATGTATTTTGATAAGCAATATCCACTAGCAGATGGAGGACTTCCAGTTGTTATTACCCAATGAATAAAATAGTTATCTGGAGACTTTGCTGAGCAATATCAGCTGGATCATGAAGCCAGTTAAGGGATCAAATCCAATGCACTGGAAAACAGACACATTTCACAGCTGGATCATGAGTGGTGGCTTATATTTTGACTTGGAACACAAGCTCCATTTGCTCACTGTAGAAGTGGAACTAGCATTGCCCTCTGATTTCTGATACTGGGCAGTCTGTCTAATCCAGAACTGGCAGAGCCACGCTTTTACATTGTGCCCTCCACCACGGATACATGTGTGGTATCCTAGTAGCATTTCACTATTTTTAAGTAGTTCTAGTTGCCATCTTGATTTTAAAATCTTGTCATAAGTGGCTATGTGTTTTGGGCTCCTGAAGTCACTTTTTCAATTATTGTTGAATTGTGCCCCAATAAATCTGTGTTTTATATTCTAGCGTAGCTTGTGTGTAGTGTGTGGTTTATTCCTGAGCTGGATGATTTGAGGGTGCTCTTGTTAGTGGCCAGGTTGTGATACCTTTACTCACATTGAATAGTACATTACTCCATGAGCAATCCCACTGAAGTCATTGAGACCTTTTGTGGAGCAGGTACCGTTCAGTGTAAGGGGATCACAATCTGGCCAGAGGCGAGGAATCGGGCAGTTCTTCCCTCACGTACACTAGTATTTATATCATATATTCGACAGACTGTTCTAAAAGTGGCTTAATTGCTCTGGAGTATAATAGATCCTCCACCTTTCAATTGGCCTTGAACTTCAATGTCCCTTTGCTACTCGGAGAGCATCTCAATGCTGTTTACCTGAATGCTGTACTTGGTACTCCCTTGGGACCCCGTGTCCTTGAGACTTGCGATAAGTGAACCTACAAATTTTACCCTAATTGTGAACTCAACTGTGAAAAGTGAGTGAACGTTTATGAAGTTTCACCATAACCTATATTAATAAGTGTTGATGGGAAAAGGTGCAAAAGGGTGACTGACTGAATTAGTACAAACGAAATGGCCTCCAGATATAATTCCAGGACTGTGCTAAGATGACGCCTGGTAAACAAGAGATGGATGGAACTGGAAATCAGTCAACCACAATTGTTGTCTTGGAAATTTGGCCTAATTCATAGACAGAATAATGAAGGGATAGGCTTTCCCCGACCCCACATCACTCCCTCCTGGGGTCCTTCAAAGAAGAGACTGGCTATCTCAATACTAGGTGACTGAAAGAAGCAAAAGGAGTGAGCTTCATCATCATGGCCGCTAACCCCGGTGTCTTCTGGGACTCCTGGACCTTTTTCATCCTAATCCAGAGAGAGGTCCTGACCAGACCAGGTCAGTGAGAGGGAGCCAGATGATACTGCCAGCTCCAGCTAACTTCTGACAACCACCTGGAACGTGAGACTTTGTCTCCCTGACACGCCCATGGAGACTTTTCTTTCCCTATCTTATTTCTTCTTTCATCTCTCCCTCCTTTTTCCTTCTCTCTGATGAGAGTCTGACTTAGCTGGCTGAAACTCTTTATTGCAACACTGCCTGTTACCAGAAAGACAGCTAAAAGCCGTTTTCTAGACAGCTGGATGCTGGTACCCCGTTCGCAAGGGTCTCGGAGTGGCTGATAATAGTGTCTGCTGTGCCTATGTTTTCCCAGCAGTGTGATTGAAGGCTGCATTTTCTATCTTTGCTGTTCTTGTCTTTCCCTTCTTATACGTGTTTGCCTAAAAGGCAAAACAAGACAATGAGATTGGACTCTAACGACAACAGCATCGATAGCTCCAGGCCATCTCAATGAACTGCTTTTTCTTTTCACCAAAAGGACAGTTATTACCATCTGTAATACAACCCAAGAGACTGTGAAACAATGGGAATTTCCCTTCTAGAGACTCTCTACAGCTAAAGGGGAAGGGATGTTGTTAAAATGAAAGCTGTACTTAATACTTTACATTTCAAATGTTTTAACAGTTTTCCCTTCTTTACTATAACTTTAATAAAAGGGTTTTTTTATTGGTGTGTTTGCCATGGTAGTAACCAGGCTGAGGTCTCTGTATCCCAAGCCCTCTTGTTTAAGACAGGATCCAGTGTTGGACAATGACTGGGTCCCGTTAATACCTTTGACTCTTTGGGCCCATTTAATCCATCTAAATTAGTGCAACAGACTGTTGCTGACAAGTTCACTACACTCACTGGTGTGTGCGGTTGTTCTGGCAGGAATATGCCTGTTTTTGGTGAAGCAGAAATGGTTAATTAGATCTGCGTCTAGTATCTCTGTAGCTACCATCTTCTCAGGTGGCACTGCAAAATAGTAACTGTAAATGGAGTAGCTGTGATAATTAGGGCTGATGCCAAAATGCACCTCCCAGCTCTCCATAAGTGGTCCTGATCTAATGTGTTTCAATCACAGCAACCTCCTGCTCTGTTCTCTCTTGCATCTGCCTTACATCTCCTAGAAAGACATGGCGAAGAATCAAAGTGATGGGAAAAACGCCCGGTCAAAATAGATAAAGCTGCCAGCTCACCCTCTCTTAAATCTATCCCCCCTTAAAACCTATCCTGGGTGAGGCCTACAGATCACTTTCATCTAGCTTTGATTAGGCAAGTGGTGAACTGAACTGTCAGGTTTTCTATAAGATGTTTGTTTTATTGTTACCATATCCTCCCAACCTGTCTGCACTCTATTTGTCTGATTCGTCCGGACTTGTGTCCTGTCTGATGTGCAGATTGGTGGGGCATGGGGGACTGTCTTTTTCAGTCAAGGCCAATCAGTATTGGCGCAATGGAGCCCCGATCCTTGATTGGAGAGCCTGCATGCTACTGTGATAGAATTAAATAATAATTAATCTTTGGTGACCTAATAGCATTGCCTACTCATGCTCCTTTGGCTGACCAGATGTCAAAGGGGGAAGGAAGTTAATGTGGTACCAGTACCGCTGCTGCATCTGAATAGTTAGCATGCAGAGGGAGACTTTTTAAACAAATGACTCAATAAGTACCAAATATTCCTTATTTTAAATGAGAATCCAGATGTCCCTGTGCTTTCAGGGGAGGAAGTGTGCCTTGCACTAGAAGGTGGGTGAGGTCTGTGGTGGAGCTTAGATTGTGTGGGAATTCATTCTTCTGCCTTGGGCCACCCCCCCCAAGAAAACTCCAAGGGCCAATGTTCAAGAAAATAGTGCCGTCGTGCCAGAGGAGTCGTTGAGCTGTTGACATTTGTCCTCATCCCAGGAGCTTTAGGTACCCTTTGCCCAGATTGTTAAGGACTGAAAACTTGACCTTCATGTGATAGTCTATGGGCAGCCAGTGTAGCGAGCTGGGGATAGGCTGGCGGGACTTGCTGTAACCCATCTCGCTGAGGAGCCACACTGCTGCCTTTTGTCAACTCCTGAGGGCTGCTGGTCTCACGTTCAGGCATACGTATTCAGCATATTCAGCCCCTGCGATGAGAAGGGGAGTGTCCCGTATCACTCAGCACCTCTGTCATCTGTCAATCTAGGCATTCGTATGCCCCTCATCACTGTGGGATACAAGTGCCTCAATCTTTAATGGATTTTATCCTTACAACATCTCTGAGGTGTTGTTCTACATCCCTCCCCCGCCTTTTTTTAAAATTATTATTAATGGGAAAATAAAGCCTAGAATAAATTAAGTGATTTGATTAAGGTCACATGGAAAAAGTGTGATTGAGCTGGGAATTGAACCCAGATATTCTGAGTTCTAGGCCAGTCCTCTATCGATTTGTCCATCTTTCCTTCTTTGTGGTTATTAAAAGGAGTTCCATCCAGTTTTTCTTGGCTGGCAGAAGGGTGGTTGGTACAGGCAAGCCACCAGTATGGTGCAGTCAGAGTGAGGTGCATAGGGGATAAAGGGGTGTGTGTGTGTGTGTGAGAGAGAGAGATTGTGATCCTTACCAGTCTGTGAGAGCGATGTAGAGGAGACAAGATGGGGAGGAAAGAGAAATAAACCCACCTTAGGATTTTGGTGACTAGACTACAATGATATCTGTAATGCTGCTTCTCTGTGGATCCAATCACAGTGATCCAACCAAGAGAGGGTGGGAGAGAGACAGATAGCGACCCATGAAATACAATACAATAAAATGGAATCTCTTCTCTAATGAGGTAGAAAAAGTTTTTAAAGTGGAATTGCACAGAAAGGATGTTTCTCTCTCTCTCTCTCTCACACACACACAATCTAATCAGGGTTGAGTGGAGGAAATATTGAATTTCATAGGGTGAAAGAAACAGATTGGATTTCATATGATGACAGGCTTAGAACTATGTCTTTCTTGACAAGTTTCAAAGTAGCAGCTGTAGCACTGATTGAAAGCAATTGAGAAAAAGCAAGAGCCTGTTCTTGGGGCTCTCAAATTTACCCAACATATCCTTGGGGGACTTTTCCTCTCATTGTAAAAAGCATGACTCCTTCCACATTTACTTGTGAAACACCATATATTTGCTCTCCCTTCCTGATAGCAATGCAGAGACTGGGATAAATATTTATTGTCTTGGAATCTTCCCCTTCCTTGTAAAACTGAATGCTGGCAGACTTAAACAAGCATTTACTTGGAGGATACTGGATCTGTTGTTGATGGTGCTGAGTTAGAGAATCAGGGAAAACTTTGAGGCAGAAAAACTAACTTCTGGTGGAATAACAACAATGGACCTGACTGGGATTGTGGCTTCATTCCCATTTCTTATTCTCCTGTGCCAGCCAACTGTATCATAGGTAGCAGCACAGTGGGAGCACAGCCTTTCTGGAGCTGCTACTCCATCTGCCACAAAGTGGCAGGGTGGGGGAGTGGGCAGGCTAGCAATAGGAAGTGACTTAGCCAACATGTACTGGCCAGCAAAGCTAAGCCAGCACATTGGCTTGCTAAACCCAGGGTTGTGAGTTCAATCCTTGAGGGAGCCGTTTGGGGAACTAAGGTAAAAATCTGGGGATTGGTCCTTCTTTGAGCAGGGGGTTGGACTAGATGACCTCCTGAGGTCCTTTCCAACCCTGATATTCTATGATCACATTGGGAGAAGTCATCTGAGCTAGCTGTTGGTCTGAAGCAGATTATGATGTCCCTCTTCCTGCAGCAAGGAGAGAACCAGGTTGGGACTGAGTCAGAATTCCTGGTCAGTTTCTGGCTACAATTGAGCTATATATTTGCACATATGTAATACTGCTTTTCTGAGAAGATGTTTATAAATGCTTTCAAATAGACCAATATGATGATAAACACCAAAGACTAACCAACCTACTTAAAAACAGTTGCAAGATCCTAAAAATCTTTTCATTTAAATGGGACAAGGTACGAGTTCACCCCTAGAATTGAAAACTATTTCTCATTTGCATCAGGTTGCCAGGTTTAACATTATGAGAATAGTGCAAATGTTGTCATCTCTAATGTAAATGTTGATGTCCGATTAATAGAGAAAATAAGATGAGCGATTAATCCACTGGGGAATAGATCATCATAATTGTAAATTAGATCATCAAAGGATAATCCACACAGAAAGAAAACTACTGGAAAACATGATTAATTATTGAAATTCTAGTAAAAAGGGATCTTTAACAATAGGTTCCTTGGAGGATATGTCGTGCTCTTCATCAAGATTCGGAGCTGGGTTATTTTACAATAAAAAATTGATTAGCTTCATTATAAACATAATAAAGATGTTTATCCCACCCAAGAGATAATATGCTGTTCTGAGGGATAGAATACAGAAGCCCTTGCACTGAGCTGACAAATCTGATTTATGCACACCCAGTTTTTGCCAACATATCAAGTTTTGCTTGGATAAGTCAGAAGATATCTGCATGCAATTCTCTGAGGGAAAAAACAGATTCCATATTAATCCTCAATTTTGCCTAAACATGATCTTGATCTCTTACGAATATGAAGGTAGAGGAAGAATTGTCTTGTGGTCAGGGCGTACAGCTGTGTGTAGTTTATTGGGTTTCTCTTCCTGCTTCTAATATAAACTTCCTGTGTGAGCTAGGGCAAGTCACTTCACCTCTCTGTGTATCCATTTCTCCATCATGTAAAAAGGGGTCCAAGATTTGTCAAAAGTGATCTGGAGTTCCTTAATTTTTGGGTGCCCAACTTGAGGTGTCTTAAAAGGACCTGCTTTGCAGATAGTGCTGAGCACGTGCCCTCATTGTAATTCTTACCCAAAATAATTAATCATGTTAGAAAATCTTGACCATGGCTATTTCTCTTTCTTAACTTCAACGGGGCTTGTGAGGTAATACATTCTATGTGCCAATACAGTATTGTTATGTTTGGGTCAGGGTGAACCCTCATTGAAGCTGATGGGCACTAGCCATGCTTCATTCAGGATAAATGTATGAAGCCATTGTATTCCTGAAAAAATTGGAGTTACTGAACCAAGCCAGGCCACATCCAGGGCTGGTCAGGCATTTGAGGTATGTTGGGCAGGGGGGTTTAACTGGGGGCTGAAAGCAAATGGAGGGAGCTGGGTATTGTCTGAGGGAGGTGTATGTGGAAAAAGCAGGAGAAAAACCACAAGAAGCAGACACAGAAAACAACAAGGAAGCCCTAGAGAAATCTAGGGAAGCACTTGTTCAGGTGATCCTGAGAAAAAGTTGGGAGAGCTTTTGGGCAGAGTTCTGACTGGAAAGAGGCTTGGAACTTTGAGCAAAGAAACTGTCACTTGCTATGTTCAGGGAAATGGGACTTTGTAAATAAACAAGATTGTATCAGAGAAATGTCTTAATGCATCACCAATTTCTCCTCCTAATAGAAACAACACGCAAGCCCCTAAATATTGGCTACTTAGTATGCATTTTGCATATTATTTTATTCAGATTTGATGTGTTTGGGGGCCAGGGACAATATCTTTATTATACATATTTGTGCACCTATACATGTACAGCACCTAACATCCTGGCCCTGATCTCTGAAAGGGGCCTCTAGGTGTTACCACAATATAAATGAATGATGCTGACAATTCTATCCACTCTTTTTATATCCTTCTCTTCTTTTAACTAGATTATCTATAGCCTCTACTTCCCTGGGGTTTGATCATTCAAATCAGTGAGAGGGGCTGTCCTTTATTAAGAATAGCTCTTGAATCACACAGATTGATGGCAGACTTTCAACACTGTTGGAGCTCCATATGAAAAACTAACTTTTCAGTATTGTTTTGAAGAATTTCTCCAAAAGTTTTGCTTTCACTCTGAGCCAGTTTCATTTGCTTTTCCGGCTTCAGAATATTGATTCCAGGGGCAGCAGAGACCACTTGATGATAATGGTTTCTGTCTCTTGAATGACTTTTCTGTTAGACTTTCCTTGCTGGAATTTAGTGGAATATTGTATTATGCATCTTTGGGCATCAGTGGCTTATCAGCTAGATTTAGCTGCTGTCGAACATGCACAGAGAACCCAGTGAATGAGAAATAAATATCTGTCTTGAGAAAACAGTTTTGTACAAGGAATAAATGCATGACTCAGATCCTGTAGCATGTATTTACTCTTCCAAGTCAGCCCACTGGCATGGTGCTTGGGCACTGCACTGCCGCCGGGGAGACTTGGGTTTGATGTCTGATCCTGACCTCTCGTTTTCTGCATCTGGGACTGGTGGTGGTCATACTAAACTATTTATTTTAGCTGCTGGAGGCATCTAACATTAAAGAATAACCCCTCTGCCTTGCTAGAGAATGAGTCACAGCTAGTTCTCCTCAGCCTGAAGATTGCTGCATACATTGCTAAAGGATTCCTAGAGAGATGGGGGTTAAAATAAAGGGGGAAAGGTGTGCATTTCCTGGGCTCCATCAGGGAGAAAGGCAGCAAGAAGGAATGAATCTTGGTAAATAGTACTAAAAGCTAGCAGAGGAAGATATATTAGTGCTGGAGAGAGAAGCCTGTTAGATGAAGGAACAAGCGATGAACCCAATTTATGCCTGTGGCATGAGGAATGAAACAACAAAGGTGGCACTCCATATATTCCCCCAGCTCCTCATAAATTTCAAGGTGTCTTCCTTTCCTTTTTAACTAGCCTATAAAATGCAACGCTAGGGCCATTAGAAGACGCACTGCTGAAGGTGATATGAAATGAGAAGACATTTCCTTGCCTCAACCTCCTTTCCCCAGATCTTGTAATGATTTTTCATTCAATTAATTGGAGGTCACATGTATCTGAAGCCAGTTAAAACTTCACACTCCAGTAAACCATGTTATCAAACTCCTCTGATCAGTATCTCCAGAGATGGGAATGGGGTGATGGTGGTTTTTGAGGGCGGATGTCATTTATTAGGGTTACAAACCCTCAAGTCACCCTCAAGGCACCTCTTCTTTTTAACGGAAAAGAAAATAAACTAATTATTTGAAGTAGTTGCTGGGTTTTTTATTTGGTTTGGTTTTTTTTTTAAAGGGTCAACTAATTCTGTTAAATCGTTTCAGGTGAGAAAGAAGTAGAGCTGGTTTTAAGTATTTCCACTGTGATCAGTTGAATTAACAGCTAGGCAGCTGGTGTGTTGTAACCGCTGCTGGATACACTGATCATAATCATCTCCCCATCACTTTGTGCTCCCTCCATTTGTTTGTTGAAGCCACCTGTTTCTTGTTACATATGGAGACTGTAGGTAGTTTGGGAGTTGGGCTGTCTTATTGTGTGTGTATAGTTCCTTGCACAGTGGAGCTCTGGTTCTTGACTGGGGCCTCTAGTTGCTCCTGCAAAGCAAATGATGGTAACCTACCATTGGGTGCAGGGAGTCGCTTCCCAAAGCGGGGGATATGCATTACTTCTGAGCTTTGCCAATCCTGGAAAGATCTTCATTGACTAAAACTGCTTGTCCAGGTAATCCCTGCTGTGTTCTCCCCTCCTTACTTAGGGACCTCTAAAAGATTTCCAGCTGGCTTCTTCCAGGTGGAATTATTTTGATTTTAATAGAATTACACCAGGGATGAATTTAGCTCACCGTCATTTTAAATCTTTATCACACACACGACTGCCTTGGCTTGAGAGGATAAAGGGAGGGTTACTAATACTCCCGTGGGTTTATTCTCTTCCTGCAGGTCTATAAATATAGGTTCTGCTTGTTTATTTGTGGCTCTATGTTTTGCAGAATTTTGGCAGTCATCTTGCCCCTTTCCCAATGAGACTCAGCGTGACTTTTGTCTAGAACAAGTTTCCATTACTGCCAGATTCCAAGAAACACTTGACGAGTTGTAACCTTTCCGCTCCCTGCCCACCTGCAATCTATGCCCCCTCTTCCACTCTTTACAATGTACCTAGATGAGGCCTCAACACTTTGTGAGCCTCTGTACACTGTAATGCCCATAACACAAGGGAAACCAAAGCAGAGCCTTTGGCTGAATGTTTTTGGCAACTAGTTTGAACCAATGGGTTTTAGTCATGCTCTTTGCCCCACTATTTTTAGGGAGCTGTGTTTAATGTTGTTGGTTCCACTTCAGACTATGGAAGGGCATAGTCAACTACACTAATAGAAACTGAGGCACTGGACCAAATCTTAGTCCCACTGAAGTCCCTGGCAAAACTCTCATAGACTTCAGTGGGACCAGTTTTAGCTCTGATTTCACTCTGTCACAACACAGTCTGTTTCACTAAGGGTTGCCTTTGGGGTCTGTTCCAGTGTTTAGTAGCATGCTTTGTTTCACTTAGGAAGTCTGAATTGAGTGAAAGAATTGGAATCACGGCTTTCACATTGATGATGTCAGGGTAGGTCCTTCAGTGGAAGGCCAATGGAAAGGAGAAGAGAATTTTCATGCCAGCTGGTTAGGAATGATGTACACAGTAGTCATACAGGTATTGGTTTCTGTTGCATTTGTAACAGCAGGACTAATTGGAATAAACCATCAACCAGATCTTCAGAACACAAAGCTTTTAGAAGCACATGACAAGCTGAAGGTGAATGGGGAAAGCTCACTGAAAAATCATTTTTAAACAGAGGTATTTGCCATGTCCCGCACCAGAAGTGTTCTGGGGCAGGAGTTGGATAACATCCATTAGTGCAGAATACGTGGAGCAAAACAAACAGCGTGTGAGCTTAGTGTTCATGGTAGGGGAAGCTTGGCAGGCCTGGAAATGTAGCTGGTTTAGTTAGTTTATCCACAGAGCAGGTATAGTACAGGTGGAAGCAGCACAAACTTCTCTCCTTCCAGTGTTCCTAACCCCTGCCCTAGAGGAGGTGACCTTTACTGACATGGGAATGGCGTTAAATTTTCTGGCGTTAAACTCCTTGACCTCTGAAATTGCCAACAGGATGATTTTGTGGTGAAAGCACTGGGCTGGGATTCAGGTCATCTGAGTTCAGTTCCTGGTTCTGCCACAGACTTTTTGAGTGACTTCAGGCAAATCACTTAATTTCTCTGTGGCCCAGTTCCCCATCCTTAAAATGAGAATAATATTTCCATTCTCCTGCCCTTTGTCTTGTTTAGTTAGATTGTAAACTCTTCTGGGCAGGGACTGCCTCTTACTTTGTTTGTTCAGTGCCTAGCACAATGGGATTGTGATCTTGATTGAGGTTTCTTGGCTTTACCCTAGTAGTAAATAATTATAATAATGCCAGTCAGTCATTTGTGGAAATGTTTGGGTGTGTGTGTGTGTGTGTGTGTGTGTGTGTGTAAAGTACTGAGACCTCCGAACTAATTTTCTATAAATGCAGGTGTTTTAAAGTTATGAACACCAACCCATCTAATTTTATTACAGTAGCACCTTAACTTTCTGAAGGTGAAAGTTTGCACTGCCTAGAGATTTTTATATTGGATTTTTAATGTTTTTGTAACAAGTTGTTGTAAAATTAATCAGGTAATTGATCTAGGTACAACCCAAAATATCCTGACCAGGGTATGCAGGTGAACAACAATCAGTAATGCTTAAATTATTGTTTCCATTAAACCGAGCATAATTAATGAGATTTAGATAATGTCACAGAGCAGTAGGTTTCCACTTTAATTATTTGTGGGACTGTCAAAAACAGGACAGACACCCCAAACTAATGGTGTGTTCTATAATTAGATTTCACCAACCCAGTAAGAAATGTAAACTCCTGCATCACTATAAGAATCATACCATGGAGTCACAGACTGTCCTATTAGGCTCTCTTGTCTATCTTGCCACCCAGGCAAGTTGAACTTCGTGATAAATGGTCACTTGCATTTAAAAAAATCACGAAACATTCAGGTTGCTTCCAACCCCGAGACACCAGTCACTTACCCCAGATCAATTTGTATTTTAGATCTCACACCAAAGACAGCACATGTAGCCAATCCTGTCATAAACTAACGTAAAGGTTTATTTACTAGGAAAAAGAGAGTTATTTACCAGTTAAAGCAAGCAAACATACACAAATGAGTTACGATCTAAATCCCAAGAGTGACAGTGTGTCTTTCTAGGCAGACCCAGGGATAGCCCCTCAGGATCTCTGGCTTCAGTTTGGGATCCCTGGCCCTGTGAAAGTTCAAATAGCAAAGAGATGGAAACTTTTCCATTGTCTTTGGTTTATTTCCTCCATTCAGTCTCCAAGTCCTTAGGATGAACTTCCTTGCACGTGTGACATGGCCGTCAATCCTTTGTATTGCCATGTTCTTTGGTGGCCCATCTGATTTTGATAGTTTTTCTGCATGGTTGGGGGGAAACACTCTTCCCATCTGAGTTCACAAGTTTAGAGCAAACATTTTCAAAGTTTATAAAGCAAAATGTACATATTTTCTTCTAGAATGGAATACAGACATTACAAGTGGGATTAATGCATGCACCAATTTACAAACTTTTATAGAGTTTAAACACTAAGTACAGTCTTATAAAGGTGATAGCTATTTTGAGCACTACTAACACATAAGTGAACTGGTCTGGTCCCCAGCTATGAGTTTGTCATGTTTTAGCTAATGCCTGCAGCCTTCTCAAAAGCTGACACCTGGCCTGCCAGGGCCACACCCACTCGAGTGTGTACACAAAACAGCTAAACCAGGGATTAGTTGCAATGCATGAAGTGGCATGAGCTCTTTGTCTCAGATCCAGTTGAACTGGTGCCATCTGTAAAGATGTCTTCCCAGTTTGGACAGGAAGTGTAGCAACTGCACTGGTTCATCAATGTGCCTAACTTCATTTTGCAGTGCATTGCCCCGTGTTTGGGGAATTACCCAAAAGCCCCTGCTCCTAGTAGTGGTGCTGGGCATTCTGGAATAGATGCTTCAGGAGTCTCAGAATGCAGTGATTCTGTGACTCATTTGTGTGAATTGATCAAAATAATTCTTTCATAAAGAGAGTTGCGGTGTGGAGATTCTACACCATGGCAAGGAGAAGTGGCAATCTATTTCCTTTCACTGGTTTCCTTGCTTAGTGTCACATGCATATTTCTCCCTGATGTTGGCAGTCTGAAGTTCTGAAGTCTGCATTACCTGCTCATGTCATACGCCTTCACATCACCAGCACGAAGTAAGGAACAACAACAAAAAAATCGAATTGCTTTGACATTTTATAATCTTCTTGTTTTCCAATGTCTGAGACTTGTGATATATTGCAAAAAGCTCCTGTTATTTTTCAGAAGAATGTTTGGCTGCTGTAGTGATGCAGGGAGTAATGTCTTAGGTCACTCACAGTCGCCTTTCTGTATCTGTTCCTGAGACTTCAGTCTGGCTGAAGTAAGCTTTTGTTTTTCTCAGGATTGCGCTCGCTCCTAACCAGTTTTGACATGCCCTTTACTAAATTATATATGACCAGAGAATATGAAAAGATCAAATAAGGTTTTAATTCTCTGGAATTATCTGCAACATGAGTTGTGTAAGGAGGGAGCTGGGTGACTTCTGGATAGACAATACTGGCCTATCCTCTGTGGGGCTATAGCTTATCTCCATCTTAGAGATTTTATTGTTCTTCCAGTGAATTTGGCAGCTGTAGCTTATAGCATGACTAGATAGTAGTCAGCAGCTCATATACAGTGTTGAAACAAATCATTTCAGGACCAGACTAGATTCTGGTGTAAGGAGAAAAAATGACAGAGATTAGCTTGGCAATGTCAGTAAGACTCTGCCAGATTTCTGTCTGTCTGTGAAGCCTGCACTTCTGGCCTCTTGGTGTCAAGTTGACAAGGGCATCATTCTTGTGCTATGTGGTCTCTGCGAGGCAGGTATGCTTCCAGTGCAGAGAGGGATAAACCACTGCCTCTTCCCTTGTGCCCTGTCGCTATGCAGGAGCCTAGAGATGAGAGTTGAAGATACTCCCTGTAGTAAGTCAGCAGAGGGTACAATAATGATGGTGAAAATCAACAATAAGGAGGAAGAGAGGCTTTACCATCATGGCACCCACTGTTGTGATAACACTGGAGTAGGACAGGACACATGCCATGCCTTCTCGTGATTTCTCTAGCTGACATTCAGGAGGCATGTAGATTAGCTCTGTCCCTCTTGGCTGGCGAAGGGCATTAGGGAGGCTTTGTCTGTGCTCCTGAACAAAGCCGCTGACTCTCCACTACTTCCTAGATCAGGGGTGGGCAAATGTTTTGGCCCAAGGGCCACATTGGAGCTGCAAAACTGGATGGAGGGCTGGGTAGAGAAGGCTGTGCTTCCCCAAACAGCCTGGTCCCCGCCCCCATTCTGTCCTCTCTCAGAACCCCCGCCCCATCCAAACCCCTTGCTCCTTGTCCCCTGACCACGCCCTATCCAATCCCCCCTGCTCCCTGTCCCCTGACTGCCCTGACCCCTATCCACACCTCTGCCCTCTGACAACCCCCCAGGATTCCCACACTTATCCAACCCTCCCTTGTTCCCTGACTGCCCCTCCCCCCGAGAACCTCCACCCCATCCAACCATCCCCTGTCCCTTGACTGCCCCCCGAGCCCCTCTGCCTCTTATCCAACACCCCCCTCCCACTCCCCGTCCCTTACCGTGCTGCTCAGAGCAGCAGGAGCTTGCAGCCTGGCTGGAGCCAGCCATGCCACGCACTGCCCAGCAGGAGCGGCGGGCCAGAGTGCTGGCGGTGCAGCAAGGTGAGGCTGCGGGGGAGGGGATGGGGGCTGGCCTCCGGGAGCTCAAGGGCTAGGCAGGACAGTCCCGTGAGCTGGATGTGGTTCGCGGGCCGTAGTTTGCCCACCTCTGTCCTAGATGCAGGGAGCTGGTTGCAGCTTCTGCTACTCAGTCGCCCAGTCCTTAGAGTAAGTACTCTGCCGCTCTCACTTCCTCAGTGTTTCCCCACTGGTATGTGGTCCGTAACAGATCTTACATCAGTAAGGTTCAAGCATAGTGGGAGCACAGTGGAATGGAGCTACTCCTGCCCCGTGAATGCCCCAAACATAAGCCTTCACTCCCCTTATGCTGGGGGTGGGGGAGGTGGCTGGTATGGGAGGCAGTGAAGACCTCTGCCAGAGGAGGGGTCCTTTGCTGCCCAGTGTTCAAAGATTCAGAGAAGGGTGTGTATGTGTTGTGTTGTGGTTTTTTTTGGGGGGGGGGGGATTGATGACTTGACACTCCAGAAATTCTAGATTCAATCAGCTGATTTTTTGATACCTAATGCGCTAATCTGTCTCACGGCACTGAAATTGCACTGGCTAATATAGATGATACTGCGTTCTAGTAATGGACAACACTGAGCTGCCCTTATTGAAAGTAAAGAGCACCTGGCCTCCTTCCATACCAATTAAGAATCAGGCCTGGCTTCCTTGAATGGTATCACAGCCTCTGAGCCCAATGCAATGTGCTTGTTTAACTGCAGACATGTCCAACAGTAGCTAAAGATTGACTTGTGCAATCAATTGTTCACTGTGTCCTTTCCCTTAAAAATTTAAGATGTATCACTTATTTGAAAGACTTTTTACTGTTGTGCTTAAATTGTTTCATCTATGTAATAGATTTTCTCTGCCCCTACTCATCCTAAACTGGGAATGTGCTTGAATGGGAAAAATGTCCTTATTTCTTCTCCGTCTTTTTGTCTGTAGATTATTATAGGGGTTGGACTAGATGATCTCCTGAGGTCTCTTCTAACTCTGATATTCTATGAAATGTTTCATGCCCTCTGTAGCAGGGCAGATGGGGGTAAGGAGTGTGGGGATTGTTATCACTAGGTTCATGAATCAGTAAAGTCCTGCTTTGCGCTCATGCACTTTTCATGACCACACCCTCTAGTCTGGTGGGAGGAAGGGGAGTGTCGCCATGTCCTATTTGTACTACATGTTGCTAACAGGTCTGTGGAGAATTTAAGATTCATTGATTCCTAGGCTGTCTGGCATCTTATCAGAATGTAACATCAGCACATACCAAATGTTCCACTGCCTTTGAAAATACAGCTGTTTCTTCCTTGTATTAGCAGGATTGCAAAGAAAATAGATTAGGAGATGAAAGGTGGAGCATAGTTATGACTGGGGTTTTTAAGGTGGTCTTTAGACTTGACATCTTCTTTATCTGGAAATGTGTAGCAGGGGCACTGGAACAATTTGTATAGCAGGGGTGCTGAGAGCCATTGAACCAACTGTAAACCCTGTATCCAATGGAAACCACTTCAAGCCAGGGCATGCGGTAACAGCACCTGTGATGTGAAGTGTTACTGTATGTGTTTCTTTAAAGTTTCCATTCACACACCTAGGTGTGTGTATGTGTGTGAGCATCTGTTTGCAGAAATGAAAAAGCTGCTTTTATTACAAAGAATATGACATGCAATAAACTAACCTTATGGCATGTCATTTTTATTCTCCTTCATCACAGGGATTTGAAATACAATATTGCCTGAAATTTCTCTATCCTTTTGGAAAGAATGATTCGTTACTAGTGCAGAAAACATCTTTCTTTATTGATCTATGCCCGCACATAGTTTTTATATTGTTTGGTTCAAGGAATGTTTTTCACCTCCAATCCTCCTACAATTATTTTGACTTTGTGAGGTCTGCTTTCTTCTACCTTCCTAATCCTATGGACTACTCTGTGTGATCACCCTTCCCTTCTGTACAGTGTAGTCTCAGCATTGCCAACTCTTCCAACCCTGTTCCTGGAGTCATATGATAATGGGATAATCTGAGCTTTCCTTACACAAAAAACATAAAAATTCTAGTTCTTGTGGTTGTGGAGAAAAGCTGGGGAAATGACCTCCTAAAGGCTGAAAAATCAGAAGGCAAAGAAGATGACCCAACATCCATTATTTTTAAACGTTTCATGATTTTTGAATGCTTTGGATTGGCAATACTGTAATCTGCTGCCCCTTTCCTCCGTGGCTGACCATGTCTTTTATCCAGAATAATGGATTAGTAAAAGAAACCTGCCAGCCGTGTAATTTTTAACTTTTCTGTTTAAAACAAGTAAAGAACTTGTATCCAGATCAAAGTTTAACATGACTGAGGTTATACAGAGAAGCTGTTAATATTTCTCTGATTCAATGAAGCATTTAAACATGTGCTGAATCTAAAGCGTATGAGTGGGATTTTCAAATGTACCTATAGGATTTAGGAGTTTCAAGTCTCATTGAAAGTCAATGGGACTTGTGCTCCTGAACCCCTTATGTACTTTTAAAAATCATACCCATCCCTAACTTTCATTGACTTCAGTGGGACTTAAACATGCTTAAGTGTTTTGATGACCCAAGGCCCAGTCTAGCAAATTGAAAACTTGGGTAACACTTCTGATAAATTTTATCACTTCCCCAGAATAAGCAATGTTCTTTCTCTACTGGGGCCTGATCCAGTACCCCTTGAAGTCAATGGGAGACCTTTCGCTGGGCATTTGCTCAGGCCCCTGGCCCTTCCTTCCCAGCATGGAATTGTTATACAGTAGCTTTTCTATTTTACAAATGGCACCAGGCATCTGACACCCAGACTTCCCCCCCACCCCCCAGTGTCTGTTTCCTGAGACCTTGCAAGCCACCTCATTCTTCGGAATCTCGTAGGCTGGTGTGAGCTCACGTCCCTGTGAAAGGTACTGTATGTGATTGATTTTATAGATTCAAATCAAAGTTCCAAATGGATAACTGGACTTGTACTTAAAGAACCCTTACAGAATTTCCTAGAGAGGGAAATTTCAAAGCTATTACAATTAAAATCAGCATCTAGTCTTCTCAGCCAGAAGTGCCCACACCTGGAGGAGAGCCAGGAGGGGATAAAATGAGTTGAAAAGGTGTTGAGGAGAGGAGCAAGTGGGGACTTGGAAGATGCTGCCTGACAGCAAGTGGGGGAAATTTCTCCCCGGTTCTTCAAATATTACAGATAATTTGCTGTATTACTCAGTCAGGGAATGTTAGGGTGACCAGATGAGGTGCAGAAAATATCGAGACACCATGGGGGGGGGGGAGTCCGCCAGTAGAGCAAAAATAAATAAATAAATAAAAGCCAAGTGCTGCAGGCGGAGCATAGTGTTGCTTGGTTTTTGTTAATATGATTATGTATTTAACTCAAGCAGGAGACTCCATGAAGTCTACTAGTATCCTTGCTGTGTAGATGTAATCTACCTTGGAAGTATTTAGACACTGTTGTGATGGACCCTCTACAAAACACTAAGGTAGATAGTTTATTATGCACTAGAGTCTTGCAGTAATGACGTAATACCAAGCAGCTGGGTTGAAATTATCCAATATTAATAGAAGGGCCAGCCTAATGGTAGTAGTTATCTCCAGAATGCTTTGCTTCATGGGGCAGACAGAAGCAATGGAATGAAAAACAGAAAACAAGAGAAACCTACTATCAGATGGCAGACCCCTCTGGAAATCTTTGGGAGAGCAACGTGAGTCACAGCAAAGAAATGAAGGAAAGGTCTCCATACCCCAGGGGAAAGAGAGAGAGAGGAGAATTTTTCCTTTCAAGACTGTGTTCTAGGACTAGAGAGGAGAGTTAATTTATAATCTGAAACTCTAATTTGAATAAAGGCAGCTCCAGAGCAGAGCTGGAAATGGAGGGTAACGAGGGTTCGAACCAGCTCTACTTTTGGTAGAATGAGAAGTGGGTCAAGAGACTGGGCCTAAAATTCAAACTGGACATCAGGGTGATTGTCTTTTCTCCACTGCTGATTTAGAAACTCTGCTGTCTGCACCCCTCTAACGAGTCGTAAGCCGACTGGCATGATGTTTAGTTCAGACTTGGATGCACCTAATGGCTTCACACAAGAACAGTATTCAGAATGCTTATTTACTGGTGCCAGCTTCTGATGTCAAACTCAGACTAAATGGCTTTCTTCTTTTCCGACCACCAGCATCCCATGACTACGAGACTGGTAGGGGTTTGTTTGGGATCATACTCTGGGGGCCCAGTGTTCAAATGTAGGCACCTGAATTAGGCATGTAGTTTCTGCATTTGGATGCTCCAATGAGCATTTATGTGTTCAAATGCCTGTCTCAAGGCCTTGATCCAGTGCATTGAAGTCGATGGAAAGATGTTTCTTAACTTCAATGTGGCCTGGATCATACTTTTGTGCTAAATGGCCCCTTGAGTACCCTCATGATGTTTGAGTACCTGATTTAGGCATTCAGGTTTGAAAATTGGGCTCTGAGTATTTATTTCTTCCTCTGTCTTAACTTAGTTCTTCGGGACCCTTTAGGAAAAGGACACTTGAAGAAAGCTTCTGCTTTTGATAACTTTTACCTGGGAACAACTTTTCTGCTTGGAATGGTTATTGTTTCCTCCCCGCCTGTGGCTTGTTACACTTCCTTGCTGCTTCTTGCCTTTAAAATAAAGCATGTTATATGGATTAAGAACTAGCTAACTGACCTAAAAAAGTAGTTGTCAGTGGGGAACCATTATCGAATGGGGGTTCTTCTAGAGAGGGTTCTGCATAGTTGAATAGCTTCGGGCCTGGTACCATTTTTGTCAGTCATCTGCAAATCAATGTAAAGTCACTGCTGATAAAATTTTCAGATGACACAAAGGTTGGTGGAGTGGTAAATAATGGTGATGGCAGGGGTGTCATATCGTGCAATCTGGATTGGTTGGGAAGCAGGTCTCATGCATACGAAATACATTTTAATACAGCAGAATGCAATTCCGGAACAAGGAATGCAGACATACATACAGAATGGTAGTCTGTATCCTGGACAGCAGTGATTCTGAAATGAATGTGGGGTCATAGTGAACAAGCAATTCAACATGAGTTCCCAGTGCAAAACTGTGGTAAAAAAAGGCAAATACAGTCATTGGATATATAAAAAGGAAGTAGTGAGTAGGAGCAGAGAGGTGATTTTTACTTCTTCTGTATAGGGAATTGGTGAAACAGACGCTGGAATATTACATACAGTTACGGTGTCTGCATTTTAAAAAGGATATTGGAAAAACTGGAGAGGATACAGAAGAGAACCACAAAAATGAATGAGGGCTGGAGAAAATGCCTTACGGTGAGAGACCTAAAGAGCTCAATCTGTTAACTTGTCATAAAGAAGATAGAGAGGTGACTTCATTACAGCATATAAGTACCTTCATGGGGTGAAAATATTGGGTACTAAATAAAAGCACAGCAAGAAAAAATAGCTGGAAGTTGGAAGCCAGACAAATTCAAATGAGAAATAAGGCACATTTTTTAACAGTGAGGGTGAATAGCCATTGGAACAAACCAAGGAAAGTGGCAGATTGTCTATCTTTCTGGAAGACGTACTTCATTTAAGCACAGGTTATTGGTCTCAACACAGGGGAAACTGAGTGAAATTGAATGGCCCATGACGTTGAGGAGATCAGACTAAATGATCTGATGATCTCTTCTGGCCTTTAACTCTATGAATCTGTGGAGTTAAGCTCCAGTTTTGCAAACACTTAAGTACATGTGTAACTTTACTCACAACAGTAGATCCCACTGACTTCTCTGGGACTACTCACATGAGTAAGTTTATGTATCTGAATAAGTGCTTGTAAGCCCCCGATGGGCCGGGCCGGTTTGTTTACCTGCTGCATCTGCAGGTTCGGCTGATCACAGCTCCCAGTGGCTGCAGTTCACCACTCCAGACCATTGGGGGCTGCAGGAAGCAATGGCCAGCACATCCCTTGGCCCGCACCACTTCCCGCAGCCCCCATTGGCCTGGAGCAGCGAACTGTGGCCAGTGGGAGCTGCAATCGGCTGAACTTGCGGATGCGGCAGGTAAATAAACTGTCCCGGCCCGCCAGGGGGCTTACCGTGGAGGGCCACATGCCAAAGGTTGCCAATTCCTGATCTAGGCATTAGGACCTGGTCCGCCCACTGAAGTCAATGGAAAAACTCATATTGACTTCAGTGGGCATTAGATCAGGTCCTTAGATTGTAAACTCTTTGTGGCCGGAGTCATGGGTGAGTGTGTGTGGGTGTATGTGTGTGCGTGCACACGCGTACACATTCAGTGTCTACCAGAAGCAGGGTCCTGATCATGCTACCACAATACCAATAACTGATTGATTGATTAAGGCTGCACCGTTAGTACCAGGTCTCCCAATATCTGATTCCATCTGAAGAGAGATTTTAGTAAAACAAATGATTTAACATGCTTTGGCTTGGTTTGTTTGTTTTATAACTGTAAATATTCATTTAAGTTCATTGTCTAATTTAGAACTGAAGCTCTATGGGACCAGGACCTCGTCTACTTACCGGTCTTTACAGCATCATGCAGATCAATATGACTATATAAAATAGTGATGAAAGTAACATACGAAAAATGTTTCTCAGCAAAAGACTTTTATTGCCTGACTTCATTAAACTTGTGTCTCAGCAATAGCACCGATGCTTTTGATCAGTGGTGCCAAAGGAGAATTTACAAAGTTACTGTTACAGTTGATGGAAAATAGTGAGAGAAAGCTCAGAACACCTGTTTGGGTTCATGGTAGATGTTATGGAGTCTGAAGGTATGTAAATGGTATAAGTAGTGAAAGGGGTTCCCAGACAGCACTGTACTGTTAGAGACATGCAGTCTAAAATTTCCTTTCACGTTTTAAATTCAGTAAGGGATGTGATTTAACCAAAATGTTCAGACTCTGCTATGGTGACTGTGAAATACGAGCTAGAGAGAAAAGGAAGAAATGGAGAATATTTGGATGAAGTGATAACATCTATTTTTTCTTGATCGGAAGTCCATATGAGAGATGCTTAAGCACGAGCAAGGAATCTAGCAGCTGCCAAGGTATAGGACAGCTATAGGATTTAAAATGCTCCCTGCGCTGTCTCAAGACCTTTTGCCTTTATGTAGGAGGGGTAAAAATTGACCCACCATAAAGGTGAATAATCCTCTCTGCTCCCCACCCCCACATATCTCTGTTCTTCAGCTCTTGCTGCTTGTGACAGGAGGCTGGCATTCCATGTTGAATATCCCCTTGCTGACAAGAGGGAGGGATCTGCAGGCTTGTTTGACAGCAGTCATCAATAAGAAACAGAAATGTCACTTGAAAATCCCTTTTCTTCTGTCTACAAAGGGAAACAAAACTTGTGAAGGTGAAACACTGAGAGAGAACTCTGAAAATATACGAGCAGCAATCTGAGCCCATGTAAGAGCTTTGAGAATCAAGCATTTCCCTCTGCTGCCTGTGGCATGCTCGCCTCCTGAAATTGGTGTCAGTACTAAATGCTGATAATATACTTGGCACTGATGGTGCCCATAACTCTCTAGAGAGACTCCTGGTCTCATTCCGTTCTCTTGCAGTCTGTAGTGTCAAGTCACAATGTTGCTAGTGTCTATAAACAGTGTTTCAGAGACGCAGAGGGCAATATGGTCATACATTTATTTTGGGTATGTTGCACCTAGATAGCTCAGTCACGGATCAGAGCCCCCATTGTACAAGACCTTGTATAAACAAGTAATAAAGAACTTGGTCTCTGCCTCAGAGAGCTCACAGTCTAGGCACTGATCTTGCACTGATCTCACCTGTGCCCTCCCAGTGCAAGATTAGGGCCTAGGCAAGTGCTTTCACTGAATGTCATAGGACTCGCTGTGGGAGGGTGCTGATTGCCTCCTGAAGGATGCTGAGCACCCTTAACTCCCATGGAAGGCAGGCGGAGATGCAGAGAATCGGTTCCTCACAGGATCAAGCCTTTAATCCTCTATCTTAATAGGTATGCAAAGGAATGAGCAGAGTTAACTTTTTAACCTAATCAGATTACGTACGTTGGCTTTATTTTTAGGAACAAATAAATTCATCATTTCCCTAAAAGAAAGAAGTCATTATTTTCCGAATAGACTTCACTGCCCGCACGTCCTCATAGAAAATGGGAATAATAATGTTTAATTATGATTAGGGATGGACTGAAATTCCCATAGCGCCTGTTTAATCAAAACTAGATGCTCTCTGTGCAGTGCAGTATTTTCATGCTGTTATAGTGACAATAGCATGTTATTAACAAAACGTAATAGGAAAAGTTTTATGTATAACTAATGCACCCTTGTTTTGTGAGGTTACAAGGCTGAATAACTATTGGAATTGGCTCTTTCTACCATCATTCTGCAATAAGCAATCGTATAAATGTAACTATATTGTGTATTGCTTTACCCACTCTTCAGCTTCTACTGTGACTGAACACCTTTTCCATTTACTCACTATGTGGCTTGATGCTATAATAGGGCATTTCATAATAATAACAACACCTAGTTCTTTTATAGTGCTGTTTATCAGGAGAGCTCAGAATGCCTTACAAAGTGTCATTAACCCCATTTTACAAAAGGGAAAACTGAGGCACAGAGAGGCAAACCTTGCCCAAGATCATTCGGCAGGCTAGTAGTAGAGCTGAGAATAGAAATCATATCTCCAGAGTCCCAGACCAGTGCTCTGTCCACTGCTTCCCATTTGGTACACCTCTACTTGGGGTTCATCAGTAGAGCTAGCTTTGTCTGTGCATGTGCCAGAGGGTTTTCATATCTGTGATGCTGATCAGGCACCTTTTGCCAGCAGTAAATTAATTTTACATAAGAGATGCACAAATATAGTGTCTTTTATGTTATCAGATTTCTTCTGGTAGCATCTTGGCCAAATGCATAAAACTATGCAATTAATGGCAGCCCCTGAGATAAGTCTGTTATTTTGAATAGCTTATTTCTAAAGTAGCTTGACATTGTATTCATTTGATTTATCTGTGGTTCTACAAAGATTTTGTTTCATTACCCTTGAGAAGAGTGAAATTTTAAGCAAGAAATATTTCATTACTTTTTTCCATAAAATGGGAACTCCATGAGTGAAGTGTCCTGATAGAGAAAAAACGTATTTTTGTGGCGAAGGCACAGGGATGGTGCTTAGGAGATCTAGGTTTGATTCCCACCTCTGTCTCTGAATTTCATTGGTAAGATACTTAAGTGCTTTGCAGAATGCAGACATAAGCCCTGCAAGTTCAGCCTAGAATCTGAAGGTCAAGATGCTCTCTATCTTGCCCCACCAGAGGCAATCAGAGTTTAAAGAGTCTGTTGATGATGAGTGAAGCAGAATACAAACCAGCTGTTCCCAAAGCTGTATTGGCTGTTAAGTACTAACAGGAGTGAAAAGTAGCAAAACCATATTTCTGTTAGATGGATGCTGTCACGAAAGTAAGCAGGTTTGACGCTGAGTAAGCAAACAGGAAGCCTATCAATGAACTGATTAGGCAGCATTTTTACATAGTTTCCTTTCAAAGTAGGACAGCAGTTTAAGTGCTAGAGGTGTCTTTCAAAATCAATTCTTAGCCTTCTAGTTGTCAATCAGAAAATGTGTTCCTCAGTGACCCAGTCTAGATGTGCCATACACCAATTAAAAGGTATACCAAAATGGCTTTGGTTTTTCAAATTGGTCACTTGGTGTCCAGTCCTTAGGAAATGCTTTACAACTCCTGACAGGAGTCACTCATCCTCCACATGTAGAAATCCAGGGAATGTTAGCAAGATCATCCATCTGATGGCGGTTGTTGGGATGAAGCACAAGGAGTGATGCTCTTTGAGGTAGCCATGAGCAAGCCACATGAGGACTTACAGATCAAAGCCAACACTTTGAATTGCCGTGAGGAACAAACTGGAGGTGGAGGCTGAGTTCGCTGCACAGATGTAATATTCTCCATGCAAAAGATACCTCTGTCACTCTGCACTGTCTAACGTTTGAGTGATCTCCAAGGAAACTGCACTTCACTAATCCAGTCTGGAGGGGAGGGCAAGAGCTGCCGTGCTCTGCAAATGTCAGTAAATGCACTCAGTGTTACCTCTGCTACTAGGGAATTACCTCTGAGTAGAGAACTTGGTCAAAGTTTTCAAAAACGGGTACCCAATGTTTGGCTTCTAAATGTAGGCATCTTACGTGGTCTGACAGTTCCTGCTGTAAGGGGAGGTTGCAACAACAACAAATTGTAAAAAAATTTGAAATGCAATACATTTAATGAGCTCCAGCAGGCTCCTTTCCCTCGTGACGTGTGTAATTGATACTGTTCCTTGTTAACAGACCCAAAATGACCAAGGCTTGATTTCACCAGGCATCATTGAGGTCCTTGGCAGGCTACTCTGAGGCTGTCCACAGACAATACCGGTTATAACATCTGAAACTCACCTAGAAAGCGCCAATCTGATAGAGAAAAATATCTAATAGGGGCCTCATCAAAGTGAATCATTTCCCAAATTCTACCCTCTTCCCTTTTCTTTTTTTAATGGCTGTGAGAATTCAGCCCTATTGTGTTTCTTATCCTGTGCCCCCATCATAGTAGCTAAGTGTTTTCCACTAGTGAATTCAGTTCTTTCCACCTTTCTACCTTTTCACTGGAGGAATGTTAAATGTGGATTTTTTATTAGTAGTAGTATTTTTAGTATTTTATTTCGTTTACATGTACTGTGCTGTTTGTTCTTATTTGTGGAGGCCAGGTTGAAGTGCACTAGATGTTGCGGGGATTCTTAGGTCCAGAAAGATTTTGCTTGAGAGTCTTGACCCAGGGCCTTAGAAAATTCTCATCTCTGGCTTTCCCTCTTTGACTGAAAACTGCCAGATGTGTAAGGCAGGCATCTCCTAAATGCCGAGGGCACAAATCTACTAGCTATTGGTTCTATAAATAAACTAACTTACAAAGTTCAATACAAGAAGTGTAAAATGGAGAGCGTTGCAAAAACACATCCCGTTAAAGCTGAGGCAGTCTACAAGGTCAGTGCATTGGTGACTCAACATCACCTAAAAAATCTTTTCTCCCTCAGGAGGGAAAAAAAAAAGCAGGGGAACTTTAGGTCTTGAACCAGCAAAGTGCTTAAGCACATGCCTAATTTTAAGCACATGATTTCACTAGGGCTAGTCACATGCTGAAAATTAGGCACATCCTTAAATACCGTGCTGAATTGGGAAATTACTTCCATCTCTTTTTTGGATTGATCCCCTCACTTGTATTGCTGCTGTGAAGATATCAAACACACCTTTACTTACTGCTGCATGCTGCTATAGTTTTGGTTTTATATTTGAGGGGGGGAAAGGAGGGGAAATTTGTTCTTTGTTTTTAATCATGACCAGTTTCAACAATTCTTCTCTGAGTCTGCTGATTTCATTATCAACTTTTTTGTTGCAGTCAGGCTGTTTTGCAGTGATGGTGATAAAATGATGATGGAATCAGGCTGTAGAAGGCAATGGTGACAGACAGTTTCAATGCTGGGTGCATAAAGGGAGATTGGAGACAAAGACAACTGGGTATTGGTAGAGATGATGGTCAATGCTTGCTTTTTGGATTCTTTTTTCTTTTTTCCATTTAGGTGCTAGCAAACCTGTGTGTCTTTTGGCAGGGCCTCTAGAAGAATGAGACAGAAACTAGCAATTCAGTTCACTTTGCAGATCTGAAAGCTGCACAATACCCATGAAGTATCCAAAAGTGAAAGCTGTGTCACAACTTTTCTTCATATAGATGGAAAAAAAACATATTGTCAACAGGTGGGGGCCTGATCCTACCCTTGCACACACTGGTGTCAATCAGGAAGCACTCCAGTGAAGTCATCAGAATTACACTGATGTAAAACAGATATAAGAGAGAAGAAAATCAGTCCAGTATCATGGGTGCTTAGCTTCCATTTATACATTGAAATCAAGTGCTCATCATGTTGGGTACACATTGGGTACTGTGAACATCTGGCTCTTGGTGTTACCACAAGAGCAGCTGCGTATTGAGCATGTTTAGAAACATGTCCCTTATTTAGTTGCCCAAAATGGCAGTGGAAAAAATCTATCCCCCAATTGTGAGCAATGAGCCATTTTGAAAGTCTTTTTGCCCTAGTGCTGAGACGTGGGATGGAGAGCACCAAGAGGCAGAATTCTAAAATTTCACCTCCCAAATCACACATTGGTCAATTTGTCTGGGCTGACTTTGCCCTATCCATGCAGAAATACATCAGTTTAGTAGCAGGAGAGGCTGCCTGCTCTTTAAACAGTTTGTAACCTACAAAGAAGCGTGGTTCTGCTGAACACATATGAAAAATTGAAACCACTAGCCCCTTCGACCGTGTCTTCACTAGAGATTGAGCTTGAGGGCTGCATCAGTAGTTCCCCCGGCCTCATCCAGATGCAAGCCCCTCAATGATGTGTTGTTCATGGCATTAATTAAGATAGCTACCGTGGTTGGTATATCCTAGGGCAGACTTTGAGTCAAGCTGCCTTGATTGTAGCTGCATTGTGGTCTCAGGTTAGCCCTGTGACAAAACAGTCTATGGGCACTAGTCCTTCAGTGCCTCCTCCATTATCTGACTGAAAGTGGGATGGCAAGGAGATGGGAGCCTTCTTTTCCCTTTGGTACTGGCCTCATGGCTCTGAATAGGAACCTCTTTAAGGACCTGATCCAAAAACTATTGGAGTCAAATCGACTCTATTGTCTTAAGTGATATTTGAATCAGGCCCTAAGCCAAGTCTCTGTTTAAACCAGTTTATCATATAGTTGGCTGGCCCATCAAGAAGAAAAGGATTTTTAAAATGATTTTTGTGTGATGTCTCCCTATCACATTTTAAGTCTAGCTTCATTAGAAAAGTGCTTAGTGGATACCTCTCTTATACATGGCTATGCATGGTTAGTGGATACTACAGTTATGCATGGCTGGGTGGATACTACTGTTATGCACAGCTTATACATGCTTAATGAGTACTACTCTTATGCTCCACCTAATCTAAAAATGGACATCACAGTTTTAAACTTTGCTGTAAGGCGATGGCTTAAAGCAAAGGGGGAGCAAGAGGCAGTGCGCCTTCCCTTCCTTTGCTAAAAGTAGAGGGAGAGCTCCCTGTCTTCTCTTTGGCTTGGGGAAGTAGCATACCCCTACAGCTTCCCCTCTCCCTTAGCTGGTGTGGTAAAAGGAGCCCTTCCTCTTTCAACCTACAATAGCCAGTGTGTAAGGCTTTTGTTGATGGGGCGTTTGGGGAAAGGAAACTACAACCCTATAGCCCTGCCCATTGCCAACCCCCCACAATACAATTAGAGGAGTGAAGTTCTGGAACAGCCTTCCAAGGGGAGTAGTGGGGGCAAAAGATATATCTGGCTTCAAGACTAAACTTGGTAAGTTTATGGAGGGGATGTTATGATGGAATAGCCTAATTTTGGCAATTAATTTGGCAATTGATGTTTGATTATCAGCAGGTAAGTATGCCCAGTGGTCTGTGATGGGATGTTAGATGGGTTGGGATCTGAGTTACTACAGAGAATTCTTTCCTGGGTGCTGGCTGGTGAGTCTTGCCCACATGCTCAGGGTTTAACTGATCGCCATATTTGGGGTCGGGAAGGAATTTTCCTCCAGGGCAGATTGGCAGAGGCCCTGGAGGTTTTTCGCCTTCCTCTGCAGCGTGGGGCATGGATCACTTGCTGGAGCTTCTCTGCAGCTTGAAGTCTTCAAACCACAATTTGAGGACTTCAATAATTCACACATAGGTTAGGGGTTTGTTATTGAAGTGGATGGGTGAGATTCTGTGGCCTGCGTTGTGCAGGAGGTCAGACTAGATGATCATAATGGTCCCTTCTGACCTTAAAGTCTATGAGTCTAACATCTTGTTTCTTGTTATGGCAGCAAGAGCATATGTTGTAACAAGGATGATGTGATAGGCAGCAAACAAGGTGAAGTAGCAGGCAACTTTGAACAACAATACAGAGAAGGAGAATTGATTGTAGGGTGTTTCTCTACATGATGGGATTTCTCTATGTGATGGGCCAGATTCTAAAGGTTTCTCTACACTTGGAAATTTACATAAATAGCTGTTCTGGAGCTGGTGTCAATTGGCACAGCTTCAGTAGAGCTCTGCCTACTTATACCAGCTGAGGACCTGTCCTGATATATCTACAGCCAGGTTCTTCATAATGTCCTATAACTTTTTTTGAAGTTACCAATAGCAAACGACACTTTTTCCGCATTATGTAAAAAATGCACATCCCAGTTCTAAACATACTCTGCCTTTCCATCCATTCTTGCCCCCCCCGCAGCATCCCTCCCTTTCACAGCAATATAGTTTAAACATGAGGCTGTCTCTTGAATCAGACAAATCTTCTGGTTCGGGAGATAAGAGGAGAAGAGAGCAATGTATTACATGAAGCAGGATGCAAGAGGGCGAGACGTGTCTAATGGAAAAGAATGGAATGTGAAGGAGATAAAAGAATCAGACAAGAGAAGAATACGAAATACCAGAAGGAGAAGGAGTGAAAACAAAGAGGATGAAAACTGGAGCAAAGACAGAAAAGACCTGAAATAGAAATAGGGTCATTTTTAATAGGAATGCCCAGCAAGATCTGATGGGCCAGATTCTCTGCTTGTGGAAACTGATGAGGGTCCATCTATTTACATCCCTACGGAATATGGCCCATCATCTTGTTCAGACACAGTAGCCTGTCTTAGGGTACGTCTACACTACGGGATTATTCCGATTTTACATAAACCGGTTTTGTAAAACAGATTGTATAAAGTCAAGTGCACGCGGCCACACAAAGCAAAATAATTCAGTGGTCTGGGTCCATGTACCAAGGCTAGCGTCGATTTCTGGAGCGTTGCACTGTGGGTAGCTATCCCGTAGCTATCTCATAGTTCCCGCAGTCTCCCCTGCCCATTGGAATTGTGGGTTGAGATCCCAATGCATGATGGGGCAAAAACAGTGTTGCGGGTGATTCTGGGTAAATGTAGTCACTCATTCCTTCCTCCATAAAAGCAACAGCAGACAATCATTTCGCACCCTTTTTCCCTGGATTGCCCTGGCAGACACCATAGCGTGGCAACCATGGAGCCTGTTTTGCCTTTTGTCACTGTCACCATATGTGTACTGGATGCCGCTGACAGAGGCGGTACTGCAGTACTACACAGCAGCATTCATTTGCCTTTGCAGGGTAACAGAGACGGTTACCAGTCGTTCTGTACCATCTACTGTGCCATTGTAAATTGGTGATGAGATGATGGTTATCAGTTGTTCTGTACCGTCTGCTGCTGTCATGGGTGCTCCTGGCTGGCCTCGCTGAGGTCAGCCGGGGGTGCAAAGACAAAAATGGGAGTGACTCCCTGGGTCATTCCCTCCTTTATGTTTTATCTAAAAATAGAGTCAGTCCTGCCTAGAATATGGGGCAAGTGTACTAGAGAGCCAGTGCATCAGAGAACCAGAGAGCGCAGCCGCTCCGTGTCAGATCCTGCAGAAATGATGAGCTGCATGCCATTCTAGTGGGTGCCCCTGCAACAACCTCACCCGTTGCTTCCCTTCTCCCCCAACCCTCCTGGGCTACCGTGGCAGTGTCCCCCCCTTTGTGTGATGAAGTAATAAAGAATGCAGGAATAAGAAACACTGAGTTTTTAGTGAGATAAAATGAGAGAGAGGCAGCCTCCTGCTGCTATGATAGTCCAGGGAGTACAGTATCTTTTCTTTAGACATGAAAGTGGGGGGGGGCTGATGGAGCTCAGCCCCCAGTTGCTATGATGAAGACGGTTACCAGCCGTTCTGTACCATCTGCCGGGAATAACCGGGAGTTATTCCTATTTTTACCCAGGCGCCCCCGGCCGATCTCACCTGAGGCCAGCCAGGACCACTTACAGGATGATGACGAGGACGGCTATCAGTCCTTTTGTACTATACCGTCTGCCACGGGGGGGGGGAGAGGATGCTGCTGTTCAGTGCCGCAGCACCCCGTGTACCAGCAGCATGCCGTAGACATAGGGTGACATTGAAAAAAGTCAAGAAATGACTTTTTTTTCCCTTTTCTTTTACATGGGGTAGGGGAGGTAAATTGACGAGATATACCCTGAGCCACCCCGGACAGCGTGTTTGACCCTACAGGCATTGGCAGCTCAGCTGAGAATGCAAATACTTTTCGGAGACTGCGGGGACTGTGGGATAGCTGGAGTCCTCAGTCCCCCCTTCCTCCCTCCATGAGTGTCCATTTGATTCTTTGGCTTTCCGTTACGCTTGTCACACAGCACTGTGCTGTAGACTCTGTATCATAGCCTGGAGATTTTTTTCAAATGCTTTGGCATTTTGTCTTCTGTAACGGAGCTCAGATAGAACAGATTTGTCTCCCCATACAGCGATCAGATCCAGTACCTCCCGTACAATCCATGCTGGAGCTCTTTATGGATTTGGGACTGCATCGCCACCCATGCTGATCAGAGCTCCACGCTGGGCAAACTGGAAATGCAATTCAAAAGTTCGCGAGGCTTTTCCTGTCTACCTGGCCAGTGCATCCAAGTTTAGATTGCTTTCCAGAACGGTCACAATGGTGCACTGTGGGATGCCACCCGGAGGCCAATACCGTCGATTTGCGGCCACACTAACCCTAATCCGACATGGCAATACCGATTTCAGAGCTACTCCTCTCATCGGAGAGGAGTACAGAAACCAGTTTAAAGAGCCCTTTATATAGATATTATGGGCCTCGTTGTGTGGACGGGTGCAGGGTTAAATCTGTTTAATGCTGCTAAATTCGATTTAAACGCGTAGTGTAGACCAGGCCTCAGACAATTGCTGGCACATATGCCTGTGTGTGTGTGTATATACACGCTGTCAGCTTTTCGTGTTTCTGTAGTGCCAAAGGCCATCACAGGTGTGTTTCTATATAAAGAAATCTGGAGCTGTTTGTTTTTAAAGCTTAATTCATTTATTATTTTGTTGTTGTTTTGTTAAATTGCTCTGACTTTATGCGAATGCTTCCCTCATCACCCATTGAACACTGAGCTGATAGCAGTAGTTTCCTAAGCTGAAGGGCTCTGCTGCTTATTCAGGGCAGCTGCAACAACAGCGCACCTTGTTCTTGCATGAGGTGGAGCTCAGTGATGCTGCTAGCTTGCAGGCCTCCTGACTCTTTTCTCCAGGGGCCCTCACGGGTAGGTGAGTGTACCTGGCACTTGTCATGTGGCTTGTACCATAGATCAGAGTAGCAGTACTTTCATCTGAAAAACCCTGCCAATGCTTTTCACTTCCGGAGTGCCTTTCATCCAAGAATCTCAAAGATTAATTAAGTTTCAAAGCTTCACTGTCAGGTAGGTCAGTATTATACCCATTTTATACATGGAAGGGCAGGGATGCTGGAACTAGCAGTGCTGGGGGTTCCATCGTGTACCGGGTTTGCAGTTTGGTTCAATGGCTTTCAGCACCTCCACTATAAAAATTGTTCCAGTGCTGCTGAAGGGAGAGGGGAAAGGAGACTGAGTGAGTCACACAATAAATGTCAGAGCCAGGAATAGGACAGGCTTCTGGGTCCTGTCAACTGAACCACACTCATGGAGGCATTACACATAGTGGCTTCTAAATGTTACTACATCAAAGGATCCGCCCAGAGCTGATGAACAGCCTTACTTTTACAGTGTTGTACTCTCCCTTCCCCTACATTCTTGAGGCATGACTGAACATTTGAATTCTGGTGTCTTCTGGTTCACTGCTTGCAGTTCTAGTGGACCAGGCCTAGAGCTGCACTGGCGTGCGTGCGTGCGTGTGTGTGTGTGTGTAAGTATCCTTGGCTGAAACCTAACAGACCTGCTCTGATTCCACATGGCAGTGCCTTCTACTAAGGGAGCTGGTGAAGTTCACAGGGAACTGACTGCCCTGGATTTGAAAGATGCTTGTCTCAGTGCCATAAGCTGCTTGAAGCCGGTGGAGATGATCATTGATGGTATCTGGAACAGTGCCCTAATTAAGCTTCAGTGGGAGCAGGCCAATATCTCTTCTCTCTCTGTGCCTCTCCTGTCCCTTCCTCTCTATGCGTTCTTCCCAGCATCTGGGAGGGGAATGTAGGATGCTATCCTCTCTACCTCCTGGTGTGGAAGGAGGGACTTTGGTAACTATAGTTAATTGGCTCATCACCTTGTGTGCTCCTGCAATTGGCATCCTATTTTGTGTGAGGTCAGGCTCATTTCAGACATGGACTCCAAAAAGTTTTGAAAACCTTTAGAGCCCCATACTGAGGTTCACTATTCAGTGCAGTAGTCAGGGGCCAGCTACCATCCCATTGACTGGGGGAGAGAAAATTAATATCTTTGTGTGCTCCTGATAATGCCGAGAGGCCTCTTGGATACCATGGTGATGGGCACTATATAAGAACCTGGATAGGATGGGGCATGTTGAGAAGCCTTAAGAGTTTTTGTTTGTCAGGGATTCACCCACCACATTACAGGAATGTGGTAAGGTGTGGCAGCACAGATGCTGACATGCTGGACCAGCTGTGAAATGGTTAAATAGATAATTACAAACTAAGGTGACCTCATCTTCCTCTTTTCTTTATGCTAATGATAAGCTATGATACAGGTGTCACAAAGTGCCATGCTGATCCAAATAACTAGCATGCTTCACACCTGATGAGCAGCTGATGAAAGGGCCAGTCTGTTTGAGTGTTTCACCATCTGAAAATGAAACAGTGCAGCCACTGATGAAATACAGAAAGCAAGCTATCATTACAGATCATTAACAAATAGAGGGCCAGACCCTAAGTGAGGTAATCCAGTATTGCTCCACTGAAATCCATAGAGCAATGCTATGTTACACCAGCTCAGGATCTGACCCATAATTTGTAGCTACATCTTAAACAAACAAACAAACAAAACCCTCATGTAATATCAAAATGCTAAAACCTCTCTCATCTTAAGACAGAGAGCCATGAATGTAAAGACATGGATAGAGGCCAGGAGCAAACCACGTTCACTGTGCCATCAGTGCCCTAGCTACCCAGCTCATGCTCAGTCTGTCATTACAGGAGGTTAACATGCTGGACATTGACTTATTAAAAATTGACACAGGGTGAAAGGGCTAGTTTCATTTCTATTGATTTTATTTATTTTTAACCAAAACAAGAAAGCGTGAAGAACCAAGCCATTTATAATCCCATGAACTAACCTGGATGGAGAAATCTTTTACAAAAACAGTTTAACCTAAAAGCCTGTCCAAATTCTGCACGGGCATGATCCTGATTCTTATCAAAGTCTGCTGAAGATTCCAAGGCTTACATTTTGAAAAGCAACAAGGGGAAAGGGAAGAGAAAGTGCAGAAAGAGTTTGTCTGATGCATGTCAGAGACAATGACTTTTTGGATGTCCAATTTGAGGCTCTTTAAAGGGGCCTGACTTTCAGAAAGTGCCAAACACTTGCCCTCTGAAAATCAAATCCCTTTAAGGTGCCTTAAGTTGAGCACCCAAAACCAGTAATTACTTTTGAAAATAGAGGCCTCGTTTACTTTAGTTGGGAATTGGATCAAGCAATAAGTCACCTTTTGTTGCTAAGAAACTGACAACAATTAGTCTTGGGAGAAGTGAACACAACTCCTTGTGAAATTGGTGGATGTTAAACCTGCTGAATTTGGTCCAAGGTGACTGTCATCTATAGTTTTGTGTTGCAATGTAATAAAAATAACCACTAGCAGCTAAAAACAGCTTCCATACAAGGAGAGATTAAAAAAACTGGGACTGTTCAGCTTAGAAAAGAGATGACTAAGAGGCAATATAATAGAGGTTTATAAAATCTTGACTGGTGCGGAGAAGGTGAATAGGGAAGTGTCATTTACCCCTTCACATAACACAAGATCTAGGGGTCACCCGATGAAATTTACAGGCGGCAGGCTTAAAATAAAGCAAGGGAAGTACTCCTTCACACAATGCACAACTGAACTGTGGAACTCCTCACCAGGGGATGTTGTGAAGCCCAAAAGTATAAATGGGTTTAAAAAAATTAGTTAGGTTCCTGGAGAACAGGTCCAACAATGGCTGTTAGCCAAGGTGATCAAGGAAGCAACCTCATGCTCCAGGTGTTCCTAAGCCTTGGACTGCCAGAAGATGGGACAGGACTACAAGGGATAGCTCACTTGAAATTGCCTTGTTCTGTCCATTTCCTCTGAAGCATCTAGCATTGGCCACTTTCAGAAGACCGGATACTGGAATAGATGGACCGTTGGTCTGACCCAGTATGGCCGTTCTTGTGCTCTAAAAAGCAGAGTGGGGGATTCTGAGATCTATCCCTGCTCTTGCCATGAATATCTGAATGTTTGCCCTATAAACCTATCTAAACTCTCCCCATCCTGGAAAAGTTATGCATTTAAAAAAAAATTACCGGTAGTTGTACTATATGTTGCCTTTAATTTTGCTCTCAGGGAGAAAGCTAACATTTATATCTTCCAGTGCAGGCTTTAGAATATAATGACAGAATCCTTTAGTCATGGTGAAGTATTGGCAAATTAGTAATTTAGTTCCTAGCTCTTGTATTCTTCTCATGTCCTGTTGTGCTCAATATTCTGGATAGCGCAGAAGCTGCAGTATAAATCCTTGACTTGGCAACAGAAGTTCCATCCAATTATCTCACTGACTGGTCTTTATTACACTTCATCTACTTTTCTGATTTCATTTCAGATTTGCTAACATCTGTTCTGTGAGTGGTAATGACAGGCATAGGTGTTTGTAGATACAGATATGTGTTCCTATATATACATATTAAATACCTACCCAGCTATGCTTTACTGTGAAGTACACAGCCCACTTGTCATCCTCTGTGGGAGTGGGCTGCAACTGCTTTTTCCATTGCACTGACTTCCAAGGTGCCTCAAAGAAACAAACAAACAGAAATAAATAGATTCAGAAAGCATGCATTCCTGCAATCGTTCAGAAGTGAACCGGTTGACTTGACAAGTTCAATTTTGAAAGCAATCTTTTTCAGTGAACGGAAAGATAACGAGTGAGAAATCCAGCATGGGAAACAAAGGAGACTCAATTTACCAACTGTCAGACATGTGGCATTAACTTTGAGCAAAAGGAACGCCAAATTCTGTGATGCTTAAGACTTCAGTGGAGCCCAGAAGTGAGATACACATGTTGGGAAGAGGAAGAGGTGGGGCCCTTGGGTTGCTAGATTGTGTTTAGCTCCTTTAAAAAAAATATTCTCCATTAAGGAGACTTTTCTTGCGTGGAGGAAAAGCTCACAGCATAGACATAGGAAGAAACAAATTAAAAGGGATGAGGAGTAATGAACCTTAATGGAAGAAATTCTCTTTCTCTCCTGCTAAAACCTCCTACTGAACTGAAAGTCCATTTTGCTCTAAGTACTGTAACTTTCAGAGAAAGTTACGTTTGCTGATTCCTTCCAGTCTTGTTTGGCGGAAGAAGAGGGAAATGCTGGGGAATGGACATGGTTCCCATTTACAATTCTGCTCCTCTTACCTGTTCTTAATTATTACAATTCAAAAAGGCATTTCTCTTAAGAAAAGTTGGCAAAGTTTACAAAAAATGAAAAAAAAAATGGACTACACACTGGCTTGTGTACAGATTTTGCTGCATGTAACAACTGTTCAGCAGCACCATGCCAGATACCATTGTAAATCCAGGTCTGCCTCAGGTGTTTGCTGGTGGCATCTCAGATTTACACCAAGTCACTTTCAAAACTAACCACCAGCTCACGAATCTGGGACCAACACGGCTACGACAACACTACATACGTGATCTGGATTTGGTCATTTGAATGTTGCTACTCTCCTCTCTTGTCATACCAAAGAAGCAGCATCAGCATCACAGACACAGTAGCAGCTGAAGTTTACAAAGCAGCCTTTGGGAATACAGGTGCATGTTTTCCATTAGCTCTAATGGGAGATTATGCCACAAATATCTCAACCAAAAATGGTAATTCTTCTGGTCACTTCCTTTGAGGCACAACTTCTGTGGACAACTATATGGAGAAGTAAGAGATTTACATGCAAAAGACTAGATCTTCAGCTGCTGTAAATAGGCATAACTCCACTGAAGTCAGTGATTGTATGTAAATTTATACCAGCTGAGGATCTGCCCCAGAACTCTAAGAAGTAGAATACTACTGTTCAAATTATAAAGAAAGAGTTCCTTCTATACATGGCACAGAGATTTTTGTTTGCACTCCAATATTACTCTGACATTTCCAAAAATTAGGTTTTGTTTGTTTTTAAATGTGGGAGGAGAAGTGGCATTAAGTGAAAGCTTAGATTTTATCAAAATTGAAAGCTTAGGTCTCTGTTCTCTACAGGAGATGCTTCCTACTCACAGTGAGTATATGTATTTTTCAAGCCTTGCCCTGCATGTTGGAAACCTTGACATAATAGCGTTTGGATGTGGGTGACACTAAGAAACGAAATGGGGCCTTAAACAACAAATGAAATTGACCAGACTAAGTTCTGCCTGAATTGAGCGACGTATAAGGAAGAAATGGCATGTAGCTTGGTGAAAAGTAAGACTCTGATCCTACGAATTGCCCATGGATCTCCTCACCTGCAGAGATCAGTCCTTAGTTCTTATAACTTTTGTATCAAATTAAATCCTATGGATTTTTATTCATGCTTATTAACAACAACAACATAAGATTGTGCCTCATCTCATCATGGCAGCTATTTCCAGTTTTGATGTGGCAATAGGAAATACACAGCCATTTTGTCAGATACATGTTAGAGACCTGAGACGTAGAGAAGAAGAGGAGAATTATGAATTTGTAATATACGGAGAGTGTCTTGGAGAGCAATATCTGATGTGGTTTACAAACAGTTAGTATTGTGCTGCCTTCTGATGGAGGCAGAAATGCATTCACAGGGCAGGAGCAGCCAGAGTAAATCAGTAACAAATTCACTGCAAGATGAAAAAACGAAGGGTTAAAACAGTTAGGTTTCTGTCTCTGTGTAGATCTGAGTTGAAGACTATGATAAGTGTAAGTACTGGGGAGGTGTTTGGACTAATGCTACTAATTCACAGAGTGAGCCACTCTGAAGAGCAGCTCCTCTAAGGTGGTGCTGAAATTTGCATATGATGCTGCTGAGAACAATCCTGTGTTGGCAAGGAAATGGACTGTAGGGGAAGTGAGGAGTGTAGCTAAATAAGAGACTCTTCCAGTGCACACTGTCTCTTCTCTCTGGGATCCCAAAGACAGACGGGGTACTTGAAATGTAATTGGGGTAATAATAGGCCAAATTCTTAGCCTTACAATAAGGGTTTTTTTCTTGTAGCAGGCCCACACCATCCAGGATGGGGGCAAAACTCATCATTATTCTGTGTTTGTACAGTGCCTAGCACAATAGGGCCCTGGTCCCTGATTGAGGCTCCTAGCTGCGATCGTAATACAAATTAACAGTGATAATAATGTTTTGTGATTCCACATAAAAGTCTCTCTACTTCTGCTCTGCTACCCAGACTAACATTTCCTGAAGTCTTGATTTGAAATGGTTCTTTTCACAAAAGCACCTTGAGGTCCTATCCAAGATCAGGGCCCCATTGTGCTAGGTGATGTAAGGGATAGACCCTTCCACAAAGAGCTTACAGACTAAATCAGGGCTAGGCAACCTATGGCACGGGTGCTGAAGGCAGCACGCGAGCTGATTTTCAGTGGCACTCACACTGCCCGGGTCCTGGCTACTGGTCCGGGGGGGCTCTGCATTTTAATTTAATTTTAAATGAAGCTTCTTAAACATTTTAAAGACCTTCTTTACTTTGCATAGAACAATAGTTTAGTTATAGACTTATAGAACGAGACCTAAAAATGTTAAAATATATTACTGGCACACGAAACCTTAAATCAGAGTGAATAAATGAAGACTTGGCACAGCACTTCTGAAAGGTTACTGACCCCTGGACTAAATAAATGAAGGCAAAGTTTTCCAGAGCACTCGAGTTACTTAGGAGCCCAGGTCCCACTAAGTTTCAGGTACCTAAGTCACTTTTGAAAATGGGACTTAGGCTCTTAAGTCACTAGGTGCTTTTGAAAATTTTACCTTAAATTTAGGAGCTTCAAAAGTTGGAAACAGAAGCATGTAGAAGAGATGTGATTTGCTCAGGTCGCACAGCAGTAGAGCAGATGAGCCAGGAAAAGAAGAACCTGGGTCTCATGGGGCCCAGTCTAATGCCCTAACCACTGGGTTATGTCATCTCTCTGTAATGTTACCCACAAATCCTTTGCACAGACAGGCACCCTGTTCAGTGCCTGACACACATGTGAGAGGAGTCTCATGGAAGGAACAGCGAAAGTGGTATCTCTGTGCTTGTAGTCTGCTAGAGTGCAATGCAGGTTATATGAAAGATTGCGTTTCTGGGAGGAGGAGCATGTGTGATCCATTTTCAGTGTTGTGTTGTGCAGTAAAAGTTCCAGATCAGCCATCATGCTCTGTCCTTTCCCCCTCTTTCCATGTTGTTTATTTATTTATTTATTTATTATTTTATTTTAATATCCTTTTTGAGAGCCCATTGCTTACGCAGCCCCATGTCTCAGCCATCTATTTAAAAAAAAAGAGTGCATTTATTGCAGTGGCAGAGGAAGAGATGCGGAAGCTGATGGAGTGGGGCTGAAGTGTGAAAATACCTCTATGCCTCATAAACCCAGGTTTATTATTAGCTGGCTGAGTTAGATCACAAGATGTCAGCTGGGGAACTGGAGAGACATTACACCTTAATTCCTTTTTGCATTCTCCCCCAGAGAAAAGAGAAAAACCTGGGTCAGCAGTTTTGTTAAATTGTTTTTGAAATAAAAGAAACACACCGAGAGATTGAGTGTGTACATTTTCAGGATTATTCTCAGAAATAAATTGTAACGTACACAGCTTAGTTAATCAGGTTTTTTTTTTACACGTACATGTATTATAAAAGTAAAAAGCCCAGCACAGAAATCAAGATAAATTAGTACAAAGTCATTAGTGAGGTGAGGAGGACACCTGTTTAATATAAATTGGCTCAATATCAGCATTTTTTATGGCTTCCAGAACAAAGAATCTTCTTCTTAATATATTTATGATTAAATGAACGTGGAGGGTGTATGGCAATTTTGACACTGTATCATGAAATAGAACTCCTAGACTTGTAACCTTGCCTGGGAAGGGGAAAAAAAAATCCTGCCTGATTTATGGGAAAAACGCCTTAAGCTGTGGGTGACATTAGCAATGAAAATGTCAAGCTCAGAAGTGTCATACGTAAATGCGCTGTAATTTCACTGTATTTAATGTTATGGGGCAATAACCAGGAGATGTGCACTTCTGCTCAGCCATTTGCAACACAGCATTTGTGACAGCATTGAAGTTTGATGTTTATAGAGAACAAAGCCCGCAGCTGTGTCAGCTCTGTGATCCTTGGCCCTCTTTCCTCGCTCTGCAGGAGTGAATGGGACTTACTCCTATTCTGAAAAGGAGAGTAGGGCCCCCAGGATCATCTGCAGTGGGAATTCTCAGTGAAAAAATGAATTTGATGGTTTCAGCTTGGTTCCCCTTATAGGAGATGTTCCTCGCACTTCTGTTTTAGTTCCCTGCTGGAAATCTCTCACATGTTTCTCTTTTCAAGGGATAGTGCTGATTTCCCCCCCAAAGTAATCTGCGTTCCATGCAGAAGTACGGTGTCCCTCCACTTTTATTATGGACTGTTATTTACATCAGAAATGACATCTGATGACACTGCGGCTACAGGAAGTGGTTTTTACACTAATGGAAAGAATCCCACAGTGTTCCTGCCTGAATTATTCTTTTGTGTTGCCCATCTTGGCGCTTCATTTCTCATTGAGTCCCACTCTTAGGCCTTGGCAAGCTGAAAGGTGTGTGACTAAACATCCCTGTTAATATGCAGCTGATCAACAGTAATTGATGAGCCAAATAAACCTCCATTTCCACTTGCAAGAACCCTTCCTGTTCCTGAGCAAAGCTTGGAATATCGGTCATGAAGAAAGAAAGCCATCATAGAATCCATCCTAAATTTTATATAAGACCCTGGCTGGGACTGGTGACTTCATCAGTTTTACTTCTAGCATTATCTCCAGCAAAGCTGAGTATACTCAGTAAAACTTTTAGTCCTTTGTTTGTTTTTAACATGGAGGGCCAGACCTTCAGGTGGTGTAAATTGGTGTAGCGCCATTGAAGTCAGTGAAGTCAGACTGTATAACTATTGTGGGAAGGTTTATGTCTTGTTTGGTTTAATATTTTTGGTTAAGGTGGCTTGCTGAGTCACTGCTAGATTTGTTTTTATTTCTGCTTTAATGTTTACAAATTTGTTTCAATTCTGTTGATTCATTAAACACAAATAAAAGGAGCTCAGTTCTAAGAAGCAATTTCTCTGATGCAGCAGTGAGCACATTTTATAGGGGGCAACAAACCTTGGAAACAGCTTTCAGTTTCAAGCTGCTCAGGAATTATCCTTTAAAGATGTTAAAGAAAAAAAGGAAAGAGAAATGTTGTGACATTTCCCAGTGGGTATCTGTGGAGACACAGAGAAATGCGTGAATTATGTTTTATGAAAAGCATTTGTGCCTCAGTTTACCTGTGTGGTGAAATCCTGCCTGACTGCCAGGCGTTAAATCAAAGGAGGCTGTCAGGAGGCAAAGAAAGAGGAAATGAAAGAATGGCAAAGATAAGACACCTGGAGTAAATCCTTTCGAAGTGGTTAAGATAACAATGGCTGGGCCATCAGTTGGGAAGATGCTGGTTTCCAGGTGCCAGGCAGAGTTACGCAGCTGGGGTACTGTCATAAACAGATAGTTAAGGGTTAATGTCTCTTTTACCTGTAAAGGGTTAAGAAGCTCAGTAAACCTGGCTGACACCTGACCAGAGGACCAATAGGGGACAAGATACTTTCAAATCTTGGTAGAGGGAAGTCTTTTGTTTGTGCTCTTTGTTTTGGGGGTTGTTCGCTCTTGGACTAAGAGGGACCAGATGTCAATCCAGGCTCTCCCAATCTTTCTGAATCAGTCTCTCATGTTTCAAACCTGTAAGTAATAGCCAGGCAAGGCATGTTTAGTCTTATTTTTGTTTTCTCAACTTGTAAATGTTCCTTTTTTGCTGAGAGGATTTACCTCTGTTTGCTGTAACTTTTGACCTAAGACTAGAGGGGGTTCCTCTGGGCTATGTGAATCTGATTACCCTGTAAAGTATTTCCATCCTGATTTTACAGAGATGATTTTTACTTTTCTTTCTTTAATTAAAAGCTTTCTTTTTAAGAACCTGATTGATTTTTCCTTGTTTTAAGATCCAAGGGGATTGGATCTGGACTCACTAGGGATTGGTAGGGGGAAAGGAGGGGGGATGGTTAATTTCTCCTTGTTTTAAGATCCAAGGGGTTTGGATCTGTGTTCACCAGGGAATTGGTGAAGTCCCTCAAGGTAACCCAGGGAGGGGAAATTTTTGGGGGGACAGAAAGTGCTCCAGACACTGAAATTCTGGATGGTGGCAGTGTACCAGATCTAAGCTAGTAATTAAGCTTAGAAGTGTCCATGCAGGTCCCCACATTTGTACCCTAAAGTTCAGAGTGGGGAAGGAACCTTGACATGGTGAGCAGCGGTGAGGGATTTTTTAGGAACCAAAAGCCAGTAGGACTTTTTTTTCTCCTTTCTAACTGCTTAGAAAGCAGCCTGAAGGCAGAGGTGTTAAGTTTTTTAACAAGAGTCTTTGTTAAGAGGAGGCTTCAAACTGTGAGCAAGCAGCCAGCAAAAGGAATTTACATGCTGAATTGTTTTTTCTTTCTACCTCTCGAATCAGAATGGGGCTAACACCTGAGCATGCCCGTCGCTGGTTCAGAGCACTAAGGTGGAAACCAATGTGTCATTTACCCGACACGCCTACCACATTGGAAAGAATTGGGAGGCCTGGATATCAGGAGCAAGTGCTAACTCTGTGGAAGAGCTGTCCTTCCTAATGCAAATGGAGCAGTTCTTAGAGGGTGTTCCTGAGGAAATAGAAAGGTATATCCTAGATAGGAAGCCCAAAACTGTAACCGAGGCGGGGGAGATTGGAGCCAGATGGGTGGAAGTCGCAGAAAAGAAAAAAACTACTAGCAAGGGGAGCGACTATCAGAGGAGGCAAACTGAAAATAAACTCTATCACCGGAGGCAACCCAAGACCCCACCTACAACCCAAGGAAAGCCCCAGACACCCTATTGTCCCACCTCACCAGTCTCCAGTAACCCACCTCAACCCAGTAACCAGTCAGCTGGGCGATGTTTTAAATGTAATGAACTGGGATATATAAAGGCCCACTGCCCCAAGAACCCCAACCGATTACAGTTCATTACACCGCAATCACACCAAAGATCCCCAGGCCCAGATGCCTCTCAAATACTCTCAGAGCGAAGGGAAACCTTGAGAGTGGGCGGAAAGAAGGTTATCGCGTGGAGAGACACGGGGGCACAAGTGTCAGCTATCCACCAATCCTTAGTGGACCCCAAATTCATCAACCCAGAGGCCCAAGTGACAATTCACCCATTCATGTCAAAATCTGTAAACTTGCCTACAGCTGAATTGCCTGTCCAGTACAAAGGCTGGTCAGGAATGTGGACTTTTGCAGTCTATGGCAATTATCCCATCCCCATGCTACTGGGGGAAGACTTGGCCAACCATGTGAAGCTGGCTAAGAGGGTGGGGGAATGGTCACACGCAGCCAAGCCAGGCAAGCTTCCAGACCTATCCCTGTTCCTGAGCCATCCACAAGGGCCCCGTCTGTGTTACCAGAGACCCAGACAGAGGTGGTGGAACCGAATCCCCTGCTATCGACTGCAACAGCCATAGTGCATCCAGTCCCAGAACCGGATCTGGAAAAGCTACCAGCACCAGAACAGTTGCCAACCCTGACTCCAGTGCTTGCAAACCCATCTACCACTCCAATGCCAGAGGGCACCAGCGGGCCTGAACTGGCAGAAGCAGCAGACAACCCTACCCAAGAGGCTCAGCCAGAGCCTGAAATATCACATAGTGCACCAGCGGAAAGCGGTTCACCATCAACGAAAACAACTCCATCACCTACATCGCTTCCAGAGGGACCAAGCCCAAGTCCACAGTCTAAGGAGGAACTGACGTCTCCAGCATCAAGGGAACAGTTCCAGTCTGAGCAGGAGCTGATGACAGCCTTCAGAAAGCTTGAGCGGCGGCACGGAGCATCCCACCGCCTCTCAGCTCTTCTAACCGATCCCGGTTTGTTGTAGAACAAGGACTTTTATACAAGGAGACTCTTTCTGGTGGACACCAGGAAGAATGGCGTCCTCAAAGACAGTTGGTGGTTCCAACTAAGTACCGGGTAAAGCTCTTGAACTTATCCCATGATCATCCCAGTGGCCATTCCGGGGTGAACAGAACCAAGGACCGGCTGGGGAAGTCTTTCCACTGGGAGGGAATGGCCAAGGATGTTGCTAATTATGTCCGGTCTTATGAGGTGTGCCAACGAGTGGGAAAGCCCCAAGACCAGGTCAAAGCCCCTCTCCAGCCACTCCTCATAATTGAGGTCCCATTTCAGCACGTAGCTGTGGATATTTTGGGTCCTTTCCCAAAAAAGACCCCCAGAGGAAAGCAGTACATACTGCCTTTCATGGATTTTGCTTACCCGATGGCCGGAAGCAGTAGCTCTAAGCAACACCAGGGCTAAAACTGTGTGCCAGGCCTTAGCAGACATTTCTGCCAGGGTAGGTTGGCCCTCTGACATCCTTACAGACTTGGGAACTAATTTCTTGGCAGGGACCATGAAAAATCTGTGGGAAGCTCATGGAGTGAATCACGTGATTGCTACCCCTTACCACCATCAAACCAATGGCCTGGTGGAGAGGTTTAATGAAACTTTGGGGGCCATGATACGTAAAGGTGCATGTGTTTTATTAATCTGTTTATTCTAAAGTTCTAGGAAGAAATCACCACCAGTGTGGTTCCACACTGTCTGAGATTTGGGGTGTGTGTCGTAAACAGATAGTTAAGGGTTAATGTCTCTTTTACCTGTAAAGGATTAAGAAGCTCAGTAAACCTGGCTAACACCTGACCAGAGGACCAATAAGGGGACAAGATACTTTCAAATCCTGGTGGAGGGAAGTCTTTTGTTTGTGCTCTTTATTTTGGGGGTTGTTCGCTCTTGGGACTAGGAGGGACCAGATGTCTATCCAGGCTCTCCAAATCTTTCTGAATCAGTCTCTCATGTTTCAAACTTGTAAGTAATAGCAAGGCAAGGCGTGTTAGTCTTATTTTTGTTTTCTCAACTTGTAAATATTCCTTTTTTGCTGAGAGGATTTACCTCTGTTTGCTGTAACTTTGACCCTAAGGCTAGAGGGGGTTCCCCTGGGCTATATGAATCTGATTACCCTGTAAAGTATTTTCCAACTTGATTTTACAGAGATGATTTTTACTTTTCTTTCTTTAATTAAAAGCTTTCTTTTTAAGAACCTGATTGATTTTTCCTTGTTTTAAGATCCAAGGGGATTGCATCTGGACTCACCAGGGAAAGGAGGGGGGATGGTTAATTTCTCCTTGTTTTAAGATCCAAGGGGTTTGGATCTGTGTTCACCAGGGAATTGGTGAAGTCCCTCAAGGCAACCCAGGGAGGGGAAAGTTTTGGGGGGACAGAAAGTGCTCCAGACACTGAAATTCTGGATGGTGACAGTGTACCAGATCTAAGCTAGTAATTAAGCTTAGAAGTGTCCATGCAGGTCCCCACATTTGTACCCTAAAGTTCAGAGTAGGGAAGGAACCTTGACACATGCCAAGGCTGCAAATCTGGAGATAGAAAAGCCATATACTATTAAAGAGCCCCATAGAACCTGGAAGGGAGAGTGAGTTGTCAGCAGCAGCCTAGGAGGTAAAATCTCAAATAGAGAACATGTGGCAGCAACTCATTTTGTCTTTTGCAACCAGAAATGGGAGATAACTGAGGTGAATGCAACTTACCAAAGCTTGCAAGGAAGGATTAACCTTTGTGTCTAAGGAGAACTATGCCTATTGGGCTTTATTGTTTTTAGCCTTTGCTCTGCATGCTACGTACCCTTTGGTTGAATAAATAATGCTTTCTTCTGAAGAAGCTGTTTGTGAGTCACTGAAACAGCTTTCTGGTCACAAGACTCCAGAGGAAAAGGGCTTACAGGTGCCAAACCTATTCATGCTGTCATAGTAACATGGTTGGCAAGCAGGGGGGCTGGTACCCAGAGATCCAGTGCAAGAGTGATGGGACTGGGAGGTTTGAGAGAGGTGCAGGAAGTCAGGCCTAAGGGGTGCACTCAGAAAGAACTGAAAGGGTCTAGCACACAGCTCACCTGGTAGCTGTGACAGAACCTAAGTCCTGTTTTCAAAGGGACTCAGCCAGGTTTACAAAGGTATTTATCTGCCAAAAGATGCAGATAGAGGCCTAATGCGATTTGCAAAAGCAATTAACTAAGTGACTTACCAAATTCCCATTGGCAGTTAGGCGCTTAACATATGCTTAGGTGCTTTTGAAAATCCCCTAGGCATCTAACTGTGTGTGGGTGCCTAAATACCTTTGTCTGTCTGGCTCTTTGGCATTTAAGAGCCCAAGTCTCATTGAAAGTCAGTGGGGTTTATGCTCCTAAGTGCCTACAGCCAAGATTTCCAAAAGAGACTAACGATCAGCTTGGAAAAGAGGAGACTAAGGGGGGATATGATAGAGCAGGGGTCGGCAACCTTTCAGAAGTGGTGTGCCGAGTCTTCACTTATTCACTCTAATTTAAGGTTTCGCGTGCTAGTAATACATTTAAACATTTTTAGAAGGTCTCTCGCGCTCTCTCTCTCTAAATCTAAACTATTGTTGTATGTAAAGTAAACAAGTTTTTTAAAATGTTTAAGAAGCTTAATTTAAAATTTAATTAAAATGCAGATCTTATCAGTTTAGTGCAGTGGTTCTTAACCTGGGGTGCACGCACCTCCTAGGGCAGGGCTGGTGCAAGGATATTTTGCCACCTAAGCGAAACTTCCACCTTGCACATTGGTTCATTGAGGGGTAAATCCCCAACGAACCTTTATAGACCCCAGGGGCCAGCCGTGCCCAGGGGCTGCTCCCCAGACCAGGTTCCCCTCTCCCCGCTCTCTGAACTCCCCTGGAGGGTGCACAGCCCCCTGCAAGCCCTCCCAACACCACCCAGGTGGCCCTCACCCTGAGTCCACTCACTGGCTTTGTCAGGCCTGCGCCACTGCAGCAGCTCAGCAGGAAGAAGCCACCTTCCGGAGGCACCAGAGAGCCAGAGCGTCCTGCTTGCGGCAGCAGCGAGCCCCAGCCGTGGAGGAGCCAGCGTGGTGCAGGGGGGTAGCAGCCCTGCAAAGGTGGTGGTGGCATCACCCGGGGGCGCCTGTAGCTGCAGTGGATGTATGTGGGTGCCAGCCTCCATGCGTCCCCTGGCTCCCCCCTCATCTTTCAACAATCAAAAAAGAGGGGAGAGCCCTGCCCTAGCCCCCATCCACTCCCTCCCACTTCCCCCCCCCCCCCCGCTCCTTGTCTCCTGACTGCCCCTTCCTGGAATCCCTGCCCCTAATTGCCCCCCAGAGTCCCACCCCCTACCTAAACCTCCCTGCTCCTTGTCCCCTGACTGTCCCCTCCTGAAACCCTCCCACCCTGACTGCCCCCCTAGGATCCTATCCCCTACCTGTCCTGACTGCCCCAACCCTTATGAACACACCCACCCCCAAACAGACCCCCGGGGACTCCCATGCCCCATCCAACCACTCCCCACCCACTGACAGGACCTCCAGAACTCCCAACCCATCTTAACCCGCTACACTCAGCCGCCCGCGCACGCTGAGCAGGGCCGGCGGCCGGGACCCCAGCTGGCAGCCGCATGCCAGGCAAAATTGGCTTGCGTGCCAAAGGTGGCATACGTGCCGTAGATTGTCAACCCCTGTGATAGAGGTATATAAAATCATGAGTGATGTGGAGAAAGTGGATAAGGAAAAGTTATTTACTTATTCCCATAATACAAAAACTAGGGGGTCACCAAAAGAAATTAATAGGCAGCAGGTTTAAAACTAATAAAAGGAAATTCTTCTTCACACAGCACACAGTCAACTTGTGGAACTCCTTGCCTGAGGAGGTTGTGAAGGCTAGGACTATAACAACGTTTAAAAGAGAACTGGATAAATTCATGGTGATTAAGTCCATAAATGGCTATTAGCCAGGATGCGTAAGGAATGGTGTCCCTAGCCTCTGTTTGTCAAAGGGTGGAGATGGATGGCAGGAGAGAGATCACTTGATCATTGCCTGTTAGGTTCACTCCCTCTGGGGCACCTGGCATTGGCCACTGTCAGTAGACAGATACTGGGCTAGATGGACCTTTGATCTGACCCAGTACGGCTGTTCTTTTGTTCTTATGATCTGAGTGCCTAGCTTGGGGCACTTGAAAGGGACCTAATTTTCAAAGAGGTGGGTAAAGAGCACTTCCTGAAAGTCAGACTTCTTCCAAGTATCTCAAGTTGGGAATCAACATTTAAGACACCCAAAATCACCAGTCACTTCTGAAAATCTTGATCTAAGTCAGTTTTGAAAATGGGGACTTTTGCTCCTAATTCACTCAAGTGTTGAAAATTTCACCCAGTTGGAAGCAGAATTAGGTTCGATCAGAGAATGCATATTGACTTCCAGGGCAGCAGGATTGGTTTAATTGAATATAAAACGTGGATGAGATTTCCTCACGCCTCTCCCTCTAAATCACAGGGATTTTCATTACGTGAATCCAAATGTGTGTGTGATTTTTTTTTTTAAGTTGACTTAGAGGGTGTTTTCTTTTTTCTTTGAGCTGAAAATATGCAGCATAACCACTAAAAAGGAAAAAAATAGTAGGATATGTAAATGAGGGAGCCCTCCCCCAAAGAGCCTTTTCTAGCCATTTCATATCATATTAAAAGAAGAAATAAAGCAGATTTCAGAGGTTCACTAGAGCATCCAGCAATGATAACCAATCAGACTGAACCAGGCTCAGAATGTAAAAACAAACCATCAAAATTTTACTGGGAATTAAAACAGAAGCTGCAACACTGACAGAAAGAGAGTGAGAGAGAGAGAGTAGATTAATGGGAACATTTTTAATGTGATTTTTTTGTGTTCATGTGCTTTCATTACAAGGGTAAATCTACTTTATGAAAATTAAAGTTATATTGACTGGTAGTAGTCCAGTCACTTATTACATAGTGGGAGTGTTATTTAATTGTTTAAAAGCAGAGGACAGGAAGCCAGTATTGTTGATCTTATTCCCAACCCGACCTGCAGGTTATTTAATCTTTTTATTAGTTCTAAATATTACTTATCTGTAAAATGGTGATAATACTTAATTAGGGCCTCATTTAAAGGCCATAGGTGTCAATGAAAAGATTCCATTGGCTTCAATAGGCTTTCAATCTGGCCCTGACCTCACAAGATGGTTATGAGGATTAATTAATGAACATCTGTAAGGTGTGCTGTGAGATCTTCAGTTGAATGTTGTTACTTAGTTTTACAGACATATAATGTATTATTTTGTTCATTGTTAACTGTATGGAGAGCCTTGGCTGCTACAGGAGAAAAGACTTGATTTCCTGGCAGAAATTAGCATTGTAAAACACACGTGAAGTTGCCTAAGGGAATTTTGTATGCAGTGCCCATTGAAATTAGTGTGAGTTGTGTGTTGAAAACCTAAGCCAATGTGTATATAGCATACACACAGGGAAAGTTTTTTTGCGCTGCCTTGTTCTGGACAGTAATGCACTCCTGACATTTTGCACAACAAATCTCAGTATATTACTTTGCAGTTACATATTTAGGGAGGTATCTCCCACACAATTAAACACACAATTCTTAAACAATAACAACAAATCCTCATCTCTTTGCCTGCTTTCCAAGCTGTTGAAAAATGTCAGCAATTTTCCTGGCACATGCTGGAATTCCAGCATCACTTCAGTGGGACTGAAAATCCCTAGTCAATTCATCTCTTGCCACTGAGAATTTTTTTGTTTGTTTGTTACTTTGCAATGAGAGAGCTGAATGGAAGCGTGATGGGGGTGAGTTTGGCCCAGAGGCTCCTTGTTGGAGGCTTCAGGGTCTTGCCACACCCTGTCCCGGAGAGGAACAGAAGAGAAGTCTTCCAAGTGGTCTAAAGTGACTGTAGGGGAGGCAATCAGAGGGGCTGCATGAGTGGCCAATAAAAGGAGCAGCAGAGACCGAGTTAGTTGCTGCCTGGAGCTGGAGGCAAAAGGACAGTGTTTCTGACTGGCTGAAAGAGCAGCAGGATCACGGACAGATCAATGCAGGCAGGGACTGGGGTAGCTAAGAAGGAGCTCCTGGCTGGCTGCTGGGACTGAACAAGGACTAAGCCCAGAGAGGGCTACAGGAAGACAGTGTCTGCAGGGAGGAAGCCCTGGGGGTATAGCCCCATAGCAGGGACAGAACAAGGGGGTGGTTCTGTTCCACTTACAGACAGCGTGTGTGACTTGGGCAGAGGGCTGAGTCACTGAAAACCTGCCCAAGAAACCATTGACCAAAGGGGGGGTGTACTCATGAGAAGTGGGTGCCACCCCGTTCCACGAACTGAGTGATTGCAGGCACGCACTCGACCAAGAGGATGCTTATGAGAGGTGGGTGCCACCCCATTACAGGAAGCTTCCCATTGTTTCTTGGTTTTAATTAAGTAATAGTTTAGTACCCGCTGTTTTGATTGCAGTGATGAGATATTCATCCCCCAGCATCTAACAGGAGCTGAAGTCAGTTTGATCTTGCCCTCAAATGTAACTTTTACATTTTAAACCATAGGCTTTGATTACTCCTTTGAATTTGCACCTGATCTTTTTCAGCCTATAGGAAAAGGTGTTGTCCTGGACCTAAATGTATAAAAGTGACTAGTGATCTTTGGTGCCTTTATTTGTGGACGCCCAACTTTGAGACACCTTAAAGGGGTGTGACTTTCAGAGGGTAAATATGCAATAACTTTCTGAAAAATAGGCTATATTTTAAGGTCTCTCCAGCTGATCACCCCAAATCACTAGTCTCTCTTGAAAATGTAGGGTCTGGTTTTTTGTATCATAACTGTTTCTACAGTATGGTAGTTGAGGTTTTTGGTCCACACAGGAAATGTGCTTGAGGCAGTATAGTGGCTGGATGTAAGGTGAGGATAGACAGACAGACAGAGAATAGACATTGACAAATATTCAGAGTTAAGATTGTTTCTGGAATCTAAACTATGAATTTCCTGATATTTTTTCCCCCAACAGTTCTGATATTAAACTTTAACCTTAACTTGGTTTTTAAATGTTTGTAATTATAGGAAAAAATTCAATGTTCTAATCAAGTTGTTTTATTTGAAATGATGTCTGCTTCCAACACTAACTGTATCTTCATTAAGATTCTTGTATTGGAACATGATAAAAGTCTGTAGTAAACGGGGGGTGGTGTTAGCCTTTATTGAGTATCTCTCACAATGTTGACAAATATGGAGCCTATGAGTGCTAAGAATTGTATTTGTATCCTATCATCATTAATGTCTTATTCTTGCATGCAGGGAAGATTTATGTTTTTTAAAGTTGATATTTCAATTTCTGTTCTCACATTTTCCATTGCCTGAAAGGGTTAAGTAGCACACTGAATCTTGGACAGGATATTCATTGGTAATATTGGAGAAGCCCTATAGTTCTGTATAGGTAAACACCATTCCAATTGCCTTTGAATGCTCTCTGTGTGTCAGAGATAAGTAAATAAACTAACTATATTAATTGCTTCTAAGTCCCTTGGGTGCTTCCACTCACTGGGCTGTACAGTAAAGTTAATATAGTGTAATATTATCTGCAAAATTAAAACTTTCTCCTAGAGCATGGGACTGCCACTGTTAATTCTGAACCTCTCATAATGCATTTAAAGAGGGAGGTAATAAACAAAAGGAGGGTCCCTCTGGAACAGTATAATTTGAGTTTTCCTCATGCCTTTTTCTGCTGGGGTGGGAGAAAAGGAAATAGTATATGTATGTAAGGAATCACACTGCTAAAGGGAGTGTACAACATAAGGCAGCGGAACTCCTCTGTTGTGGTAGTTGTTGCTGTTAGGTTTAGGGGAACAGCAAGGATGAGGATAGGTTCTGTCACTGCGGTGACGAACTGAGGTCAGAGGTTGAAATTCCTCCTAACTAATTGCCATCAGCTGGGTATTTCTTGAGCAAGTCTTATGTCTGTGTTTTGAGCAAGTACTTGCCCAGTGGGGCACCATGGCTGAGCCTTTCTCATAGGGTATGTCTACACTACAGGATTACTCCGATTTTACAGATTCAATTTTTGGCAACAGATTGTATAAAGTCGAGTGCATGCGACCACACTAAGCACATTAATTCGGTGGTGTGCGTCCATAGTACCAAGGCTAGCATTGACTTCCGGAGTCTTGCACTGTGGGTAGCTATTCCATAGTTCCCTCAATCTCCCCCGCCCATTGGAATTCTGGGTTGAAATCCCAATGCCAGATGGGGCAAAAAACAGCGTTGCATGTGGTTCTGGGTACATGTCATCAGACCCCCCTCTCCTTCCCTCCCTCCCTCCATGAAAGCAATGGCAGACAACCATTTTGCGCCTTTTTTCCTGGGTTACGTGTGCAGATGCCATACCATGGCAAGCATGGAGCCCGCACAGCTGATCGTCACCATAAGTCTCCTGGGTGCTGGCAGACATGGGACTGCGTTGCTACACAGCAGCAGCTCATTGCCTTTTGGCAGCAGATGGTGCATTAGGACTGAAAGCCATCATCATTGTACAGAGATGGGAGTGACTCAGCCAGGTCATTTCCCATTTTCGGCCGAGCACCCAGGAGATGATGAGGGCTAGCAGTCATAATGCAGCATCTTCTGCTAAGCATCCAGAAGATGATGATGGCTAGCAGTCATACTGCACCGTCTGCTGCCAGCCTAAGATGTAAAAGATAGATGGAGTGGATCAAAACAATAAATAGACCCGATTTGTTTTGTATTCATTTGCTCCCCCCTCCCTCTGTGAAATCAACAGCCGGCTAAACCTAGGCTTTTGAGTTCAATCCTTGCAGGGGGCATTCTGTGTGACAGTTGTTTGTGTTTCTCCTTGATGCAAAGCCTCCACCTTTGTGGATTTTAATTCCCTATAAGCCATGTCATCAGTCGCCCCTCCCTTCATCAGAGCAATGGCAAACAATCATTTCATGCCTTTTTTCAGTGCAGACGCCATACCATGGCAAGTATGGAGTCCTCTCTGCTCAACACAGCAGTCATGAACATTGTAAACACCTTGCACATTATCGTGCAGTTTATGCTGAACCAGAACCTGGAAAACCAGGTGAGGAGGAAGCTACGGCAATGCGGCAACGAGAGTGATGAGGACATGGACACAGAATTCTCTCAAATTGTGGGTCCCGGAACTTTGGAGATCATGGTGTTAATGGGGCAGGTTCATGCCATAGAACGCTGATTCTGGGCCCTGGAAACAAGCACAGACTAGTGGGACCGCATAGTGTTGCAGGTGTGGGACGATCTCCAGTGGCTGCAAAACTTTCGCATGCGTAAGGGCACTTTCATGGAACTTTGTGACTTGCTTTCCCCTGCCCTGAAGCACCAGAATACCAAGATGAGAGCAGCCCTCATAGATGAGAAGCAAGTGGCGATAGCCCTGTGGAAGCTTGCAATGCCAGACAGCTACCAGTCAGTTGGGAATCAATTTGGAGTGGGCAAATCTAATGTGGGGGCTGCTGTGATGCAAGTAGCCAAAGCAATCACTGAGCTGCTGCTACCAAAGATGTTGACTCTGGGAAATGTGCAGGTCATAGTGTAAGCAGAGTCAGGATGAGCTCTACCCTGACATCTGGTGGAAAGAATTTCAGAGAGTGTATTTGCATAGGCACGCCTACCCCATCCCATGCTGCCGAGCTTTGGGACTGCTTTGTGACAGAAATGACTCAACCTCAGTTGAGTGGTACTTGCTAGACAAGGGACATGGGTTCCAAAACCCAGTGAATTGAGAGAGGCTGGGGACAGGTATCTGTGCCTGGTGGTGCAGTCTCCTTGTGGAGCCAGAAGCACCAGTTCCACCCCCTCCTCTCTCCACTGTGGAATGTCAGAGTTGATTTTTTTATTCCCTCAAGAATCTAAATATAGGTTACTGAGCTGAACTCACTTTGGGCTAATGGTGCACTAGCACTGGGGCTCCCCTACTAAGAGCTGAGATCACTAAGAGTTGAAATCACTAAAGAGCTGAAATTACTGAGCTGAGAGTACTGTGCTAACTAGTGGGGGAGCCTGAAGATATACTGTGGAACAGAGCAGCTTGCGGAGTGGAGCAGTTGTGGGGACGGCTGGAGCGGATCATGGGACAGCTGGTGGCAGTGGAGCGGCTGGCAGAGCGGAGTAGCTGTGGGACGGGTGGAGTGGCCCACAGAGCGAGCGGAGCTGAACAGTTTGCAGGGAGAACTGGAGCAGCTCATGGAGCAGAGCAGCTGGTGGAGCGGAGCAGTTTCTGAGGACGGCTGGAGGAGCAGAATGGAGCGGCTGGTAAAGTGGAGCAGTTCGTGGAGAAGGCGGAAGCAGAACCCACGGAGAGGCAGGGCAGTTGGCCCCGGACCACGTAAGGTGCCCCTTTCTACCCAGACTGGGGGGAGGGACCTCTACAGATAAACTCTCGAACTCTGGGGTGGCATTGACCAGAGACTTTTGGGTTGTTGGACTTTGGGGTGATTGGACTTAAAACCCTAAGGGGAAAAAGGACAGTGCCAAACGTACTTGGAGGTGGGTTTTTGTTTATGGTTTGTGTTATAACCCTGTTTGTGGTGTTTCTCCAATGGGATGCCGCATTGATTCCTTCCTTTATTAAAAAGATTTTGCTACACTCAGATTCCGTGCTTGCGAGAGGGGAAGTATTGCCTCCTAGAGACGCCCAGGAGGGTGTGGTATGTGAATGTCCCAGGTCACTGGGTGGGGGCTCGAGCCGGTTATGCATTGTGTTACTGAAACGGAACCCCTGGATACTGAACCTGGCCCTTGTTGCTGCCAACTCAGAGGGGCAGAAGGGTTACAATAGTAGATGGCTTTGCTGCAATGGGATTCCCTAACTGTGGTGGGGCGATAGATGGAACCCATATCTCTATCTTGGCACTGGAGTAGCAGGGCAGCCAGTACATAAACCGCAAGGGGTACTTTTCAACGGTGCTGCAAGCACTGGTGGATCACAAGGGACGTTTCACCAACATCCATGTGGGATGGTCAGGAAGGGTTCATGACGCTTGTGTCTTCAGGAGCACTAGTCTGTTTAAACAGCTGCAGCAAGGGATTTACTTCCCAGACCAGAAAATAACTGTTGGGGATGTTGACATGCCTATAGTTATCCTTGGGGACCCAGCCTATCCCTGAATGCCATGGCTCATGAAGCCATATACAAGCAGCCTGGACAGTTGTCAGGAGCTGTTCAACTATAGGCTGAGCAAGTGCAGAATGGTGGTAGAATGTGCGTTTGGACGTTTAAAGGGTCACTGGTGCACATTACTGACTCGCTCAGACCTCAGCCAAACGAATATTCCCGTTGTTGTTGCTGCTTGCTATGTGCTCCACAATATCTGTGAGAGTAAGGGGGAGACATTTATGGTGGGGTGGGAGGTTGAGGCAAATTGCCCAGCCGCTGATTATGTGCAGCCAGACACCAGGGTGATTAGAAGAGCACACGAGGAAGTGCTGCACATCAGAAAAGCTTTGAAAACCAGTTTCATAACTGGCCAGGGTACCGTGTGACAGTTCTGTTTGTTTCTCCTTGATGAAAACCCTCTCCCTTGGTTGACTCATTCCCTGTAAGCTAGCCACCCTTCCCCCTTCGATCACAGCTTGCTTGCAAAGGAACTAAAGTCACTATCATTTAAAAACCATGTATTCTTTATTAACTGATTATAAAAATAGGGAGAGAACTGACAAGGTGGCCTGGGTGGGGTGTGGGAGGAGGGAAGGAAAAGGCCACTTCAAAACTTGTTGAATGACAGCCTTCTGTTGCTTGGGCTGGCCACTGGAGTGGAGTGGCAGGGTGCATGGAGCCTCTCCCCCCTCCCCGCATTCTTGGGCATCTGGGTGAGGAGGCTATGGCACTTGGGGAGGATGGTTAAACAAGGTCTGCTGCGGCACTCTGTGATCCTGCTGCCATTCCTGAAGCTCCACCAGACGCCGGAGCATGTCTGTTTGATTCCACAGTAGCCCCAGCATTGCATCCTGCCTCCTCTGATCTTTCTGCCGCCACCTCTCATCTCGAGAGTCCCTCCTGTCCTCACGTTCGTTGGCCGCTTTCCTGTACTGTGATACTGTGTCCTTTCACTCATTCCGATGAGCTCTTTCATTGCGGGTTGACTGCATGATCTCAGAGAACATTTAATCTCTCATGCTTTTTTTTTTGCTGCCTTATCTGAGATAGCCTTTGGGATGGAGGAGGGAGGATTGAAAAATTTGCAGCTGACGGAAGGGAAAAAAGGGAGAGAAGTATTTTAAAAGATACATTTTACAGAACAATGAGTATACTCTTTCACGGTGAACAACCCTATTCACATTACATAGCACATGTGATTTTGGTACAAGGTCGCATTTTGCATCTTAATATTGAGTGCCTGACGCAGGGCAGGGCAACAGAATTCAGCTTCCATGTAGCCATGGTAAGCCATTGTCTTTCTGCTTCTGCAGCCTTCATAACAGCAGCCCCCTCCTTTCCCATACCAAACAAAGCCCGTTGAGTGCTGCGGTTTTCGTGTTAAAGTGCAGCAGCAGAAACCAAACTACCTCTCCCCCATCCAGTCCTCTGAGATGATTGCTTTACCCCTCCACCCACCGCGTGGCTGGTATCAAGGAAGATTCCTGCTAGCCAAACGCAACAGCTCAGCGCCAATGTCGCTCCTCCCCCACCACTTGGCTAACTGAGGGGAGGATTTCTTTTCAGCCACAGGCAAACCGCCCAGTAGGAACGGCCAGCTCTGAATGTCCCCTTAATTAAATTCCCATATTTCAACCAGGTTACTATGAATGATATCACTCTCCCGAGGATAACACAGCGAGATAAACGGATGTTGCTTGAAGGCCAGCCAACACTGGGACCATACGCTGCCAGGCTTTGTCGTGCAATGATACCAGATTACTTGCTACTAGCATGGCGTGGTAAAGTGTCTGCCATGGAGGACAGAATTAAGGTTGCCCTCGGCAGAAACCGTCTGCAAAGGCTTTTGGAGTACCTCCAGGAGAGCTTCATGGAGATGTCCCTGGAGGATTTCCGCTCCATCCCGACACGTTAACAGACTTTTCCAGTAGCTGTACTGGCTGCGAATGCATCCAAAGTCCTCAGGGCAAATTAATCATTAAAAAACGCTTGCTTTTAAACCATGTTTTATATTTACAAAGATACACTCGCCAGAGGTCCCTTCTTCGGATTCATGGTCCACGGTACTGCCTTGGGAGGGTTGGCAGGCTGTTTCAGTCAGGCTGAGATAAAGATCCTGGCTGTTGGGGAGAATGGTATGCTGCGTGCTCTCCGCAAGCTCATCCTCATCGTCGTCCTCCTCCTCCTCTTCCCCGTCCGCAAAATCCTCAGGCATGGCTGAGAGTACCCCCTCCTCGGAATCCATGGTCAGGGGTGGGGTAGTGGTGGCAACCCCCCCCCCCCCCCCGAATTGCGTGCAGCTCAGCATAGAAGCGGCATGTCTGCGGCTCTGCCCTGGAGCATCCGTTTGCTTCTTTAGCTTTCTGGTATGCTTGTCTGAGCTCCTTAAGTTTCACACGGCACTGTAGTGAGTCCCTATTGTGGCCTTTCTCCATCATGCCCTTGGAGATTTTTTCAAATGTTTTGTCATTTCATCTTCTGGAACATAGTTCTGATAGCACGGAATTGTCTCCCCATACAGCGATCAGATCCAGTACCTCCTGTATGGTCCATACTGGAGCTCTTTTTCGATTCTCGGACTGCATGGTTACCTGTGCTAATGAGCTCTGCATGGTCACCTGTACTGATTAGCTCTCTATGCTGGGCAAACAGGAAATGAAATTCAAAAGTTCTCAAGGCTTTTCCTATTTGCCTGGCCAGTGCATCCGAGTTCAGATTGCTGTCCAGAGCGGTCACAATGGTGCACTGTGGGATAGCTCCCGGAGGCCAATATGGTCAAATTGCATCCACACTAACCCTAATTCGAACCAGCCATGTCGATTTCAGCGCTACTCTCCTCATTGGGGAGGAGTACAGAAATCGATTTTAAGAGCCCTTTATGTCAAAGTAAATGGCTTCATTGTGTGGAAGGGTGCAGGGTTAATTCGATTTAACACTGCTCAATTTGATCTAAACTCGTAGTGTAGACCAGGCCTTAGAAAGAGGGATAAACAAGGAGAGAGAATGCTGAAGCTGAGGAGGGAGCGGGGAAAGGAGCATGGAGAAAAAACTCTCAGTGGCTCCTGGCCTGTCCACTTTTCGCTGGGGCAGACCCCTGCCCCTTCCCCTCCTCTTCCCACTGAGGCTCCTTCCCCATGGCCAGGCCAGCATGGGGCCTGGCCGCGGAGCCTAGGCAGTTGTGTGAGCCCCATGGACCCTCCACCTGCCTGTGGTGCGGGGGGGGGTGGTGGTGACTGAGAGCAGCCCCCGGCCCATGTCCCTACCCTCTGGACTCCCCGCCCAGCCCAGGGCAGGTGAAGAGTCTGTGACTCCACGCTGGCTCACCAAGCTGTCCACACAGCTCTCCCCGACCCAGCTCCACCTGGGAGGCGGGGGCCTTGAAGCCACAGCGCGGCCATGGTAAGAGCCATGCAGGCAGCTGTGGGGAGCCACGGCGCAGACCCTCCACCTGCCCTGGGTGCGGGGTGCGGACAGGGGCTAGGGGCTGCTCCTGGCAGGCCCCCTGCACCATGGGCAGGTGGCGGGTTCTCTGCCGCCGCTCCCCACAGGTGCCTGTGCAACTCTTATCATGGCTGGGCTGCAGCTCTGAGGCCCCTCCACCTGCCCTAGGCTGAGCTCCCAGGGGGTGAAGACCTAGGCAGGGAGCTGCTTTTAGTCCCCCCCACCTCAGGTGGGGGCGGGTTCCCTGCTCCCATTCCGGTTTGACTGGGGCAAGGGCCTTGGGTGGAACAGCCCTTCGCTTTTGGGAGGACTCTGATGTCCTTGATAACTGGAGTAAGGAGACACCTCCAAAGGTCTGAATTGTGCCTATCAGGCTCTGTGCCTCTTGTTGCTCCCCAGCATACTGTGTGAATGGGGGCTGTGTGTGTCCCCATCTCTTCCTGCCCCTTTTGGGTGCCAGAGGGCATGAGGAGAGAGCCATCCCCGGGCTTGTGAGAGGGAAGGGACTGGTTAGGGAACAGCAACTGTGGTGTCACCTGGCGTAACAATTGTCCGGCCTTAAGGAGGGGGATGGAGTGAGAGAGAGAACAAAACAGCTAATAGGGAGGGTAAGGGAGCAACTGCCCAAGTGTTGGGAGGGGGAGCAATGAGGAAAATCACTGAGTGGAAAGAGAGGGAAATGCCAGCTGGGACCCAAAAGGATGAGAGGGAAAGCAGGATAGCAGAGGGACCGCCAATGGCAAGGGGAGGCCCCCACAGCACAAGGGAAGGCTGCTTGTCTTTAAAACCACGCAAGGAGGAACTCAGGAAGAGAATTTGAGAGGGGCCCAAAACAGAACAGACATGAAAGAGAAGCAGGGGAGGTGGAATGAGAGAAGAAAACGAAGAAGGTGAAGGAAAGCCTGGAGGGGAGCTGTGTGTCACTGAGGATGGGGAATGTGCTTTATTTACCTCAGGTTACATTGGGCTGTGGCTCCTTGGGGAACTCCACACAGCTCTGCCAGTGTGGCTGGTTCATCGGCACCTTTATGGCCGAGGAGACTTCAGCCTAATTGACAGTCTGTCCCAGAAAAAAAGAACCGCTCTCGTTTCCCTGATTGGGAAATCTTGGTGCCTTAAAGCAGGACGCACAGGTGTCCCATTCTCAGGGCCGGTGCAACCATTTAGGCGACCTAGGCGGTCGCCTAGGGTGCTGGGATTTGGGGGGCACCATTTTCTTCGGCAGTGACAGCGGTGGCTGGATCTTTGGCTGCCCCGGTCACCGCCGGCATTTAGACAGAGGGAGCTGGGGCAGGGGGGCGCGGGGAGGGCCGCCTGCAGCAAGTAAGGGGGCAGCAGCACGCTGGGGAACTCCCCGCCACAGCTCACCCCTGCCCCGCCTCCTCCCCGAGCACGCCATGGCTGCTTCACTTCTCCCGTCTCCCGGGCTTGTGGCGCCAGAGAAGTGAAGCAGCCATGGTGTGCTCGGGGAGGAGGCGGGACAGGGGTGAGCTGCTTCACTTCTCCTGCCTCCCAGGCTTGCTGCACCAATCAGCTTAGGCGCCACAAGCCTGGGAGGCGGGAGAAGTGAAGCAGCGACTGCGTGCTTGGGGTGCTCATGCTCGTGCGCGGAGTAGGGGTGAGCTGGGGTGGGAGGAGTGCCTCAGGGCAGAGGGTGGGGGGTGGAGAGCTGCCGCAGGGGGGCGCCTCAGGCCAGTGACGCGGGGGAGAGGGGACAAGGTGGAAGTTTCGCCTAGGACGCAAAACATCCTTGCACCGGCCCTGCCCATTCTGTACTCAGCAGCTCCCCTCACTAATCAACCCAGCCAGGGGATGCTGTTGCAGGCTCTGGGGTACCATTCTCCATAGCCCCAGGGAAAGCAGCTGCAGCAGCTGTTTAGAAGCAGAGGCTGGCTGTACCAGGGCAGCACTGCCATGGGGCCTGGCAGATAGTGCTTGCAAGAGCCTGGGATTCAGCCATCAACTGCAACACTGTCCTGTGAGGGGAGGGAAAAGAGTGAGTGTGTGGAATAGACTCTCCACTGGCTAGGGAGTGTCAGATGTCCTGTTGTTTCAATCTGATAATCTACTCACTTTAATCTAATTGCCTTTCTCACTCTGGCTGTGTAACCAGGTTAAAAAGGCAAGAATTTAAACAAAAAGTTGCATGCCATAGTGGCTGGTGAGGTTCCCTATGCCATTTCAAATATTGAGCCCTATTAAATGTGTTGGTGGGATGCTAGTTTCAGGGGGCGGAGAAAATGAACTCTGTTTTTATCCCTGTCAGTGGGAACTAGCTGTGTAGGAACAAATGTAAAGCAGGAGGAGTAGAAGCTGCAGTATATAATTTCCCTGCTGTCACAATCTGTGTGTGTGTTTGTAAGAGAGAATATTGTGTTCGAATATACATATTTATCAATGCAGATTAGCTTTGATTTGACTTGCTGGTTTCTGAATGGTCAGGGACTCTATCCCTGGCATGCTTTCTAGAGGAGAGTATTCTAGTCCACAGCTGTTAGGGTGGCTTCAAGGCCTATGATAGAATCGTAAAATTCAGTGGTGCTACTTTGCTGCAAACTTGAAATGGTTTCAATGAAATAAGAGCAGTTTCTTTAGTTGCACAGACCTAGAGATCAGGGGTGGCTTTATGTTTTTTGCTGCCCCAAGCATGGCAGGCAGGCAGCTTTTGGCGGCGCGCCTGCGGATGGTTTACTGGTCATGCGGATTCGGTGGTATGCCTGCGGGAGGTCCACCAGTGCTGCGCCATCGGCGTCACCGCCGCTGAATTGCGACTTCCCACAGGTGCACCACCAAAAGCCGCCTGCCTGCCACCCTCACAGTGACCGGCAGGCTGGCCCCTGCGGCTTGCCGCCCCAGGCACGCACTTGCTGCACTGGTGCCTGGAGCTGCCTCTGCTAGAGATGCACATTCCCAGAGGGACAGAAATCCCTGCTAGAATTTGATACTTTCAACACCATCAGACTCAGCTGTTCCATCAAAATCCTTTATGGAAGGCACTGGGTTAATTATTTATGAGAGTTTATGTAATCTAGTGGTTAGAATAGAAACTAGAATTCTTTGCCTTAGGCAAATCCCAATCCATTTATGCCTCGAAAATGAGTACAGAGTTTTTTGGGGCATAATGAATGTCTGAGAGTTGCAAGGATGAAGTGGTGCCGTATAAATGCAGAGTATTATTCATTTATTTCCTGCTTTTTATATCATGGTGTGTCCTCCTATGTATGTCAGAGATCAGGCTGCGTAGTAGTTTACTGGGCCCTGGGTATTAACAACGAGTTGTGGAAGGAGGACGATAATAGGTAAGAGTTGATAAGGTTTACATGATTGTTGTGTGGGTAGAGAAACAGAAACATGTTTGTTGACCTTAACTAAGTATTTGCTAGCTTTCAGCAGTCTAAGGAAAATGTTATTTAAGCAGAACAGAGCAAACTTAATGAACATTAAACAAAGTTTTCCTGTGGGAATAATATCAATATCTTAAAACAAAGACTGTAACGACGCCCTAGAAAGCAATGCTACAAAAATATGCGCATACTTTGCTACTCATGTTCTGCATTCATAAAAGGATCAAATGCTGCTGGTGCACTATCATCATCTGTTTCCTGAGATCTTCTTAGTAGAAGCTGATCCACATTTAGTTACATTATGTGTCTCACTTCCAGAAATCTTAGATTTCTGCTGCTTTGAAGAATGCGCCAGCAATGCTTTTGATTTCAGCATTATGCTTTGCAATTCTACACAGTATCCTTCTCCCACTCCCATACATATGCTGGAACTCCTTTCTCCCAAGTGCAACCACTATTCTTGGTTTACATGCTTCAGTTAGGAGTAGCATTATGGAGATTAGTTTAGACAGAGGAAATGCTTAAAATAATGGGGCTCTAATTTGCAAACTGATTCTGTAACAGTGACATCCTTGGTACTATATATATATTTTTTGATGGCTGCTTGGTTTTTCCCAGTGAAAAAAGATATTGGGCCTGATACCATGTTATACCAGTTGTATGCCAGCGTAACTCCATTATATTATGTTGATATAAAAGAAGTGTAATGTAGTGCAGAATGAGGCCTATGATTCCTATGTTACCTGGCAAACTTAACCTACAATCGTAGTGTCAGGTTAGGCTCTTTCTGTCTGAAGCATCACCAATGATAAAGATTCTGCAATTAGAGCTTAATTAATGGTTCCGTTGATTAGATGTAAGTAATAGAATCCAAGTTACTCTCCTGTAGCTGTACTGATGCTAGTAAGGTTACTGCGAGTAAGTAATAAAAACTTATTTTAAGTAAGTAAAGGCAGCAGATATGATCATGAATTCATACAAAGAACTAATCTTTTCAGTAGGTAGCATTTTTGGATAGTGACTTTTTGGAGTAGAAATTTTTTAAAATATTTTTTAGAATATACAGTTGGTTTAACTGAAATCCAACTCTGGAGGCTGTCAGGCATAGTAGACCAATACACTAACTTTTCACCTCTGAAGACATGGGTTTGTTAAAGTAAGGCAATGCAAAATTGTAGAAAAGATTTCACAGAATCTTTAATGAGACTTCATTTTGCCAATTTCAGCATCACTGAAATTTCAGATGAATGGTTATTTGACCGAGCAAACCTAGAAAGATATTTTTATAGTTTTGAAGCAAAAATAATTTCACTCAGCGGTATTTCTATTTTACATGAACATTTTGTGAAAACTGGACCAACTTTGAATTTCCCACAATGTGCAAACATGCTCAGATTTTGAGTATTTTGTTTGAAATCCTGGCCCTAGAAGTGCTTTTGCCCAGATAGCGTATTTTGCTCACTGAACCGGTGTAAGCTGTATCAGCAAAAGCATATTTTTTGTCAGTATAAAGTGCATCTATGTTAGGAGAATTTGCCTGTATTGCTATAATAGAAAAAACCTTCTTCTTTTAAACTATTTATTTATTTACGCAGTTTTAACAAGTTTACAAATCCTTGCCATGTAAATATGAGAGATAAGCTTGCTGTTGTAATGATTCTTGGTTTTTGTGTAGAGAAACATTAAACAGCAATATAGTCATCAGATCTCTCCATTTCATAGGGTGTTCCGTATTACAGAATGAGCATCTTTTCGCTACCCATGATATGTCATTTCTAGTGAGTGAAATCTCTGATATGTGTGGTCTGCTAAATATGTATAAATATTTTAAAAAATAATAGGATGGATGTCTGGGGTTTTTGACGGTGAATGTATTTTGTCTGCATATTGAATAAATAGTTACCAAATTTCAGAGTATCTATTTGTCCTCTCTTTTGCAGAGTACATAATTGATGCATTATTTTTTTCCATAACAACAGCCTCATATTTTTCATAAAATATTTTCTCATGTAGCCCTGGCCTTAGTTATGTGCTAAACTTTTTTCATGGTGTGAATAGTTCCATTGACTTTCAGGGTCCTGGCCTCACTGAAGTCAATGGCAAAAATCCCATCAATGTGAGGGGAGAGGGGTCAGGATTTCACCCATAGTGCATAATGTCAAGCATTTACAGAATCAGGGCCACGACTTGTAAATTCTTTGGAGCAATCACGTTTCCTCTGTTTTCTCTACAAAATAATTATAACTGAGTTGCAAATAACGTGAACACATCTATAGACAATGTTTATAAAACCTGCATCTCTGCTTTTGCTTCTTTATCACTTCCATATTACTCCCTTTGCTGTTCTGATGATGCTAGCCTTGCCGCTTATCTTTTTCTTCTCCCATTTTCCTCATACTGCCCCCTAGTCATAAAACAACCTCCCTATTCCAGGGTGAAAAGCAGGACTCTCCTAAATTCAAAGCCTTCTTGAAAACCCACGTAATCTGAGAAGCCTATATATGTTAATTTAACATCATCACCATTCCTTTTTAAACCTCATAAAGAAGTTCTTAATTTAATACCATTCTGTGTCACTCCTACTGTGTTCTGGTGTGATCTCCATCTGGCTTTTAGGGCGAGTTTACACGACAAAATTAAATTGACTTTAGTTACCTCGACGTACAGCCATCACAATAATTAAATCACTTTAACATGTCCACACTACGTTCCTTGTGTCGGCGTAAGCAGTATCTTAGAAATGTGTATTATTGGGCTGGTTTTCGTAAGACGTATGGATGTGACTTCAGTAAAAAGCTACAGTATTAAAAATAATCTGAAGTGGCTGAATGCAAGAGAAATAATAATCAAAGTCAAAGTCTTATAGTATATAGCACCTTTACATTTTCAAAGTATTATGATGCAGTCATTAGTTAATGAGCCCTCCATGTACCTCTGACAGGTAAGTAGGTAGTACAATCCCTCTTTTACAGATAACCTGTCTGCCTCGGCATCTTTAAGTGATTTGGTCAGTGCCATGAGTCAGATTCTCAGCTAGTGTGAATCAGTGTAGCTCTGTTGACTTCAGTGGAGCTGCACCGCTTTATACCAATTGAGAGTTTTGCTCTGTGAGTTTGTCTTGTGGTTGGTCCATTTTGAGAAAATCTATGTGTAGTTCCTGGTACATTTAGAAGGCAGTTATAATGGTAGAAGGAATGAATGGTGGAAATATACACATGAACCTTGGGGCTGAAGAGGAGTTAGAGGACTGCATTGCTGATGTCATCCATCAAATATCACACAGCATTCTGAACTGCTGTGAATGCCACATAGCACTAACCCAGCTGGGAGCTATTCCATCCCTTTCTGGTAGCTGAGGCATGCATTCCTGTCTTAGGAGGCATTCATTCCTGTCTTGCTCTGTGTCCCTGAGGACATATACTCTTGATCATTCACAGTCAGAGCCTCTTTGTACTGTCTTTGTTTCAAGTTTTATTACTTGTTTTTCTTTTTTATCATTTTGTTTATGATTTTACAGTTATTTAGCCATAGATCTTGCTGCCTGCTAATGTAATCAGCTTGCCTTATTCATATGGACAAGCTGAGGCATGAATTAATGCAGATACAGATAGGGACTTGTTGAATGATGTTGTAATGTGAATGGTTTCAGCTAATTGGCATCTGTTTCTGTTCCATTTCATTTTCTCCTGGTGAACACGGTAATGGACTCTCCCTGAAGGTGTTGGAGGAAAATTAAACAACATGTGCTTCCCTCCCCTACAAGCTAGTGTGAAAACAGTGGCTCTGTTGTCTTCCTTTTTGTACATGCTCAACTCCCATTAGCATTAATGAGAGTTAGGCACTGCCTGTGCTTGTGTGGACACGTGTTCAGCATACAATGTACCCGTTAGCCCCTGGGTGTTGGAAGTCCTTATCTTTCTTTTCCATATTGCTGGGGTTGAGTGAAAAGCCATTTCAGAAACACATCCATTCCTTCTCTCATGGGTATTTTCTGTCTCTCATGTGCCTCTGGATGAAAACTGATTTACAATGAGACAGCCCTGAACTAACAAAGGGGATGCTTGGGGAATTTCTGCCCGCTGAGAAGGAGGAATAGACTTCTCATCCCCCACATCGCTCAGCCTGCCCTTTCCAGGTTTTAGCTCTGATGTCTGCAAAGTCAGTGTGGTAACAATCAACTACCCTGAAAACTCTGTAGTGTCTCCGTGTAACAAAGCCATCAGCCAGGATTAGATTGTAGCTCCCTAATTTATGAAAATTTGCAGGATGTGGTTCAGAGAATTCCTTATTTAGTGAGGCTTTCATAAGTTAGACAAAAGTAAGAATAGATAATCCACTATTTAATTTAATGCTACATAATTCCATCGAGGGATGCTGATGACCTCCTAAACCCTGAGAGTCTCCTGATTCAGGGACCATATCATTGACAGTCCCTAGACACAGATTTAAAACCCTAACTCTGAACTTCCTTTTGGTTGTGGATTGAAGCCCAAACTCTTCTGTTGTAACAACATGACTTTCTGTGTGAGAGTGCCTCTATTTTTTAATTACTGTTGCAGCTGGTTTCTGTATCCCCAGTGACTGAGGTCAGAGTTTACCTCTGTGCCTGTAAGGGTCCCTTACAGTTCTTTGTGGTTTCTCCCATGCCCTCTTTCTGTGACCTTGGCTTGCCTAGATTGGTGGATTTTTTTTTCTCTTCAGAAAATAGAGCCTGTATAATCATCTCCGAATCACAGGCAGCACATGTTCCTTCTACTATTAAGGCACAAATCCAAATTACAGCTACAGGTTACACAATGTGCTGTTTATTTAAGGAAGAGAAGAAAAGAAAAAGAAAATTATTTATTCTATGTTCTTGTGGGTGCCTGTGTGGGGAATAGTACTACTATGGGTCAAGTGACAAAGGTTAATTGGTGGTAGCTGTAATTTCACATGCAAATCCACTTCTGCCTTTTCCTTGGTCCTTTCCCTACATCCCGGTTCATAGCAGGCTGTCCTAGGAAGAGCAGTGTCCTTTGGTCTCCCAAAACATCTGGTCACTTCTCTCAACAGGGTTGATCTCTCTTGTCCCATTTAGTGTTGGTTTCACAGAGTATTGTCTCCAATATGTGTTATGAAAGCATGTCTGAGCTTGTTTCTCCTGCACTCCTGGAAAGTCTGGCTTAGAGAAAGCTTATAGTTTCTTCCTATAGTGGCCTCATAGCAGATTTCATGAGATTATGAATATTCAGACAATGATAATTTATATATTTAGGTGTATCCAGCTGGGATAGTTACCTTAACGTGTGAAGAGGGTTTATCCCTCTGCCAAAATCCATGAGAGTGCAGACTGTTCATAAAATACATGTCAGTTGCCCTTCATGGATCAATTATGGAGTATTGCCAACTTTCATGATTTCATTGCAAGTCTTGCAATATTGGATAAGTTACTTAAAGCCCCATCTCATGAAGTTAAATAATTACATGAGAATTTCAGCTTTTATTAAAATGTACATTTCTAACCTTTATGGTTGCAGAGAAAAGTTTGAAAAGGTGATCCAAGTGACCCCTAAAGGCTCAGAAATCCAGAGGCAAATAAAAATAAACCCAAATTTATTCTTTTAAAAAATAATGCCATGATTTTTAAGACTGATTCCATGGTGGGTGTGGGGTGGGGTGGCTGACTTATGGCTTTTAATGTTTGTGGCTGTCAAAACTACTTATGATCAACTGTTTAGTAATTACAATCACTGTATTGTTACCTATCACCTCTGTATTCTTGGGGAACCAGGGCACAGTGCCCAGCCTGTCTTGACTCACAGAAGACTTTCTCCCTCCACCCTGCCTCTGCTTGAACCAAAGCTGATCAGAAGAAAGACTTTCAAAAAGCAATGAAAAGGCAGTGGAAGGCACACCTAAACCCCTCTGGACAAGGGTGACAGGATTAAGGAAACTCCCCTAGCCTCATTTGCATTGGAGATGGGACAGAGAAGCATCTCCATTAGCATACAGAATGGAGAACAGAGATTCCAAGGCAGAAACCGCACTGAACTCTGGGACCAGCAAAGCAGGAAAGCACTGCCTGATGGGGGATCTCTGCTCCAGATGTTAATGAACCCATGCCTGCACATACCTAGCTAAGTAGTTATCAGACTAATTCTAGTAATAAATCCTTTACTGGTATCCAAAATACTGAAGCTGCCTAATTGCATTGTGAGCTTGGGAGTGTTGATTAACCTGGTCCTCTAAGATGTGCTCTGTTAATGTGTGCATGTGTTCGTCTAATTCTGGGGCTGGAAGAACCCAGCCCTGGGGAACCTAGGTCCTGCAGGGTAGCTCCATTCGGAGGGAACTTGCAGAAGGGAGAAGAAGGGCTCCATATGAGAACACAAGTGAAGTAAGCAGTATGTTGATAGAATTACAGAACTCCTCTCCCCAAAGAGCAACCCTAATGAGTGTACTGCAAAGTGATGGGCAAATCTGGTAACAGTATCTGCCTCTTGACCATAAACTCTGTGGGGCAGGAACTGTTTCTTATTATACTGGTTTGCGTGTAGAGCACCTGACACAATATGGTCCCAATACTTGATAAGAAAATGTAGGGGATAGGCAATGCAAGTAAGCAGTGACTATAATAATCCCATCCATTCTTTTTTATTACTTGTCCAAGCAAGAGTGGGGCCTGGATTGGGCCTGCTAGACACCATCACAATACATCTACTAAATAGCAATATTTAATAAATAACTATGCAAATACTTTTTAAATGCAGATTTGTAATGTAAAGTAGCCTGTAAACGCATCTTTTGGGCACATCAATGCAACTGCAGCTTCCACATCTTGGAAGGTGCTTTCTTCACTGATGAGCTGGAAACAAGGGGAATTTTTCAGAAGTATCAGACTTAATCTGTTTTCCGTTCACTTTGTCCTCAGAATGTTGTTGCTGTATTTATAATGACTGAAGAATGGGTCCTACTCACTACAAATTCATGGACTGGTGGAATTGTGACATCAGAGGTAGCTTCCTACCTACTCTCATTTTTTATTCTCTACCACCAACCTGTAAAGAGCTCATAGATGATGGTTATAGTACCTAGCGTTTTGTCCTTGCTCAATATTGTTTGCAAATGTTTGGAGGTATATTGGGTTTTGAATTCTAAATCCAAAGATGAGATCTTACTACACCTCTGTAAGCCATTGGCAATCTTTTTTTTTAGTAAGTCAAAATTATTGCAGCAATGGAAGAACATTTCAATGGAAATGTAATTTATTCCTGGCAGGTTTGGGGATATTATATTATGGATAAGTGTTTTTAAACAAGGACTTGCCCTTTCCTAACCATTTTCTCCTATTCGATTATTAAATAGTGTCTAATGTTGAATTTGCAATTAGGTCAAAATGGTGAATTTGAATAACAATAGCTCCATGCTATCACAGATGCAGTTCTGAGAGTCTTACTAAAAGATACACAGGGAAGAGACAATGGGTGTTTGTTGTTATTTCAATTACAGTTGCTTCTAGAGGCCCCAGTCAAGATCAGGACCATATTCTGCGAAGTGCTATACATGGATCTAGTAAGAGCTAGTCTCTACACTGACAAATGAAGGTGTGATAAAGGAAGTGCTATTATCTTCATTTTACAGGTGAGGAAGTGAGGCAAAGAAAGATGAGGCAAGTGGCTTGCTCAAGCGGACACACACAGCCTGTGCTGGAGCCAGGAATTGAACTAAGATTGCCTGAGTCCCATCCCAGTCCTGTGCCTTAACACCAAACCATCTTTCCTTTCTTGAATAAGAAAAGCTTTTATTCACACAGAAATTACATGAAAAATAATAAAGGCATAGGGGAAATGATTGGCCGTATAAATGGTATTTTAGGTCAGTAGTCTCTATTTTTAAACTGACTTCTGTGTGAGAGAGAGGCTGTGAAATGTTCCTTTGGGTTAACGTTCAATTGAGTTTCTCAGTTGAAAGCTTGTTACCTAAAAGTTTGCAACACTTCCATGTTTCTCCTGACAGCTTGGGCCATGAGGCACAGACAAGTTAAGGTGATGTCTTTAAGTGTGTGTGTGTGTGTGTGTGTGTGTGTGTGTGTGTGTGTGTGTGTGTGTGTGTGTGTGTGAGAGAGAGAGAGAGAAATTCTGCAATATGACAATATATTTACTTGATTGCCATCACTCTCTTCAAGATGAATTTACGGCTGTCAAGAGAGATTTGCAATTATAGAAATGCCTGAAAGCTAAATCATCTTATCTGAAGAGAAGGCTTTCCCAGTACTCAGTTGGTAATAGGGTGACCAGATGTCCCAATTTTATAGAGACAGTCCTGATTTTTGGGTCTTTTTCTTATATAGACTCCAATTACCCCCAACCCGTCCAACCATCCCAATTTTTCACATTTGCTGTCTGGTCACCCTAGTTGGCAAACTTGTTGCATCCTGTTTGGATGTGGCAGAACTGATTTTAGCATGTGATTTGGAATGCCCTGTGTTGTTTGGCTAATTGTGTACTGGGAGTTATTTCATGCAGTCCTTTATTTCTCTCATTTTTATGAGTGAATTTTAATACTCATGGAAACAGAACTGGTATAATTGGCTAGTGATAACAATGGTGCTCCAGACTGTGTGTGTACCTATCTGTCTAGGAACTCCGTCTCTGCAGTACCATGCAAACATCAATGAATGAATCATCATAATACCTGTATGGTTGGGAAATCTTGTTATCTCTATTTTAGCATGTGGAACTGAGTGACGCTTCTTTTAACAGCTTAACATACATTAAAAGCACGCTGCCTTGTCTACACTGGGATGTTAACAAATATTAGTTAATATCTTCCCAGTCCTAGACAAGGACAGAGAATCAAAGTGACTTGTCCAAGATCAGTGGGGAAGTCTGTGCCAGGCCAAGAATTAAACCCAATTTAGTTCCTTAAACACAGTGCTTAGTGCTAGCATGCTACATCCCCTGTTATTTCAGTCCCAAGCAGAAGCTGTCAATTGTACCGAGCTGTATAATGGCATTTTGTGATATGTGGAAATGTTTACTAGCTTCACTAAGTGAACTTTCCCTTGTGACCAAAGACAGTACTTTGAATCCAGGCTGCTAGAGATAAAAGGGCAGTGTGCTAACTCTGCACACAAATCACACTCCTTGGTGTTCTCTAAAGTGACACTTTCAAGTCTGTCAAGTAGCACAAGTCCAAAAGTTGCCCTTTCCTCTGCCCCAGGGGGTAGAATCTGATGGGGGGGGGGGAAAATCTCAATTTTTAAATGTATTTTGTTACTGTTGATTTTTAAAACTCACTATAGTTTCCAAGAAATTAAGAATAAAACCGTGTCCTCTGTTTAGGCAGCAACAGTTTAAAGACAATGTAGGTAATGGAAAATATCTGCTATAAGAAAAAAGATTCTTTGCCAAATATAAAAGGTCAAAGCTGGTAAGGAAATGTCTTTTGCTCTCAAGTATTTGAAAATAATAAAAGAATAAAAACAGAATAATGAAAAACTATGAAAAGTAGTGAATGTCCAATTAATATTTAATCAATACAGTTATTTTTACACTAGCAAACAGGTGGATTTGAGTTCTTTCTTTATGGTGTGGATGTGAAAATGAATGGATTGAGGGCGATGAATGAAGAAGGCTCAGAGTTATCAATTTTCTGGTGGCGGCACAGTCAATTCTGGGTGACCTCTTCATTCACGGGGCAGCATGACACCCTGCTATATTACTCCTAAGTTATATTTGATCTTTTCCCTGAGGCCATCTCATGGAAAAAGTAATTTATTGTATTGGTTTCTACTGTATTTGACAAAAAATCCTTTCCCCTTCCAAGACCACTGATTTAGCATTGCTAAATATATCGCACAGGCAGGTAATGGTAGGCTGTTTGCAGTTCTAGCATTAATAATAATAATATTTGGACAGAGATGTTCTTGTAATACATGCACTTTGGACCAGCAGATCACCCAGTGGCCTGGGCAGCAGAAGGGGACAGTGTGTTCTAAAGTGGCTACTGATTAAAAGACGGCAGGATGTTCTATACTGTCTGGCAACCAAGAGAGCTGTTTTTTGGTAGCAGGATGGTGGTATCTTAACTGAGGGAATAGCCTATGTGCCGTTTTGACCTCTGTTTAAGATAAACCGGATATGTGTATGTTTTGGGTGGGATTCTGAAAGCTGCCTAGGGGATTTGGACATTGATATGAATTGAGTGCCTGAATCTCCTAGGCAGTTTTGAAAGATCTCTGCAAATTAATTACACTAGAAAATACCCTGCCTGTAAGACACTATTTTCTCTATCAGTGGGAAAGTGACCTGCCACAGTGCCTCTAGTTTCTCCAGTTGCGTCCATCAGGGACCACCATGTAAAGCAAGGAAGCGCAGGCTTTGCTTGGTATTCCTTAAAAACACACACTTAACTCATACAGAGCAAGAGAGGTTCACAGATCTATGGAATGAACATCTCAATGCAGGTTCCTCATGCAATGTCCACAACACCCCAGATGGCCTTTTGGGGTTTAGTCAGTATATTTTAGGAGGCTCAGGTTCCCCCTCCTGCTCAGTCTTCTGGTTTTGGTGATCCATAGAGCATAAGGCCAAGAGGGACCATTGTTATCATCCAGTCTGACTTCCTATACAACACAGGTCATATAACTTCCCTGAATTAACTCCTGTTTGAAGTAGAGCATCTGTTTTAGAAAAACATCCAGTCCTCGATTTTAAGATTGCCAGTGATAGGGAATCTACCACAGACTTGGCAAGTTGGTCTATCGGTTAATTGCCCTCTCTGTTAAAAATGTGTGCCTTATTTTCAGTCTCTGGGCTTTTTCCTGAACCCTCTCCAATTTTCCAACATCTTTCTTGAGTTGTGAACACCAGAACTGGACACAGAATTCCAGTAGCAGGTACACCAGTGCCAGATACAGAGTCAATATCATTCTTGCTGCTATCTGACATTCCCCTGTTTATACATCCAAAGATTGCTTTAGCCCTTTTGGCCCCAGCACTGCACTGAGACATCATTTTCTATTGATTATCTACGACGCTCCAAGTCTTTTCCAGAGTCATTGATTCCCAGGATAGTTCATGTTGGTGATGGGGTGTCTCCCTTGCTGAAGAGCGGGTCTTTTTAAAAGCAGTCTGTTGTGCCTTTTCCTGCTTCTCTTCTTGTGCCGGGATTTTCCATGATCCAGCCCATGAGAAAAGGATTGTTGGCAGTGTGTCACTGAAAATCAGTCTCTCTACCTGTAGACCAACCCCTGTTGTCCCAACAGGGAAGGCTGTTCAATGGGCTGATGGCCTTTTGATGACTCTCTCTACTTCAGGGTCCGATACGTAGGCCCCAGGCTCCCTAAAACAAGAGTGCTGATGCAATTCAACATGGCAGTTATGGTATACAGTCAGGGCCAGCTCTAGCCATTTGGCCGTCCCAAGCACGGCGGCACGCCGTGGGGGGCGCTTTGCCACTCGCTGGTCCCGTGCGGCTCTAGTGGACCTCCCGCAGGCATCCCTGTGGAGGGTCCGCTGGTCCCGCGGCTCCGGTGGAGCATCTGCAGGTACGCCTGCAGGAGGTCCATTGGAGCCGCGGGACCAGCGGACCCTCTGAAGGCACGCCTGCGGGAGGTCCACCGGAGCCGCCTGCCACCCTCTGGGCAACCGGCAGAACACCCCCTGCAGCGTGCCGCCCCAAGCGCGCACTTGGCACGCTGGGGCCTGGAGCCGGCCCTGTATACAGTGAAGGACATAATCATGATTGCCTTCAAAATGGAGGCTGAAATATAGCACACTCAGATATAGTCCCCAACTGTCACAATATGCTCAAGTCCCATTGACCTTGTAAATAAAGTTAAACACATGTATTCATTTGTAGTATCTGGGCCTATATGGGTTAAATAGTCTTGAAGTGATATTTTTTTTACATCTGTGGAGTTTGCAGTTACTTCCTGGGTACGCTTTTCTTATCTGGCATATATATGATTTCTGCGCTCTCACAGCTTTCTGGTGTTTTAACTTCAGATTTTGGATAATGTTTTTTTTTTTTCTCTCTTCCTCTCCCCACCAGGTTTTCCTGGGAAACATCCTAAGACCTAAACAAGCAACAGAAGTGAAAGTGAGTTTCTTCTCTATTCATTGGTGGAGTATTCTCTCTAGTTTCTGTCTTGTTTTTAGAACTGCTTTTCTCCTCAATACTGGTCTGAGGTAATGCACTGTGTATACTGTGGTAGACCAGTGTGATGTAAAGGCTGCCTTGTAAGGCATTTAAAGGGGTAACATAGCATCTGAAAGTGTGCTTCTCCCACATACTAGGAACTGTAAGTACCATGGAATCTAGTCCCTTACCAGAGCATAAGTGGATTGTTTAAATTCATCAGGAATTCATAACTGTTAAAAAGAAATCTGTGCACTAGGCGTGACTGTCCAATGAATAGCAGTCTGCAAAAGATGCAGTGGTTGAGCTATCCTCATTACAGGAACACAAAGCTGTCACATTGCCAACATACATGACAGGAGAAACAGACTGTACTATTTGTACATTTGTACATTATATTGGGAGAGACCCATGAAAATCAATAACCTCAACAAATGCACACACTGTTGAGGTTTAACAATACTGCAGGTACCAGAACACTATTGACTAGCATTAAAGCAATAAGTGTAGTGTTGCTATTAAGCTGCTATATGGAACTATAGGAGGAGCATAAGAAAGGGAGCTATGGAACAAACTGAGGCAAGTTAGAACAAAATTATGATGATCTTACTTCAAATATAAAACTGAATGATTTCTGGCTAAGACAGAGAGAGAATGTCTCCAACTGTACTGAGTAACTTTCCTATATCTTTCCTTGGGTACTTTTCCTTTTTGGTTACTTAATACCTTCTCACTCACTTCACATCGGAGATGTTGTCCACTTACCATGATTTAAGACACTTGCGTTGGGAGACTAGAAGCATCAGCTCTTGCATTAACTTCTTCCACAAACCCCATGTGCAAAAGCTCAAAGCCTCTCCTCAAGCCTAGGCTCCCAATACAACAGTTTGTGTTTCCAGTTCAGGTAGGAATTCACTGAAGCATTTGCTATAGGTTATCAGAAGCTGAGTGTCTGCTGTCAGTAAGTTCTATAGCACAAGACTGCAATATCATTTCAAGGTTCTCTTTAGTAGGGACCCTGTAGGGACTCTGTCAAGGTTAGTCACTAATGCAAAAGGGTCTGTTGCCTAAATCGAAAGTTGCTCTATTTTCCACCTTTCAGTTTATCCACTGTGACTGAATGCATCCCTGTATTCACATCCTACACACTATTGTTATTATCTTTGTAAAAAATATGCCTTGTGAGGTATCATTTGAAAACTAATAACTCATCGGTCAGTAATGTCACAGTGAAATGTGTGTGGCAACATTATATGTAAAGTTATAAACATAAGCTAAATTTAGGTCTGAAATGTGTTTACAAGACAAGTCTGGGTAAACCAGTTACTCATAGACAAAGGACAAGCTGATCCCTCAAGCCAGGTGTCATTGAAGTTGATGGACAATCACCTATCAAATGGCTATTCTTCAACAAGAAACGGGTAGAAACAAACAGATCTGCATGTTAGCAGACAACAGCATGGAACCTCTTTCACCAGTGGATTCCTTGTGTCCGGCCTCACAGGGGAAATGAACTTTACTTAGGGGTAATCCTCAGGAAAATGCATTTGAAAGGGTGAATGAATGATAAAAGTGAAGGGCAAAACACTTCAATTTACCTCTTCCTATCCATCTATCTCTCTTTCACCAAAGAAAAGACAAAAAGAGACAGCGGTTGGATTTGGGAGCACATCTTGGCCTGAGAGTTTGGTCAGCAGTGTTACTGGGAACATGTGGTAAAGGAGTTCACCTTGAACCAAGTCTAGTTTGTTTAAGTTTTAGTACTAGGAAGCGTTTTATCTTTATTTCTTTTGCTACCATTTCTGACTTTAATGCCTTATACTTGTGCTCACTTAAAACCTATCTCCTTGTTGTTAAATAAACTTATTTTATTCTTTAATCAAAACCAATCCAGTGTTGTGAACTGTGTGGGCAACTCCATTTAAGGAGTTGTATATTGATCCCCTTAGAGGGGCAATAAACCTACTGTATCTGGACTGTCCAGAAGAGGGCTGGACACTGCAGAACATACCTTTTGATGGAAAATCTGGGTCTGGGAGTGTGTTCGGGTCACCCTGCAAGTGGTAATGGTGGCTGGTGGAAGCCAGAGTGTGTCTGTGCGTCTTCATGCAGCAGCTAAACACAGACACTCAGGGTGTGACCAGTATGCTATTAGACTGTCTGTGAGTGGCTAGGTGGGAGCTACAGCAGCAAAGCATTGTGAGGCACACAAGTTTGCAGGGCAGGGGTGATACAGCCTCTCACTGGTCTGAATTGCACCCAGGAGTGTCATACCCACTTCTCTAGAGATAGAAGCTATGAAATAATGGCAACCATAGGAAGTATGCAGTGGTGTTGTAGCTGTGTCAGTCCCAGAATATTAGAAAGAAACGGTGGTTGAGGTATATGCGATCTGTTTGATCTTGTATTTAGCTGTAACACTCTGAGTACCTTTTCCTGACCCGAAGAAGAGCTCTGTGTAGCTCAAAATCTTGTCTCTCTCACCAACAGAATTTGGTCCAATAAAAGCTATTACCTCACCCACCATGTGTCTCTAACAGTAGGAAGTCTTAGGCTTGAGCTGCATTTATGGGCGCATTTGGGTGTCCCATTTATCTCCTATTCCTCCCATATATAAAATGGTGTGCTAACAAACTGGTGGCACACAGGTGATTCTCCTGCCTCTCTGGAGGAGTGTCAGGAGACCAGCTCTGATTAAAATGCGTCCAGAACCATTGATGCTGTAATATTAATAGTAATGGTGGCCTCTAGAAAAATGGCTGTTAAATGGGGAGTAAAAAGCTTTCTGTGTTGCCAAAAATGTAATGAAAATGGAGCTGTCAAGTATATAATGTTAACCAGAATAATTGTGACTTTACAGTTTTCCAATACATTGGGTTTATGTGATGTACGGGATCGGAATGTTGTAAAAGGTTAATGTAAAACCTTGACTGGGAGGCTTTAAAAGTGACAGCAATAGAGAAGAAAGTTTTCATTCATCCATGCACATGCAGGAATTACAAGGTAAGGTTCTTTGGACATTGCTGTACAAGATGTCAGACTAGATTATCATAATGGTCCCTCCATCCTTAAAAATATATGAACCAGTTCCTCAGCAGGTGTAAAGTGGTGTAATTTTATTGAAGTGAATGGAGCTATGCTAATTTACATCTGCTGGTCATCTGGCTCTCTGAATTTATGGTAGCATTCATGCAAATTATTGGTATTAAAAATAATACAGCATTTACAAGGAATGAGTCACACATGGGATAATCCCAAATGACGAAGAAAGGCCAAATGCTAGTCTGCCTCTTTAAGAGATTACAATCAACCTAAGGGCTGTTAAAATACATATAGTGGCGCTGGAACAATTTTTATTGTGAGGGTGCTGAAAGACATTGAACAAAATCGTAACCCTTGTACATGATGGAAACCACTTGAAGCCCAGGGGTGCTGCTGCACCCCCAGGACCTTAGTTCCACCACTTATGAATATATACCAACCCTTATGAAAACAATGGAAGAATATAATTTGAGGAAATGTACAGAACTTTTTTTTATTCTGAATGACAAAAGTCTAAGGTGATTCATCTAGGGTACACACTGCTGGAAGGTTGTGCTTTGGTTTACTAGCAGAAACGTTATTATTGAATACCACAAGCTTTCATTAATTGTGGACTTTACTCCTTCCATCTCACCCAACTAACAAAGCAGATGTAAGTTCCTTGTCACGCTTTGACTAGTCCCTTATGTGCTTGAGAACTGGAGGGTCAGATAAGAGTTGTGCAAATTCTCATTGCTTCTTACTGGCCTAGAAGACTATTGTTTCCCTTTTCAGCTTCCGTGTTCCAGTGTTTACAAAGCTGACTGGGTGGGGAACTGTTCAGCTTTGGACTAAGAGCTGTACTGATGCCATTGTGGCTTTATGATCTATGTGACCTGAATATAGAACTCAGTGTGTTGCTGAGGATACATGGTGCTCTAGATATATAGGGCCTCAAATAATCCCTGATATCGTCTGTGTTTAACTCCTTCCTACTGTCAGAGAAGATGCTCTGCCACTGGTTCTAGAGAAGAATCTCCATTAGCAGTCAGTCACGGTAGCATGAAATATCCTCCATTGTCTCTTTGGGAACTCCTTGTTTTATTTTTAGGGAAAAATGAAGACTAGCATTCACTAGCTATGTAAGACATGAATAGAAAGGCCTCCATCTCCGGCCCTTATTCAGTAAGGTACTAAACATATGCTTAAAGTGGACCTACTCACATGTTTAAAGTTAGGCACATACTTAGGCACCTTGCTGAATCCTGGGTCCTCTGTGCAGATTACAGCTCACACTGTTTAGTGAAGCCTTGTAAATGCCTTTTCCAGAGGAGATCAGAGTGCATCCAGACAGGACAATCAGGTGGGTATTTATTTCACCAACCATTCACAGTGGGATTTTCTAAAGCTCCCAAATCAATATGATTTAGATATTTAAGTTGCTTAGGTACTTTTGAACGCCCCCCTCCTAAATCCATTGTGTTGGAGACAGCTGGAGTTTGACAGATGAGGGGGCAGTGGGCAGATGCACATGCATGAGAGAACTATCAGCCGTAAGCTGCCATATTTTATTGGTATATGTCTAACTGATGACTGATTCTCAAACACAAAACCGTTTCTCTCTCTTTTCTGTAGGGACCTGGAGGTGGAAGGGTGTTGAAAAATATCTTATCCAGGGGAATGGTCTTAAAAGTAAACCTTGTAATAAGGCAGACATGCCAGTGCTCTTTCACACAAGCCGTGTGGCTTTGTTTTTATACATTGCTCAAAATGTAATTAAAAAAGCTGGGGAAGTCAGGGTAATTTATCTTGTTGTGGTGCTGTGTGCATTGCAATTCCATTTAGTAAAGTTAAAACACTGAACAGCTATGTGGGGGGAGGGATAGCTCAGTGGTTTGAGCATTGGCCTGCTAAGTCCAGGGTTGTGAGCTCAGCCCTTGAGGGGGCCACTTAGGGATCTGGGGCAAAAATCAGTATTTGGTCCTGCTAGTGAAGGCAGGGGGCTGGACTTGATGACCTTTTGGGGTCTCCTCCAGTTCTATGAGATAGGTATATCTCCGTATATTATACATCAGTCTGGTAGATGATGTGTACAATCCTCCTGTTCCTACACATTTATCTACTAAGGGCTGTGACTGGGAACTTTTACAATAACATAGGAATACAGAAGACTTATTTCTCTCAATAACTATGGTTTCTTTATACATATGTTTTTGGTGGAAGTTGCTGCCATTTTAACCCCATGAATACAGATGTATATGAATTTCCATTTCATACTAGCAATCAAGGTGCTGCCTGAAATGGAGTACTCTGTGACTTTGACTTGGAGATTCTCCGTGGGAGGATTAAGGAAGGATCCTTGAGATTTTGGGCCTCTCAGAGGACCCTGACAAGAACAAGGAGTAATTAAGAAGCAGGCAACATGACATACCGCTGGCCGCAGGCTGCCGGTGGAGGACCCAGAAGAAACAAACGATTTTGGGGTCCAGGTGCCATTCTTCAGTTCCGCAAGTGACATTACAATGGATATGGCATGGGTATAATGAGTGAGTAAATTAGGAGGCTTAACTACACCCAGAAATTTTGAACAGGGCTGGCATTTGGTAGTGTGGGCAGCTACCTGTAGTGCCAAATTATTTGTGGGCACTGTTCTCCCTTCCTGTCCTCCTTCCTGTTCTGGTGAGCTGCCCTCATGCAGGCCTGGAGCTGACCTAGAGGCACCAGCATTAGCTACTTGGGAGCAAGAGCCGCTGTATGGAACCCAGATATACTACTTCCTCTTCCCACACAGATGACACTGTGTCCAACAGATAGTCCAATAGATCTTCCTTACTGAATATGACATTAGCAAATCAGAGCAGAGAGAAGAATGAATTCTGTATGCAAGAGACTTACAATAAGAATGGGGGTGGAGGGAAGAGAGTAGTTTGAGAAAGAAGGGATGAAGAGGAGAGAGACAGGAACAGATTGGGTAAGAACATGGGGCTTAGAGAGAAATTAGAGTTTGTTTAAGAAATTCCAATTTTCATTGGATGTTGCATTTTTTGACAAATATGTAATGATACTGTGACAAAGGGACTCATCAATTGGTGCCCCTCCTTGTGGTTAGGTGTGGTATTGTAGGGCTTTGTCCTCTACAGCAGTGTCTCTCAGCCTTTCCAGACTACTGTACCCCCTTTCAAGAGTCTGATTTGTCTTGTGAACCCCCAAGTTTCACTTCATTTAAAGACTTATAAAATCAGACATAAAAATACAAAAGTGTCACAGCACACCACTACTGAAAAATTGCTGACTTTTTTATCTTTACCATATGATTATAAAATAAATCAATTTGAATATAAATATTGTACTTACATTTCAGAGTACAGTATATAGAACAGTATAAACAAATCATTGTCTATGAAATTTTAGTTTGTACTGACTTTGCTAGTGCTTTTTATTAGCCTATTACAAAACTAGGCAAATATCTAGATGAGTTGATGTACCCGTGGTTGAGAACCACTGCTCTACAGTTCAGCTGACCAGGTCTGCTGGTCATTTCCTTTGGCTTGGCCCACCAGCCAGGCCCACCTTTGGTCTGCAGGCATCATACTGTCTGGAGTGGCTCATGACCATGAGTGCTTTCCTCATGGCAGACTGTCAAAAACAGGGCAGACACCTCAAACTAGTGGTATATTCTATAATTGGATTTCACCAAGCCGTTAACAAATGTGAACTCCTGGATCACTATAAGAGTCTTACTGTGGAGTCACAGACAGTCCCCTGAGGCTCTCCAGTCTATCTTGCCACTTAGGCAAGCTGAACTTAGTGATAAATGGTCATTTATACCAAAAACCACAAAATATTCAGGTTGCTTCCAGTCCCAAGACACCAGTCGCTTACCACAGATAAATTTATATCTTAGATCTCACACCAAAGGCAGTACCTGTGGCCAATCCTGTAATAAACTAACTTAAAGATTTATTAACTAGGAAAAAATAAGAGCTATTTATAGGTTAAATCAAGCAAACATATACATGCAAATGAGTGACCATCTAAATCCCAAGAGCGGCAGAGTTGTAGTGATCTGTCAATTCAAAGTGTCTTTCAGTGCAGACCCAGGAGTCAGCCGCTGGGGATCTCTGGCTTCAGTTTAGAGGCTGTGGCCCTTTAGAATTCAAACAGCCAAAAAGATTGAAAATTTTCCTGTGGCTTCCTTTTATTTCCTTCATTCAGTCTACAGTATGATCGTCCTTACACATAGCATTTCCCTGGTGCAATAGGGCCATTAACCAATCCTTCGTATTTTGATTACCCTTGATGGCCCATCTGATTTTGATAGCCCTACTGGACGTGTGTGTGTGTGGGGGGGGGGGGTGATTCCCATGCCTGAGTTCACAACTTCAGAACAAACATTTTCAAAATTATAAAGCTGAACTTTCCTATTTCCTTCTAGCACGGAATACAGACATTACAAGTGAGATTAATACATGCAGCAACTTACAAGCATTTCATAGAGTCTAAATTTGAAATACATCCTTATAAGACTAATATCTGTTTTGAGCAAAACTAACATAAAGGTGACCTGAACTGGTCTCCAGCTGCAAGGCTGTCAGTTCTTAGCTAATGGCTGCAGCGTGGACAAGAGCTAGTGTCTGACTTGGCAGCATCACGCCAGGGTTTTCACCCAATAGTCCCAGGTCCAATAGTCTTTCTGGCCCCTTGTATCTGGAGTCTTCTGGCTAGTCCTGCCAGTGTGGCTGTAAGGGAATCAGTCCCTCCCTCTACCCTGGGTTTCAGCCCAGGGACCCTTGTGGTGGGTCTGACTAGAGATCTTGCTCCTTCTCTGGGTGACTTAACTACAATGGGTCCACCTTCTCCTCAGGAGGCTCATGTTTTCAGCAGGACTCTATCCTGGGGCCCAGCCCCTAGTCAGAGTCCACAAGGTAATAAAGGAAAAGAAGGGAAATTAATAGAAATAAGGAGCAACTCCAGTTTCTCTGCCCTACCCAGATCCTCCAGTCATCGATCCTACCATTCTATATTCACAGTTAGCTTAAGGTAGCTTGGCTTGTTACAGTTTTCATCTGTGGGAGCTGAGTGTGAGAGGTCTATCTTGGGCCTTTTGAACTGAGCAACTTCTTTAAGGCTCCTCCACCAAGATTGGCATGCCTCACAGTTGTGGTGGGGCAGAGCTGCCTGAGTCCAAAGCTGCTCTTTAACCCCTTCTTGCCTACAGGGGGTGGCACAGATGCAAACAGACCAGAACTGAAGGCAAACCCATCAGGAGCAGTGTTAGAGTTGAGTGTTGAACTAAGCTTCTGGGATTTCCAGAGGTTGATTTCTCAGATTTGACGTTAATGCTAGGATTTCCAGGTTTTTGTTTTTCATGGAATTTTACAGACGTTTTCAGCCAAACAAAAATATTCATATGCGACAACTCCACACACACATTGCCCCAGATTTTCATTAATGGACAACATTTTGGTGCACACAACAATTTGTGCCCATAATGTTATGAGAATAGTTATCAATGGTTAAACCTCTAGTGGTTTGTAGTTACAAATTAGAGAACACTACTAATTACCAATGAGCCTGATCTTGCAAAGAATGTAATTATCTCCTGAGAAGTGCTGTATGTTTTATCTGTCCTTGGGATTCAACAATTGGTGGCCAGCACCCATTGTACCTGCTTCAATGCAAGCCATGAGCATAGGCTAGAAAAGGCCCAATTTGCACTGGTTGCCCTCACTCTTTTTTTGAAACTGAAGTTCAACTAGTGCAAACTGTGGCTTTCCTTTTCTACACCATAGGTCTGCATAAGTGCAAGCTACACCAGTTCCTGGCCACTGACTGCTGAACCATGGCTAATTCCAAATAGTCAAAGCCTCTAAGAAGTGAATGAGACTAGAGGGTACTCAGCACTTTGCAGAATTGAGATCAATATTGTGGCACCTTCCTGGGCACAGATCATGCCCACAATACAGAAGCTGGATCCCAGAGTCTGTTTGAAAATCTGCCCCATTATAGCATGCGCGCGCTCGCGCTCGCTCTCTCTCTCTCTCTCTCTCTCTCTCTCTCTCTCTCTCTCATATGTTTGTCACTTCATATTTGTGTCTTTTTGATGGGCACTGTTGACAACTAGTTGCGGGCACTGGATCTTGAGTCTACCTGTCCCATGGGAAAATGAGTGCCTGTGTATGAGTACTTGTGTGTGTTTACATTTGTGTGCAGACAAAAATCAGAGAGATTATAAAACAGTTAACTTGGGGGCTAAGCGTGGAATAAAGCTCCTGTTTTGGAATCTGTACTCTTTGCTTTTTTTTCCCCTCTCCACTTTTGTTTTCAATTCCTGTGAGAGATGGCTGTGCTGTGTCCTCTGAGCACTGTTAGGAAGTTGTGGGAACTAGGACAGCTGTCAAATCTTTTCCCTCAACCTCTCCTTTGTAGCTGGAGCCCACAGCTTTGCCATGTATCTTAAACAATAAAGGAAAACAGGAGAAAAACTTTCTGGGTTTTGGCATTTGCATTATGTTGTCGTGGGTTGAAATTTTTATTGAACATTAAAAACTAAAATTTAATAAACCAGTCTCAAATTCTCTACCTGTTTCTTTATGTTGGTCTCAGAACAGTGGGATATTATACAATGACATGTAAGGAAGATACGTTTTTTCATGATATCTGTCCCTTTCTACATAAAAATGTAGGCCAAAATTTTTCAAAAGCAACTAACTATTTTTGGGTGCCCAACTCACGATGCCTTAAAAAGGCTTGATTTTCAGAAGGCAGGCTGTCATTATTTTCTAAAATCCAGATCCCTCTTTTAGTTGTCTCAAATTAGGCACCTGATATTACTAATTGCTTTTGTCAGTTCGCCCGTTCACCCTCCCATCTTTGTTTGATGTATTAAAATCTCCTCTAGTCACTGTAATTATTCTTACTGCATGACATCTGTGGATTTCTTCCTCTTTATTTTGAGACTTAAAAGCTTGGGGAAGAAACAGTTGTCTGTGGGTTTGGGTGTTTAATTTTTTTTTTGGTAATTATTATTTCTAAACCATTGCTGTCTAGTGATTGCATCACAGGCAATTTCTTGATCAACTGGGCTGTAAATAACAGAATAATAACTGTTTAATACTTCTATGCTGCTACTGTACTTTCAGTAAGGAATGAAATTTATGGGGGGGGAGGAGATTTGCTTTTAACTTCTGTGTAATTATTTTTTTAACCTTTAGTTTACAAACAGGTCAACAGATTTTGTACAGCTGTAACAGATAAGCTATTCTCAAGAAAGCCAAAGCCAGTCTGGCATATCCCTGATCTCTCACCATGAAGAGCATGATGGACAAATGTTCTCCAGTGCAAACTGTCTTTCACGTACCTTGTTTGTTTCTTGCTTTCCCTTAACACCTTCCCTGCCCAGCTGATTTTGGCTGTCTGGATGTATAGCTTTGTCACATGCCCAGTCTTGGATGAGAAGTTAGGCCTCAATCCTGTATTGGGAACTGCTAGCATAGACCTCTGTGCCCATGTGGATGACCAATGAAATCAGTGGGACTCTGAAGATCTGGTTATAAACCCCATTTTAGGATATCTTTCTGTGCCTCTTACGCTACTGCAGAAACCAAGCATCTTTGTTACAGGATTTTGGTGCTGCAGGTAACATGGACTTCTCATTATAAAGATTAGGCATATTATCCTTTCATTAAACTATTACCCATTCCGAGGGGGAAGGAAGTTTCTACTCCAATTCCTCTGCATCTCTTGGATGACAGATCTCCTTCTCTGGTGATCACAGCATGTATACGCACACTGTAGCCACTAATCTAGCCATATTGTGTAATGTCTCAAAGACTTCTCAAATTAAAACAAAAATGCTTGCTGTTCTTGGGCATCCTAGGTATCCCTAAATATCTAGGGACTAATTCACCACTGCCTTACTCCAGTTGTATGGCATAGATTTAAAGTGAGTTACACTGAGGGAAGAAGAACTGGAGTAAGGTAGCGGTGAAACAGACAGCAGGGGTCTGATTCAAAATCCATTAAATTTCGTGGACTTTGCATTGGGCCCATAGTGATCAAATTAGATAAGCCTATTACTTGAACTTTGCTACAGTCTATTTAGTAGAATGTGACTGAGCCCCAAAAGTTGCCGCAGAGCACAAGTAAGATTTTTTTTCAGTGCCTCCCTTAACCTTTCTGTTCATTGTGGAAAGTCAGTAATTTGAGACATTGTTGGTGCTATCAACAGAACCAGCAGGTGATTATTGCTTGAATGCTCGGGAGCCTTTTCTTCCTAATTCGGAGTACAGAGAAGTGGCAGTCGCTGTAATGCTGATTGCATACAGTCTTTTTTTAGCCAGTCTTATTCTCCTTTGGATTTCTGCATCTCATTGAGTTTCTGGTGGCTCATTGCAATTTAGAGAGACCTGCTGGAGAGTCAGCTCATTGTACAAATAGCAAGAGTGTGCTTACTAGGAATACTCCCTCATGGAGAGAGACATTTACAGTAACAGCATTTCTTCCACTTTATTTCCCACAACACTAGGTTAAAGTGGCACAAGCTTCAAGACATTACAACCTCACATCATTCCTTTATGTATTTAGTGCCCTTTCCAAGCGCGAGGTCATTGGTGTCAGATAATGGGCCCTCTGAAGGTATGTTTCATGTTCTCATGCACAGAACTTAACTGCAACATGCTCCTTCTCCCAAGGCACAGCGTGCTCTCCTCTCCCTCACACCAACCCTTCGCTTCCTAACCAACATTCCAAATGCACTCGACCAGCAGGGGGTAGAATTCTGGCACCAGACTTATTTAAAGGGGCCACAACCTTCTGTGCTGCAGAAACATTGCATCCGGTGCCTGAGGGACTCTGCTCAAAAGCCAAAAGAGGTGTCCCTATGAGCCAATGGATTATTCTTTTGCCTTTTTGTGTTTCTTACAAAGGTCGCACTGTTGCACCTTGAATATGTTGAATCAGGCCTACATCATTGTATCACAGGATTGCATTGTATGTCATTACTACAGGGCATTATAGGTCGCATTGCAGCTGCTTGTTGAAGGGACACCATCAGGGTTGTGGTACCTAAAATTGTTCTGGAAGCTGGTAGTTTGTGACAGCTGCTTATTAATGCTAATCATAATTGCCTCCTAAGTAACTTGTGCTTCCCTCTTTCTGTTTGTTGTATCCGCCTGCTGTCTTTCCTCATAAGATTAGAAACTCTGTGGGGGAGGGACCATCTTCTTATCTGTGTGAGTGGTGTCCATCACTGTTGAGTCTAGACCCTTTACTAAGGTCTCACGAAGCTTTCATAATACAAATAATACTGATTTTAATAATATTTGATCTTTACTGACAATTGTCCTAAAATTTTGGATCTCCCTTTACACATTCTGTGTGTTCCTCATAAATGCTTACAGATCTTTGCCACTGCCTAAAAGGATCTGAGCCAACCAAGGGTTTGACTTATTGAGCTCCCAGTAGTGAATATGGCCCATTGTATGTGTCCAGTTATGCAATTGTTAACGTAAGAACATAAGAATGGCCATACTGGGTCAGACCAAAAGTCCATGCAGCCCAGTATCCTGTCTACTGACAGTGGCCAATGCCAGGTGTCCCAGAAGGAGTGAACCTAACAGGCAATGATCAAGTGATCTCTCTCCTGCCATCTATCTCCACCCTCTGACAAACAGAGGCTAGGGACACCATTCTTTACCCATCCTGGCTAATAGCCATTAATGGCCTTAACCCCCATGAATTTATCTAGTTCTCTTTTAAAACCTTTTATGGTCCTGTTTGTTTATATGCTGTCCTCTATTAAAGTACATGTGCACAGGTTTGATGATAGTAAGTTATGCAGTAAGTAAGGTATTTGTTTTCTTTTTGTTTTGTTCTGTATTTCCCTCTGCCTCAGAGAGATTTTATTTTCTCTTAAATACATGGCTGGAATCCTTAGGAGGAAGAACCACCCAATGTGTGCCAGCTGCTAATGTTTATTCCTTTGAACTTTGACATAATGGCCAGTGTAATCTTTATGATTTAGCTCTTGTAACATAGTCTGACTGTGATTGGATACTGATCATGAATTTGAGACAGTTCAACACTCTTAGCAATGTCCTTGATAAGAATTCAAAGAAAACTCAGATTCCCTGTCAGTTTTGTAGGATTTGTGTAGGACTCGTGGTTGGGTTTTCTTGTAAGAATAGAGCTAAGAGAGAGAGATTTTATCTGCGACTAGAATCTGAAGGTCAGTCTACGTTGTTGTTACATATCTGTTAAATACAGATAGTGTGTTTGGTGCTGTACAAGACAGACAATATGGCTGGTCCCTGCCCAAGTTAATCTTACCTCCTGAAGTGAAGCACTGCTGAGGAATTTTTCATTTTTACAACTGAGTTCAAATGTTTGACTTCTGACGGCTGTCAATAATGTCAGGTTGTGAACTGCTTTTTCTTTTTAATAGCAGCTGTGCAGCTTAAAGCCACATTAAATACCAAGCCAGCCGGTCCTTAATTTGTAATGAAAGAGGTGCCGGGGCTCAAGCAATATTTTTACATTCATAACTGATGCAGCAAGCCCAGAGGTGCTGGGGCTATGAACTGCCAAACCGAGAGGTGCCGGGGCTCATATCTGGCAAGCCCTGGCACAAATTAAGCACTGCAGGCAGCTCTAGATCCTAGTTAGTTAGGAGGGTGTGTATGTGTGTGCTTAGAGTAAGGCTTTATCTTTAGAAGTCTTTATAGGACAGAAATGCTGTGGCTGGTTAAGGGTAAAAATAGTTCTGAGTTTTCAATGGCTGCATTCCATGGCTGGAGCCTGAAATCATGAATAAGGGCTCAACACTCAGTCTGTGTGAGACCAAGTGTGAGAGCTCTGCAACTGGAGGCAGGAGGGGAGCAGCTAGCTGAGATGAGTCTGACCCCGGCATCACTAATATTTTGGGAGGGACCTGTGCTGCTTGTACAGTCCCAACAAGGTACCGTATGTTAATATCTTGGGTTCTGGCAGTTTATCTAATTGTCTTACCCTGTATAATTAAAAATGTGTCAAGCCTGGCAAAATTTCTTGCTGAAGAGAGAGCGAGATGTTTTTTAAAAGTGGTTCTACTGTGTGAATTCATTCTGTCAATGGTCCGTAGCGGTATACATTAATGCTCCCTGAGATCTAGGATGTCATGTATTGATTTGAGGTTTGGTTGCAACTTCTGGCTACTCAGTCCCCATCAGAATACAGTGTTGGTCCCAGGAGTGTTCCTAGTTCTTTGGACACATTCTCGTTTTGTGTTTCAGAGATTTTCCAACATGCATATCCCTGCCAGAAATGTACAGATATTTAAATAATGATTGCTCTCTTTAAGTCATTCTGCTGTGAGACATTTTAAAAATGTTATCTAGCACATGGATGCTTCATTCATGCATCTTGTCTTAAGACTAGAATTCTGTGACAGTGAAGCATAGAGTACGTGTGGGTCAATACCAGATCTGACTAGTCTGAAAGAGAGAGTAATTATCTACTAAATACACTGTTTCACGGGAAGGATCATTTTGTTCTGCAAGCAAGTTCATTGAGAGGGCCATTAGGATGCTGTCAAGGTTTTAGGGCCAGCATTTCCCCTTCAAAAGCTGTTTTCGCTGAGAAGCTTTAACCCTTACATATCGCCGAGAGCCTTGTTAGTAGGACCTTGAGAAAGAAAGTTACCTTTTTGTAATTCTTGGCATGATGTGTTCATCAAGTTGTGTGTGTGTGTTCACTTTGGGCAAGCTGTGCATTACCCACTAGCCTTGCAGCCAGGCGCAACCGTGCCAGTGCAGTATCCTGCTGTTTGCTAGAGTCCTGGATACAGTTGTGTTCCCCCCTCCACTACTCATTGGGTGCCCTAAGCTATGCTTGCAATCCAAGAACAGCTGTGTGTCCCTATGCTGTGCCATCCTGGTGCCTGAGGAACTAGGGTTGCTGCCTCTGAAGTAGAAAAAACTGGGACATCAAGGATGATCCTGAGCCCATAAAACTGGACCGCTGGCAGTGTGTGCAGAGCTCCCTTACAGATTTCACAGGACAGCTGCCTCCAATAAGGTACAATCCTGGGAAAACATGGACAGGTGGCATCCCTAAAAGGTACTGGTGTGTGGCCCTATCATATACTGTCCTAGCACCTGCCCTTGACAAAGCTGTGTACATCTGTGCTGTGCTATCTTAGGCCATGTCTGCACCCACTGGGGATTGACACTGCTGCGATTGATTTAGCAGGGGTTAATTTAGCGGGTCTAGTGAAGACCTGCTATATTGAGGGCAGAGTGTTCTCCGGTACTCCACCAGAACGAGAGAGGTAAGGTAAGTCGACAAGAGAACGTCTCCGTCAATGCAGCACAGTGAGGACACCGCAGTAAGTTGACCTAAGCTACATCGACTCCAGTTACGTTATTCACATAGCTGTAGTAGCATAACTTGGGTCGACTTACCCCAGTAGTGTAGACGAGGCCTTAGCAATCATTGCACAGCTCTTTGTGTCTCACTTATTCCTTCCTAGTGCATTGCCTCTCCGGAGCTCTTCTGACACTCTAGGTGCATCATGTTGTTTTCATCTGTAGCCCCCAACATGTAAGGATGATTTGCAAAAGTAATTGGGGGGAGGGGAGGAGAGTGTCTGGAAGATAATTCTCACAAGCAAAAACAACTTTTAATGTGAAAAGCATTTTACTTTAGAACCTGGTTCCTGGGGACCTTTTGGAGTAAAGTTTTAAAAATCAAAGTAGTTCCACTGCAGTACGTAGTCTTTTGTTTGGACCTGGTCAGCAGGGGGTTCAGGTGCCTTGGTATGTAAAATAGTAAGCATCTTGGACTGTGAGGAGCTACCTATTTTTATTTGAATCAAGAAGAAAATACAGTCGTGATAAAATCAGGGTAGTACATGGGGCTGAAATATTTCACAGCTTCTACTTCTCTTTATACATAAGACAGGAAAATGGCAGTTCAGAACTATCCTTGGCTATCATGTTGACTTGCTTGTAGCTTTGCTTGGCCACCACTCAGAACTGCCTGGCCATCCTGGTTGTACGTGCCAGGAAATGCCAACTCCAATTGCTCAGGGATTGTCAGACTTATTGTTATGGACCCATTTACCGTCAGGCCACGTCCGACTTTGGAATCAGCAGATCTTCTAGGAGAGACATAAAATATTATTATTATTATTATTATTTATTATTCTCTTTTTACAGATGGGGACAATGAGGTACAGGGAATCTAAATGAGGTAGTTAAATGTCACAAGAAGTCAGTAACAGGGACAGGAATAGAATATTGTAATCCTGCCTCCCAGTGCCCTGCCTAGCCATGTGCTTCCCTTTTGAAAAGTTCATTAGGAGTTGAATTTTGCCTAGTGGGTTAGGTTAGTTGTCAGCATGCTCTAAAATAGTGTGAGGGATATTTTCAAGAAGTGACATGGCAAAATTGTCGGTGTAAATATATGAATACCGGTATTGAAAATATCAGCAGTGTGCTGCAGTTATTTCCAGTAACTGCAGTTTAAATGTGATATATTTGGCCTACTGCAGATAAAATAAATATATGCGTATGAAGCACCAGAGTGATTGGCCCAGCTACTGTTTATTGTTTATGTTAGCTGTTAGAGAACTGCAAATGATCTACAGGTTTTGTTCAGCTCAGAGATACATCCAAAAGGTCAGATACTGATCTGAACTATCCAAACCTCCTCATCCCGAAAAACTGTGTTGTAGATCAGCCTTAGCTGTGATGTAGGTTCCGAATGCCCTCTCAGCAGCCCCTAGGTCCTCAAAAAAGTACTTTGGAGATGGTTGAGATCCAGATTCATGGCCCTGTCCATTTCTATAGTGTATATTGTGTGGTTGGGTCTTTTCCAAGAAACTCCACGTTAGCTTGAGGTGACCTAAAATGTTCTATTAGTGTTTTGAGAGACTCGGAGAACTCAAGGTTTAGAAATAAGTAGTGTTCAGCCTTGGTCTGATTATTTATTTTTTTTAATTTGGGGGAGTGAATTGGGAAGAGGAGGAGGAAGGGACCCTCCTATGTGTTGCCATGTAAAATGAGGCATTCCTCAGTCTTATGGCGATGAAGCAGTGTTGAAGCCCCACAGCAGAACTTGTGTTCATGCTCTCAGTGCTGATGCTGCAGTGAGGTATGTGGGTCAGTAGGAGGGATGAGGTTGGAGGTAGGCACTACCTTTCAGATATATTCAGTCAAGGACACTTCTGCCTTGTATCTTTTGTTAAGGACCCTACAGTGTGTTTGAAAAGAATAGGGAATAATTATCTGCTGGTTTTATGGTAACCCTTTCGGGTCAATGTATTGGTTGTTAGGAATGGAAGTGGATAGTTGAAGGTGAGAGGTGAAGCTGGAGCTTACTTGAGGAAGATATTCTCCTTCTCCATACTCCAAAGTATATGTGCCATCTGCGGGAGCCTTCATGACCCTAGTGTGTTAGGTAGTTTTTTGCTTGCTGCAGTCACGGGGAATCCACACTGGGGGATTTTCTGTGCCCATCTGAAGTGGATTCTTGGTGCTTCACTTCTTCTCAGCTTAGAAGTACAGTGGAAACAGCTGCTAGCAAGAGTAGAATAATAAAAATGAGAAAATAAACAGTATCAAACTGAGACATCAATTGCTCTCCCATCCCCGCTGGGAATTCCAGAGCATGTGCTTCCCAGGCTATTTCCAGCTAGCATAGCCCGGCAGAATAGCAAGTCTCAGTTACGGATCATGAGCTAAGAAGCCCATCATGTGAGAGATGCAGACACAGGACATTTCTAAATACAAGGCTTGGCACAGCCAATAAGTGGAGGTCCTTGTTCCAAGGTGAGATGCCCAGCAGCTAATATTAAAAAGCAGCAGACTATGCCTTTTCTCATCCTGGATAGTTCTCCCTGATGCCTGTTGAGTTAATGAAATTTTAAGTTGCAGGAGATGAGCTTTTCTTGAGAGGGTGAATAATTAATAATGGTGCTGATTTTGCCAGAGTGAATCAATCCCATTTCAAGTTTAAGTTGCAAGCAGAATTGAAAGTTGATGCCCCTTTGTGAAAAGTTCATGCAGAACCCTCCCAGATGGGATACTCCGTAATCACTTAAGCTCCAATCATAAAAGGCCTCATAAAATCAGAAACGTGAGCATCATAAATCTAGAAAGCTGGTAGTAAGATAAATAAAATCTTTACAGGGAAGTTATAGGATAAGACAATGAAATTCAGCTAGCCAAAAGATATGTGGTCAAGGTAAGACCATATGTCCACATTGTTGGCTTTCCCCAAGATCATTTTATTCGACTGAGTACTGGGGGCAATTATCATGTAGTTGATTTTCATTTTGTTTCCCATATAGAATGAATCATATATAAGAAGGTATTAGACCACACAAATGTGAATAATTAAATATATAACACCAGCTGGCTAGGTTTGTCAGCAGAGATTGAACCCATGACCTCTAAATTCAAAGCACAAGGCACTACCACTTGAGCTAAAGGACAAAGTCCATCAGCAGGGTGCAGTAGGAGACAACTGTCCTGGGTCAGCCACAGTGCGGACATAGTTTTCTCAAACTGAAGATTGCATACTGGCAATGGGGCAGTGTTACTTTAATAACAACATGCATTTCTGTAGTGCATTTCATTGCAAATCATCCCAAAGCATTTTACAGAAAAGAGTCTCTTCAACCAGCTGTGAAAAGCATGTTTGAGGTGAACTGTAACAACTGTTTAAAAGCGTAGACAGTAGGCAGGATACAGGAATTGCCATACCAGAGCAGACCAATGGTTCATCTAATGCAGTCCCTTCTCCCTAACATTGACCAATACCAGATGCGTAAGAGAAGATCTCAAAATAGATAATTATGGAATAGCCTGCTCATGGGGAAAGTTTCTTCCTGACTCATTAGTGTTTGACTTATGCCTCAAAGGATGGGAGTTTGTATCCCACCTTAAAAAGGATTTTAGAAATCCTTCCTAATGTAACTGTGGATATTCTCATTATCCATATACATTTCTAATCCTGTTATGAATACTGCTGAGGTCTAGAGCAGGGGTGGGCAAACGTTTTGGCCTGAGGGCCACATCTGGGTATGGAAATTGTATGGCGGGCCATGAATGCTCACAAAATTGGCAGATGGGGTGTGTGTGGGGGTGAGGGCTCCAGCTGGGGGTGTGGGCTCTGAGGTGGGGCCAGAAAAGAGGAGTTCAGGCTGTGGGAGGGGACTCTGGGCAGGTGCAGGGGGGGTGAGGGCTCTGGCTGGGGATGTGGGCTCTGGGATGGAGCTCGGGATGAGGGTTGGGGGTGCAGGAGAGTGCTCCTGGCTCAGACCGAGGAGTTTGGAGGGCGGGAGGGGGATCAGGGCTGGGTCAGGGGGTTGGGGCACAAGAGGGGGTCGGGTGCAGGATCTGGGCAGTGCTTACCTCAAGCAGCTCCCAGAAGCACCAGCATGTCCCCCTTCCGGCTCCTGCACAGAGGTGCGGCTAGGCTACTCTGCATGCTGCCCTGTCCACAAGTGCCGCCCCTGCAGCTCCTATTGGCTGTGGTTCCTGACCAGTGGGAACCGACACATAGGAGTTGGAGGGGGGACATGCCGCTGCTTCTGGAAGCCACGGGACATGCAGAGTGGGGCAAGTCTGCAACTCCTCTCCCTGGCAGGAGCTCAAGGGCCAGATTTAAAACATATGAAGGGCCGGATGCAGCCTACAGGCTGTAGTTTGCCCACGCCTGGTCTAGAGGAAGAAGTGAATACCCTATTTAAGTGAATATGCAGATAGAATGCAAGGAAGCAGAATATAATTTTCTGAGTTTGAATTTGGCCAAGGCAATGGGGTTGTAGTGCTCTGCTGATGCAGTGCTTCAGTACTGACTCACAGGGAAGAGTGACATCTGTTGAATCACCAGTACTCCTTTCTACCACCATCCTCAGACTTAGCTTATTTATCTGGAGAACTGACAGAATTGCAGCGCAAGATGGAAGAGCTGCAATTAACTTTTTGGGCTGAATCTTGAGCTGTAACCATGGTCTGCTCTAAGCCTCCCTCCTACTCCATTGATCCTAGGGTTGAGAGAAAGTCATTTCAGCCCCCTCCATAACTTTGAGCAATCTATGGGCTACTTTAATTTATGCCAATTGTAATGGCATGGCCTGCTTGGTTCTGCCCCACTGGTTATGGATTGCTGTAGCATAAGGCATTTTGGCTACCTCCTCTCCTGTCCCAGGCATGCTTCCTCCTTCCCTTTCCCTGCCCCCCACACCACCCACACCAGATTTGTGCCACCTGTGAATTACCTTATACAAGAGATTCCCTAGCTGTATTTTTAGGGCAATTTCCCAACTACTTTGTGTAGCATGAGCAGCACAAAAGAGCTAGATGAGGAACCAAAAATCTGGCCATTTGTGTTGGATAATGTATGTCTCAGTTCCTGGAAAATTCACTATGAAGATAAAGAACTAGCATTTTCAAAGAATACATGCAGGTGGCCCTTATGGAAGTGACTAAAGCACTGTTATTAGTGCCTTGACTTAGCATGTATAGGGTATTGTATATAATGTAGAGTGGGTTCTCCAGTGGCCATTTTTACTGTAGTTATTCTGAAATCCTGGACAGAATCACAGAAGTCTTTCCTGGACATTACATTTGAGTCTCGCTAAAATTACCTCTGAACTTGGGATCTGCCTTGCTGAAATGAAGCTTTCCCCAGAAGAGTCTGCCATGCTGAAATCTATCTAATCTAATGCATACCTCCTTTTATTTTCAGGTACATGTAGATATTGAGTGCAGCCCAGCTGGGATGTTGCTCAAGTGAGAGATTTTGCCATTGCAAAATTCTTGTTGAGAGAACTTTGATTACTCTGTTTTCATGCTGTTTTATTTATCATTGTTTTAAATGTAATGTTTCCCTTCAAAATTAATAACAGAAACTCTTTTCTATATTTAAAATGCAAACAAATCCATCCAATTTCCCCACTTCATTAATGAAGTTTCTATGAAGACATTTTAAGTTTTTTTTTAAGCCTCTCTGAAAATGTACAACCTTGAGTAAAAATGGTCTACCAGATGGGAAGAGAAATATGTAATATCACGTATCTGTGGCCATGCCGTCTGCTGTATAGACAGATGCCTTTTAGTTCACCTTGTACATCTGTATCCTTAGCAGCAGGTGCCACTGCCAGACAGCTGATCAATGCTGGTGTGATTTCTGAGAAACACCAAGGACTTTCCTTTTTTATTGCTATGAGAGGGGAGTTGAAGAGATGAGCCAAAGACTGGGGAGGAGATCACGCTGAAAAGCAAGCAGGAAAGGTGGATCTTTCAACTCTACTTGTTGAGGAATAAAGACAAAAATAAAGGAAAATGTCCTCCCTGCAGCTTGCTGTAGGAACGGAATGTGGGACACCTTGTCTCATAAAGAGACAGGAGCACAAGTTCACAGTGAAATGGGCCATCTGGTAGCTGTTATAGAATACATTTAAGGAGGGAATAGGGGTGAGGAGTGAATAGGGATTTCTCCAGATGAAATTCTGCCAACTTAATCACTCTGTCAGCAGAGGCCGTACATTTGATTTCTTTCCTTAGCATGTGTCATCAGCTTTAAAAACACAATGTGCACTGATTCCCAGACTATATCAGGCAAGCGTACCAGTTTATCATACTAAGACTTCAGCTATACCACCTGGTGCCTGCTGCCTCCTTTTAGTTGGCAGGCACCCGAGAACTGGTGACTCTCCAAACTACAGTCTTACATTGACAAGGCTAGATTTTGTAGACCAGGGCCCATGGTGGATTAGATTATATGCAATTGAGTGGGAAGCAGTAGTGTCCTATGAGAAACAGAGCCTAATTTTTAAGGCAGGAAGGGAGCGGGCCTAGAGTTCTAGTCATCAGAGCCCTGAAGCCCATGTACTGGTAGATAGGTGTACAAGTAGCACAAACAACCACTGGTTTATTCCTATCAATGCAGCAACCAGGGTGTGTCTTCCTTTCTCTTTGGTTGGGTTGTTGCATTAGGGAGGGAAGTCAGAAAGGGAATGGTGAGTTTCTCAGCCAGATATACAGCTGCTATATCTGGCCCATAAATGAAATGCAGTCCTGCTATATAAATAATCTTTACTTTTGTTCTAACGGCTCTTGGCTAAAGGTTGGCCCTGAGAGTGAGGTCCTCAAGAGAGGCTGAGATCTCCAGATATGTAAGCTATTTGGGCTGATCCGTCAAGTCTCTCTTCCTCGTTTTTTGAAACTCCTGACCAGAAATACAGGAAGTGCAGTTAAGGTACTTAGCCTACAACAAGTGGAATGAAGTTTGGAGGCTTAATTTCAGTTCCCTAAGAAAACTAAAATAAAATAAACCAACAGCAAAACCCCATAATCTGGTTCCCATGAGCCCAGCAGATGTTTGGCACTATTCAGCATGGCGAGCATTCTGTCTGTGCTTATCATAGACCCAGGACTATGCATCAGTGCCACATTCTTCAATTTGCCTTCATCTCAGGGAAACTAATCTTGTCAAGAAAAGGAAAGTGGGAGGGGGAAATGTATCATTCCAACACATGCCAGATAGTGCTTGATGTTTGTTAGCATGGGTAGGGCTGGAAGACTGCCTTATATCTTTCCGACTGCCTATTAGAGATAGGAATTTCAATCTGTCTTATCTTGTTTTTTTGCATATGTATGAATTATAGGGCTGTTTTTTTCCTCAGCACACCAGAATCAGGAATGTTTTGCTTCAGAGCCTCTCTCCTTTGTGGGGGGTAACGTCAACCATTTGTTAACCACCCAGCCATGACTTCTATTTTATCCTGAACAAAGGAGAGAAGGGGAACATTTGGACACAGAATTTGCCTCTAAGACAACCCATCCTGTCACTTTAAAATGGTAATGAAAATGTGTGCATTGGTTCTGGAAGTTGTTTTTATTTATGTCTTCCTCACAAATGAAAGAGTTTGAGTACTGACTATGGAGTAACATTGTGCCAATGTTCACTGACAGCTTTGTTTCTCTGCACAATATTTAACTGACCTGCTGAGGTAGGTGAGGTAAATGATAAATCCCTTTATCCTATCACCAAGAATGGACATGAGAAGAGCATGTGTGCAACAGATTTGAATGGCTTACTGTGGCTGGGAGGGGAAATCCATCTATCTTTGGGCTGATTCTAGCTTGAAAGTAAGGAAAAATGTGGAATGTCAACAATGGTCTGGGCAAACCTTGGGATAGCAGAGAGCCACAAAAGGATAGAGTGACCAGAAAGAAAATCATACTGGTCATATTGAGTGCTAAGGCACCAAGATGACATTTGGGAGGGAAGGTTTAGTTATGAAAACAAACTTTCAGTGGAGAAGTAATATTCTGCTACTTTCAATGGAGATTGGAATGGCTGAGTACTGCAGAACTCATGGGTGGAATTTTCATATGCTTTCATCATTGACCTAACTGTACTGCCATTGAAGTCAGACATAAAACTTCATTGACTTGTGGGAGCAGAGTTGCACCAATGCCAAGTGCTTTTGAAAATTCTACTCCATTCAAATATTGGTTTATGCTATATCATAAAAAGGTGGGTGGGCTATACTAGGAATCAGAGTTGAACTAGACAGACCAATTGTACATTCCTTGTGTCATGGCTGTGGATATGGGGGAGACTTTGAGTGAATAGGAACAAGTGTAGGACTTTTACCTAAAACCAAATATATATATATAATTATTTTTTTGCCCTGAGTGCAGGGCACTGGACTAGATGACCCATTGAGGTCCCCTTTCCAGTCCTATACTTCTATGACTCTATGAAATATTTCCTCCTCCTATCATTTTTTTTAATGTTTTCCAGGTGGAAAAAGCTCCATTCCCTCATGTTGAACAAAAAGGTTTAACTCTCCAGAAAATTAAACTCTTCACTTCAGTATTTCTGGGGTTGCTGTCAGAACTAAGTGCAGGAGCAAGCTTATTAATATAGTATGTACTGTGTGGGAACTATCCCCCCGCCCCCTTTCGGCTTTTCTGCTAATTGCCTAACCCAGGGAGAGCAGCTAACCAATCAGAATGGCAAGACTCCATCACCTATAAGAAGGAGTCACTCCCATAGCAGAAAAAGAAGTGAATCTGGTATCAGACAAGCAGGTGATGTCCACTAATATATATGTAAATTAGGTGCAGGCCTTGGGCTCCTAGGATGTTACCTATGAAGTCTTCTGTGCCCCAAAGTTTGGAATCTCTTGTGTTGTGTTAGAAGTACTAAGGCCAAGTTGATCTGAACTTTCTAGTTAGTAGTCTCTTGTGTCATGGCCCTTCATGTTTGTGTTGCATCAGTGCTCCAGCACCACATCTGTAAACCTCATGCTTTAGTGGGTGCTTGGTTCTTGAGGCTGCCAAATGAGCCTGCCTCCAATGATTTGAATGCTTGATTAAAACTTGATTTGATTCCGATATTTGATCTGAATATTCAGCTAGGAATATGAAGGATCCTGATGGGCTGACACAAGGTATGATTTTGCAAAAGAGAGGGGAAAGTGGGGGGAAAGGCAGCCGTTAAATTGCCAGTCTCTCTGCAGCCGCTTGGAATTGCAGCTTAAATTTAGTATAATTTCAAAGCTCAGAATAATCTTGTGCACGACTCGGAGCTTGAGCTACATTTCCCGTGCAGTTGTGAATAATGTTGCTTTTAAAAGAGATGTCAGCATATCTGAGGGAATGGAAAGTGAGTTGTGCAGAGCTGGAGATGGCAAGGGCTGCAGTAATGTACAAATCTACAGAACAGGAAAATGTTCTTTTAAACAATATGATTATCTTTCAGATTTTGACTTTGAGAAATGTTTTAAAGTTCCTGCCTTCATGGCACAATTTCTTGGCTGTGTCTTTCCTATCGGCCTGACTTGTTCTACCAATGGTTTTTCCACTCTCTTTTTCTTTCTTTATTGTTTTATGAGTGTAGAAAATAAATGTTTTCATTTAAAATTAAAGTCACACTGTTGGAATCAAATCGTGCATTTCTTAAAACACCCGAAAAGCTTTTCCATTCTTGTTACTAATTACACATCACATTGATAAATTGCAAGGGATATATTTTTTTTTAAACCTAATATTTCTCGTGTCCTTTGGATGATGATCTTGGGTCTAATCCTCACTCACATGAATGCCTCCTTTATGATGCTCTTTTGGCATAAGGGGCCTTTAAAAGGGCAGAAACATCCCTTTGACAATACCCCCCGCAGATGCTGGTTTTAATTTTGTTTCTAGCCATTTTCACTTTATGGCTTCCTTGCAGTAGTGCAGTGTTGGGGCTGCCGTCATCAGAGCAGGAATGTTTAGATCCCAATGAAAAACCATTTCCATTGGAAATAAAAGAAATAATCATGCAAATATTTCTTGGTCATAACCTTTACAAAGATTTACACTTGCAAAAGCATGTGTGTTCCTCTTGAATGGATTTGACAGAGCCCCTTTAGAATGGGTGTTTCCAGATGGATAGCAAAAAATAGAATCTTCAGATCCCCAGATGAAACAGACTGGAGTAAAGGAGGCTGTGAAGTGCATTGGTAAGAAGGAATTTACCAGGGGAATGAGGAAAAGAGAGGAGTTGGGGGCTGAAAATGGGGCAGGAGGCAGTGGGGCTGGTCAGTGATGGTGGGGTGAATGGACAGTATTGGCAGAGAGATGGTCTCAGTGAGCTGAAAGGTCTCTTCCACCTCTAGCATCTGTGATTCTATGAATGCACAGTTGGGGAGAAAGAAATTGCACAGAGCAGCTGGGGAGAGAGGAAGAGCCTGAATGGCCTGCTGTGTGGAGTGCTGTGGTTAGCCCAGAGAACATAGTCTGAGTGTGCTTGTCCTCAATGTGGCATACTGGGAGGCTGAAGAACACATTTCTTCTCTTCCATCTACCTCCGCATTTACCCTCTGTTTTTGCAACCAGGTACCCAGCTCCTGTTTCCTCTCTCTCCCTTATCTGGCCAAAAGAGGACCCGTTCCCACTTCCCTAGCCCTTCATAAGCAGAGAGCGTTATACTCCTTGCAGCTGCTAGCTTCACTTTGGCATGAAACTGACTTGGCTTTTTCAGCCTTGGCCCCAGTTGCTGATGCCTGCCACCTCCCCCTCCAGCATTAGGGGTAGGCTACACAGGCAACTACCTATGGTGCCTAAATTTTAGGGGCAGCTCCCATCTAGCTTGCCCATTCCTCACTAAACTGGGACAATCTAAGGGAAGGGGTCTGCCTTGTATTGGTCCCGCCCCCTGGACAATACTAGGTAACAGCAGCCTGATTGTCTTGAACCAACCCTTCCTGGTGCTGAAGAGTGGTTGGGAACTGGCAGCAGGAGGAAACAGATGTTGCCAGAAGATCCATGATGGGGAGGGAGACAGTGATATAAGCTCCTTGGCGTGGAGGCCATCTTTTTGTTTTGTGTTTTTGCAGCGCCTAGATCAACAGGGCCCTGGTCCATGACTAGGGCTCCTAGGCGCAACTGAAATGCAAGTAAAAAAATAATGAATGAGGCCTGGTTGGGACTTACTACTCCAAAGAGCCCACGCTGTTGTGAGAAACCTTTCCTGTTCCTTAGCCTGGCACAGTGCTACAAAAACAAATAGCCAACTGAATGGAAATATAGTCAGCTCCGAAGTGGACCACAGTCTGGCACGGGGCTGGTTTTCAAAAGGTTAAGGAGGAGTGGGCCGTGGCATGTGGTGCACCAGTTGTGAGGCGCACATAATGCTCTGATGATTCATTATAATGTTCTTGAAAAATCCCAGGCCTTTGGAGCTGATATCAATGAGCAAACAAGTTAGAGACATTACATCTATAAAAGATTTAAACAGTGTGGCTCCTTGCGGTCTTGATGCACCTCAGATCTTTGACTTTTTGGAGTTTATGCACCAGTGCACCCTTTGTGAACTAGCTCCTAGGCCTCTGATATTCACTCTGCTGTGACTGAAGGTGCAGTAAGCTGAGTCCGAATAAGCTGCCTGCAAATGGTTAGTGGAAAGGGCTAAAGCTCCAGTGTGAAACCTTGTAACACCATTAGTAGTGAGCCTGGAGCATCGTGTCTAAACCATTGTGCTGTTAGCATTCCAGAGCTTCTGTGAGCCTTCCCAGTAACATGCTTAATCAGGTTTTGCTATGCAAACTCTAAGCGTCAAATCTAACTCAATCAGCCCTGATCGTATGGACTGAAATTTCAGCCAGAAGCAACAAGACTTGCAGTTTCCCTAGGAACTTGGAGATGTGGACACTGTGGCATTGATGCTTGGGGCAGCATGGGAGGGTAGGGGAGGTACCATCACATCTCCCAGATCTTTGTCTCATAACAATAAAGCACAAGAGCCAGGACAAAGAGTGCATTGGTGAGCACCCATTGCAGAGACAAACCAAGAGTCTGTTTTCTTAACTCCCACCATCTCTCTCCCTCCGTCCCTATCATGTAGCGAAGGTGGCAGATGGGCTGCCCTGTAGATGACACGCACTCACCTGTGGGAAAGAGGAGCTCCTGCTCTGACTCCCTGGTGGAAGCGCTGCTGCTGCTGGCAGGCTGGCAGCTCTGTCTCTTGGCACTGGGCCTCTGAGAGAAGATTACTTTGTCCTTGTTCTTAGTTCCACTTGCCAGGTTCCCTGCTGATTACCAGACTGGTAATGCATAGGAGAGATAACACTTGTTCACTTGACGGCAGTTCGGTCTGTCATCAAACAGAAAATACTGGGATGAAATGAACAGAGCCACGCAATCAACAAATTTGATACTGGGTCGAAGGGGACTTTTCCCTCTGCAAAAAAGAAAAATAAAAAAAAAAATTAGTCATTTCAGCAGGAACTCTCTCTGTCCCCTTCATGCCTGTGCACAAGCTAAAAGCAGGCAGGGCTCTCTAGTCCTCCTGCTTTCCCATCAACTCTGACACAGGGTTCCCTTTTCTGTTCCTATCTCTAATCAGGGTTCCTGTCCGTGCTCTGCTTCCCTCCCCACCAGCCCTCTCTGCTTGTGCTCCCTTTGCTGAGCTTCATGAGGACTCTAGGACTGTACCTCTCCCCCTCACCCCAACCCTTAAGTCTGTAAGTAAAACAGATCATGGCATTGTTGCTGGTTGACCGAGGTCCCTTTATGGAAACTTTATGGGGTTAGTGAGGCCGCACATGGAAAAGAGGAACACAGCTGAACCTTTCCACTCTCTCTTCCCACCTGGTTTCCCCCTTTGCTTTAGCCTGATGGTGATTGTGATCATGCCTGTGTATTACTGCTGATACGAAGAAGGTTATTTACCAGGAATCTGGTCATAACTAACCTGGACTGGATTTGTGTGTGTTATACCACCTGGGCTCTATGGGCCTTGTTGAAAAGTTTTCTTGGGCATCCAAGAAAGATTTACTGCACCCTGCGTATGCTGTTGGACTTCAAAGTATGTAGGAGCCAAGAAGTGTCAGTGCTGTAATCAGTACTATAACGAAGATGTGATCACATCTCTCTTGCAAGGACAACATGCATCATTTATCCCGACTTTCCTATGGCAAATAGTGCATACGGCAGGTTTGTGGTGCATTCCCTTTACAAAACACTGCCTGATAAATGCTTTCCCCACCCATAACCTCTCCCCACCCTGTGAACACAGCATGTGAGAGACATGCGGGCATTTTTCAAAGGGTTTGTACAATATTTGTACGGAGTAATGAACTGTTCTGATCTTGCTGGGTAAATTACCTGGTACATTGACTGTGTAAAGACATTGAACATAACTAGGATAGCAACACACCAGAGGTTTAGTGCATAGTAAGTATAGAAAGAGCCACATTTGTCTTTTTTCTCCGATTTGGATGAGATTCCAAGCTAAACTTTTTTCTCTGGACTTTCGATTTAGGATACCATTTAGTCAGTATTACATTCTGGAAGGAATTACATTACATTAACCTTCTCCTCCACCCCACTCAAAGGAGCCCCCCTCCAACCCACACCCAACATACTAGATGAGATTCTTCATCTGGTATATTGATGCTGGCTACTTGAACATGACACGTACTTGTTCAGTGGCAGCGACTGGCCTGAGTAGCGTTTAGTGAGTTCTTGTCATAGATCTTTTCTCAGCCAACACTGACAGTGCCTGTGTGTGTATCTGTCCAACTCAGGACTTGATTCACTAGGCATTTGTTCAGAGTAGAAAGGAACAAATGAAAGACATGGCATAAGGGGAGGAATGCAAAACAGTTGTGATGGTGGCATTGTGTGTGAGAGGCAGCAGCAGAATTCCAGAAAGAGAGATGTTTATAACAGAATCATAGAAGTGTAGGACTGGAAAGCACCTCAGTAGGTCATCTAATCCATTCCCCTGCACTGAGGCAGGACTAAGTATTATCTGGACCATCCAGGACAGGTGTTTGTCTAACCTGATCTTAAAAACCTCCAATGACAGAGATTCCACAGTCTCCCTAGATAATTTGTTCCAGTGCTTAACTACCCTGACAGGAAGTTTTTCTTAATGTCAAATCTAAATCTCCCTTGCTGCAATTTAAGCCCATTACTTCTTGTCTTGTCCTCAGTGGATAAGGAGAACAATTTATCGCCCTTTTCTTTATAACAACCTTTTACATACGTGAAGACTGTTACATGCCTCCGCCCTTCAGTCTTCTCTTCTGCAGACTAAACAGACCCTTTTTTTTTTCAATCTTTCCTTGTAGGCCATGTTTTCTAGATCTTTAATAATTTTTGTTGCTCTCCTCTGAACTTTATCCAATTTGTCCACCTCTTTCCCAAAATATGATGGCCAGAATTGGACACAATATTCCAGTTGAGGTCTTATAGGTGCTGAGTAGTGTGGAAGAATTACTTCTCATGTCTTGCTTACAACACTTGCACTAACACATCCCATAATGATATTGGCTTTTTTTGCAGCAGTATTACATTGTTGACCCGTATTTAGTTTGTGATTCACTGGAACTCCCAGATCCTTTTCTGCAGTATTCCTTCCTAGGCAGACATTTCACATTTTGCTTTTGTGCAACTGATTATTCCTTCCTAAGTATGTAGTACTTTGCATTTATGCTTATTGAATTTAATCCTATTTATTTCAGACCAGTTCTCCAGTTTGTCAAGATCATTTGGAGTTCTAATTCTGTTCTCCAAAGCACTTGCAATCCTTTCCAACTTGGTATCATATAAGTGTACTCTCTATGGCCTATGCCATTATCCAAATCATTTGTGAAGATATTGAATAGAACTGAACCCAGGACAGATCCCTGCAGGACCCCACTTGATGTGCCTTTCCAGCTTGACTGGGAACCATTGATAATGACTCTCTAAGTATGTGTTTCCAACTAATTGTGCACCTCTTATTGTAGGTTCCTCTAGACTATGTTTCCCTAATTTGCTTATAAGGTCATGTGAGACCATTTCAAAAGCCTTACCGAAATTGAGATACATCACATCTTTGCTTCTCCCCATCCACAAGGCTTGTTACCTTGTCAAAGAAAGATATCAGAGTGGGCTGACATGATTTGACATCCCAGCTGCTGGCAGCATTATTCCAAAAGTCCAAGGCTGGGTGGAAATCTCACCGTGCTCTTGCCACCCTTATTGCTGCTGAACTTTAGAAAGACAGCATGATCACAGTCACTTTATTTATATACACATACCATGCATTGAGAGTCGATGAAGTTGCTTATACAGCGTGGGTGTATTAAAACAGATTTTGCCCGTATAGTTCTCCATGCTTTGACAGATTGATAGCGGGGTTTATTTTGTTGTTGGGTTATTTTTTAATCATTTGTTGCTGGGTAATTGAGATTCTCTGGTGCTATTAGCAGCAGGCTCCTTAGGCACAGTGGTGCTGGGAGTTTCACTCCAAACTCCATCTAGGGGCTAGTCTACACTGGTAACTTACATCGGCATATTTGCGCTTCTATGGGGTGCAAATTCTTTTATTGACCTAGCTACCTCCTCTCGGGGACATGGATTAGCTACGCTGAAGCACGGCAGCTGCGCCCCTGTGGCATTTTAAGTGGAGACGTACCCTAGGATACATTAGCCCACATTTGCCTACCACGCAGCTAGGATTACAAGTGATAGAAATTCCTCTGGGCAACAGAATTCCTTTCGGCCAGTAACTTGCTATTTTGGCTCAAAACAAATGTAACAAACCAGCATGATTCCTCTCCTGGGACACTGGCTATAATTGGCTCTCTTTAATATACGGTAATAACTGTGAGCTCACAGTGAGCTTGGCCAGCATGTACAGAATGCTGTTTTATTCCATTACAGTGCATATTTATATATGGTATATACTGATCAGATGATTAACTCCTGTAAGAGAAATCCCAGGGCCTGGGAGTGCTTAGGAAATTGGGTGTTCTTACCTTTGTCAGAAATGGTTTGTTTTCCCCTCAAGTGTTTTACTAATTCCTTGCAGCTACTCTTGATTTGCTCTCTCCACCAAGCTATTGGCGGGTGACATAGACCTGTCGCTTTGACCATGACCTTAATTTATTTCTGCATCTGAAAAGAAATGCTATGTCGGAGGTAATGGATAGGCTCAGGGAGCTGCTAATGAGATATGGAGCCTGTCACTTCAGCTGGTTTGACTCTGGCAAAAATCAATAGGGGCTGAAAGTTGTTACATCAGATGATTTTTCAGGAGTGTGTGTGAAATAAGTTTCATGGTTTCCGTCCTGTTTCCAGTGAACAGATGTCCACATCACAAAACCCACCACCATAACTGGCTCGATTATTGGGCTCCCTTGCACTCTCAGCAGACTGAATCGGCCTGGAATTTAACTTCTGTCTCATTCCTAAGGGTAGTCCCATTGCAGCAGGGTTGTGGCACGCTAGATGTGTTAGTGAGTAGGAAACTTTCACTGCAATTGCCTGTACAGTAACTCCTCACTTAAGATTGTCCCGGTTAATGTTGTTTCATTGTTACATTGCTGATCTATTAGGGAACAAGCTCGTTTAAAGTTGCACAGTGCTCCCTTATAACGTTGTTTGGCAGCTGCCTGCTTTGTCCACTGCTTGCAGGATTCTCTGGAAGAGCAGCCCCTCCTTGTGGGGGTTAGAATCGGGGGGGGCCGGCAGCTCCCCCGCCATCAGCTCCCCTAAATTCCTTGTAAGGTATGTGGCTCGGCAGCTGCCCAGCAGCAGTTCAGCTGTCCCTCCCCCCATGCTGTGCTGCTCCTGCCCTGCCTCTGCCTTGGAACTGCTTCCGGGAGCTTCCTGCTTGCTAGGTGTGTGTGTTCTGATAACAGGATGTCCCCCTCTCTGTACCCCCTCTCCACAAAGCGGAGGAGGGGGACAGGGCTCAGGGACAGAAAGGAGGAAGATTGCTGGAAGCTGTTGCTTCCTGTCTGAACTGACTGATCTGCTTAAAAGGGCAACATACTTGAAGTGGCGTCAGCATACTTAAAGGGGCAATACATGTCTCTCTCTCTCTATCTCTCACTCATGGATGCACCCCCCAGCACTTTGGAAAGTCTGCAGCTGTGCATATGCTGTCAGGAGAAGGGAGGGGTGCACTCCAGCTGGATAGCGTGTGCTCATCATCCTGTTCAGTTTTTGCAGGGAAGTGTTTGCAGCTACTGCCCTGCATCTATTGTATTTCCTCCCTCTTGCCTCAGTGCATGCTGCCTTGTAGAGCGTGAGGCTACATTAACAGTGTATTAACCCTTGAGGGCTCAGCTGAGTGCTAGTTCATCATTTAGCAGCAAGGCATTCCCCGGGAAATATCCCACCCTCTGACTCCACCACCTCAACCAAGCTTCACAATCATTCATTGCTGTGTACAATATTAAACTGTTTGTTTCAAATTGTTTAAAAGTTATACTGTATATGTCTTTTGTCGGGTGAAAAAAAATTCCCTGGAACCTAACCCCCCTATTTACATTAATTCTTATGGGGAAATTGGATTCACTTAACATTGTTTCACATAAAGTCACATTTTTCAGGAACATAACTACAACGTTAAGTGAGGAGTTACTGTACTGTATCTAATATTTGTATAAACATAGAAACCAGTAGGTATTTATTTGTCTCATGCATTTGCACTACTGCTCTGAACCAGGTTAGATGACATGGTGGTTAGTTACTAGTGGCTGGTTTATGTTAATTTTCCCACTGTTGCTACTGCTGGTGGAGCTGCATCAGTGGCACTGCAATGTTGAAATTGTGATAAATATGCTAGTCAAGGACTTGGGCTGTCAGTCTGGCACTTTTCAACAATAATACATTCAAATTAAATGTTTACAAATGTTGACTTTTTAAAAGTATCTGAGGCACAGAAAACAGTGGGGAAATGGATTGAAATTCCAGAGGCTGCAATATCATTGAACTGAATAAGGGAACACAACAGTGTGACTTTGACTGACTGCTCCTTGTCTACATCTTCTAAACTCCATATGCTGCTCACACATCTGTTATGTCAAAGAAGAGTTTCCCCTTGGCAGCAGTTTCCTTGGAACCTAGAAAAGAATGGTCACAGTCTTTGCATGATGACATAGATCCAGTTCAGAATTAATCATAGGTAGTTATGAATCGTTTAAAAAAATGTGGCAATTAGCTGATGCTCTGAAGCATAGGATTTGCTCACCTGCGAGGATCAGAATATGTACAGCATATACTTGGACATGTGCATTATGGTTTTCTTTCCACTTTCCTTGAAGCAACAGGTAGTTGCCAGGCTCGTATGTAGACACGAAACTTGATGGATCAGTGATCTGATCTAGTATGGCAAACCCTACCCACTCAGAGTTAGATAGAGACGCCACCACCATTAGTAACTATGACAGCTTGCCCTGCTTGGGCTCCTCTTCATTCAGGATTACGAGGTCAAGCTCCAGTTACTAATACACCTAATTAAGTATTGCCCTTTGTGTCCTTAATTGAGGTTTCATTTAAAGCACATCCTTTCATAGTCTAAATGTCTGGTGTTTACCCACCATAATCCCTTTGCCCTTTTCCCTGTTTTCATTCCGCTCATGTTACTTTGGCCATCAGACTTCTAGATCATCTGCCACTATATTTCTTCTCATTGATGCTGTTGCCAAGCAGATGCTATCCTTCCCAGGAATGTGAAAGCATCACCTCTCAGAAGTGCCTATCCAGGGTTGTGTCTTTCTGTGGTAGCATTGGAAGGCCCCTCCCAGTTGCCACATACCATCCAAGACGTCTCTTCATGGCGATGACTCTGGGGGGCAGGACACGCTGCACATGTTGCACTGATTTTACAGTAAAAGATTGTTCTAAAAGATCACAAACTGCATAATGCTTTGGAGCATGCAGATATAGATACAAACACTTGTACTCCTATACCAGTGGCTCTCAAATGTTTTTTACTGGTGACTCCTTTCACATAGCAAGTCTCTGAGTGCGACCCCCCCCTTATAAACATATAAAAAAAGTGTTTTTAATTTAACACCCTTATAAATACTGGAGGCAAAGTGGGGTTTGGGATGGAGGTTGACAGCTTACGACCCTCCATGTAATAACCTCCCAACCCCCCAGTTTGAGAACCCCTGTCCTAGACCTCCATTTTGCTTCCTTGTAATGGAAAAAGCTTGTGTACTAATGGTAAAATAAAAAATTCCTACCATGAGCAGCGTGGTGATTGGTGCATTTCCCCACCCTGGCAAATTCTCTTCCTTTCCAAATGCTAAAACTCAGAAATATCACCGTGCTGCCTCCCTATTGGCTCACACTCTGCCCTGTATTTGAACACAGGGATGCAGAACTGGCTTCCTGACTACTTCAGTTGCTGTGATAAGCATTTGTTTTAAAAGTCATACATTTCCTCCAACTCAGATTGTTATTTCTTTAATCGGGGATAATGCTGCAGATGCAAATACGGTGAATGACGCAACCTTTTTTAAAGTCACTTTTCTGACTACAGGATCAACTCCCACATCAATCAAAAGATAAGCTGTTGGGGTCAGTAAAACTGCTTGCTTTTAACGGTGACCCCATCCGTGTGTAGTAGATATCTATTATTATCTTCTCCATCAAAGCATAGGGGATTTTTGTAAGTAGTTCCTGCAGGCATTGCTTATATAAATCCCCCCTGCATTAATGACACAATAGACCTGAATGACAGAAAAAGCATCTTCCTTGCCTTATGGACTGGTGGAGGCTCCGAGCTGATACTTGGTAGAGGTAGGAATTGGGGTGGTGGTTTACTCCTGGAGAAAGATGCTGTTATAGGATGAGGCATTAGAATAATATATCCAGATGGAGAAACCAGGAAGACAGAATAATGTTCTCTATGCCTCACTGCCTGCCCAGCTATTGTACTAAGTCACTGCCTCATGTAGGTGAGAGGGTGCTTGGCATGTGTCCTGGATTGCTTTGGAGGGAGGGAAGACACCAGCTATAGCATCTGATGTATGCCCAGGGGATTGCCCTGTCATTTTACACGGCCCCAAGCTGCTGGAGGGCTGGCCTGAGCGATGAGTTGCCTTCCCCTCTGATCCTGATGTTGGAGCGGCAGATTAGACCCCGTGCAGTCATTTATGCTTAAGACCAGATCAGTGCGCACACAAATCATGTTTATCTTTCATGTGAGGAGAGAGGGGGGACAGAGGGCAGGTGTGGAGAAGGAGCTCTGTTAACTTGAAATTGTGTGAAAGAAGATGTTATAGGAGAAGTGTTAAATGGAACTGTAGGATGGGGCATGTTGTATGAAAGGGGTGGACAAACTTTTTGGCCTGAGGGCCGCATCTGGGTATGGAAATTGTATGGCGGGCTATGAACACTCACAAAATTAACAATTCAGAGATACTTAAATAAACTCTATTTAATAAAGATACATTTTAGTGGAAATAAACATAAAACCTTCCTTACTATTGTAAATATACCATTGTAACAACGTATTACAATAATTAAACCAAACTTAACCTCTTTCCATGCCTTCTTTGATTAATGTGAACAATGCAGCTGGTCACCCTTCTTTACAATGGCAGCGGAGTCCGATGTTATTCTCATTGTGGAAATCTGCAATACTGAGCTGAGATGCTGGTCAGTTAACTGGGATCTGTAGCAAGATTTGCTGTAATTCAGTAGGGAAAATGTTTGTTCACACACATAGGTGGAGCCGCACAAAACAAGGATTTTCTGTGCCATCTTGCGGATATATGGGAAGTTTGTTTCACTATAGGAGGCATAAAACTTCTCCAGTTTTTCTGAATTGTACTTTTCCTTCAAGGTGGAATCACACTGGAGATCAATGAGCTCCCATTGTAATTCTTGCAGGACTTTCTTGTAGTCAAATGACAGTGGGCATGACACCAGCTCCAGCGTCTTCTCTATCTTCTCAAAGTCAGAGAATTGATGAGGAAATTCTCTGTGCAAGTCACTGAAAATTTTGCTGTACTTTTCTGTCTGCGCTGGTGACACTTCCAAGTACTTCAGTGTTGGAAAGTGAGTGAACACTTTATCCTTAATTTGTTTTGAAAACAAGACTAACTTGGCTTTGAAAGCTGTCATGCTAGAATACAGTTTGTGTACAAACACATTCTTTCCTTGCAGCTTTGCATTAAGTTCATTTAAATGTGCCAAGATATCCACACCAAAAGCGAGGTCGCACACCCAGTTTGAATTCTTTAATTCAGTGAAATCATTTTCTTTCCCCTGCATCTCCAGAAAAGTATGAATTTCATCTCTGAGCTCCCACACTTGCTGCAGTACCTTTCCTAGGCTGAGCCAGCGGACACTTGTATGATAAATAAGTCCTGGTATTCGGTGTCAGTGTATTCAAGAAGGGAAATGAATTACCGATGATTAAGTCCCTTTGCTCTTATGTAGTTCACTATTTTCACTACTGTGCGAACAACATGATCAATGTCCAAGATATTTTTGCAGAGGGCCTCCTGATGTGTAATACAATGCAGAAAAATCACCTCTTTATCAGGGTCATCTTCTTTTACTTTGTCCTGAATTCTTTTTAAAACTCCTACTTTTTTCCTAGTGTAGCCCTTCTGCCAGGCAGAATTGATAGAAGCAAGGGCCGGGTTCAATACATAGGAGTCCCTTCCCTACAACGTAATGCAAAACCAGCTCGAGCCCCCACCCAGTGACCTGGGAAAATCTTACACACACCCCTGGTCGCCTTGAAGAGGCAATACTTCCCCTCTCGCAAGCACAGAGTCTCGGTGTAGCAGAAAAGGTTTAATTACATGAGATAAACAACAAGCATTAACTTGGGAAAACACCTCAACTAGAGTTCATAGACCAAACCGTGAGCAAAGACCCATCCCAGGAAATTGGGCTGTGTCCTTTTCCCTGGGCTCTTGAGTCCAGCAACCCCCAAATCACCCCAAGACTCCAAAGTCCAATACCTCAAATGTCCCTAGAGTCCAGCAACCCAAAGATCACCCACAGTCCCAAAAGTCCCGCAATCCAAAAGTCTCTGTCCTTGGTCAGTGCAGCCCCAGAGTTCGAGAGTCTATCTGCAGAAGTTCCCTCGCCCCCAGCCTGGGTAGAAAGGGGCACCTTACGTGGTCCGGGGCCAATTGTCTTTCCTCTCCGTGGGGTTCTGCTTCCGCCTCCTCCACAAACTGCTCCGCTCTACCAGGCACTCCACTCTGCTCCTCCAGCCGTCCTCACAAACTGCTCCTCCGCTCCGCTCCACCAGCTGCTCTGCTCCACCAGCTGTCCCGTGATCCGCTCTAGTCGTCCCCGCAAACTGCTCGGCTCCGCTTGCTCCGTAGGCCGCTCCACCTGTCCCACAGCTGCTCCCTCTGTCAGCTGCTCTGCTCCATCAACTGTCCTGTGATCCGCTCCAGCCATCCCCACAAACTGCTCCACTCCGCTCTGAGAGCTGCTCTGCTCCACAGTATAGCTTCAAGCTCCCTCACAAGTTAGCACAGTAGTCAGTGCTCTCAGCTCAGCAATTCCAGCTCTTTAGTGATTTCAGCTCACAGTAGGGGAGCCCCAGTGCTGGTGCACCATTAGCCCAAAGTGAGTTCAGCTCAGTAACCTATATCTAGATTCTTAAGGGAATCAAAGATCAGCTCTGATATTCCACAGTGGAGAGAGGAGTAGGTGGAACTGGTACCTCTGACTCACACAAGGAGCCTACACCACAAAGTACAAATACCTGTCCCCAGCATCTCTCAATTCACTGGGGTTTTGGAATCCATGTCCCTTGTCTAGCAAGTGCTATTTAGTTGATGGTGAAACCCTTTATCATAAAACAGTTTCATAGTTCCTCATTTACTTAATCAGGGTGACAACACTTTATTCCTCCTGCCCGAATAACAAAGAAATTGGGGATCCCACAGCTGTGAAAGTAACCATTTTAGGCTGCCGTGGGCTATGCTAGGTGGAATGGGTGTGCCTATGCAAACACGATCTGCCTCTGAAATTCTTTTCCACACTCGCCATAATTCACCACCAGATGTCAGGGTAGAGCTCATCCTGACTCTGCTTACATCAGTTAAATTTGATGATCCATCTGTGGTTACATTTGCCAGTTTACTCCAGGGGAGCTTCAGATGTTCAGGGCAGTCAGACACCCTCTCATATAAATCCAATATCTTAGTTGTGACTTTCATTGATTCCATTGATAAAAATTCCTCTGTGATTTCAAATTTATCGTCAATTCCTCTGACAAAAATCAATAACTGTGCTCTGTTCTTAATGTCAGTGCTGTCATCGAGAGCTAATGAAAACAAAGTAAAGCCCTGTGCTTTCTTGTTCAGCTCAGAAGCCAAATGTTCATCAGTCACTTCTAAATGGCGAGTAACAGTTCTTTGTGACAAACTAATGTTCTCACGTTTGTTTTGGTATTCTAGGCACAGCATGCCAGCAACATCAACCATGCAGTCTTTCAAAAACTCCCCTTCAGCAAAAGGTTTCTTTTATTTAGCGATTTTAAACGCCAGAACATAACTTGCTTTTGTAGTAGCTTCCTGAACTGCAGCTTGTCGCACATAAATATTTTGCTGAGTTTTTAAGTTTGTGACTAGTTTCTTAGCTTTTCTTGCCATTTCCTCAACTGTTTAATTGCTGCCATAATTGGGATGTTTCATTGAAAAAAGGGCGATTCAAATTGTACTCCTTGAACCCCGCAATGCTCTCCTGACAGATCAGGCATACAGCATTCCATTCTTTGTTGAAAACCCAACACTCATTGTCCACTTTTCTATTTTTTTTGCAGCACTCATTTTTGAAAGGGAAAAGAAAATTCTAACTGCTGCCCTTATTTCAAACTGCTGTTTTACAAGATGGCACACACTGTGAAAAAACTGGGCCCTCTCTCTAGCCTGGATTTGTCAACCTTCAGTGCCCCTGACAATTTTGAGTCATGGTGCTCTATCCCAGAACCCATGTGGACAAGAGGCAGAGGCTAGTGTAAACTCACCTGTAACTTCATGCCCAGCCTCCCCCCCAAAATGTTCTTACTGTTGTACTTTGAGTTCTGTTTGCACTGTTGCGTTCATTAAAGGTCTGTATATAGTAAGGGATGTTACTGAGGTGGGGCGTGAGGGGCTCTACAGGTGGGATACCAGGGACTCCTAGGGGCCCTACTGGTAGTGTGACACCAAGGCAGCCGTGCCACGTGCGGAGGCACCCGAGCTAGAATGGGTGCAACTGCGGCCCCTGGGCAGTTTCCCTCCACTCGAGGATCTCGAGGGTGGGGCCGTAGGAGACTGCGAGAGGATTTGGTGCGGTGCTGCATAGGGATGGTGAAGTCACACCTGCACAAAGTGGCTCTTCTGCGTGGCAGAAGAATCTTCCAGGAAGACAGTGCTCAAAGTCAAACTGCTCATCCCTGAGTTGGGGGCTGGGAGCACCGGGCAGATTGCGGCAAGCCCCCAACCCCGCTCCCCAGCGGGAGTGCCGGATAGAGCATGGCAAGCCCCTGACCCCACTCCCTGGTGGGAGCGCAAGGACTGGATAAAACATCTCATGGCCTGGAAGTGGCCTGCAGGCCATAGTTTGTCCACCCCTGTTGTAGAATTAAGACAAAATAACACGTGCTGCTAGGTGCGCAGAGGCTGGAACTCCTGCATGGGTGCTCCACTCAGACTGCCCATGTAGAATCTTGTAGGTTTGAGTTTGAAGGGTCATCAGTTGGCTCCTGAAGGGAGAGGGGGCACGATCCGAGGGGGTCAGAGAGCTAGACTGTGATGGAGAAGGGAAGCACTGCAGGGCCCTTAACAGATTAGTCTTTGTAGGAATAAGCAGAAGGGTTACTGGATGCTATTGTTATTCTGATGTTACATTTACTCTGGTTAAATAAAAGTTTAGTGGTTTTTCAAACCCAGAAGTTGATGGAGGCCCTTGAAATAGAGTTAGGGAAAGCAGCCAGGATCACCTGCTCTGCACAGTTAAGTGTCCTGAGAGGAGTAAAGGGCTGTACTAGCAACCCAGACACTGGTGCTGGACAATGTATGTGCCCAGGAAGGGGCGGGCTGTGACAGGGTTAAAAAGCAATAGCCATCACAGAGATCACGTCAAGCCCACCCCCTGTGAAGAACACATGAAAAGAAGATGGACTGGACTGCTTTGCTGTATCACTTCTTGTCATTGTATGGAGCAGTCTGCTGATACAGCAGTCACACAGGCAGTCCCAGGAATTAGCATGTTAATGTGACTTGGCTTATGAAGAAAAATAAAATAAAAATAAGAAATTTATTGCTCTAGCCACCAGGGAGCCTTTCTCCATCAAACACTTAACAACTGACGATAATGGAAAGAGCCCACAATCAAATGGGAGATAACATCAGATTGGATGAAATGGCAATTCTGAAAAGCCCAAGTCGTGTGCTCTTATCACAGTTGGGCTCCATCTGTGTTTCCTGGAGCTTTACATCCTGCCCTTATGTGGTGCTGAAATCAGCTCTGAGCGCTCTGCAGATCTATGGCAGTGAAGAAGTGTGGAACAATGTGTGTGACAAATTATAGTGCGAAATGTGGCATATTTGTGGCCTAGGGAATAGGGCACTGGACTGGGACTTAACAGACCTGGTTTTGTTTCCCAGCTCTGCCATTGGTTTACTGAGGGACTTTGGGCAACTCTTTTCCGTCTCTGTGCCTCAGTTTCCCTATCTGTAAAATGGATGTAATGATACTGACTTCCTTTGTAAAGTGCTTTGAGATTTATGGATAAAAAGAACTATAATAAGTTTATAATTAAAAGAACCTAGGTATTATTATTTTTATGCACACTGCCACAGAACAAAGATACTGTGTTAGTCTGATAATCTTCTGCTTATAGTAACTAAGTGATGTACTATGGCTGATTACTGATTGGAAATCTTCAAGAGGTCTGGGAGGTTCAGAGAAGCATTCAGCGTTTGTTGCCTAAATTGTTTAAGGTGGTTAGCGATTTTGGGGTACCTCAACATTTGAGTACCCAACTCGAGACAATTTAAAATGACCTAGTTTTCAGTGCTTGTAAAAAAACATCTTGGTGCTAGAGCATAGAATCTCAGTTTACGTTTTTACTCCTGTCATTACTGCAGAACCAACACAACTAAAACTGAGTGAGCTAGATATTGTTCCATCTCATGATTTATTCATAGAATTTTTTACTAAATTCTCGTCCCTTATTTCTGCGCAAATCCATTGAAATTTGCACAGGCATAACAAAAGGCATAAATTGGCCTTTTATTGCCAGCAATGAGGTGTCAGAAGGAAAGCACTCAGCTTGACTTTGAGTTCTAGGGTGAATCTGCAGGAGTTAGGCAAAAAGAAAAACTATTCTTGTAAACTGAGCACATCTGATTTAAAATTCCTTAAAAAACAAGGAATCCCATGATGGTGTTTTCAGTCATTTTTCAGACGAGAACCATGCTTTAAGCAAACTCTTTCTAAAGGGTTTGGTTTTGGTTCCTATTTTCTTTGAAACAGTTCATTCCAGCTCCATACCATTACAGTAACTACTCCCTTAACGTTTTAGTTGTGTTCCTGAAAAATGCAACTTTAAATGAAATGATGTTAAATGAATCCAATTTCCCCATAAGAATTAATGTAAATAGGGGAGTTAGTATTCAGGGAATTTTTTTTCACCAGGCAAAAAACTATATATATTTTATTTATACACACACACACAGTATATGTTTTAAACAAGCAATTATATACTGTACACAACAATGATGATTGTGAAGCTTGGTTGAGGTGGTGAAGTCAGAGGGTGGAAGAGGATTGGATATTTCCCAGGGAATGCCTTACCGCTAAATGATGAACTAGCACTCGACTGAGCCCTCAAGGGTTAACACATTAATGTAGCCTCACACTCTACGAGGCAGCACGAATGGAGGGGGCGGGGACAGCATGGCAGACAGAGACACATACTCTGTGTGTAGGGGAGAGAGAGATGCGCATTGCCCCTTTAAGTACGCTGACACCACTCTAAATACATTGCCTTTTTAAGTAGATCAGAAAGTTTGAGGCAGCAGCTGTGGCCAGCAAGCTCTCTCTGTCCTGAGCCATGTCATGTCTCCACCCTGCTCTATATGGAGAAGGGGTAAGCGGGGGGTAGGAGTAGGGGGGAGGAGGTCACCCTGACATTAGCCCTACTCTTCCTCCCTCCGCTGCACAGCAAGCAGGAGATTCCAGGAGCAGCTCCAAGGCAGAGGGCAGGAGCAGCACATGACAGTGAGAGGAGGGACAGCTGAACTGCTGGCAATTGGTAGCCAGCTGGGCAGGGAACTTAGAGAGTGGGGAGCTGATGGGGGGGCGCTGCTGGTCCACCCTGGTTCCAAGCCCCCAATAGCTAGCTGCAACGGGCTGTTTTTCCTGCAAGCAGTGGACAAAGCAAGCAGCTGCCAAACAACATTATAAGAGAGCGTTGTGTAACTTTAAACGAGCATGTTCCCTAGTTGATCAGCAGCGTAACAATGAAACAACGTTAACTGGGAGGACTTTAAGTGAGAAATTACTGTACTATAATTCTCTGTCTTGTCCCATAGATGCAATGCTAGGAAACCCCTGAGATACCACAATGGTTTGAAAAAAGTTTGACAATAGCACAGCTGAGGAAGAGCATGTTGTTTTCTTTTAAAAGGTTTCTTAGAAGGTGGCATTATCTTGCTCCATCACTGCCTCACTTACTAAAGGGAAATGGTACGTATGTGCTAGACAGAAGGAGCATTGCTCTTCTTATCTGAAGGCATCAATTTCTCCCTACCTATTTTCATGTCAGAAAGTAACTGCCTTCCTAGTGTGATGCTAATGGCTGCTGATAATAGGTTCTACCTGACAAAAATGTGAAGGTCAAGTTAATTTCCCTCTGCAAGTAAGGTAAGATGTGAGTTTCTATGGCAACCAGAATTCTCCCACCACCCCACCCCAAAAGCACTTGAAATGTAAATATATTAAAAGATCTCAAAGTTAAAAACTCTCATTCATAAAATGTTAAACTAATATAAAATGAAGGAATAAACCCCATAGCAATTGTGTCTTTCCCACATAAATAGCAATAAGCTCCAGGCTGACATGATTTTCAGGGTTGCCCGAAGTTTTTTAAACTGTTCTCCTGTTGATCTTATGGTACATTAGGTATCTCTGACTCAAATGCTCAGTAGAAGTACTAGAGTGGCCTAAAGCGATAGTCTGTTCTAAATTTTGGAGCAATTGTAGTCCAAGGATATCCATCATAGACACAGCCATTGGTGGAATGGTAATATTGAGGTGGAGATCTCCTATAGCTTTGTCTACACTGATAAGTTAAGGACCTGTAATTCTCCACTGACACTGGTAAGAACACATAATGTTAGCACTGACTTAGTTCAAATGGTGAATGATGTATCCTCAGTTTACCGGGGTAGCCGCAGCCGTAAGAACAATAGCAATTTAGCATCACCATTCCACCAATGGAGTATGACCATAATGGATAGCCATGAACTATTGTTACCCCCATGATGTGCCAAGTTATTATAACTAAACCTTGTTAAATTAGGAACCTTGTGGCACCTCGACTGCATTGTTCTACAGAATATACTTTGGGTTTATCAGATAGAGCCTTAGTGCTTCTGATCTTCTAATAGGGCCTTATATGGGTCCAGTGGGAGATTTTTAAGCAAAACAAAAGCTGCCTTATTACGCTTGACTTCAAAGAAAGGATGCCAAGAGAAGCACATCCTCTCCATTTGTAGTCAGCAGAGATCTGATTAATGCAATCTGCCTGCATGTGTAGCAAGCTGGAGGGGTCTGGAACTCTGCCTCTGTTCAGTTAAAAAAAAACACATAGGCAATAAGTCTAAGCCAGTGGGCTGAGACTGATTTTAAGATTAACTCCTTTAATCCTGCCTAAAATAGCCAGTATATCACCAATCATATGCTAGTGTTCCATTCTTCTGCAGAGATGCTGCTTTGGGCAGGGATGGTGCCCCTAGCCTCTGTTTGCCAGAAGCTGGGAATGGGCAACAGGGGTTGGATCGCTTGATGATTACCTGTTCTGCTCATTCCCTCTGGGGCACCTGGCATTGGCCACTGTCAGTAGACAGGATACTGGACTAGATGGACCTTTGGTCTGACCCAGTATGGCCATTCTTAAGTGGTTAACATGACAGAAAGGGAGTAGTTGCTTCTTTTGTGGGAAACAAGTATACTCACAACATACTAGTCACATGGATGTCCTTTACACCCAGGTAGCTCATGCAGTTGCTTATCCTGCGTCTCCCCAGTCTAGTCTGGTACCAGCATTGTCTCCATCAACCATTAATTTGTACAATTATTATTATTTTAAACACATCAGATTTTTATTGTATTGTCCCTTTCGAAACACTGGAAGGTTTTTCTTTCCCAGATTCATCCCTTTATGAGTTATTTATTTAAAAGGCTTTCCCTTGGTATCTTGCCACATGGAAAATGCACTGTTTTGTCAGGACTGTACCTCTTCAGCTATTAATAAAAGTGAGCTCCAATGTGTCACTGGACATTTGTCTCTTTCTTGTGCCCCAACGTTCCAATCTGCAACCTGTGTCCTAGATTTACAACATTAATTGCTTTTTTTCCTTTCTGGTGCAAAAGCTTTGTTTGTTTGGATTTAGATAAATGCTACAATCAGTGCCTGCCCTCTAGGTGTAACTTCATGTAACTTAAAAATACCATCAAAAATAATTTCCCAGCAAAACTAAAACGCTCCAGGAAAACTCAGCAGAACTGAACACCAGCAGCTTAAAAATTCAGATCTCCCTTTTACTCTAACACTGCCCACCTGCACCCCTCCCAATTTCAAATGCTGTAAAGGCAGTAAGATTTGGGCTGTTTTGGACCAATGAGGTAGACAAATGCCATAGCTGCAGGGCACCACAGAAAATGCCTAGCAAGCAGCTTTGCCTCATTTACACCAATAGGTCTCTAGCTCAGGTGCCCCTGCTGATCTCAGTTTGTGATAGTGTGACATGGGTGAGGTCAGAGAAGAAATCTTCCTGCTAGGTAGTTCCTGGATTTGATTCTAAGCTATATTTTGGGTTACTACTGTGATGTCCTAATGGCAGAGCTGCTGAGCAATAGGCAGTGGCATTGGAAGATAACCCAATACTGTTACCAGTAGTGAGTTGTGACCACAAATCACTGTTTTCAATGTAAACTGAGAAGTGCTGGATCTCACAGGCTGGTGACCAACATGTTGCTCTCATTGTATCTGGTAGGAAAGCAGGCAGAGCTTCATAGGTGCTGCACAGTGTGAGGGAAACCAAGTGGCCAAAAAATATAGATGTGGTGGTGATCCTTAGGTGAAAACTTTGTCTGGCCCGTTCTCCAAGTGGACACAGATGCACACACTTTTGTTCTCGCTTGTCTCCTAGTGAGAGGGATAAAGCAAGTGTCAAAACAGATCACCCTCAAAACAAAAAAAGAATGGTGTGTCGTTCTGTGAAACAAGCTGTGTGAGGGAATATCTTTTATTGGATCGACTCTGGTTGGTGACAGAGAAGCTTTCAAACTTACCCAGATGAAGAGCGGCTCTATGTAGCTCATAAGCTTGTCTCTCTAGACAACAGAAATGGATCTAATAAAAGGTATTACCTCACCCACCTTGTCTCTCTAATATACTGGGATCAACCTGGCTGAAACAATGGAAGATGTCATTCTGTGCCAAAAGGAAGTTAGCAACAGAGTGTAATTCTTAACCATACCAATAGGTGCCACCAAAAGGCTTTTGGAATGTTGGCTTTGCTGCTTATTTGTCTTCATAACAATCAGATTTATATAGAACTACTGCGGGAAACTGATGTTGGCCAATCAGATTGCTGGCTGTTTGTATTCTGAGGGGGAAAAAGTATTGGAGCAGTAAAAACCCGTTTTCCCCCCCAGTTAAGGTATGGAGTACTCTTAAATTATTTTTATGACTGCTTTCTGGTTGGCAGAAGTATTGAGCAATTGAATTCCAAAGCCAATCAGAATAGAATTGAAGGTGAATTTGTTACTCTTACAGAGAGAGATTAATAATAGTCCTGACTAGATCCTGACCAGAGAGGAAGCTGGTAGTGAGCAGTTTGCTTCCCACTCCCTTTGTACTACATCCTGACTGACAGCAACACTGCTGTTCTAATGCTGTTACTCAGTTTCCCCCCACCATAGTCATCTCACTATTTTTCCAGTGAACCTGCAACATACTCTGCTATTCCAGTTCTGGCCTCCAGTGCTTCTTCTGCACAGCAGTGCCTTCTGCTAGGCCAGTCATGGCTCCAAACATAGCTACACCCAGTGCACCATAGTGTGCCGCTGAAGCCCCTCTGATGTCTGTTCCTGTCCTAGACTCTCCTACTCCATCAACGTACCTTTTAATCCTGAGCATATTCCATACCTGAGCCTCTGCTGAGCAGAGCCTGCCAGTTGGGTAGGGCATGTGGTAAAATGGTATAAATGTCCAACATGGCCCTCCTGTCCAATAATCCTATATAACTAGTGTGATGCTAAACTCAGTTGCACGTAGGTCAACTAGGTTTGTTTTTAAACTAGGATTCCTGATCCACAGTGTTGCCTATCACCTCAAGAATCCAGGTTTTCTGTACTGTTAGAAGAAATATCTTTTGAACAAACCAGTGTCTGTCAGACAAAATGTTGCTACTGCAACACTGGCAAATAACGAATATCCAGACATGAGCTATGTAGCAAGGGTCTCAGTACAGAATAAAATGGATTCCCCATAATTTCTGTGAGAATTATTGCAAATAAATGATTTTCATAACTTATCAAGTAAGTGAGCAAACAATAAAACGTAAGGGCATTAATAATACTTTGCACTGTGTGGGGACAGATCCAAAGCCCACTGATGTCAATGGGTATCTTTCCATCAACTTCATTGGGCTTGGATCTGGCTTTCCCCACTAAGGATCTAAAAATACTTTATCCCATAAAGTAAGAAGGCATTAGACTTGAGCATATTTGATTTGGCCGCTTCTGCTTCAGTTTTACAAACTGAGACCCAGAGAGATTGTGACTTACCCATATTAGATCTAAAGCCCATAGAAGTTAATGGGAGGTTAATACTAGATTGTGACGAACTAGGAATGTTCTTAATGTTTCTCTAAATACTGTGTTGGTGCCTCAGTGTCCCCATGGCAGTTCTTAAGTATCTGGCAGAGCAAAGGGACAGTGCACCTAAATGCCTGGCACTCTGTCTCCTAGCAACTCATGGCCTGGGCCCCTCCTCTGCAAAGGTGCCAGCTGAAAGTGTTGGAGACAAAGGGATCAGGTGACCTCCTGGCCCGGGAAAGGGGCTGAGCAGAGAGGAAGGGCTGGGAGGGGTTGTTAGTCTGGAGCTGGCTGAGGGCAGACATGGGGGTCTGGCTCACTGCCCCCCAGAATGGACCCAGCCGAGGGGTCCGGTTCTCTGTACCTACAAGCTCTGTTTTAGACCCTGTTCCTGTCATCGAATAAACCTCTGTTTTACTGGCTGGCTGAGAGTCACGTCTGACTGCAAAGTGGGGGTGCAGGACCTGGTGGCTTCCCCAGGACCCCGCGGGGGTGGACTCGCTGTGGGAAGCGCACGGAGGGGCAGAGGATGCTGAATGCTCCAAGGAGAGACCCAGGAGGTGAAGACGTGTGAGCTTCTTGCCCTGAACAAGTCTGCTCCAAGGGAGAGGAGGCTCCCCAAAGTCCTGCCTGGCTTGGTGGGGAGCAGTTCCAGAGCATTGCCCGGTGACTCCGTGACATAGATGGAAATGGTAGAATTGTCAATAAAAATGCAGAAAAGGCAGAAATATTCAACACATACTGCTTTTCTATATTGGAAACAAAAACCCAGTTGACATAGTTACATCCGGATGACGATGAAACACTTTGCATTCCACTAATAACACAGGGGGATGTTAAATAGCTACTAAAGTTAGACATTTCAAAATCAGCAGGTGTGGATAACTTGCATCCAAGAGTTTTAAAACAGCTGGCTGAGGAGCTTGCAGGGCTCTTATGTTGATTTTCAGTAACTCCTGCAACACTGGGGAAGTACCAGAAGTCTTGGAAGAATCTAATGTTGTGCCAATATTTAAAAAGAGTAAACAGGGCAACCCAGGTAATTATAGAGCTGTCAGCCTGATATTGATCCAAGGCAAATTTAATGGAATGGCTGGTATGAGATTAATAAAGAATTAAAGGAGGTTAATGTAATTAATACCAATCAGCATGGATTTATGGAAAAATAGATCCTGTCGAACTAACTTTTACCCTGAGATTGCAGAGTTTGGTTGATAAAGGTAAGAGTGTTGCAATATTCTTAGACTTCTGTAAGGCATTTCACAAGGCATCACATGACACATGATTAAAAATGAGAATAATATGAAATTACAGTAACATAGCAGAGCACACATTAAATGGATTAAAACCAGGCTAACTGATAGGTCTCAAAATGTAGTTGTAAACAGGGAATCATCATTGAGTGGGTTTGTTTCCAGTGTTGTCCCTCAGGGATCTTTCGTGGCCATATGCTGTTTAACATGTTTATTGATGACCTGTAAGAAAACATACAATCATCACTGATATAGTACGTGTGTGTAGAAATTTAACTTCACTGAAACAGGGCTGAGGTTGCATATAGTTCTATCTTCTGCTCCAGCTGATGTGCTATATGGAACAAGTAGAAACTAATCAATGTTAGGGTGACTGGTAACATGGAATTGCTCTTTTAGTAAAATCACTAAGCACTGTAATTAAGGCTGAGAGTTGTTTTAATGGCAAATAGCAATGTATCTGACATTTTGCTCAGAAGAGCCTTTTGCTGTCACCTATTGGTGCTGTTATAAAAGCAGCTTCGGAACAATTCTGTCTTGGCAATTCACCTGCACGATGTTAGTGGCTCTAAGTCGTTTTGCTCTGGGTCTCCACTGAACTTTCAGATTTGTAATGGTACTACTTATCACTAACTGTACTGCAGGAGTGCCTAGAAACATCCGCTGAGATGGGTGGTGCCCTCTATATGCATACATAGTGAGGAAGTCCCTATCCCAAAGGGCTTGTAGTATAAGAAATTTAGTCAGAAAAAGGTGGGGAGGGAAGCAGAAGCATGGAGAGGTGAAGTGACATGTCCAAGGCCTCACAGCTGGTCAGTGGCAGAGACAGGAGTAGAACCCAGGTCTTCTAACTCCAGCATACTAGGCTACACATTTCTTGAGGGAGACAGCTCTCATCTGTCCTAGTTGTTGCCCACACCCCCTAACCAGGCACACACAACTTCTTAGCTGCCTTTGGTGAGAGCACAAGCCAGAAGGCACCATTTCCTTAAATTCAGTGAAACACAGCAGACAGTTTGGGTTTTCCTAAACATAGGCAGTTTGTTCTCAGGCACGCTAGGGAGGGGAGGCTGTCAGGGAACGGTTGTGGATCCTTGATTCTCAGCTGCCCAGCCCCACTGCAGGAGTCAGCTTTAACTGATGCCACTGACATGGGTTCCCTCCAGGCCTGTATACCAGTGGAGATTCAGGTGTAGAGGATCTTCATGGTGTCCCAGCCCCTCTCCTGCCCCATCTCTGTTCCCATATAGCAGGGTGTGGGAATTCTAATACTGGAGACTGTAGAGCCATTTGCACCAGTTTTGGGCTGGCAGAGATTCCTCCTAGATGGAGAATTCTCCAGCTGGAATCTCTGTCTGCTTTAGGTTTGCTTTGTGCTATATAAACAATAGTATGATGAGGGGAAGTGGAGAATGAGGGTGAGGCTTCAGGAGGGATCTAATTATATGTGGTAACTGTGCTTAATAAGACAAGGCAGGAAAACACTGCTAGCACTCAAACAGTACCGCCTCAGAACGTAAGACTGGCTTCTCAGTGTGCTCAGTAACGGTCTCTATCCTACAACTACGCCATGCCTGCCTCGTCGCTTATTGCTAAGGAAACCTGGTGATGGAGATTTGTTAACAAAACAAAGCAAGAGCAGCGCAAAGTGAACTTGACAGATCAGAGAAACCATCCCACAGGGTCCAATTCACCACTGCATTACCTTAGTCTGACACAGGTGTAACAGCCTAGTGTGGTATTATCTTTTTTGCAGAGCCCTCATCTGGTGGAGCTGTGCTGCCAGGGAGCAGGCTGCTGGGGGACAGCATGAGGCCTCTGCACATATCTTTGGTGGTGGTTTGCAAGCAGGTGGAGGGAGTTACTGAATAGGAAGATGGGTGGAGAAATGTTCTCCCTTTAGAGCCCCTCAAGCACATTTTACAATAGGAGGCAGGATCTAGCCCTAAGTGGCTTTTTGAGGACTACACAAAACATCCTTGTAATTTACCCACTACCCTTTGTTACTCTTATGCACCTCCACATTTTATTGGTTTATCTCTTGACTCGTTTTCTTTCTCTCCTCTCCTTGGCTGGTGCTCATCTGAATGTTTAGGGACATGACAATACATGGTAGGATGGTTTGGCCATTTCTGGCCCACCAGGCCTTGACAATTTGAATAGCTGAGTTAATCTTGCAACTTTCTCTGTTACGTGACCGAAGCATGAAGGTGCTCAGCAAATTTATCTTTGCCAGCTTTTGTGGGTTGATCATGAATCTTGTGGTATTCGGTATTTTTTTTAGAATCCAGTGGCTGTGATTACATGGGAATTTCAGCTTAGTTTAAAAAAAAAAGTTTCTGAACTTCCTGATTGGGGACAGAAGCTGCAAAACCAGAAAACAAATATAAGGAACCAAAAATTTATTTTTAAAAGATTATTTTTAAACCAATCTCATAATTTTTGGGGCTGGCTCATGATTTTTAAATGCTTGAGGTTGGAATGTCACAGATTATGATACAACATGAAGAAACAGAAACCAAAATTAATTAGAATGGCTGCATCACAGTATACATCATCGAGAATACTTTCTGATTTTACTTTTAAAGGAAAACTTCAGCTCCGACTGCATTTAGTGGATGCAGGATCAGACCCATACACTAATAAAACTGTAATTCAGATTCCAAAATAATAAATCCCAATAGAAGCTGCAGCTGCTTCATGGCCATGGGTTGCTCTGACCATATTTCATGGAGCCACGTTGTTCCCTCATTTCTTTCCCTCTCATCCTGACTCTTTTGACCAGAACTCCATGCAACATTCTGCTGCTCCCTTCACCCACCTGGGCCTTGTTCAATGAGGATCTCAACCCAAAAGGTGCATCTACCCGCCCCCTTCCCCTCTCCCCCCAAAAAAGCCAGCTGTAAGTGGAGTTATAGTGAAACTCCTGACACAGAGTTAACTACGGTGCTCAGTACCAAGCAAAGGCTATCATAAAAACGTAATTGGCAGCAGTATCCTGCTACCCATTACTGCCTAGAAGGAAATAGTAGACCTAAAGCCTGCCTTCTGTAATGCAACTGGCTTGCGCTGTATGGATTGGCAGGCAGTAGATGACTGTAGGGTGACCTCTGGCCTACATCGGCTGTTTGCCTTTGGGAAGAGAGAGGTCAAACTTGATCAGAGATACAGCTTAAGAGGGCTTATTCAGAGTCCAAACCCCCTGAGGTTTCCCCACATCCATTAGACCAAAGTGAAATGAGCTGCTGCTGCGAGGCTGGCTAAAGGCTGAATCTTCTGCAGGGCCAGTGCCAGAGCGCAGGAATGATGCCTCACCTGCTTCTCTTCAGTTCCAGTGCAAGCTGCATGAATCAAGCCTCTGAACATGCAGCAGAATTGAAGAAGGGAAACAAAACCCATGCAGAGGAAGAGAGAGGGCAAAATCTACCTAAATCTAATCTGAACTCTAACTAAAGCAAATGCTCCCATAGACGTTTTTCAAGGTATCAGCAGGAATGAAAAAGCCAGTGTACCAGGGTGTACGCAGGGAAAATATATCATCAGTGTCATTGTTTGCCTGGGTGACTGAAGCCTGAGCAATTTAAAGGCCACTGGCTGGATCCTCAGTTTGTGTAAATCTGTGTAAATCCATTGACTTCAGTGGTGCTGTATTTATTTACGCTGGCTGAGGTTCGGGTCTGTAAATCTGAATCATGACTGAAAACGTGTGCATCAGAGCAGTTCATTTCAGAGCCTGATGATTAATCAGCATATGGCATTAAAGGCAAGTACCACTCTGGTGAAGCCTGCCAATCCACCCATCTAGATGGATAACTGGTCTCTGTCACTGAAGTATCACAGAGGTGCCAATTTAGGGCAGGTGGGAACTTGGCTATGATGTTCTTCTCACTGAAATTCAAACCTGACAAAAACAGTTTTTAAAAATAAACGTTGTTCATCTTTCACCAATGTTTGTCAGTGAAATTCTGTTCACCAGAATGCTTTTGTAAAGAGACAATACAATGAATATGTGTTCAGACACAAATACTCATGCAGAAATGTATTCATATGAATATTTGTGCTAGTAACATTCACATAGCCATCTTGAAACCACTTATTGGACTTAGGAGTCTGGTCCAATCAGGGAATAAAGAAACTTGTGACTTAGGTGAGCAAACAAGGTAAGAATAGTAAATTGGAAAGTGAATACTGAAAGCAGCAGTCACAGTGAACAGTTTACAAGCTACTATGGCTGAAATATATTTCCATTAACCAATAATGAGTTAGAGGAAGATTTTCAAAGGTATGATGAACACTTAGGTACACAACTTCCATTGAATTCGGTGCCTAACTTCCATCTGAGCCTTTAAAACACTTCTCAGTATATTTTTAATAATGGCTGTGTTTGTAAAACTCAAAGTCAGCTCATAGATGATTTGCAAAGCAATTTCCCGAGCACTGAAATGCTTTAGTGTAATTGAAGTCTTTGGGTTTAATATAGTGGTAGCTGCGGGAAAATTTATGTTCTGTGATATACGGGAAGTCAGACAACATGATCTAATTCTTCCTTCTGGCCTTAAACTCTAAACTGTGAAAGGGGGATAACTTAATTGACTACATGAAAATTTGCACAGCTGTAGAATAAATACAGCTGTATTTTTCCTTTGCTTCATTAAGAGGTAGTAAATTGTTTCCAGTGTCTCTTCTGCTCTGCCCCCACAAAAGAATGGCAGTTTAACTCACTGAATTCGGATGAAGTGGATTCTAGCCCATGAAAGCTTATGCCCACATAAATTTGTTAGTCTCTAAGGTGCCACAAGGACTTCTCGTCATTTTTTCATTGACTTCTGTATCTTCAAGTCCTTTTTGGTATTTACCATCCTTCCTCATGGCCCCTTGATCTCTGCCTCTTTTTGCATAGGCAAAACTTTTTTGAAGGCGTGGAGTTCTTTTCTTAATGAATAGATGCCAGGTTTTTGAGAATAAAGTATTGATTTCTACTATCCCTCTGCTCTGCTCAGCCAAAGAGGGAACTCTGTGTGTGCTGTGGTTATTGCTAAAGTTATTTGCCAAAAATCCATTAGTTGTAGTGGGGGAATAGCATCACCTCTGGCTATTGCCGCTAATGGACATTGAGTGAAGAGTGTGCCTGTTTTGCAAGAGGAGGCTCCTAGGTCCCTGGGAAGAAACCCCACTACCCCGACCTCTACTACAGAAGTTTATCTAGGAGCAGGAGGAGATAAACTACTGCATTCATTTGGCAGATGGGCCTGGTTAATCTGCCATTTCGACACTATTAACTGTCTGCCTTCTGCCCAAGAACACAGAGACAAGTCATGAAGCCCACAAATAAGGACCCTTGGAGATGCAGAAAGTGTTCAGGAAAGCCCCAGCTGTTCTCCGCTCACATTGCCCTGCTCATCCGAGTCCTTGCAAGAATTCCAAAAGAGCAGCTGTTAATTTTGCTATTATCAGGGAAGGCAGAATTGCACCCTGCTGCCCTACCCCTTACTTTAATCCCTATGTGTGAAGGTTTTATGGGTCTGAGTTTGACATGGCTGCATTACTAACCCTTACTGACATGTGACCATCTCTGGGTAACACCTCCACTCAGATGGGAACATATATCTGTAGGTAACTCCTGCCTGTACTGAAGTGTGAATATATCCCAATGAATACGTCCACAGCCCCACCCTCTCCTTTACTGATGTACGTCTAGATCCCTGTAAGTAGCTCTCTCCACATTGCTGAGATTGGAATAACCCCCAAAGAGCCTTATCCATTTTGCAAAGAATGAAAGTGTACCTTTATCCACCCTGGGAAAAATGCCAACGTGCTCCCACTGGTTTGGGGCCATTGCCATCCAGGGTGCAGTCTACTGAATTTTTTTGTTTTTAAAGCTGTATTATTTTCCACATGGAATGTGTTTGTTTGTTTTTTATTTGAAGGATAATAACAAATCTTGTAAGCCTCCTTAGTGTTTGAATGTTATTACTGCAAAGTGTTTTGCTTTGAAATGCTGTGTGCTACATCTCTGTTGCCCTGCAACATCTTAGGGATTCTCTGTAACATCTGAAGGCAAAGTAGAGCATGTCTTCTTGCTGGAGCCTCTGTCTCCTGGCAGAGCTTAACATGGTCAATAAACTAAATTAAATGATGGCAGTGATATTGTTTTCAATTCCTTTGGTATGTGTCTCCAAACTGTGATGAAGCGGTGCTGTGGCACCAGAAAGCCCATTGTTTTACCATCTAAGGCATCATGGTATGTCAGAGAAGATAATCAGGATGGAGCAGAGACTGAAATGGATGCTGGTGTAACATGCACCATGCACACTGGATGCAGGAATGGAAAGGGGTGTTAAAAACAAATTAAATTGGTAAAATGTGATAGCACCATCTGAACCCAGCAATTTCAGTGTCTATTACACATTCATCCCTTGCTAAGTCACTGCTATCTCTTCCTCCTCCATCTTCAGGTCTGTATATTTCCCCCTGCAACTCCTTCTAGGATGCAAGATCCTCTGCTGGAAGAATACTGCATTGCACCTCCTTCTCCAGTTATTCTGCTTCAAGTGGCTAAGAAATGCTCTCTGTGTGGCTTTCTCCTTCAGAGCCTACCTTCCTTTTCCTCCTCCTCCTTCCTATTCTTGACTGCTGCTTTAGGATTTCCAGTTGGGTACCTTTCAGAACAGCCTGGTGACACTTTGCAATTTGTTGTTCATATTATTTGTGTAAGGGCTTGGAGTAATGTGCACTAATGTGATGCACATTAATTGCTCCATGTGGACACTGCTGGTGCACACTAAAGATTCTTAGTGTAGCATAACCTAGGTAACGTACGTTACAGTGCACTAGGAAATCATTAGTGTGCATCAGCAAGATCTACATGGACCAATTAATGTGCATCACAGGAGTGCGCTTTGGAAATCACACCCCTGTAGTGCACATTACCCCATTGCGTAGACAAGCCTTTAAACTAGCATCTAGAGGGCCCAAACAAGATGTGGGCCTCATTGTGCTGGACGTGAACATATGGAGAGCTGACATGAACTAGGTGGAGAAAGAAACAGTTTTACCCCTGAGAGGAGCTGAGGCACAGAGAAATTTAGTGATTTGTGTCCGAGAAGAAAACTGAACCCAGACTTCTTGAGTCCTAGCCAGGTACATTAACCACAATATCATCCTTCCTCAGTCCCCGAGGCAGCCTGTCCAGTAACAGAGCAGCATCTGCCTTAATGCCCTACTATTTTCCCCAATCCTGAATGTGTTTTCCCCTTCCCATCAATGCTCAGCATGGGTCAGTGGCTTAAATCCCTCTTAGAGCACTTAACAGCCAGCTCCTGCCCAGCCTGCTCTCTCATTTGCATAGTATGGGTTACTTTTTGGGATGATGGAATTACATTCTATTAATTTTATTTTTTTAATGAAAAAGAACCTTTTAAATGTTGTCCGCTCTGATCTAGAAGCACTTGGACTCTGCAAACAGATGTAAAGGTAGGCTCAACAGTGGCCTGGCCAGCCTTGCGGTTATCTCTTTGACAAGGTGGATAACCCCCCACCTGCTTTTTTGGCAGGGGAAGTGGAGAGCTGCAAGCGGGTGCCAGGCAGGCTTGCTGGGGAATGCAGCCATGGGGGAATGTTGCCAAGTTGAGCTAAAGCCAGTTATCTTCTTATTGGGAACCACTGGGACTATAAGAAGAGAAGAGGTTGTTTTGAAGTCTGTCTGTTGCAGAGCTTTAATAAGCAGCTGAGACCAGACTATCCCTAGGGCCAGAGAAAGGGGTACCTTCTGTGTAATCCTCTTATTTGTGGTTTTTGTTATGTGGATTTTGTGATTTGTAGTTAGGGATTAAGAAAACCAGAAGACATGTAAAGTGTGCATTTCTTTGTGCCGATTGTGTCGCTCTCTATAGATTTGGAGCCAACCAACAGGTAATGGGCCCTTTATCATCTAACTGACTCCAGAGTTGTCAAGCTACAATCAGTGAGTGTCTAATATCTAAAAAAAGAAAAAAAACCCTCCCTCTGATATGAAGTTGTGGTACACTGGCTTCCAATTAAATGACACACTAGTTTATAAGGTATGCAAATAGCTATGCTCAGAGAAATCAGATTTGTAAATTAGCCTGTGCCAAGGCTGGCTGTGGCATGTTTCCCTTTTTATCAGAGTTGGACATCCAGGAACTGGGTGAGGCCGAGGAGAGATCATGCCAGGACCCATAGTGCTTATGGCTGCATTCAGAGTTGCCAAATAGAGCATGTTGCAGTGGTGAAAAGATCCCAGGGTGAGAATCCTTGGAGCAATTTACCCATGTAGTGCAGGGATTGTGGAATTTGTGCCGTAGGTTTGTCAAGGAAAATGAGGTTTATGCCATTAGAGCAAGTTTTAACCATAAGGAATCTTGTATGATAAGGTGAATTTTAATGGGGGTATGTTTCTACTGAAGCCTTATTATTATTTATTATTATTCCAGGACAGATGGAGGCAAGTGAAGATCAGTTTTAGCAGATTTCAAATTGACTTTGGCCTAAGAAATACTTTCCAGCCTTTGACGTAACAAATCTCTTTACACAGAGTAGAGACAGCTGTAGCTTTATGATATTTTACCATGGGCCCAGATAAAATGGGTGGACATTAACAAATAGTAATTTAAAGTAAGCATGTCTTCTCCCAAAACACAAGGCTTGGGTGGCCCTCAGAAAAGGCCATCAGGCATTCTAATGAAAGATTAATAGGCTCACAATTATACACCATTTTATAGCAATTTTATTGGTACTGCTGGAGCTATATGGCAATCTTCAAATGTCTGGAGATGGTTATGCATATAAGTGTCCCCAATCAAATCGGAGATTCTCTCTTGCCCTAGTGAAAACACCTGGGCACTGTAATAAGGAAAGAGATATGGTCTGAATCTCCTATGGAAAGATCACTAGCTCTGTTTCTATAATTCATAAACCAGCTTGATATTCTTAGCAGTTTTTTTTAGATCATCCACAGTTTTATGTCCCTGCCTTCATTAGTTTCAGATATAAGGATCAATCCTCAGATGCACCTGAGCTGAGCTTGCTGAAGTTTTCCATCCCCAGCAATTTCGGGGCTAGTCAGGAGTAGATGTAGCCCCTGGCATATTTTAGAGCAGCCTTAAGTCTGCTTTATTTTGTGGTAACAGGAACAGCTCCCTATGAGCCATTTTGCTGGCTGAGGATCAGCTGGCTCCCACTCCTGACATGCTTCTTATGCTAGAAGGTGAAGAAGTAAGTAGCATAAAGCTGTACCAAGCTAGGATTCTCCCACATTGGGGAGTTCTCATCTGCTTCATGGTCAGTTTGTGCTGCTCTGTCAGTGCAATGTGAATTTACAGGGTGCCAAGAATCAAGCCCAAAGTGTTGTATGGGTGTTTAATTGGGAAGGATGGCATCTCTGTTCCACAAGGAAAGGTGAGAACATTCAAGCAGTCCAGTTGGCTGAATGCTTCTAGTTGCTTTATTTATTTATTTATTTATTTATTTAAATTCTTTAAAAGCGATAGGAAAGCTTGCCTACAAGTTTGAACAGTTAAGAGAAAAACTCAGAATTACACTCCTTCGGCCAAAGTCACTAGAATCCACGGAGCTGACTTTGCATTCATTGGCATCAATGGAATTATGCCATCTTTTGCCAGAGATGGATCTGACCCATAACGTTTAATGTTCAGAACCATTACTGTGATGCTCTGGCTGCATATTTTGCTGTGGGAATTTTTGGAGACTTGATAAAATATACAGTTAGAGAAAGGAAAAAGTTGTAAATCAAGGAAATGAATGGGCGATCACTGTGAATTCTTCAGTCTCCATTCCCTGCCATCCCTGACAATGTCATTTACATGGAAACAACCTCAGACAACTTCCTTGTTTAATTCATAATGGTCCGATGAAGAGAAGTAACAAACCAACCTACCTATGGCCACCTTGAGGAATGGCCATACATATAACAAAGTAACAACTGCGTTGTGGTTGCGGGCTTGACCCTGAGCATGCAGTGGCTTAGTTTTATATACAATACATTTGTTTTGTTTTTCTATCCAAATTCAGAAGTTCAGCAAATATTCAAAATTTTAATATTTTAAAAATTGAAAATTCCTCTTAGGCACCTGTTTAATAAATGCATAAATTTATATGCTTTAGCTCTTCTCCAATCAGCAAAGTATTTGAATATGTGCTTAAGTTACACTGACTTCAACTGATACTTAATTCTGTGGTGAAAGTTAAATATAGGCCTAACTGCTTTGGTGAATAGGCATGGACTTAGCATGCATTTTATTTAACTTAAGTTTGCAGAATTGAGGCCTCATTGAGTAACAACATAAGTCTTTAGTGTCTAACAGTCAAGTAAGAAATTTCAACAGGGGAATATAAGGTTAAAGGTCATCTGTGTGCTGATGTAAATAGGTGGGTGCTGATCCAGTGATTTAAATGTAGGTGGGTCCATTTGTTTTGTTTATATTTTATGTTTTTTTTCTCCCAAAAGGACAGGGAAAGGCAAAGAGAACAAAGGAAAAAAAAAAAAGGAATGGAAAGAAAAGGAAGGAAGAGGGAAGGAGAGTGACATAGCCTTCATCTAATAGGAATTAATTAAAGATTTGTAAATAGACCAGATCTTTTCAGATTTGCCTGAAGTCCCTCATATTCCTTGGGTGATAAAACAGGTTGCCTCCAGGGACAGAAGCTGGGCACAGCCGCTTGGATGGCCTGGCAGCTAGAGGGTGGATAACATTTAGGAGAAGAGGGACCTTAGTGGGGTCAATTTATGCCAGTGGAGATTTGGGTCCTAAATATCTTTTGTTATAATTAAAACTAAATATTTTGTGAATTTAAATGTTTTCATTTTCAGGCACTTATATTGTGCGATGAGTTGCACTATTTTATTCTGAAGCTTCTCTGCTGATTCTGCCTCTAAAGCTGGATCTGATTTCTCATTGTTCTGTATGCTAAGTATGGGGAGTCAGAAGACAAAAGCTTGTGCCCCTGCCTGCACATAACATTTCTGAGATAGCAGGAGTTCCCCGTTTTTTGCTTGAGTGTCTACAGAGATGTCAGGGGAAAAGAACCCCTGCTGTTTACTGTCAGTATTTAGGATGAGATAAGCCTCCATGGTTCCTTATACATCAAGAAGAAAGGAAAGTAGCTGATGGCATTGTATATATCTGACTAGTCACATTTTCCTTAAACAGGTGCATTGCTTTTTCATATTAAAATTTAATAGTCACCTAGTGTTTTGTTTATTATTCCTTTCCAAATACTTTGTTTAAGTCATTTAATTTGCTGCAGACTGTTTCATATTTCAGTTTAATTTTAAACGCTCTCTGGTGAAGCTTGCTTTATAAGGATTACATTCTGGATAGGTGCTGTAGAACCTCCCTACTATTTTGGCTTAGCTGCCTATAAAAATAATGTTCTTTTACTTATCCTCAGAAGTTACTATCTTTCAAATGGAAAAGATTGAGTCAAAAAGGAACTGTAGCTCCCCACAGGAGTTTAAGTCCTTTTCAAAAACAGAAGTTTATGTCTATATTTCATCAGGCATTTTCAAAGGAGCCTAAGGGTGTTAGGCACCAGCTGGACTTTTTTGAAAATCACAGTCTCACACCCCTAAATATGGCCCTGATTCAGTAAAGCATTTAAGTATATACTTATCTTTATGTACACGAGTAGTTCCACTCATGGGCGGCGGGTCCTCCCCAAACAGCCAGGCGTGGCCTCGCTCACGCGGAGTCCCCAGGTTCCCCCCTCCTGCTTCCTGTCAGCTCTGTGTGCGGCAGTGTGGCTCCAGTCCCCATGTGCAGTGGCCCTGGTGTGTGAACTGCAGGCTGGGGGAGGCTAGCCCCCAGCTCCACCCCTTCTGCCCCCAGCCGCACCCCTTCTATGTACCTCCCCCTGCCGGAGCTGGGAGCACCTCATCACCGGCCCCTGCCCCAGGCTAGCCCCCTCTAGCTCTGGAATGCTGGGAGGGCAAGTAGGCACGGCCACAACTCCCCAGTGCCAGGAAGGCGGGCGGCACATGGCTGCAACCCTCTTGGCACTCTGGGGCTGAGGGCACTAGCCTGGGGCAGGGGCCACTGGCCACAGTGAGGAGGGGCTCTGGGCTTTGATGGGGAGGTGCATGCAAGGGGCGGGGCCTCAAGCGGAAGGGGTGGGGGCTAGCGTCCCCCAGCCTGCAGTTCACATGCTGCCCCCAGTTCCACTGAATTGCAAATTAAGCTCATGCTTATGTGTTTTGCTGAATTTGGGCCTGAGTGACCTGATCTTCAAAAGTGCCAAGCACCCTGCAACTCCCATTAAAATCAGTGACAACGTCTGGGTACTCATTGCTTTTGAAACTTATTTTAGGAGCCTGCTTGTGGATGTAGGAGCTTAACTTTTGGCTTTCTGAAAATGTTGACTTTAAATGTATGTTTTTGAAGACACGTGGAAGCAAACAATTAATTTTGAATTTATTGTTCTGCAGCTGCAGAATTGAGAGTAATAAAAATTGTATGTTGACTAGGATACAACAAATTATTATCGTTGTTAAAAACCAATGGTGTTTCTTTTTCCCTTTTCACAGCTGCTTTAAAATATCTACCATCTCAAGTTACTATGCCTGTGGGCAGTTACAGTGATTTTTAGGTCTGATTCATCACTTTGTACTAGACAGCAGGAGCATGTTTATTGGCTGTGTGTTTGAAGTGCTATTTCTTTGAACCTCAGCTGATCTTTCAGGTTAGAAGATGCAACCTAATTTTAAGAAAGTTACCACATATATTGCACTGGTGCTGTATAGTCGTGCTGACTCTGCATGGAAATATCTGGCAAAGATTCTCTTTGGGCAACAACTCAGCTTATACAGAATGTCACGTGATCTGCATTTCTATTCCTTTGTTCTTTGTTACTGAGGGCATTGGCAGGAGAACTGGTCTTTTGCTTCTTAAGAGTTCATCTGCTAGAGCTGCTTATCCTTCATCTGAAGCAATAATTCTCTCTGCTCATGAGATAAAAATAGTTATTTCTAACTAAATATTAGACAGCACAAAGCTAAACTAAATATTAGACAGCACAAAGCACTAAAACACGCAGGGAAAACTCCTGTGTTAACAGAGAAATGTACAAGAAACTTGGCCCAGTATGGAAAAGGTGGCCTCCAAGTCATGCACATAGAACTTTGAGCCTGATTCAGAATCCTCTGTCAAAGACAGTCTTTGCACTGATTCCACTGGGCTTAGGAGCAAGCACTTTGCTCATGCACACACACATCAGCTCCTCTACTTTCTTTGCACTGCTATTTGGGCTTGCAGATGCTAGAATTGTCATGAGCAAATCCCATGTACCTGGCTGAGTTTGTGAGTGTAAATTCCATCACATTTGCACTTCACCTTTGTACATAGGTGAATGCACATAAAAAGGGGGACAATTCCTGCGTATGCATAAATAAAGCCTATTGCAAATCATGCCCAAAATATCTTCTTTCTATGATTTTATTAATTCCATAGCAACTAATTATGCCATGAACTAAAGATCATGATTTCAGGGGTATATCAGCAGGAGGAGAGGAAGAGCTGTTAAGTGAATATCCTTTTTCATGCAAATTTCCTTAATTTATAAGGAAGATAATTATAGAAAACATATCTGCTATGTAAGTGGAATTGCTTCTGAGTTGAAAGTTTTTCAAAGTTTTGTTAGCGGCATCAGTAGCTCTTGAAAGAAAAAAAGTTAGACAGGGCGCTTGGGTACCAAAAGACTGGTAAATTCAAATAGCTGAGCAAACCTCTAGGATGTCTGTTCTCCCCTCCCCTATCAGAGCATCACTTACATTCTAACATCCATGGCTTAGCCTCTTTAAACTGAAAGTCTAGCTGCTAAAATTGCAAATGCCAAAGCAAGGACCCAGTAAACAAAAGGGAAGGAATGTGTTCCATGCTGCAATAAACAGCTGCAAGGCAAATCCTTAGGGCCTTTTCCTCCTTCTTCTTTAACTGTTCATTCGGTTTCTCACTGAAATAGGTTCCACTGTGGTTATGAACTTTTTCATAATTCTGTCTATGATAAAAGGCTGTTAAATTGATACTCATCCTAAGCTTCCCACTCCATCATATGCCAAAATTTTGCTACTTAAGCAGGTGAACCCTGTGGTGTCAGCCCAGAATATGACAAACAAGTCGTTGGTTTGCCTGTTCAGCTCTTATTAGGTTTTTTAGGCCTATCTCACTTATATATAATCCCTTTTTGTTCAGGAACTGTACATACAAAAACAGCGTAACCAGGCCCAACGCACATTCTTCCGGGAGCTTTATCCCCCTCACAGAGGCCTGATAGCCATCTCCAAAACCTGCTGCTCTCACTATTTCCCATTGCCTCCCCACAAGGAGCAAATGCAGGAGAAACACAGGAGTCAGGGGGCAGCAAGATATATCCTTCGATCATGGACTTTAACCATATTTTTTCTGTTTCAGCTTGTCTGTTTCAGCCTTAGTTTTCTACGTCAGCATTCAAGTTTCTGACCCTGGGTGCAACATGTCAGAAAATCAAGAAAATCTATGTGGGAGAATGGGAGGAGGGGGTCAGTACATCGATTAAGGCTAGTGTACTATGACAATGATTCGCCAGATCCTCGACTCCTTGTCCTATAGATGGGAATGCTGCTCTCCAACGCAAATAATTAATAATAATAATAATACAGCCATCTGTCAATGTGCTCACGTATGTCTGATCACATTAGAGAGCTCTCTGCCTTTTGAACAGAGACTATGTACCTTAAATGGCTCTGTTCCACCGTTTATCTTACAGGGACATGGTCAGGTCAAAAATCGTAAGCCTGATTCTCTGTTGTCCTGCACTTTGTAAAAATCATTTACAGCTGTATAAAATGAGTGTAAAATATTTCCAGATCAGAGCACGTGCATTGTCCTCACTTTGGCTGAGTGTAAACGACTGCACACGGTGCAGGTCAATAGAACACCAGGGACGCCCATATTGTGAAAGAAGTTAGTTCTTTGTGGTTTTGATAGCTGTGGATTATTAACAGCAAAAGAACTTTAAAAAAATCTTTCAAATGCATCTTTCACCACTGATGTTCTTTGTTTACTTTTTGCATTTCTCTAGGCTTAGACAATGAAAATAGACTTGTCAGCTTCATGATTTTTTTTTCTTTTCAGTTTCACTCTCTCAGTACTGGAGTTGCAAACAGGCCAGAGGAATGCTTATTTATATATTTTAAAAAAGATTCTCTTGCAACATTTAAAAGTATAATGGAAACATTTTTATTAGGCTTAGCCTTTGGAAGAGCTTGTTTTTACAAACCTACATTTTTGGGCCAAATTTGACCTCACAGCAACTCTTAAGGCGTTACATGCGCATTGGAAAAACAGCAGAAAGGAGGTTTGTTTACTAGTTATCTTGTTGCAGAGAGAGAAGCAGTGCAATCAGTTTTAATTAATGCTTTAATGTGAAGCACTGAAGGTCTCTGTGTATGTATATTTAATTAACGTGTTTAAGTATTTACTGTGTATTAATAAACCCATAATTGATTTATTATCATACTAACCCATGGAACCATCACAGTAACCTATGAAAGAGACATTTCTGTGATAGTATTAGGTCTTAGAACCACATATGCTTGAACAGTGTCATTTTCAATCTAGTAGAGTGCAGTGCTGCACATACACATGATGCAAGAATAGAGGGAGACATCTAAATAAACTATGTTTTTTGTGGTGGTTTGTCATTTTTATTTGGTCAGCTACTTGGTAACAGTTTTGACTGCTCTGGAATCATCTCCACAATTTAAAGGGAAAATTCTTGGAAAGAAAGACAAGGTAGGATTCTTGCAGATGAGCAAAGGACTATTGGGCTATATGTAGGAGGCAGCATAGGAGAATATGTGGTAGGTTTTTCTGTAAGAAGATCACAAATGGGCTGTTGAAGGTAGCAACACTGCTGGAGCACAGGAAAGGGGGTAATGCAAGTTGAGACCAGCTTGATTAAGGGCAGGGACAGAGTTATCTAGAGCTTTGAAAGACAGTGAAAAGAAGCTTAAAGTTCCGGCAATAGCAAATGGGAAGCCGTTGGAATGATTCTAAGAAAGGAGTGACATGCACAAACTGACAAAGAAAGATGATGAGTTAAGTCACTGTATCTTGTGTGGATCAAAGAGGGGAGTGTGTGTGTGCGGTCATAGAGGAGGGAGGATGTAGTAGTGAAGGTGGACACAATGAAGGAGTGATCCAAAATCTATTGGTTTCAATTGACTTCAAATCTGCCTCTGCAAGATTTACCCATAGTGATGGAAAGGAAAGCATAGACCTTGGAACTCTTGAGGAGGAGGAAGGAAGAGAATTTGGAGGTGGCCAGGATATGGGAGTAGCCAAATATAACTCCCAGATTACAGGCCCATGTGGCAGGAAAGATGGCAGTTTAGTTAATCATGATAGAAAAAGGGTAAGGTTGAGTAAGTTTAGGAAAGGAAGATAAGGAGTTTGGTTTTCACCTTGTTAAGTGTAAGCAGAGGATGAGGCAGCTAAGAGGAGTTGTCAAAGAGACAGGCCAAGATGACTGGATGGAAGGAGACAGATTAGGAGTGAAGAGGTAGATTTGTGAGTTGTTAGTATAGAGATGATACCTGAAGCCACGTAAATGGATGAGATTGCTCAGAGACAGGACGTAAAAGGGTAATGGAGTTGTTACAATTCCGCTTTTAACATCTACGCCTGTTACAGTATGAATCTGTTGCCAGGACTTTGTTTTACCTTATTACTGTGCAATCTTCTTTACTCCATGGGCCAGGATTTTGTGACGTAAATCTGCTCCACCATGACATGACACTTCCACTCACACCAATGCGGACAGAGGTGTCACAACATAAATGTTAGTGTGTCACTGAAGTCCGCACCAACTGAATCTCTGTTAGTGAGACTGCACAGTGATTTCTTTCTTGTATGTGAGAATCCATATGAACTGGCCAAAGGATAACAATGTACAGATGCAACTGAGAATGTGGAAAGTGGATGGGTAATAAAGATTAATGTGATCTGGTTTGGGATTCCTTTCCTGTTTTTTCCTTGTTCAACGGGGAGATTAATTTATTGCTGGCCTATATCAGCAGAAAATTACTACCTCCCTCCTGGACTGGTTCAGCTACCCTGGCTCTGCCCATTCTTTGCTTTTTCCAGCTCACTTGCTTCAGGCAGGGGACAAGTGAGTAGCCCTGTTTACGCATAATCACCCATATTTAAAGTCCAGGTAGCCCTTGGATAGTGGTTAGGAGGGTTTTGACTGTCTTGCGGGCATATGGTCCAAGTCAGAATCTAGCCCTTTGATGGCAATGCTGTTTCTATAGGGCTCTGCATTTGAGGTGCAAAACTTCTTCCCGTCTCCTGCAGGAATTTCTAATTTATAACAGATTTGCTCAAAAAGAGATGGATTCTATATGTGCGTGTTATCAGCCACTGAATTACTGTATATTAGAATCATAGATTATTAGGGTTGGAAGGGACCTCAGGAGATCATCTAGTTCAACCTTCTGCTCAAAGCAGGACCAATCCCCAAATGGCCCCCTCAAGAACTGAACTCACAACCCTGGGTTTGGCAGGCCAATGCTAAAACCGAGAGTGAGCAACAGATTGCTATTCTCTCTTGCGTCTAATATCTATCTCCTTGCCAAAAAGATGCCTTAAAACAGGGGTTCTTGATACAAATTTTTTGGTGGCCTCAGAGTGCGGCTACCAACTCTTGCTGGTGGCCGCTCTCACACTTTTTCCTAAAATACTTAATTAGCTTTAGGAAAAACAAATAAATATGCACATATGTGTCCAAATCATTGTAAATTTTTTATTGCTAGGTAGTAAGTCTGTTGTGATTTAACAGACATACAAGTATTGCTTTTCACAGCAAATTTACTCAGCCCTGTCAAACTTGGGACAAACTAAGCCCTGGATGGGGGAAGGGAGGGTCAGGAAAGGCAGCAGGGGCCAGGAGGAACGGGGTGGATGAGAGGGAGGCAGTGGGGGGCTGGAGCCCGAAGCCCTGTGGCCAGAGCGTGCTGCCCCACCACTCCAGGGCTGAAGCCTGAAGCCTGAGCTCAACCACCTCTGAGAAGGTGGGGAACTCACTGGCTGCCTGGTTCTCCAACACTGTGCCCCAGGCGTCACCAAAGGGCCACCCCTGCTGGCACCCCAGCAATCAACACCAAGACAGTGCATCCAGCAACAGCAGGGGGGCGAGAGATCACTCGCTACTTCTCCCCCTTCCAACCCCATAACAGCCCAGGAGGCTGTGGCTGCAAGGAAAGCCCCTGATGGCCGCATTTGAGAAACGCTGCCTTAAAAGAGCTGCCAGTACTGTGAGCCATATTGTCACTGGGGTGGTGAAGGTTGAGGGTGGAACCATCCTTCATATTGGGGTACCCTGGCACTAGCCTATGTCTGGCCACCTCAGTGTGGAAAGACTCCTGTCTGAAAGGTAGCCCTGTATGATGTTTATTATTTATTACCCAGGAGCCACTTTTAGAAACACTTTCTTCTGCTTCATGTCTTGGCTTTATAAATAAATCCACACATGTGCATTAAGGACTGATTGCGTGGCAGGTTTTAATATTTGTGCTGTGCCATCCTCTCAAGAGTGTCAGGTTCCTTCCTGTTCCCCAGGACCTAATGTTGGGAAGTGAGGGGAAAAGGGGGAGGAGGGAAAAGAAGCTGGAGAATTTGCTGTTTATTTTTATTGGGTGATTGATTTCTTGCCATGAGGGAGGGTCAAATCTGTTTTAATGGATGGCATTTGCACATAATGTGACATCTGGAGGCCAGTAAAAATGAACTAGTTTTGAGCTCCTCAGAAATAGGGTTTATAATGGAGATGTTAACCTGGTCCCTATTACACTCTGGAAGCACTGTGCGGCTCCAGTTTTAGTAATAAATGGTGACATGACACTATTTCAGCAGAGTATGAGAGGCATTATATCTAGTTTTTCTTTATATTGCTTCATTTATAATCGTGTGCATTTCTGTAGGCTCACAGGGGGTGTGTGCTAAATGGGGTGAATCACTTCTGACTCACATTGTACATCCTGGAGGCACATGGGTGTTTGCTGGCCCCTAAGAAAGGGGCAGTGCTTAGCAACCTGCGTACGCCACTCCATTCTTTTAGCTTGGTAGTTCTTTTTATTTACATGCTATGGCATTATGGGCTGCAATCCAAACCAGTGAGGGGCAGTGTAACCCCAGCCCTGCAACCTGGGATGCCTCACAATGCTTTGCTGCTGTAGCTCCCAACCTGGGCTCCTCCCAAACAACATGCAGGTCACGCCCTGAGTGTCTGTATATAGCTATGGCCCTGGTCCAACAACTCTGACACTAACAGCCTGTCAGCAAACACCAGTCACACTCTGGCTTCCAGCAGCTTTGGTTACTAGTTGCAAGCAGGGCCGCCCGGGGGGGGGGGACAAGAGGGGCAATTTGCCCCAGGCCCTGGGCTTCGCAGGGACCCCCACGAGAGTTTTTTGGGGCCCCTGGAGCGGAGTCCTTCACTCGCTCCGGGGGGGCCCGGAAAACTCTTGCGGGGCCGGGCCCCGGAGCTTCTTCCGCTCCCGGTCTTCGCCAGCGGGGGGGTCCTTCCGCTCCGGGGCGGAAGGACCCCCCGCCAGCGAATTACTGCTGAAGCGGGACCTGCCGCTGAAGTGCAACCCGGTCTTCGGCAGTAATTCAGCGGCGGGGGGCCCTTCCGTTATGGGATCTGCCGCCGAAGTGCCCCGAAGACCCGCGGCGGGGGCCTCCCGCCACCGAATTATCGCCGAAGAGTGGGCTTGTCATAAACAGATGGTTAAGGTTAATGTCTCTTTTACCTGTAAAGAGTTAAGAAGCTCAGTGAACCTGGCTGACACCTGACCAGAGGACCAATGGGGGGACAAGATAGTTTCAGATCTCTGTGGAGGGAAGTCTTTGTTTGTGCTGTTTGTTTTGTTTGTTGTTCGCTCTTGGGGCTAAGACGGACCAGACGTGCACCCCAGGTTTCCTCAATCTTTCTGAAACAGTCTCTCATGTTCAAAATAGCAAGTACTAGCTAGAAAAGGCGGATTAGTCTTATGTTTGTTTTCTTAACTTGTGAATGTGTATTTTGCTGAAAGTATTTTTACCTCTGTTTGCTGTAACTTGAATTTCAGGCTGGGAGTGGGGGGAAGTGCCTCTAGTCTATATGAGCTGAATACCCTGTGAACATTTTCCATCCTAATTTTACAGAGATAATTTTTACTTTTTCTTTCTTTAATTAAAAGCTTTCTTTTTTAAGAACCTGATTGATTTTTTTCCTTGTTTAAGACCCAAGGCGATTGGGTCTGAACTCACCAGGGATTGGTGGGGGGAAAGGACGGGGGGAGAAGGTTAATTCCTCTCTGTTTTAAGATCCAAGGAGTTTGGATCAGTGTAGTCTCTCAGGGTAACCCAGGGAGGGGGGAAAGGAGGGGGAATGGTTTATTTCTCCTGGTTTTAAGACCCAAGGGGTTTGGGTCTTGGGTTCCCCAGGGAAGGTTTTGGGGGAACAGAAAATGTGCCAAACACTGTATTTTGGCTGGTAGCAGCGCTATCAGATCTAAGCTAGAAATTAAGCTTAGAAGTGTCCATGCAGGTCCCCACTTTTGGACGCTAAAGTTCCAACTGGGGGAAAAATACCTTGACAGGGCTGCACTTCGGCGGCGGGTCCCGCTTAGGCGGTAATTCGCTGGTGGGGGCCCTGCCGCGGGTCTTCTGGGCACTTCGGCGGCGGGTCCCGGAACGGAAGGGCCCCCCGCCGCCGAACAGGGCCGGCTCTAGACATTTCGCTGCGCGGGGGGTGCCCTGCCGCTTGCCGGTCCCGTGGCTCCGGTGGACCTCCCGCAGGCATGGCTGAGGAGGGTCCGCAAGTCCTGCGGCTCCGGTGGAGCATCTGCAAGCGTGCCTGCGGGAGGTCCACTGGAGCCGTGGGACCAGCGGACCCTCCGCAGGAACGCCTGCGGGAGGTCCACTGGAGCCGCCTGCCGCCGACGGCCCCAGGCCCCCAGAATCCTCTGGGCGGCCCTGGTTGCAAGATGACCCAAACACACTCCCAGTCCTGGATTTCCCCCCAAAAATATGTGTGCAGCACTGTCCAGCCCTCTCCTGGACAGTCCAGATCTATTAGGTCCATTGCCCGCCCCCCCTAAAGTGCTGAAAGAGATTCCATGCTGTTGTTCTCTAAGATGCAGATCAGTTTCCATCTGTTAGGTGATTGCCCATCAGCTTTGGTAAGGTGTCAGCTTGGCCTTTTTCTTTGAGAAGCAGGTTTACTCATTCTCGAAGTGGTGAATGCACTTTGGTCATGATTTCAACTTATGTTCATAACTTCACATATAATGTTACTACACACATTTCACCATGATTATGTTGGCCGGCCAGTTATTAGTTTTCAAATGATACCTCACAAGGCATATTTTATACAAGTTATTACAGTGGTGGGTGAATACAGGGTGTGGCAAACTCAGGACACTTAGCTACCAGGGGAGGGGTAGTAATTAGTCCCAGAAGGCTTAACCATGGAGGAATAAGGTTCAGCTGGAACAGGGGTTACCAGGGAGCTAATTAGTTTCAGCTGGCCCCAATGGCTGGAGACCTTTTTAAACCCTCCCTGGCAGGGAAGCAGGGGCGAGGAGAGAAGTAGAGTAGCTGCCAGTGAGTAGGGGCAGCTGAATTCTGAAGCTTTTCTTGCAAGGTAGATTGCACTCTCCCCAGAAGGAGAGGAAAACAGAACAAGGGCCTGACTGAGAAGGGAACAGCCAGACCCTGTGCGACTGCCCAAGCCTGTGTCTCCAAGGCTAAGAAGGACTGAGCTAGCAGAGGAGAGGCAGGTACTTTGCCACATGGGGTGCATGTGGTCACACATATATGGCCCAATCATAAGAGTAGCTGAGTGCCTCTCAGACATTATTTTAATCTCACAGCACCCCTGTGAGCTTGGGAAGTATTGTTATCCCTATTTTGTAGAAGATAAACTAAGCTACCAAATGACTTGTGCAAGGTCACACAGGTAATCTGTGGAAGAGCTGAGAATTGAACCCAGATTTTCTGCTTCTCAGTCCACTCCCTTAAACAGAAAGCTAATCTTTCCTCCGTCCTACACCGCTCTTCCATCCCCCATGTCGGTAGAGGTGGGGATTGCTGCAGAGGTGCTTCACTCTTTCCCATGGACGTCTTTTCAGGTTGTTTTAGGTGAAGTGGTCGTGGGTTTCCCTGCTTGGAGAATGGAATTTGCTCTGTACAGCACAGAGATGGGAAGTAAGGGAGGTTTAATGATTAAAATCCCTGAGTTTCCTCCGGACCCCTGTGAGGATAAACTTGGACATCATGGGCAGAGGCACAGAAAGCCTGCTTCTAAAATGCATGGGGAAATTCCCTTTGGATTATCATTCCCTTCATTACCCTCATTTAGGGTGACCAGATGAGAGGAAGAAAATATCAGGACACATGCGGGGGGCGGGGGGAGGGTGTCACCGGTTGAAGGGTAAAAAAAGGAATATTGTGAAATATCCAGACAAACATCTAGATATCAGGACGGTCCCGATTTTATTGGGACGTCCGGTCACCCTGCCCACATTCTGGAATATTGAGAGATGCCAGGTACATTGGGCTGCACCAAGTGGATGTGTGCATCAGAGGCACTTAGATATATTTGGTATGAGCAAAGTGGTTTAAAAAGAAACAACCAGAATTAAATGATGATAGCAAACAATTTGTGTTGAGATGGTCATGGAGAGGCTGTTATCATACTTAAGTACTCTTCATCTAAAAATTTTTTTTATCAAACATTAATTAATCCCCATCATCCCTTCGTGAGGTGGGTCGGTATTGTTATGGACAGGGTACACTACCGATCTGTGTCTTACGAAGACACTGGGGCCACCTCATAGAAGTCAGATGATTCAAATTTTCATCCTCTGCTGGGCTTATCTGCAGCAATCAGGGACCAGACAGGGAAGGGTTAAGGTTCTGTAAGGTTGAGGCAGCTGAGCTCATCAGCCAAATGGGTCTGCCTGCCTTACAGCGGGAGGCAGAGAGGGAAGCTACAGGAGAAGTAAGTGGTGAATCAGAAGCTCACAGCTGGAAGGATTGTGTGTTTTGGACTGTTTGTGTATCCTAGATGAGAAGGAGTTTATATTGGGGATGGAGTTTGTACCTGTAAGGAAAGGGAAAGACAGCTGCTGTAGGCCTGGAAGAGCCCCACTTGTGAAATATCTTTGTTGTTATAGATAAGGAAACTGGGGTACAAAAAAGTTATTATTTACACAAGGCTGTAGAGGCGTGTGGGCTAAGAGCCAGAGTTGGAATGTTCTTAGCACCTAATGCAGTGCTTTCTGTCTAATACTAGCAGCAGGTGTGTGCTGTATATTTATATCTTGAGGAAGAAGATGAATGGAAGTCTTCACAGTTTATAAATGAACTGAATCTGGGGCTTGTTTGCAGGAATGAACTAAGAAAGGCAACTTTGCTGTTAAATAAATTGATTGCTCTGTGTGTGTGGGTGCGCGCGCACATGACCTGGTTTTATCTGGCCTATTTCTTCACCTGAACAAATCTTTAAAAATATCAGCCAGCCACCTCTTCATCCTGCCCCAATATGCATAGTAACAGACAGTCCCTGCCCCAAGGGCTTACAATATAAATTGCTAAGACAAACGATGGCAGAAATGAGGTGTTAATATTACAGATGGGGAGCGGAGGCAGAAGGAAATAATAAACGTCTTACCAGGGTCTCAAAGGGAGTCTGTGACAGAGCAGGGAATTGAGTCTAGCTCTCCTGCATTCTAGTCCAATGCTTTAACTACAATTACGTCCTTCCTCTCTGAGAAAGTTGCATTGTGTGAAAGATTTTCTACTAGTTGCTGACGTGTTAGAGCAGCTTGGGCCAGTTGTGGGGAGGTGAGCCCCACACACAGCGCGTGACACCAACCCAGTAGATTGAGTATGGAAAAACAGATAGGTAGGTGGAGAAGCAAATGTAATGAAATAGCATTAAACTGAGTGACAAGTCAAATGATACTGATTTGAAAAAAAGTAAAAAGAGAAGTCCCTACACTGAGTAAACATAATAGATAGGTCAGACCAGTCTTCTGGCAAGTGAGTTTTAATAGCATCTGCAAAAACAAATGTATATGCATGGGACTGTTATGATTTTTGGGGTCTAAAATCTGATTGATAGTCATAAGTGAATTAATTAATACATTTGCTGTCATCTATAGCACTCTCTATGTGTATGCCATATGTAGCACATTTTATGTGTGTGCCTGTGAATCTGGATGTGTAATATATGCATACCCAATCCTTGTAGGACCAATTGCATTTCAGACCAAATCTAAATTCAGTTGCTCTTTGCTGAGAACTATAAATCTGAGGAACCACTAGCAGCTAGGATGATTAAAACCTGCTCCAAGCTTAGATGTACACAGGACTGATAGAGAATAGAATTAATCCAGGGGAATGGACCTGGTTAAATCTAAGATACATACTGTAGTCCCTCCACCTGTGCAGTGATTGGTTAAAAGCAGCTTATGTTGGATTTGCTGAGAAGAAACCAAGGGGAGGTTTTTATTTTAAACAAGGTGGTGGTAGTGCGGGAGCAATGTTGTCTGAGGGTAATTTTGATTGGCTGGGGGAGGGCAGAAGCCAGAGAGAATGCTGAGCAGGCATTCATAAGATACAGTAAGAACGCTCATTCTCTCTGCCTCTCGCTTCAGATGCAGGGATGGACCACAGAGCTGTGACTGTATACTAGCAGAGAGCATGATTGGACTGGAGTCACAGAGGAGTGTCAGCAGCACTGTGAATGAAGCTCCGTGGCTAACTTACCATAGGCTCTGTCTGTGTGAGGAGAAACAGGGATCTTTAAAGTGAGCTGAGCATCTCAGGGCAGAGCAATGTGGCAAAGAGGAATGGGGCATGGGAGCTGCTTGCCTTTTGGATAATTTCTGTTCTTGCCAACAAGTCTGTGCACCTTCCCTTCTGTGTGTGTTTAGCATGTGGAGCCAGGGTTTTGTATGGCATTTGCGACAAAAGCAAGATCATACTTCCTTTTTTTAAAATTAATTGCTTTGGGTACAGTATATCTCTGTCTTTTCATTTGCTTTTTGGTAGTAGGGCGGGCTGGGGGGGGAAGCGTGAAACCAAAGGGAATGTTTACTTGTTCAGAAGTCTCTCTCACACGGAAGCACTCTGTTCCCTAACTCCTGGCTGAGCAGACTCCAGTTTGCCAACCTCTGCTTTACAGCACACTTAACTCGACAGAATGGCAGACCAAAGAACAGCTGGTGCAAAGCAATAGGGGGATAAGGAGAGAGGAAAAAATAAATAAACGTATTTCCCTCCACCGCCAACATCCAACAACTGTCACATCAGTAGTAACCGTGGAACAATCGGAAGTCACCATGCGCAGGTCTAGCACCGATGAATCAACCTATCACAGGAGTCCTTCTTTGGACAGCAAGGATTACAGTTTTCCAAATGGCGCCTTCCGTCGCTACAGCAGCATGTATGGCGGCCAGTTTGGGGCCGCCAGCAATTCATTTTTTGGATTCCACACCAACCCGGGCCCTAAAGCCACCAAGGCTAAGTACACGTCCCCGAAGGGGAACAAGTACGTTGTCTTTTACCTGGATCTCTCGTTTATTTTTCTCCTAGAGCTGAAGAGGTGCAGCATGGCTCACAACTGCCTGCAGTGCATCAAGTACCTAATGTTTGTCTTCAACCTTCTCTTCTGGGTGAGTACGCATCTGAGACTGAGAGATGTTTGTCTTTGTGTCCCCTTTTTTTAGTAAGAGGTAGGGGGGAAACACTGGGTATTGAAAGTTTTTTTTATTGTTTCCTCCAGTTTGTGAGCGCTGAGAGTTGGGTGTAAGCAATGTCTAGGCCAATCTTTCTTGGTTGTGGTAAGTCAGGATCAAGGTAATATGGGTACCCTCCTTACCCTCCCATTTCCCTGTGTTCTACACAGGTGGAATGCAATGCCTGCCTCACCTAGTTTGAGTTATCTGAGGTTGTTATTCTGTGGCCTGGATTTACCCAATACTCATGCGTCACCGGAGCACACATGATGGCATGTACATGCGTACATCTCTACGTCATCATTTTAGTAGATAAAACAGCTGGTAAAAGTCAGCTAGTGGGTGTTTCTCTGCCAGGCACAGGAAAATGAGGGATTTGGAAGCTGATTGAGGGAGCACGGTCAGGGATATGGATCATGAATGCTGTTCCACATGTAAAAATGAAGTGACTTGATTGGCAAGGCAGAAGAGAAAGGGAGTTCCTCCTGTTTCAAAGTAGCCCCATCCAGATCTTTGCATGGGAAGGTGTTTTATTGGAGTGCCTATCTTCAGTAACTCCATCTGAATTTTCCCATGGTGGATCATCAGCAGGGAATGAAAGGATGGGGTGTTGTAAAACAATGGCATCACCATATTGGCATTTGGGGGTGGTCATGGGGGGCTGTGGTTGGAAATGGTGCTTTGCTTACTACAGACTCTCCATTCTCTCATGTGTTGCCAGAGGTATAAGGAAGGGAGTTTGTGTGTGTATGACAGTGTTATTCTCTTTATCAAGCACTACCGTACAATTGTCTGTTCCACGCATGCTGCAGTGCCTTGTGCATCAGAAATCACTGAGCGTAGGTAACTTCCTCCGGCGCTCGTGTAACGCTCTGGTACCAAGAATTCAGGACATGATAAACTAATGCAAGTCCACTGATTTGGCCTCGTACTAAGAGGCACTATGAAATACAGAGAGAGTGCCCTTTTAAAGCCTCAGATAAGCTGATAGAAAGCGTCTGAGAACTCACATTCTCTCTCACACTGCTGGGGGCAGAAATATCTCCTGATGTCTATCCCAGCTTACCCCCAAAGCTTCCTGAAAAGATGGGAACGCTGGCTCTCTTTCCCTTTTAAGCCTTATGCTTCTTCTAAGGCTATCATCCGTCTCCGGCTGAGATTATAGCGCAGTCAGCCAGCTGAAGCCTGTGCTGGAGAAATCCCACAGAATGTTGGCAGAAACAGTCCTTTTTGAAACTAGCCATGGCAGCCCCTCAAGGGATATTCTCTGTATGCCGCTTCCTTTTATTCCATTCATCCTGCACTGATGTATACCTGTATATTTTACAAGGTATTTCTGCATGTAACGTGCATGCGTTTACAATGGACTGATGGCAGACTGTTTCTTTGGAGTGTTTCACAAAGGCAATGCCTTAACAGTCGTTCAGAGTGACAGATAAAGAGGGTTTGCTTTTCTCCCCTGAAGACATCAAAGCTTTCCCCAAGCATTGGGTAGTGGTATTGGGGGGGCTGTTCGAAAAGAGAATACCATTCAGCCAGGAAGGCTCTGAACTAACTCAGCCATGCAAGCAGGGGGAGGAGGTGGGGTCAAGTGCTTCAGCATGCTCTCTATTTTGTTTCCCTTTGACACGCTTCTTGCACAGGAGGGATGATTGACGATGACAGTGTCCGAATGAGGTTAACATAGTATGTAGCTGTAACTGTTGCAGATCTCTGCTTCTCATACTGCAGAGAGTAAATAAATATAAGCTATTATCAAGCATATAGGTTTAAGTGGATGGGATGTATTTCCAACACTTGACAATTTTGCAGTGATTGTGGATTGATAGTTTGGGGGTTTTTTTTAAAGCTGTTGCCAGTCATATGGCTACTGCATTTGCTGAGAAACCAAAGAAAAAGAGTTTTCAAAGTGTCTATGCAAGCAGGATTTATCTTTGTATGAGTACTTGCCAACACTTTTGCTATCCCCTTATCCTGTTACTCTTCCCTCAACTTTTCTAGATGGTTATCTAGTGGCAGGTGATAGAAAGCCAGAAAAGAAACAGTATTTTGATATCCTTTACTTTTTAAATAGAAACGGCAGGGTTTTTTCCAAGAATAAAGAGAAAGCATTGCATTAAATGACAGAAACCTCGTGTCTCCAATAGGCTGTTCCCAATTTATGTTCTGGATGAGCAAATACTTAGATTCTCTTTTCGTAAGGTATAATTCTACTCTCTTGTACCTTCCCTCTGTTCCCATTGCTAGGCTCTGTGCATGCCATACCTCTCCATTCACCTGTGGTGATCTCCCACCTAAAATGGGGGCTAGGGGAGAGTGGTTCCCTAGTGTGTAGCTCCAGTGGGTTCAGTATTTTATATCTCAGAGCTATTCTTGGCTCTAACTATGGTGCATGTATAGAAGAGGAAATCCCAAAGGCCTGGATTTTAAACATTCCTGGCATGCTTTATTGGATTAAGTGTTGGACTTGCATTGTGACAGTAAAAGTTGTTGCACAACTTGTGAAATTTAGAGCAAAAATCTCCCCTCTCCCGTTGCTGGGTAAAATACTGGGAAGTTTTGCAGGTGTCATTGACTGAAGGGCCTGACCAGTGCTGGGAATGTGAACCATTCCGCTGGTAGTTTAAATGCTATTACACTGTGCCAGAAGTTATTTACATAGGGCTAGATTTTAATAGTCTGAGACAATAGTTCCTTCCTCTAGGAAGCATCCCATTTGAAATCAGCCCTTACTCATAAAGTAGAGTACTACTAAGTTGGACTACATGTATCAGAATCTGGCCTATAATTATTAGAAGGCATCACTTGTAAAGGAATTGCCATAGTGTTATCAATTCCCTGAGAGTTGCTGTATACAGTCATTACTGTATCGCTGCATTGGCTTGTAGACGCTCCCAGCTTTAGACACGTGCTATGTAACACTTGCCCATATATATTTTTGCTATAGAGAATTGCTTTTTCCTCTGTTGAATCTCCATAATTCTGAAGTCTACAGATCTCCCTTTTCTACTGATCACTAGGCAGAATATTCTCCTTGTGAAATACCCAGGGAAGACCAAATTGTTTCCCTTCTGCCCTCCTCGCTCACAAAGTTTCCTCATGACAGTCAGTGAAATGAACAACTTGCTTTTGTGCTTATAACCCCAGACACTGCTGTGCCTGTTCCTTTCGCTAGAGTAGTGGTTCCCAAACTTTAACAGCCTGTGAACTCCTTTCACCAAAATGGCAAGTCTTGCGAACCCTCCTAAAAAAGAATATTTCCAGGGATTTTCTCCTTTACCTGAGTATAAATTATAAAAGGAGTGATCGTGGAAATATAAAATTTGTTTTTGTGACATGCTTATTACACATTACACACTATTTATTATTAATTATTATTTATCATTGCAGTATTTTTATTACATTATGAAAATGGCAACACTCTTCTAAGATCTCACTTTCGTAGCTTGTATCACTTTGAATAAGCCTGTTATAAGACAAGGCTCCTATGTTTCATCAAGAAGTATCAGATGTGAAACAGCATGAAGGTATCTAAGAAGCCAGCTCAAAGAGTTCCTCTTATACAAGCATTCAGGTCTTGAGCAGTTCAGGCAAACAACACATGTTACAACAAAGCTTAAACTTGTTCTTCACAGTAATTTTAAAAACAAGACTAGCTGCCTATTTAATTTTAAAAATAGCAAAAAATATCCACCTCCCTTTCTATTTCTTGTAAGTAGTCTTGAAGTTTAAATCTCCTCAGTGTGATAGAGATGCTTGCTTTGATCTGCTTAGCTCCTGGCAGTCCAGGGGCTCCAGGCTGCTAGTCCCATGCTGCCTCGGGTCCCTAAGGACAGCTCTGTCCGCGATTAGGGAATTTTTTCCCAAGAACCCCCTGTCACATTTCGTGAACCCCAGTCTGGGAACCACTGCGCTAGAGGCTGTCTTTTGTTTCCAAGGTTGGATATGTTCTTAGGGCAGTATGAGCGCTGCTAAAAGATGAATGTTGATGCTGTTTTACCTTCTGTGACTACCCAAACTGCTCCACATGTTCCCACCTTCTTTCCCCAAAACTTGTTTCTAAGATGTATGGTTCTGTGTGTTTCCCTTTTCTGCTTGTGTTTCCAGTGTCTCTTGCTTTTCATAGAGAATCCTTTGCTGGAGCAGGGACAGGATTGGTAGCACCTCTGCCATCAGTAAAATTAAGAGTTATCTCTGAAGCAACATATAATGCACGAGCCAATAAAAACATTAGTAAAGAAAAGAAGCTGCACAACAATGATTTGGAAGACTCGCATAGAGAACAAACAGTAACAAAAACCAAAGGAAGAAGGTCAGAGGCAGAGAAGCCTAGTAGTTATCGCTGATGATTTCTATGAAAATGTCCCCATGTTTTTAGGTAATTTCTAATATTAGTTCCTGGGCTTGAAATCCCTGTCTTATGAACGTTTTCTCTCGTACCAAAAAGAACGCTGCAGGGGAAGGGGGAGTGCTGTAATTTGTGTTACTGGTAGACTGACACAGTGCTACCTACTGGACACATCTGAGTGTGATGAATAACTGGGAAGCCTCAGAGCAAAACACTTGGTCTACTTTGCTAGTGCTGAACAAATCCTCCTTCTGTTTCCATTTCTAATCCATATAAAGTTTTTGACTGATACCGTTCTGAAAAGTCTGGCACCACTTTACCATGGCTTCTGAATCAGAAAAATGCAGTCCTTTTAAACACTGAACTGCAACAATCTGAAATATGGTTTCTCTGACTGAAATGCAGCACTGTTAGACAATGTATGACAGCTTTGGGGGTCACTACTTTTAAGAAAAGAGGTAATTCTTGTTTATAACTTCCAGCATTGAACCACCCAGCTCTCTTTGCTGGGTTGCCACATTAGCCTTTCACCTCTGAATAGATTAATTCCAATTGTAATGTAAGTCACAAGTGAAAAAATGATACTTAGCATCACCTTCTAGTGCTTAGAGGACACTGGCCCATGTCAGAAGTAAGCATAGTTTAGGGCTAGATTGGAAGGCTGGCTGCACCCCTACGTGGAGTTGTAAGACCCTCCCTTTACACCGCTGTACAGGATGTCTGGGTTTGCCTAGGTAAAAGCGCAGCACAAGCTTGCCCCCTGAACATGCGCATGGGCACATGCACACACAAGAGCAGATGACGAGATGGGGATTGGGTGGAGCCTTTGTTCTGTCCTCCTCATGCACTAGCCAGCATAGCTGAGCTGGTGTGTCAGCGCCCTTTAGGAGCAACTGGGGAGGAGGAGGAAATGGGAATTCAGGTACAGTTCCCTCCTTATATAACTCCTTAGATGGCACAGCAATACACCATCCTTTTATTAAAGGTTGTGTCCTAGAGCAGTGCTTCTCAACCCATTTACCATTGTGGGCCGCAGGATGAGAACCACTGCACCAGGCACACATTGGCTCACCCACCCTGCACTGCCAGTCTGCCCTTTCCCCTTGGGGGCAGACCCACACCACATGCTGCCCCCCCCAGCACTCCCCCAACTCCCTATACCCAGCGCTCCCCTGCCCAGAGACCCCCACACACAGACCCCTATGCCCAGTGCCCCCCACACAGAGACCCCTCTACAGAGCAGGGCCAGGAGCTGGGACCCTGCGCTGTGGGGCCAAGAGCCGAACCCCAAGTAAAACCTGGGGGTGCTGCAGCACCCACCCCACACTCATAGTTCCGAGGCCTATGCTGCCCTGCACCACCCACAAACCCTCCACTGCCCAGCGCCTCCACCTCCTCACTGCCAAGAGCCCCCCCCTGGTTGCCTGTCCCTCAGTCAGCCCCACCCCCTGCCAGATCGGAGCGGCAAATTTTGAATTGTTTTTAGCATAGTTGGGCTGCAGCTGTGTGCTAAATTGTGCTTTGGGTTGAGAACCACTGTTCTAGAGACACAACTCTAGTCCTTGGCATGTTATGTCTGGAAGAAGAAAATATTCCAAATGTACAGGCAATCCTGCACGTCCCCAACAGTTGGAAACAAGAAGGAAACAAATGTATTATTGGGTGGCTGCTCTGCAAACATTTCAACCTATGCACGTTGATCCCTGAGCATGATCACTGGGAGGAGATGGGGCATTTCTTCAGTCCTGAGCGAGCAACTCTACCAGAAACCTGCTGACAAAATTAAATTGGAAAGAGCACTTTTGGCTGAACCATGTTTGCTGTCCTAGTTGTGAATGCTGGAAAAAAAGGTGATATTGCTGAACCGGGCTCCCCACCCCTCTGTATGTGTCATTCCCTGGGATAGGAATGGGAATAACAAAAATAGCCAGGAATCTCATTGAATGTTAAAGGCTGAGGATCACCAACATTTCCCAGTTGTCTTAGGAAGCCAACTTTAAATTATTAGAAACAATACTTCTTCTTCGAGTGCTTGCTCATATCCATTCCAATTAGGTGTGTGCACGCCGCGTGCACGTTCGTCGGAGACTTTTTACCCTAGCAACACTCGGTGGGCCAGCAGGTCGCCCCCTGGTGTGGTGCCGGCATTTAGCCTGATATATACCACTGCTGGCCCGCCCACTCCTCAGTTCCTTCTTACCGCCCGTGTCGGTCATTGGAACTGTGGAGCACGGCTAGCCGTTCTCCACCTCCCTAGTGTTTCACTCTTCTACAGTATAGTATATATAGTTCTGTAATTATAGTAATAGTTGTAGTTATAAAGTTAGTTAAGTGTAGTTTGTAAATAGTTATACAGAGGATCGGGGGTTCGCCCCCTTTTCCTCCCCGCGGTGCCAGGGCCCATGCCCGGTTTACCCGGGTTTAAGCCTTGTGCGGCCTGTCATCGGCCGATGCCCACAGGAGATCCGCACGACTCCTGCCTGAGGTGCCTAGGCAAGTCCCACCTTGCGGACAAGTGCCGGATCTGCAAGGCGTTCAAGCCCCGAATGAAGAAGGAGCGAGACAGTCGCCTGAAGCAGATCTTGATGGAGGCAGCGCTGACTCCCCCTCTGTCGGCACCGACTCCGGCACTGGGACCAAGTGTCGCCTCCGCTCCGGACCGCCCGGCGCCGGCAAAGGCTTCAACTTCCCGCTCGGCACCAGCCCGGCACCCTAGCCGGCACCGCTCACTCTCCCCGAGGAGCAAGAAGCACAGGGCTCCTGCGGTACCTACAACTGCACCGCAGTCAGAGCGTGCCTCCAAACCTGACCACCCGTCACCGTCATCCGCCGCGGCACCGAGCGTCGTCGCACCATCGACTCCGGCTCCTCAGGGACCGTTGAGTCCGGTGCCTCTCAGCTCCCCAGTGAGAACAGCGGTTGAGCTTGTCGCGCCCTCCACGCCGGAGACCTTCTCCGTTGCACGCGACCTCATCGCCCTGACAGAGCCCGAGCTGCCCCAACCACTGGCACCGCCGGTGCGGGTTATCCAATCGATGGGCAAGCCCGCCATGGTGCGGCCGCATTCGCCAGGCACTACTGAGCATCGGTCCCGTTCCAAATCGAGGGACCACTCTCAGCGTTGCTGCTCGAGATCCAGACGCCGCTCGCAGTCCTGGGACCGCTCCCTGCGGCACCGGTCGTACTCTCGGCACCGGTCTAGATCGCGGCACCGACGTTCCTACCGCAGCCGATCCTGGCACGGCAGCGTACAGCACCGGTCGACCTCCCGGCACCAAGCTGGTAGCAGGTCCCGGTCCAGATCGAGGTACCGCCATGACTCCCGGTGCCGCTCGCCGGCACCGCGCAGAGACGACATCGGGATGCGCAGAGGCCTGCCGCAGTAATCGACGGCTCCTCCATGGCCTTCAAGGCACTCGTCCGCTTCTTCCCATATGGACAGCGCCTCTTACGGGGGTTCAGAGGTTCAGGCCCGCCCGGACCAGGGACCACCACAATGGTCCTTTTGGATGCCCTGGGCATACCACCAAGCCCAGGGTGAACCTTCGGGCCCGGCTCGCTCCAGTCAATCGGAGCATCGTGCACCAGAGGCCACAGTCAGCTGGCCTCCCCCCTCAGGTATGGAGGAAGACCCTGCGGATCCCCTGGCGCAGCAGGATGCCCCGGAAGTGGAGGTCCCTCTGGATGAGGCTTCTGTTCAGGAACCACTCCTCCCTGGAGTGTCTTCTTCCTCGTCCCCAGATGAGGCGGTAGCGGGCACATCTTCATCAGGGCCCCTGCCGATTGATCTCCGGGCACATCAAGACCTTCTGAGGCGAGTTGCCCAGAACATAAACCTTCCTGTAGAGGAAGTCCCGGAAGTGGAGGACCCAGTGGTAAGCATCCTCTCTGCGGAGGCACTGACCAGGGTAGCCCTCCCCTTCATCAAGTCGATCCAGGCGAAGGCGGACACCATATGGCAGTCTCCTGCCTCCATTCCACCCACGGCCCGCGGAGTGGAAAGGAAATATATGGTACCATCCAAGGAGTATGAGTACCTCTATGTACACCCCGCTCCCTGCTCCTTGGTGGTACAATCAGTCAACGAGCGGGAACGCCACGGCCAGCAAGCTCCTGCGCCAAAATCCAGGGAAGCCAGGCGCATGGACTTGCTGGGCCGCAAGATTTATTCTGCGGGAGGCCTTCAGCTCCGTGTGGCGAACCAGCAAGCCCTCCTGAGCCGTTACAGCCACAACACCTGGGAGGCTGTCGGCAAATTTACAGAGCTGCTTCCCCAGGACTCACGCCAGGAATTTTCATCTCTCCTGGAAGAGGGCAGGAGGGTCGCCAGGACCTCCCTACAAGCGTCCTTAGATGCCGCAGATTCGGCAGCAAGAACACTGGCATCAGGCGTAGCCATGCGCCGTATATCGTGGCTGCAGTCTTCCGGACTACCGCCGGAGCTACAGTACACGATCCAGGACCTGCCATTCGACGGGCAGGGCCTCTTCTCTGAGAAGACGGATCCCAGGCTACAGAGCCTGAAGGATAACCGGGTCATCATGCGTTCACTGGGAATGCACACGCCCCAGACTCAGAGAAGGCCATTCCGCCCCTACCATCAGCGCACTTACCCCCCGCCTCGCCCCAGACAAGATTTTAACCGGAGGCGAGGCCGGCCGAACCGTATACGTCAATCAGGTCCTCAAAGGGGTAACACTTCTGGGTCCGACAAGCCACCGCAGGGACCCAAACTTTTGAAGGTGCGCCTGAGAGCAGCTTACCAATCCCTTCCCTGGATCCTCTTCATTTCCTCAACCGCCTCCACCCCTTCCTGCCATCATGGTCACAGCTAACTTCAGATCGTTGGGTCCTACGCACGGTGGAGTTTGGTTACCATCTTCAGTTTGTTTCTCCACCCACCTCCCATCCTCCCTCCTCATCCCTCTTCAGGGACCCCTCTCACGAGCAACTTATCGTCCAGGAGGTTCGCAAGCTCCTGCTCATCGGAGCTATAGAGGAGGTGCCAAGGGAGCTAAGGGGCAAAGGGTTTTATTCCCGGTACTTCTTAATCCCCAAGTCAAAAGGGGGCCTTCGACCCATCCTGGACCTGCGAGGCCTGAACAAATTCATCAAAAAGTTCAAGTTCCGCATGGTAACCTTAGGAACCATCATTCCTTCCCTGGATCCCGGAGATTGGTACGCCGCTCTCGACATGAAGGACGCTTACTTCTACATTGCGATCTTTCCCCTGCACAGGCGGTATCTTCGCTTTGTGGTAAATCAGGACCACTACCAATTCACGGTCCTCCCCTTTGGGCTCTCCTCGGGCCCCCCGGGTATTCACCAAGTGTATGGCAGTTGTCGCCGCTGCCCTGCGCCGTCGTCGTATCCATGTCTTCCCTTACCTCGACGACTGGCTCATTCGAGGCACGTCGGAGGCGCAGGTGACCGGGCACATCACCATCATCAGGGCGCTGTTTGCGAGTCTAGGCTTGACCATCAACCCGGACAAGTCCACTCTGGTGCCTACGCAGAGCATAGAGTTCATCGGGGCAATGCTGGACTCCAACCTCGTGACGGCCAGCCTTCCCCGGCACCGATTCCAAGCCATAGTGTCCATGGTCACAAGCCTACAGGCCTTCCCAACCACGTCTGCTCGAACGTGCCTCGCTCTCCTGGGGCACATGGCCGCATGCACCTTCGTCACCAAGCATGCAAGACTCCGCATGCGCCCGCTGCAGACCTGGCTCGCGTCTGTCTATCGACCAGGCAGGGATGCCATAGACACAATCGTAACGATTCCACTGAATGTTCTAGGTTCCCTAGGCTGGTGGACAACGCCTTCCCAAGTGTGTGCGGGCCTACCGTTTCACGCCCCTCAGCCCTCAGTGTCCTTGACAACGGACGCGTCATCGCTGGGCTGGGGTGCGCACCTGGGGACCCTGCGTACACAGGGTCTATGGTCACAGAGAGAACTGACTCTTCACATCAATATGCGGGAGCTGCGGGCAGTTCACCTAGCATGCCAGACATTTCAACGCCATTTACATGGCTGTTGTGTCGCGGTATTCACGGACAACACAACGGCCATGTATTACATCAACAAGCAGGGCGGGACTCGGTCCTCCCCGCTGTGTCAGGAAGCAATACGTCTGTAGGACTTTTGCATAGCCCACTCTATTCATCTAGTGGCCTCCTTTCTCCCGGGAGTGCGGAACACCCTTGCGGATCACCTGAGCAGATCCTTTCTGTCCCACGAATGGTCCATCCGTCCGGACGTCCTCTATTTCGTTTTCCGGAGGTGGGGATTTCCCCAGATAGATCTGTTTGCCTCCAGATCGAACAGGAAATGCCAGGTATTCTGCTGCCTACAGGGTCGCTCCCCGGGCTCCCTGTCAGACGCGTTCCTCATTCCGTGGACAGGACGTCTTTGCTACGCCTTTCCACCCTTCCCTCTCGTCCACCGAGTCCTGATCAAGGTCCGGAGAGACAAGGCCCGCCTCATCCTGATCGCTCCGGCTTGGCCGCAGCAGCCTTGGTACACCATGCTGCTCAATCTGTCCCTGGCGAATCCAATTGCCCTACCTCCTTGGCCGGATCTGATCACACAGGACTTCGGCAGGATCCGCCATCCGGACCTACAGCCCCTCCATCTGTCTGCATGGCTCCTGGCTGGTTAAGCCAGTCCGAGTTACGCTGTTCTGATGCAGTACAACAAGTGTTGTTGGGCAGCAGGAAGCCTTCCATGCGTTCAACCTACCTAGCGAAATGGAAACGCTTCTGCTGCTGGTGCAACCAGCACGGCCACGACCCACTCTCCGTGCTAGTCCCCACCATTTTGGACTACGTGTGGTCTCTCAAGCAATAGGGCTTGGCGATCTCCTCTCTGCGCGTCCATCTCGCGGCTATATCCACCTTCCATCCAGGCGAGGCTGGCAAGTCCGTGTTTTCCCACCCTATGGTGTCAAGATTCAACAAGGGCCTGGAGCGACTATACCCTAAGGTCAAACGGCCTACCTCTACTTGGGACCTGAACCTGGTCTTGACCAGGCTCATGGCGCCCCCCTTCGAACCCTTAGCCACATGCTCGCTGCTGTAGCTGTCCTGGAAAGTGGCCTTCCTAGTCGCTATCACGTCGGCTTGGCGAGTCTCGGAGCTTCGGGCTCTGACTGTCGACCCCCCGTACACTGTCTTCCACAAGGACAAGGTACAGCTGCGACCGCACCCGGCGTTCCTCCCTAAGGTCGTCTCCGCCTTCCATATTAACCAAGACGTCTTCCTGGCAGTCTTTTACCCAAAGCCGCATTCATCCTGACGAGAGCAACAGCTCCATTCCTTGGATGTCCGAAGGGCTCTCGCGTTCTACATTGAGAGAACTAAACCCTTCCGACGTTCACCACAATTGTTTGTGGCAGTAGCGGAACGCATGAGGGGCATGGCAATCTCCTCCCAGCGTATCGCATCCTGGGTCACGTCCTGCATCAGAACATGTTATGACTTGGCCCACGTGCCAACGGGGGCCCTTACTGCCCATTCTACCAGGGCTCAGGCTTCGTCTGCCGCGTTTTTGGCTCATGTCCCCGTACAGAAAATCTGCCGTGCGGCCACCTGGTCTTCTGTGCACACCTTTGCATCACACTATGCACTGGTCCAGCAAGCTAGAGACGATGCCGCTTTCGGCGCAGCGGTTTTACAGTCCGCAACGTCTCGCTCCAACCCCACCGCCTAGGTAAGGTTTGGGAATCACCTAATTGGAATGGATATGAGCAAGCACTCGAAGAAGAAAAGACGGTTACTCACCTTTGTAACCGTTGTTCTTCGAGATGTGTTGCTCATATTCATTCCACACCCGCCCTCCTTCCCCACTGTCGGAGTAGCCGGCAAGAAGGAACTGAGGAGCGGGCGGGCCAGCAGGGGTATATATCAGGCGCAATGCCAGCGCCACTCCAGGGGGCGACCTGCTGGCCCACAGAGTGTTGCTAGGGTAAAAAGTCTCCGAACATGCACGTGGCGTGCGCACACCTAATTGGAATGGATATGAGCAACACATCTCGAAGAACAACAGTTACAAAGGTGAGTAACCATCTTAACAATAGATTGATTAACTGGCAAAAAGTTCCCCCTTCTTCCACTAGTATCAGCTTGGGCCTTGTGTCTTTATCCCCTCACGGAATTTCCTGTAGTATTGAAATAGAGGGAGGAATGCTGCAGTTGCGGCTCTTAGGTCATAAGGGAGTGTTATGTGATTGATACCTTCTTCTAAGGGGTGGGAGTAGGTAGAGAAATTGGTAGAAAGCTCAGGGTTGGATTGTGGAGCCATTACGCAGGCTGGTGTGAGCCTTTAGGTGAATAAGCTCATTGGTTTCAACAGGATAATGTGTGTGAGTAAGTGCTCATCCAGATGAATTAAGGGATGCAGCTACTGTCATGAACCTGAGATCCTGCAATCAGGAGGAGTTGTTCCCTTTTCTGCTAAAGGAATATGGACACTTATTTACTGCTTGTAGTCTTACCCTAAAATTGAACCTTTGGGGCAGAATTTAACTGGAAAGAAAAATAGGCTTGTTAACAGAAGAGAAGGATTTGTCTTTATATCTAGTTGCCTATTTGTTAGGTACCTTCTCCCCTTACTCACGATGAGTAGTGCCTTAATCCACAAGTAGTCCCATTGCTTTACATGGAACTGCTTGCATAATGAAGTACGCTTTAACATGAGTATGGGTAAGGGCCACATCTGGCTGTACAAGTACGGTTTCATCACATGACATAATCTTTAATTAAAGATTAATCTTTAATTCCTGGAGACTCCAGGGCAATCCTGGAGGGCTGGCAACCTTATCTACTAGAATTGCTATCAGGTAGATCCACCACATCTCATTTTGCCTGCTTTAAAGAATTGGGAAACCCCAGTGACTGACAGAATGGACTGTAGAATATGGCATGTTTGGTTATGGAGAAGCTGGCATGCCTAAAATAATCAGTATAATGGTTACTGCATATTTTCTGTGCAGGCCAATGGAAGATAGTAAATTCAACACAGCTGGGAGTCAAAAATCAGGATGAGATCATTCCCAGCCCCTTCTCTCTGCTGTACTGAATTGGAAGATTTTGATGGCAGGCCTGTGCTTGCAACTCACTCATGATTTCCGATCCATGGAATTATAATGTTATCTGCCATCACATAGTTCACTCTGTTTGTGTTATACCCCTTTCCTCCACCCTGAGCCTGTGTTTTTGCTTAGTCCCTGCCTAGAAGAGTTTGCAGTCTTTCTGCCACTCTGTGTTTGTGCAGTGCCTGGCACAAGGGGGCCCCATTTTGGAGTGATCCTTAGAAATTACTCTGATAAACATGATTCATAATAAGAACGGTACTGCTGTTTTATTGCTTCATTTTTATTAAATACATATATTTTAGTTCACATGGCATAGTTATATGAGAAACAAAGTCTGGATAGTGCTGAAATTATAAATGAGCACTGTTTGGTTTATTAAAAAAAAGGAAAATATGAAGCTATATGATATGGCTTTCAACCAAAGAATACCTATGAGGGTTGCAATCAATAGATTATATTTCTTAAAATTATCCAACAATTGTCTCTGCTGAAAATGTCGAGCTGTTACAAGATGCCATATAAGTAAACGTAATTAATTTGTGAGCTGTAATTGGACAGTCAGACTGTAATGCATCTCAAAATCTCTTCTAACTAAAAAACCCAAAAACTTATTTGAAACACACCTGGAAAAAATCATACCGTTTGACATAATTTAGAACAATTGTCTGAGATTGGCCTTAGAGACTCTGTGCAATTGAAATAGCAATTGTAGGGTAACAAGGGGTTTATATGTTAGGACTGTAGATCTGTGATCTAAATCTTGCCACTTCTTCCACTCAGCATTTCAGAAATATGATCTTTTCTTTCTACCCACAGTCACAAAACTCTCATCCAAGCCCTAAACATCTTTCACCTTGTCCTTTCTCAAATCTATTCAAAATACTGCTGCTAAGATTATCGTCCTAGTCTTTTGCTGTATGCCATCCCTCTCTTTGAGTCCCTTCTCCCTCACTTCAACCATAAACTTCTTGTTCTTACCTTCAAGTCCCTTCCCAATTCAGGCCTACCCTTTTTTCCTATCAGATTTAAGGGAAAAAAGTATGAGAAGAAAATCATTTAGATAAATGTTCTGACTTGGTATTTTTGTTGTTTTGGTTTTTTTTCCCTGTAAAAATTCACCCTGTTCTTCTTTACAAGACTTTTCTGTGTCATACACTTTTAGAGATATTAGTTATCAAACACTGGACAAACGACACACTTTTCAAAAGCACCTAGATGGCTTAGCCTCTTTTGAAAATGGGACTTAAGGTGCTTTGGAAAATATCTATCCAAAATGTTTATAATGCTTAGTACTTACCCGCAAAGTGCTTTTCAAACACTAGCATTCATGTCAGGCAGGCAGTTAAGTATTTATTGATGTGGGCAGTTTTTTTCAATTTCTGCAAACATTTTCATGAAAAAAATGTCACCTTTCTGAGTCAGTGTTAGAGGTGGGATTAGAACCTGGTGGATCGCGGCTCCCAGTTCTTGTGCTCATACTGCTATATCTGTTAACATTAATTTCTTTAATGGAAGAATAAACTCTTGAGAACATGACCTACTTAGGTTTTCTTTTTAAGCAATTGTAAACTAAAATTCCTATGAAATTTATGTGCTCTTTATGAGGACACGGTCACATCCATTGTTGATATAATAATGTTGGTTAGTGGTCTGGTTCTTTACAACATTTTTAAACCAACAAAAATCCCTAGTGGAGATTCAGTTATACCAGCAAAGAAATCCTTTTGTTGGTATAGCTTATTTAGTTTGGGAAACTGGTGTGAGCATTACAGGGGAGGGGCTGGGGGGGAAATCTCTTGCCTATATAAGCTATGTCTCCACGCCATAGGGGGAGTTGTCAGTACAGTTATACTGGCAAAACCTTTCTTTTTGTAGATAAGGCCTAAGAAAAACAATGCTGTCCTTGTTTATTTCAGATGGTTCTGAAACTGAAGAGATAGCATTTGATTGATACTGGGAGAGGATAAATTTATGGGAATTTAAAAGTCTGGTCTAGTTTTCTCCGAAGATGATTTTGAACCCTTTTAGGTCTTTGTATATCTGAAATTTGGGGCTCTGACTCCAAGAGTTGTCTGGACTAAGAAGTTTCACCGCTTTGAATATTAGCTACATGAAAATTAAATGGAGATGGCTTTTTGTTGTGGGGTGTGTGTGTGTGGGTGTGTGTGTTTAAATTATGAGACAGCAGTAGATGGCACTAGAAACTTAGCCTTCTGCACAGACAGGTTTCCAAGTCGATGGCTGGGAAGCTGGGAGTTTAATCTCTAGGGAAAGATACCAGCTGATGGCTGAAGCAGAATGAGGTAATGGCTCCAGAAAGAGCTGCGAAGATTGTTGTCCACTGGGAGTGCAGGGAGAGGCAAACACCAATTCTTTTTGAGGCTCCTCAGTTTCAGGAGAATATTTAGGGTAAACATTAGATCATTTTGCAAGAAAAATATGTTTGAAAAGGGGCTTTGGGCAGATCTGCAACACAGAAACAACTTGCATTCTTGGCAAAACCACCCAACCCCCCCAAACTTTGTGTTTTGCAAAGAGCAGAACAATTGAAAAATTGACATGCAGTCTTCCATTGTTTCCTCACATTGGCCTTTCCTCCTTAGCAAACTCTCTAGTAACTCTTTTTTGCTAGGGAAAAACTTCCCTCACTTCCCCAAAATAGCTCAGCTCCCACTTAATAAACTCTTATGGCTAGACGGGACCCCACTATGTGTTTATCTAGTCTGGATTCCTGCATAACACAGACCATCGAATTTCACTCAAGTTATTCCTGCAGTGGAGGGAATTATTCTGCCCTGTTTTGCAAGTAGGGTTGCCAACTTTCTAATGGCATAAAACCAAAGACCCTAGCCCCACCCGTTCCTCGAGGCCCCGTCTCCCACTTACTACATTCCCCCTCTCTCTGTGGCTTCCTCTCCTCCACCCTCACTCACTTTCACTGAGCTGGGGCAGGGGCTTGGGGTGCGGGAGGGGGTGAGGCCTCCAGCTAGGTATGCAGGAAGGGACTTCGGGTTGGGGTGTGTGCAGGGCGGGTGAGGGCTCTGGGGTGGGGCCAGGGATGAGGGATTCAGGGTGTGGGAGGGGGCTCTGGGCTGGGCCAGGGGGTGAGGTCTCTGGCTGGGGGTGTGGGCTCTGAGGTAGAGCTGGGGACGAGAGGTTTGCGGTGCAGGAGGGGGCTCCAGGTTTGTGGGGGTCCAGGACTGGGTCAGGGGGTTGGGGTACAGGAGGGGATATGGGCTCTGGGCTGGGACCAGGGATGAAGGCTTTGGGGTTCAGGAGGGGGCTCTGGATTGAGGGCGATCTCAGGGCTGAGGCAGTGGGTTAGGTTGCAGAGGGTGTGTGAGGGCTCTGCGCTTGGGGATGAGGGCTTTGGAGTGCAGGAGGGGGCTCCAGGTTGGGGGAGGGGCTTAGGGCTGGGGGAAGGGGTTAGGATGCAGAGGGTATGTGAGGGCTCTGGGGTGCAGGAGGGGGCTGGGATACGGGAGGGGTATGGTCTCTAGACTGGGGGTGAGGGCTCTGGGCTGGGGCCAGAGATGAAGGCTTCGGGGTGCAGGAGGGGGCTGTGGGTTGGGGAGGTTCAGGGCTAGGGCAGGGGGCTGGGGCTAGGGTTGGGGCACGGGCTTACCTGGGGTGTCTCCCAGTCAGCGGCACAGGGTGCCTGGAAGTGGCCAGCAGGTCTGATGCTAGTAGGTGTAGGGGTGGGAGGGCAGGAGTTTCTGTGTGCTGCTCTCGCCCACTGCAGGCACCGCTCCCAAGCTCCTGGCTGGTTCCAGGGTGCGGCGCAGTACCAGAAAGGACAGGTAGAGACTAGCCTGCCTTAGCACCACAGCACCGCCGACCGGAGCTTACCAGGGCCCCTTTTTGACCGGGTGTTCCTGTCGAAAACTGGACACTTGGTCACCCTATCCAAGCCATCACAATCGAGTCTAGTAACTTGTAGTTGAACTCATCTGTTCAATTACCAATCAGCAGCTCTTCAGAAGGTGATTGTGCATGTCATATAAAAGATATTCTTACAGCAGCAGGGTTAGGAGGCCAGATATTGTACTTCTGCCTGCGTTGGATGGGGAATCAAGGAAGCTGTCTAATGGCAATGCAGAGAGAATAGGGACACATGAAACTGCCAAGCTGTAAATGTGCAGAGCTAGTGAGATTAAACCAGCTGTAAAATATGCTTCCCTTTCTGTGCCTCTTGAACATTGTTGTAGTACCCTCCTTTCTTCATTCTCTCTGGGCAAAGCTTCCACCAGGAAAGAGGGCTGTTTAATCTTAGCTAGGACTCTGGGGTCCTTTGCTTGACATTGCTGAGATCAGAGCACTTTGTTCTGAGCCTAGAGCTGAGTTTGCTTTTAATCTCTCAAGACGGTTAAATCGTTTCACTGAGGGGAAAGAGGGTTTTGGAAGAAAGTACAGTTCCTTTCTTACCTCAGAAAGCAGAGCAAACCTGATAGCTAAGCTTGGTGACAAGGTTACTGGGAGTTGAAATGATCTGCCCTTGTCAGTAGGCGTCCGTGCAATGACTAGGAAGAGCTATTGTGGTTTGCAGGGAATAACTGAAGCACTTGAGGCAACAGAGGAGGGACAGGAAATAAAAGTAACATAAAACAAAAAGAGTCAATCAAAACTCCATCAGAGGCCAGCTGCGTTTCAGTAAACACCTATGGCACCTATGTTCTTGTAGTTTAATCCCACCTCGTATTGTGTTACCCACTTGCGATGCCAGCCTCCACACATGCTTGTTGACTTCTCCCACAAACATGCTAGTCCTTTCTAACATGTCACCCCATAATACATGAACACCGTCCCTTAACTGATCCCTACGGCCACTGAGGGCCAATGTGTATTTGTACCTAACATTTTGTATGTGTATTTTTTTTTACAGACACACAGACACACACACACACACTCTCTCTCTTTCTTTCTCTCTCTCTGTATTATCCTCTATTCTACTCACTGTTTGCCTGCTTAGACGGTGAGTTCTACACTGTTTCTGCCTGTGTAACTGTACGGTGCCTAGCACAATGGAGCCCTGTTCCAGAATGGGAGTTGGGGATGCTAATAAAAATACAAATGATATATTGTTGTTTTGTTTGTCCTTGCTCATAGAAATATAAAGAAGGTGTCTCAGAGGGATTGTATGGTTGCATGGCCTATTTTCCTACATTTCAGCGACATTTGTCATCGATGGAAGAATCCAACGGTGAATGCAAATCCAGTCAGCATGCTGCCCTTTCTGTCACACATTTGGCCTCATTCATGAGAGTATGGAACATTTTCAAGAACTGCTGCAATGTAAAGGTCTAATCCAAAACCCACTGGAATCAGTGGAAAGGATGCCGTTGACCTCAGTGGGCTTTGGATCAGGCCCTAGTGAAGATCTGGGAAAGAATGTAAGTGTAAGAGTTAGTGGGGGAATGTGGTGTGTGGTATGGGTGCACACGAAGATATGTTTCTATGTGCAGAAAGATAAAGGTAGGGTTTTATTGAGTAAAGCATGGTAGGTAAGAATGAGTGATAATGGGCAACCTTTGAAAGGTTTTCAAAAGCTTGGGTGCTTGTTCTGCCAGCTGGAATCTTATCAGCCCTGAGATCAAGCTAGTTCCATAGCTCAGGGCTGTGACAAATTGCATGCCCCGAGCGCTGTGCATGCCCAGTGTAGATATAGCTAGGTTGATAGAAGAATTCTTCCATCAACCGAGCTACTCCCTCTTGGAGAGATGGATTACCTACATCAATGGAAAAACCCGTTCAGTCAATGTAGGAAGTGCCTATATTATAGTGACATAGCTGCAGTTCTGCTGCTGTAGCATTTGTAATGTAGACATAGCCTCAGTCTACCAAGTTTTCTGGAAACCTTGCAAGGACAGACTTTCTTGTGATATTTTATTGCTTCTAGTTCTGTCCAGAACCAGGGAAACAAGAGCCTGAAAAAATGAAATAGATTTGAAAAAACTTTCAACCTTCAACAAAGAAATGGGGTTCAGCTCAGATGTAGTTTGTGTTTTGTGCATACTGTAGAATTGGGCTGGTTGTTTGTTTTATCCAAATGGTTTAATCACTTGTGTGTGTGAGCTGGCTTTTTGTGAAGTGGGTGTTCAATTTTGGCTAACAAGATTCTGCCTCAATTAGAATTCTAAATAACAAGTGACAGCTGTGGGACTTAGAAATGTGCCAGCTTTGGAAGTCATGTTATAATGATTACATAAGAACAGTAGGTGTACATATTGAACAGACTGATTTTGTCCCATGGCAAAAACATATACATCAGGTTGTACGAGGGACTTGAGAAGCACGTTCGATCAATTCTGTTGAAATAAATACAGATAGTTAAGAGCCAGAACTCAAAAGACACTGTGCAAAGAGCAACTTAATGCAAATAATTAAATCTCCAAGACCCATAATTGATAAAATACAAACCTCTTTTTACTTTTTTTTTTTTGACCAGGATATATGCTGAAGAGAGAATTCACAAATCAGATTGTTTGTTTGTCTTTTGCAGAACTTTATTTGAAAGTGCTTTTGAAAAATAGAAAATCAGATCTAATGTTGTTGGGAAGGTCTCCACGGGTTTGAAAAACCAATTCCCTTTTATTATCCAATTAAAAAAAAAATCAGCTCAGAAGTAAACACAGAAAACCACTTGAGCATTAAAACAATAGCAGCCGAGCAAGTCCCTTTCTCCACTCAATTGCTTTATCACAGATTCTTAGGGCAAGTTCCTGGGCTGGAGATTGGATTGACAGAGATGTAATGAGAGAACTCTCTGATGACGATATAACTAGTGCATCAGAATGCATTGTAGAGGCACATTTGCTTGACACTAGTTCAGGCTGCACCAGAGTATCCATTAAATCTTCCTTTGTTTAAAACTTCATACTTCAGAAGTAAAAAACTCATTGTCTTTGGCATAAGAGGCCTAAATATCTGTTTGAAGGCAAATATTTTTAAGTTTTTAAACTCTGCAAGCGTGAAAAAGAATAGCTTGGGGCTGGTTGGTGTGAACTCTTTATGTCTGACAATGGTTAGCAGTTCCTCGCAAGAGTAGTCTAACTGCAGTCAATGGGACTACTTGTGTAAGTGACTGCTCACCAATGGAAGTCATGGTTTTTTGTGCAATTCTAAACAAACTCTATGTATGTGGAAAGGGGAACGAGGTTAGTTCATAACATGGTCTAAGTGCAGTTAGTTTTTTAAAGGAAATTAATTCAAAGCAGTGGGGAGACCGGATAGTCTGTTCTGACCTGATCCTGCTCCCTTTGAAGTTCCTGGGAGTTCTGGCACCATCTTTAAAGGGAGGAGGATGGAGTCTTGAATTTGAATTGTGGCTTTATTGGGAAGTTTCCCAAGTAGCCAATTTAGCTTAAAGTGAGACTTTCAATTTAAAAGTTGCATTTTTTGCTGAACTTTCTTTGCTATAATAATCAACACCCAATGTTACAATAAGTGAAATATTAGGGAAAAAAACGTTTTTTGTCTGTGTTTTGGTGTTAATTTCTCCGCTCTTTGTGTGCAGTCATTTTCACCATTTTCTCCTTTTGTACTGTGACAGTTTCCCCTATTGTTCTACATAGAAACAGGGGAGGAAAAACAATTAAATATGAAGAAGTGATTGCAAAAAAAAGGAATTGGCAGGGGGCCCTGGGGCAGATGCAATAGCTGCAATTACTTTTGGGTAACCTTTTCAAAATGGGACTTAGGCTCCTAAATGACTTAAGTGTTTTTGAAAATTTTACCCTTCTATATAATTTAAGTCAACTCAATTTTAAGCTGGTGTCCCATTAATGATAGTGAATGGCAATGACTATTGTTTAATTGGGACAGTGTTAATAAAAAATATTATGAAATGAGGGTATATTTAGACAATATCATATAGTTTTTAACTCCATGTGAAATAGATGTCCAATTCTAAGCCCCAGTCTTCTGATACGGAAGATGCGAAACAGAGGTTGAGGGAGAAGAAATAGAGATGAAATGCAATGATTATCATATTCTTATTCCACAAACAGCTTTAAGTCTTAGAGAATTTTTTTTTTTTAAAAAAAAGGTGTTTAGTTGTGATGGCTGCTGTATCAAGACAATAATCAGGATTTTAGGGTGTCCTTAATTAACAATATTCTGCACTCAAAAGTAGCTACTACAGACGAGCGCTAGTGATTTTTATAAAAGAATTTCAGCATGCATTTTCAAAATGCATCCTTGTCATAAACAGATAGCTAAGGGTTAATATCTCTTTCACCTGGAAAGGAGTAACCTGAAACACCTGACCAGAGGACCAATCAGGAAACAAGACTTTTTCAAATCTGGGTGGAGGAAAGTTTGGGTGTGAGTTCTTTCTCCTTTGTCTTGTGTCTGACCCTCTCGGCTCTGAGAGTGATCTTTCTGTCTCCTGCCTTTCTAATCTTCTGTTTCCCAGTTGTAAGTACAAAGAAATAAGACAGTAGGTTTATATTGTTTGTTTTTTGTATTTACATGTGTATAGTTGCTGGAATGTGTTAAATTGTATTCTTTTTGAATAAGGCTGTTTATTCATTTTTCTTTTAAGCAGTTGACCCTGTATTTGTCACCTTAATACAGAGAGACCATTTTTATGTCCTTTTCTTTCTTTTTTATATAAAGTCTTCTTTTTAAGACTTGTTGGAGTTTTTTCTTTAGTGGGGACTCCAGGGAATTAAGTCTGCAACTCACCAGGGAATTGGTGGGAGGAAGAAGTCAGGGGGAAAATCTCTTTGTGTTAGATTTACTAAGCCTGACTTTGCATACCCTCTGGGTGAAGAGGGAAGTACTTGTGTTTCCAGGACTGGAAACGAGGAGGGTGGAGTCCCTCTGTTTAGATTCACGGAGCTTGCTTCTGTGTATCTCTCCAGGAACCCAGGGAGGGAATACCTGGAAGGGAGAAGGGGGGGGAAAATGGTTTATTCCTCTTTGTTGTAAGATTCAAGGAATTTGGGTCTTTGGGGTCCCCAGGGAAGGTTTGTGGGGGGACCAGAGTGCCCCAAAACACTCTAATTTTTTGGGTGGTGGCAGCTTTACCAGGTCCAAGCTGGTAACTAAGCTTGGAGGTTTTCATGCTAACACCCATATTTTGGACGCTAAGGTCCAGATCTGGGAAAAAATCTTATGACATGGTGGCAGAGGTGGGATAGATAGAGGAATCCAGAAGCCAGTAGAAATATATTTTTCTTTTCTCTGCTAGGGGCTTTTAAGCAGAGAGGGTTTGGTTTTAAAAGGAACCAGAGAGAAATTTTTTTTTCTGTTCTCTCCTGGCAGTAGGTTGCATATTAAGCAAGGAACCATTAAGGGTCTTTTGTCAGACAATAGCATTCCGATTGTGAGTCAAATACCAGCACAATACACATGCAAATAAAGTGGTTTTTCTGGTTTACTTTACATTTAAAAGATTAGCTAGAGGAAGAAAGGGAAAAAGACATTGTTGCTAGGCAGACCCCGGGAGGCAACAGAGAACCTGCAGTTCAGACAACACCAGAGGGCGCCTCAGCACAAGAAAGCCGAAAACATGAGTTCCAAGGAAAGCCTAAGGCAGGAGCGAGCACAGCAACAAGCCATAGACAAAGAAAATGAACATAAGAGATGGATAGAACTAATTAATGCAGAACTAGCCAAGGAAGAGGCAGCCCACAAAAAGAAAACAACAAGAAGAAGAGGCAGCTCACAGAAGGAAACAAGAAGAAGAAGAGGTAGCTCAGAGAAGGAAACAAGAAGAAGAAGATGCAGCCCACAGAAGACAGATGGAACTCCAGAGGGAGGCTCACCGCCAGACCCTAGAATTAGAAAAGGCTAAGCAACATGCTCCAGCCAATCCTAACAACCCTTCACCAATTATGGTTCCACATCCCAAGAAATTTCCCACCTACAAGGCAAGTGATGACACTGAGGCCTTCCTGAAAAATTTTGAAAGAGCCTGTCTTGGGTACAGCATCCCTGAAGACCAGTACATGGTAAAATTGAGGCCACAGCTCAGTGGACCTTTAGCAGAGGTGGCAGCTGAAATGCCTAAGGAAAAAATGAACGATTATAAACTTTTTCAAACCAAGGCCAGATACAGAATGGGGAAAACCCCAGATCATGCCCGTCGGCGTTTCAGAACCCAAAAGTGGAAACCAGATGTGTCATTTCCCAAACACGCCTACTACGTTGGGAAAAGTTATGAGGCCTGGATATCAGGAAACAATGTTAAATCCTTGGACGAACTGCACCTCCTCATACAAATGGAGCAGTTCTTGGATGGTGTTCCTGAGAACATAACATGGTACATACAAGATGGAAAACCCAAAAATCTCAACGAGGCGGGGGAGATTGGAGCCAGATGGATGGAAGTGGCAGAAAGCAAGAAAGCTACTGTCAAGGGGAACGAATACCCCAGAGGGCACACCGACAATAAACCCTACAACCGAGGACAGCCAAAGACCCCACCTACAACCCAAGGAAAGCCACAGACAACCTATTCTTTCACCTCACCAGTCTCTGGTAACCCACCTCGACCCAGTGACCAGTCAACTGAAAGATGCTTTAAGTGTAATGAACTGGGACATATAAAGACCAACTGCCCAAAGAACACTAACCGAGTGCAGTTCATTACACCACCATCACACCAAAGATCCCCAGGCCCAGATGCCTCTCAAATACCCTTGGAGCGAAGGGAAAATTTGAGAGTGGGCGGAAAGAAGGTTACTGCATGGAGAGACACGGGGGCACAAGTGTCAGCTACCCACCAATCCTTCGTAGACCCCAAATTCATCAACCCAAAGGCCCAAGTGACAATTTACCCCTTCATGTCTCAAGCTGTAGACTTGCCTACAGCTGAACTGCCTGTCCAGTACAAAGGCTGGTCAGGAATGTGGGCTTTTGCAGTCTATGACAATTATCTCATCCCCATGCTACTGGGGGAAGACTTGGCCAACCAGGTGAAGCGGGCCAAGAGAGTAGGAATGGTTACACGTAGCCAAACCAGGCAAGCTTCCAGACCCATTCCTGTTCCTGAGCCATCCACAGACGCCCCGTCTGTGTTACCAGAAACCCAGACAAAGGTAGTGAACCCGGATTCCATGCCAACCACTGAAACAGCCACAGCACCTCCAGTCCCAGGCCCGGAACTGGAACAGCAACCAGCACCAGCAATTGCAACCACATCTTCAAACTCAACGCCAGAGGGCGCCAGCAAGCCAGAACTGGCAGAAGCAACAGACAGCCATACCCAAAAGGCTCAGCCAGAGCCTGAAATACCCTCAGGTGCGCCAGCGGAGAGCGGTTCACCAGCAACGGAAACAACCCCATCACCTACATCGCTTCCAGAGGGACCAATCCCAAGTCCACAGTCTGAGGAAGAACTGGTGACCCCAGCCTCAAGGAAACAGTTCCAGACTGAGCAGGAAGCAGATGACAGCCTTCAGAAAGCTTGGGCGGTGGCACAGAGCACCCCACTGCCTAATCGATCCCGGTTTGTTATAGACCAAGGACTTTTATACAAGGAGATTCTTTCTGCTGAACACCGGAAAGTATGGCAGCCGCAAAAACTGTTGGTGGTTCCAACTAACTACCGGGGGAAGCTCTTAAGCTTAGCCCATGATCATCCCAGTGGCCATGCTGGAGTGAACAGAACCAAGGACAGGTTGGGGAAGTCCTTCCACTGGGAGGGGATGGGAAAGGATGTTGCCAAGTATGTCCAGTCTTGTGAGGTATGCCAAAGAGTGGGAAAACCCCAAGACCAGGTCAGGGCCCCTCTCCAGCCACTCCCCATAATTGAAGTCCCATTTCAGCAAGTAGCTGTGAATATTCTGGGTCCTTTCCCAGAAAAGACACCCAGAGGAAAGCAGTACGTACTGACTTTCGTGGACTTTGCTACCCGATGGCTGAAAGATGTAGCTCTAGGCAACACCAGGGCTAACACTGTGTGCCTGGCCCTAACAGACATTTTTGCCAGGGTAGGTTGGCCCTCCGACATCCTTACAGATTCAGGATCTAATTTCCTGGCAGAGACCATGAAAGAACTGTGGGAAACTCATGGGGTGAACCACTTGGTTGCCACCCCGTACCACCATCAAACCAATGGCCTGGTGGAAAGCTTTAACGGAACTTTGGGGTCCATGATACGTAAATTCGTCCACAAATACTCCAATAATTGGGACCTACTGTTGCAGCAGTTGCTGTTTGCCTACAGGGCTGTACCATATCCCAGTTTAGGGTTTTCACCGTTTGAACTTGTGTATGGTCACGAGGTTAAGGGGCCATTACAGTTGGTGAAGCAGCAATGGGAAGGGTTTACGCCTTCTCCAGGGACTAGCATTCTGGACTTTGTAAGCAACCTACAAAACACCCTCCGACACTCTTTAGCCCTTGCTAAAGAAAACCTAAAGGATGCTCAGGAAGAGCAAAAGGCCTGGTATGACAAACATACCAGAGAGCGTTCCTTCAAGGTAGGAGACCAGGTTATGGTCTTGAAGACGCAACAGGCCCATAAGATGGAAGCATCATGGGAAGGGCCGTTCACAGTCCAAGAGCGCCTGGGAACTGTGAACTACCTCATAGCATTTCCCAATTCCTCACTAAAGCCCAGAGTGTACCAAGTTAATTCTCTCAAGCCTTTCTATTCCAGAGACTTACAGGTTTGTCAGTTTACAGTCCAGGGAGATGATGCTGAGTGCCCTGACGGTGTCTACTACGAAGGGAAAAAAGACGGTGGCGTGGAAGAGGTGAACCTCTCAACCACCCTGAAACGTCTGCAGCGGCGACAAATCAAGGAGCTGTGCACCAGCTTCGCCCCATTGTTCTCAGCCACCCCAGGACGGACTAAACAGGCATACCACTCCAATGACACAGGTAATACTCACCCCATTAGAACCCCACCCTACCGGGTGTCTCCTCATGCCCAAGCTGCTATAAAACGGGAAATCCAAAACATGCTACAGATGGGTATAATCCGCTCATCTACCAGTGCATGGGCATCTTCAGTGGTTCTGGTACCCAAACCAGATGGGGAAATACGCTTTTGCTTGAACTACCGTAAGCTAAATGCGGTAACTCATCCGGACAAGTATCCAATGCCGCGCACCAATGAGCTATTGAAGAAGTTGGGACGTGTCCAGTTCATCTCTACAATAGACTTAACCAAGGGGTACTGGCAAGTAGCGCTAGATGAACCTGGTCAGTCAGTAAAAAGGAATGCTATGCCATTGTGTACGCCCTGGAAAAGCTACGCCCATATGTTTGGGGACAGCGGTTCCAGCTACAAACTGACCATGCTCCGCTAAAGTGGCTTCATACTGCCAAGGGGAACAACAAGAAACTTCTTCGTTGGAGTTTAGCTCTCCAAGATTTTAATTTTGAAATTCAGCACATTTCAGGAGCTTCTAACAAAGTAGCTGATGCTCTCTCCCATGACAGTTTCCCAGAATCCAGTAGTTAAAAGGTGTTCTTAAAATGTAAAAGTCTGTTAGTTATATACTTAGTAGTATATGTAAAGGTGCATGTGTTGTATTAATCTGTTTATTTTAAAGTTCTAGGAGGAAATCGCCACCAGTGAGGTTCCCCACTGTCTGCAATTTGGGGTGTGTGTCATAAACAGATAGCTCAGGGTTAATGTCTCTTTCACCTGGAAAGGAGTAACCTGAAACACCTGACCAGAGGACCAATCAGGAAACAAGACTTTTTCAAATCTGGGTGGAGGGAAGTTTGGGTGTGAGTTCTTTCTCCTTTGTCTTGTGTCTGACCCTCTCGGCTCTGAGAGTGATCTTTCTGTCTCCTGCCTTTCTAATCTTCTGTTTCCCAGTTGTAAGTACAAAGAAATAAGACAGTAGGTTTATATTGTTTGTTTTTTGTATTTACATGTGTATAGTTGCTGGAATGTGTTAAATTGTATTCTTTTTGAATAAGGCTGTTTATTCATTTTTCTTTTAAGCAATTGACCCTGTATTTGTCACCTTAATACAGAGAGACCGTTTTTATGTCCTTTTCTTTCTTTTTTATATAAAGCCTTCTTTTTAAGACTTGCTGGAGTTTTTTCTTTAGTGGGAATTCCAGGGAATTAAGTCTGCAACTCACCAGGGAATTGGTGGGAGGAAGAAGTCAGGGGGAAAATTTCTTTGTGTTAGATTTACTAAGCCTGACTTTGCATACCCTCTGGGTGAAGAGGGAAGTACTTGTGTTTCCAGGACTGGAAACGAGGAGGGTGGAGTCCCTCTGTTTAGATTCACGGAGCTTGCTTCTGTGTATCTCTCCAGGAACCCAGGGAGGGAACACCTGGAAGGGAGAAGGGGGCGGGAAATGGTTTATTCCCCATTGTTGTAAGACTCAAGGAATTTGGGTCTTTGGGGACCCCAGGGAAGATTTTTGGGGGGACTAAAGTGCCCCAAAACACTCTAATTTTTTGGGTGGTGGCAGCTTTACCAGGTCCAAGCTGGTAACTAAGCTTGGAGGTTTTCATGCTAACACCCATATTTTGGACGCTAAGGTCCAGATCTGGGAAAAAATGTTATGACAATCCTAAATATAATGTGCATTATACAGTAAAGTAGCTATTATAGCCTTTGTTGTAAACAATTATTTGCATACTTATTTATCTAATCAATGCTATTCCAGTCTATTAGATACTTAATTCATTAAAAATACTCTCCCACTGCCATATATTTTAGCTGGATGAATTCCAAAGGAGCTCTGTTTGGGATCTCTTGGGCGTACAGTACACACACACATATTTTGAGGCATAAAGGCTAAGGTTGGATAGGCCAGGTGATTGTTAATGGAGTATGAATCCTTCCTCCTCTAGGTCGTCAATTAAAACATATCCAAGGCTGACTGTGACAAAGCCACCTCTGCTGATGAGGGTTCTGCTCTAGATAAAGTACTTAAGGCTAGGGTTTTCAAAGGAGTAGGGTATGTCTACACTACTAGGGCCGGCTTTAGGCCAATTCCACCAATTCCCCCGAATTGTGCCCCGCACCTCAGAAGGCCGCGCGCCCAGGGAGAATCTCTTCCCTGGCTAGAGGCGCCTTTTTAATTTTTACTCACTTGGCGGCGCTCCGGGTCTTCAGCAGCACTTTGGCGGTGGGTCCTTCGCTTGCTCTGGGTCTTCAGCACTTCGGCGGCAGATCCTCATATATATATATATTTAATAGTTATCCCTGCTGGGTCCCCGTCAAAACTGTTCAAATTGGGCCCCTGTCATAGTATAATTCCCAAATCTGGACCTTAGCGTCCAGGATATGGGTACTAGCATAAAGTCCTCTAAGCTTAATTACCAGCTTAGATTCTGTAGCGCTGCCACCAATCAGGAATTTCTAGGGCCTGATACCCTCTGGTCCGCCCCAAAACCTTCCCAGGGGACCTCAAGACCCAGATTCCTTGAGTCTCACAACAAAGGGAAATAAACCATTCCCTCCCACCTCTTTACCTCGTCCCAGATCTTTCCTGCCTGGGTACACTAGGAGATACCGTGATTCAATTCCTTGAAACACAACACATAGAGATCAAGTTTCTCTCTCCCCTTCTCCCAGAGGCAATACAGATTCAAGTTCCGTGAATCTAACACAAAGAGAACATTTACCTTTCCCTCTCTGCTTCCCCCTCACCCAGAGGCAATACAGATTCAAGCTGCATGAATCTAACACAAAGAGGAAATTTATCCTTCCCTTCTCCCCACCAATTCCCTGGTATATACAGACTCAATTCCCTAGGGCCTCAACTGGGAAAAAAAAAATCAAACAGGTCTTAAAAAGCAGAACTTTTAATAAAAAAGGAAGAAAAAAGTAAAAGGTTTATCTCTGCACTTTAGATGGTAAAAAGTTACAGGGTCTTTCAACTTATAAACAATAGAAAGAAACTTTCTCCAGTAGAAACACAATTTAAGCTACTTCCAGCAAGTACACATATGCAAATGGAAAAAAAACAAATTAAAAGACTATGACCGCCTTTTCTTACTTACAATTCTGAATAGATAAGAGACTGTAGCAGGGAGATTGGCAGAAACCTGGTTGCACCTCTAGCCCCGTCCAGGACCCAGAGAGAACAAAACCAAACCCAAAATCCACAAACAAAGGCTTCCCTCCACACGAGATTTGAAAGTATCTTGTCTCCTGATTGGTCCTCTGGTCAGGTGTTTGGGTCCCTGTTTGTTAACCCTTTACAGGTGAAAGAGACATTAACCCTTAACTATCTGTTTATGACAGCTGCGCACTTCCTAAAGCCGACTCTGTACACTACCCGCCAGATTGGCAGGCAGTGATTGATCCAGTGGGGATAAATTGACCCCTGAGTGCTCTCCCATTGACTTCTGTACTCCAGCACCACGAGAGGCGCAGGCAGAGTCGACAGGGGAGTGGCAG